>NC_140070.1:85814006-87230559 GCF_964194135.1 Talpa europaea
TAAAAAGACCAACCACATTCATCATCCCTTGCCAGGTAATCGCATTGAACACTCGCTTCACTTGTGGCCACATCAGCTCTATAAACAGCTGGGTGTATGGGTGGTGTATTCAGGATCTGTTTATTTCCAAAGTGAAAGCCAGGATCTTGAAATGTCACAATGCCTCTGGCTCTGTAGGAGTCCATGGCTCCCATGGAGGCCACTGAATGAGTGCATGAGGAGAGGTGGAGTACCTGAGAACACACGCTGGCATCTGTGGAGATTACCACAGTCAAAGTACTTATGTGACAGGTCTAATTCCAAAGAAGAGGAACGGCCATTTCTCCCTTCAGTTCCAACAGCTGGAACCCTCCACATTAACTGCTATTCTTGGTTTGGAATAGAAGAAAAGGAAGAAATGGGCCCTTCTGCAGTGGTTTGGCTGCTTAGCAGTGGGCAGGGTATAAGGCAAGCCATCAAGAGAAGACCGAAGTCTCTCATGTGCCCTACACTTCTGTGTAGGCCTTTGTACAGCCATGCCACACCACCCTGTGACACAAAGCTTGACTTCTTACACATAAGAACCCTCTGCTCCAAGGACAACTGTCTCTCTTATAGTGACTGTACCATGCAGATTCTGCAATCCTGGCTGCATGATCCAAAACAGATGAACAGATGACCCCCATGAATGGCATGGAGGTAAGAGAGATAGCAGGAGAGTCCCATACCCGTCACAGAGGCTGTAAGTGATACATGACACTCCTGCTCATATTCCATTGGCCACTTCTAGTCTCCACTATGTGATGCCTGACTTCCAGGGACAGGGGATTGCAATCTCTATTATCTGGACGTGGAGGGGAACTGAATAATGATAAGCATGTGCCCTTATCTTCTTAGTCCCTGAGATCAAATTCTAATTATAGTATCAGCTTTCAAGATCTTAAGCCTATTTTGTGATGTCTAGTTGTCTTTATTCTCATCTCTCTCGACTCTAGTCTTCAAAGAGTCTAAGTCTGCCCTGGGAATACTAAAAGCAGAGATGGGTCCCTAACAGTCTGCAAAGGCAAAGGAAGCCAGAAAGGTTTCTCAGTCTAACAATTTTAAGTTTGTCTGCCCCTCACTGCTCCAATAGCTAATTTTGTGACTGACACTGACATTTGTTATTTGGTTTTGGCTCCTGAGTGGAGATTCTGGGGAAGGAAGAAAGATAACAGGGAAGGGGAAAGCGAGAGGAAAAAGGGGAGAGATAAACTTATAAGGTTCTTTCAAAGACATCAATCCACATGAGCTTTCAAAATAACCCTTAGAAGAACATATACATTTATCCCAATGAAGAGACAAAAACCTAAGTATACATAAAACAAATTTAGGGCAGAAGCAGATATAAGTCTTTCTCAGGGGCACTTTTCACTTATTTCAGGACCTGTGGAATCCCAAGGATAAGACCATGTTTTAACACATACCAGGTGTCACACGTCCCTTGTCTTTTAGCCCAGTGGCTATTTCCAGTTTTGACAATATTTAGATTCACTTGACAGTACTGGGTATGCTCAACTGCCTCTAATCTACCAAAACCACACCCTGGAACTCAAACTGTTGCTATCCTTATTTTGGATCATAGAGCCAGCATTTTCAGGGCCCCCCAAGGCTTCTCTTCCAGCTGTCAGTGCCAACTCATGTTTTGTGGGCACTCAATTTGTCCTGCCTCACCTCCCCACAGCAGTTTATTTTTCACCCTGAACCACACCTTGGTGATTACAGGTAGGCATGAGAAGAAGGGGTAGAAGAGCTCCCTGAGGTCTGTGGGTTTGTGGGCACAACACTGAATGCTCCCTTCAGCTCAAAAATTAAAAGTCAAGCTTCAGAAAAGAGAAGCAAAGCCTTATATTTGCCAAGCTACTTAGAAGAATGTAAACACCAGAAGTCCAGACTGCCAGCCGGACTGCAGGAAGGTATGGGACTTGCAGAGCAAGCCTGCAGCGTCATGGTCTCCTACAGACTGGGCCAAGGCAGGCCAAGAGGTATACTAGAGGACAGGAGGGAGCAGACATGTGTCGCCCAACAGCATGTCTGAGAACAAGAAGTTGTTTTCCCCAAAGCCATCTGTGGGATTCTCAAATTGTGGCTGAGAAAGAAAGGTCGAGACAGAGAGCAAGAACAGTGAATTACTGGAAAAAGCAGGTATCTCCTTGGGAGTTACGAGGACAACAAAAAGACCGTCTACCAGCCTGTTAGTCTTGGCAGCTATGCATCTGTGAATCTAGCCAAAGTCAGGGTTTCTAAGGCCCAATTTCTGGAAAATATGGCAAGTGTTTAACCTGAAATTCAAACTATGGATGTCTCTGGTGTGATCTTAGTCAGAGGGAACTCTGAGCTCCTGACCCCGGTCCCTCAGCACATGGGGTCACTCAGGTGACATCATGACTCATTTGGCCCTTGCTGACTGTCTTTAGTTTATGGAAGACTTAAGGGGAACATGTCTCAAAACAGACTGGAATCTCCCAGGAGGCAGGTACATCCAAGTTTTTTGTCTCTCTTGGTTAAAGCATGGTGTTCTGAAGTGTAGGTGATGGATGAGAGAACTTTTGCCAATCAATCTTCCCACGCAAGTGGACAGATTTTCTGCCTGGAGTCACAGGGCTTCCTCTCAGTTACTTAGTATTCTACGAGAAATACCATCTCTTTTCTTCACATCCATAGGAGTGATTTTGTTTAGGAATGTCTTTCTTTACAAACAACAGAAAACCTGTTTTATAGCAGCTCAAATACTGATGTATTTTTCTTACATAAGATTTTGGATTTAGATGGCAGCTGGAGTTATAATGACATCAGCAGTTAGCATCTCTGGAATTCTCTTCCTTTTCCTTCATGCTTGTCTTTCATGGTCACAAGATTAGTGACGATCAGTGGAGATATAATAAAATTATGGTCTATATCCATAGGTACATACAGACACATACACACACATATATATACACACATACATACTAAAAAGGAAATATTATTCAGTCATAAAAAGGAAAGAAATCCTGCCATTTGCAACAATATAGATAAACCTGGAGAACATTATACTAAGTGAAATAAGCCAGATGTAGAACTATTAATACTTCCTGTTCTCACTTATATGTAGAATCTACACAGAAAGAGAGGGGATGGACAACATGTTGGTCAAAGGGTACAAAGTTAGTCATGTAGGATGAACAAGACCAGAGATATAAAGCACTGCACAATGACTATAATTATTAATACTGCATGGTATACTGGGAATTTGCTGAGAGCCTCAATTTCAGCTAATCTGTCCACACACAAAAAAATGGCAACTATGACAGGAGATGGTTATGTTAATTATCTTACCTATAGTAATCACTTCACTATGTATATTAAAACATCATATTGTATACCATAAATATATGAAGTTTCTTTTTTTAAGAAGATGGAAGCTGTATCACTAGTCACTATGCTCATGCTCTAAGTATGAATTAAGGAAGGCCACGTCCCCTATAACAATTCCCATATACCAGGACAGGAGCTCTATCAGAATTCCCATCAGACTGTTACAGGGGAATCTTAATGTGAAATTGATTGGCCTGAGTGTGGGTCCTCACCCACGTGCCTAAAAGGACTGATAATGAGACTCAACTTCAGGTGCACACACAAAAAGGTTAATAAAGGGTTCATTTACAAAAGAAGGGTAAATGAAGAAAGAAATAATCCAGGGAGAAAGAGAGATACATTGGTGAATGTGTCCTACCAGTTCCATTGAGCTGGGACCCCAATAGCACACTGAAGGCTGGCGGAAAAACCAAACTCCCCCAAGGCCCACCTATCTGGTTATATACCACGCCTGGCTACTTACCTCCACCCTTACTTCCCACCAATCCTCCCTTTGGTGATGATGATATTATGGGATTTGTAGCCCTTGGTGCCTTGGATCTCTTTGGTCTGGGGTGACGGTGGATTCCATAAAACCTGTGTTTGTGGAGCTTATTTAGGCATCCTTTCCCCCCAACAAGACGTCTATATGTCCCATTCATCAAACCTCCCCTCCAGCCATGACTAACACGAAGGGAACCTAGAGAGGTGAAAATTAATCTGGATACCCTGCCATTCTGTACAAAATCAGGGTTCTGTGAACTATTGAAAAGAGGAAATGGTTACTGGGGAGGCAGCTAAGCTATCTGCCATACGCAGTGCAAAGCACTGATCAAGTTGCATTGAAACATTCTGTTTATGTTTCTTTCTTTCCTCCTACCAGAGTTAATGGCACTTGGAAGATGAAGGCACCCAGTCAGTCTTGCATTCACAGCACATGGCAACCACCTGGCACAAGATAGATTTAATAAACATAGCTCAAGTGCAAAAAAATACTGGCTGAATTAACTCCAAATTACAAAGAGACAGAGGAATTGCCTTTAGATTCATGTTGCCTGTTCCTCTCTCTCTCTAAATATTACAGGAAATATTGATGTAAGAGAAATGTTAGTTATCCAAATGATAGGCACTCAAAGGATTGAATATATGAAGCCATTTAAGATGTACACAGTTTTTCCCCAAATACAACGGGGTGGATAATAGTTAACTATTGCTATAAAAAAATTGATTCTCCATATTTACTACCATTAATGCTAATACCTTTACAAGGTAGTTATTATTTGCTCATTTTAGAAATTCTAGGCAAATGGTCCAAGGTCTTAGAGCTACAAATGGCAGAATCAGTGTGAACCAAAGAGATCTATCTTTCCCTTTGTCCACCTTGCCTCCTTGTTCTCACCATCCTCCTCTGAAGCCCACCCCAAGCAGCAGAATATCCCAACTTTAGATCTACATGTAGGAGAAGAAACTACTTCCTTTCTTTTTTTACTCTTTCAAGCACCATTCTGACGCCATTAGGTTAAATATAAAGAATAGTTAAAGTCTGTGTAATTGCCTTGGGCCACTAGATGAAGCATCTCGTGAATTTTTATAAATGCAGATGAGAACTTGCAAACAAGGATGAAATTGCTGAATTTGGTTTAAGGCTTCAGGTTGACCAGAATGATCCACAAATCACTGCAGTCTCTGGCTATGTTTCTCTCTCTTGAACTGATTAATCAAGCTTCATGCCAAGAGCTTGGAGTCAGGTATGCTTCCATGCAGAAATGTGATACTTCAATCCTGACTTACCTAAAAGCTAATTATCACATAGCCTATAGTCAGGGGATGTAGCTGAAGGGTATCAGTTGCATTGCTTAGGGCAAATGCAATACAGATGAGATTCTTCATCATGAAATCAGAACCTAATTCAATAAAACCTACTCAAGCAATTCAAAAACAGTCTTCTCTGAGGATTTCAGGATGCCCAGGGGCTGCAAGACAAGCCCATCCAAGTAGTATTTGTGGCATGTGCAATCCCCTAAAACATTCACTTCTGAGAATATGGACAAAATTAGGGTGGAGTGAGTTGCAGTATAAAACCTCAGATAAGTCACAGCAAACCAAAACTGGTTTTTAAGAATCTCAAGCTCGGCAGCAAGATATACACAGAGGTCTTAAAATTCTTTAGATGGAACAAGGGAATTCTCCTTTATACTAAAGGAAACTATTCTGAACTATTCAGGTATAAACAGAGACTTCACATTTTGAGAAGGAACATTAATCTGGAATTTTAAGCCAGAATTATAAAAGAAAAGATGAACTAGTACTATCAGAAATAGAATCATTTTCTTCTTTTTCACCAAAATAACAATTATTCAACAGTGATTTTTTTATTGGTACCAAATGGGATTACTTAAGATTTCTCATTTTGATTTACTGAGAACAGTATAATAACGATTCAAGTAAGAGTACAGACCTTACAATTGAATAAACAGTGGGAAAGAATTAAAGAAAAACCTTTTACCCTGTCTGCCAGTCTCCTGTATGCTAAGTACTGCTGTCACCACACTCTCAGGGCCCTCAGCCCAAGTCCACGTGGCCAGACACTCCTGGGGCTGTGCCCAGAACCTCCAAGGCAATGGCATCTTGTCTCAGTTCCCTGACTTTGTTGTAGTCTGCAAATCTTACTCAACAAACTCTACACCGGAGGCCAATTCTAAAGTGGACCAACTGGGCATAAGAAGTGGTTATCCCAAAACTCATCCATCAGAAATTCTACAATCTGGAACTCTGGGCTGTGGCCAAAATAAAGAGGGGTGGTGGGCCCTCTCCTAAGCACTGTCACTGGTTGCCAAGTTACAGAATCAACAACACATAGAAGGAAAATGAACGCGTTAAGGTTTCAGCATCTACTAAAATGCACCTTAATTATTTAAAAGTTCGCTGGGTTGCAGGACGGATGCTTCCTCAGTAATGCCCGCAGGAGGGGAACTCCCAGCCTATCTCTGGGAGTTGATCTTGGTCCCAGTAAAAGCACTACCAATTAAATAGCAGGAGATACTGTGGTGCTGAGGTCACCCCAGAAAATCTATGGAAAAACCCAAATTCTTAATTTCTTTTAGAATTTTTAATAGAAAAGTATTTTCTCTTATAATTATTATATGAGGACATTAAGAAGTATATCAGTACATTAAACAGAAGAACATTCTTGTTTGCAGCAAGCTTTTCTTTGTCCATGTGTTGTTCTCAATTCAAAAGCTAAATTCTCCTCTCTCCTGATCACGAAGGTAGATAGATGAGAAAAAAAACTGACCATTAAAGTAAGATATATACTGCTATATAGTTTCCAATGCTAAATCCTATTGTATATGAGAGAGTAAAGGCATAATAAATATTATACCATCACAATACACACTCTACATCTAATCTTGGGTGTATGAAACATTCCAGTCTTGTATCTCTCACTCTCAGAACACTACTCCCTGACCCAAAGCAGTCACCAGCATGGATGTCATCAGATAAACATAAGTGTTAGAGATGGAGATTAAAAACTCCAATTTTTAATGCAGTTGAGAGCTAAGGAAAAACTGATAGGTACTTTCTAAATCAGACTTCTCTCTCCTATCTCAAATTTACAGGAAAAGCAATCAAATCTGTGTAACAACTCACATTTCTATAACTCCTACAGTACTCATAGTTTCACACATATGATCTCCTTGAAGCAGTAAGTCATTCCACCCTCTGAACTATTCCTAGAATGAAAAAAATGTTTCTATAAAATGGAATACAGCTTATTCTTAAATAAGGCTTTTCTTTACTGATAATAAGTCAGTCAGTATTATGCAAAAGAAGGGGTGTCCGAGGCCTGGGTTCAGTTTTAGAAACAGACCTGAGATAGGGTTCACTCATAAGTAGGGAATCTGGAAAGAGAAGAAGAAACCAAGCAGAGGTGGCATTTAAGGAGCCAGGCACTGTTGGCTATATGTACATCTGGGAGTCCAGAAGAGAGCAGAAAGTGGGCCTTAGTAGAAAACATAACAAACAGAAGAGAGGAAGCTCACAGATATAAACTGTAGAAAGGATTCTGGAGGATCTAGGCAGAGAGATGACACATGGCACTGTGGGTTTATCTCCAGGCAAGACACTGAAAAACAGAAAATTAAGGCTGAATTCAAATTCTATGCCAAACCCACAGAAATATGTACAAAAGTATGTCACAATGTAACTATGAAAAGTAACAGGAGGAGAAGGATCAGGACCCCAAATGAAGCCTTAGCCTATAGATGTTTAGAGACGACTTCAGATAAAATTTCTATTAAACAAATCTCAGGGTTCCAGTAAGATCAACAATAAATTCATTCTGTTATAAACTACCCATGAGATTTTGAGACTTTGGACAAGTCATTTCACATTTTGAATGATGAACTAATTTTTTTAATGAAGGAATAGGAAAGTTACTATAATAATTTACATTCATTTGTATCTATACTATGGCAGGTCCTAAGTGATTCACCTGCATGATTTCAGTGTGTGTTATTATAAATGGGTATTATTTTACCCATTTCATAGCTTGCACAGTTAATGTACGCCAGAGCCATGATTCAAAATGAAATGCATCTGCTTCAGAAGCTGAGCATCAAACAGTTCCAAGATTACTTCTCAGAGCAAGTCTGTGTCTTTTATAGCTCTGGAATCCTATTGTTCAATCTTATGCTCTATGAGTTCAAAAGGAGGCAGATATACAAAAGGGGGACACAGAGTAAGTAAACAAGACACTCATGGACAGGGTGTTGTCACAACACTGTATAACTGCTGCATCCCCAGCCAGATGTTCCACAGAGCTCCCATGAGGCAACTTAAGATGAAAACTCCCATGTTAATTATCTGCTTTACTCATCGCGTACTTGATTAATATGTTAGTACCTTAGCAGGACTGGCTTAAACGAAGATAACTAAGCTGTCAAGACCTCTATCACCTCATTAAATGCCATCCTCTCGCTAAAAAAGGAAGCCTTCTTTCCTATTGTATATTACTAAGAAGTTGCTGTAAATCCTATAATCTTTCAAATCCAGTTTTCCCTACATTGGTGTGTTACCTCTTTCCAATAACTAATGACTCGGCCAACCAAAACATACTAATTACCTTAAAAGCTTGTACATTTATGATGAAATGAGGGAATTTTTCACACACCACAACTCATCCTTCACTTTGATTTGATTAAGGACATGAAGAATAAGAGAAAATTGGCAATTCAACTGCTTATCAAGTCTAATTGACTTCATCAAAAGAGCTTAAAACACCTTGATGTGAGATCCACTCCCACTATCACCGGTACATATTTCCATTAGAGAAATGATAATGTCATTGTTTTTTTTTTTTTAAAGATTTATTTATTTATTTATACAAGCACTGGGTACAGTCAGAGCACGGGAGGGTGAGAGAATTCACCAGAGTCAGAACAGAGAGCAGAACAGGCAGACTGACAAAGTACACTGCTGAGGGGAGCAGCGGGTGGCAGGAGAGGTCTGCGCGCCATGTGGGACCCTTGCCTGGCAGCCGGGGATCGAACCGGCGCTGCAGAGCTTTGCAGCCCAGTGCTCAATCGCTGCACCACCAGGGGAGGCCCACGTCATCGTTATTTTTTCACATTAACTCACGAAGTGAAAACTCTTTAAAGGGAAAAGCAATGATGTAGGTCTGCCCATGTCCCTCTCTGGATCTTATCCCCAGGCCTAATACATGACAGCTGCTCACTATTTTGAAATGAATGAGTATGCAAAAGCGAGGCAGCACTGAACATGCTCTTCCATCTCCATAAGTGGTGGAAGGCAAGGGCGATGTGGGAAGAATCAAATCTTTCCTAAGCACCCACTAAACAAACACACCTTGTGAGAAGAGGTGCTTTATTGTTTTAAAATAAAATGTCAAGGCATGTGTATTATATTGGGTAAGACAAGAAATATGTATTTTTGGAGCCCAGGTTATGACACTTAGAACAGAAATTTATCTGCCCTATAGGGCTTTCAGATTCACTGTACTCTCCTATAAATTCTCTCTCAACTACTTACTTGTCTTAAGATGCACTCTCTGAGTTTTACTTCTTTAGCTAAAAGTTTAGGTTAAAATGTAAATCCCTGTAGAACAGATAACACTTTAATTGTAGTTATCAATCATTTATACTTTAGTATGAATAAAAGCCCTCAGAGCAGCATTTTTATTAGACGGTACAAAGGAAATGAAAGGATCGAAACATAAAATGAAGAAAGAGCACAGAGCTGTTCTGAGGGCACATGTCTCCTCCTCACCAGCTTGCTGTGAGCTGGCCTGTGTGCAGCCGGGCAGTCCTGCCACCCATATTCACCAGTGTGCAGCAGAATTAAACCCACTCAGATGCAGAAGTTCAAACACTGCCATCTTCGGCAGTCCTGTCTGTGAGGAAAATGCATATGCTGCTGTTGCCTCCTCCTCTGTCTGGGGAATCACCCAAACATCATTAGATTCTGGAGAATGACTTGGCAAACCAAAATCTTAGAGTGCAGACCGCAGACGGGTGGCTCGGTCACAGCTCCACAAGTCTCACTTGTGAGTCACGGAAGGAGTACTTCACAATCCTAGCAAGTTACATAGTGATCTGGAGCCTGAGAATCATGAAATTAGGGTTTGCCACCAAATAGCTATGTAACTTTAAAAGCTTTGGTTTCCATAGTGATTTTTTAAAGGAGACTTGAAATATTGTTGAATCAAATAAAAGTTGGAAATGGCTGCATTAAAACAAAGTGAATGTTTCTTTTTAGGACTCTTCAGAGACTATATTAATACACACTGTGAATCTCTAGGGGAGAAATAACGTTTCTTGTTTCCCAAACATATTTGATCTTGGAATCCTGTTTTCAAATATCATTTCTCAGAGCTAATATTCTACTAGATACAAATTTGGGAACTGCTAGACTAAAAGTCTCCCAAAACCCTTCCAAGGAATAATATTCTGCAATTTTACCCTATGATTCTTGTTTTCCTTTCTGCTAATACTAGTAAGGATCTCCACTTGAGAGTATGCACATCCAAATTCTTTAAAAACTTTAAAACACCAAATAAGTGTTAGCTATTATAACATAGAGGCAGGACCAGGAGTTGATGATGCATATCCTTCTGTCATCAAGCTTTCTTTCCAGAAACACTGAAAGCACAGGCAACAGTCTCTACAAGAAAATCTCTGAACACTAAACTGCAGGCTTGTTTTTCTTTTTCTTTTTTTAAATATGCTTAATGACACGCTCAGAAAATAAATTCTGGGGTTCCAGCACATTTTAGTTGAAGAAAATAACAAAATCCTTTGTTTTGCATTAACAGTGGTGTAACTAATTAAGGGGGAAATTAGCTGCCAGTTTACATGAAAAGACAAGGCTCGATTCCGCTGACATCTTCCTTGCATCCATGAGAAGCAAGCTGATGGTCTGCTGCCTGTGTGGTGTTCAGCTCAGCCTCCGGGACTGGGACTCATTAGCCAAGGGTTACAAAAATGTAACCAATGCTTTTTCCAGATATTCCACCGCAAACCAAGTACCACAGTGTCCGTCCCCTGCCTCGAAGGCCTGGGTCTGAGCCACTCAAGATGCTCCATCCAGCTCAGCGAGCATGGAATTTTCATTAGATGGGAGTTTCTTGCTTCCATGCAAGTGCTGGGGCAGTAAAAATGTTGCTCCTTTCGCAGTGGAGACGTAAAAGAGAGATGAACATATTAACAAACAGCTACTTCTTAATAATTTTTATGTTTAGTAAATACTTCTTGTTCTACTCTTGCTTTTCCTAAGGCTAAGTCAACATCTCCCAAGTGGCCTTGGGAATTGCATGAATATTGGAAAACCTTGTGCTTTTAATGGGAGTCTGTTCATCCTGGGACGTGGGAGGCTTATTCACAAGCAATGTTAGCCAGAGGAGCCCTTGAACTGTTGGTATCCTGCGGGGCCCAGAATAATGGGATATCAAGTAGAGATATTGGAGGCCTGAGTGCACACAAAAGCCACATGTAATCCAAGACCATGGCTTATGTTTCACTGCTCTGAAACAAGGCTACAAGATGGTCCAGAGCCTGATAGGGGAAGATGGGCCTTGATAGGACCTGGGTGACAGAGAGTGGCAAGGACACTACACAAGAGCTGCCCTACAAGATATTCACAGTCCATAGGACATGACCAAGTAAAACTGGTGAAGAGGAGCTCAAGAAGCATCAAGGATGCATTTTAAATGGGAGTTATGAAGAGTAACATGGCCAGCCAGCTTCACAAAACACTAAGATCATCCCAAAGAAATACATTTGCTCCTCTAGCAAGCCCTGCCCTCTAGCAAGCACTACTGTCCAAACAAGTCCAAACAAGAAGTTATCCACCCCCTCAAAATAAGAAAAAAAGAAAGAAAGCAGTGAATTTAAATCACTTTCATAATTTAGTGCTTCCATGTATCTTGGAGACAAGAATAGCGAGATTTGAGAGTACCATAAAAATACATGTTTTGTTCTCAACAACCAGAGGTCTCCGGTGCCACAGCTCCAGCCAAGTCAATTCAAGGAGAAATTTATGCCTCAGGGAGAGTAACTTAGCCCTGTGCCCCTGAAGAAAGAGGGAAGACTGTACAAACAGGTCTAATGTTACACTGTAACCAATGAGGTGAAAATGGAAAAAAACAATACATATTTGAGAAACACCATAAGGAAATTTATAAAAAAGTAAGATACACTAAGGACCCAGGAGCTTCTCCCAGTAGACTGGTTGAAAGGAAGGGAAACAAAGAATTGCTATTGGTAGCCCTGTTTCCCCCCAGCTGAGAGAATCTTTTCAAAAACCACCCACTCATCCTCAGTAGCGACAACTCCAAATCTTGGGAGTTCTGTAGTTTTGCCACAAACTTTATTCTGAAGAACCCAAGATCATCAGAAAACCTTTAACTTCACTGAAATTTTTCTAAGGACAAACACAGTAAAGTAGCCTTAAGGATACTTTAAAACTAAGACTTCCCTATATCCAGGATATTCAGCCTGAAATTTCAGTGAAATTTCAATAAATAAATAAATACATAAGATAAAATAAATCAAGAGTCTTTACTACTGGGCCAGCAGAAACCTTGAAGGAACCCAAATGCATGAACTTTAAGGGCCACTTAAATAAACCTCATTTTAATAAACCATAACATAGCTGATCACTGATGATGCTCCCTCAAAACTGTATATTTATACTCCTATCTGCTAGTAGAATAGGTGGCTGGGCTTTTGTTTAGCTTTATCAAAGTGGAATGCACTTTTCTAGGTGCATAGTGTATCTCAGACCTGGGTCTAGAAGGAACCTGAGGAATGTAAGATCAGAGAGTGCCTGAAGTTACCAGATAATGGCCAACAGGCAATGAAGCTTTTGATTCTGTAAAACAAAGAATTGGACTAGATGAACTCCAAGAGACTTCCAGCTTGAACATTCTGTGATTCTATGATTCCATCCCACATTCAATATTCATTGACAAACAAGGAAAATCTGATCTGGACTCGTGGTTTTTGAAACCTCATGATTCCATAAAGTACCAGGAAAATATGGTCGTAGCAGACATTTTTAATTTGTGTGTATTTCATCACTGCTGAACCCTTCCCAAATGTTAAACCGGGGCTAGGTTCAAGGGAATTTGGAAAATAAGATCACAGAAGGGTTCTGGCTATTGGGTTTGTGCTGTATTGATCTTTAAGGAAAACAGTAAGGATTCTGAGACATTCTTAATATGTAACTGAAAGCCTGAGGGTTATGATCCACACTGCAGAACTCTACCAGAGAGAGAAGTCCTTGAGGAAAGAACCTGGAAAAAGAGTTTAAAATAGTCAGTCTGAAAGTTTCATCTAGCTACTATTAGCAGTATTTCTGGCTCACCCTATTCTAGGAAAACTAAAATAGCCTTATTTTTCAATAGTAAAACGTATTTCGATATCAAGAACAAAGAAGTTACATATCCATTTTTTAATAGTTTAATTTACATCCATCAAAATTTATCCTGAATTTCAGTGTACAGTTTTCAGTGAGCTGACTAACACATGCAATCATGTGTAACTATCACCTGATCAAGTTATATACCCATGCCTCTTTAGAGTCAGTCCTTCCCTCTTTGCCCAGCCACTTGCAACTTTCTGTTTGTTCTCTGTCCTTTGGTTTTGCCTTTGAAAGAATGTTAGCTACAGAGAATTATATAGCATTAAGCCGTTTGAGTATGGTTTCTTTCAGTAGCACAATACATCTGATAATCAACCATTCAGCCATATCTTGCATGTTTTACTAGTTTGTTTTTTGTTGTATAGTATTCCATTGTCTGTTTATGTCACAGTTGAGAGCCACTTGGGTTGTTTTCAGTTGCTGGCAATTACAATTAAGGCCATTATAAATACACCATACAGGCTTTTGTAAGGAAGAATATAAGTTTCATTACTCTACAGTCAATACTTAGGGAGTGAGATTGCTGGATTTCTATGCTAAGTATATGTTTAAATTTATATGAAATTGCCAAACCATTTTCCCAAGTGGATGAACTACTTGGCATTCCCACTAACAAAATATTAGAATTCAAGTTGTTCTCTATCCTTGTCACAATTAGTTTGATTCATTTTTTCTTTAAGTATTTCTAATAAACATGCAATGGTATTTCCTGTGGCATTAATTTCTATTTTGCCAAAAGTTAACAATGTTGAACATCATTTCACATGTTATGTGCCAGTCATATATTTCTTTGGTGAAGTTTTTGTTTAGACTTTTTGCTCATTTTTCATTGTTCATTTTCTTATTGTCATTTTGATGTTATTTTTAAGTTCTGGTCTTTAAGTTTTTTATCAGACATATGATTTGAAAATATTTCTCCCAGTTCATCTTTTTATTTTCCTAGCAGCAAATTTTGAGGGGTTTATTGTCCCCCAATTTTTTATTCCTATCATTCTTTATTTTTTTTTAATTTTTATTTTTTAAACAATATTTGCTTCCCCCCACCCTCTCAGGTTGAGTCCCCATAGAATTTCCTTCCCCAAGGCACCCGTGCACCATCACCAAAGTACCCTGTGCTCCTCCCTCCCTCCCTCTGATCCCTCTCCCTCCTCCTCCCCTGCAGTATGTCTCTGATTTATAATTGTCTGTTTTTGCTTTGTTGTGTTTTGTACTGTTGTTAATATTTTTTACACTGATGGCTTATTTGGTTCCCCTATATTCCTGTAATAAGTGAAACCATCTGATATTTTTCTTTTTCCTTCTGGCTTATTTCACTGAGCATAATTCCTTCTAGCTCCATCCACATTGTTGCGAATGGCATGCGTTTATCTTTTTGATTGCTGAATAATATTCCATGGTGTATATATACCACATCTTCTTGATCCAGTCATCTGTTGTTGGGCATTTGGGTTGTTTCCAGGTTTTACCTATTGTAACTAGTGCTGCAATACCATAGGTGTACAGGTGTTCTTTTGAATCAATGTTTTTGTGTCCACCAATTTTTATATTTTTATATTTAAAGGCTATAATTTACAGTTGATAAATGGAGAGACTGAAATCCCACACTTCTTATCTGATCTCTTTTTTTTTAAAGATTTATTTTATTTATACAAGAACCAGGGTACAGGCCAGATGCACAGGAGGGTGAGAGGATTCACCAGAGACAGAGTGAGGAACAGGACAGGCAGACTGATGAAATACACTGCTGAGGGGAGCAGCAGACGAGACAGGAGAGGTCTGCACCCCATGTGGGTTGCTCCAAGGCTGGCGGGGATCAAACCAGCACTGCAGAGGCTGTGGACAGCTTCACAGTGCTGTGCTCAACCGCTTGCGCCACCAGGGAGGCCTCCTGATCTCTATCTTTCCTGTTGAGAATATTCTCCAAACTGACTACTATGCTACAGACAGTAAGAGGAGGGAGCTGAAACTCCCAATATATGGATACATTTTAACAATATACCTTGTCCTCAAAATAAGAGTCAGAGAGAATTTCTCCTACAGCTAGAAAAATGCAAATGTGACAGGTGCGCCTGTGAAGGGAATAGAGAGACTAACAGAGGAGCTGAAGGACTGCAGACCCACCAAATGCTTTTCTTAGCTCCAAAACAGAGAACAAAATGAAAGTTGCACACACCAAGAGGCTGTGTACTGCGCATCAATGCCAACAAGACTCCGACAGGGAAATAGTGTGAAGACACAGAAAGATGAAAGTTTCTATTGGGAATTAGCATGAGTTCATTAATAGATGAACCCACTTTTCCTACTCCAGCAGGTCAAAAAAGGAAACACACAGAACTTGTTATGTCTGCATTTTACAAAGTGTCTCTAAAGAGTTTAGTTGATAATATAGGGAAATGGGGGTGAAATTATCATTCAATTAGTTGCCTTATAATTTTTGAAGAAATATATGCAATGGACATTTATCCATGGGTCAGTAGCAAGCTAGAGAGAGGTTGCTTCGATTCTCTCATGCTAAATAATTTTATCAATGACTCAATTAAAAATATGGGAGATAGGTATCTTGATTTGTAAAAAGCTGATAATAATTACAATTTCATAATTGGTTCTGAAAGATTTAAGAGCAAATAAAAACAAAAAAAACATTTTTCAAAATCAGGTTGAATATAAAACGATAAACTTTTTTTTTTAATTCTTCTTTTATTATTTATTTATTTATACAAGCACTGGGCACAGTCAGAAGCGCAGGAGGGTGAGAGAATTCACCAGAGCGGGGAACAGAATAGGCAGACAGATGAAGTACACTGCTGAGGGGAGCAGCCGGCAGCAGGAGAGGTCTGCGCGCCATGTGGGACCCTCGCCAGGTGGCCGGGGATCGAACCGGCACTGCAGAGGCTGTGGGCAGCTTCGCAGACCAGCGCCCAACCGCTGCGCCACTGGGGAGGCCCTAAAACGATAAACTTTTTAAGGGAGAAAAATTTTATGTCCTGTACTGTAGTACCCAAAACACTGCAACTTCTGGGTAGCAGAGGACACAAGGCTCAGTATGAGGAGAGGAGAATAACTTATGGTTTAACTCAAAAGTAAGCCCGACGTGAGTCAACAATGAAGTCTCATGTCCAGAAGAACAGGTATGCAATCTTGGGATATATCAATGAAAGTTTATCATTTTACAATGAGAAAGGATGATAGTTCTATTACGGAACACCAATTTGGGCACTAATGTGTAGGAAGGCTAAAATTGGAGTATGTTCTGAGAGCAGTAGTCCCCCTCATAATTTAAGCAATGACCAAGAAAATGGGAAAAAGTGTACCTTTAAGGGAAGGAGAAAAGACATGAAAGGTCTATACTTGCTGATATAAAATAGTGAAAGGGTAACAAGTGATTGAGGAATCAGACTTGCTCAGAACTTCAACAGGGTTATAACTCCAAGATAACTTGAGAATTAAGAATAAGGGGTGGGGGGGCATGGGTGGGGGAAGTCCTGGAAGGAAAAAACTACGATGTAGCTGCTCAAATGTAAAATGCATTTTTTAAAGTTAGAAATTATTCTTTCTGGGCCTCCCTGGTGGTCTAGGGGTTAAGTCTCAGTGCTATCACCTCTACAGCCTGAGTTTGACCCCTGGTCAGGGAACTAACCCACATATGGCACAGCAGGCCTCTCCTCTCTGGCCTGCTGCTCCCCTTAGCAGTGTATTTCAGTAGATCTGCCTGTTCTGCTCCCCATTTTGTCTCCGGTGAATCCTCTCACCTCTTCCCCAACACACACACACATACCTCTGGCCTATACCCTAGTTCTTCTATGCAAAAACAAAGTAAATTAAAAAAAAAGAAATTATTCTTTCTTAGGAGGAAGTCCAAGGATAAGCCAGATTATCTCTTGGATATATGTTTGTAAAAGAGGAGAGGAGAGGAAGTATGTAAAAGAAATTTCAAAAGGCAACAAGTACATATATGAAACAACCATGGAGGTTTTATTGAACCTACTGTGCATGTGTTCCAAAGATCATATGACATTTGTTTGAAACTCTCACTTTTCTAAAGCTACAGAAAGAAAAGGAAAATTAGCAAATATGTGGAGAAAAACAGAACCCATAGCTACAAATAATATTTGGAATCAATTTGGAAATGTTTCCAGAAAGTTGTATTTGGGTAGTTTGGGTTGTTTTTGAATTTTGTGTCAAACTGAAAAAATTAGATTTTATGATTTTATGAGTTGCAGATATATAAATTTTTTACATTTTTTTCTTTCATTTGATCTTCATAAGAAACCATAAACAACTGAAATCAAAGTAAAAAACAATACAAATTAAATAAGACAATTTTTTTTTTTTAGATATGGTACCAGTTTGGTGAAATTTAAAAAGAAAATTAAACATGTGTGGGGGGAAACATTGTATTTCATAGTTGGGCTCAATATTAAGTCAGTAATAATTCTCCAGAAAAAATCAATGGGGAATTAAGATGAGTAAGAATTGTCTTTAACAGTGTAACAGACTACATATAGCCAACAGTACAAAATAATAGGCTAAAATTACTAAGCAACATTTATACAGACACAACAGAACCATCACACCAAAACAAACAAAGGTTTAGATTCTGAAAACTTAATGGTGGTTACCAGAGGTGAAGAGGGATGAGTGGGGAGGAGACAGTAAAAACGGTAAAAGCAGACAATTGTACAGTTACAAATGATATAAACTAGACTTAAAGTGGTGACTATAATTTAGACTATACAGGCATCAAAATATAAAGCTGTATACCTGGAATATACTGTTATAAATCAGTATTACCTCCATAAAAAAATTAAGTCATTCAAAAATGTCTTCATATCCTCTTATCATTAGACTTAAGGAGCACAATAAAGAAACTTCCTCCTCTTGATTAATTCATCTACTTTTTTAAAGAAAAACTGGAAAATTGCCTATTCATTAAAGTATCTGCTGTATTACTGAAGTGACAGCATGTGGTATAATATAATAGATTTCCACAAATACTACCTTTTCCATGAAGACTTCTATGATTCTCCAACCCTGCTCCTTAATCATCACTCTTCATTTTCCTTGACCATTCTGTAAACCCTCTCTTGGCACTTCCATTTTATCACTCTAGTTAGATAGAAACCCCCTTAATGTTCCCAGCACACAGTCTAGTACTTAGCAAAGGATGGTACTTGATAACACTCTGACACTTGAATGACCAAACCCCAAAATACTTATTACAAGTGCATGTTCCTTGTCTATTTAGACTATAAACTCCTTGGCAAATACAGTTAATTACAAGACAAGGCTATCCAACATTGACACTTTTCAATAAGTACCTCCTTTAAGTCATACAGAAATGTTTTTTCCCCTTCTAATCTAGAATATTTTAAATCTTTTACCTTATGTATAATAAATAGTAGGTAATGATCTTGTACCACTGGGAAGATAGATTAAATGAATTATTTGGACTTTTCTTTCTTTATAGAACCATTTCAGAAGCATTAACTAAATGTTACAGTAAATGACAATTCAGACAGTAGTTATAATGTCTCCTTTGTCATCACTGCCTTCATTTCATTCTTGTGAAAAGACCAATGTGTTTGGGAAGGCCCCAGGGGGGAAAAAAAAACACCTATTTAGTCAGAACAAGTCAATCCTCCTTTCTTTTGACTCCACACCCTTTTAGTCTACAGACCAATGTAGACACCATTTCCTCCTGCAAAGCAGCCTGCCTTGCCAAGGGAAACAGCAGGCACAGAAGTGAATGGAGTGGGTGCCCTGGCTCTGCCTTCAGTCCTACCTTTGATTGGCAATAGGCGTTTCTCCTTCCTGCACTTTCCATTGGATGCTCCGTGACCTCCTGAGGAGCTTTCAAGTTGTTTAACAAGTGTTCGCGGAAGCCAGTTGGATTTCTCTTGGATGATGTAAATTTATCCACCCTAGTCATGAGAAATTCAAAAGTTATGAAAGTTTTGGAAACAATGACTTTCTTATAAAAGAAAATATCTCACTATGCAACCACTGACCAAAATAGCATATACTTTAAGTGCCAGTAAATATCAATGTTCACTTCGAGGTAGTACTGGATATTTTAAGTACTTATGATAGAGCTGAAAGTATACAAGCCAACCTACACCTTTTGCCATTAGCTAGAATTTGTCTCTTCTTTCTCTATAACCCCTACTAAGTCAGGGAAGGGAAAAAAAAAACCTCCTAAATTAAAATAACTTTAATTATGAGTTTCTCACTCTTTTTAGGGTCTCTTCCTCCTCTTCTACCTTCCAAAGACGGCATCAAGGTCTATAGGGGGAGCTTCCATCAACTTCATCACTATTTTCTTCCCTCTCTATTATTGTGGTTCATCTGGTTTTGCCCCTAGGAATCCCTCCATGATATCTATTGAGAAGAAACTGGTCCCTGGCATGGCACCAATTTAACTTTTGCTGATTACTTTTCCTGCCTTAATGCTTTGGTGTCTCCTCCCCAAGGTGCCCAGAAATATTTAGATCCTCTTAAGACCACACCCAGCACACAAGTACTAGCATGTCAGGTCTAGCCTATCTGCCTTGATATGGAGCCATTTTAAAGCACTTAACTGGAATCATAATGGTCCAACATATGCAGAAAGAAACAAATTTTCTGTGGGGCTCACCACAATATTCCTTGCTTGAAAAGTAAGGAGCAAGACTTCCTGCCCCAGGAGTTTTCCAAAACTCACTTCCACTTCTTGGAGTTTTCTCCAAGAGAGGAAAAAAAGGATAAAAACACCTGACTTCTAGTCTCTCTTCCTCCTGTCTTGTTGTCCCCATTGGAAAACAAAAAAAAAACAAAACCAAAACCTGAAGCTGTCAGATGGAAATTTTCATTACAGCAGACTCCAGCATTTTTATACAAGGACTTACAATAAAGCTCTATGAAACAGGTATGCCAGACTTGGGGTTTTTATATAGATATATAGTGAGAGGAAGTTGGAAAATTAATAAATTCTTTTCCTTTTCAAGAAACTAGATTTCAAAACTATTCTAATACTATGAACTTAAAATTCATCTTTGAGATTCATTCCTAAGGCAAAAAATCTTCATGATTTAGTCTTGCAGAGGGTTTCATGAAAAGATGTTTTAATTTTTTTTTTAAAAACTGTTACATAATTTCACAAAACTGGGTACACATTTAGTTGT
This sequence comes from Talpa europaea, assembly GCF_964194135.1. NCBI lineage: Eukaryota > Metazoa > Chordata > Mammalia > Eulipotyphla > Talpidae > Talpa > Talpa europaea. Next base: position 85,834,460 of record NC_140070.1, read on the forward strand.
CTTCCTGATAATATGAGAAACACTAGCATTTTATATCAAACCACCCCTTCATTCTCTTTATTATGATGTATTCTGGAGAGTTGTCAAATGATACAAACAAAGGCTTAACAAATTCCAAATAAATATAAATAATTTCCCTAAATGCATTTGTATAGGATGTTCTAAAGTAAAACTGGCAATTGAAGAAGCAAACCCAACTTGTACATCTAAGGTCTACCATATGCCAGGTACTGGAGATAAAAAAAAAAAAATGAATAAAGATCATGGTAATTATCATAGTCACTTTCAAGCCAGTTCCCTAATGATATTATCCTCTTATTCTTTTTTATTTTAACTATCACACACACACACACACACACACACAGAGATGTCTACATTGGTATTCTTTACTAACATCAAGACACTGTGACAAGAAGTATCTATAACCTTATAGAGACTGCAAACTTGAAATATAGTAAGTTTAAGTAAACTGTCCAAAGTCACTTAATTTCTAAGTTGAGTCATAAACTCAACTTGCCGGACACTGAATCTTCTACTTCTGCTCTACAACATTCTACATCTTGTCACCAAAATCTCGCCAATGAACAATCTAATTTTCTCCCCATAGAGGCCAGGGAACAATTATTCAGAATGCTAGATATGAAATCATGCTAGGATAGTGGGGAATTTAAATGGACAAAACCAGACATCTCTTCTGCATATTGATGTCTCCAGGTTTGACACATATCTCCTAGTCTTTTTTTATTTTATTTTATATAATTCTTACATAATTTTTCATTTTTGCACAATGTATGCATTTTCATTTTGGTTATATTCCCCATACAATTGCACCCACCCCCCACCCCTTATTTTGACCCTAGTCCTTCCTCTCTCTGCCCCTCCCCACCCCCAGTGTGGCTCTGGTTTATAGTTGCTTGTTAATTTTTATTTTTACTTTGTATTAATTAGTCTTTCCTAGTCCCTTATTTTGGTTTTCTAAATTCCTGCTATGAGTGAGACCATCCAGTATTTTTCTTTTTCTTTCTGACTTATTTCGCTGAGCATGAGCCCTTCTAGCTCCATCCATGTTGCTGCAAATTGCATGTGTTTATCTTTTTTGATTGCTGAGTAATATTCTATTGTGTACATGTACCACATCTTCTTGATCCAGTCATCTATTTTAGGGCATTTGGGTTGTTTCCATAGCTTAGCTATTGTAAACAGTGCTGCTATAAACATAGGGATGCAGGTGCCCTTTGGAATTGATGTTTCTGTGTCCTTTGGGTAAATACCTAGGAGTGGAATTGCTGGATCATATGGAAGCTCTATGTTTAGTAAGTCAAGAAATCTCCACACAGCTCTCCATAGTGGTTGGACTAGTTTGCACTCCCACCAGCAACGCAGGAGAGTTCCTTTTTCTCCACAACCTCGCCAACATTTGTAGTTGCTAGTTTTTTTTTTAATATGTGCCATTCTCACTGGTGTGAGATGGTATCTCATTGTAGTTTTGATTTGCATTTCCCTGATTACAAGTGATGTTGAACATTTTTTCATATGCCTGTTAGTCATTTGCATTTTCTCTTTGGAGAAGTTTCTTTTTAGCTCTTCTGCCCATTTTTTGACTGGATTATTTTCTTTGTTTTTGTTGAGTCTCATCAGCTCTTTGTAGATTTTTGTGATCAGTCTTTTATCATTAGTGTTATGTGCAAAAATGTTCTCCCAGTTGGTGGGGTTTCTCTTTGTTTTTGTTATTGTCTCTTTTGCCGTGCAGAAGCTCTTTAATTTGATGTAGTCCCAGCTGTTTATCTTTGCCTTCACTATCATTGCTTTGGGTGATGTGTCTGTAAAGATGTCTTTGAGGTGCATGTCATGTAGTGTTTCGCCTATATTTCCTTCTATGTGTTTTATGGTTTCAGGTCTTATGTCTAGTTCTTTAATCCATTTTGAGTTGGTTTTTGTGCATGGTGTGAGGTAGTAGTCAAGCTTCATTCTTTTGCAGGTAGAGACACTGGGTCTCCTAGTCTTTTTAATGGTAATAGAACCACTGTATTTTAACTAGACATCTGCCCTTCTCATGCCCTTTTCTGCAGCAGATTTGAGAAAGTGGAGGCAAGTTATTAGGGACCATGTGGACAAGAAAAAGCATTAGAGATGGTGAAGCAAGAAGACAGAGATTCCTGAAGTCCTTACTCTGTGGAACCAACCTACCAGTTTGGACTGCTTAAGCCTAGACTGATAGACTGAGACATAAACTTTCATCATATTTAGGTCAATTTTAATGTTGCTTTCTCTAGGACCGGCTGAACCTAAACTTTAATGTTTATCTTCCTTTATCAAGTGTTGGTATTTAGAAACTGTTAACAGTTCTGCATTAGTGCCTACAGAATGAAATCCAAACCCAGCTTTCAAGCACTTTCACAATCAAATAATGACCCCTCATTATTTCCACTACTTCTTTTCACTCCAGCCAGACTGATGGACGTGCTGTTTTGTGAATATTCCACCACTTTCCCACCTCCCAAAAGATACTCCACAATAAACTCTAATTTCTAAATTCCACTTTATTATTTGAATGAATGGTTCACAGTCCACCTTTGCATCTACTGTATCCCATAGCCAGAAAATGCTTAATGCAGATTCTCTTGTTGAAAGGAAATTAGAGAAAGGGTGAAGACAAGAAGGAAGAGAAGGAGACTACAGGAAAGAAGCACAACAGACTGAGGTGGGCTATGGGTGATTTGGTGCTGGTTGCACTACAGCGGTGACACCTAATGAGAGTACCTAATTTTACCACAATTAAAAATTTGATATTTAATTAACAAGAAGAACAACAAAGCGGGAGAAAGCAGAAGCAATTGGGAATGGGTGACTATTATGTGTGCTAAAGTCAATAATGATGGAGAAGTATAGGTGATGGCTCCAAAAAAGAAACTATAAAGTTATGCAAGACTGAAAAGAAATCCTATGGCTATAAGCATGTTGTGTATGTTTCCTGAACTTTCTATTTGATTGTTTATTATTTGTTCCTTGGGAAAACAATTAAGCAAATGAGAAACATTAAGACACTGGTTTCCATTCATTTACTAAGCTATTTTCTCTTCATGTCGAGTAATTTGAATAAACCACAAATTAATTTTCTATTGATGGTTCCAAATGTCTTTGAGCATTTTAAGATACTCAGAGTAGCTATTTGAAACTATGTATTTTTCAGGGCAATTTTACTGAAAGTAAGAATCCTAGCATACTGGTATATTTGAAAGGAAGACCATTCTGTTTTCACTTAGGTCTTTGTGTATTGTTTTCTCCAACATAAAACAACAGCTGTCGCAAGGCAGCATATTAAATTATGCCTTCTTTCAAGGAAATTTATTTGGAATATTGAGAAAGAAAAAGTAGGGAGAATTAGTAAGAGAGTGCTAGGAATAAGTGTTAAGTTCATCTTAAAAGATGATAGCATGAGGGAAGAACTAACTAAATGCTACTAACCACAGTGTTAATAAGACTGAACCATTGGAATTTTTCTTCCGACTTCAAGTTTCCATGTCTTTAAATATTTCCAATATTCTAGAAGAGTGTACCGTCATGGAGATTACACTACGTAAAGATGTTTCCTCCAGTATCCCTCCAATAGCAGGGGCCATAATTGTCCTGATGATAGCTGTGAGAAGTACTTCCTATCTTTATATACAGAGAACAGGGTTTTCCCTTGTCAACCACTGGACTCAAAACAACTGCATGTGTAGTCCCTTTGGTACCAGATTTAACAGGAGGCTAAATTTAACCAGAAGATATTGTGAGGCAGTTTGAGGGAGGGCCAGGGCGATCCTGTTGCTCTTCATGGCTTTGAAAAGGGCACGCCCTCTGGAGAGCAGGACTCAACCTGTGTATGTTCATGTGTGGATAACAGAATCTGTCACAATACGTTTAAACTGAGTTGTTTGCATTCCAGTCAAATACATTATCATCAAAAGCATACACCAGCCTGCTCTGGATTTGTATTTTCCAGACTCACTAGACTGTACCATAATTTTACTGAGATATACATCAGAGATACAAATACCTAACACTCCCTTCTTTACCAGATTAAAATTATGATTTGTGGTTTAATGCCAACAACTCTTCTTATGTTACTTAAGGTACTTTTAGAATAACAACAATATCTTACATTTTTATCACATTTTATAGTTTCACATTCATTACTTCATAGCAGAGTATGTTGTTTCTTTGAACTTTTGGAAAATGTGCCCTTTCATATGCTGCCAATACTTTTATTTAATACACATTTAATTCAACAAACACTAATTAAGCACTTACTATCTTCCAAACTCATGTCACACTCTAAACATATTTATTAAAGTTAACCAAAATATTTTCAGATCAAATGGACAAATGGATCTATTATATCATAAATCTCAGGTCTATTATATTAATAAACTATATTTCCCTACATGCCATTTCTTGTTAAAGGAAAGGAGGTTAGGAACACATCTAAATCAAGATTTGGATAACTAAGATCTTCCTTAAATATGAGTTTAAATATTAAGGTAAACTTACAGGCTTTTTCTGCCCAAAGAAGCTGCCCATTTCTATGTCATAGAGGGGCTCTGGTGTCATATTTGATGTACATTAGAAAAAATATACAGCAGCAAGGGACAGGAACATTGTTTTCCTTTACACAAGGGAGTATTTCCCCCTGATACTTTGGGTTTGCATTAACCTTCAGATGGTTCCTACTCCGGAAACTATCCTTATGTGCCCTCAGCTTTTGTAACAACTTGCTGCCCACTCCTCTTGTTCCACAGTCACGCCTTAAGACCTTTCAGCCAACTTTTGTCTCCCAGTTGACCCTTTCTCTGGAATACACCCTAGTCTCATCTTTTTCTCCCAGACAATCTGCTCTTCTCCATAGACAGTATGTCCAAACAACTCCAATTTGTATTCCATGACCTTTCCAACAACCCACACACCCTGTTAAATGGATGTTTTACTCATACAATCATGATAGTTTTCTTGTTTCCCTCGGATCCTCTGTGTTAGTAAGTTTAGAGAGCAGTGCCCTGGTTTTTTAATCATGGACTTCAAAGCTAAGAGTTACTGGATGTTTTCATTGTGCCAGCTGCCACGATAGAAATCTCATTTAAACTCTATTACAGTTTTTTAATCTAATTTTTAGAGTCTGTATTAACCCCGCAACATGGATGAGGAAACAACCTTGGGCAGTTAAATAGTTTTCCCTAATGTTATGCTCATGGTTTGTCAAATGTAGACTTTAACCTTCATCTCCCATACTTGGCATTATAAGATAGATTTCCCGTGCCCTAAAAAAAATGCTCAGATGGGATTTTTCTAATACATGTCACCTTGGCTTATGGAGCTAAGGTCATCTGATGTCCTGCAGGTCTCAAGGGATACTACTGAGAAAGATTACCTATATTTAGGGACATCTCCAGAAAAGAAAAAAAAAGGGGGCTTTGTAAAGAATAAACTTATGTTAGAGCAGAGCAAACATCCAGAGACAGGGTTTTGCCATAGAGTCACCCCTTGTAGAAGACCTGCCCTTTCCTTGATGCCCTAGTCCGTACTCATTCCTTAGCTCAAGATATAGAATGAGTTTGTCCCATTTACTCTAGAATTTACAGTATATTCTCCACACATATATAATTAAATGTTCTCTTTCTCTGCTACTAACCTGCCTGATGTTAATTTGTTTACTCCGCCTGCTCAAAAGGGAACCAAAAAGGATGGGGGAATTTTTCATCATGTCCCTATAGCATCATTCATGGTGCAACCAGGTAAAGAATATATAAACTATACCTACTAATTCAATAGAGGGAGTTTACCATGGGCTATTTGTCACAAAGTTGTTAAAAGACCCCCAAGAGCAAACACTGGAAAAGAGGCAACCAGGAATTTCCAATCTCAAGAGGCTGTTATCACCCATAGAGCTGGATGGACAAGAGGCAGAAGTGATACCCTAGAGCTCAGAGGCTGAAGACATGGCTGAAGGTGGAACCCAGCAGGGTCAAAGAAAGGGAGTGGGGCCATGGAAAAATAAGCTGTTCAGGAGGAGCCAAAGCTACACAAGACACAATACCAATGAAATCCCTGAAACAGAGAGAGATGGAGATAATCACTCTGGATTATTCCTTCCTCCATTCTACTAGCTCCTGCCAGTCTCTCCCAGAATCACTCTTACAGAAAGAATTTATTGGGGAAAAGGTCGTGGGTGAAACAAGGAGAGGTTCTCAGCAACATGGAAAGGGGAACAACAGAGAGACAGGGAGTGGGTTTGAGAATAAACTATTGACAATTTACCTTGACTCCAAAGTTCAAACTTCACTAAAACAAGATTACTGCCCTTCATCATTTATATCCAGTACTGATGACCAGGTTCTACCCATGGTAGGACACAAGCTATCCATTGGTGAGCTGAATAATGCCTGTTCTTTCTCCTAAGCATTACCAAGCACCTCATACAGCAAGTAGACATAGCGGGCACCCAGTGAAAATTTGCCTGCTTTTTTTCTCTCTCAAATATCAGGCAAGCCTATCAAATTAGCTACAGTTATTGTTATGTAGCTATAAGACATATATCTCAAGGGCCTCCCCGGTGGCGCAGCGGTTGAGCGCTGGGTTGCGAAGCTGCCGGCGACCTCTGCGGTGCCGGTTCGATCCCTGGCTGCTCCCCGGCCACCGGAGGAGGGTCCCACATGGCGCACAGACCTCTCCTGCCGCCCGCTGCTCCCCTCAGCGGTGTGCTTCGGTCTTTCTGCCTGCTCTGCTCCCCGCTCTGGCTCTGGTGAATTCTCTCACCCTCCCGCGCTTCTGACTGTACCCAGTGCATGTATAAACAAAACAAACAAACAAATAAATAAATAAATAAAACATGCCTCTATTAAAAAAAAAAAAAAAGACATATATCTCAAGTAACTAAATGGTAGGAAGAGAGAAAATTCTTTCCCATGACTCAAAGAAGATATGAGAACAGCATAATTTTTCAATTTTGGTCTTCATGTGGCATTATTTTATAAACTTTATTGCTAAATCAGTTCCATGAATCAGGTGATCAGGAGTTCACCATGCAGGCCAGAAAGCTGTCTAGGTAGACTGGGAGACCTTTGAAGACCCAATTGTTTCTTATTACCTAGTCCTGACATCTCTACTCCTGAAGAGAAGAAAAAGCCAATACCATTTTAATGCTGTCAAAAAGTCACTTGCTCAGCCTCTTCGTTATACTAGTTGATATTATTGTTGGAATTCATTACTTCTCAAGTGTCCTCTATTTAATCTATTTCACATTCATAAGGAGTATGAAATCCAAAACTAGCATAGACTTGAATATACTCATAATTGATCTTAAAAGTAATCCTCTAACATATGGAAGAGGGGACATTTTGGGAAAATGTCAATGGGTCTGGAGTTTCAGAGTGACAAAGTTCCCAATGTTGAGTCCTCATACAAACATATATAATCCCCTTCATTATAAAAATTACATGAGAAATTTCATAAGAACCATCTTACTAGCAGAATTCTAGGTATTTCCTGTTCCCAAGGGCAGAGCAATACTGCAAAATCAACATTTTTTAATGACATTTCAGTACTGTCTCTCTTGGCTAAAAACAGAAAAAGCAAGAGACACGTAAGAATGAAAAAGGAAAAAAAATTTAATTAATTTTTTTTCAGTTTTCAAATAATTGATTTTTACATTGAACTTTTAAGCCAATTTGTATTTCATTGACACAAGTTTGCCCACGCCTAGTGACATCATGAATAAATTAAAATAAACACATCTGCTTACCCAAAGTTTAATTCTTCCATGACAATTACTATAAGAAATGAGTCTTACCAATTCTATGTAAAGACAGAATCACTTGACTGAATTGTTTGACTGTTTATACATTTTAGAATAAAATTCTATTACTCATTTGGAATACAGTCTCAGATAAGCGCATTTGAACTGGTGGCAAATTCTAATGTTTATTAAAGTCTGTGAAATGAATTCACATTGAATATGATCCTTCAGTCTGAAAGTTGAGTAGCAAGCCAGCATAAACTTCAACTCTTCTGGCAGGAAAGTAAAGAATTTGCCTCCATTTCAGATACCCCCCCCAACCCAACCCCCACCCCAACACACACACACACACAGACACACACCATTTTCCTCCATCATAATACCCAGAAAGTTACTCTACAAGGAGTGGCTGACCCTGGGTCTGCTCACTTTCAAACCTATTCCTCCCCTGGCCCTAGACTGCTCTGTGACAAGGAGGTGCTGCCCCCCACAGGCTGCATTCCCCAAGTTGAGTTTCCTGCTGACTGTTGATAGCTTCAACCAAGGAGAGAGGCAATCTGTAGAGAGATTGGAGAGCAAGAGAAAAGGAAAAACCTAGCCATGTCTAACTCTGTCTCAGCTGCATCTTCTGCACATATCGAGAGGCAAGAAAAGCCAATTGCAGTTCCAAATTATAATACATGAGTCCAACTCCTAGAACCCCATAAAAATCATACTACAAAATAGAAATACATCAAGCACTTTACATGCCTTAACTTACAAAATATATGTCAATCATATCTCAGTTTTAAAAATACACCCTCCCTTGTCTCTCTTATTATGGCTGTCTTTGTTGCTATTCTCTATCTCCTATTTGTTTCTATGATCTTCCATCATGTATATAAGCAACTTGACCATCTATTCCCACTATGTTAGATATTTAGAGTGCTTTCTATTTTCTTAGTTAGAAGCTCATTAATATAAGTAGCTGACATCAAATTACTCCCTTGCAGAGGTTTTACAGAAACCAAAACTCTAAAAGAAAGTGAGATAAGAGGGGGTGAAGGGAGAAGGGGAGAGGAAGGGAGAGGAAAGGAATGGAGGGAGGGAGGAGAGGAGAAAGGGCACGTGTGAGGGAAGAGGAGGGAGAATACGAAAAAGGGAGAACAGAGGGAGGGAAGAAAGGAGAGGGAAAGAGAAAGGGAGAGTGTGGTGAGAGAGGACAGGAAGGAAAGGCAGGGGAAGCAGGTCATGGGGAGGGAGAGAGAGAAAAGGAGAAGAGAAGAAAAGAGGGGAGGGGAAAAGAAAGGAAACTGAGCAAGACAAAGGATAGGAGGAAAAGAGGAGAATTCTCTTCCCCTGGGCCTCCACAGAGCTCAGTGTTCTCCAGAGAGCCTGCCATCTCTGTCTTTTTGTTTCTTCATCATTTACTACCAAACAGAAGTGAGTCTAGTTGGCACAGCTCATGACTTAGAGTCTCCCACTTCCAGAGCAGATTCACTTTGCTTTTCCTGTAAGCAGAACGATTCAATGGCTCCAGAATTCCACTCCTCATAGCAAAGACTATGAGAATTTTTGTGGCTGATTGATTCATCTGGGACTCTACATGAGCAGTTATCTCAGGCTACCCCTCTTATAGAGAAGCAAGAGCCTGAAGTGACCAGGAACTTCAAGGGGAAGTTCAATTGCTTATTCTGGGAAAGGGACCGGCAGACCTGAGAAGTCTCAATACTGGTGTTGTTGATTCTAAGAGCTCAGACATGCTTGCCAATGGAGCTGCCTCCCACACCTTGCTGTCTACAGGGTGCGAGAACATTGCTCCCTGCTGCTAGTCTCACCTCCCTGAATGGTTTCCAAGGAACCTCTACTGAATATCTCCAAAATTGTCTTAAACAGTTAGTTCTTTGGGACTCACTTTTCTATCAATAGAAATGGCAAATAGTCCCCTGAATCAAATTGGGCATAATCGTGCCCATCTCCTCTGTTCCCCCTTCCTTTATTCAATGCTATCATCATCTTCTACCCACTCCAAAACAAAACAAGAATGACAGGGGATAAATTGAGATAGATTAAAAGTTAGACCAATGAAGAGAGTAACCGGGATTATGGGATTTGGTGGGAAGTTATAGAAAATTCATCCTCTGACCTCCATCTATCCCAGCATAATGAGGGAGACGAACATGCAAATACAAGTGGTCAATGTGAACAGAGCAGTGTGTACAGAATACTGTAGGCCAACATGGAAGGGAGAAGCTAGATTACCTGGGGAGGCAGGGAAGCAGGGCTCTGTCCTCACCCTTGCCCCAACTTTCAGTGAATACTGAGGGCTGACAGGGTATCAACATGTCTGATATTCACTTAAAAATCCCATTCACTTTACCAATAGGGCTTAAAGAAATTCAATTACTTTTTTTAAAGATTTATTTATGCATACAAGAGCTGGGGTACAGGCCAGAGATGTGGGGGGTGAGAGGATCCTCCAGAGACAGAGCAGGGCACAGAACAGGCAGACTGATTGAAATACACTACTGAGGGGAGCAGCGGGCGAGAGAAGAGAGGTCTGCCTCCCCATATGGGTTTCTTCCTGGCCGGTCGGGAATTGAACTCCTGTTGCAGAGGCTGTGGATTGCTTCACAGCATGGTGCTTAACCCCTTGGGCCACTAGGGAGGCTCGAAATTCAATTACTTTTATATTCAGTTCCCTTTCGGGTTTTGTTGCCACTGTTGTTATTTCTATTAATTTTTCATAAAAAACTCCATGGGAAAATTCTAAGTATATTTATTATGAACAAATATTCTTATTGCCAAAATGGCCTGCTTTGAGAAGTACTACAAAGTAGATCTGGGAAAAGAAAAGCTAATTTTGAGTTTATGGGTCTAATAGATTTTATATTTTGTAAGGGTATCATGAAATGCTCCGATTTTTTTTTCCTAGTAGGTTTTTCCATTACTTTCTAAATAAAGGCATCAATATTTATAATTAACTACCAGTTGTGCTGATTAAATGAATTATTATGGGCACCTAGGCCTTATAAAACCAGTTCTGGTTTTTGACTAATCCATTCATTGTAAGATTTTGTACTCAGGGACAAGTACCTGCACATTGGTTCAATGAACTCTTTCTTGTTGTTATAGTCCCACTGATGCTGTAAAATTCCAATGAAGGCATATTCTTTAACAAACACATAGCTAGAATGCTTTATTACTAAGCTGCATGGACATAACTAAAAATGAGAAAGAATGATACTCATAGTAATGTGAGAAACTTCTGTAGGGGTCTCTATGAACCTAGATTTCCATATTAGTCCCTTTTGGGGGGGGGGAAACAAGTCTAGGTTGCATACTTGAAATGTTTTCAACCAGCAGTTTCACATGCTACACTAAATCTGCTTTCTACTTCCCTGGCTAAATATCAGAGATTTCTAAGGACAGTGAAATTTTTCAACTGGTCAGCCTCTTTGTAGAGTCAGATGTTCCTATCCTAAGCTTAAGTCAGCTGGTTCATTTGTACAAAATTAGTCACCAAATCTGTAGACAGCTTTGTGTCTGGGTTTATGCAGATTCAATCTCTATCATGCAGCGTGGCTGGAAGAGATTGAAAAATCATGCCAGTGACTACTTGGGAACTCTGAGGAAGTCCATTTTCATATAAAGACATGTATTACTAAGCTGCTAGGAAAACTGAAGATAGTAAGCAAGATATGTATTGTATTAATATTATTTTTTTGCCATCTGATAAATATTTATTGAATTAACACAAACCCACTAGAATAGTGTCTGGGCATAATTAACTTTCAATGGACATTAATTATTGTTATTAGTACTTGCTATTGTTATTATTTTTTATTATAAATTTTATTTTTATATTCCCATACAATTGTGACCCCCTTATTTTGACCCCAATCCCTCCCCTCCCCGCCCCCCACCCTCCATAGAGTGTCTCTGGTTCATAGCTGTTTGTTGGTTTTGATTTTTACTTTCTTACAGTTATTCTTTTTCCTGGTCCCTTATTTGAGTTTTCTAGATTCCTGCTATGAGTGAGACGATCCTGTATTTTCCTTTTTCTTTCTGGCTTATTTCGCTGAGCATGAGCCCTTCTAGCTCCATCCATGTTGCTGCAAATGGCATGTGTTTATCTTTTTGAATGCTGAGTAATATTCCATGGTGTATATGTACCACATCTTCTTGATCCAGTCATCTATTTTTGGGCATTTGGGTTGTTTCCAAAGCTTAGCTATTGTAAATAGTGCTGCTATAAACATAGGGGTGCAGGTGCCCTTTGGAATTGATGTTTCTGTGTCCTTTGGGTAAATACCTAGGAGTGGAATTGCTGGATCATATGGAAGCTCTATGTTTAGTAGGTCAAGAAATCTCCACACAGCTCTCCATAGTGATTGGACTAGTTTGCACTCCCACCAGCAACGCAGGAGAGTTCCTTTTTCTCCACACCCTCGCCAGCATTTGTTGTTGCTAGTTTTTTTAATATGTGCCATTCTCACTGGTGTAAGATGGTATCTCATGGTAGTTTTGATTTGCATTTCCCTGATGGCAAGTGATGTTGAACATTTTTTCATATGCCTGTTGGCCATTTGCATTTCCTCTTCAGAGAAGTTTCTTTTTAGCTCTTCTGCCCATTTTTTGACTGGATTATTTTCTTTGTTGTTGTTGAGTCTCATCAGCTCTTTGTAGATTTTTGTGATCAGACCTTTATCATTAGTGTTAGGTGCAAAAATGTTCTCCCAGTTGGTGGGATTTCTCTTTGTTTCTGTTATTGTCTCTTTTGTGTATTAATATTATTAATGGCCATATTAAAATTGCTTATAATAAAAAATTTTATTAGAGAATAGCACTACTAAGAAATTATGCAAGTAGAAACATAAAGTAAGTGATCTCAATGATCAGAATTTACCCAGAATCCACTAAAAATTCTATAATCATGTTCTGGGCAGTCTATAGCTCTCTCTGGAATGCAGAGGACACACCATTGAAATTATACACTAGGAAGTTTCTGCAGTTGGAGAAGGTTTGACTATCACATAACTGTATACCCTTAGCCTCCCTTTGATCAAAGGCAACAGCAGCTTTTCATTAAATAAAGGGAAAGTGTCTTTCCCAAGGTAGTGACAGGTGGGGTGATGAGAAACGCGCATGTGCACACACACACACACTCACACACACACACAAGCTCCATCTCAAACCATACATCAGACCCTATAAGAACAACAATATTTTGGAAGGACTGACAGTTGTCTTCGTATTATCTAACCAACATCTTTTTTCATTTGCTTTGGTTGATTTATAAAGCAACCCCCCTTTGTCCCTGATTTTTTTTCTTCTTTATCTTAACGAGTATTTCTGTAAATCACTTAAAATAATGGACAGAGTTGCAGGCCATTTATATTACACAAAGATTGTCAAAGGAAAAAAAGTGTGAACATTAAATGACATTCTTGCTCTTTCAGCTCTTCTGACAATTGTCCATATCTTCAAATAGCTTTCCCAGACTCACCCCTGAACTCAACGTAAATTCAGCAAATGCTTCTGGAATCTCTTTTTGAATTTAGGAACCCATTCTACGCTCCTCTAATTGATAGCATTACATTTTTTGGAAAGGGGATTATAATACTTTCCAGTTATCAACGCTTCCTGTTATTACAGATCTGCATTTCTGGTATAGATTAACAAATTCTAGAAATCTCCTTCATCTCCCAGCATAGGTTCAAATTTGAAACCCATGTGTACACCAGCTTACAATGTGTAGGCAGCAGAAATGACACCACTGAATGAGGAGACCATGCACCAAAAACAAAACACTGAATTATTTCCTCAAATGCAACCTCCGAATTCTCGAGTTTTAAATAAATCATTCACCCAATTAAATTTTTACAACCTTGGTTGGAAACTAGACTTTTCATGGTGATTAGGATGTAGTCTATATAAATGCTGATACAATGCTGTACCCCACAAATTTATGTTACTTCAATAAAAATGTGTAATATAAAAAAGAAATGTTTGTTTATACTTACTATGAGCACATAAGACTATGAATTAATAAAACTTGAGGCAACATTGAAAAACAGCTCAATCCTAAGACTGATTGGCCATATAAAGAAAATAATAAATAAGCTATTCCTACTGAATCCATAACTGGATATTTTCACTAAACTCTCAGAATGTCTTTGCCCAGCAATATATCCAAACATATGGTTATTTCCCTTTTTACATAAGAATCAAGCAAAATTCTAACTGCCATTCACACATGGGACTCAAATCTGTCTTCTACTAACAAGTCCAGAGATAACTTTACAATTAAATCAATAACTTAGAGCTGGAGTTTTCAAAGTGTATCCATGGTTCAGTAACATCTGCATCACCTAGGAGTCTATCAGAAATGCAAATTCTAAGGCCTTATTCCAGACCCACTAAAGCAGAAACCTCTAGTGTGCCCAGCAATCTATGTTACAAGTTTAGCAACCATTGGCCTACAGACATATAATTAGACATGCCAACGGAAAAGTGTTCCTACCTCTATTCTTTCTCTGAAACTAGCTGCAATGAACAATAATGGGATAAAAGAAGGAAATGCCATCTTAACTGATAATAACTACTATAATACGAAACCCAAAACTATGAACACTACTGTAAGACATGAATTCAATCTATATATTTTATATTTATATTTATATATTTATATTTAATATATTTAATATTTGATATTTATATTATTAATAATAAATATTATAATTGTTATATTATATTTATATTTATATAATATTTTTAAATTTTATATTTTTAATCTATATAATAGATGCATACATTAGCAAACCTCAGGAAAGGCATGGAATTCTACAAAGGAAGGCAACACAGCACCTAAAGCACCTGACCAGTGATTTTTTTATATGAAAGTTGTGGAGAGTGGCAAGCCCTATGGAACTAAATGAGGAATGAGGCAGATAACACCATTTTGGCAACTACTAGGCAGGCAATATACCAAAGAGAGAAGGTAGGTGGCAATCAGTTGCTGGTTGGTTTAAAGTTGCTGTTCAGAACTAGAGAAGTAAGATTAATAAATACAAGTCCCCAAAATTGTTTCACTTTGCAATATAAGCAAACTGAATGGGCAGATCCCTGAGGGAAGTAAACAACATTTTGTTCTCTAGCAGAAATGGAGAAGAACTGAGAACTCCTAGCATAATGAGGTTACCTGCTGCTGCAGCTGCCCAGTCCTTCCTCAGACAGCTGTTCAGCAAACAACAGAAAGAATAGCTCCACTTAAAGACAAAAAAACTATCAGAAATTTTTGGCATAAAATAAAAAATATAAATACCATAAGAAAAAATGAAAAGACTAAAATTAAAGAGTCACACAAAAATCACAAGCAACAATTATAAGTAAAATAGATGAAATACTCCCCAGAGATATTGAAAAAAATTTTACATAGTATTTTTGAAAACAATATTTAGAAGACAAGGAATAGCTCAAAGAAATAAATTACAATAGAAGGATATTAAAAGGTAGCTGTAGAGTTGAGTAAGTAAAAAGAAAAATATGACTTTCAGAAATAAAATCCTACTTAGAAGAAAAATTTGAATGGATATGATCAAAAATACAGACATACTTATGAATATGAGACTTGAGAATATTAAGTAACACAAACAGGACTGGAATAATTATAATTATAAATATTTAGTGAAAATAAAGAGAAATGAAAGACAAACAGGTAAGATCCCACATGTAGATAAATGACAATCTCCATGGAAACAAAGAAAAAAACTACATTTATATTAGAAGAAAACACTCCCATGTCATCTTATGAAGAGTAAGTTGATTTCACGGTCAAAAGTGTTAAAGGGGTCTCCCTGGTGGCTTAGGGGTTACGTATTGCCCTATCACCTCTACAGCCAGGCAGATAACCCACATATGGCATAGCAGGCCTCTTCTGTCTCACCCACTGCTCCCCCTTTAGCAATGTATTTCAGTAAGTCTGCCTGTTCTGCTCCCCACTCTGTCTCTGGTGAATCCTCTCACCACCCCCCACACCTCTGGCCTACACCCCAGTTTGTCTATGCAAAAATAAATAAAATTTAAAAAATAAAAATGTTAAATTAGTCTAAAAAAGGGATTTCACGATGACAACTTAAACAACCTATAATGAATATTTACCCTGAATATCTAAGTATCAAATATCATTGAAATACATAAAACAAAAATTGGAAAAAATGCTGTCACGCGTCTCTTAATGACTGGGATATGTTCTGAGAAATACATCCTTAGGCAATTTTGAAATTGTGCAAGCATCATAGAGTATAAAAACCTTGATGGAATAGCCAACTGCCCACCTGGGCTATACGGTAGAGCACACTGGGACCACTGTGTATATGCAGTTCACTGGTGATGCAAGACTGTACAGGATAAGTAGACATAAATAAAAGGTTAATGTTTATAACTAGTCCTTGAGAGATAGAAAGTAAAAATAAGTAGTATTATATAAAAAATAATAAACACAACTAATTATGTGGCTGTTATATATACATACACAAATAAAATGAAGGGAGCAACTTTTAAAGGCACGTGGAAAATGTATTCAAGTTGATAATGTAATAACCCCTAAAGAAAACCACAATGAATTTCCTAATGTGAAAGCGTACACGTGATGTTTTCTAACCACAGTGCACTGACGTTAGAAATGTATAATATAGGGGCCTCCCCAGTGGCGCAGCGGTTGAGCGCTGGGTTGCGAAGCTGCCCGCAGCCTCTGCGTGCGGCGCCGGTTCGATCCCCGGCTGCTCCCCGGCCACCGGAGGAGGGTCCCACATGGCGCGCAGACCTCTCCTGCCGCCCGCTGCTCCCCTCAGCAGTGTACTTCGGTCCTTCTGCCTGCTCTGCTCCCCGCTCTGGCTCTGGTGAATCCTCTCACCCTCCCGCGCTTCTGACTGTACCCAGTGCTTGTATAAATAAATAAATAAAAATCTTAAAAAATAAATAAAGGTATTTAAAAAAAAGAAATGTATAATATTAATTAAGACTAACACATACATAAATGAAACATTCTCAAACAACTCTTGAGTCTTAACAGAAAATCACAAGTAGTCATGTCAGAAAACTGAGACTTGGAGGGTTGTTGGTTCCAATTCCCAGGCAAGCCCAACAGTTTAAAGTTTTTAGAAATAAATTCAAAAAGAAAATAAGATTATAAATAACTTTCATATGTAAGACTAATTACTGTCCCATACACAAATAACAATTGTTTTTAAAAAGTAGGAGATGGAAAACTATCATTTTCAATAGTTACTTTCTCAGGGCTCAGCTGGAAAACAGTCTTGACATGTAATTAAATACAGAGTTTAATAAAGGAACTAGTTATGAAGGTATTAGAGTAGCTAGCTTAAAGAGCAAAGAGGGGAAGGTGTTGCCTAAAAATTCATAATAGCACAAAGTTGCTAATGCCCCCAAGATGGGAGGACAAAGAGAAAAGATGATATTCCTAAGGTCCAGGAAAGAGCCTCCCAAAGGAGCTGGAAAATGGAACTTTGATGAGGTATCCCAGTGGAAACTAGGACTACAGGGGAGCTGGAGCTGCATAGGAGAGTCAATCAGAGAAGCCATCTACAACAGAAGGATGTGGAGAACCGCCCCAAATTTTTCTGTTTGCTCCCTTCATTATCCTTCCTATGTCACCCACTGGCCAAACTTAAACAGAAGCCAACTGGAAAGGGGATGTGGGAATTTAGTTTACATGGTGTCCAATCCTGTCAAAGCAAAAAGAAGGGAAAAAATTATTCTGAAACCAAGTCGACAAAAGACTAAGCAGAGCAATCCAAAGAAAGTTTCAATTATTTTTTAAAGATCCTTAAAAGGAAAATGTATTCTAGGCAAAGCATGAGTTTATTTCTAAATGTGAAAAAGGCATATTATATGCAAATCATATGATAAAAAAGTGAGTTTCTCTCACCACATAACTATAGCCCTTCTCCATAGATGTGACCACTGTTATTTTGTTTACACTTGTGGAAAACTTCCCATGATATACATGAATATGTTTAAATGGCCACAAGCGTAACATATGTACTCTTCTTTTAGTTTCTTTTTCACTTGATAATATACTGAAGAGCTTGTCATAATTCATATTTTTAGTCTCCATTTGATAAATAAATAGGCTGTTTCTAAGGTTCTTGTTGTTACAGACAACATAGTACAAAGGTTATGGAATACTGACTGATTGGCTATTATCTTTCTATGTCTGGTATCTGAACTGATTCGGTTAGCATGTGCTCAACCAGGGACAATACAGCTAAAAGTAAATCCTAAATGGGATATAGGATTTAAATTAAGGCATTAAAACATAAAACTCATTCCATATGTATCTCACAATGAATGTTACTTATGATTTATACCCACATGTATGAGTGTGTAAAAGGACATGCAGATTTAACTAATATGCGCACCTTTATCCCCTAGACAATAGCACATACCAATGTTCTTATGCACTCAAAACTAAATAAAACCTGATCCCCTTTGTTTTGAACAGACCAGTGCACTTGCCTCTAAAATTTTTCAGGTTTTTGAGATAGCTTGGTTGGATGAACTTGCACAGAATCTATAACCCTTTGTTTCCTCATTATTAAAACAAGGGTATCCGTCCACTTATTAAAAATTCAACAATTCCACTCTTCTCAGCTCTTGCTGTTCCCTTTTCAAGATTCTTAAAGAAAGAAAAGCAAAACTCTCCTTTTTTAAGGATAAATTAAGTTTTAATTAAGGAGAAGAAATCTTGGGAACTCATTCCCTAATATATTATGATGTTTTCATTGTCTTCTCTAATTCCTGTATTCTCCCCCTTGATCTTTGTGAAGTGTTAAAGAATCCTTAAGTCTCCTCCCAGGAAGGAAATAAAAAGAACAAAAGTTGAAAAGAGAGCATGAGAGTGAAATTGTTGAACATTACCAAAATTTAGATTTCTGTTGCTTTTACTGTCTTCAAAAATACAACTGACTGAACTCTAAAAAATAAGATGGAGTGGAGTAAGGTGATTGCAGTGTGCTTTTAAGTAGACATCTTGTTAGCTGTGAAACTCCTTTGAAGTTTTGATACATGAGAAGAATGAAGTTCCTTACTTTCGTTTTTGAGTAGAAATGATAATTTTTTTCACAGACATAATTGTATGAAACACTTAGGAGAACAGAGTAGGACTACATATCTTACTGGAGATAACAGTGTAATTGAACAACTATTGTATCTGACATGGGCAGCTGGGCATGTGGTTGTCAACACATAATTTAGAAAGTTTCTTAAAGTGATAAAAACTATTTGCAATGTTAGTGTTGAATAAAGCAATCTAAACTAAAAACAAACTAAATAAGAATGAATTATAATGTAGCCTTAAAATAAAAATTCTATATGCAATCAATAGTAGTCATAATAGGCCACATAATTGAGGCGACAGAAATCTCCAGAATTCAGTAAAGGTCATTTTCAAAATTTAAAGAGTTGGTAGTAGGCCTGGTGTGGTAATATATATTTTGAAGAGGTATGAACCTCCACCCATAAATCATATGTGATGTTGTAAACCAGTTACCTCAATAAAAAATACAATTTAATGAATAATAAACAATAAAAATTTTAAAGTCTGAAAACCACTGCTCTGCTGTGAAAAAAAAAAAGAACTTAATGGGAATCTATAAGGAGGCAAATTCTGATGTAATTCAAATTAAAAAATAAAACCAGGAGTATAATCAAATAGGAAATGAAAACAAAATTATAATATTTTTCAACATATCTCAAACTCATTCTACCAATTTTGAAGGCAAGGGTGACTTAATCACCAACATGGATTATGGAAACAGAATATCATCTTGACCTTAAACACCGTTGCCAAAGGCCAAAGGATCCTTACATTAGGAAAGTGAAAACTGCAAAGATTCAACTTTGGGATGTTGAGAAAAGTGGAATGTAGATTGAAAAAGACATTTAACATCATTAATCATGAGGGAGATGAAAATCTGATCTACAAAGAGATATCACTTCACACCTGTTAGGATGGCCAGCAACAGGACTATGCAATAGCAAGTGCAAACTAGGATATGGCGCAAAGGAAACCCTTGTACACTATTGGTGAAAATGTAAATTGGTTCAACCACCATGAAAAACAATATAGAGATTCTTTAAAATATTTTGGAAAGATCTAATATATGTTCAAGCAATCCCAAAAATATGAATATTATTGGACCATGTGAAATGGGGACATCCTGGTATTTTATCACAACATGGCTAGGCCTTGATCAAATTATGCTAATTGAGGTAAATCAGACAGAGGAATTCCATTTATATGTGGAATACAAAAATGATTATCTTGTAAAAATGGAGTAAAATAATGATTAGTATGGGATGGAGGTGGGAGGGCAGGGATAGATGTTATTTAAAAGTATAAGCATACAATGAATAGCAAGTAAGCCCTAGAAATCTAATACAAAGTATAATACAGATAAAAATATTGGATTATAATCATCATACTTACTAACAACCTAACTATTTCAACCACTAACAAGACAGTAAAATTATGTAATGTGTTAGGTATAATTATCACTATAGAGGCAATCTTTTATTCTATATAAATATATTTAACATGTCATAAAGTTAAACATATATATAATTTCAATTAAACATATATATATTATATATATAAACATATATATATTATTTCAATTAAAATAATTTCATTAAAGGTCAGAGTTATCAATACATTATGGCCCTGATTTCTTAGAAATTATGACTAAGTCGCTTGTTAATGGATTCAGGAAGACAACACAAGTTATCTAAGAGGGGAGAATACTCAAGTCATGATATTTCACTCCCAAAGCCAAGACAATCATTACTTCAAGTCTTTGAGGCGCTAAGTCTTTTCCCTGCTGGGTAAGCTGACGAGCCATATGAATCAATTCAAATGATGAATGGGGCCCAAAAATATTAACACTAACATGAAAGATCTGTTGGTTAGGATCAAGGTTATTGACTATGGTTATTGACTATGAACTTCTACAATTTGGGGATCATGAAAGTAGGCCATTTTGAACTTAAAAAATGTGGTGAGTTAAGTCTATAGAATACCAATGTTTGTCAGATACAATTTGTTTTGAGGACTTGATTACAAAATCCTGCCAGAAACTGGAATCTGGTCTTTAGAGAATTACTAGATTCTGTTTATTCTAGAGTCACATGAAAGCATTTCAGCAGGAAAAAAAAAAAATCTGTGTTAGTAAAATCAGATAACAAATGGTTCTTTGGAGACTCTGATATGAACCACATAGTCTGCAGTGTTTCTGTAACACATTGGCTGGTTGAAATGTCTTGCCTCATTTTGGTCATTGTCATTATTCTCCTCCACTTTTCTCTCTTCCTAGAGACTAAAAGATAACAATCAGAAATTTTGCATGCCAAAACCCCAAATAGGTGAAATAAAGAAGTTTGACTTGAATTTTATGTCAAGTTTGAGGGTTGTTAGGCAACACTAAAGGTAAAGCTGATAAAAACAAGTATTGAAATGGAAGCAAAAATTTAAAAACAAAGGCATTCTCTCCACAGTCTTAAGAAATGAAAGTAGTTGAAATGAGAACAATTCTCCTTGCTTACCCTTTAGAGACAAAGCAGCAGGAAATTGTGAGATTCCTCCTGGAGCCCCACTTGCAAGAAAGCTCATTTAGCAAATGGTATGAGTTGTGGGATCTGTTGTTACTGGTTTTCTTCCCTGGGAACACAGCACACCGGGGATTCAGCTGTACCACAAAATGGTCTTCTAAAGCCTCAGACTTGTCAAGTGCAGACTGAGAACTACTCCTTATGGGTTCACAAAGAGCCATAACTCTCCTTCTTGGCTCACTTATTCTTGGCACTTGAATTTCTAAGAGAAAGTTTTTGAACCCATCAATCAATGCTCTCAATGTTATGGGCCACCTTTTGCTCAGCCTTATAACATCTGTTCCATGTTTTTGTTGCATAGGGAACCTGAAGCCCTCATGACAAAAATGACAGGTCAGGAACTAAGCCATGGGGAGTCTTTAGGGAAAGACACAGTCACCCAAAACACAGCCTCCATCTTATTATTTACCAAAATTAGGTCACATTTTTCATCCTCCACAAAGGTTCCACTAAACACTAAAAGGAGAAATATCCAAAATAACTTAGCATAACAAAAATATAAGGAAAAATGATTCCCAAGTACGTATTTCTTGGTGTGGTGGGAAATGTATAATAACATCTCAATACTTATTGTTATGTGCCAAGCACTGCTCTAAAAATTTTACATGCATAAATTTATATAATCTCCACAATAAATTAGTACAAAAGATAACATCTGTATTTTACAGGACATATTTCAGATGTATAAGGTCCCCAAACTAAAAACATCAGAGCTGTGACTGGAACCCATCCATGTAAGCTGGTTCCAGCACTTGGGCTCTCAGTCATTAGATTACACTGCCTTTCATGCTTACTAAAGCATAGAAAGTCAAACAAAGAAATGAAAATCAAGTTCTGGGGTTTTAAAACCTCCCGACTTTCACATACTAGTCATTATTCCCATAGGAATCTGGAGAGAGTCATTTTCTCTGTTGCACTCCATAGGTGGGTACACAGGCCAACTGAAAGGTGCAGAAGGCATCTCTGGATTCCTTCTCCTTCACATATGTGGCACTGCTTGCTGTGCTACAGCAGACAGCAATGCTCACTGTGATTCTTAGACTTGTAAGAGAAAGAAAAAGGAGTTAATATGCAGTCGAAGCAATCATCCTATTGATCAACTATGTGTATGTGTGTACACATATTCGTGTATAAAAATAAATTATGAGGAAGTAGCTCATGTAATATGGATAAGAAGTCTCACAATCTGCCATCTGCTAGCTGAGTATCTAGAAAGTCAACGGTGTAATTGCAGTACAAGTCCAAAGGCCTGAGTGCCCAGGGAACCAAGGGTGTAAAATCCCAGTTCAAGGGCAAGAAAAAACTAATACCCCAGCTCAAGCAGGCAGGCTGGAAGAAAAGGAGAAAATTCCTGCTTCCTTCACCTGTTTCTCCCATTCAGCAGACTGGATGATACCCATCCACATCGTGGAGGGCAACCTACTTACTGAGCCCACCAATTACAAGGCTAATCTCATCCAGAAACACCCTCACCTACACACCCAAAGCTAATGTTTAATCTGGGCAGGCTGTGGTACAGTAAGTGTGATACATAAAATTAACACAACTTCTGTATCTCCAATGTCCAATAATAAAGAGTTTGACACATGACAAGAGCCCAGTTATTATTTGGTAAATTCAGTTATGTGTGTACATGTGTCAGATAAATGCCATATAAGATTATATGTGACAATATTGATCATATACATCTTTATTTTAATATGGAGAGGATTTTCAATGACTGAGTTCACAGAAAACTTGTATATTACACTTTCTGAAGTTACATTTTGTGAGAGCAGACAAGACTGAGAACAACACATTTTGAAAAGAAAAAGGAATGTCTGCTTAAATCTCACTGAAAAATGCCTGACAGATTGTTCACTTAATAAAAAATGACAAAATGTAGATGTTGCTTTAAGAGATTTTTAATAAATTATGGACAGAAAATAAATTAAAGGAACTTATTGTAACATGTATCTGCCAACTATTTATTAGAAAAGTTTTATTTGGTAGATATTTATGATACCATGTTTACTGCCAACACAGTTTGAAAAAACATAGTCTATTAAATAGGATAATGATTCCTATTGAAGACTGCACCATAGTAGTAGAAAATATATCAGTTGTATTTCATCCAGAATAAAAGATTAATTTTACCTCATCCCTGAATGTGGTATGTAGCCCAAATTGCATTTTTGCAGCAGGGTGGAGTTTGAGATCAAAAACACTAGAAATATTATGCATTTAATGAAAGCCAATTTTCTGGCAACTAGGTTAAGACTGTGTTGTCCTGCTTCTGTGGAATTTTGGTCCTATCCCAGATATCAAATAATATTCTTCACTCCTATAGAACTATAGTCTCAAGAAAAATAGACACCATACCTGCAATAATGCTTATTTATGTGCCCACTGTGTTATTTCATTTTACCAAAATAAAAATACATATGAATAAACTAAAAGAAAATATTATACAAATAAACAACATATATGTCTTTCCTGGAAATGAGAATGAACATAATTATTGCCTGTAGGGTCAGGAACTGAACACAGTACAGGTTTTCTATGATCCAGCAGACCGGGTAAAGGAGGAGTCAGAGCCCTCAGTGGCTTTTGCAGGTCTTTTTTTGGGATTTACCAGGTACACAGCAAGCAAGGGTGCTGGGCGGCTGGGAGGCTGGCAGGCTTCCCAGCCCCCAGCAAGTCTTCACTCTATCTGGACTCTCCGGCGTTCTCTGCTTCTCTCTGGGCTTCTGCTGCTGCTGGCATCCCCATGACACCGCCCTTAAAAGCCCAGTCTTAGCCCAGGTGAATCCAATCTTCCTATGCCCACACCCTATTCCAGGTGCCTGCCATCAGGCATGCATTCAGGACTGCAAGGATCCATCATCTATCCTGATGGTGGGAGGGCAGAAAAGCCTGACATTTTTTCCTTACCTTACATTGCCTCTCTAAACCAAATCAGTAACATTTTCAGACCTAAAGCAGACCTGAGGGAGTCTGGCAAGTTGGCAGAATAATGTAGTTGCTGGGCTTACCCCTCCACATACTTAAAACCAAATAACACCTAAACAAAGACAATGAGGCTTGAATGATGAAGGGATAACTATAGTATGCATCAAGAAGAATGATAGAGTGGAAAGGGGTAGGAAAAATGTCATTAAATAATTATAATTTGTGGGCCTCCCCGGTGGCACAGCGGTTGAGCGCCGGGTTGCGAAGCTGCTCACAGCCTCTGCAGCGCCGGTTCGATCCCTGGCTGCTCCCCAGCCACTGGAGGAGGGTCCCACATGGCGCGCAGACCTCTCCTGCTGCCCGCTGCTCCCCTCAGCAGTGTACTTCGGTCCTTCTGCCTGCTCTGCTCCCCGCTCTGGCTCTGGTGAATTCTCTCACCCTCCCGCGCTTCTAACTGTACCCAGTGCTTGTATAAATAAATAAATAAACAAATAAAAACAAATAGATAAATAAATCTTTAAAAAAAAAAAAAACCCAAGAGAGGGAGAACAGCTGTTATACAGAGCCTCTCTGCTTTTGTTAACTGAAAGGCTCACACCCATACTGGTGATTTTAGAACCCAGGACTATACTAGAGGAAGGAATGCATAGTTATTGCAGGACCGAGTGTGAACCACCAGAGAACTACAGGAGTAAGGGTACAGAGTGGTGATTGTTAGCTTGAGCCTGTGACTCCCAAGCTGTTTGAGTTGGAGCCTGAATCACAGTTAGAGCTAAATCAGATCACCTGCTTCTCTTTACAGAAGAAACTTATGCACAACTAGTGATGTAGTATGTAAAACACCTGTGTTAGTCCCACCCGGTGCCAAAACTGATCAACTAAATAGTTGAACTTTGTATTAACCAGAGTTCAAAGTACTTGGGTCCTAATAACAGGACCTAGCACCCCAGGGCAAGACTCTATACCTAAGAAGAAAAAACAATCCACAGCTTCTCATAATTCATAATCAATTGCTCAACTACAGTTAAAATGTTGAGGTTGAGGGGCCTCCCCTGTGGCGCAGCAGTTGAGCGCTGGGTTGCGAAGCTGCCCGCAGCCTCTGCAGCACCGGTTCCAGCCCCGGCCACTGACGAGGGTCCCACATGGTGCGACAGACCTCTCCTGCAGCCCACTGCTCCCCTCAGTCGTGTATTTCATCAGTCTGCCTGTTCTGTTCCCCGCTCTGGCTCTAGTGAATTCTCTCACCCTCCCATGCTTCTGACTGTACCCAGTGCTTGTATAAATAAATAAATAAATCTTTAAAAAAAAATGTTGAGGTTGATATGATTGTTCAAAATGTTTTGGCTGAGCAGTCTAGAGAATGGGAGCACTGTGGCTCCTCACTGCCTAACATGGACACCTGCAGAACAGTAGGAAGCTTGAACTTTTTTTGGTGCCCTGCTGCCCCTGTTTCTTTATACTACCCCTTACCATTTTTAGTGCTCTGGCCATTAAAATAGTTGCAGAGGCTTCAGCACATGAAACAATAGACAACTAAAGGTCCTGGATAAAGCACCCGGAATTAAACCTAGCTTCTTCAGGGGGTCTAGGATGGAACCGTGAGGAAGTCAGGGGATTCTCGGTGTATTTGGATGAACTGGGAAGCACTACTCAGCAGCTGAAGGTTTCTGTGTTCCTTTTATGCTCTCACTGGGGCTGGTGATCTAAAGGTTTCTTACTCATTGGCAATCATGTGGACCATAAGGTCTACCACACCATTGTTGTAGCCAACTTCATTGTTATACTAGGAAATGAGCTTGACAAAGTAGTCACTGATGGCAATGCTAGTTCCACCATCAAAGCGAGGAACGGGCGTCAAGGTTAAAGTACAGGAGACGACCTGGTCATCAGTATAGCACAGGATGCCTTTGAGGGGGTCCTGTGATGCCTGCTGCACCACTGTCTTTATGTCATTTTATTTGGCAGCTTTCTCAGATAGCCAGCCAGAATCACAATTGACATATTGACCATGAGGACACTCCTCATGGTTCATTCCCATCACAAACATGGAGTTATCAGCAGAAGGGAAAAAAATGACGCTTTTTATCCCACACTTCAAGTGAGTTCCAAGCTTCTCCAAGGTGGTAGAGGCACCACTACTTAGTAAGTAGCAACATCAAATATTCAGCACTAGTATCACTCATTTTTGATGTTGGTGGGATCCCACTCTTGGAAGATGGAGATGAGTCTTCCACTGATGACAAACTTCCTAGTCTCAGCCTTGACTATGCCATTGAACTTACCAGTGGTAAAAGAATCATACATGTAGATCATGTAACTGAAGTGAATGAAGGGGTCATTTATGGCAACAATATCCACTTTGCCAAAGCTGAAAGTAACTCTGGTGATGAGGCACCAAATACAGCCAAATATGTTCACTATGACCTTCAAAATCATGTCTCAGGGGTACACCTGGCATGGCAGAAAAGAAGTGGCAGTCAGTCAAATGGGGAGGAGCAGAGAGCCTCTTTGGGATAATTTAAACAGAAACATTATTTTTATTAATGGGGGTCCCAGAAGGAGATGAGAAATGAAAAGGCAGAGAAACTGTATTTAAAGAAATAAAGGTTGAGGACCTCCTTAATCCGGGAAAAGAACCAAAAATCTTGATCCAAGAGATTGAAACAAAGTAATACATATTCTAAGACACACTATCATCAAACTGCTGAAAACTAATGACAACAGAGGAATACAAAAAACATTAACAGAAAGAAGAGTAACCTACAAAGAACACTTTTAAACAACCTATGGAGTTTTCAAAGAAAAATTTGCAGTCAAGAAAGGAATTAGATATACAAAGTTTTCAAAGAGAATGATTTCCAAACTAGATTACTTTACCCTGTATGACTATTATTCCAAACAGAAGAGTTAAGATATTTCACAGAAAAGAAAAAACCAAAACAATATATTGGCACTCCTCAGATTTGAAAGAATAAAGGGAATATTATAAAGCAACAAGAAGTCACTATCATTTAACAGGCACTCAAGCTATACAATGTGGAAGTGGAAGAAAGTAAAATTGTAGTTCATCAGAAATAGTCTTAGAGCAAACCATTCAATAGGTTGCAAGTATAGTCAATACATACAAACGCCAGTAAACAAAGATTTATAGAATACATAAGACAACGAAAATGGAACCTAAACAAAATATAAAAGGAAGATGACAAAAAAACAAATTAAAAATATATTAAAAACACAAACAAATAAAAAAGTCAATATGCATGCCAATAAGCATCTTAAGAATAAATGACTTGAATTCACGAATTGAAAGATATAGAGTGGCTGAGTGGATTATAAAACTTTCTGCTGCTTAGAGAAAACTCATCTTAGTACCAACAACAAGCACAGACTTAAAGTCTGAAAAACAATCCTCCAAATAAATGTTAATCAAAAAAAGTCAGAGTCTCTTTAGCTAACAGTGTTGGCAAACTAGATATATGTACATACTGATAAAATAATGAAATCAGAATACCTTCTAATGCCATACACAAAAATAAATTTTAAATGGAACTTAATTTTTGTAGACTTAAAAGAACACTTTTGGTAAGAATATAAACTGATGCAGCCATTCTGCACATCATCTGGATCTACTTTTTTTAAAAAATGGAAATATCATATGACCCAATATTCTCAGTTTGGGGCATCTATCCAAAGAACATGAAGCCATCAACTCAAAATATTTATTGCAGTATTATTTATAATAGGATTTAGAAGCAACCTAGGTGCCAACTGTTAAGATGATGTAGTGTATCCACACAAAGGAACACTATTTTCTATAAAGAAAGAAGAAATGTCACCATTTATAGAAAAGTGGAAGTAGCTTCAGGAAATTATGTTTAGAACTGTATGTAAATCTGAAAGATAAAGACATGTTGGACATTTTCACATGTGTGAGTAAAACAAGGAATCATGGCAGATGAACTGACAAGGCAAAATAATTATAAGCTAGTAGACACTAATAAAGTGATATTTGTGAGGTTAAAAAGGGAGGAGGAAGGAGAAAAAGACAGGTACAAGGAATTGTGTGGAGGTGGTGACAAGTTGTAAAAACATAGAGACCTTAAACATTTACCTAAATATGGAAGGACCTGGGAAATAATCTAGCCTCACCTTCTGGTTTCATAAGGGAAGAAAATGGGACACTAAGTGATTTATCATAATCTCACAGGTACTAAAGGAAATAACTAAGACCCAGGTCTTCTATGCATTGTGCAGATGTTTTCCTTTGTCGTTTTCTATCCAGTTACAAAGCTGTATGGTTCCACTAAGATCTTGTTCAGTGGTTTGATATATTCAGCTTCTGGTTAAAGTTCTGGGGCTGACTTTTATTTAAAGATACAATGTAGTCTCCTGGGAACCTATTGCCAAATATCCTATGGTCTCTATAATTGTAACCAGTACTATTACCTGGATATTGATGAGTGTGTGGAAGTTTGATTACCTAATGGCTATGTCATTCACTTATGATCTCCTGGATTAGACACACATCATGACCATGTTTATTTTGTACTGTTACATAAGAAGGTTCTCTAAGACATTACTTAAAAGTTACCATTCAACTAAAATCATTTTCAATTTTTTGCATGAATAGTTTCTAAGTAGCCAAATTCACTTTATTTTTTCATTTCCCTCAAAACATACTTCCCCTCATACTTTCTCCACATACCACTGTTTTCTTTTTTAATATTTCACCTAATTGTCTCAGAGCTCATTAAATTTATAATATATAAGACTCAGAAAGACAAAACTCTTGTGTAGCAAGGGAACTGTAAAGGCTTTAGATAATTTTCATAGTGCATCTCATCCTATGATCCAAGTGGAAACATCAGTCCCCAAAATAGGACAGTCAGTCCTCAAGGTATCAACATCAACTTTGTCTCTACTGATGTTCCAATTTAGAGCCTGTTGATGCCTGGTTTTAGAATACCTTAATACTAAGCATGTCCATGGTCATTATCATCCCACTGGCATTTGCAAACAGAAAATTAATTCCTTCTCAAAGGAAAAAAAAAAAACTGTGTCCATTTACTTGATCTCTTTTATTCTACAATAATCTGAAGATTATGACATTAAATGATTCACAACAACAAATGTGATTATCATGAGGATAGGTGCTCAAGTTAGAAGTAAATCTAAATACTGTGTTAGAGTTTTTCATCTTACTTGAGTTATTAGACATACCGCTTAGAGATGCACGGAGTTGGGTAACTCTTGGTTCTGTTTGCACTCCAGAGGACAAATTTTGGGAACATAAAGACTTATATTACTTTATCAGCCTGGTTTCTTGTGTGTTTTCATTAACTAGATTCTTCATATGCACTGGTATCTCCCAAGAAGACATAACATCTGCTTCCTTTCAAAAATCAATGTAGCTTTTGGAGATGAATGGAAAAAAATGTCTCTGAAGCATGGAGCTATCAAGGTTATTATAGTAAATTTCCAGTTCTACCAAATGCATTTTAATAGAAATTCCAGTTTCATAAAATAAAAAATTATGGGTAAGACTCAATGGAGCAACATTTATAAGTCCTTTAAGTATCTTTTTAGAGTTTTATACATTATAATTCAGTAAAAAGAGAAAAAAATTTAAATATTTTCTTTCATAATTATTCAGAGAGCATGTTTTCTTAGTAGAATTCTTATAAGAAACTACCAAATTCCATGTTTATAAAAGGACCATAGGTATAGCCCATTCTACAAAAGTTTTATTTAGTTTTATTTAATTATATTTCCACATTATTATAGTTACTGGCAATAATGACCAAAAAAATTAGAATATTCTAGCAGAGGACTGTGGAACTTAACTCTTTTCATCATAGACTCAGGTCTTCATTCACTTTTTTATTGCTCTCATAACTTATGACTTTGAATAACTATTGTTATTCAAGTTAATCCTGTACTTGTTTCAAATGAAGCTCTCACACAGCAATGATTCACAATCCTTTTAACTTGTTAGGTTATTTTCAACCTTCTAAACTGTCTCTTTACAATTTTTTTAAATGTTAATTTTATTTTTATATTCCCCATACAATTGCAAGCCCCTTATTTTGACCCCAAGCCCTCCTTTCCCTGACCCCCACCCCCATAGTGTATCTCTGGTTCATAGTTGTTTGTTGATTTGGATTTTTACTTTCTTACAGTTATTCTTTTTCCTGGTCTCTTATTTAAGTTTTCTAGATTCCTGCGATGAGTGAGACCATCCGGGATTTATCTTTTTCTTTCTGGCTTATTTTGCTGAGCATGATCACTTCCAGCTCCATCCATGTTGCTGCAGATTGCATGTGTTTATCTTTTTTGAATGCTGAGTAATATTCCATGGTGTATATGTAGCACATCTTCTTGATCCAGTCATCTATTTTTGGGCATTTGGGTTGTTTCCAAAGCTTAGCTATTGTAAATAGTGCTGCTATAAACATAGGGGTGCAGGTGCTCTTTGGAATTGATGTTTCTGTGTCCTTTGGGTAAATACCTAGGAGTGGAATTGCTGGATCATATGGAAGCTCTATGTTTAGTAGGTCCAGAAATCTCCACACAGCTCTCCATAGTGGCTGGACCAGTTTGCACTCCCACCAACAGTGCAGGAGAGTTCCTTTTTCTCCACAACCTTGCAAACATTTGTTGTTGCTTGTTTTTTTAATATGTGCCATTCTCAATGGTGTAAGATGGCATCTCATGGTAGTTTTGATTTGCATTTCCCTGATGACAAGTGATGTTGAACATTTTTTCATATGCCTGTTGGCCATTTGCATTTCCTCCTCAGAGAAGTTTCTTTTTAGCTCTTCTGCCCATTTTTTGACTGGATTATTTTCTTTGTTTTTGTTGAGTTTCATCAGCTCTTTGTAGATTTTTGTGATCAGTCCTTTATCATTAGTGTTGTGAACAAAAATGTTCTCCCAGTCGGTGGGGTTTCTCTTTGTTTTGGTTATAGTCTCCTTTGCTGTGCAGAAGCTCTTTAATTTGATGTAGTCCCAGTTGTTTACCTTCGCCTTCACTATCACTGCTTTGGGTGATGTGTCTGTAAAGATGTCTTTGATGTGCATATCATGGAGTGTTTCGCCTATATTTCCTTCTATGTATTTTATGGTTTCAGGTCTTATGTCTAGTTCTTTAATCCATTTTGAGTTGGTTTTTGTGTATGGTGTGAGGTAGTCATCAAGCTTCATTCTTTTGCATGTAGCAACCCAGTTTTCCGGGCACCATTTATTGAACAAACTTTCTTTGCTCCAATGTATAGTCTTGGCTCCTTTGTCAAAGATTAGTTGACCATAAATCTGTGGGTTTATTTCTGGATTTTCTATTCGATTCCATTGGTCTGTGTGTCTGTTCTTATTCCAATACCATGCAGTTTTGATGATTATGGCTTTGTAGTAGAGTTTGAAGTCTGGGAGTGTGATGCCTCCATTCCCTTCTTTTTTTTCAGGAGAGCTTTGGCTATTCGGGGTTTTGGTGATTCCATATGAATTTCATCAATAATTGTTCTATTTCTTTGAAGAATGACATTGAAATTTTGATTGGGATAGCATTGAATCTGTTTATTGCTTTTGGTAGGATGGCCATTTTAATAATGTTTATTCTTCCAATCCATGAGCAGGGGATGTCTTTCCATTACTTTGTGTCTCCTTCTATTTCTTTTAACAGTGTTTTATAGTTTTCTTTGTATAGGTCCTTTACCTCTTTTGTTAGATTTATTCACAAGTATTTGATTTTTTTTTGTTTCGATAATAAAAGGGATTTTTTTTATTTCTTCTTCTTCAAATTTTGTTTGTGTATAGGAAGGCTACTGACCTGTGCGTGTTGATTTTGTATCCTAACATTTTACTGAACTGATTGATTAGCTGAATTAGTTTTTCTGTGGAGTTTTTGGGGTTCTCTATATATATTATCATATCATATGCAAATAGTGATAGTTTGACTTCTTCTTTTCCTATTTGGATTCCTTGGATGTCTTTCTCTTGTCTTATTGCTCTGGCTAGGACTTCCAGTATTATATTGAAAAGCAGTGGTGAGAGTGGACATCCTTGTCTTGTTCCAGATCTTAAAGGGAATGATTTCAGCTTTTTGCCATTGAGAATGATATTTGCTGTTGGCTTGTCATATATGGCCTTTATGATGTTGAGGTATGTTCCTTGTATCCCAAGAATTTCAAGGGCTTTTATCCTGAATGGGTGTTGCACTTTGTGACAGCTTTCTCGGCATCTATTGATATTATCATATGGTTTTTATATTTCTTTTTGTTGATGTGTTGGATAACGTTGATTGATTTTCAGATATTGAACCAATCCTGTGTTCCTGGAATGAATCCTACTTGGTCGTGGTGAATTATCTTCTGGATACATTGTTGAATTCTGATAGCTAAAATTTTATTGAGGATTTTTGCATCTATGTTCATTAGGGAGATTGGCCTGTAGTTTTCTTTTTTTGTGTTGTCCTTGTTCGGTTTTGGTATTAGTGTAATGTTGGCTTCATAGAACGTGTTTGGTATTATCCCTTCCTTCTCAATTTTTTGGAAGAGTTTGTGAAGGATAGGCACTAATTAGTTTCTAAACATTTGGTAGAATTCATTTGTAAATCCATCAGGTCCTGGGCTTTTGTTTTTGGGGAGGTTTTTGATTACCATTTCAATATTGCTGCTTGTAATTGGTCTGTTTAGGTGTTCTATTTCTTCTTTATCTAGCTTTGGGTCATTGTAGAGTTGTAGGAATTTGTCCATCTCCTCTAGATTGTTGAATTTATTTCCATATAACTGTTCATAGTAGTTTCTGATTATTCTTTTGATTTCTGCTGTGTCCGTTGTGATTTCTCCTCTTTCATATATGATCCTGTTATTTTGTGCTTTCTCCCTTTTTTCCTTTGTGAGCCTGGCTAGTGGGGTTGTCTATTTTATTGATTTTTTGAAGAACCAGCTCTTGGTTTCATTGATCTTCTGGACTGTTTTTTTAGTTTCAATTTCATTTATTTCTGCTTTGGTTTTTATTATTTCTTTTCTTCTACTGGTTTTGGGGTTTTTTTTGTTGTTGTTTTTCCAGATCTTTGAGCTTCAAGATTAGGTTTTTTCTTTGAGTTCTTTCTTGTTTCTTGATGGAACAAGCCCATCATGCAGCCCATACATTTAGGAAATTGGTGTCCTCCTTGTCATTCAATTCAAAGAATTTTTTAATTTCTTCTTTGATCTCCTCATTAATCCAGTTGTCTTCTAGTAGTGTGGTTTTCAATCTCCATGAGGTAGGAGAGTTCCTTGCCTTCTTTTTATGGTTTATTTCTAGTTTGATGCCTTCATGGTCAGAAAAGATGGTTGGTATGATTTCAATCTTGGTGTATCTGTTGATGTTTGTCTTGTGTCCCAGTATGTGATCGATCCTGGAGAATGATCCGTGTGTGCATGAGAAAAATGTGTATCTGTTTGTTTTGTGTTTAGTGTTCTATAGATGTCTGTTAAGCCCAAGCGCTCTAGGTCCTTATTTAGAGCTTTAGTGTCTTTACTTATTTTTTGTCTCGTTGATCTATCCATTGTTGATAGTGGTGTGTTGAAGTCTCCCACTATGTATGTGTTTCTCTGATGTCTGTTTTCAGAGATGACAATAGTTGTCTGATATATTTTGGTGCTCCTTCGTTTGGTGAGTATATGTTAATGAGTGTTATTTCTTCTTGAAGTATTGTCCCCTTGATCATAATGTAGTGACTGTTGGGGTCTCTTTTTATCTTTTTGAGTTTGAAATCTGTTTTATCTGATACAATTATAGCTGTTCCTGCTTTCTTTTTTGGTCCATTTGCTTGTAGGATTGTTTTCCATCCTTTAACTTTGAGTCTATTTTTTATCTTTTGTAGCTAAATGTGTTTCCTGGAGACAGCAAAAGGTTGGGTTTTGTTTCTTAATCCAGCCTGCAACTCTGTGTCTTTTTATTGAAGAGTTTATTCCATTTACATTTAGAGTTATTATTGATATGTTAGCATCTGTATTTGCCATTGTGTTTGTCTTTCCTTTGATTTTATTTATTTATTCTTTTAATACTTTTTTTTTTTTTGGCCTTCTTTCCTTGTTATTCGTTCCTCTGAGGTTCTGGCTTTAGGACTCCTTGTAGTATTTTTTGGAGTGTGGGTTTAGTCGTAATGAAATTCCAGAGTTTCTGATTGTCTGGGAGGTCCTTATTCTTTCTTCGTAGAGGAAGGAGAGCTTTGCGGGATAGAGTATTCTTGGTTGGCATTTGTTTTCTTGGAGTCTGTTGACTATGTCCCTCCACTCTCTCCTTGCCCGTAGAGTTTCTTCAGAGAAGTCTGATGTCAGTCTAATTGGTTTTCCTTTGAATGTTATCTGTTTCTTTCCTCTTGTCAGCTTCATTATTTTTTCCTTGTCTTGGATTCTTGGGAGCTTTACTATTATGTGTCTTGCTGTATTTTTCCTTTCGTCTTGGAAGTTTGTCATTCTTCTTGCTTCTTATATATCAATTTTCAGCTCCTTCTTCACGTTGGGGAAGTCTCTTCAATTATCTCCTTGAATATTTTCTCTGTCCCTACATCTTTCTCCTCTCCTTCTGGGATTCCTATAACTCTTATATTTCCTTTCCTCATGGAGTCAGATAGTTCCCAATGTCTTTCTTTGGTCTTCTTCCTTCGTACTTCTCTTTCCTTTTCTGTTTTGGTTCTTTTTATTTCTGTGTCTTCAAGAGTACTTATTCATTCTTCCATTTCATCTATTCTGCTCTCATTGCTTTTCCCAGAGTTCTTTAGCATCTCCATTAATTCTTTGATCTCCTGCATTTCTTTTACTTCCTTCTTTAGGGACTCAATTTCATTCTTCTGATCGTTGATTATTTTTCCCTTATCATTGTTTTCCTTTATGACTTCTGTCAGTTTTTTAATCATGGGAATTTTAAATTCTCTTTCTGGAAGGCTCAGAAGTTCTTCCAACTTACTGTCGTTGCAATCTGGGGGGTGGTTTTCTTTTTGTGGTGTGTTTTTTTTTCTGAGGAGTTGCTGGGTTGCATGTAGTTTTTCTTTTCCCTATTGCCTGTTTTCTAATTTGCCGTATGCGTTGGGACACTGTGTTGGTGGTACTGGCCAGCATCTTTTTGGTGTGCTCTTTGTGGGGCTTGGAAACTGGCGGTCCAAACAAGTCAAATACTGTTATGCCAGAAGTCTAGTGAGGCAGTGGTACTTTGAGGGTGTTAATTGTTGCTGTCACAGAATATTTCCTCCTTCTGTGTTTAATTACAAAGGTGTGTCTTGAAGTCCTACAAACTCCCCTGGAGGTGGGGCAGCTGGATTTGACTCTGGGTTCCAAATCACTGGATCCCCCTCTGGGATCCAACTTCCTGCTAGTCGAGACCAGGCTTGTGGGGGCCTTCAGCTCACCTCTGACTGCACAGGGAACCTTCTCCCTCTGGCTCCACAGGGAGCCTTTTGCCAGTTTCAAGCAGTCTTTATTGAAAAAATGTCCCTGTTCTAAAGTGGCAATGCGGGTCACACTCCCCTGTGCGCCTGGTCTAAGCTGGCTGTGGGTGCCCACTTCCCCTCTGGGCTCAGACTGCTGGCCAGAAGGGGCCTGGTACAGGCGAATTTCCCAGCTAACCTCTGGCTCCTCTGGGAACCTTCTGCCATTTTCAAGCAGTCTTTACTGAAGAAAGGTCCCTGTTCTAAAATGGCGATATGGGGACGCACACCTCTTTACAATTTTTAAATTACTAAACTGTTTTTACAGTTATTACAAGAAGTAATTCATTAATGAAAAGGGAGCACTTACTTAAGGCAAGAAGTATCTTAAAAGGAATTGCAACTAACTCAGACCAACTCAAAATAGAAGCCACAGAGTACATATATTTGACATGAACCTCAATCTGGGTTTAAAGTTGAAAAGGAAGAATCATATTGATTATGTGGAGGAGTAGTTATTCTTATAATTAACACTCAGATTTTCTCTTACAATCACTGCAATACAATCACTATCACTTATATACAGTGACAAAACTTGTAATAAGCTCTTTATATGGAATTCACTTTTCATAAAATGCTATAGTATCTTCTAATGTTGTCCCCATTTTACTGATGAAGTGTTCGAAACCTTTAGGTGTTGGTCACACATTAAGCAGTACAGGCAAAATTTGAACCCAGGTACTCTGAATCTAAGATCAAGATTATAACCTCTCAGGGCCTCCCCCTTGGCGCAGTGGGTTGAACGCAGTGCTGGGAGGCTGTCCACAGCCTCTGCAGTTTGATCCTGGCCAGCCGAGGAGATACCCACATGGAAAGGCAGACCTCTCCTGCCGCGCCCACTGCTCCCCTCAGCAGTGTATTTCAGTAGATCTGTCTGTTCTGCTTCCTGCTCTGTCTCTGGTAAATGCTCTCACCCTCCCATGCCTCTGCCCTATACCCCAGCTCTTGTATAAATAAAAAAAAGAAAAAAAAAAGATTATAACCTCTCAGAGTAGGGAGGTAGATATGTAAAGTCAAAAACAGGGCATATTCTAGCCTTTGGTAAAACTTAAGTATCAAGAGCTTAATGCTACATGAAACATTGGAAAACTAAATTGTCAATTTCAAATAGACAATTTCAAAAGTACTGATGATTCTAAGCATGAGAAAAGGTGTTAAATTTCTACTAATGAGGAAAATGTAAATTGAAACATCAAAGTATTATCTGTTTATTCATACATTAATTTTGGAAACAATAGTTTAAAGCATTAACATTATCTGGTTTAGGTGAAAACACTGCTAAGTTTTTTAAAGAAAATTCAACACTCTACATTTAAAAGGACATTTGACATTTTGGATGAAAGGAAAAATTTTATACGAATATGGAAGATAATATATATTATCTTTTATTATATATTATATATATGTATTTTCAAGGCAATGCTGGTTTACATTGTGGTTTGTATTTTGGCAATATAGGATCTCTGCCTTCGAGTGTATTATTACCATAGTGCATGGACCACCAAAGCAGCTGTAGTCTACCACCAGAGTCCATCATGCTCCCTCCCAACTTTGTTGTCACCTCTCCCCTTCTGATTCCCCTCTCATTCCTCAGTTTCATAGTCAACTTTCAAGGGTGAGTTTTTTTACTTTATCAGAAATACTACCTACTTTCCCTGTATTTCCCCCTATATTCTGTGTTACCATAATTTTTTTACAGTAAGAATATAGACATATTATCCTTACATAATTTTAAACATTTAAAAGAAAAGGTAGAGGATGGCGGTGTGGTCAGCTGAAATTGCACTTACTTCTCACTTGAAATATTCTATGATCATCCTGTTTTATGTTAACTCTCTGGAGATTTTGGAGAGGTAAATACTTCCATTTATCTTGGTCATCTGGGATGCTATTGTCACAGCTCCCTCACTCCACTAACACACAGAATTCCATGGCTAGCCCCTCTACATATGTTCTAACTTGAAGAAAGATATTGAAACTGAGTTCCTTTTCCACTGAAGCAGACATGCCAATAAGCAAGAGTCTTAGCAATAACCACTTCTTTGCTGTTGTGCCCAGGCAGAGTGGGATTTCTGGCTTCTGATCTATAAGATGTCTATTCAAGGCCTAGGGCCATCCACAGCCCTCGGGGAAGGCCCTGCACCCATATCAGCATCATCTGGTATTTAACTCAACCTTGAAGGACACTTATTTTCCACTTGTCATGCTCTGAATTTTGCCGTACCATTCCTAACTGCCTAATTATTTCCTCTGACTTAATCTCCTTCTGTCAAGTACCTCCTTGGCCTCAATATCCTTGTCTGGCTATCTATAGTAACTACTACAAGTGCTCCCTGTCCTGCAAGCTCTCATGCCCACCCCTGCCCTTCAGGACCTGCACACCCTGGTTTCCAGTCTTTGAGAGTGCAGTAGCCAGTAAATTCAACAACACAAAACAATGTAGAAATTGGCGGAAGTCTGCCAAATGCCAGTTTTGCCAAGTTGGGCTGTCAAAAACAAGAAATACCATCTATTATCACCATCATTTCATGAAAGGAATTTAAACACTAAAAATGGGAAAGTTTATAATCTCAGAAAAATAAAAATGTTTCTCACAGAACAAGCCTGGAAGGAGAACTGAGGTGGGGAAGGGTCACATGATATAGGAAATTGATGTATTAGAAAGCAGCAGAGCCCATTTGTCTAGTACAGAGAACTCTTGGAAGTCAGTGCAGAGCCACTTTTAGCAATCTACCTCCAACCATTCCTCTCTCTTTAAGGTTTTTTTTGAGTGAGTTCCCCAGTTGCCTAAGATAAGGAGTCACACCAGCTTCCCTTCTCTCTCAGAAAACTCCATCCATTGACAGCTCCCTGCAGGCCATGTTGGAATCCAGCACAATGAAGGTCACCCATGCCTGGAGTTTGTCACCCCTCATCAAAAGCCACTACACAGGCGCTTTATTCTCTACAGCCTGGGATACTTCAAGATCCCCTTGAAAAGAAACTTGTAGAGTACATGACCTTCAGAGAGGCTGTGGAAGTATGGAGGAAAAGCTCCAGCACATGCACTTGTGTGAAATGAAGACAGCGGATCACTACCGTGTTCACTTTATCTTAGGCATGCATCTGTCTCTATGAAGGTTTTTAGGACAATCACTGATACATGCTTAGTGGGAAGCTCTAAAATCTAAAATCCACCTATAGATTTTTTTTCAGGTGAACATAGTTCTTTGCTTACATTTTACAAAATCTAGTTTTAATTCACCTTAATTGCACATGACAAAGTTGTCCTAAAGTGAAAAGGTTTTCCGTTTTCCAACTAGTTTGACCTAGATGTGCTGGCAGTAAAAACAACCTAATCCACTCAGGCTTCAGGATACTAAATCTCATACTTTTTACCAGGAAGCAGTGAAAGGAAAAAGAGTAAGTTTAGCTTCTCTTGAGGGCCTCAGTGATGAGAAAAAATTGGTTCACCAAGGCATTCAGGAAGGACAGATTATAAAGATGGGCCTACTTTCTCATATACCAAGGAGATATGAATAGTTAGTTTTAACAGCAGTCTGACTCATCTGCTCCAGTAATATTTGTAGCAGAGGCATTGCTTTACACCCCAGCTTATTGCTAAATAATACAAAGTCAGGGAGAAATGTAATAATGTTGGGAGTGTGAAACATATTTAGGTCAGAGGACACACTCCCACAAGCCCACACAGCATAAGATGGTACAGTTTCTTCTACCACTGTGAACATGATTGCCATTTCTACCCCATCATTAATTAGAATAAAAAT
Organism: Talpa europaea; assembly: GCF_964194135.1. Classification (NCBI taxonomy): domain Eukaryota; kingdom Metazoa; phylum Chordata; class Mammalia; order Eulipotyphla; family Talpidae; genus Talpa; species Talpa europaea. The sequence goes on from NC_140070.1 coordinate 85,874,066, forward strand.
TCTCAAAATGTGCTGTACTATTTATCTGGAATTAAGCAGGATTATTCCAGGCATTTAGCCCCAGTGTTCTAAAGGTCTAGGTGATTAAAAGGCATTAACATTGATATTTTGCCAACAGTGATTGCTGGCAAGTGTTAATGTGATATCACCAAGACCTAACGAGATACAGAAACGCACAGTGAGCAGAACACTCATGTCTAAGGAGTGCTCATCGGTAACTGGCTTGTTTTCTCCTTAGCAAATGGTCTTCAACACATCTAGATCTAACATTTTATGATTTTCACTAACATAACTTTTCAGAAGGCATCTACTGAAAGACATGAGATTCAAAGTCCTTCAAAGGCTGATTATCTATTCGATTCCATTCGATTCCAATAAACCCACAGATTTATGGTCAACTAATCTTTGACAAAGGAGCAAAGACTATGCATTGGAGCAAAGAAAGTTTGTTCAATAAATGGTGCTGGGAAAACTGGGTTGCTACATGCAAAAGAATGAAGCTTGACCACTACCTCACACCATCCACAAAAATCAACTCAAAATGGATTAAAGAACTAGACATAAGACCTGAAACCATAAAATACATAGAAGGAAATATAGGCGAAACACTACATGATTTGCACATCAAAGACATCTTTACAGACACATCACCCAAAGCAGTGATAGTGAAGGCAAAGATAAACAGCTGGGACTACATCAAATTAAAGAGCTTCTGCACAGCAAAAGAGACAATAACAAAAACAAAGAGAAACCCCACCAACTGGGAGAACATTTTTGCACCCAACACTAATGATAAAGGACTGATCACAAAAATCTGCAAAGAGCTGATGAGACTCAACAACAACAAAGAAAATAACCCAGTCAGAAAATGGGCAGAAGAGCTAAAAAGAAACTTCTCTGAGGAGGAAATGCAAATGGCCAACAGACATATGAAAAAATGTTCAACATCACTTGTCATCAGGGAAATGCAAATCAAAACTACCATGAGATACCATCTTACACCAGTGAGAATGGCCCATATTAAAAAAACTAGCAACAACAAATGTTGGCGAGGTTGTGGAGAAAAAGGAACTCTTCTACACTGTTGGTGGGAGTGCAAACTGGTCCAACCACTATGGAGAGCTGTGTGGAGATTTCTGGACCTACTAAACATAGAGCTTCCATATGATCCAGCAATTCCACTCCTAGGTATTTACCCAAAGGACACAGAAACATCAATTCCAAAGAACACCTGCACCCCTATGTTTATAGCAGCACTGTTTACAATAGCTAAGCTTTGGAAACAGCCCAAATGCCCAAAAATAGATGACTGGATCAAGAAGATGTGGTACATATATACCATGGAATATTACTCAGCATTCAAAAAAGATAAACACATGCAATTTGCAGCAACATGGATGGCGCTGGAAGGGATCATGCTCAGTGAAATAAGCCAAAAAGAAAAAGAAAAATACCGGATGGTCTCACTCATAGCAGGAATCTAGAAAACTTAAATAAGGGATCAGGAAAATGAATAACTATAAGAAAGTGAAAATCAAAATCAACAAAAAACTATGAACCAGAGACACTTTTTGGGGGGTGGGGGCCGGGAGGGGAGGGATTGGGGTCAGAATGGGGCATGTGCAGTTGTATGGGGGAATATAAAAATAAAATTTATTATTTAAAAAAAAATAAAATGCATAAGGGACACACACACAAAAAAAATAAATAAAATAAACCACAAACCAAAAAAAAAAAAAAAGCTGATTATCAATTTTCAGTGCTCCTGTATTTAGTATTCTGTTTTTAAATTTTTCTCTTACTATCATTTATCATGTACTCCTTTCTCATTGGTACTGATGAAAAGAAAGAGAATGCCTGTTCAGTTATCGGTGGAATATAAAAAGTTGCAGTTCTGAGATAATCCACCAAATTTTTCCATATTTTTAAAAGTTCTGAAATATCTCTTTCTTTAGTGGCATTTAACAAAAAGAGTTGACTATGGTTAGAACTCTAGCAACCCAAAAGATTCATTACAAAAACACCTCTGAGGGAAAATGCCTACAGAGAATACAAAGAATTTCTCCTTTAAGGGACCCCTACCCACCTGGCAATCTGGAAACTCATGCTGTTTGTGATAAGAATTAAAACAACCATTGCCATTTATTTCAAAAAACAAAACCAGAAGCAATGACTTGCAAGTTTAAAGCAGGCTTATCTCCTTCAGTTCAGAAGTGTCTGTTTGCCAACTAAGTGTCACACTCACAAATGTAAAGTTAAATCAACAACTTCTTGGCATTCAGAACACTATAGGTGGTATAATGTGGGATTAACAATTCAGGTTTTAAAATTAATAGATCAAGGTTAGAAAAATAAACTACCTGATTAGTGTTTTATAGGTCATTTAAACTCCATTCACAACAATAATTCTTAATACCCCAAAACGAAAAAGAGAATGCAGTGTGTTCAGATCTGAATTGAGTGCTGCCACATGGAGTAGAGGTTAAATCTACACATAACACTTATTTTTACCACTAATTACCACTGCCATCATTACTATAAATGTCTCACATTAGAACTAAGTAGTTTAAAAAGTGTTTTTCATATTTTCTCTTATTTAGGCATGACCCTCTCAATCCTTTCATGTAGCTAAAACAGTGAGTATTCTAATGTATTAAGTATTTTTGTATCTATCATCATTATCATAGTACAACAACCATCATTTTCATCCCCACCATTATGATCCTATCAGCATCTTTATCACCACCACCATCAGCACTGCTATCATCATTTAAAGAGCACTATCTATCAAAATCTGTATGTAATACTTCATGTGGATCATCTCATTTAATCCTCACAACCCTAACAATTGATATTATTGTTACCTCTTTTTTATAGATGAGAAAATATGGTTGATTGGTGCCTGGAATTTGGAGTTTGTGAGTCCAACTACACTGTTATTTCCACATTGTTTTAATAATAAAGTTAAAAAAGAACAAAGAGAATGCTAAAGTTTCCAGTTCATTTCATATCAGTTTCCTTCAGACAGAAATAAGGCAAGAAAGGGACCATGAAAAGAAAGTTAAATTTGCAGATTCTTCCCAAAATAAATACTTACAAAAATGCAGCAGGCAAAAATATTTGCCAAATCTTTTGGAGCTTTTGCAAATTATAATAAGGTTGCAATGTCATTATACTTGCTGCTAAATGCAAAATTCTACTTTGAAACCTGTTACTAACCAAAAATAAATACCCAAACCAAAAAGACTACTTTAAAAGAAAGCTAAAAAGTCATTTTAAAAGACTTCATTAAAAACCTAACAATATGGGGTAGCTATGACTGATAAAGCTCAATTTTCACTCACTCAGTACTTAGTGAGTGCTTACTATATGTTTGCTGGGGGATATGGAAATGAGCAGGACATTTATTGTCCTTGCCTTTCTGGAGCTTATTATGATGTACAGACAAAGACAGATATGAGATTACAGTGTAGTAAGTTTTACAACAAAGAGTTTATCCTGGTCTTAGGAATCAGAGGCAGTTTCCCAGTCAAAAAAAAAAAAAAAAAGGATAGGCGTTTAGATGAGATATGAAGGAATTCCAGAAGTTAGTCTGATAAGTAAGTGGCATGAGGACTCAGGAAAAAGAGAATCTGAGGGCAGAAATTTGGGATGCTACCTATATCATTCTTAAGAAAAAAGATGTTTCCATAATCTAATCCAGGGTGGAAGTTTCAGAGGAAAGTAAGTTATTATATAGGAAGTCTATCTTTAAAATAGCTTCCTTATATAGCCAATAATTCCCACACTTAAGAAACTAGTTTATAACTACCATACTTTGGAAGGAGAGTGAAGGAACACAATGTTTCTCTGCTAAATACTTGAGTGATTTCATCTACATCAGACAAAAAACATGGGGTATTTAAAAGGATGTGAGGAGGGCCTCCCAGGTGGCGCAGTGGTTGAGCGCTGGGTTGCAAAGCTGCCTGCAGCCTCTGCAGTGCCAGTTCGATCCCCGGCTGCTCCCCGGCCACCGGAGGAGGGTCCCACATGGCGTGCAGACCTCTCCTGCCACCTGCTGCTCCCCTCAGCAGTGTGCTTCAGTCCTTCTGCCTGCTCTGCTCCCTTTTTCTTATACTACACTTGGGACCTTGAGAAAAGACTATATAGTTCAGAATATTTACTTGTCTATGTTCAGCTTAGGTTTGTTAAGCCTGTGTATGAGAAGCAAATATATTAGAACCCTTGATTCCTTTCCTTTATTTCATATATATTGGTTCCCTAATTTATTTTAACAATTTCACAAGCATTAATTTTGGATTTCTATGGATAACATCTAACAATATAAGACAATGCTAGAAAAGGAAGAAAATAATAGTTTTCTAGAAGTAAATAATGTGCTATGTCACAACAGAGAACATATTCTCTACTTGTCCATCCAGATATATATGACAAACTCTTCCACCTGCTCTGTACAGGGGTTGACCTGCAACAAGGAGTTTTCTCTGACTCTCAACTGTGGTCCTTGGGAAGATCAGAGGATGGAAGACCAATGAAACTGAAGCTCTTCGCCAGCCAAGGTTGATTTCCATTAACCTTTCCCACAGCTTTGAAAACAACCCCTTCATTTATCTCTTCTTAATGGAATAAGTTGACCGTACCATTTCTTTCCTCACCCCTCTTCAAAATGGGCAAAATAATCTAGTCAAACAGAAGTGCAAGGCAAAGTTAGGTAAAGTGTTATTTACAAGAAAATAAAAGGTACATTTGTAAAATAATATGTTAGAACAGGAAACCCATTTGAATACACCTTTGGGAAAAGTCCATCAACTTTTCTCATAGCAAGAAGAGAAAGAAATTACCCTGTACTGGGAGAAGAGAAAAGAGACAAGGAGGACCTTTTTAGACAGTGATTTAGGATAATCATCAAGGGACGAGACATCTGGGGGAAACTATTAGGGAGGAGTTGAAATTTCTGTAGCCTTCAAAAATAAGGGAGCCTTCCAAATACCTACCTATGCAAATCTCCAGCATTTCCCTCTTCTTTCAGGCCATGCAAAGACCAGCAAATATAACTTCAAAGTCCTCACCCTAACCCTCCTTTCTAAAAATGAATATAAGAATACCTACTAATTTTGGCAACAATTTCATTAAGCTACAAACCTCAGGCTGTTAATATATAGAGAGAAAAAAAAGAACTTCTTATCTCCATACCACCACTGTGGTAAAGATCTACTGGCTTCCTGTCAGCTGTTTGCATTAAAGAAATACAAATTTAGCTAGGTTGTCAAGTACTAACAGGCAAGTGAATCTATAAGCGGTTTAAACCAACCATCAAATGTTCATTAACTACTTCTGCTTCTTAGATTAAAAAAAAAATACATTATACTATTTGAGGTAAAGCTGCTCATTTTAATTTTTGTCATCTTCCTGTGTAACTCCTTAAGTAACAATGACAGCTAAATTATTTTTTCTTGGCCCAAGAGTAATGTGTCGGGCTTCCTTTTTAATGACAACAACCTTTTTGTTGCCAAATGCTCCACGTCTTAAATAATGGCTTGAATCTTGGCTGCAATTATAAGATAAGCTTTTTCTCATAACCTTTTCACAATGGATTTCCATCGGTGCCTTTATGAAGGAAATTAAAATTTGCATTTAACTTCAAACTCATATATCTGAAATTAGACACACCACTGGCACATTCAGAAAAGATATTTATAAAGGGATAAAATTTGATTTCTAGCATTTAAAAAATATTTTATTTTTAAAGGAAAATCCAATTGAAGTTAGTGAAGAATCAAAGATTGAATGACAGAATGACCCCAAAGTAAAGATAATATATTTCTGTAAGTAAGCAGGTGTGCTAACATATAAACACGTCCAAAAGAAAATTTATTTACCTTCCAAAATATCTCAGCAGCTTCTGAGACCCAGACAATATGGCTATACGTGCAATGATATACAATAAAGTAAAAGTTCCCAGACAACAGGTATGGACAGGTTCCCAGGCAACACAATAGATATGGCACCTATAGAATAAGTGACACCCTCATTGTTCAGGATAAACAACATGACAGTAAGTATGGTCTAATAAAATCAAGATGTCCACAGGCATTATCAAAAAACTCCTTGTAGGCAAAGTTGTCAAATAATTTTTTCCAGAACCCAAGCTGAGTTTTTGCATAACCTGAGAGTAAACATCCCTGATGCCAGGACTTGAGAAATATCAAACTCTAAACTTGTGGAGAAGAGTCTATCCAGCTCTCCAGCTTGCCCTAAATGCCTCCTTCCTTTAGTGTTCTCCAAGTACTACCAGCTTTGATGGTAGGTGGGATTTGCCGATATTATGATTTCAAATAGGAATAAACATTCACAACTAAATGAGACAATGGCTAATTCAAAGGCAACATCTGTGGGAAATATGATTGCAAACTAGGAAAGCAAGTTGTCTGTCAGAGACGAGTGATTCATAAATGTTTCTGGCAGGGGCTCACACAGATGGAGTCTTGCACACATGCTATTTTTTTTTCCCAGTAGGATTTTTGCCTAACAGAGTAAGTGATTGCAGACCTCAGCGAGTATGCATTGTGATCGAAAGCAAATGTAATGGACTTTCTGATCAAAGAGCCATTGAATCTCTTCCCTTGTGACATTCCCCACTCTGGCTCCTTCCCTTCAGTAGGCAACTTGTTGGGGGGAGGATAGCAGGGGGGTGGGGGGTGGAGGTGTGGGGGGTTCTTGACTGAAATGTTTGTGCAGATGCAAATGCTGTGACTTCCCTCCTGGCAGGAATCTCAACCCTGACAGGATACAGAAAATTGAAAATCCCTTGTCTACTTCCCAGCAGCTCTAGAAAAAAATGCCAACAGCCTGATTTGGGCCAAATGAGGCGTAGGAGTTGGTCTCTAGTGTGAAGACACCACACGCATAGAACTTGAAGATGTTAGAATTGGGACCTTAAAGGTCACAGTCCAAACTACTCATTGTACAGAGACAAATTCAAGAAGGTCAGAATTAACTTGTCAAATGTCTCATAACTAGTCAATGACAACACCAGAATTATCACTCAGTTCTCTTGATTCCAAGTTTAGTGGGCTTTTCTCCATTATGACATATAAAGTATTTTTCACTAATTCATTATACATCAAATATTTATCCAATGTCCAACATATGACAAATGATGTTCTGAGTACTGGAAAAAGAATAATAACAAGAGAAATAAAATCTTTTAATTCAATTAGCTCATATTATAGGGGAGAACTAGAAAAGTTCAACTAAACAAAAAAAAATACACACAAATACTCACACTCACACACATATAAAATGTAAAGTAGTGGTAAATGCTTCAAAGAAAATAAACAAAGCTCAAGGGAAAGAAGTAATGAGGACCAATTAGTTAAGAGAATGATCAGGGAAACTCTCTCACTGGTGATATTTAATCATATTCTTAATGAAATGAGGGTAAAAAATCACACAAATGGCAAAGGGAGAACTTTTCCAGGCAGAGAGAACAGTGTGTACAAAGTGCAGGATGCTGAAATGCACTTAATGTGCTTGGGGGGAGGGAAGGGGAGTAGCAGTGGACTGAATGAAGAGCAACAGTTAGAAAGGATAACAGAGTGCTTACTTAGAATTTTCAACAGATATTGACTGTTATATGAAGAATAGTATTAAGAGAGGGGAGAAAAGATCTGGGAAGGGCAATAAAGAAGCATCTCCCTAAAGCAGAATTTAAATTCTTTGAGAACAGGGATTTTTGTTTGACTTACTCATTACTGCAAAATCAATACCAAGAATAGTGTCTGGCATATTGCTGGGGTTTCAGAAATACCTGCTGACTAAATGGATACTGACAAATGAGATCTAGAAATTGACAGTTACCTGAACTACGATAGCAGCAGAAGAGAGTCAGAAATGGGTAGATGTAGGTGATTTTTCCAAGTAGAAACAACAAGAACAGGTTCAAGCGTGGATGTGCATTCTTAACAAGAACTCAAAAATGACTGATAGGTTTTTGCTTTCAGACCCCTAAGTGAATAGCCCAGACTGGACAGGAAGAAACAGATTTGGTGGGGGATATCAAGTAGTCAGTTGAGTGTGCTCTACTTTAGATTCATATTGGTTTTTCAAAAAAATATATTGGGTGTGCAGTTGAATAGAAGTGTCTGGACTTGAAGATATAAGTGGATAGTAGTTAAAACCATGTAAAACATTAAATTCACCCAAGGAGTAAGCGTAGATGCAGAATTGATGAAATCTTAGAAGCCTTCAGGTATTCCAATATTTTCAGGCAGGTAGTAAAATAAGTTCAACAAAAAGATTTTTGCCTAATACTAAGTAATACTGACAAAGAAGACTGAGAAGAGGAAAATCAGAAGTTCATATATAGTAGAAGCAAATAAGTGAAAGTGTGCATCAAAAACTAAGGAGTGATGAACTGTTTCTGTTGCAGAAAGGTCAAGATGAGGATTGACAATGACCACAGGATTTGACCATATTGACACCACTGGTAACACTAACAAGTATAGTTTCCCCAGTATGATGGAAACAGAACCTACAATGGGATAAGTTTAAGCGGAAAGAAGAGATAAGGGGGGGAAAACAGGAAGAGGCAATCTTTCCAGGAAATTTGCTATAAAGGAGGTAAAGAAGTGAGGAGGGAGTTGGAGGTAGAGGATGAAGGGATCAAAGGGAACTTTTTCAGGTGAGAAACATGACAACACATTTGTATCCTGATAGGAAGATCCACAGAAATGGAGGAGTTCAAGTAGGAAAGACATGGGATACTTGCAAGAGAAAAACCTGTTAGACAAGAGAAAATGGGATCCTATGTGCACAGGTATGTCTTAACTTTAGAATAAGCCAAGGACAGTCTGGATGGGGAAAATGCAGAATATACTTGTGTAGATAATATTTGATGGTAGAAAAGAAAGGAAGTCCTATTCCTACTGCTTCTTTTTATTCCAGTGAAATCATAAGACAATGATATGTCATTAAACAAAAATGCGGGGAAGAAAGAAATATCTGAGATTTAAAGAAAAAGGGAGAAAGTGAGAAAATTTTTGCAGAAGAGCAGTCCTGAATGATGTTCGTCGAGGCAGCACCAGCGCAGAATGAAATAGCCTCAGAGAATATCAAGCACAGTCACCAAGTTCCATAATATGAAGGACACTCTGAGGAGCCAGACGGGGTCACATAAGAGGGAAGAAGTGTCTCCAGTAAGGAGGTTATAGGAGGTGATCATCTACTTCAAAAAATTTGGAAAACAACAGCAAGATAGAATACATAAATTGTTGCTCTTAATGAAGACAAAATATTAAAATGCAATAAATTATTTTTTCTGAATTCAGCAGGAAAATATTTACCTAAAGCATTAGTTCTTTTATTTGAATAACTCATAGTCAAATTACGTAGTCACGCTTTGAACCAGCAACCATGGATTTGTGAGTATTATGACATTTAATTATACATTAATACATCCTGTCCAGGACAAAGATTAATAACTTTTTAAGTTCAAGCAATTACTTAACAATAATAATAGTATTAATGACAGAATTATATGCTCCTTCAGAGTGCTTGAGAACATAGGACCGGAAAAACCTATTCATTTAATCTGAAGAGTTTTATTATTTATTCTCTAGGGTGGTTTTTTTTTATTTTTAACTTCCTGATTTTTTTACAGAAGGGTTTAGTTAATTCCTTTTACTGTTTTATCAATTATTTTCTTATGTACTGTTTTGGGTGGCAAAGTGATTCAAATCTTTGAATAGTTTGAAGGCTTCCTCTTTTCTTCAGCATTTTAAAAGCACATAAGTTCTAATGTGAGAGGTCCCAAAAAAAATAATATAAATAGGGATATCAGTTTTGGACTTTCTTTGGGTTAAAGGAACCATAATATTGTCATTTTTAAACCACTTTATCAAACCACTTTGGGAGGGAGGGGATTAGAAAAATGAAACACACACACACTAAGTCCATTTAGGCTGCTATACCAAAAATACAGACTGGGTGACTCAAACATTTGTTTTTCACAGTTCTGAAGGCTACAAGTCTGAGGTCCGGGTGTCAGTATGGTTGGGTTCTGGAACAGACTGCTAACTTCTCACTGTATTCTCACTGGTAGGATCAAGGGGCATGGAGCTTTTTGAAGTTCTTTTATACTGGCACTAATCCCATTCATGAGGGCTCAACAATCACAAATGAATTACATCCCAGAAGCCCTACTTCCTAATATCACAATGGTGGGTTGGGTTACAACATATGAATTTGAAGGAGTCACATTCAGTATACCGCATGCACACACACAACACACACACACAACACACAACACACACACACACACCCCTTGCAGCTTCTTTTCAAACTCAAATTGATTTAGGGCAAGTCTTTACCTATCCTTTAAATGTAATTGCAATGAAATGTCCTCATGATTAATTTTCTTCTGTTTTTATTCTAAAAATGAGCTTTCTATTTAAAACATCTTGTATTTTGCTAACCCTGGCCTTAGCAGAATGTTTCAAAGTAGCCCAATGTGTTCTAAGTTAAAACTCTTTTTTAAAAAAAATATCCTTCAGGGCCTCCCTGTGGCACAGGTGGTTGAGCGCTGCACTGTGATGCTGTCCGCAGCCTTTGCAGCACGGGTTCAATCCCATGAGGGAGGGAGAAATCCACATGGTGCAGCAGACCTCTCCTGTCTCGCCTGCTGTTCCCCTCAGCAGTGTATATTGTCAGTCTGTCTGTGCTGTTCCCCGTTCTGTCTCTAGTGAATCCTCTCACCCTCCCACACATCTGGCCTGTACCCTAGTTCTTGTATAAATAAATCTTTTTAAAAATCCTTCATTTCCTCTACTAAAGTTTTTATCTTTTTTTGTTGATTCACCCTCACACTGGGTTTCTGAAGGAACATCAATACACACACAAGATGGTAACACAAAATGCACCCATTCGGATTTCCCTGGGTTAAAGTAGAAGTCCTATGGTACCACAATTTCAAGACCACAGCGAGGTGATTACTTTTTTGAATGAGCTGAACTCAACAGAGAAGAAAAATAAAAGGATTATTGCCCTATTACAGCAGTATTCACTGCTGCTGCTATAAACAAGTAAATTGCTGCACTGCTGGTGGAAATGCAAACTGGTCCAACCACTATGGAAAGCTGTGTGGGGATTCCTCAATCTGCTAAAGATGGAGCTTCCATATGATCCAGCAATTCCACTTCTAGGTATTTACCAAAAGGACACAGAAACATTAATTCCAAAGGGCACCTGCACCCCTATGTTTATAGCAGCACTGTTTACAATAGCTAACCTATGGAAACAACCCAAATGCCCAAAAATAGATGACTGGATCAAGAAGATGCAGTACATATATGCAATGGAATATTACTCAGCAATCAAAAAGATAAACTCATGCCATTTGCAGCAACTTGGATGGAGCTGGAAGGGATTATGCTCAGCAAAATAAACCAGAAAGAAAAAGAAAAATATCAGATTGTCTTGCTCATAGCAGGAATTTAGAAAACCTAAGTAAGGGACTGGGAAAAAGACTAATTATAATAAAGTAAAAATCAAAATCAACAAGCAACTATAAAACAGAGATGCACTACAGGTCGGGGAGGAGGGAATGGGATCAAAGCAAGAGGGTTTGGGGATTGTATGGGGACTATAACCAAAATGAAAATGCAAACATTATGCAAAAATGAAATATGATGTGAAAAAATAAAATTAAAAAAATAATAATAATAAAATAAAATAAATAAAGGGAGACAAAAAAATTGCATAATCTCAGGGCTAACACAGAATCTGAGGGAACCAGGGATAAATGAGATAAAAGCTTGGGAGCTCAACCAAATTGCAGAAATGGGCCTGAATGTGAGTGATTAGCCAATCCAGGGTATATAGTACAACATCATGCATGGCTTAATGAAGGACATGCATTCTGAGATGCTTTTTTAGGCGATGTCACTGTGCAAACATCAGAGAATACATTTATACAAACCTAGATGGTATATCATATACTTAGGCTATATGGTAGAACTAGCAGGACCACTGTTGTATATGCAAGTCATCACTGACTGAGAGGTCATTACACAAAGCATGACTATAATGTTAAAGGCTCAGTCTTTAGAGTCAGACCTTTGTTGAAGTCCTAGCCAAACAATTTGGTGGATGTTTAATCTTTCTCTGATCTTAACTATAAAATGGTAGTAATGGCCCAACCTCAGAAAGTTGCAAGGATCAAAAGGGCTAATGCAATATGGAAATTTGTATACAAGATACGTGTTATGCTTTCATTGGCCTAGTTGGCAGAGGAAGGAATGGATTTAATACTCCAAATAAAGGTATTTGGAGTATTACAGTTGCTCTGTTATTACCATCCTGTTATTATAAATGGAAGCACAGAGAGTTGGAATAAATTGTTCAAGAACAAAATGCTCATCAGGGTCTGAGAGAAAAAAATCTATATCCCTGGAGTCTGACCTCCTAACCATTACACAAAACTACTCACATAGTTTGTTCTGAAAGATCAATTGAAATGGGAGTTAAAGGTGTGACTAGAATCAGTCAGTGCACAGAAAGAACAGAATGTAGTAACAGTGGCACTAGGTCGAAGTTAACAATAGGACCAAAACAAGCAGTAATGTTATGGGTGTTGTGTCCACACAAATAAGGGCATCAGACAGACCAAGAGCCAGGGAAAGCTGGATTCGATGGGGAGACCAGTCTCTGTCCGGTGTCTCGTCCTCATAGAGTGAAGCTTCAAAACAGGGTGTAGGTGTGCAGGTAATGCTTCAACTACTGGATATGAAGAAAGAGATCTCCTGTAAAGTGTACTGAATTTTAAGTCTGAATGATGGAGAAAATTATCTGATGGATATAACACAACTTAGACCTTAAAGAAATCAAACTCAAAAGTAGGATTATCACTAACCATTCCAAGGTTCACTGATGGCAGGATTCACTGACACCTGTCCCATTAGCAGCAGCAGATTTTATGGGTTATTTTTCCCTCTATTGATAAGCACTGGATGATGATGGTTACAGATGTAGGACATTAGTCTGTATATTCTTGTTGAATTTGCTTAACAGAAGCATGACTCATAGCTCTGAAAAGACACACAAAGGATTATGTTGGTTTAGAGGTTTGGTTTTTTTTTTCCTATACCTCTGAGTACCTGTACCCTTTTGCAGAACATTCACACCTTTTCTTAAACTGGACAGTTGCTTGAGGTTGTGGAGTTGTAACTGAACTTTCTTTTATCATGGTTCCATATTCTCAAAAGTTTGTTTCCTTCAAAGGTTATTGGCTATATAGCAAAAGAAAAAAAAAAAATCCCTGGACCAGGTGGTATCTGATTTCCTTATATAATAAAACTGGTATTCAAAGTGTCCCTTAATTACCTGAAAAGGGACTACAAAAGCAGTGACCATTCAAACTACATATCTTGATCCAATTCAAATTATATCTATGCTATTCCTCTCCTCTTTTTTCCCCTCCTCAGGTGTTTCAGCAAGACCACCAGCCTATTAACACACATTTCTTCCTATTCCCCATAGGGCTAACAAGTTGTGGGCAGTCAGCACCAAATCTAGGGACAGCTCCTTTCCCTGGGGCTTCCTAGCTCTGTTCCCAGTTGTGATTTTATTATAAGTAGGGCTGGCGTTGGTAACTAGAAAGTTCTCTCTGATCCCCCACTCTCACTATGTGGTTTTTAATATCAGAGTCTGGCTGAACTGTTAAGTTTATCTGCTATCATATTTTCAGAACATTCAAGGTCTAGTGGTAGATAAATGTATTAAGTGGAGACTCACACAAAACATATTTGATCATAGTCCAAACCAAAGAATCTTCACTGGTGCTTGCTAATCTAGTACATCTCAAATGGATGCTTGTGTTCATCTGGAATATGGAAGGATTTGGAAAGGAACAACATTCTCTGCATTAGCATTCTAGAGTCCATCCTCATCTGAGTTGAACTTGTTAGGTTAGGCTCCTGGAATATCTCACTAGCTTCAAGGACTCAAAATGTTCTTTGGGGTGAAGGGTTGCTTTATTGTTATCATTTCTTTGATTACAAATTAGTATCTGTTGGGAAAAATTCAAATAAAAAGGGCTGAGGAAATAAAAGATTGCACATCATCACTCCCTACCACTCTACCATAACCCACTCCAAGGTAACCAATCATGAAGACCTCAAATTCTTATGTTGATGCCTCCATAAATTTGCAAGAGGACTGTCTTTGCATTGTTTGGACAGATCTTAGAAGTCTGGGTTGACAATTCTGGTTATTTGAGCATAACTTCTCTGGGACATTTTAAACAGATACTGGGACTCCCATCTCAAGTTCTGATGTCCTCTGTGGACATCACAGAAACCATATAAACTTGACAGATACAGCTTAAGGAAACAAGGTTTCTGGAGATCCAGAATGTGATCTGTTTCTGAAGACATTGTCTGTGTATCAAAACCTTTGGGATATTTCAAGAGTTTGTTAAAATGCATATTCTGGAGCCTCTACCTAAATTTTCTGAGTCAGTACCTCTCAGGACATTAGTGTCTAGCATTAGAATCCCTTTTCTATGAAGCTGCTTATAAGGTGAATCTGAAGTGTATAGTTGGAAAGCTACTACATTAAAACCTCTAGAGAGATAACACATGAGTTGGTCTCTGGTCTTAGAACTAAGGACATGATTAAATTGTCTTTAAGTAAAAAGAGTACAGGCCACTAACTTAGTTGTCTTTGGGCCATCTCTAAAACAACTTCTTCCCCTGAGAACATATAGAAGCTGTCTGCACTCAAAGACCTTAGAGAACTTGCTCAAAAGAGTGCTTCAGGTAAAAGTAGGGTTTATCAATTTCTTTGAGCATGTCAATATCAAGGAAGTCATCTGGTTAGTGAGTGTGACACTGCCTTTCCTATTCTCACTCTCTAGGACAAATTTCTCTATAATTTCCAGGCATTTGTAATAATAAAATCACTTGTTTCATATCCATACATTCTCTTGATGATGACAAGTGATCTGGATTCCAATATATCTAAATGAAATTAACCAAGATGCAAAAGCTCCACAAGTATTCAAGAGGTGCCTCTGTGATTCCAGGACATACCAACTTCTACTACTAAACTTACCCACCTCTGCTTAGTGGGTGAACAGAGGTGAAACGTGTTCTAAGAAAGTGTCAGAAACAGCCCGTCAGCTATAGAGATATTGGTAGATGGGGAAGGACCTCCCAGAAATTTTGACTTAAGTGTCGTATCTGTTAGTAGACAAATTATGGCATATTTACAACTGCAAGATTATTACAAAACCAAGACTGTACAGCAGAGTGAATGAGATCCTAGAGTTTACTCAAGACTCCTAAATGATTCCTAAAAAGATTCTTCTGTCAGAACTATACTAATCATTTAACAGTTTCCATGTACCGTAAGAAACCCCTATAACTGTCAAAATTACTCGAGGTGATAATGTCTTTGAATGTCCTTAAAACTCAGCTGAGCTCCAATATGAAGCTTCCTGTCACCTAAGGCATGGTAAAAGAGGAAAAGAACTGTGAAAACTAAGCGCAGAAAACGTCTCAGTCAGAAAAGCTGAATACAAATATTAGCGTGCAGAGGTCAAGTGAGTCTCTGCCATATTTGACCTCTATTTCAAGTTCCTGTGAGACCCAGAAAGAGTAGATACAAGGATTTATAACCAAAAACAAAGCCAGAGCTTTAATTTAATTACTTATTTAATTTACAAGACAAATATAAGCTTCTAAAAATCTGGCAGGTCCAAGAAATTTATTGAAAAATCACAAGTGGATTTGGAAGGCCTGACAGTTAACTATTACTGTAATGATACCACATAGCAAAACTTCAAAATATCAGTAGCATACAACAGTAAGTGCTTATTGTTATTAGATCATGCAATGCAAATTGCCTGGAGATTAGCTAATCCAGACTGGACTTGTCTGGATAATTCTGTTGCTCCTGTCTCCCAACCTTCTCCTGAGACTAGCAATAGTCTGGGAATGTTCTACTCATGAATATATCAGAAGCACAAGAGAACAAGCAGATACACACAGTCTCCTGAGGTCTAAGTTAAGAACTGGCACACTGAACTTGCACTGATACCAACAGCCAAACAAGTCTCATGACCAATCCCAAATCAAGGGGTGGGAAGTCAAACTGTAGACCTTTAATAGGAGAAACTGAACAGTCATATGGCAAAGATGATGAATACAAGGGAAGGCAACGTGATCTGCCACAAAGGTCATCAACAACCAACCAAGTGACAAGCAGACTATAATAAGACTTCGGCACAGTTCTGAAGACGACCAGCAGACTTGCCATTCTAGGTCAGGGCCACTTCTTCTGCAAAATACATTCCCTTCGTGTGATACCTGGCTTTTGATATTATTGCATCCATAGCAGGGAGAGTGAACACTGGATTATGCACTAGGTATTCACTAGCTAATGCATACCTTCTGAAATAGCTCTACAAAAATGAAAAATGTTCATCTTTCCCTTAAAAAGTATCCTTTAAATTCACTTGGACTATCACTGACACTTGCAAATATGTAAAAACTATGCAAATACTTTATAAGTCCTTCATTATCTGAATATAGAGTGATGTTCACTAGTTGCTACACAATAATTACATTGAGGAGGATCAAAATCCTTTCTGCTTTTGCTAAGTATTAATAAGCTGACCATCTGGGTGTAGAGAGAATGAACTTCAAAATTTCTCTTCAGAGAGATTCAAATGCATTAAATCCTCAGTAGGCTTGGCAGTAAATGTACAAATGATTGTGTTTTGACTATCAAGTGAGAAAGCTAGGTCTATCAGTTGGCTACCTAGGAATTACTATAAAATTAAAAGCTACTTAATGTGGTCTTGGCAACTTAACCATGTCCTTGAATATTCAACAGTGTATGAATCCATTGGAATTACTTTTCTCTCGTATGATTTTATAGAAGCATAGAGGAATTAAGAAAACACTTTTCATTTCTTTGATTTTTGGATCTTATCTTAAAGATTGTTATGTGTCTTCACAAACTTTCTTAGTTGTTTTTCTCTTTTATGTGCCTTGCCAGAGTATTTTATCTTAGAATATTTAACCAAGTACAACTCAGCAGCTGTTCTCAGTTAATACATTCAGGTTAAATCAGTACACAGGCTGCAAACTAAAACCTGCTTTGAGTGTTTTTAAAGTCAACAAGTGCATGCACAGCTTTGAGACTTGTATCCAATCCTCTGCTCCCACCCTCATCCCACCCGCTTTCTCCAAACTAGGATGTTCCAAGGAGACCAAAGGGGTCATTGCACTTGGAAAAATTGACATATTTTTCAAAAATATAAAAATCATTAAAGAAAAATACTATGCATATTGTGATGGCTTACTAGATTATCAATGATTGTTACTAAAAAAAAAAATCTGCCTGTACAGCCATAGTCTTACAAAGGAATATAACTACATCTAGACATCATTAAACAAAAGTTCACTCACTCAATAACACTCCTTTTTTAAATACAGCATGCTGTCGAGCCTCCAAGATAAGAAAATGTCAAAATTCTTTCACTAATATGGAAGCTAAAAAGTATAAGTGGCCCTCTATAGGTAAATCAGAATGCTTTAGATGTTTGAGTTCTTAAAGTAAGGAGTTAGGTCACCAAACATTCCCACAGATAGGATATTTGTGGCTGTCCAATCTGAAGTTAATAGCAAGATCCCTCCAAGTAGCCACCCATTGCCTAGACCAGAAAATTTCAAACTTTGACCATTACACACAGTAAGACACACATTTAACATCACAACTTAGTACACACATAGATTCTCGAACACACTATATAACAAAAATAAGTCTCAGATAATGGTAATATGAGGTATTCTGACATTCTGTTTCTATTTCATTGTGATTTCAAATGTTGACAGCAATGCAGTGAAATGATTTCACAGCCTACAGATTATAACACCTGATTTGAATTTTGGAAAAACTGATCCTTTAGTGGATGTTGAAGTCTAGGTTCCTGGAAATCAGATCCTTAAGCAAAGCTTTAGTGCTCTGGGATATTTATTTCAGGAAAGCAAGAGTAAGAGGAAAAGGAAATGAGTGAAGGAACAAGGAAGCACACACAAAATGGTGCATTACTGAGATGGCCACAGCATTACAAGCAAACATAGCTGGTTGCTCAGTCACAAATGAGGAATATCTCGACTGTCTGGAATCGTTACATCTTAGAAGGAAGGCAAGTTATTGACTGTGATTCCTTCTCATGTATAAGTTTTCATTGGTCAAAATCATCCCACTTCAACTCCCTCCCACACTTCTGGATTATAGCACTAGACTCTGATCAGAGTGTCTATCAGTAAGATGAGCACTTGCGCTAAGGTTCCCAAGCCACCTGCCAGTGGAAAAGACTCAGACGCCAGGATCTCACCCCTACAGAGCTGGAGTCAACCTGAGATGAAGGGATGGTCATGACACACAGCACTTTAAGACCCAGAGATGACACCAGTTACTCCTGTTATCTAGTCAGAAAGTGGGACAAGCAGCCACAGCTGAGGAGTCCTATAGGGCTGCATGTATCTGTGGAGGTCCCCAAATGGGACCACTACATTAGGAAAAACAAATCTTGGACCTGAACTCATCCAGGTTCATACCCTTCCAACTCCACTTTCCAGGTTTGTAAGATCTGTGTAAGGTGCTTTCTCTCTCTGATGGATGATATTAATACCCTTGCAATAGTCTTTCTCAGTTTTTATTAGACTTACTCCTTGATGGTTTATATTTCTGATGCTATTATAAGTGGTATTTTACTTTGTTAATAGAGGTGACTAAATTTATATGGAGTAAACTTGTCAAACTTCTATTAATTCTAATTTTTATCTGTAATTCTCTATGCAAAGAATTATATTACATACTAATGATACTTTTTTCTTATTACTTTTCAATCCCAATGCATTTTAAATCATTTTAACTTTTCGTGCTATCCAAGACCTTTAATTAAAACTGACTGGAATTGTGAAAACAGGCATACATGTCTTATTCCTAATGTTCAAGAGAAAGCTTTCAGTTCTCCATCATGAAATTTCACATCTGCTGTAGGCTTTTTTTAGTTGCTGATTATCAAATTAACAAATCCTCTTTTATGTCCTGTGTGCTATTCTTTTTTCACATATGGATGTTGACTTCTATCAGACCATTTTTCGGCATCCATTGACACCATATTTTTCCCATTAATGTGTTAATGTGGAGAATAACATTGATTTTTGTAATGTTCTTTAAAATTCCTGCATTTCTAGGATAGATGCATCGTAAGTATGATATAGTATTCTTTTTAGACATTGCTGGCTTGGCTCTGCTAAAATTATAGTGAGAATTATTCTATCTATGCTACCTGATTTTCCTTTCTTGTATTGCTTACATCAGGTTTTGGTATCAAGGTTATACTAGTCTCAAAAACTCAGTGAGGAAATGTTCCCTCTCTCATTCTACTTCAGAAGAGTTTCTGTAAAATTGGAATTACTTTTCCTTGAATGCTTGGTTGGACTCCTTGATGAAACCATCAAAGCCCTGGAATTTCCTCGGTGGGAAGATCTTTAACTACCTGTCAGTTTTGTAATGGCTAGGTAACTTTTCATGTGTTCTATTTCTTCTTGAATCAATTTTGGAAAGTTACATTCTCTTAGGAATTTGTCCATTTCATAAATATTTTCAAATTAACTAACATGAAGTTGTTTATACGATTCTTTCATTGTCTCCTTAATGTTGGCAGTTACATTCCATTTTTCATTCCTCATATTGTTTACTTGGGACAGCTCTTATTTTCTTGATAAATCTTGCCAAAGATTTGTCAATTTTATCATCTTTTCCAGAAAACCTAATTTTTTTCTTTAGCCTTTATTTTCAATACTTATTTACTTCCACATTAAATCTGTCTAGGTCTTTATTATTCCCTTTTCCCACATTTTTTGGGTTTACCTTGCTGCTCTCTCCTATGTTCTTAAGGAGGAAACACACTCACTTTTTTTATCATTATTTTTGTTTTAATATAGTCACTAAAAGCTACAGTTTCTTTCTAAATGCTGCTTTATCTATATTTCATAAATTGTGATGCTAGTATTTTCATTACCAAGGCATTCAAAATACTTTCTAATATTAAGTGGAAATTTCTATTTCCCTTCATTACATTTTCTTGATAGCTCTTTACTTAGAAATATATTTCTTAATTTCTTGATACATGTAATTCCATTGGCTATCTTTAAGTTATTGAATTCTAGCTTAACTGCACTGTGTTCAAAGAATAATAAAGTACATTGAAAAAATTTGAGACTTGCTATAAGGTTAATTTTTGTAAAAGTTCCATGTGTTTTGGACATGGGACATTTTTCATGGTGGGACTTGTTTTTCTACATACCAACTAGGACATGATTGCTAATGATAATGCTTAAATTTTCATCTTCTTTTCTGACTTTTTTATATGCCCATCACTAAGTTTCTGTGAAGGATATTAAATCCTCCCTCTATAACTGTGAATTTATGTATCTTTATTCATTCAACCTCTGTTTATTCCTTTTGCAATGTGTTAATTAGGTGCATACAAACTTTAAATGATTACATTTTCTGGGTGAATCAAATATTTTATTACTAAGAAGATACTATCTAATTATGCTTTTTATATTAAAACATTATTTTGTCTAATAGTAAAATAGCTACAGAATCTCCCTTTTGGCTAGACTTAGCCTGACACATTTTTTCCATCCTCCTTTTATTTTGTCATCCTAACAATCTTTAAACTTTAGTTGAAGCACTTGCTTACATATTTTATAATTTATTGAAGTCTTTATAATATTTACCATCTTAATCGGTGTATATTTGTTCTGGCTTTTCTATATTCTTTTCTCTATCTTTTGTAGGGGATCAGTTTGTTTGTTTTTTTCTGATGGTTTTAAAGATATTTTCTCTGCTTTTCATACTCTATAGTTTCAACCTAGTGTTTTTTCTTTAGAATTCCTTTTTTTAATATCAACTTCAGATTCATTGGAGTTTACATAGCTAAGGATTTAAGTCTTTTAATAATTTTGGAAGATTGGCTTTGCTAATGTTTCATATAAGATTATTGTAAATATTCTATCTGAATGAGTTTACCTGCAATTTTCCTTTCTTGTATTTCTAGCCATCATCTCTTTGAATATTTCTTCTCATTCTCTTTATCATCTCTTCATGGAATCCAAATTACATTTACATTCAGTATCTCATGCTTTCCTTTTTTCTCTTTATCTTTTTCTCATACTTTCCATCTGCTGCCTCTCCAAGTGGAAGGGCAGCATTTATACTTCACCTTTATAAGAAGGGCAAAGTGCTCTTGTCCCAACTTTCTGAAGCAATCTCTTTGATTAAATCCCAACCTGACTTTATTTCCTGTCCCAAGATTCTATGAGGAAATAGAAGCAGAGGTTACTAAGTTCAGTAAATTTCCTCAGGATGAAAATAATTTTTAGATACTGCTATCTCTCCGGATTTCTGTCTTCACCTATGCAGATTTCAGTCTAATAACTTCTTACATTATTGCCAGCTCATTGATGCTTTTAAAGCATGACTATATAGCATTCTTAGTAGCATTTGGTGGGAGAGTATGTCTGAAGAGCTGACCTACCATATTATCAGAAACAGAAGGTGGTATTATTCATATACATTATCAGGCACAGACTGGCATTCAATAAACCATAGGTATTAGTATTGCTATACTTTATTCTCCTAGTCTAAACAGCATGTTGTGTGTTATCTTCTTTTCCTTATGGAAACATCGTGCATTAAAAAAAAAAAGAGACACTTTTAATCAGTAAGGAAATAATTCCTCATTGGTTTTTCTATTAGTAGAATGCCAAGGCTAAGTTCTGAATTCTGGTAATTTGAACCAGAAAAGTAAAAAGTCATGGTCATACATGTGTTCCAACGATCACTATATTAAAACAGGAAAAGAGAACCAGCTCCCTTTATTTTAGGTTTGAAAACAATATCTTTGATCATGCAAAAGAGTGAAAAACTATAAAAACAAAACAAAAAACGAAACACAGATCAAATTATGCAGCAAACTTTTCCAGAGAAAGAAATGAAAGACCCACTTTTCCATATAAATCATAATATTAATTGGTTAATATAAAATAAAATGTTTGTCATGTCTGCGTGACTGCATCTGACCAAAACTCTAGTGCTTGATAAGTGTTGCTGCCATTATCTATGGAAAACAAAAAGAAGTCTGACACTAATTTCAGAACTACTAAATCAGAGAGGGTCACTATAAAGATACACAAAAGCCATCATAATTCTAAATCATAAAAGTAAATATAAATATGGCTAAATGCCAATATTCCCTTACTTTTATGTTTTGCCAAGTTTGTACTGACAGAACTAGTTAAAGGAAAAGTGGTATTTTTCTAGATTTCTCTCATTGGTAAAGTGTCAAACACATACTGACTTTTAAACTATCAAGATAATGGCAAAATTTAACACTTCTCAAGGGAAGATATCAACAAAGAGAGACCCAAACTGTTACTTAATACTGCTGCCCCTCTTCTAATATGAATATGATTCTAAGCACAGCAATACTTCAAGAATGGCACATCTGTAGAACAGAATCAACCACTATAAAATAGTTCTTTTAGTTTTGACCAGATATGTTATATGAATCAAAGATACTAAAACCCTCTCGCTCTGAAATGCAAAATAGTCTTTAGCCATGCTATGAAAGGACATTAAAGAGTAATTGGAAATTTCCTCACAAGTGCAGGAATCCTAAAGAAAGTAAAGGCTGGGTTCAATCAATATAGATCCATATTCCTACCCAAGAGTAAATGTCAGGAGAGAGTTTGGAGTTAGTGCAAAATGTACAGGAACACTAGTTTCTAAGTTCCCAGAATCAGTCCCAGGAGAGGACTGGTGGAGATCAAGGGAGTGAGGAGTCACGCTGCAGACACCTGCCCACCACATGGAGGAACTTCAGAGTATCAAATTGCAAAGACAGAACCAGGATACCCTGTGTAACCTGGAACAGTAACAGTGGGACAAGCATTGGTAACAGAATTGGACCCTAATATGAGTCACTAAGGAAGCAGTTTCAGTTAAGGATAACTACATGATATTTTTGAGAAGAAGATATAATTGCTTAGTTTGCAGATTTTCTAATATGTTTCAGTCTTTACACCTGGAGCATATGCTTAACATTGAGAAATTTGAATCATGAACAATAAAGACTCTAATTAATTTTTGATTTTTTTTCTCTTCATCAATAATATAGACTGAAGGCCAACCAGAACAGAAAAAATTCCCTTATGTATAACTTCCAACCTATACAAAAGTCCTGAGCTCATAGCACCTCAGTCCCTAGCACTATATATATTTGGAACCAACTATATTGTAAAGCTATTCCATCTCATAAGACAAATAGTTGACCTCTATTGTGTGCCAACAAGGCACCAGGAGATAGAAGATGAGTAACATACAGTTCTTGCTGTTGGAGCAAATGTTCTCTATAAAGATGCCATAAAGCCTCTGAGAAGAAACTTGTATAATTACTTTTAGTATTTAGTATGTACATGAAACTCTATCAGACACAAGGCAGGGATCCATAAATTGGTGAATTAAAATCACCACTAAATTTGGCCAATGCATTTATTTTCTTTTTTTTTTTTTTTTTTTTTTTTCAATGCAACCAGGGTTAATTCTCTTTATTTTTTTTTTTTTCTTTTTCCTTCTGGCTTATTTCTTTTTTTTTTTTTTTTTTTTATAAATTTTATTGTTATATTCCCCATACAATTGCAGCCCCCCATTCTGACCCCAATCCCTCCCCTCCCGCCCCCGCCCCCCTAAAAGTGTCTCTGGTTCATAGTTTTTTGTTGATTTTGATTTTCACTTTCTTATAGTTATTAATTTTCCTGGTCCCTTATTTAAGTTTTCTAGATTCCTGCTATGAGTGAGACCATCCGGTATTTTTCTTTTTCTTTTTGGCTTATTTCGCTGAGCATGATCCCTTCCAGCGCCATCCATGTTGCAGCAAATTGCATGTGTTTATCTTTTTTGAATGCTGAGTAATATTCCATGGTATATATGTACCACATCTTCTTGATCCAGTCATCTATTTTTGGGCATTTGGGTTGTTTCCAAAGCTTAGCTATTGTAAACAGTGCTGCTATAAACATAGGGGTGCAGGTGTTCTTTGGAATTGATGTTTCTGTGTCCTTTGGGTAAATACCTAGGAGTGGAATTGCTGGGTCATATGGAAGCTCTATGTTTAGTAGGTCCAGAAATCTCCACACAGCTTTCCACAGTGGTTGGACCAGTTTGCACTCCCACCAACAGTGCAGAAGAGTTCCTTTTTCTCCACACCCTCGCCAACATTTGTTGTTGCTAGTTTTTTTAATATGTGCCATTCTCACTGGTGTAAGATGGTATCTCATGGTAGTTTTGATTTGCATTTCCCTGATGACAAGTGATGTTGAACATTTTTTCATATGTCTGTTGGCCATTTGCATTTCCTCTTCAGAGAAGTTTCTTTTAAGCTCTTCTGCCCATTTTTTGACTGGATTATTTTCTTTGTTGTTGTTGAGTCTCATCAGCTCTTTGCAGATTTTTGTGATCAGTCCTTTATCATTAGTGTTGGGTGCAAAAATGTTCTCCCAGTTGGTGGGGTTTCTCTTTGTTTTGGTTATTGTCTCTTTTGCTGTGCAAAAGCTCTTTAATTTGATGTAGTCCCAGCTGTTTATCTTTGCCTTCACTATCACTGCTTTGGGTGATGTGTCTGTAAAGATGTCTTTGATGTGCAAATCACGTAGTGTTTCGCCTATATTTCCTTCTATATATTTTATGGTTTCAGGTCTTATGTCTAGTTCTTTAATCCATTTTGAGTTGATTTTTGTGTATGGTGTGAGGTGGTGGTCAAGCTTCATTCTTTTGCATGTAGCGACCCAGTTTTCCCAGCACCATTTATTGAACAAACTTTCTTTGCTCCAATGCATATTCTTTGCTCCTTTGTCAAAGATTAGTTGACCATAAATCTGTGGGTTTATTTCTGGATTTTCTATTCGATTCCATTGGTCTGTATGTCTGTTCTTGTTCCAATACCATGCGGTTTTGATGATTATGGCTTTGTAGTATAGTTTGAAGCCTGGGAGTCTGATGCCTCCATTCCCTTCTTTTTTTTTCAGGAGAGCTTTGGCTATTCGGGGTTTTTTGTGATTCCATATGAATTTCATCAATAATTGTTCTATTTCTTTGAAGAATGACATTGAAATTTTGATTGGAATAGCATTGAATCTGTATATTGCTTTTGGAAGGATGGCCATTTTAATAATGTTTATTCTTCCAATCCATGAGCAGGGGATGTCTCTCCATTTCTTTGTGTCTTCTTCTATTTCTTTTAACAGTGTTTTATAGTTTTCTTTGTATAGGTCCTTTACCTCTTTTGTTAGATTTATTCCCAAATATTTGATTTTTTTTGTTTCAATAACAAAAGGGATGGTCTTTTTGATTTCTTCTTCTTCAGATTTATTGTTTGTGTATAGGAAGGCTACTGACTTTTGCGTGTTGATTTTGAATCCTGCCACTTTACTGAACTGATTGATGAGTTGAATTAGCTTTTCTGTGGAGTTTTTGGGGTTCTCTATGTATAATATCATATCGTCTGCAAATAGTGATAGTTTGACTTCTTCTTTTCCTATTTGGATTCCTTGGATGTCTTTCTCTTGTCTTATTGCCCTGGCTAGGACTTCCAGTATTATATTGAAAAGCAATGGTGAGAGTGGACATCCTTGTCTTGTTCCAGATCTTAATGGAATTGCTTTCAGCTTTTCACCATTGAGAATGATACTGGCTGTTGGCTTGTCATAGATGGCCTTTATGATGTTGAGGTATGTTCCTTGTATCCCAAGAATTTCAAGGGCTTTTATCATGAATGGGTGTTGCACTTTGTCGAAAGCTTTCTCAGCATCTATTGATATTATCATATGGTTTTTATATTTCTTTTTGTTGATGTGTTGGATAACGTTGATTGATTTTCGGATGTTAAACCATCCTTGTGCCCCTGGAATGAATCCAACTTGGTCGTGGTGAATTATCTTATGGATACATTGTTGGATTCTGATAGCTAAAATTTTATTGAGGATTTTTGCATCAGTGTTCATTAGGGAGATTGGCCTGTAGTTTTCCTTTTTTGTGTTGTCCTTGTTCGGTTTTGGTATTAGTGTAATGTTGGCTTCATAGAACGTGTTTGGTATTGTCCCTTCCTTCTCAATTTTTTGGAAGAGTTTGTGAAGGATAGGCACTAATTCGTCTCTGAATGTTTGGTAGAATTCATTTGTAAATCCATCAGGTCCTGGGCTTTTGTTTTTGGGGAGGTTTTGGATTACCATTTCAATTTCGCTAATTGTAATTGGTCTGTTTAGGTGTTCTATTTCTTCTTTATCTAGCTTTGGGTGATTGTAGAGTTGTAGGAATTTGTCCATCTCCTCTAGATTGTTAAACTTGTTTCCATATAACTGTTCATAGTAGTTACTGATTATTCTTTTGATTTCTGCTGTGTCCGTTGTGATTTCTCCTCTTTCATTGATGATCCTGTTTATTTGTGCTTTCTCCCTTTTTTCCTTTGTGAGCCTGGCTAGGGGTTTGTCTATTTTATTGATTTTTTCAAAGAACCAGCTCTTGGTTTCATTGATCTTTTGGATTGTTTTTTTAGTTTCAATTTCATTTATTTCTGCTTTGGTTTTTATTATTTCTTTTCTTCTACTGGTTTTGGGGTTTTTTTGTTGTTCTTTTTCTAGATCTTTGAGCTTCGAGATTAGGTTGTTTCTTTGCGTTCTTTCTTGTTTCTTGATGTGAGCTTCTATTGCTATATATTTTCCTCTTATTACTGCTTTTGCTGCATCCCATACATTTAGGATATTGGTGTCCTCCTTGTCGTTCAATTCAAAAAATTTTTTAATTTCTTCTTTGATCTCCTCATTAGTCCAATGGTCTTCCAGTAGTGTGGTTTTTAATCTCCATGAGGTAGGAAAGTTCCTTGCCTTCTTTTTATGGTTTATTTCTAGTTTGATGCCTTCATGGTCAGAAAAGATGGTTGATATGATTTCAATCTTGGTGTATCTGTTGATGTTTGTCTTGTGCCCCAGTATGTGATCGATCCTGGAGAATGATCCGTGTGCGCTTGAGAAAAATGTGTACTCCGTTTTTTTGGGGTTTAGTGTTCTATAGATGTCTGTTAAGCCCAATTGCTCTAGGTCTTTATTTAGAGCTTTGGTTTCTTTACTTATTTTTTGTCTTGTTGATCTATCCATTGTTGATAGTGTTGTGTTGAAGTCTCCCACTACGTATGTGTTTTCTCTGATGTCTGTTTTCAGAGAGGACAACAGTT
This sequence comes from Talpa europaea, assembly GCF_964194135.1. Taxonomy (NCBI): domain Eukaryota; kingdom Metazoa; phylum Chordata; class Mammalia; order Eulipotyphla; family Talpidae; genus Talpa; species Talpa europaea. The sequence continues at coordinate 85,901,439 of NC_140070.1, forward strand.
GTCTGATATATTTTGGTGCTCCTTCGTTTGGTGAGTATATGTTAATGAGTGTTATTTCTTCTTGAAGTATTGTCCCCTTGATCATAATGTAGTGACCATTGGGGTCTCTTTTTATCTTTTTGAGTTTGAAATCTGTTTTATCTGATATAAGTATAGCTGTTCCTGCTTTCTTTTTTGGCCCATTTGCTTGTAGGATTGTTTTCCATCCTTTAACTTTGAGCCTATTTTTATCTTTTGTAGCTAAATGTGTTTCCTGGAGACAGCAAAAGGTTGGGTTTTGTTTCTTAATCCAGGCTGCAACTCTGTGTCTTTTTATTGAAGAGTTTAGTCCATTTACATTTAGAGTTAATATTGATATGTTAACATCTGTATTTGCCATTGTGTTTGTCTTTCCTTTGATTTTATTTATTTATTCTTTTAATAACTTTTTTTTTTTTGGCCTTCTTTCATTGTTATTCGTCCCTCTGAGGTTCTGGCTTTAGGACTCCTTGTAGTATTTTTTGGAGTGGGGGTTTAGTTGCAATGAAATTCCGGAGTTTCTGTTTGTCTGGGAAGGTCCATATTCTTTCTTCAAAGAGGAAGGAGAGCTTTGCGGGATAGAGTATTCTTGGTTGGCATCTGTTTTCTTGGAGTCTGTTGACTATGTCCCTCCACTCTCTCCTTGCCCGTAGTGTTTCTTCGGAGAAGTCTGATGTCAGCCTGATTGGTTTTCCTTTGAATGTTATCTGTTTCTTCCCTCTTGCCAGCTTCATTATTTTTTCCTTGTCCTGGATTCTTGGGAGCTTTACTATTATGTGTCTTGCTGTATTTTTCCTTTCGTCGTGGAAGTTTGGTGTTCTTCTTGCTTCTTGTATATCAATTTTCAGCTCCTTCTTCACATTTGGGAAGTTCTCTTCAATTATCTCTTTGAATATTTTCTCTGTTCCTACATCTCTCTCCTCTCCTTCTGGTATTCCTATAACTCTTATATTTCCTTTCCTCATGGAGTCAGATAGTTCCCGAAGTCTTTCTTCGTTCTTTTTCCTTCGTACTTCTCTTTCCTTTTCTGTTTTGGTTCTTTTTATTTCTGTGTCTTCAAGATTACTTATTCGTTCTTCCATTTCATCTATTCTGCTTTCATTGCTTTTCCCAGAATTCTTTAGTTCTTCCATTAATTCTTTGATCTCCTGCATTTCTTTTACTTCCCTCTTTAGGGACTCAATTTCTTTCTTCTGACCATTGTTTTCCCTCTCTAGGGACTCAATGGCATTCTTCTGATCCTTGATTATTTTTCCCTTATCATTGTTTTCCTTTATGACTTCTGTCAGTTTTTTAATCACAGCAATTTTAAATTCTCTTTCTGGAAGGCTCAGAAATTCTTCCAAGTTATTGTCGTTGCAATCTGGAGGCTGGCTTTCTTTTTGTGGTGTGCTTTTTCTCTGGAGAGTTGCTAGGTTGCGTGTGGTTCTTCTCCTCCCTACTGTCTGTTTTCTAATTTGCCGTATGCGTTGGGACACTGTGTTGTTGGGACTTGCCGGCATCTTGGGTGAGCTTCTCTGCTCCCCTCTGGTTCTTCCAGGAGTCATCTGTTAGTTTCAAGCAGCGTTTACTGGAGAAAGGTCCCTGTTCTAAGATCCCGATGTGGGGACACACTCCCCTGTGCGCCTGGTCTGCCCCGGCGGTGGGTTCCTGCTCCCCTCTGGGCTTGGACTGCAGGCCAGAGGGGGTCTGGCGTAGGCGAACTTAACCCGCTCACCTCTGGCTCCTGAGGAAGCCTTCTGCAGGTAGTCTTTACTGAAGAAATGTCCCTGTTTTAAAATGGTGATGTGGGACACACTCCCTGCGCGTACGGTGTCAGGCACACTCTTCTGCGCGCCTGGTCTGCCCCGGCTGTGGGTGCTCGCTCTCCCTGTGGGCTCAGACTACTTGTTCGGAAGGGGCCCGGTGTGGGCTAACTCCCCAGCTGGCCACTAGCTCCTTCAGTAGCCTGTGCTGGGGTCAAGTCGCTAGGTGGCGCCAGAGATCTCTCCTAGAGCCCTTGGGGAGCTGATTTTCCACCCCGTGGGACAGGGAGCAGAGCGGGGATGGTAGGGTACACCTCAACGGCTTTGGGGTGCTGTGTCTGCCTTGTGCCCCACCGTCGTGGGGAACCCACGCCCCTAATTTTGTGCCCCGGGTCTCAGTTCCAAAGCCCTCAGTTCCAGGACGCGGGCTGTAGCCCAGATCAGTGGCGCGGGAATGGCGCCTTTTGAATCCCGCTCCCCTGCCTGGGCACCTTGTTCCTGCTCACTCAGGGAGGGCCTCTGCCATCTCCCCGCAAGCCTAGGTCGCAGGTGCGGGGACCTGGGCAGCTGCAATCCGAGCGCTGCTTTCGTGCAAGCTTACCGGGGGGCCGGGGCTGTGTGCTGGTGCTGGTCTCCTCCTGGGGGGCGGGGCTCTCTTTAATGGCGCCTGGAGCTCGCCTCCGCGGCGGATCCTGCAGGGTTCGCCTCAGCTCCCGTTCACGGGGTGTGGTGGCTGAAATAGTTCCTTTCCACTCACAGTCTCACTTGCTGCGTCCGTTTTTCTTGTTGGGCGTTTTGGTTTGTTGTTTCCCTCCTCTCTGCCGGTCGGAGAGTGCCGCCTCTGTGGGCGGGGGAGGGGAGCAGGGTTCTGCGCTTCCCTCCCTTCTCGTCCTCTTTTATGGCAACTTTCTTCTTTGGGCAGTTTGCTGGAGTCGTCCGTTTATCTTCCATGTCCCAGTTCTCACTGGGACCTGCTGCTTTTCCTCCCTATTAACTTTTTTTAATGGGAGATCTTACTCGCAGCGTCTCCTCGCCGCCATGTTGCAATGCATTTGTTTTCTATTGCTGTCATGACAGATAACCACAAACTTACTGGCTTAAAACAATACCCTCTTACTATCTCATAGTTCTATGGATCAGAAGTTTGGGAAGGATGGATCTCAATGTTTCCCTTCTCAGGAATAAAGAGTAGAAATGAAGGTATTGGCTGAGCTTTTGTTTTGACCTTTTCTTTTTAACTCCTTGCCCTACTTTAGTAGATACTGCAGTGCCCCGGTCATATTCTTTTTACCAGGTAGAGAATTCATTGCCCAGTTGCTGTGTGTGCTGCATCTAGCAGCTTATAGTCCCAACTTTTGCTTGAGTTTTGCCCTTGGCTGACAGGGATACCTCACCGAGAGATGCCTTGTCAGTTTCACTTGCAGCAAGGATTGATTCATAGAGGGCTATGGAAGTTCCCAGTTCCTGTCTCTGCTCTGCTTTTAATGATCCCATCTGAGACACTTCCTGCTAACTCTGCTAAATGCCAAAGTCTCATTTTATGCTTAATTCAACTAGAGTTAATTTCTGATCCCTAACACCAAAGAATTCCAACTAATACTCTGAGTACAGAGAAAGGGAAGAATAAGAGAGTGTCCCATGATCACCCCACTAAGACCACATGTAGTGGAGAAAGTGTTTGTAATGGAAAAGTAATGAGAGTGTTTTAAAACCCTGATGAGTTGGTAAGACACAAAAGAACAAGGACCATGTGATCATCACCATTATATCTTCCAGCCCAGGTAGCACAAGGCCTTGCACAAAGCACATACTTAATATATATAAATGGATGGACTTCACAAAAGTAAATTCCACAAAGAAATTGCCATCTTTCAAAAGAATATGGAAACAGACAAATCAAAAAGGAATGAAAGTATTTTTCTTAGATTCATCATATTAAATATAACTAATATTTACATATGACATTCAAGTTCACAATGTCTGTATACATGATTTCATTTCCTCATTACAGTCATCATGCAAGATGAGTTTCAACAACAGCCCCAATTTACTGATGAGCCTCAGAGAGGTGGAGTCTTGCTCAAAATAGGCTAATAAGCATGAAACAACATCTAAATCAAATACTGCATTTCTTCTGCTGCTAAAATTGACCTCTCCGGTAAAGAGCACCCCCCTCCCCAATTGGTTTTGTGTTTATCCAGAAAGGAGCTTATATATTCAAGTGCTTAGCACCTGTGATTAAAGGGAGACTAAACTGTAGTGATGAGAAAATTTGTGGTGCCCTGTGACTGATTTCTTTCAAAAAGAAGAAAAACACCACAGCACCATGAAGTAAAACCACAGAGACTGCCAAATGACAGAGGGTGCCACAGAGGGTGGGCAGCATGGGTGTAGGAAGTCATATGGAAGACTTCACCCCATTCAGAGCTCTTGGACACAGATTTTACTGTTACTCTCCTCTAAGTCCTGGCAACTATTGTTTCAGCTGCAGAGTACTTTGAGTTTCTTCCCCAAGAAAAAAGCAAAGCCAATCCAATTTCTCTTCAATTATAGTTTCACTCACATCCTTTAAAATATAATTAATCAGGGTGGTGTGTGGCCACTTCCGAACCAGCAGCCAAAATTTTCCTTTAACCATTAGGAAAACAATTCCCACCCAGGGAGAAAGCTCTCCTTCCTTGTTCCCATTGCCAAAAAAGCAGAGAGTGAGAACAGGTCATCTGTCTCAAATCTTTAGGTATCATATTGGCCTCATGTCTGGTCTTTGAGGTCCAAGAAAACACAGAATCTCATCGAGTAGCTCGTGAAAAATCCCCTGCAAATCTGTTTGAAATTGTCTGCTGGCTGGAGCTTTCACATTCACACCAATGGTCTCTGATTTTCCATTCTTTTCTTTAATAAAGTTTTTCTACCTGGGACCATCGATTTCAAGCTATTTTATTTTAGGGCTGTTAGGCTTCATACCAGCTGAAAAACAGAGAAACCTTCCATGGGCACCAGGTTTCCACTGCCCAACCACCAGCCCCCTTAGAGCTCAATAGGAGTCACTTTGATCTTGCCTGGCAATGTCCTCAGTGTTAGCAGGAGATTCTTCCAAGTGGAGTCCAAGCACACCCAAAGACAAAATCATCTGTCCTGATACATTTGTTCTTTGACCAAGAATTCTAAAGCCTCTTTCCAAGATCCAAAAAATGACATCTCCCTTCATAGACAGTATTTTGTTGGCCAGTACTGTTACAGTCAAAATAGTCCAAGGTTAATAAGGTATGCATCCCAAATCATCCAGGAGTTTTTTTTTTTTTTTTGATGGTTTAAGAACTTTATTTTTTTTTAGATAATAAATTTTATTGTTATATTCCCCATACAATTGCAGCCCCCCCATTCTGACCCCAATCCCTCCCCTCCCACCCCTGCCCCCCTAAAAGTGTCTCTGGTTCATAGTTTTTTGTTGATTTTGATTTTCACTTTCTTATAGTTATTAATTTTCCTGGTCCCTTATTTAAGTTTTCTAGATTCCTGCTATGAGTGAGACCATCCGGTATTTTTCTTTTTCTTTTTGGCTTATTTCGCTGAGCATGATCCCTTCCAGCGCCATCCATGTTGCTGCAAATTGCATGTGTTTATCTTTTTTGAATGCTGAGTAATATTCCATGGTGTATATGTACCAAATCTTCTTGATCCAGTCATCTATTTTTGGGCATTTGGGTTGTTTCCAAAGCTTAGCTATTGCAAATAGTGCTGCTATAAACATAGGGGTGCAGGTGCTCTTTGGAATTGATGTTTCTGTGTCCTTTGGGTAAATACCTAGGAGTGGAATTGCTGTCATCCAGGAGTTTTAACTGTCAAAGTTTGAACTTGTTGTCCTCACTCTTCTCCCTAGGTCTTAGCATGGCTGATTACAAATATCATTTTCTTTGAAAGAGTTTGTAATTTTTTCTTAAATCAATTATCTCGGTGCCACATTCTGGATAGAGAAGCACTTTACAACCCCGCTTGTCTTTCCTCTTTAACATTTTTTGTTGAGGCAACATTGGTTTACAGCACTGTATATGACTTACATTTCTTTGGCTGTATGTTACACCATGTTCACCACCAAAGAACCAATAAACCTCCACAATAGACCGTTGGACTCACTCTGCCCTCTGCTCTCCATCCCCACCCTCCCATCTAGTAGCCTCGATTTTGGAATCACATGTCTAGGGTTATTCTTTTTATTTCATGGAGAGATGGTATAAATTGGTATATAGGTTGAGGAAATGGGAACTATTGATAAAATCCACGGGAGTGGGGAATGAAGGCATACTCAGAAGTTTGAATTGCAAATGTTTGATTTGCAAATGTGGGTTTACAGAGGCTACAAAGGTGAGTGCATTGGGAGATATTGACACACCTGAGGTTTTTCCCGGGCGGGGGGGGGGGGCTCAAATGAAAGAGGAATAAACACACAGAATCCTGGAGTAGAAAGAGTAGGGGAGAGTCCACTATCTCATAAAGAACAGTGACTTGGTCAAGGGACACAGCCAGAACTTAGAGCAGAGAGGCAAAGGGAATATATCCTGGAACTCACTGTCAGGTCCCTCTCACAGTCAAAGGACATCCCTTTGACAAAACCCAAGGAAAGCCTGAGGGCTTAGAGAACTCTGGCAATGTAATCCATTCAGGTTAGCCTCTCTGGAACAATTACATTGCTGTATTCTTGTGATACTTAAAAATGGTAACATTTATATATGTGGGAACTGAGACTCACAGACTTTTCAATAACTTGACCAATGTGGTGACACAGTTGATAAGTGCCCCACCCTGGTTTTAAGCTCCATTCTAGCTATCATCACAGCTAGTGTTCTTTCCAGTATACCCCACTGCATACAAAGTGCCTGTAACTATGCTTCATACATAAATGGCAGCTTGACAGGTTAACACCATTAATCCTGACAAGAAAAGAGCTACCTATATTATGCAATCCCTATGTGCTATGTGAAACCCTTTATATGCACTACCTTATATAAGCTTTATATATAATCTTTATATATAAAGATTAATCTTTATAGCCACCAACAGAACTTGCAGAAGAAAAATTTCCTTGTCACTGGAAAAAACACACAAATTTCAACCAAAGACTATGTGATGGCCTGAGAACAAGCCTCTTAGATCTGTCCCAGCAATGAAAGTAATTGACAAAGAGCTCCAGGGACTCCACTGGGAAATCACCTCTCTGCCTTGCTCTGAGGTCACTTTCCATCAGCTTCCATCAATCAATGACTGAGTATAACAAGGACACTGAGTAAGGCCCTTCCTGGGAGATATGGGATTCCTTTGATACGCAACTTTGGCTTGAGGATTCCCCTCCTGGCCTCACCTGACTTTTCAGAGAACTGCACTTCACCCTAAGAGGTTTCCAAGTATTCTTTCTTCTCTCCTTCATTTGGAATCAGACCTGCATTATAGTCTGTCAACTCTCCCAGTGTTTATCAACTCCCTCCCCATTTTTGCCCAGTCGTTTCCCATAAAGTTTTCTTGCAAGTTTAATCCTGTCTACTTTTGGACAAACCAACTTCTTGACAAACTCTTCTAACAGATCACAATAGTCTCACTGAAATTATAGTCTTAAAGTGTTTTATAGATGACTGAGTATCTGTTGAGTATCTGTTATTTACCAAGTTGCTGTAAGAGATAAAAAGAGAAATCAATCAAACACTTATACACACATAGCTTCAATCTCACAACACATTTCATATGTAAAGATAGGCTGTTAGCTAGTAAATATGCCAAAAGAAGAGATCACAGTAGGTCAGATTCCATCCTTTTGTGTTTTATGCTATTATATCAGTGAGAATTTCATGCATGTTCCCTGGCAATATGTTTCTTAGAAAATTTAGTTCTAAATCCAATATCAAACTGTGGTTTTTTGAATCCTAAGTGGAAATGGCTTGGCAGGAAGAAAAAAATGAACCAGCTGTCTTTGTCCAAGTGTGTAAAATATGTATTTTCCAAGTATCCCATTCTTTCCACTGTTTTTTTTTAATGGGGACCCCACAAAGTATGTCTGCACTCACAAAGTCCTCCTCTCCTCTGAAGCAGACGAAGGTAGTAACAAAGTCAATTGTCTAAAGCATGATTTTTATTTATATAACAAACTACTGAAGTCATCCCCCAACTCAAAGGGGAAAAAAATGCTTTCCCAGAAATGTTCTTATCTAGATATGTGACCAATATTCCTTTCTTTCCTCATAATGAATTTTTGGAGTATATACGACATAAACAAAGAGATATAAAGAGACTTACCCAGAGAGAAATATCATTCTGGTTTCCTTCGTTGTTGGGCGTGAAACAATTTGATGACTCAAAGAATTAAGCAAAAGACTATTCTAATTTTCTATCATTTTCTTGTTTGAAGGAAGTCATGGGCTTGCTTTAAAAAAAAAAAAACCAATACCCTAAGAAGTAACAACCACCTTTTCTTAACCTGCATGCTCTCTACAACAACTAATTAATCACTCTAGAGAATAGATAAAGCAACTGCAGATAGATATTTTTAATAATCGCCAGTTAAGCTAAGTAAGTTTACTTAGTGATTCAAGTGATTTCTTACCTATGATGTGTTATTGAAATAACAAACTAACAAAAACTTTCTCGAACTATTTCCTGAAGGTAACAGGGAGCCTTCAAAACTTTATAATGTCTTCTCAGCTGCCAGAAGGCCCCTGTTTGTATCAGAAGTAGTCCATAAAATGTAAGCAAGAGGATAATGGAGAAAGTCTCTGGTTTTCTAGAAGTCTCTAAATTATGTGGCCAAATGTCTGCAATTATTATGTTTGCAGCATCTAGCTGATTCTGAGAATCCCAGCAAGAAATCTGACAAGAACTCAAGGAAACATCAGTCTCAAGCTATTATCTCCTCTCCCGCAATCACAAGTGATTTCCCACCCAGCATGACCTATCAGAGGCCTCGCTGTCGGCCTGGCAGGTATTCTCGCTGTACATTCTGGACACTCATCCAACTGAAAGAGCAGAATTCTCTCTACCTTACATTTCATACATGCCAAACAATTACCCTTTGTTCAAAATAATTCTTTTCAGAAATAGAAGAAAAGTTGAAAGTGGTTAAGACTTAATAAAATGAGTAAAATGGCCATCTGTGGTCAGCTTCATAAACTTTTGCAGAGTTCAAGAAAAGTCTATGCTTTTAAGAGCCTTGTCTCATTTCACAATAGTTTGTACAATTTCAGTCTTAGCACATAACTTAGTCCCAATCTGTTTTAAATGTGCTGCTCTTATCTTCCTTTAGAGTAACTCTTTAAGAATAAGAGTCAGCATGTATCCTCTCTCCTGCAAAATGATGCCACCCAACAGAGTACACAGTAGTTTGTACTTAGGATACTCCCAATAAATAACAAAATTGGATGTCCCAGAAAAAAAAATCAATTAGTTGTGACATAACCTAAATTTTAACTTTCAAGACTACTAGCAAATGATCAAATTATTAGAAGAGGAGGATTTCAAAAATTCACAGACATTTTCCATATATGTGTGTATATATGTATGTGTGTGTGTATACACACATACACAGACATTTGTAAACTGCAAAATTTTTAATTTTTTTAAATTTTTTTATTTTTTACATCATTTTTCATTTTTGCACAAAGTATGCATTTTCATCTTGGTTATTTTTTTTTACTTTAAATTCTACGGCCAAAGCTATCTATGCCACCACATACTTATTAACTAACTACATTTGCCCTGAAGACACAGTCATTTTTTTTATTTTTCTCTTATGTAACCCACTTTCCTTCATTAAGTTTTCCTGGGAAATTTCCCCTTAGGGTTGCGTCAAAAGGCTGTGGATTTCCTAGTTTCTATAAGATAGCTCACTGGAGGAAAATGCTAACTGAGCAGGAAAGAAATAAGATTCCATTGAGGAACAGCTGAGCTTCCCCAGGCTGTATGGAATGGTATTTCAAGGTGGTTAAGTCAGAACTGTGGTTGTTGGAAGGAATCAAGATTATAGTAGGAAAGCTAAAGCATTCACAAGCTGAGCAGCACAATCAAGATTTAAGGAGTCATTTTGAAAGCAATTTTGACCCCACAGCATTTGTCAGTCTACAGATTGGTTTTATGGCCAAAATTTTTGGAGAGAAGTTGATAAGAGGAGTGGCAGGGCAGGAAAAGGGAAACTGTTTCAAGAAAGCTTGCCATGCCAATAGGTTTTCTTTGCCTTATGTTTTCCCTTGATTGAGCAACAAACAGTAATCTTTAAGATTTATTTATTTATTTATACAAGCACTGGGTACAGTCAAAAGCGTGGGAGGGTGAAAGAATTCACCAGAGCCAGAGCAGGGAGCAGAACAGGCAGACTGACAAAGTGCACTGTTAAGGGGAGCAGCGGTCGCGGCAGGAGAGGTCTGCGCGCCATGTGGGACCCTTGCCCAGTGGCCAGAGATCGAACCGGCGCTGCGGAGGCTGTTGGCAGCTTCGCAACCCAGCGCTTAACTGCTGCACCACCGGGGAGGCCTCCCAAACAGTAATCTTTATTAAAGACAAATATTATAGACAAAAAAGGGGCCATGTTTGCTTGAGAATTACACTGAGTAACTGAAAGCTATCATATCTTTTCCTAGCACATTTGGTGTTACTGATGGCCTGGAATTTTCCAGTCCCTCAGACAAAAGCAGTTATGTTCACATCGGAAGGCAGCATTAGATATTTATTATCTAATATTTATCATCTAGATATTTCAGTAATTAAGATGGCCCAGAACTCTTCATTCTGCTTTTAACTGCAGACAAAGGGCCTCCCCCGTGGTGCAGCAGATTGAGCACAGTGCTGTGAAGCTGTCCGCAGCCTCTGCAGCATAGGTTCATTTCCTGGCCCAGCCAGGGAGAAACCCACATGGTGTGGCAGACCTCTCCTGCCTCGCCCACTGCTCCCCTCAAGCAGTGTTTTCGGTCCATCTGCCTGTTCTCCTCCTTGTTCTGTCTCTGGTGAATTCTCTCACCCTCCCGTGCCTCTGACTGTACCCCAGTTGTTGTATATATAAATAAATAAATCTTTTTAAAAAATAAATAAATGCAGACAAAAATGAAATGGTTTCCACAATTTGCAGATATACCCTGCCTTGTCTTACCAATATCTTTTAGAGGCTGAGCACTGCACTTCGAGTCCCTAGAACTATAACTGAGTCCCAGGACCATTTTGTACCTTGTAACTTTAAGCAAGTCACTTAGTCTCTCTGAGCCTGAATTTCCCCACTTAAAATATTGGAGTATTGTTATATGCCTTTCTCAGACAAAAGAGATTTTGTGAAGGCTCAAAGGGGGACATGGATGTGAAAGCATTTTTATAAATTAAAACATACTGTGAAAGAAATTGTGTTAAATAGATTAGCTTTAATCTATCTAAAGGGGGGTTCTTTGATGATCATTGTTTGAGTTCTTTTGGCCAGACAACAGTTGGGTGGTCCTGACGTGTCTACCATCCTGTCCTTAGGCAGAACTTCCACTGCCTGGATCCAGTATTGGGTGGAGCATGAATGAACAGAAATCATACCAAATCTGTGTTCTGCTTGTTCCTGATTGATCTCCTAGTAACTAGCATTCCAAAGTTGTTTTCAAAGATAGAAATTTAGGGAGAAATCATAAGTCACTGGCTTAGATTCTTCAATTATAGTGAATTGTCTTCTGTAAGTATTCTATTAATTTTGGAGCACTCAAATTAAATGACATGAGTTTATATATTCCAGAAGAATGTGCATGAATATTCATGTTCTTTGCTCAAATTCTAGAAAATTGTTGTCTTGCCCCTTGGATTTCAGCAAAAATGTTTTATTCTTCCTACTAAATCATTTCAAATTAAGTTCCATGCCAGTAGTGTACGTTACATATCCTGCCAGTCAATAAGAATATTGCAGTGGCATGCATCCAGATTCTCATTTTTACATAAATGGCTTTAAAACACATTCTCTATATTACATCCTAATCTTATGCTGGCCAGGAAAGTATACATGATTCAATATAATGCAAATAATATTACAATGAGAAAAAGTTACCAAAGAATCAAAATGGTGTTATAAAGAGTTACTATAAAATCCATATGCTCACTCTGAAAATGTTCCAAATAAGCACTAGAAACTGACAGTTTAATGTGGTACTGAAAAGGTCAGCTCAAGAAGTAGGAAGGCTCATGAAACCAAAGCATATGCAAAAGAAACAGGTAAGGGAATCATAGCTCCTGTAAAAAGCTATAGAAACAAGGCCAGATTTCTAGTCCCAAACTTAACATACTTCTGTTCATATCAGAGACAAAATATCCTTACTAGAAATATTAGAAAAGCAGAGTAATAAGGCAGTTAGTGTGTGTTTCTACTACTCCAAATCAATAGATTGAGCATACTATACCATCCTTAGAATTAATAAATGTGAACACCTAGATTTTCAATCTTCCCCCTTCAATTTAGTTGAGTGATGAGTTTTTTATGAGTTGAGTGTTTTATGTGCAAGATACTAAACTACACATTTTCTATACAGTTTGCTGTTGTTTTTCTTAGAATAATGTCTCATGGTTGATTTACATATTCTCATGGTGCCTTCTCAGGTGCAAGTCCTAAATAATTTTTGTTTATTTAAGCAGAGCTCCATTTGTGCATTTCTCTAAAGTGACCTTGAAGAATTTGCTGATATATTATAATTATTTTGATTTATTACATATTATAACACCATCACTACACTGTACCACATTCCCTTATTCTAAATGAAGAAACTGAGGAAGAAAGGGGAGACCTTTATTGAGAACATTCCATGAGGAGACCAGCAAGAGAATTTCTAATTTCCTTATATTTTCTGGAACTGTCTTAGAAGACATTCCCCAGGCAGGATCAGAACTCTGACTCACTACTAAGTGCTCTGAAATATAGGAAAATGACTATTGAAACTCCCTCCAATTGGCCTAAGGGAAATCAAAAGCCAATAGGACCAAATAACCTTAGCTCAGGCTGCATGACCATTCTGCAAGTAAAACTGTAAAACCCAAATATCTACCACTCAGCCAAAAAAATTAAAAACTTCAACATGTCTCCCAATCCAACATAAATGAAAACAAATATGGAGTCATGAGAGTCACTCAAACTGGCTTGGACGAAGCAAGCCATTTAGAGAAATCCTCTTCTTGGAACTGGGCAGCAAACCCTACAGTAACATGTAATTCCCTCTTCTCCTTTTCCCACCAGTATAGTCACCTGACTCAGCATGAATCAGGTCTGCTGCCTTGTGATTGGGTCCAATGGGAAGTTGCTGACAAACCTCAATCTCCATTTAAATCAGGATGTGGAGGAAAAAAAAGAACTCTCCTACACTGCTGGTGGGAATGCAAACTGGTCCAATCACTATGGAAATCTGTGTTGAGGTTCCTCAAATTACTAAAAATGGAGCTACCATATGACTCAGCAACTCCACTCCTAGGGATCTACCCAAAGGACACAAAAACATTTATTTGAAAGGATCCCTACACCCTATGTTTATTGCAGCACTATTTTCAGTAGGTAAGATATGGAAACAACCTAAATGCCCAAAAATAGATCAAGAAGATGTGGTCTATATACATAATGTGATACTATTCAACAATCAAAAAAGATAAACTCATGCCATTTGCAGCAACATGGATGGAGCTGGAAGGGATTATGCTCAGTGAAATAAGCTAGAAGGAAAAAGAAAAATATCAGATGATTTCACTGTTAGGAGGAATATAGGGGAACCAAATAAGGGATCAGGAAAAAGGAAAGAAGACAAAACAGCAGGTAACTACAAAATTGGAGACATTCAGCAGGGGAGGGAGTGGGAGAGGGATTAAAACAGGGGCAGGAAGAGCACAAGAGACTATGGTGATAGTTCATGGGTGACTTGGTGGTGGAAATTTTATGGGGACTACACCTGAGAGGAGAAATCAAACATTGTACAAAATGAACAGTGATATAGATAAATATATATATCATATATTTATAATATCATGTATTTTTAAATCAACACAGTATTTAATCTGGCTTTCTCTATATTGAGAAAAAGCACAAGAAAAACAAAAAGGACCATAGAAATTGCAGGCAGAAGAACAGACTGAATTTTAAAGATTCTTTGGTTTGTGGCAACTGCTAAGTATCCCTCTATTTTGATTCAAAAAATTATTAATTCTTACAGCAACATTATAGCATGGTGAACTCAGGACTGGACATTTTTTAAATGTAAAATGGAGACTATTTCTGTCTCAAAAAGTATGCTATAAAGTGAAAATTAGAAAACTCCATAACAATACCACAGTCATCTGTTATAAGTCAGCAAAAATAATATCAATAAAACAAAAAATCTACAATGCTAGCTCGCAGACACTACTCTCTCCTTTCGGCAATATTTGTTAAGCATAGGTATCAGTTTGTGTTGACTTTATAATGTATTTCATGACAAGTTCTTCCTCAATGGAGGAGCCCTTTTTGAAAATGATTTGAACAGCAAAGTGTGTTTTGAATCCTAGCAAATTAAAGAATTCGTAGCAAATTAAATTATGCAAAACCAAATTCTGTTCAGCTCCTAGACCTCTTTCCAAATTGAGAGCCGTTCAAAGAAACTGTTTGTGTATATACTAGTATTCCATCTGTTACAAATTCATGATGTTTTGGAAGGAAAACGTCCATAATGATGACAGAATCTAAAACTTGATAAGCGAAAGGGCTTTAGAGACCACCTATTATAATTCCCTCAATAGAAAATGAGAATGGGTTCATAAGCCAAACATAAACTTAAATGTGACAGTTTCAAATACAAAATAAATCTAGTAGAAAGTTGCTACTGACTTTTTAAAACATACGGCAGAATCTTGTTCTTCCATTAAAGCCTTGCTACAATCCTTTCTCACTAACTTCAAGGGAAACCAGATTTGACATCTTCCTATTTACAAAATATCAGAACCATTGTGTGCACAGAGGGAATTCTTTGTAGTTCTGATTTTTTTTTTAAGATTTATTTATTTATTTATACAAGCACTAGGTAGTCAGAAGCACGGGAGGGTGAGAGAATTCACCAGAGCCAGAGCGGGCAGCAGAGCAGGCAAAAGGACCAAAGTACACTGCTGAGGGGAGCAGCAGGAGGCAGGAGAGGTCTGCGTGCCATGTGGGACCCTCCTCCGGTGGCCAGGGAGCAGCCGGGGATCGAACCAGTGCTGCAGAGGCTGTGGGCAGCTTCGCAACCCAGCGCTCAACCGCTGCGCCACCAGGGAGGCCCTGTAGTTCTGATTTTCACATATTTTTATTTCTCTTTCTTATCCCTTAAGATATATTTTTCAAAGTTGTGAGTGGGAAATATGTGTGTCCATAAGTGCATGTGTGTTTTAAGAAATATCATGATCATAGAGGAAATGTGAGTAGATGTCTCTCTCTGTGGTCACTGAGTAAAAAAACTAATCATCAGGAATGCAGGTAATAAGTTTTCCGTTGAAATCATTGTGACATTTCAAAGAGAAAAAGTCCCAAACTTTCTGAGTAGTTGTAATGAATGTATCATAAATTATACTAGTTGACTGTGCTTTCTTCCTGAAAAGATAATGTACTGAATTCACAGGTATGACAATATACTAGACTGTGCCAGTCCGTCAATCTCTTTTCATCCGAAGAAGACACACCATTTGGTAACTATTCTTTTATGCCATATTCCACAGCTTAAAGCCTGTATTTCAGGCAAATTGAAGGGCAGATATAATACATGGCCAATGAAAATCCTTGGAAACCAATTTTAAGTTTATCTATCAAGCATCTGTGGAACCCTCAAGTTCAAGACCATCTTGTTCAACATCTTCATTTCAAAGATATCTCAGGACTAGAGAGGTGAAGTGCTTTGCTCAATTTCAGAGACAGTTAAGTACAGTTCACAACCAAATCTCTGAAAGTCAGTCTACTGGAGTTCCCCAGGGGTCAGTCAACTAATTCAGTGAGAGGATGTTAGTGAGATGGTTAATTGTGGTTTTTCCTGAAATTAGAATGTGACCTTTCGAGTTTCCTTTCACCTGATATTCTTGACTGGTACTCTACGGTCATGTTAAGTTGTTATTCACATTTTTATAAATTATACCAAAACTCCAACTCCTCTACACTACTACTATTTAAAATATTGTTCCCTCAAACTCTATAAACCTACTCTTAAAAATGGAACATACAAGTTCCATTAAAAGTTGAAGAATATTTTATATGCATCTCTATGATGATTTCCTGTAGGCTTCAGTCAGAAAGGGAATCTGCTAAGCCTTAAGGATATCTAATTTAAAACTCTTATTTAGCATTTATTGTATACTTCCTTATAATTACATCATTCATATGTGTTTTATCTGCCTCACTGTGTCAGAACACCTACAGAGTTTAAGTCAGGACGGTAACTCTTTCTCGGTTATACTCCTAATGCATAACATATTCTCTTGGGGAAGCTCATCAGCCCTTTTGAGGTCACAGGCTGATTTGTATTACAGTGAATCATTTATGGATCTGGATCCTGCAACAAATTAGGAAACCCTGGTTGTCTCGAATTACGTTTATTCATTTGTTTTTGCTTTTATTTTTAAAAGCTCCCCTTGTACCTTTTAACATTTGTACCTACTCTTAGGGCAATTACATACTCAACATCATGTCATGGAAGTCTCTCTAGGGTGCTATTAGAGCACTAATCCATTCTTTTTTTTAAATGTACAATATTCCCTAACATTAGTAAACCCTTTTTTATAATCACACCACTATTTACTTTGTTTTAGTTTTAGGCCATTACAAATAAAGCTGCAATAAACAACCTCCTACACTAGGTGCTATAACATTATATATATAATTCCCTAAAAATCACCTACTACACAAAACTGTATAATGAAAACCACAGGGCTTCTGGAAAATATGGGACACAACATGCAAAAACCTTCCCCAAAAGGTACCACTGAAACAAAGATAGGAACCTAAAAAAATGGTAGCAGTTTAAACATGATGAATGTTAAACACTACAATACATTATATCATAACACATAAGTACTACAATAAATATGGCAGCCAACCTTGAAAAAGACTTGAAATTTGCCTGAAGACGTGGGTACCAGAGGGGTTGTCACTTATGAGGTACTGCACAATGGTGGAAGAAAGTCGTCTGAAATCAACAAAAAGTTATAACACCGGATGTGGACCAGTGTGGCTCCTAACATACATTGTGGAACTGAGGTGGCTGGAAATATGAGGTATCTGCATTTTGTGTTTTCCCAGGCAGCTTAGTTCAGTTGAGTGAACTCTCCTGCCATCCTTTAATAATTTCTTGCAAAGGAAATTGTGCATAAAACAAAGCAAAATTCATGTTACGCCCAGTCTTCCCTAATATATCAACTGCATTGGAACAAAGTCTGATTTTCATAGTAAAGTGATGGAGCAGAAGTGACTGCATATGTATCTCCAGATGCCAGAGCTTTCATTCCTATGGGTTAGATTTCCAGAAAAAAGATTAATGACTGAAGGGATCGTGCCCATGTTGTTTTTTGTTTTGTTTTAGATACTGCCAAATTGTATTCCAAACATTTTTTAAACAATTCTAAGGTATTTTCTAATGTCATGTCCTAACTTTGATATCCACTCAAGCAGGCCCTGTTCTCTAAATCTTTGATCTGCCTTCACTGTCTGCCATAGGAGTCCTGACCTTTCTACTTCACTTATTGTGAGCCATCACTTCTCTCAAGTGTCCAAGAGTCATTTTGTCATCATATTAGCTGCATCTCCTGGGTGCTTGTTAGAGAATTAAATCCTATCATCTGAATGAGTGCTCTCATGTAAATAAATTGTCTCTTATTCAACCTGACATTCTCTCTCCAGTCCTTAGGATCCTTAGAATCCTTAGGATCCAGTCTTAGATAGACAGAGATATCCATCTATCTACAGAGACAGAGAAAGAAATAGAGATAGAGAGAGAGATAGGGGTAGAGATAGATCTTCTGCCAATACATATTAGCCTTGTCCAGTACTTCCTTGGATATATAATCACTTGCCTTCCTTAGCAGCTGCAGCACTTTTTAGCTGGATTATGTTGTGCCTGGTGTTTAGAAATAGAGTATGTATCTCATCTTTAAATAGCAACAGGGGCTAGCATTTAATCGTATGGAGTGGACCACTTCTATGAGTTCAGAGGATTCAAGGGAATTTGATGATTCAAAATTTTTGAGGACATAAATATCTCCATTTCCAGCCTCAGTTTCCTTCTGCTTTCTAACCACAGCCTGAGTTTTCTGTATAGGAGACTTGTTGCAATTAAAAACTCAATCTTTTTCGAAGTTTCACTACTTTTCTTGCTCATGTTTTAGGGGACAAAATCCTCTTTGCATGCTGTCAAGAAGGCCCTCGGACTTGCACACTTCACTGAAAACACCTTAAATTAGTGGCTTTTCAAAGTCTTTTCCCAATGCATTGCTTGCACATAGCAGAAGATATCTGGGTCAATTGGTCTGATAATTACCACTTGTAGGGTAAGGAAAAATGTCAGGTTTTTCTGCCCTCCCGCCGTCAGGACAGATGATGGATCCTTGCGGTCCTGAATGCATGCCTGATGACGGGCACCTGGAGTAGGGTGTGGGCATAGATAGATGGGATTCACCTGGGCTAAGACTGTGCTTTTAAGGGCGATGTCATGGGGACGCCAGCAGAAGCCGAGAAGAAGCCAAGAACGCACAGAAGCCAAGAGAGAAGCAGAAGCTGAGAGAAGGCCGGAGAGCCTAGAAGTGAAGACCTGCTGGGGGCTTGAAGACCTGCTGGGGGCTGGAAGGCCTGCCAGCCTACCAGCCCCCCAGCACCCCTGCCTGCCATATGCCTGGTAAATCTAAATGAAAGACCTGCAAAAGCCACTGAAGACTCTGACTCCTTTACCCGGTCTGCTGGATCAGAAAACCTGCTAAGGGTCCATTCCTGCCCCTATTACCACTTTACTAGAATCTCTCAAATGCCTGAGATTTTGCCACTGCCAGAGCAATCCCTTCCATCACATCCTATCCCAGTTCACCATTTGTGAAAGTTTTAACCCACTGCAACAGCGTGCCAAGAACTATCAGTATCTCATCCACCACCAGAGATGGAGTTCTTATTGCTCTCCAGTCAGTAGGTGATTCAGCTTCAAAATTCCATTTGGAGTCTGGGTCCTCACATCACTCCTGGTGCCAACCACTATTTAAGTTGGATCTCCAAGATACAGATTCTAAGGTGGACCAACACCTACAAGGGAAACAGGAATGAGGACTGTCCAGAGGGAGAAGCTGAACTGCAGTGCAGTTGTAACAGGGGCCTCAGTCATTGCTTCAAAAAGCCCAGGACTAGAATAACCCTTCAGAGTTTTCCAGAAATTAAGCTAGGAGGCTGTCACAGATCAACTGACACAGATCAGTTATTTAATGTGAGTTGTTGCCAGGGTGTGATGCAAGCTTGAACAAGGCAATTTTTTTTTTTTATTCTAGAATAATTTCCAGAGACATACAGCAGGTCCTCAAATAATATCCTTTCATTCAATGTCATATCCTTCAATGTTGTTTTTAACTGTGATGAGTAAAAACAATCCTAGGCCACTGAAAAACAACATTCAAGAATCTGCTTTTGGTTTAATTTTTTTTTTTTTTTTTTTTTTTGCTTAAAGCCTCAGGTTCCAAGAGCCTATTGATGAAGTTAAGTGAGGCCTCACTATATACAGCTGTGAGGGGTTTGCAGTCAGTGCTCCCTGATTATGGAAATGAGTGCCACGGACCAGCAGAGGGGGTCTGTATGATATACTACAGCATCTATCAAACACTTCCACAACAATAAAATAGTAGTTAAGATGTTCATAAATATCAGTATAATGGTCAGACAGAAGAATGAATGATACTATAAATGGGGAAGTCAATATGCTCAAACAAAAGTGGAGTTTGAATATTAAAGTTATCAGGAAAGATGTGCATGAAAGTCATCCCAATGAACAGGTAGGAGAATGTTATAATATAGATGGAGGCATTAATAACCACTAGTAAATTAAAATAGGAAGGTGTCAAACTCTGGCTAAGAGGTAAACTTTCTCAGAGCACAAAACGTGTTCCATTGGCTGCACAAGCTCCCAACCCTTGATTCTGTCTGTACCTTTAAGTACTACTCACTGTGCTGTCTCAAGTACTACCGCAGTAGTAGTGGAAGATCTTGGTTCCCAAAATGGGTGCTTTGTGACAACTATACTAACTACTCTCCAGTCAGTTCTCAGGTTTACCAGAGAAAAACCAGTAAAAAAAAGAAGAGATGGGGGACAACGGGCAGAAGTCTGGTTTCGGGTTCTAGGAGCTTAGAAGTCATCACTCCATCCAAAGAACAAGTAAAAGCTTATAGGTGGAATAAAATGTGGTGGAGGGCTATGGGTGTGTCGTGGTATATGGTGACACACGTCTAAAGAGGTGTGAACCCGTGCCTCTGAGTCATACATGGCGTTGCAAATCACCATTACCTCAATAAAAAGAAAATGCATTTTTTAAATAGCTGAGTATACTGAAAAATCAACTCATGTATGTAAGAAAAGAGAACACGCAGGCAAATGACTGCCCCTAAGATGACAGTGAGAGCGAAGAAGACAGGGAATCACAGCTTCCCTGAGCAGACTTACCCTGGAAAGCAAGTGCTGGCACGAGTCTGGGAAGTGTAATTGCCAAGTTCCTGGAAACTCCGGGCACACAAATCTGAGAGTTAAAAAACTCTCCATGAGGACCCAGTTCTAGGTGAACCTGGCATGCTGTGACACATCCGGGAGCTCCAGCAAATTCCTTCAGAATATGAGAGTCTGGGGAAAAGAAATTGCTGGCAGGTGGGATGAGTTGCACAGGTGAACTGAATCACGGACTAGAGAGCTTTGTCCAAACACTGTGGCCCGCCACACTGAGCATGAGGCTCCATGACAGACAAAAAGCACTAGACCTTGACTACCATGCCGCGCTCAATTTCCGGAGCAAGAAGGCCAGCTGCCCGCATGCGCAGTTGGAACCGCAATCAGTCTGCGCATGCCCAGCTGGCTTAACCCCCTCAGCAAACTGAGGCTGCTCTTGTCCTCCCGGGCCTGATGGGCTTAAAATATCTCCTCCTAACTCCCTTCGAGGCGCCAGGCTAAATTCTCCTTTTTTTTTTTTTTTCCATCGGCTCCCTCATGCATGAGTTTCTCTAATAAAGCCTTGCTTGGTTCAACTATGACTAGCGCTCTCCGGTGAATTCTTTTCCCTTCAGGACAAAGGACCCACTCTTTTGGGTCAGGGCACGTAATAAAAATACTGGAGGAAAATTTTCTCCTTTTCCTGGCAGAGCTGGAGGGAAAAGAACCATTTTATAATACCCCAGAATACTCTAGTCCTCCTAACAAGGCCTGCCCTCAGGGGACACTAGTCAAGCAGAACCTACCCTGCTGGGATGTCATTAGAGCCCAAGGAATGTAGGGAAGGGAAACAGCTAACTCCAGCCAACTCCAGCCATCCTGTCTCATTTAATGAGAATAAAAAAAACTGAGAAACACTTGTGAAGATCACAGTATGAGAGGCACAGACTCCTTAAAAGAGACCTAATCATAGGACTGTAGTAAGCTTCCTCTCTCCCATACCTCACCACCGCGATACCAAAGGGCTATTACACAGTTCCTTTTACCTGATATATCATGTTCTGCTACCAAGAAAAAAAGTACAAGACATTACAAATGACAAAAACAAAAAACAATTTAAAGAGACAGAGCAAGTATTATAACCAGAATGCTGGAATCATCAGACCGGAATTCTAAACTCTTATTAATATTCTTAGGGCTCTACTGGATAATGTAGACATGCAAGAATACAATGATAAGAAAGAACCAAAAATTAATGTTAGAAATCAAAAACACCACGACAAAAATAAATGTTTTCAATGAGCTCATTAATGGTCAGGGCTAAGGAAAGAACCTCTGAGCTTGAGGATATCTCAATAGAAATTCCAAAACTAAAAAAAAATAAAAAGCAAGGAGAATGAAGACTTAAAAAATAAAACATACTATCCAAGTCTATGGAACAATTAGATAAAGTGTAACATGTGGGATGAAAACACCAGAAAGAGAAAATACAAGTGTTTAAAACAATGAAAATAATGTCAGCTAGCAAAACACAGATCCAAGTATCCCGATGTAGGATACTTCTGCCCTCCCGCCATTAGGATTTTCTGCCCTCCCGCCATTAGGATTGATGATGGATCCTTACAGTCCTGAATGCATGCCTGATGGCGGGCACCTGGAGTAGGGTGTGGGCGTATGTACATAGGATTCACCTGTGCTGAGAGACTGGGCTTATAAGGGCGGCGTCAGGGGGATGCCGGGAGAAGCAGAACCACGAGAGAGGAGAGCAGAGTAGCAAAAAGAACCACAAGAGAATCAGAGAGATCGCCAGAGAAGGCCGGAGAGCCCAGATAGAGTGAAGACTTGCTGGGGGCTGGGAGGCCTGCTCCAGGACTCACTCCTCCTTCACCCTGTCTGCTCCAGCCATAGAAAACCTGCACTGTGCCCATTCCTGCTGTTACAGTGAGAACATCAAACAGTATAAATACCAAAGAGAAGAGATTGAAATTACTTAAATCCTCTTTCCTCCAATCTGATGATTACAAATCACCATAGATTATCAGAGGAAGATTGCATTTCAAAATTCTATGGCCAAAGAGAGCCACGCCCCCCAGGAGGAGACCAGCACCAGCACACAGCCCCGGCCGCCCGGTAAGCTTGCGTGCGGAAAGCGGCGCGGATCCGGACCGGATCACAGCTGCCCAGGTCCCCGCGCCTGCGACCTAGGCTTGCGGGGAGACGGCGGAGGCCCTCCCTGAGTGAGCAGGAACAAGGCGCCCAGGCAGGGGAGCGGGATTCAAAAGGCGCCATTCCCGCGCCACTGATCTGGGCTACAGCCCGCGTCCTGGAACTGAGGGCTTTGGAACTGAGACCCGGGGCACGAAATTAGGGGGAGACTGCGGAGGCCCTCCCTGAGTGAGCAGGAACAAGGCGCCCAGGCAAGGGAGCTGGATTCAAAAGGCGCCATTCCCGCGCCACTGATCTGGGCTACAGCCTGCGTCCTGGAACTGAGGGCTTTGGAACTGAGACCCGGGGCACGAAATTAGGGGAAGACTGCGGAGGCCCTCCCTGAGTGAGCAGGAACAAGGCGCCCAGGCAAGGGAGCTGGACTCAAAAGGCGCCATTCCCACGCCACTGATCTGGGCTACAGCCCGCATCCTGGAACTGAGGGCTTTGGAACTGAGACCTGGGCACGAAATTAGGGGGAGACGGCGGAGGCCCATCCTGAGTGAGCAGGAACAAGGCGCCCAGGCAGGGGAGCAGGATTCAAAAGGCGCCATTCCCGCCCCACTGATCTGGGCTACAGCCCGCGTCCTGGAACTGAGGGCTTTGGAACAGAGACCCGGGGCACGAAATTAGGGGCGTGGGTTCCCCACGACGGTGGGGCACAAGGCAGACACAGCACCCCAAAGCCGTTGAGGTGTACCCTACCATCCCCGCTCTGCTCCCTGTCCCACGGGGTGGAAAATCAGCTCCCCAAGGGCTCTAGGAGAGATCTCTGCCACCACCTAGCGACTTGAAGCCAGCAGAGGCTCCTGAAGGAGCTAGTGGCCAGCTGGGGAGTTTGCCCAGACCGGGCCCCTTCCGAACAAGTAGTCTGAGCCCACAGGGAGAGCGAGCACCCACAGCCGGGGCAGACCAGGTGCGCAGAAGAGTGTGCCTGAGACCAGACACGCAGGGAGTGTGTCCCACATCACCATTTTAGAACAGGGACATTTCTTCAGTAAAGACTACCTGCAGAAGGCTTCCTCAGGAGCCAGAGGTGAGCGGGGGAAGTTCGCCCACGCCAGACCCCCTCTGGCCTGCAGTCCAAGCCCAGAGGGGAGCAGGAACCCACCGCCGGGGCAGACCAGGCGCACAGGGGAGTGTGTCCCTACATCGGCATTTTAGAACAGGGACCTTTCTCCAGTAAAGACTGCTTGAAACTGACAGATGACTCCTGGAAGAACCAGAGGGGAACAGAGAAGCCCACCCAAGATGCCGGCCAGTCCCAACTACACAGTGTCCCAACGCATACGGCAAATTAGAAAACAGACAGTAGGGAAGAGAAGAACCACACGCAACCTAGCAACTCTCCAGAGAAAAAGCACACCACAAAAAGAAAGCCAGCCCCCAGATTGCAAAGACAATAACTTGGAAGAATTTCTGAGCCTTCCAGAAAGAGAATTTAAAATTGCCGTGATTAAAAAACTAACAGAAGTCATAAAGGAAAACAATGATAAGGGAAAAATAATCAACGATCAGAAGAATGCAATTGAGTCCCTAGAGAGGGAAAACAATGGTCAGAAGAAAGAAATTGAGTCCCTAAAGAGGGAAGTAAAAGAAATGCAGGAGATCAAAGAATTAATGGAAGAACTAAAGAATTCTGGGAAAAGCAATGAAAGCAGAATAGATGAAATGGAAGAACGAATAAGTAATCTTGAAGACATAGAAATAAAAAGAACCAAAACAGAAAAGGAAAGAGAAGTACGAAGGAAAAAGAATGAAGAAAGACTTCGGGAACTATCTGACTCCATGAGGAAAGGAAATATAAGAGTTATAGGAATACCAGAAGGAGAGGAGAGAGATGTAGGAACAGAGAAAATATTCAAAGAGATAATTGAAGAGAACTTCCCAAATGTGAAGAAGGAGCTGAAAATTGATATACAAGAAGCAAGAAGAACACCAAACTTCCACGACGAAAGGAAAAATACAGCAAGACACATAATAGTAAAGCTCCCAAGAATCCAGGACAAGGAAAAAATAATGAAGCTGGCAAGAGGGAAGAAACAGATAACATTCAAAGGAAAACCAATCAGGCTGACATCAGACTTCTCCGAAGAAACACTACGGGCAAGGAGAGAGTGGAGGGACATAGTCAACAGACTCCAAGAAAACAGATGCCAACCAAGAATACTCTATCCCGCAAAGCTCTCCTTCCTCTTTGAAGAAAGAATATGGACCTTTCCAGACAAACAGAAACTCCGGAATTTCATTGCAACTAAACCCCCACTCCAAAAAATACTACAAGGAGTCCTAAAGCCAGAACCTCAGAGGGACGAATAACAATGAAAGAAGGCCAAAAAAAAAAGTTATTAAAAGAATAAATAAATAAAATCAAAGGAAAGACAAACACAATGGCAAATACAGATGTTAACATATCAATAATAACTCTGAATGTAAATGGACTAAACTCTTCAATAAAAAGACACAGAGTTGCAGCCTGGATTAAGAAACAAAACCCAACCTTTTGCTGTCTCCAGGAAACACATTTAGCTACAAAAGATAAAAATAGGCTCAAAGTTAAAGGATGGAAAACAATCCTACAAGCAAATGGACCAAAAAAGAAAGCAGGAACAGCTATACTTATATCAGATAAAACAGATTTCAAACTCAAAAAGATAAAAAGAGACCCCAAGGGTCACTACATTATGATCAAGGGGACAATACTTCAAGAAGAAATAACACTCATTAACATATACTCACCAAACGAAGGAGCACCAAAATATATCAGACAACTGTTGTCCTCTCTGAAAACAGACATCAGAGAAAACACATACGTAGTGGGAGACTTCAACACACCACTATCAACAATGGATAGATCAACAAGACAAAAAATAAGTAAAGAAACTAAAGCTCTAAATAAGGACCTAGAGCAATTGGGCTTAACAGACATCTATAGAACACTAAACCCCAAAAAAACGGAGTACACATTTTTCTCAAGCGCACACGGATCATTCTCCAGGATCGATCACATACTGGGGCACAAGACAAACATCAACAGATACACCAAGATTGAAATCATATCAACCATCTTTTCTGACCATGAAGGCATCAAACTAGAAATAAACCATAAAAAGAAGGCAAGGAACTTTCCTACCTCATGGAGATTAAAAACCACACTACTGGAAGACCATTGGACTAATGAGGAGATCAAAGAAGAAATTAAAAAATTTTTTGAATTGAACGACAAGGAGGACACCAATATCCTAAATGTATGGGATGCAGCAAAAGCAGTAATAAGAGGAAAATATATAGCAATAGAAGCTCACATCAAGAAACAAGAAAGAACGCAAAGAAACAACCTAATCTCGAAGCTCAAAGATCTAGAAAAAGAACAACAAAAAAACCCCAAAACCAGTAGAAGAAAAGAAATAATAAAAACCAAAGCAGAAATAAATGAAATTGAAACTAAAAAAACAATCCAAAAGATCAATGAAACCAAGAGCTGGTTCTTTGAAAAAATCAATAAAATAGACAAACCCCTAGCCAGGCTCACAAAGGAAAAAAGGGAGAAAGCACAAATAAACAGGATCATCAATGAAAGAGGAGAAATCACAACGGACACAGCAGAAATCAAAAGAATAATCAGTAACTACTATGAACAGTTATATGGAAACAAGTTCAACAATCTAGAGGAGATGGACAAATTCCTACAACTCTACAATCACCCAAAGCTAGATAAAGAAGAAATAGAACACCTAAACAGACCAATTACAATTAGCGAAATTGAAATGGTAATAAAAAACCTCCCCAAAAACAAAAGCCCAGGACCTGATGGATTTACAAATGAATTCTACCAAACATTCAGAGACGAATTAGTGCCTATCCTTCACAAACTCTTCCAAAAAATTGAGAAGGAAGGGACAATACCAAACACGTTCTATGAAGCCAACATTACACTAATACCAAAACCGAACAAGGACAACACAAAAAAGGAAAACTACAGGCCAATCTCCCTAATGAACACTGATGCAAAAATCCTCAATAAAATTTTAGCTATCAGAATCCAACAATGTATCCATAAGATAATTCACCACGACCAAGTTGGATTCATTCCAGGGGCACAAGGATGGTTTAACATCCGAAAATCAATCAACGTTATCCAACACATCAACAAAAAGAAATATAAAAACCATATGATAATATCAATAGATGCTGAGAAAGCTTTCGACAAAGTGCAACACCCATTCATGATAAAAGCCCTTGAAATTCTTGGGATACAAGGAACATACCTCAACATCATAAAGGCCATCTATGACAAGCCAACAGCCAGTATCATTCTCAATGGTGAAAAGCTGAAAGCAATTCCATTAAGATCTGGAACAAGACAAGGATGTCCACTCTCACCATTGCTTTTCAATATAATACTGGAAGTCCTAGCCAGGGCAATAAGACAAGAGAAAGACATCCAAGGAATCCAAATAGGAAAAGAAGAAGTCAAACTATCACTATTTGCAGACGATATGATATTATATATAGAGAACCCCAAAAACTCCACAGAAAAGCTAATTCAACTCATCAATCAGTTCAGTAAAGTGGCAGGATACAAAATCAACACGCAAAAGTCAGTAGCCTTCCTATACACAAACAATAAATCCAAAGAAGAAGAAATCAAAAAGACCATCCCTTTTGTTATTGAAACAAAAAAAATCAAATATTTGGGAATAAATCTAACAAAAGAGGTAAAGGACCTATACAAAGAAAACTATAAAACACTGTTAAAAGAAATAGAAGAAGACACAAAGAAATGGAGAGACATCCCCTGCTCATGGATTGGAAGAATAAACATTATTAAAATGGCCATCCTTCCAAAAGCAATATACAGATTCAATGCTATTCCAATCAAAATTTCAATGTCATTCTTCAAAGAAATAGAACAATTATTGATGAAATTCATATGGAATCACAAAAAACCCCGAATAGCCAAAGCTCTCCTGAAAAAAAAAGAAGGGAATGGAGGCATCAGACTCCCAGACTTCAAACTATACTACAAAGCCATAATCATCAAAACTGCATGGTATTGGAACAAGAACAGACATACAGACCAATGGAATCGAATAGAAAATCCAGAAATAAACCCACAGATTTATGGTCAACTAATCTTTGACAAAGGAGCAAAGAATATGCATTGGAGCAAAGAAAGTTTGTTCAATAAATGGTGCTGGGAAAACTGGGTCGCTACATGCAAAAGAATGAAGCTTGACCACCACCTCACACCATACACAAAAATCAACTCAAAATGGATTAAAGAACTAGACATAAGACCTGAAACCATAAAATATATAGAAGGAAATATAGGCGAAACACTACGTGATTTGCACATCAAAGACATCTTTACAGACACATCACCCAAAGCAGTGATAGTGAAGGCAAAGATAAACAGCTGGGACTACATCAAATTAAAGAGCTTTTGCACAGCAAAAGAGACAATAACAAAAACAAAGAGAAACCCCACCAACTGGGAGAACATTTTTGCACCCAACACTAATGATAAAGGACTGATCACAAAAATCTGCAAAGAGCTGATGAGACTCAACAACAACAAAGAAAATAATCCAGTCAAAAAATGGGCAGAAGAGCTTAAAAGAAACTTCTCTGAAGAGGAAATGCAAATGGCCAACAGGCATATGAAAAAATGTTCAACATCACTTGTCATCAGGGAAATGCAAATCAAAACTACCATGAGATACCATCTTACACCAGTGAGAATGGCACATATTAAAAAAACTAGCAACAACAAATGTTGGCGAGGGTGTGGAGAAAAAGGAACTCTTCTGCACTGTTGGTGGGAGTGCAAACTGGTCCAACCACTGTGGAAAGCTGTGTGGAGATTTCTGGACCTACTAAACATAGAGCTTCCATATGATCCAGCAATTCCACTCCTAGGTATTTACCCAAAGGACACAGAAACATCAATTCCAAAGAACACCTGCACCCCTATGTTTATAGCAGCACTGTTTACAATAGCTAAGCTTTGGAAACAACCCAAATGCCCAAAAATAGATGACTGGATCAAGAAGATGTGGTACATATATACCATGGAATATTACTCAGCATTCAAAAAAGATAAACACATGCAATTTGCAGCAACATGGATGGCGCTGGAAGGGATCATGCTCAGCGAAATAAGCCAAAAAGAAAAAGAAAAATACCGGATGGTCTCACTCATAGCAGGAATCTAGAAAACTTAAATAAGGGACCAGGAAAATTAATAACTATAAGATAGTGAAAATCAAAATCAACAAAAAACTATGAACCAGAGACACTTTTAGGGGGGCGGGAGGGGAGGGATTGGGGTCAGAATGGGGGGGCTGCAATTGTATGGGGAATATAACAATAAAATTTATTTAAAAAAAAAAAAAAAAAAAAACAAAATTCTATGGCCTAGCTAACTTATCTTTGCCACTTATCTTTGCCAGTCTTCTTCAATCAATTTGCTGTACCAATTCATTCAATTCAATCAAAGTCTCTTGAGACCCTCCAGTTCCATTTCTCCTGCTTGCTATGCCAAAGAAAATTCTTAAGCCCATTAATGATAGGAACAACACTGTTTTAAATAGAGGGTCAAATGAGGTGGTTTGTGAACTTTTTTAAAGTCACAGATAAATAATCATGCTATTAAAAAGTATAGAAGTTATTGCCCTGTAAATATAATATTCTACCTAACCCACCCAAGACTAACTTTCAACTCTAATGAGAACTGGCAAGATCACCTAGCATGGTCTTTGAATTTAAATAAACCTAAATTCAAGTCCTGGCTCTGCTACACAGTAGCTTTGTTTTCATGGGAAATTATTTAAGTTGTCAAAGTTTCAGTTGCCTCTTACATAAAGTAGATATATTAATGATACCTACTGCATTGAATTACAATAAGGATCACTTTGCAATAGTATAAGCAAACAGCATAGTACACCAAGAAGATCCTTAATTTAGTGTTGTTATTGTTGTTGGTATTAATATTAGTCACTGCGTAAAAAGTCTCTTTCTCAGAGCTCTTGGGTTGTCAGAAATCAGCCCAACAGAAGCAAGAGTAACTTTTTTAGTGTTTTAAATTGTGGCCCTCCAGAGAACCAGCAATCCAACTGTGCTTGTTTAATGTGGTTTGTTCTGCACCATATGCGTGTGGGCTTTTAATAAATGCTATTTGATGATGATGATGAGTTCCTGGAGACAAAGTTGTGTTCAGCAGAGTCACTACATTATGCTTGGCCTAACTTTCTGCTACTCAACTGCAGGAATGCTCTTGTGAGCCATACAGAAACTTCTGAAATTTCATTTGAGGTGAAGTATCGCTGCCAGGAGCCTCATGAAGGGAGTCATTAACCCTCATCCTTTTTTCTTTTGGCTCCTTCCAAACTGACCCTCAGAAGGGCTTCCTCAGCAGGATGCCCTGGGGTCCCCAGCAGTCCTGTGCATTCCACTGCAATGCTATCTACTGTGCAGCCCAAGAAAGCAAGGGGCAAACCCAGTGAGCCAACTCCCAAAGTCCAAACTGTGGAAAATGGTTGATTGCAACTCCACCAGAAGGAAAAACAAAACCAAGGACTCATCTAATCGATACAAAATGAGTGTGCAACTCCAGGGACTCACACAGGGTTTAAACTTCTTAAACAATGTTTACATTAAAAACAGTGATACAGTAAAATACCATGCCTGAAAACTTAGATCAATAGTAAAGACTTCTCCCCATAATGTAACAGTAATGTGACTGAGTGTAAGAAGGAAATTTTATCCAAAGGAGAACAGGCAGTTCAACAGAGCACAGGTTCTTTATCAAAGGTAGTTAGTTCTCCAATTCAAGAGGAATTTACAGCTGAAGTTTTTTGTCTTGCTGAAGTTCTCCTTGCTAGTATAAAACTCTATTTTACCAATGGTATTTGAATATAATGTATCTTTTGTTTCAGATGTGCCCTTATTTTTCAGAAGATAAAGTATTTTTTCTTGGATTAATCTTAATTTCTTACCTATGAAACTTCTACCCTCCTGCACAAGAGTTGTAGTTGCAAAGGGTCTAGTGACTCCTGGTCTAACTTTCCAAGTAGGAAGCTTGGGACAAAGTGTTGTAAATGAACAATGATTCCTTTCAGACAACCTGGGTTCTCCAAACACAGAAGTAGCTGTGATGCTTTGCCAGATCAAGAGAGGGCCCTGTGTTTAACAGCGATGACCTGGACTTGTAGCCACATGATGAGCTTGCAGACAGTGTAACTAGTCTTAGACATGATTTCCAAGGTTCCTTGAGACTATTGCCTGAAATAGCCAGGACAAGTAAAAAGAATTTGAGAGAGAGTAGAAGACATCAAATCACATTTGGGGACAATGAGGACACAGGGAGAGGCCTGAGACAACCGAGCCTTTGCTAGGAAAACAAAACTGTGAGTTTAATATCACAGAAGTCATAGAAATGAGAACCCCTGCCTTACGGCGCTGTGTTTGCTGTTATAATCCAAGCCAGTCTTTGATCCATTTAATCAAATTTTATAGCCACTTGATGAATCATTTCATCAGGTTTTTAAATTCATCCACAGAGACTTTGCAGCAATATTAGAGATTTTATTTTATTTATTTTTATTTTATTTATTTTTTTGCATCATGGACAAGTGTGTTGTTACTGGCAGTGTGAGTAGGAACTAGTCCTGGTGACCTCTCTGTGAACCCACCAAAAAAGTCAAAATTTGCAATTTCTTGTTCAGTGTAAAGCAGAGCTTTGACCCTGAGGACTTTGTTGTGGTGGCTTTCCCCAGGAAATCAAAAAGACTGGTCACTTCCAAAGTCCCCAGAGCAGTTCTGTTGTGAGATTTTCTCAGGGGCCTCTGAATAAGCAGCTTCCAACTACATGGGTTAAGTACATGTTTTCACTGGTATCCTGAAATCCAAGCTGGTATACTCTAAATTTTGAGTCTCCCATGGGTTGTCATGAAGACCAAAGGAAGAGAATAAAAGGAACTGTTTTTCAGAAAAGAGGTGAGCTATTATAAAACATATTAGAAGTGGATCTGTTTGTGCCATGTGACCATATCAGTCCTCCCATCTTTTAGGAATGTCTCATTTCTTTTGTCGGATCACATCCATTGTTCTCTCTGGCTGTTCTCCTGTAGAGAGCAAATACATTCTCTGCCAATTATAATTAAATCTCTCACACCTCTGCTGGGAACATTCTGTAGGTTGGACTTTATTTCAATTTACTTGGATGTCCTTCCTGTTGGCCTTATTTTCTTATGTCTCGCCTATCAGACCTCCCTAAGAAGTTAGGTATTGCTGATCTACAGCTCATCCAGATGTTGACATAACTCATCAGCAGTTCTTGTCAAAAGCTGTGTGTGTACTATCAGATGTTCAGAGCCCAGAAGATGATCTCTTATGATAAACTTTGGTGACATAGCCTTCTCCTCTTGTTTGCCCAAGCCTGGGGCTACTTTTCTCAAGTAGAAACACAGGGCTTTGAAAGGGCAAGTTTCCATCACCATCCCTTCATTCCCAAAACTTTGTGAGAGAAACAAAATGTAAATCACAAACAGAGCAGAACATGACACTACAACTCTAACCTTAAAATATCAGATCTCAGAAAAACAAAGTGCGATGCAAAGAGATCAAGTAATTTTTTCAAGTGATTCTGTAATATTGCAGTGGGACTAGAATAAGAAAGAGTTCTTACCATAATTGCCAGTCAGTCACATGTCCCAGGGGCTTCCAATTTATTTCACTGACAACTTAAATTCCATAACATTATAACCCAAAGATATTTTCATATATAAACTTACATAGTCCTCTCTAGTTAAACAATTCTTTTCTGTTTGAAAATGCTTATTGATGCCTCGCCTTCTTTAAGTTTTCCACAAAAGCAAACTCTAAGGAGAAAGCTAATGAATGTTTTTATTCTTTTCATAGTTCAAATTCTCACTGACCTCAGAGTCCTGGGAAATCTTCCCTATCGACAGTCCTGCAAGAATTATAAAGTAACACACTAGGCAGCATGACCTCAGTGAATATAGAGCTGCTTGTGACAGCCAGTCTGTGAAGGGGAAGCCTCAAAATTACATGTGAACACTGAAAAATGGTAACTCATATTCTAGGTAGTAACAATTCTGGTAAATTAGGCTTAGTATACAGTTTTGTTCAAATCTTAATGCTACCTAAGTCATTCACTACTAAATACACCAGTCTCAAGTCTAGTCCATAGTCCCTTCAAAGGTGTATGTGTTTCATCCATATAACTTTCACTTACTGAAAGTTTGTGGAAAATTGCAATGTGCAGAACAGAGGGATTTTGGAGAAGTGAGAGGTATAGTCCCTGCATTAGAAGACATCTTGCTCAGTCCTCAAATGTACCTGCCTTCATTCAGGTGTCTCACCTTGTGACGTGACTGGATATATGCCAGGTGTTGGGAAGGTGGCATCTGGAAAACAGCATAAACCTCAAATTTTTCTTTCATTACCTATTCTATGCTGAAGTTCATTCTTGCTTCCAATGTGTGGTCCCACTTTCTCAGATGTTCTGCATCAGATGCTAACTTCTTATTATACAGAGCATTAGCTTGGATTTCTGATGTTAATATTGTCTGACACTGCCTATATCCTTGAATCCTTAAAAGTCTCTTGGTTTCCTAGCCTGGATTCCC
Organism: Talpa europaea; assembly: GCF_964194135.1. Lineage (NCBI taxonomy): Eukaryota > Metazoa > Chordata > Mammalia > Eulipotyphla > Talpidae > Talpa > Talpa europaea. Next base: position 85,934,682 of record NC_140070.1, read on the forward strand.
TGCAACCTTCATTTCTTACTCACTTTTAACCAAGACACATAGTTGAACTCTGCACTTTGCCTCTGGTTCCCTTGATACAGTACTTGCCAGCACCTTTCTGAGTATCCAATATCTTCTATTCCTGATGTTTAAGAAAGAGATTCATGTCAGTATACAGAAGACATATAAGTGAAATTTACACAAAAAAAATGAAATAAGCTATTGATACATGTGACAACATAACAATATGAATGAACTTCAAATACTACAAAAACTACAAAATAAACCAAATGAAGAAACCACACAAAAAGAGTACCTATTACACAATTCCCTGAATATCAAACACCAGAAAATGAAAACAAGTTAAGAGTGACAGATTAGGGCCTCCCCGGTGGCACAGCAGGTTGAGCACAGCGCTATGCAGCTGTCCACAGCCTCTGCAGCATGGGTTTGATTCACCGCTGGCCAGAGAGAAACCCACATGGCTCGGCAGACCTCTCCTGCCTTGCCCACTGCTCCCCTCAGCAGCCTTTGATCAGTCTGCCTGTTCTGCTCCCCTCTTTATCTCTGGTGAATTCTCTCACCCTCCCATGCCTCTGACCTGTACCCCAGTTCTTGTATAAATAAATTAAAAAAAAAAACAGTGACAGATTAGTGGTTTCTTGGGGAGAAGATAGGTGGGCAGAGGCAGGAAAAACATTTACAAAGAGGCACAAGAAAGGCTTTTGGGATGATATATATGTTCACTACTTTGATTATGACAGTAGTTTAATGGGTACACAAATCTAAAATTACATGCTAAAAATTGGGCCTCCCCGGTGGCGCAGCGGTTGAGCGCTGGGTTGCAAAGCTGCCCGCAGCCTCTGTAGCTCTGGTTCGATCCCCGGCCACCTGGCAAGGGTCCCACATGGCACACAGACCTCTCCTGCCGCCCACTGCTCCCCTCAGCAGCGTACTTCATCAGTCTGCCTGTTCTACTCTCCACTCTGGCTCTGGTGAATTCTTTCACCCTCCCGCACCTCTGACTGTACCCAGTACTTGTATAAATAAATAAATAAATAAATAAATATTTAAAAAAAAAAAAAAGAACAAGAAGCAGACCTCTCGTGTCTTGCCTACTGCTTCTCTTTAAAATTATATGCTAAAAAATACATAGAAGTTATTATGGTCCATTATAACTTAATAAAGCTCTCAAAAATACACAAAAACTAAAAGAAAAAACTTTTAAGTAAACATGGGAAATAAGTAACCCATATTATTCACACATAGTTATTAATTACTTCATTTGATAGTTACAATATGACTCCAATGCAGTAGGTGTTGTGCTAGATGCCTGCAGCAGAAATAGTTTTGGAATATGACACCCAGTCACAGGACTTCAGAGATTTGTAAAATAATAGACACCAATCATTTAGGGAAGGTAAGTTATGATATATGTTTCAAGAGTAGTTGTTCATGTTCCTTATATTTCTTTTATATGAAAATATTAAATAAACATAATAAATGAGGTTAACAATGCCTGCTAACATTAAGCCCCTTTTCTCCAGTAGCTGTTTCTCTGTTATTCTCACTAGTTAACCTTGCTCCTTGGGCGGCAGGAAGTGGTAGCTTCCCCTTTCAGTTTCTAGTTTATTAATAATCCAAATTCATCCTTACTGGCTGACCATCATGATAATGTAGCCAATTCTCAATTTTGATAGTGGACTTGCCAGAAACATGGCTTTGGCCCAAGCCCCTCTTGCTGCTTGCTCTTGGGAGCATTTCATTGCTTGGTGACACAGCCATCAAGGGTGTTCACTAGGAAAGAGGAGGTAAAACTCAATCCTATCTAATATTCATCTGAGAATCATAAAATCTTAAAATTGTAAGTAATCACCAAGGTTATCTGTTCCAACTCCCACAAGTACTGTAATCTCTTCTAGTCTATTTCTGACAGATATTCACCCAAGGAAGCTTCTGCCTGAATGTTTTAGATAATAATAGAGCCAATGTTCATGCTCATTTACTACAATAATAACTTGTACGGTCCCGTTTTCATTCTTTTACATACTAATAGTTCAACTAGAAGCCCTGAGAGTTGATTAGAAATAATATTTAAGTTTTGAATAGGGAATAGTAATGTGTACTTCAGTTATATCTTTCTCTCTCTCACTCTCTCTCTCTCTTTCTGTGTGTGTGTGTCTCTCTTACACACACACACACACACACACAATTTTTCCGCCAAAAAAAAACTTGAATCAGAGTCTTCATCCACAGGGATATTTCCTTATTCACTAAAATCTTGAGGTTATTCTTGTTTCTATAGCATGGCCTTACTTGTCCTGACTGATTCAAGTCTCTAAGGTACAGATTATGTGTGAACAGAATGAAGTACAATTTAACTGCATCATGCTTGACCAGGAAGAGGTAGGGTACAAGAGATAGTTTGGGGTCAGACAGTAGAAAACCTTGAAAACCCATCTAGTGCAGAAGGTATATTGAAGGAAGAAAATACTACAGGAGGAGAGAATATTTGTTAAGCTCAGACAAACAATTGGGAGAAAAAAAACAAAGCAAGGGAATGCACAGTCAGTAACAGATATCAAAGTATAATGATGTCTTCACTTTGAAAGCCAAGAAGGGTTGAAGGTAGGTAATTTAGGTCAATATGGAGAGGCCACTAGGCACACAATACAAAAAAATCTATCTGAAAAGTACAGAAACCCCTGGCTGAGAACTGTATTTAGTTTTCTAGTGATGTTAAGTATCACATATTTAATACGTAGAATAACACAAATTTACCGATCTGTAGATTGGAAGTCTGACCAAATATCACTCTCTAAAATCAAGGTAACAGCAGACCTACATGCCTTTTTAGAAATCAGCAGACCTTTCTTTGCCTTCTCTAGTCTCTAGAGACCCTCTGAATCATCTGGCACCTGCCCCCTTTGTCCTTTTTCAAAGTCAGCAAGATAGCATCTCTCTCACCTTTTTTGTCAAATCTTATTTTTCTGAGCACAGCTGAGAAAGATTCTCTGCTTTGAGGGACTCGTGATTAGATTGGTTCTATTAAAGTAATCCAAGAAAATCTCCCCATCTCAATATCCTTAACTTAATCATATCTGCAAAGTCCCATTTATCACATAAGGTAATATATTCATAGCCTCTGAGAATTGGGATATGGTCTTAGGGTGACCATTATCCTGTCTACCAAAATAGGCAAAAACTGAAAATGAGGAAGAACCAAAATATCAGGAAACAAGGTTGAGGCACTGGACAAGAGAATAGATTTAATAGTTTGAACTGTAGGGCCTCCCCTGGTGGCACAGTGGTTGAGCTCTGGGCTGCAAAGCTGCGAAGTTGCCCGCAGCCTCTGCAGCGCTGGTTCAATCCCCGGCCACATGGCGCGACAGCGACAGACCTCTCCTGCCGTACCCGCTGCTCCCCTCAGCAATGTATTTCGTCAGTCTGCCTGTTCTGTTCCCCACTCTGGCTTTGGTGAATTCTCTCACCCTCCTGCACTTCTGACTGTACCCAGTGCTTGTATAAATAAACAAACAAATAAATAAATAAATAAATAAATCTCTCTTTAAAAAAAAAAAATAGTTTGAACTGTAGCAGACCAGCCCTGAGTAGAATGGTTCTTGTTCTGAGACCCTGAAGCATGAGTTCCATGGTCCAAATAACTAATGAGTTGGGGGGGGGTGCTCCCTGGTGGCATAGGGGTTAAGTCTCACACTATCACCACTGCAGCCTGAGCTCAATCCCCGGCCAGGGAGCTAATGCACATATGGCGCAGCAGACCTCTACTGTCTTACCTGTTGCTCTCCTCAACAGGTATTTCAGTAGATCCACCTGTTCTGCTCCCCATTCTGTCTCTGTTGAATCCTCTCACCTTCCCACCCCAAACCTCTGACCTACACACCAGTTCTTCTAAGCATAAATAAATAAATCTTTAAAAAACAACAACAACAACAAAGAAGTGGACCTGAAGTTCATCAGCGACAGAGAATGGGAGGCACTAGTGCTTATAGGAGACACAATGCCCTGAAATTAAGCCTTTGTATGCACAAAGTAAAGGCTCAATAAACACAGGTTGGATGAAAGGAGGGGTGAACGAGTTAAGGCCCAAAAACACAGGCCTTGATAACAGCCTGGATACAACAGGCAAATGAGAGAAAAGAATTAAAAATTTGATAGCCAGTGAAGCAACTAAGAAAAGTAGAAGACTAATTAATGAAGAAAACATGGAAGAGGGTTATATATGGAATTTTTCCCAATTGTGCTCTGAATATAGCATTGTTTTTTCAGAATCTAATTTTTTTATAAAACCGAAAAGTGAATATGCTGGCAAGTAGATATAAGCTGGAGAAATGTAAGAAATTATTTTAATTATGTGTTCAGAAAAAGGATTATTGGGCAGATGTTTTTTCCGGAAACCAAAACCTAGGCATAATATTTGTGAAGAAGAATTGGGGGAATTTCTAATTAAGAGAATAAGATCATTTTTAAAGGAGATTTTTATCTTTAAAGAAATCTAAAGAGATAGGTTCATGTTTTAATTATAAAACAATGTTTTCAAACCTGTGTGTCTTAGATCTCCACCATGGAGGTATGCGGCAGCTGGGGCCACTGACTCAGTAAGATGTAGTGAAAACTGAAAACTATAATAAATCACAATCCCTGCGGGCAACACCAGATTAAATTTCTCTCTAGCATTTGCACAATGATGGCAATGGCTATAATCCAGAACATAAACAAAAACTCATATGGAAGCAACAAATACATCTAGAATAAAAACTTACATTATTCCTCAGTCCAAAGAACTTTTTGTCTAAGATTTTGTCTGTGACTTATTTATATCACTGAGTAACTCCACCCAGTGAACATAAAGCATCAATGACTACAAAAAGGCAGCTTTTACATTGTCTAATGATTCCCATACATGGATGGTAGATGTGCATGCCAAGAAGTTTGCCAATTCCTTTTTGGAAATTGACTTAATAAGATGGTGACAAGTAAAGTGTGTGTATGGTCAGTCCCATGATAACCTAGACGTCTTTTATGCTCATCTTTGGAAAATCAAACCATCCGTTCTCCATTACCATGTACTTTAAACCAACATTTAAGTAACAGGCAAACTGCCACAGTTTCAATTTGCTAAAAACAATCCCACGGTATAAATAGAAAGCAGAGCTACAGCCATTACTAATGCAATATGGTAGCTGATGAGAACATCACAAGCCTTAAACCTCTTGTTTCTTATTTACTCTAGAGACTTGAGTAACATTGATAAACATGGACCAGAAAGAATCAATTCTGCCTGCCACTTGAATTATGGGTTCTTTCACATATCCACATTGATTATCCTTCCAATGTAGACTGTCTCTGGTTAAAATTTAAACTTAGTCTGGTTTTTCCTGCCACCTAATATGTTCTTGCTTACTTGTGCATGTGTGTACAAGACTGTTGCTTACCTAGGAGCACTGCCTCCAGAGGAGATGAAACAAGGTTGGTAATTCTCATTGGGTTTTTCTAAAGAAATTTTTTTTTATCAATATCTAAAGGAGGTAGTATAATATTGCATAAAAATGGGATTATATAAAGTCAAGAAGAATTGATCCCACACTATGGGAAAGTTACAAGTATATGCCAGTATTATAGCATGTGTATCACAAAAATGTGAGAGTGATTAGTTGGGAGTTTTACCATCAATCTGTCTTGCCTTTAATAAGGGTGACTAGAGTCATACTCTCTACATATTCTTGATTATCTTCTGTTTCTGGTTCCAGCACCAAGTTATTATTGATCCAGACACAATGAGGTTTTTGTCTCTTCACCCTTATTAATGCCCTTTTGGGCTCTTTACACAGCACCCTGATTTCCATCCTGCCTGTCCTTGTCAGAATAGGTATTTTTACTTGAGGCCTCTATCATTTTATAAATTAATCCATAGTCTTCTATAAATATTTACTGAACTTAACTCTGCATTGCAGGCACGAGGTAGGCACTGGAAATATATTGGGGAATGACACATAAATGTTTAACTCTCAACTTTCCCTAACATATCAAGTCTTAGCTTGATTCCTTCAGCTCCTCTGCCCCCTCAATCTTAAATAGTCTAGGGTCCCAAGAGGACCCTTTAGCCTACTAAACTGATCACTAGGCAAGCTTCCCAGTCAAGTTGACCTTGATCCTCCAGAGAGGCCACAGAAGAGATCTGTACAATGTCAAGGCTTCTGTCCAAGATTTACACTTGGGCATCCCATCTGCATTGTCTACAGGTGTCAGTACAAATACTTCAAAGTATTTGAAGCCAATCAGGCTGCAATTGCTCAAAAATCTATGCCTAAGTTGTAAAGAAGATGATTTATCTTACTTTTTTTGTTTACTTTTATTTCTGCTCTTGACAATTTGCATACATGTGTGCTATTCAGACACATCAGGAAATGAATCTCCCTTTGCATAACACTAATGCTTCCTACTCCAAAAGAAGAGTCATGTACCTAGGAAAAATTGGAATTCACTGTAGAAAGGAATGCTTTTTTAGATGACTGTGGTCTGAAAAAACTCACTCCCACTATTCAAGCACTTACCTCTATATGTCTCTCTAATGTCCCCTCAAAGAGAAAAGAAAAAAAAAAAAAAAAAAACACTGGTTACTAAAATAAACACATGAGCCTAGAAAATTGCTATTTAACTTTTGTTTGCCACAACATGTTGCTTATACAACCCAGAGAAAGTAGTCTCATATTAGGATCAAGTGGAGAAAATCATAAACAGTAATGGAGATTTAGTGCAACCTACATACATCAAAAATACATGAATTTCCAAATATAAATTGGTGACAATGGGAAGTGGCCAAACCAGTTGTTTAACTTCAGATTTCCAATAAATCTCTATAAAATTCTCTGTGATACACCGGATAGTTTAGTTTAATTTCAACCTTTTCCTCAATTTTCCCCAGTTCTATTATAGTCTAATAATGACTCACTCTGTTTTATATGGGCAAATGCATTTGGCACACTGGCCATTACAAACCATCTGAAGAGTATCTCTCTCCACATGGGACAGTATCTGAAATCATGTAGAAATCACCACACAGAGCAGAAAAGTTTCCTCTAGGCAGAGTGATGAAAGGTAGAAAAAATGTTTGAAAAATAAAAAACATGGAAAAACTCTTGCTCTTTATTATTATAAGGATTTTCTAGCTATGGACATGTGTTCTCTCCACCCCTGTGCAGTTTAATAATTCTATGACACACTAACCCAGCAAATATTGAAATAATGTGCCTCTTTCTCATCCACTAGGTTGAAAAAGCAACACTTCTCTACATTAATCACAGCTAGTGAAAATGAAATGAGATAATATATGTGGAAATGCTTTGAAAAGCCTCAACAGCTCTCTGTATTTAGGAGGACATAGTGATGTTGAAATTGATGGTGGTCCTAATAGTGTAGGTACAGAAATTTTTCTGACCAGTTTTCCCAATTTAGGAACCACAGAAAATTTCCATGAGAAGTCCCTTGGGGAGAGAGCTGTGTGGGGTCAGTTATGTATTCCAATAATCTTAGAAAACACATGTGTAATACCTTTTTCTTAGCATGTGAAAAGGCACATTAGCCCTTCTTGGCTTGAAATAGCTCTGCAATAAAGAAATCTATCATTTTTAATAATCCAGAATATCTGAAACGTGAATGGATTAAAGTAATCCTCTTTCATAATACCTATTAATATTCCAAGTCACCAGAGTCCCACAGAGCATTTTTATTTCTATTATGAGGAATAGAGAATTAGATGCTCACCTGGACCAAATGCTCTTTGTTATAGATCAACTCCTTCCCTTTATGACACCCCAGACTCTTGACTATACTAACAGCATGAAAAGTGGGGTTCTTAGCATGTGAGTTAGACCAGTGATACTGACATCTTCTCAAAAATTAAAACCCATGTTTGTGTCCTATTACTGATTTCATTATGTATGTGCCTTTAAAAACATTTGTTGGAAAGAGGAATTTTCATAGGAAAATACACTCATGTATTTTCAAGATGTGTAGTCTTCACAGTCTCAAAATGGAAGCAAATCAGCAAAGTTAGCTCTATATGAAACATTCTTGGTCTAGTCACAGAGGGAGCAGGGAGTGGGGACGCCCATCTGGCTCTGAACAGAGCCTTCCTGTGCAGACATGATCCCAGCAACCACCTGAAACACTCTGGTAGTAAATCCAGCACAGAAAGTCTAATAGAAGAAGAGGTTCTAGACAGGATGCAAAATACATATGACAAGATAAAATTAAATTGAAACAAAGTGAATGTGGAAATTAGGACATGTTAGAAATGAAGATAGGAAAAATAAGATGAAACCCAAATTGAAAGGCCTGTATCCCTCTTCTAATTGATAGAACCAAAACTGTAAGTAACAACTTATCAGTGTTTCCTGGCATCTGGCCACTTCCTTGCATAGGAATTTAAGTCTCATTTAGCAGATCACTTCTCTTCCCACTCTCTTATCTAGTGATCTAAAATCCATATAACCATGTATCAATAATTTGACATGTTAAAGTTTATCTTGCAAATAGACTTACCTATTTCCCTATGCATTGAGGAAACTCCAAGATTCTGACTTTCTTTCTAGGAAAATAGGTAAGCTGCCAAAAATGAAGAGATTTGATATTAGTACATTAAGTATGCTCACAAACCATATAATGACTAAGCAGAAATAACAGTCAACTATTATGTCCATGTTTAGTAAATAAATTTATAAATAATACAGAAACCCAGATATGGGCCTCCCTCAGAATCATGGAGGTTTCCAAAAGATATCTTGAAAGATACTTGCCCTTAAAGGAAACAGATGGGATGCAGCCACCATGAGAGGTTATTCAGAAAGTCCAAAAATAAGTGATTCCAGTTCTTGAGTAGATTTTGGCATTAGGTAAAGCCTATTGTTCATTCATGTAGTCAGTTAGAATTCTCAGTGTGCAATACCAAGAGAGTGTTCTTGGGTCCTTTTTATTTCTAAGTCATTTTAAAACATATCTGCTCAAATACTCTTGAATCCCAACTGATTCACCAGGCAAGAAGACTCAATTTACATGCCAACATGCAGATGACTCTCTGATTCCCAACAAAAAAACATAAAGGAAATCATTGTATTTCCATTCCCTCTCCCTCACAACAACACAAAGAATGGTCAAGCATTCTTTTTTGTTTCTTTATGCCACACTCTGACCTCATATTCTGAGTGGCCATCTCCAGGCACCCCTTATTGAGTAAACCCATTCGAAGGCCACTTAAGTGTCCCATACTTACTTTTCCCACAGAATTTACCATGTTAAATGGAAATTATCAATCTATCTCTGTCTCCTCCGTAAGACTGTTTGAATCTTTCAAAAATAGAAACCAATTCATATTGGTTTTTTGGAAACCTAATTTCTATGATCCTACCAGAAACATATCAGACAACTTGAAATGATTTTTTGCATCAAATGGGGTAAAAGGAGATAGGATTGATGATTCATTTTCTAAATAGATCTCTGCAATCCACAAGTATAGATTAACCCCCTACTCTATCCTAGGTCTCACGTCAGGAAAAGGCTTAGGCCTTTTAAGAAGAGCGGTGAAGGGCCTCCTGGTGAGGTGGCACAAAGGTTGAGCACTGGGTTGCCAAGCCTCCCACAGCCTCTGCAGCACCGGTTGGATCCCTGACTGCCGGGCGAGGGTCCCACATGGAGCGCAGACCTCTCCTGCCGCCAGCTGCTCACCTCAGCAGTGTACTTCGTCAGTCTGCCTGTTCTGCTCCCCGCTCTAGCTCTGGTGAATTCTCTCACCCTCCTGTGCTTCTGACTCTACCCAGTGCTTGTATAAATAAATAAATCTTTAAAAAAAAAAAAGAGTGAATAGAAAATGAGGACAGAAAAATAAAAAAAAAAACATTTAAAATAAAAAAAAAGAAGAGCAGTGAAGTTGAGAAGAAAAGAGGTGAACAAAAAAAAGTATCAATTTTCTTGAATGTTCAGAGAAAAGGTCAGAAAACATTTCCTGAAGGTGGGATTGAATTAATAAAGGGTTTGAGGGCCTCCCCGGTGGCACAGCGGTTGAGCGCTGGGTTGCGAAGCTGCCCTCAGCCTCTACAGCGCCGGTTCGATCCCCGGCTGCTCCCCGGCCACCAGAGGAGGGTCCCACATGGCACGCAGACCTCTCCTGCCGCCCGATGCTCCCCTCAGCAGTGTACTTCGGTCCTTCTGCCTGCTCTGCTCCCCGCTCTGGCTCTGGTGAATTCTCTCATCCTCCCGCACTTCTCACTGTACCCAGTGCTTGTATAAATAAATAAATAAATAAATCTTTAAAAATAAATAAATAAATAAATAAAGGGTTTGAATACAAGTTAATGTGGACCTTGCAACAGGACCTCCGCCCACCACCACATGGAAGATGAAAGTTGAGGGACATTGTGAAAAGCAAAAGTTTTCCCCAAGGCTGAAGCACAAAGTCTTAAATAAGATTAATTCTTGGAAAGGGGCCTTGAATGCCCCAAATTGAATTATTTTATCAATAAAGTGGGGTCATTGAAAGTGTCTGAACAGGGCGAAGAGACGCTGCGAGTAAGATCTCCCATTAAAAAAAAGTTAATAGGGAGGAAAAGCGGCAGGTCCCAGTGAGAACTGGGACACGGAAGATAAACGGACGACTCCAGCAAACTGCCCAAAGAAGAAAGTTGCCATAAAAGAGGACCAGAAGGGAGGGAAGCGCAGAACCCTGCTCCCCTCCCCCGCCCACAAAGTCGGCACTCTCCGACCGGCAGAGAGGAGGGAAACAACAAACCAAAACGGCCAACAAGAAAAACGGACGCAGTAAGTGGGACTGTGAGTGGAAAGGAACTATTGCAGCCACCACACCCCGTGAACGGGAGCTGAGGCGAACCCTGCAGGATTCTCCGCGGCGGTGAGCGAATGGCTCCGGGCGCCATTAGAGAAGAACAAAGACCCCGGGAGACGCGCACACAGCCCGGGCTGCCGGTAAGCTTGCGCGGAAAGTGGCGCGCTCAGCACGCTTGAAAAGCAAGTGGAGACCAGGATCGCGGCTACCCAGGTCCCCGCGCCTGCGACCTAGGCTTGGGAGACGACCTAGGCTTGCGGGGAGACGCTCGGAGGTCCTCACTGAGGTGAAGGTCCCTCCCTGAGTAAGCAGGAACCAGGCGCCCAGGCACGGGAGCGGTGCAAAAGGCGCCATTCCCGCGCCACTGAACTGGGCTACAGCCCGCGTCCTGGAACTGAGGGCTTTGGAACTGAGACCCGAGGCACGAAATTAGGGGCGTGGGTTCCCCACAACGGTGGGGCACAAGGCAGACACAGCACCCCAAAGCCGTTGAGGTGTACCCTACCATCCCCGCTCTGCTCCCTGTCTCACGGGGTGGAAAATCAGCTCCCCAAGGGCTCTAGGAGAGATCTCTGGCGCCACCTAGCGACTTGAAGCCAGCACAGGCTCCTGAAGGAGCGAGTGGCCAGCTGGGGAGTTAGCCCACACCCGGCCCCTTCCGAACAAGTAGTCTGAGCCGACAGGGAGAGCGAGCACCCACAGCCAGGGCAGACCAGGCACGCAGAAGAGTGTGCCTGACACCATACGCGCAGGGAGTGTGTCCCACATCACCATTTTAGAACAGGGACATTTCTTCAGTAAAGACTACCTGCAGAAGGCTTCCTCAGGAGCCAGAGGTGAGCGGGGGAAGTTCGCCCACGCCAGACCCCCTCTGGCCTGCAGTCCAAGCCCAGAGGGGGAGCAGGAACCCACCGCCGGGGCAGACCAGGCGCACAGGGGAGTGTGTCCCCACATCGACATTTTAGGACAGGGACCTTTCTCCAATAAAGACTGCTTGAAACTGACAGATGACTCCTGGAGGAACCAGAGGGGAGCAGAGAAGCTCACCCAAGATGCCGGCCAGTCCCAACTACACAGTGTCCCAACGCATACGGCAAATTAGAAAACAGACAGTAGGGAGGAGAAGAACCACACGCAACCTAGCAACTCTCCAGAGAAAAATCACACCACAAAAAGAAAACCAGCCCTCAGATTGCAACGACAGTAACTAGGAAGAACTTCTGAGCCTTCCAGAAAGAGAATTTAAAATTGCCGTGATTAAAAAACTGACAGAAGTCATAAAGGAAAACAATGATAAGGGAAAAATAATCGCGATCAGAAGAATGAAATTGAGTCCCTAAAGAAGGAAGTAAAAGAAATGCAGGAGATCAAAGAATTAGTGGAAGAACTAAAGAATTCTGGGAAAAGCAATGAAAGCAGAATTGATGAAATGGAAGAACGAATAAGTGCTCTTGAAGACACAGAAATAAAAAGAACCAAAACAGAAAAGGAAAGAGAAGTACGAAGGAAAAAGAATGAAGAAAGACTTCGGGAACTATCTGACTCCATGAGGAAAGGAAATATAAGAGTTCTAGGAATACCAGAAGGAGAGGAGAGAGAAGTAGGAACAGAGAAAATATTCAAAGAGATAATTGAAGAGAACTTCCCAAATGTGAAGAAGGAGCTGAAAATTGATATACAAGAAGCAAGAAGAACACCAAACTTCCACGATGAAAGAAAAAATACAGCAAGACACATAATAGTAAAGCTCCCAAGAATCCAAGACAAGGAAAAAATAATGAAGCTGGCAAGAGGGAAGAAACAGATAACATTCAAAGGAAAGCCAATCAGGCTGACATCAGACTTCTCCGAAGAAACACTACGGGCAAGGAGAGAGTGGAGGGACATAGTCAACAGACTCCAAGAAAACATATGCCAACCAAGAATACTCTATCCCGCAAAGCTCTCCTTCCTCTTTGAAGAAAGAATATGGACCTTACCAGACAAAGAGAAACTCCGGAATTTCATTGCAACTAAACCCCCACTCCAAAAAATACTACAAGGAGTCCTAAAGCCAGAACCTCAGAGGGACGAATAACAATGAAAGAAGGCCAAAAAAAAAAAAGTTATTAAAAGAATAAATAAATAAAATCAAAGGAAAGACAAACACAATGGCAAATACAGATGTTAACATATCAATATTAACTCTAAATGTAAATGGACTAAACTCTTCAATAAAAAGACACAGAGTTGCATCCTGGATTAAGAAACAAAACCCAACCTTTTGCTGTCTCCAGGAAACACATTTAGCTACAAAAGATAAAAATAGGCTCAAAGTTAAAGGATGGAAAACAATCCTACAAGCAAATGGACCAAAAAAGAAAGCAGGAACAGCTATACTTATATCAGATAAAACAGATTTCAAACTCAAAAAGATAAAAAGAGACCCCAATGGTCACTACATTATGATCAAGGGGACAATACTTCAAGAAGAAATAACACTCATTAACATATACGCACCAAACGAAGGAGCACCAAAATATATCAGACAACTGTTGTCCTCTCTGAAAACAGACATCAGAGAAAACACATACGTAGTGGGAGACTTCAACACACCACTATCAACAATGGATAGATCAACAAGACAAAAAATAAGTAAAGAAACCAAAGCTCTAAATAAGGACCTAGAGCAATTGGGCTTAACAGACATCTATAGAACACTAAACCCCAAAAAAACGGAGTACACATTTTTCTCAAGCGCACATGGATCATTCTCCAGGATCGATCACATACTGGGGCACAAGACAAACATCAACAGATACACCAAGATTGAAATCATATCAACCATCTTTTCTGACCATGAAGGCATCAAACTAGAAATAAACCATAAAAAGAAGGCAAGGAACTTTCCTACCTCATGGAGATTAAAAACCACACTACTGGAAGACCACTGGACTAATGAGGAGATCAAAGAAGAAATTAAAAAATTTTTTGAATTGAACGACAAGGAGGACACCAATATCCTAAATGTATGGGATGCAGCAAAAGCAGTAATAAGAGGAAAATATATAGCAATAGAAGCTCACATCAAGAAACAAGAAAGAACTCAAAGAAACAACCTAATCTCGAAGCTCAAAGATCTAGAAAAAGAACAACAAAAAAACCCCAAAACCAGTAGAAGAAAAGAAATAATAAAAACCAAAGCAGAAATAAATGAAATTGAAACTAAAAAAACAATCCAAAAGATCAATGAAACCAAGAGCTGGTTCTTTGAAAAAATCAATAAAATAGACAAACCCCTAGCCAGGCTCACAAAGGAAAAAAGGGAGAAAGCACAAATAAACAGGATCATCAATGAAAGAGGAGAAATCACAACGGACACAGCAGAAATCAAAAGAATAATCAGTAACTACTATGAACAGTTATATGGAAACAAGTTTAACAATCTAGAGGAGATGGACAAATTCCTACAACTCTACAATCACCCAAAGCTAGATAAAGAAGAAATAGAACACCTAAACAGACCAATTACAATTAGCGAAATTGAAATGGTAATCCAAAACCTCCCCAAAAACAAAAGCCCAGGACCTGATGGATTTACAAATGAATTCTACCAAACATTCAGAGACGAATTAGTGCCTATCCTTCACAAACTCTTCCAAAAAATTGAGAAGGAAGGGACAATACCAAACACGTTCTATGAAGCCAACATTACACTAATACCAAAACCGAACAAGGACAACACAAAAAAGGAAAACTACAGGCCAATCTCCCTAATGAACACTGATGCAAAAATCCTCAATAAAATTTTAGCTATCAGAATCCAACAATGTATCCATAAGATAATTCACCACGACCAAGTTGGATTCATTCCAGGGGCACAAGGATGGTTTAACATCCGAAAATCAATCAACGTTATCCAACACATCAACAAAAAGAAATATAAAAACCATATGATAATATCAATAGATGCTGAGAAAGCTTTCGACAAAGTGCAACACCCATTCATGATAAAAGCCCTTGAAATTCTTGGGATACAAGGAACATACCTCAACATCATAAAGGCCATCTATGACAAGCCAACAGCCAGTATCATTCTCAATGGTGAAAAGCTGAAAGCAATCCCATTAAGATCTGGAACAAGACAAGGATGTCCACTCTCACCATTGCTTTTCAATATAATACTGGAAGTCCTAGCCAGGGCAATAAGACAAGAGAAAGACATCCAAGGAATCCAAATAGGAAAAGAAGAAGTCAAACTATCACTATTTGCAGACGATATGATATTATACATAGAGAACCCCAAAAACGCCACAGAAAAGCTAATTCAACTCATCAATCAGTTCAGTAAAGTGGCAGGATACAAAATCAACACGCAAAAGTCAGTAGCCTTCCTATACACAAACAATAAATCTGAAGAAGAAGAAATCAAAAAGACCATCCCTTTTGTTATTGAAACAAAAAAAGTCAAATATTTGGGAATAAACCTAACAAAAGAGGTAAAGGACCTATACAAAGAAAACTATAAAACACTGTTAAAAGAAATAGAAGAAGACACAAAGAAATGGAGAGACATCCCCTGCTCATGGATTGGAAGAATAAACATTATTAAAAGGGCCATCCTTCCAAAAGCAATATACAGATTCAATGCTATTCCAATCAAAATTTCAATGTCATTCTTCAAAGAAATAGAACAATTATTGATGAAATTCATATGGAATCACAAAAAACCCCGAATAGCCAAAGCTCTCCTGAAAAAAAAAGAAGGGAATGGAGGCATCAGACTCCCAGACTTCAAACTATACTACAAAGCCATAATCATCAAAACTGCATGGTATTGGAACAAGAACAGACATACAGACCAATGGAATCGAATAGAAAATCCAGAAATAAACCCACAGATTTATGGTCAACTAATCTTTGACAAAGGAGCAAAGAATATGCATTGGAGCAAAGAAAGTTTGTTCAATAAATGGTGCTGGGAAAACTGGGTCGCTACATGCAAAAGAATGAAGCTTGACCACCACCTCACACCATACACAAAAATCAACTCAAAATGGATTAAAGAACTAGACATAAGACCTGAAACCATAAAATATATAGAAGGAAATATAGGCGAAACACTACGTGATTTGCACATCAAAGACATCTTTACAGACACATCACCCAAAGCAGTGATAGTGAAGGCAAAGATAAACAGCTGGGACTACATCAAATTAAAGAGCTTTTGCACAGCAAAAGAGACAATAACAAAAACAAAGAGAAACCCCACCAACTGGGAGAACATTTTTGCACCCAACACTAATGATAAAGGACTGATCACAAAAATCTGCAAAGAGCTGATGAGTCTCAACAACAACAAAGAAAATAATCCAGTCAAAAAATGGGCAGAAGAGCTTAAAATAAACTTCTCTGAAGAGGAAATGCAAATGGCCAACAGGCATATGAAAAAATGTTCAACATCACTTGCCATCAGGGAAATGCAAATCAAAACTACCATGAGATACCATCTTACACCAGTGAGAATGGCACATATTAAAAAAACTAGCAACAACAAATGCTGGCGAGGGTGTGGAGAAAAAGGAACTCTTCTACACTGTTGGTGGGAGTGCAAACTGGTCCAACCACTGTGGAGAGCTGTGTGGAGATTTCTGGACCTACTAAACATAGAGCTTCCATATGATCCAGCAATTCCACTCCTAGGTATTTACCCAAAGGACACAGAAACATCAATTCCAAAGAACACCTGCACCCCTATGTTTATAGCAGCACTGCTTACAATAGCTAAGCTTTGGAAACAACCCAAATGCCCAAAAATAGATGACTGGATCAAGAAGATGTGGTACATATATACCATGGAATATTACTCAGCATTCAAAAAAGATAAACACATGCAATTTGCAGCAACATGGATGGCGCTGGAAGGGATCATGCTCAGCGAAATAAGCCAAAAAGAAAAAGAAAAATACCGGATGGTCTCACTCATAGCAGGAATCTAGAAAACTTAAATAAGGGACCAGGAAAATTAATAACTATAAGAAAGTGAAAATCAAAATCAACAAAAAACTATGAACCAGAGACACTTTTAGGGGGGCGGGGGCGGGAGGGGAGGGATTGGGGTCAGAATGGGGGGGCTGCAATTGTATGGGGAATATAACAATAAAATTAAAAAAAAAAAAAAAGAAAGTGTCTGAACAAAGGTATAACATAATTATTTTTTTATTTTAAATTTTTTTTAATAGAGGCATGTTTTTTTAAATTATTTTTATTTGTTTGTTTGTTTTTTTTGTTTATACATGCACTGGGTACAGTCAGAAGCGCGGGAGGGTGAGAGAATTCACCAGAGCCAGAGCAGGGAGCAGAGCAAGCAGAAGGACCGAAGTACTCTGCTGAGGGGAGCAGCGGGCGGCAGGAGAGGTCTGCTCGCCATGTGGGACCCTCCTCCGGTGGCCGGGGAGCAGTCGGGATCGAACCAGCGCCTCAGAGGCTGCGGGCAGCTTCGCAACCCAACGCTCAACCGCTGCGCCACCGGGAAGGCCCTAACATAATTATTGCTGGGTTCAAGGTGCTTGCTCCAAGGGCAGCATGCAGGGAGATTGGGGATAGGACAAGGCAGTCCAGGCCAGGACACTGGTGAGCTCTCTCATCTCAGATGGACACTATTGCCTGTCAAATTGGAGTTTTCATGAAAATCTTAAGTTGAGCAGAAAAAACGGGCTTTATCAATATTCAACATGAGATAAACATTAATAAGAACATAAGAGAGTAAACCACAACTGGAGAGAATAGAGCATAGAGGATAAAACAGGATTAAGAATTATTCAACAAGAGCTCCCTGATAGCTCAGGGGTTAAAGTCAGCACTGTCAAGCTATCACCAGTCACTGAGGCATGAGTTCAATCTCAGGCCAGGGAGATCAATCCCAGCCAGGGAGTTAACCCACATGTGGCACAGCATACCTCTCCTGTCTCACCTGCTGCTCCCCTCAGAAGTGTACTTCAGTAGATCTGCCTGTTCTGCTCCCCGCTCCATCTCTGGTGAATCCTCTCATCCCTCCGTACCTCTGGCCTGCACCCCAGCTCTTCTACACAAAATAAATAAAATAAATCTTTAAAAAACAAAAAATTATTCAGCAAGGGAAGTCTAGGATCAAGATAATCCCCACATTGTAGACAAAGTATAAAACAGCATTCAGTGAAGATGAACTATATTTCTCTAGTATCATGGAGGGTTTTTATTTTTTCACTGCTGTAAGAAAAAAAATCCCTAGACTATATTTCTTCCTTTTCATTGCACTGGCCCATAAGAGAACTCTTACAATTATTTTTTTATTTATATAAAAAATACATAGAAAAAGAATGGAGTGACTTGAGTGCCACTGGCTACGAAAAAGTTGAGAGTAAGAGAAAGTTTTAGCAACCCCAGTTTAGGTCTTACAGTTTGGGACACTAAAAAGACCAACAATCATTTAGTCAATATTGCAAGGCACAACCAAATGTTTCCTAATTATAGAAATAAAGAGGTGAAGCATTAGGAGAGGGAAGAATTTATAACTGTAGAATAGAAAGCTTCTTAGGAAATAAAATCAGTCTATTTGGACATCAAGTAAATCAATCACAGATTTATTCTCAGAAACCAAAGATCTGTATGGTGTGGTTACAATTCTGTCCATCAAAAGGAGAATTACTCCATGATTCAGAGGAAGAGAGCTTAGACTTCATGGTTTAGGTGTTGATAGCTAAACTTGGGAGATGTCTACAGAGTCCTGAAACTTAGAGAGAAATGTTTGCAGTTAGAGCTATTTAGGTGACAATGGTACACCCCACCTTTTTAGCACTCTGTATTGAGAAGACCAACAAGGTTTACTGTTAGGATGTAATTCCCTTGTAGTAGACACCGGACTAATACATTATGAGCTCAAACTCCCGTACCTAATATTAGACATGTGTGGACTTCACGGGGATGTTGAGTAAGAAGAGAATCCCTTGACTGGCACAGAATAGGCATCTGAAAGGTGGAAAGAACTTTAGAGAATGTCTGGTTAAGTACCTTATTTTATGCACAGGGCGCTGTATCCAATAACGATAAAACATCTGCCCCAAGTTTTCACGGGCAGTTAGTGGCCGAGCTGGGACTAAACCCAGATTTCCTAACTCTCCATCCAGTGCTCTTTATAAAGCCAGCAGGAGCTGAAAGGCAGTCATCTGTGGATCACCCGAGTCAGTCAGCTCTCTACATCTGGGCCAAAAGGAAAACAGTGACTCACAGAACCCAACGTTCCTCTGGAATGCAAAGAGGTGTGCCCTTCTTCTATGCTGTAAACCTTTTTCAATTTTTGTAAATAAAGCCCTATTTTAAATACCCTGGGAGAGCTGGCAATTGTATGTACCTTGCAGGCCAAGATCATATTTGGTGAAATTTATTTAGCACAAGCTTAGGCTGACTGACTGATAGGTCATTTGATAAATGGAGAGCAAATTTCTGTACATCATATTTCAAATTGTCAGTGATTTTTCGCCTAGGCCAAAAGTCATGTTTATTTGCATTTTGAAGCACTAGGGAATGGCAGGAAGAATTGGAGGTTGAAATTTGCCAAGGATAACACACAAAATGACTGAAAGTTAGCTGTTTGAAAACATAGGTGTGAAAATGGTTTTGGTTTTTGTTTTTTGGTGTTTTTTTTTTTTTTTGAGAGTAAGCTTTTATGCCAGGTTCCATAGTTTTCTAACCCAGGGACCCTTGAAAAGATCTCATACAGCACACCTATTAGCTGGAAATAGATACTTTCCAATGACCTCAAAGCTACAACAGGTAAAGAGACTTATTCCTCTGACCCACAGACCAGGTCACCCCTCATATTAATCCCATCTGTCATCCTGGCTGCACCCTGCAGATCTAGCCTTCCTATCTGGTTACAACCACTCAGGACATTATGGAGACACTCTAGAACCATCTGTTTCAGCTATCTTCTCAGGACTCTATGTCTGCAGGATACAGACACCCAGTTTTCTCTATTTCTAGGTATGTTAATGGCCCTGCATGTACCAGCAAGCATCTATCTGTGAAACTACTATACAGACCATATTCAAAGAAAAATGAATTCTCATTAATAAGTCATTTCTTCCCTTATCCCATTCTACTATGCAAAAGTTTTCAATGACCCCTCATTGCCTACAGGAAACAGTTCAGACTAGTGAGGTAACATTTAAGGCCTTCCACAGGCTGATCCCACGTCTCCTTTCCTGCTTCTAAACTTCATTGTTCTGCTACACAGACCCCTCCCTTCAGTCATGCTGAATCAATTCACCGTCCTCCAAATGTCCCTGTGATTTTCCCAGTTGCACACATTCCCTTCTTGCCCTACTGTTCACCCATCTACCAAACGCTGTATCCATGGGTCAGCTCAAATACCATCTCCCTGAAGTTCTTTGCTACCCAACTAAAAGGATGAGATGCTTTTATTTCTTCCATAGAACAGATCTGCATTCTTGTTTCCCTCTGCTTTGAATACCCCCAACTGTATCAATTTTTTTTTTGAAGATTTATTCATTTATTTATACAAGCACTGGGTACAGTCAGAAGCATGGGAGGGTGAGAGAATTCACCAGAGCCAGAGTGGGGAAGAGAACAGGCAGACTGACGAAATACACTGCTGAGGGGAGCAGTGTGCGGCAGGAGAGGTCTGCGCGCCATTTGTGACCCTCGCCCGGCTGCCGGGGATCGAACCTGTGCTGCAGAGGCTGCGGGCAGCTTCGCAGGCCAGCACTCAACCGCTGCGCCACTGGGGAGGCCCGTATTTATTCTTTTCTTTTTTTTTTTTTTCCGTATTTATTCTTAATAAATATTTGTTAATTGCTTAGCTCTAAATAAGCCAAAAAAAAAAGTTTACATTTTCAAAGCTCTTGAATATAGGCAATTATCTGTAGCTGTTATTATATTCACCCGATGGAAACTTCAGAGCATCTAGTATGTTGCCGTTGGATTCCTTTCTTTCCACAGAAGACCAAACTAGGTCATTTCAAACCTCAGTCACCTTCAGAGAGAGTCTCAAAGAGTACGCTGAGAGTCGCCAAAGAGACCGCATTCCTGGATTCATGACTTGTTGTCCAGATATGCTACTAAATCAGATTCAGACAAGTGTAAACTAGAGAAATGAACTAATCATTAGCACCATCCAAGAAAAAGAAACAAGCTTTCTTGTTACTATGTTCACTGGATAATCAAGTTTGAAAGAAGAAAGGAAGCAAGAAAAGGAAAAGAAAAATACAACTATCAATTGCCTTCCCTTCAAATGTGCTTTTCTTCCTTTATTGTTCTATTTTCCATAATGATGTGATGGAACTAGAGGCAGAATCAAAAAGATGATGTGATCCTATACCTCTCGATTATATTCAGTATTGTAAACCAATTTTACTTCAATTTAAAAATAAAGAGGATTTGCTGTAATATAAGAGGATACATACTACTGTGCTTATCACCCAGATGGCCCTTTAACAGGGTCCTATTTAGTTTGCCAACATGTTTATTGATTAAATTAAAAAGTACCAGAAGTGATACATCTGATTTCAGAACTCAGCACTTGAACAGTCAATGAAGTCCTACCTCTAGGTCCAGGAACAAGGGTTATTCATTTCATAGACTTTTAAAAATGGGTTTTGCCATATTTTCAAAAGACTAACATACTGTTTGGAAAGAGGGGAAACTGAGTTGTAGTGGGTGAGAGGAGAGTAAAACCAAATAGCAAATGGGCAGGAAAATTAATGTGAAAGATTTAGCTTTCTAAGTGTTCACTTTTATTCATTTTATCAGTTTGTGAACCTAATCAATAATCATCACTCACTATGTGTGAGTGTTCAACAGCTCCATTTATTCAATTAGTCACTTGCATCCTCTTAACTAATTAACTACTCAGTATCACTTCTTCGCAACCAAAAAGTTACTGAATATAATTTGAATAGGGGGCAAAGAGATGGAAAAAGGTTATGAGTAAGATCTGGATAACTGTTCTACTGTCAGATTTGTGCCTATGATAAAGATCTTAAATTTTTCATTTCATATATCATTAATCTCCCTTTTATTCTCCAGGCACTTGGGGCACTACTTTGTTGACTCCCAGGTGTATCCAATTGAGAATAAACTTAGTTACAAAGGAAGTAATTGAGGTTTGGGGCTTTAGAGGCAGACAGATGGGGATATGAATATGTAAAAGCTAATTCCAGTGTAAACTTAGCACATATGGCAGTATTATTATTACCCAAATGCCACTCACAAGCATTTCTTAATGGATTTCTTTAAAATTCTTTTTTACAGTTGTGGATCTTCTCCAGACCAATGACTCTTAAATAGAATCCATCTCCCCCACACGTTAAGTGTATAGACATGTTCAATTTTCACAACCGGGGAGCTGGGGCTGTTGCTAACTGGCATTTCATGGGTAGAGGTCAGAGATACTACCCAACAGTCTACAATGCACAGGAGAGGGCCCTACAATAAAGAATTATGTGACCCCTCTTGTTAGCTTGAGCTGGCTGGCTGCTTAACCCCTTAGAGATTCCTTTCTTTAAAAAAAAAAAATCTACACCATAAAAATCATACTTACCTCATATGGTTGTGGTGTACATTGAATAAATTATGCATGTATATTTGTGTAGTTATATATGGTTTTATATGTGTGTGTATATATATATGTGTGTATATATATGTGTGTATATATGTATATGGTAAGAGTTATATGTACTTCTATTCAGTAAAAGTCCCTTTATTCTTCCCAGCCCACCCACCCCTCTCTGGTTCTCTCTTTTCAAATGCTTTAATTCCTTTGCAAAAATCAAGCTTAGGCTGGGAAGTGAGTCACCATTCACAGCTAAAGGAGCTTGTTTTTCTTTCTCTGGATGTACTTCTTAAGAATTTCAGCCTGATCCTTAAGTCCCACGTTGGTTGAATCCACTGTGTTTAACACACACACAGAGCTAGGGCACCAAGATATTTTCCAATTGTAAGGAATGAGAGTTTTTTAAATACCGAAAATAACCAGAGGGCAGAGAGCCCTGAAATCCTGTTACATAAGCAGATGGTGGAGGACCGGGGCTTGGTTTTGAGGCTCCTTTCTCCCCAAGCCAATCTCCCCTGAACCTCCCCAACCTTTGCCTGGATTTACCTCAATGCTGCAGAATTCTCTAACTGCGGCCTTTGGATGCTGAACAATATAAGGCAGCACAAGGACAGTAACTAATGCAGGGAGTGAGGCGGGATGGGGCTGGGTTTCACCTACTGCCCGCGGGATGGACTGGGCTTGAGGGCGCAGGGGAGCACCCGAGCCCCGGCGGCTGAGGTCCCCTCAGCACTGAGCAGCGCGCGTCTGCCGGCAGCTGGTTTGGCTTCTCAGACGCCCAGATCCCCCTCCTTCGCTACTTTATGAATCCTGCAGTTTTCCTAAACCGCATTTAGCTTTTCAAATTCAAACAGAACACCTTTAGTAATAAATCATCCATAATTCCCCCGTGCAAAAAAAAAAAAAATGTAAAATACGACACGTAAATTAATGCAATTCCCCTGTCCTTTTAGCTCGTGCGTGTTTGCGTATCTTTCGCTGTCTCCTAGTCATTTTCTCCCCAATTCTTTCCCTATCTGTGGTCTACATCCCTTTCTCTATTGCTCTTCTCTTCGTTTTTTCTTTCTTTTCCTCCCTCCCTCTCTCGCTTCCACTACTTCCTCCGCTCCCGCACCCCCCCACCCCCCCATCTCTCCTCCCTCTGTCGGGCTCCCGGCTCGGCCCTCTCCACCCTTCCCCAGAGAAGAGTGTCCAGCTCCTCCCGGGGCTGCCCGCCCGCCGCCCCTTCCCTGCCCACCTACCATGAGGAGCAGCTCCTCCCACCTGCCCATAAAAGCCAAGTGCATGTTAGCGGCTGCGGATCAGAGCACTTTCCCGGTCCTCTCCTGTGGGAGCCCCTGAGCCTCTCTCCCTGGACCTTACACGCTGAAGGTAAGATAACACTTCTGCCGGCGTCTGACCTCCGAGGGGTTGCTGTAGGGGACTGAGTCTCCTGCGGTCACCATGCTTACTGTTTGGTTAGAGCTGATTCTTATGGATGCCAGATCAACTGCTCCTTTAACTAGCAACTGGTTTGAAAACAAACTTCTGTTTGAACGGTAAAATAAAAGTCATTTTGGCCAGAAACAGTGGCATAAATATTGCAAAAAAAAAGTTCTCTTTTTAACCTATCCCCCGTTGCTGACTGTTGCTGAGGTTAAAATGTATCTGTTTGGGGTGCTTTACTGACTTTTTCATTTCAGGTACAGAGAGGAGCAAGAAATACTTTGTCCCGTTGTCAAAAATGTACTTTAAAAGAGCACAATTAGTGCCCTAAAAATAGCACAGTCAAAAGGTCTGCTAACAATTTTGCCATGTTTTCCAAACCCCCAAGACAGCTTCTGTGAGTCCTTTAAAAAATATCTTTCCAGGTTTAAGCAGTTGGAAAAAATGATGTGAACGGGTGCCCTTTGCAGGGACAGTAACCAGGTGTCTGGTAGATAGAAAAGAACAAATCCAAATTTACAAGCTGGGCAGAAAGTGCTCACAAAGCTATCTTTTCAAGACGTCCTGAAATGAGAATTGTGTTGGAACTAAGAAAGTGTATAAAAGAACTTCATGAATTTCTATATACACACCTAAACATAAAGCGTTTCAATATGTTTCACAGCAAGAGAAAAATACAGGCCAGATTATACAATGCTTCTGTGTACACCAGACGGTTATAAAGAAAGAACAGCTAGAAGGCTTTGGAAATTTTAACCCTGCTTGTCACACTCTCTTTCTTCATCTAGTACACTAAAATCTACTTGTTTGGCACCCAGTTAGTATAGAGATACCCAGTGTTTAAGCTCCCCTCATTTTTAAAGAGTGGTATCTTATTTCTGAGAATGAGTGTTTGTGCACCTGTGCTCCACAGCCACTTCTGGAAAACCAGATACTTGGTGCAATGAAGTTTGTCATCAAAATCTGTTGGTTGTCTGGGATGAAATTCTCTCATGTGGGAGAAGAACACTCTTCAAATGTTTCTACTGGGGAACTGCACAAGACCACTTAGAAAAGACAAACCAAAGCTGGCAGTCAGGAAACCAAACCACTTTTCAGCCTTTAAAGTTCTTAAAGAGAGGGAAAGTTTCACTATGTTTTTGGTTTGATTATTCAAGTTTCACTTGAAATGGAAAAATTCACCAAAGCTGTAACAAAATTCTCCACTACCAAAGAAACTAAAATAATTTAGACATTTGTCGGTGGGTGTCTCCAAGCAAGCCTTCTCTTATCTTTTGCATATCAAAAGAAATAACAAAGATACTTTAAAATTGGATTGGCAGGAAGGGTATCCAATGCTTTGCTCCAATGAAAGAGTTTTATGTAAAGCTTTCTGTCATAGGAACTTTTGCTTCACGGGAAAAAATTATTGCAAGGAGGGCAGTTTATTTTAAGAAAATGCTGTAAAATTACTGTTGGCCAAGATAATATGTGACCTGAGCATATTGAAACACCTTTTACCTCCAGCAGACCCCTGATTCAGTCTGATGTAAATGGGTAACTAGCCATGACAAGAGCACAGTTATGGGACAAGACCAAACCAAGTGTATGTTATGCCCAAGGTAATTCTTCTTTTATGGAACCATTAGACTTATACCCATCAATTCACAAAGGTGAAAATACACTGATTCATTCACCAGATCCTCTTGAGGAAAGTTATCTTTTCTGGAAGGGGAAAAAAAAAGTGTTCCCATTTAAAAGAATCCCCTGTTGTTCCTAAGTTTGTGGATGAAAGTGTTCTCCCAAGGTTTGCTTTTCCTGGCAGTTAGTCCATCACCTGCTATGAACCATTTAACAGTAACTGCCTTTCCTATTTACCATCAAATTCAACACCCTAAAAACCTGAGTGAAATTGTCTCAGATTACCCCAGATCTAACTTTCCCAGACACTTAAAGCAATCTTTCTCCACAGGGTACATATCAGGTGAGATGATACTTCCTTTCTTAACTGTTCAGGAAAGTCAGTGGTAGTGTTGCAATATAGTATCCCAGTGACTCCCCTATTGCATAGGACATGGAGACATAGCATGACTATCCTTTTCATCTCTTTATGCCCCTGGGTTGGGATCCTGACCATACCTATGCAACATCATTCCAGTAGGCTTTGAACCTTCCTCTACTGCATCTCAAAAGAGAGAACATGAACTGTCACTTTCACAAGAGATACTGGGACTGGGAGGGACTTTGCTGATTTTGAGAGCCTCCTATGCCTTGAAAAACATGTTTTAGGTTTTCTACTAGTTTCAAAATTATAAAGCAATATTCTTTCCATGATTAGAAAATATACTCCATCTTATCTCCATGAGTGAAATAAAAATTGGGAGAAGGTTGGCGATGAATAGAGAATTGAAGCTGGGAGCTATTGTAGAAGTGCCCTAGGAAAAGAGAAAGAATCTCTATTACAGAATGCAATTTCTTTTTGCCTTTATTTGTGTGGGATATAAGGGGGCACAGAAAGAGCAAAAATTCAGTTCTGCTCATTCGTTTTTTCCTTAAGTTACTGAAAGTATTTTCATTAATAAATTAAGATCCAACTTTACTGCGTGTGCCCTCCTGTAACTGAAGAGAACAGCTCAATTCCAAAGACCAAAAGGATTTCAGGTCTATCCCACTTTGAAACCCATAGGACTTTGCCAGTTATAATTTTAAAAGCTATATTATAACCATGAAAGACCTCAGTATAGATTTTTAACTAATTAGTGGTTCACAAAACCAACCCTAACTCTTCCAAAGGACCCAAAGCTGGGTAATTATTTGTAAGTTAGAAGCAGCATTTTAGTTCTTCTTACCCCACTCATACTTGTGGGTTTTCTCATTACCAAAAGTCTCAAACGTCTTTTAAACAGGATGTAAATTTTCACTCCAACAAATAAAGTCTTTACATTTTCCTAAACCTTAATTCATATACCTAGAAGAAAGTGAATTGAAAATAACTCCTTGCTTCCACTTTGGTGTGGCAACTTGCAGAGTTAAGTACAGCCATAGGTAACAATCTCCCCCCTCCAAGTAACCCTCCTTCCAGCCTGGGTTCCCTTCTCTTCCACCAGCATCCCATACATATATATGCATAATTGAAAGAATATACACATCTTAAGACTAGAATGCATTCTTTGGAAAGGCGCATTGTTCTAACAATTGAGTGAAAAGGAAAACAAAAGAAGAGGACAGGAAGAATGCCCTTTGGAATTTAGAGAATTTTTCACTTTAATATTCTGTGAAAAGGAACACTTACTACTCAGAGCATCTAGAAATTTTTTAAGAAGGCCCAGCTCACAAGTTGTTACAAAAACCTAAGCATATAATAAAAAAGATTTTCCAGTGACCTGGCAATCATCAACAACAGTTTACACCCCACAAAATTAAATTAGAGTCCTGTTAAACTTCCCTTTCTAGAGAGACAAGGAATGAAGAGTGGGAGAGAGAACTGACCACATTTCAACACCAACCAAGAGAAGCCACTAAAAGTTTCCACTATCGCTTTGGTAACTATGTTTGCTCTTTGAAGAAGGATATACTTTATAGTCTTTCCTCAAGCAAATAAGTCTGCAGGAAGGGGGTTAAAGGGTGTCCACAAGATTGGAATGTCTGTAATCTGGGGGTCACGATGGAATCAAATTTATAAAACCACTGAAATTGCTTTGAATCAAACTGAAGTGACTGAAACAAAAGTATTTCCCAAAACTGATCATAGAGTAATTACTTAAGAATGAATTCTAACTTTTCAATGTAACCTAACAGAAAAAGCAACTCACAGCACCTGATTATAAAACGAGTATAAACTAGCTGATTGTATAAACTATGGTTTACCTTCAATCTCCTCTATTAAATTCGGGCTCATTTCCATTGTCGTTGTCGGAAAACCAAAAATGGGCTTCTGCCCTGTGCAAATCCAAATGTACACAGAATTTGCAGATATAGTCATAGCCCTCTGTGCTACTCCCTTTTTTTCTTCAGTGGAATAAATTTCCTTTCAATTCTTATAGATCAAGTTTCTGGAGTACCACTCATACTTGTGGCTTTTCTCATTACCAAAAGTCTCATACTTCTCTTAAACAGGATGTAAATTTTCACTCCAACAAATAAAAAGTCTTTACATTTTCCTAAACCTTAATTCATACACCTAGAAGAAAGTGAATTTAAAATTGCTCCTTGCTTCCAACAGACCCTCTGAAATTAAGTTTCAAAGCACTTTTTAATAACAACTAGTCCCTATTCTAACTTCTTGGGGATTAAAATATTTATTTAGAGAATCCCAGGATACAAAGGCTGGAGGGATACTTGGAGCTAGTTTTAGCTGAAGTAAATTTTACAGCTGAGAAAAATTCAGAAAGGTTGATGTCTTGCCCAAGGTCTCCCAGACATGTGTGGCAAACCAGGGCTAGCATTCATGGAACTGAACTCTCCAGTCAGCATTCATCTCAAATAGCTCTGATGTGCCTGCCCTATACAGTGTGGGTGTTAAATGCCTCTGCTGATACTAAGAATTCTGCTGCAACTTCACAGGCAGGACTCTCAGAAACCATAACCTGATAGAGGATTCAGGCTGCACAATGTCTAGTAAACATAATACAATCCCCTGTGATGAGTAGAGCCGCTAATGTGTTTTTCTCATTCAAGGACTTGGTATATAGAAGCTGCTTGGTGAATCTGTGTTGAGTGGGTAAGAGAACTGAAAAAAAAAAAAAAAACCTAAGTATAAAATATCCATTTTTCTTAACTCCTTCCATTAAAATCTTGCATCTATAGGGGCTTACAGGGACTCAAATTTAAATTCTCTTAGCTTTAGAAAGGAAAGATCATTTAGCATTATCATTGGCTAAGCCATTTCCCTACCTGCAACAATTTCACTAACCTTTCTCACATTTACCTGATTTCTAGAAATTATGTTTTTATAGCAGGCTTAAAATCTAGTTCCAATATTTGTGTAATGAAAGAAATGTATTAATATGTGATTATTGACAGCCAAACCTTCTTCTTTTACCACCCAGTAGACAAT
Organism: Talpa europaea; assembly: GCF_964194135.1. NCBI lineage: Eukaryota > Metazoa > Chordata > Mammalia > Eulipotyphla > Talpidae > Talpa > Talpa europaea. The sequence continues at coordinate 85,963,569 of NC_140070.1, forward strand.
TTATTGCCTGTATATCCACCTGTACATTTCCGGGTCTCTCATGAGAAAAGGATGAAATATGCATAATAGACAATCAGAGAAAATGGGTGAGGGACATACTGGCTGAGGGAAGTAGGCAGACGTGTTGTGACAGAGGGGAGGGGTGTCAAGGGCCCAAGAGTGTAGGATGGCACAAAGTAGCACCAAAGTTCAACCTCTGAAACAGAAGAGGGAATCGCCCCAATGAACTTTCAGGTGTTGAGGAAGAGATTGTTAATATGATGGTCTGAACTAAGAATCTCACAAAAGTTTGGGACATGAAATTCTGTTCAGATCAGGCATCTTTCAGGACAATACTTTAAGGACTGGCTCATATGGGTGAAAGGTTTATAGGAAATTACATGTATTAAATCTCTTCTTAACCCCTGACTGGACTTCAACTAGGAAAAGAGCCCATTTGCCTTCATTTAGACTTGACTCTGCTATAGCATACTAACTCAGGAGAAGTGTTGTGACAGAGGGGAGGGGTCATCAAGGGTCCAAGAGTGTAGCGATGGCATGAAACAGCCATCGCTACACTCAAATCAAAATGTTCTCTGTTGATAAGGAAAATGATGAAGGTAGAGCAGAATATTCTTGTATCATTTCTGGAAACAATTTGCCCTTAATAAGTGGACAGATGTTCCCCCCAAAAGCTTCTTCACTTTCCTCTAAAGCCTGCCTGACAATTGTTTGCATATCTTTGAAATAGTAACTGTGTTTCTGAAATTGATTTATTGTATGTTAAAATTTACATAGTACTATGACTAAGCATCATTGTAAAAACATTCTTTTAAGTATTTTCTTGAACACTGCCTCTCTTAAACTCTCTATTGGTGTGTTTATATCACAGAATATTTAGGCATTGGCATCATTCAATGTGTTGAGATTAAAGACAATTAATCACTTCATGTGCTACTTTTCCAACTCTAACTGAATAGGCCTGGGTGTGGGTGTCAGTTGTTGGCTTCTTCAGGAAACAAAATGCATCCAGCCTGTTGGGGAGCTTCTCCAGTCCCCTTTGGTTAGCTAGATAAAACAGCTGTTTTTCTGAAAGTCTGGGTCAATGGCCTTCATAATTAAGGTTTCATGTACTAGGGCAACTATGACTGGTTTATGGAGAAATTTTGCTACCCAGCAGCAAAAATGGCTAAGTCACAGCTGCCTTCAGTTCAGCAGGAGGACAGCTGGTTAAAGAGCATTTTGTCCTGAGGCAGCTGGGAGACATTTTGCTACATATCACCCCATTTAATATATTCCTCCACGATCGTGCCACATGTACTCTAAAGATAACCCTAAACCTGGTTCATAACTTCATAGTGATGACTGTACATAACTAGATTTCTTTAAATATCTCTACTTAGTGATTGCCCAGTCTTAAAATCCAGAGGCCATGGTGTTCATCAGTGCCATATATACGCAATAAGCAGCCTCTAGTTCAAAGGCACAGAGGGTGTTCAGTGGAGTGTAGCGGAGGGCAATGGTGGCCTTGATGGTAGGCGGAGTGACATACATCTGAAGGAATGTGATCCTGTGCCTCTAAACCACATAAAGTGCTATAAACCAATGCTACCTCAATTTAAAAAAAGAAGGGGGGGGAGGCAGATCCAAGATAAGGCCAAGAAGTACATAAAGGAAGACGCTAGGTGGAGCTAAGAATATGTGGCTTAGATAGCCAGGACTGTTAAAGTTGGAAGAAAGAAGGAAGAAAAGGGACCTGTAAATAATATATATATATATATACACACACACACACACACACACACACACACAGTTGAATCCACAATTCCTGGTTCAAGGACATGTCTAATTCCCCTTCTATTTCCCAGTTTTTACCAAACCCCTGTTGCTCAAATGGGTGGGGAAGGAGGTCATTGACCAGTAGAGGGAGCCAGGGGGCTGAGTGTCAGAAAATAGAAAACTGACTTGTTCCCATTTATATTCCAATTTTATTTTATTTTTTTATAAAGGACAGAACAAGGTATCCTTTGCAACCACTGGCTAAATCTACCGTAAGAGTATATTACATTCTTGGTTTTCTTTCTCTTTTTTTAATCCCAATATAAGCCTCTAGGAATAAATCACCTGCACTTCAGCAATGCCAGAAATGCCCAGGCTTGTAGAAGATTATTTGAAAGAAAACCAAAGCAATCTTATAAAATATTCTTCCAAGGCCACCACCAGCTAAGACCAAATGCTTATTTCAGTATTAAACAGGCAGCTGGGTCAGCAAGAAGCAAACTCAGAGAGGGCTGAGGACCAAGAAAATCTCCTTTGTTTAAATGGGAAGTTCTGGTGCCCTTTTATAACTAGACACCACTGACAACAGGACAGGGGGAAAGGATCTGGGAGGAAGGAAGGTGCAGAAACAGACTAAACAGATTTCTCCAACCAATGTGGCCCAGAAGCTGCTCTCTTGGATCCCAGTTTCTACAAAGAGCAGCCAAGGCCTTGCCTAGACTGAAGTGAATACCTTCCCGTTGAACATTTCCATTGTACAGCTGTGTGGGGATGACTTGTTAAGACTTGAGACACTTGCATAAGTCAGAACCTTTGGGGGATAGAGACCAATTAGGACCATACCAAAAAAAAAAAAAAAAAATTCCTTGGCAACCCAGAGAAAGGCTGCTTGCTTAGTAAAAAAATTATGACATTCACTGGAAAACAGAGTGATCCTCTCTCTAAAGCTATTTCTGATATCAACAGAGATGAAGCTATGAATGTGGTATGCATGTGGCCTGAGAATCACTGTTCCAGAAAATCTTCAGTGTTTTAATCTCAAAAATACCTCGATTCTCCCTGGGGCTCAGGGTAAATCATTGACCATCTAAGCCTTAATTTATTTATCTTAAATAGAAGAACAATTCTCAAATAACCACTCTACCATTTAGAGAAACTAGAGGTCTTGTCAAATATTTTACAGAATGACCTTCTTACCATCATTTAACACAGTGGTTAGATAATACTTACAACACCTGGCATTGGTTCATAGTATTTAAACAGAACCAAGTCAAAATGAAATGAAATTCCAAATAAGATGTAACATGAGAAAAAAAAAAAGATGTAACAAGAGCATTTTTGTTTCTTAAAATATAGAGGACAATTCTTGTCTCAGTGGGTCAAACAAGGTTAAGAGAAAAAGGAAAAGAAAAAGAAGCAATAATTAAATACTATCTTAAGAATCTCAAGAAGCCTATATGCTTACTTGTTCACATGTTGACATCAGTCTAAAGATAATTGCTCACACACACACAAATAAAAGACTTTTTGATCTAAAATTTCTATTTTAATTGGAGAAACACACTTTTAATAATGACTGATATTTTGTGTAAAACCTCTGCCTACCCCATTATCAATATTTTCCAAAGCGTATTTCAAAAGTAGCAGTAATATGTGTCTATGCAGAATGAGATTCTGTGACATTTTAGAGACACTCAATGAAACAACAGTAATCAATTTTATTCACCACAAGAGTTCTCAAAGACCTTAATATGCTATGCATATTTAAATTCTTCATAAAAATTGTCCTCAGCTTATTTAATGATAGATTTCCCCAACCGAAGAACATTTCGTGGGACTGATGATCTATGAACCACTTGGGAACTAGCTTAGGAAGCACTGTCCTTCATCATTTCAACATCCACTGGGCCATAGTATTTCAATGATGCTAGTTATTATGTAATGCACACAATGATGCTAGTTATTATGTAATGCTAGTTATTATGTAATGCTAGTTATTATGTAATGTCAGTATAGATTATATGCTATGTCAAATCATAAAATAAGTAACCACTCCAATGTCATTTCCAAACCCAGATGAAAAAGGAAGAAAAGAAACAGATGAACATCTTGTGATTCTATGGCTCTGTTTTTTATAATAATAATAATCACAGAAATGCCAGAACAAGTTTAGTATTTATAAACTCTATAGATAGGTACAATCTATATATCTATCAATATATATACACACACATACACATATATATGCACATACACACATATATATGTGTATATATATATAATGTTATTAAAATCCATATATAATGGTCAACCCATTTCTACCAAAAAAAAAAAATCTTCATAAAATTCGACAAATTGAAATAATCTCTTTCTGCCCTCTTCTTTTGCACTATCTGAATATTGTATTATAAATACAGTGACCAATTAGTTCAGTAAATAAGGAACCTAGATAATTCCATAACTAGTATTTCAATCTCTGAGCTCATCATTGTTTTGCCTTTATCACTATTAATTAATAAAGATGATTAGCTAACAGTTTTCCTTAATCATTTACTTTCTCACCATCAATGGGGAGCTACTTCCTATAATAGGAACACACTCACTGATGTTCTAGTATGTCTTCTACATGAGGAATTATTTGGTTTACCTGACACTCAGGTCTCCTACCCCCATTAGATTCCCTATTTCTCTTAGGGTTCTATTCTGGGAATTCTCTTTACTCTTCACAAAGATAATGCATGAAAGTCAGTGGTAGAGTTCAGCACCCTCTAGCTTAAGAAAAATAAGTCAATCACATTCATCCAAGGGAGAAACTTAAAACTCATCATTAGTAGTTTAATAACAGATAGTATTTTCTTTCTTTCTTTTTTTTTTTTTTTTTTTTTTTTTTTTTTTTTGTGGGACCCTTGCCGGTGGCCAGGGATAGAACTGGCGCTGTAGAGGTTGCGGGCAGCCTCGCAATCCAGCTCAACCACTGTGCCACCAGGGGAGGCCCTACCAGATAGTATTTTTAAAGTACCTAAGAGGATCAGGGATTTTGCAGTCTCCTTATCTCTATTCCTTTCATCAACACTCCAGGAGCAGTATTATCATTCCCAATTTAAAGATGAGAAAAACTGAGCCTCTCTTCAGTCCAGCACCTTGTTCAAGATGATACAGTTAGGAAGCAGCAGAGCCACTGTTACCAACCAGGTCACATTTCAAATGACAGTCTTCCTGCCCCTCCACGCTGCCTCTTATGACGTCTTGTCCTGTCAGAAAAGGAAGAAAGAAAATTCAACTCCTGACAATGTCTCTGACTCATAAAGAAAGTGAGAGCATCCAGTGGCTCTGTTCCTAGATACTGTTGACTGGCTCTGTTTCTTGTTTAATACTGTGATTTTCATTTCTTTTTTCTTTTTTCGTATTTTTTCCTAAAAGCATGCTGTCATTTCAGAGCCAAAAAAGTAAGGTCTGTGTAACTAGAAAAGCAAGAAAAAAAGCTATCATTTCTCCCTAGGGTAATTTATAAGGGCTAAGGTTTCTCCATAAATTCTCCCCCAAGTAATCACAAGTTGCTTGGCATCAATCTAGTAAAAAGAGTGACAACCTAGCACATCATTCCTAAGGCAGCAGAAATTCCTGCAATTATATGAGAAATTTACCAGAACAGAGGCAATAAGGCACATGAACCAAATTTGAACCTGGCTCCCCAGATTATTCTCTTTGGCAATACATTGTCTATAATTCAAAGGGAGATAACGAGAGTCAAGACAACTTAAATGACTCCCTCAAGCCATGTGAGTTACCTAGACAGACAAATGTCTATGTTGTCTCTACCTTAACCTGCAGTGAGATTATACATAGAAATAAGCATACTTCAAGCCCTTCCTTTGTGCTGTGCCAAAAAGAGGAAACCAGGTCTGGCTCTTTCCATAAGGTCACGTTCGCTATACTCTTTTGCATTTTTGCTTGACCTTCCCACTCTGCATTTAGTATTTCCCACTTGATCTACAGAATTAATTTGTATTTCTCCAATAATTAGATGAAGTGCCTCTGCTTTGAGAAGACAGGCCTATAGCCAGCCTGCCCCAGGCTGCTTTCTACTTCTCAATCATGCTCCCTCGCAATCCACACTGCCCAGTCATGGTGATTTTCATTCTGTAATGGTTTGTTTTATGTATCTATTTCATGTATCTTTTTCCATATGAGACTGTGAGCTTCTTGCAGAACCCAGGTCTTATTAACCTTGCATCCTTGATGCTTATGTAATAGAAACTTAATAAATGTGAGAAGGAAAGAAAAAGAAGGTTTGGAGAATAAAATGCAGTTATGGTGAAGGAGAAGACACAGCAGTGTTGTGTTGTGCTCAATGTTGTGTTGCTATTGACACAATGTTAAAACAATGTTAGATTTTGTGTGCAATTTTAGTTAACAAATTTTTGCTTTCCTCGCCCCATGAAATTTCATCACTTTCTGAAGGAAGGTAATTCTTTATCATACATTTCCCCAGAACATTCTGTCTATATTTCTAGTGAACAACCCAAGACACTTGGAAGAGGCTGAACTCTACCAGCAGGTCAGGGGAGGTCACATGTCTTTGAAATATGACAATGTGCCCCATGGCACTTGCTGGCTTTCCTATAGCCCTTCAGGAATCATCATGCTAATAGTTCAACCATGCAACAAAATCATGGACCTGGCAAAGCCAGAGCACAGTAACCAACCAGTCTGGCTACAGATTGATTCTGAATTATTAATACGCCTTTAGAAAATAAACCAGAGTGAGTCTCTAACAGCCAGTTTACTGGAGATGTTTAATGATTTCAAAAGTCAGCCACACCACATGCCTTCCTTCTGACTCAGTTAAGAGTGGGACAAGGCAGAAGAGATGTTCGAGAAGCCAGGGCAATCAGCTGTATCTCTTCCATTTTCAGCTAAAGTTTATGTGGGATGACTGGAAAAACCTTCAATGAAAACTTTTTTAAAATAATGAAATAAAAGAATTTACCCCGCTAGACATCAAGAAATAATTATGGGTGTGTATTTTCCCTGCCTTGTAAATAATTTACAAATTGTACTATAAGCAAGCTCTAGAGTAAATGGTAAAGAGAGCAATAACATTTAACTTGTAAATTTTTATATTTAGCCATAAAAGAATCAGCATGTGTTTAAATCACATTTGAATACATATAAATAAAATTCTCATCTACAGACATGATTCTGTGGCTAAAGAAAGAATCCATGTCTCCTTTCAACAGAGCAAGAACGTTGAAGAAATATCTTGTTTTTACAAAATAGAATTCACTATCACCAGCAAAAGAATGTTAGTAAGTATCTTAATTTGGGAACCTTTAAACATAAAGATAATGATGATGATTAACCTTTGCAGAGAAGTTTACAACATATGACATATATGTGTGTGTATCTTATAGATATAGGTATGTATACCTATATATAATACAGATATAGATATATACCTTCATTTGAATTAGAGAAGAATGTTATATACATTCTACACAGGAGGCAGTGGAGACTTAGCAAGATTATGTAAATTTCACAGCCAATTAGATAGCAAATGTTGGCCTTAGAATATGAACCTGGATCATTCCATTCCTAAATTTCTGTTCTTCCTACTATTCGAGGCTGAACATTAATAGTATCATATTCAGGAATTGTCCAGCACATCCTGGCAGCATAAATGAGAACCTACACCAAAGCAAAGTAGAATGACCTGTAAGGGTTACTTAGCAACCCAGATTCAGTGATTGAAAATATGCTTTTCAAGAAGAGAGAACCCCAACTCCCATTGATAATAGGAGAGTAATATGTAGCAAAGGTTGAGTCTGTGCCAAGTAAAAGGCTAAATTTATTATTATTGCATTTTATTCTAATGATTTTCCCATGAGTCAGGAAACCCTCTAAGAGACTTCAGTAACTTCCTCAAAGCCAAATAACTATAAGGAAAGGAACTAGAATAGGAAGACAGTAGGTCATATTTTTGCGCTTTTCTTTTTAACTGCAACATCACTGACATTTTATGCACAAAGAGCATTCACAATATCCTGTTAAAAACCTGTGACAAATAAATTAGCAGATGTGGAAGAACTAGCAACACAATAAAATGCCACTGATGGCAAGAACAGTTTCATAGGCTGTCTTCTGTAGTTTATGGCTTTAAAGAACACACAATCCATTTTTTAATTTATTTATTTTCATTCTCATTTTTTAATGAAGTACAATTGTTTTACCATCCTTGTTAATTTTTTGGCAGTATAAGGTTTATTCCCTCAGTTGTGGTAACCTTAGCTCTCCCACCACCAAGTGATATGGGTCGACTATAGTTCCCAAAAGAAACCACTAAGATGTTTGAAAAATCCTCTAATAATACACCATCAGGAATAACAGGAAAAGTGGAATCTCTGTTCCATCCCCAGGCCACGCTGGGGCTCACAGCCCACCAGGCGCCATCCACCCAGGAGAACGAGGCTATGAGCTGCATGCCAGTGTGCCCTCCAGGTCCTGGGGGCACCCTGAGGTGTTTTTCCTCCTCCCCTTCTTACCTCTCCTCTCTGGGTGCCCTAGATCTATGGCCAGTTTTCAAGAGTTGTTTTTTTTTTTTTTTTTAAAGATTTATTTTTATTTATTTATGTATACAAGCACTGGGTACAGTCAGAAGCGCGGGAGGGTGAGAGAATTCACCAGAGCCAGAGCAGGGAGCAGAGCAGGCAGAAGGACCGAAGTACACTGCTGAGGGGAGCAGCGGGCGGCAGGAGAGGTCTGTGCGCCATGTGGGACCCTCCTCCGGTGGCTGGGGAGTGGCCAGGGAGCAGCCGGGGATCGAACCAGCGCTGCAGAGGCTGCGGGCAGCCTCGCAACCCAGCACTCAACCGCTGCGCCACCGGGGAGACCCTCAAGGGTTGGTTTTAATGTTTGTCTTTGTCTGATCCTTTGTTTGATTTCTCTCGTTAGTTTCACCTGTATCCAGAGATTGTAGCTGAAAGGCATACAAATAGGTAAAAAGCCACTTGAAGCAAAAATGTACAGGGATATCACACCTCATCTCCCTCACCCCCTTTTTTTCCTTGTTCTTCAAAGAGGGAAAAACTTTTTGAACATTTTTTCATAGTATTCAAAGTGTTCTAAGCCTTCCCCGAGGCCAGTATCCTCTTACGGCAAGCCCGGCAAGCCCGTCCGCACTCAGCAAGACTCTTAGCCCACACGTATCAAGGATAATAAATTCAAGCCTCATCCCACTCTCTAGGTGCCAAAAACGAATCGAGTCGGTACCTTAAAGACATATTTGAGACATTTGACACTCATAAAATTAAAACATGCAAAATGGTGAACGATCTTAATTTTGTTGCCAACAAGCTACAATGAATATTGATGGCCCCAGGAATGACTGAGATCCTGAGATCCTGAGGTCCTGGAATCAAGTCATGCACTTAGAATTTAGTAAATGCTTGTTGGATGAATATCTGTAGCACAGAACAATTAAATTATTCCCAGTCAAATTTTAGAATTAAGATATATCAATATTTAAGGCAATTTTTCACCAAGAATTCAAATTTCTGAAAACCTCAGTTCTCCAGAACACATCTGAGAAGAAAAAGTAATTCAAAAGTGCTTAGACAATAAAAGACAGTGGTCATTAAGGTCCATATTTATAAGCAATCATTCCTGTTCTACAAAGACTTCTAACAAATTTAGTTCTCTTAGTCCTAAGAACACAGCAGACTTTACATACCTAATTGAAGGAGGAAGGGGGAGTTGCAACATGTAACTGCACCAACAGCAGGAAGAAACAGATTTATAGAAGCCTAGCACTAAAAGCAGAGAAAAAAGAAGCTATGAAAAGAATTTTTTAAAAGCACAATGGCATTCATTGAGGTGAAAAAAGTCATATGGCCCTAGGAAGGTCCTGAGGGAATCACTGTATATAAATATTGACACATTTAGTAGCTTCTTGTAAGAATGAAGGAAATTACATCTTTACATATTATATCATATTATTTACATCATTAAATATTATGATATCTATCAAAACAAATATATTGTTGGTCTTTATGGGTGTAAAGTAATAGCTATTGTGAAAATTTCAATTGTCCAAAATGTCTCATTCCCTTAAGATTCTGGAAGTTGAGGTTATTTTAACATGTGTATGTGTGTGTGCACACACATATGCTTATAACTTATATGAAGAATTTCTGTTATGCTAGGAAAGTTCATCTCCTCAACATGCAGTATAATGAATTATTAATTTTTTGATTGTCAGTTTTCAATAAAAATATGATCAAAGCGGTTACCTGGTATCAAAAGCTCCAAGTTCATAGGCTTTCTTTTTATCTAATGCAACCAAGACCAGGAAAATTGCCCCATTGCTCAGTGACTCAACTTACCTATTTGTATAATGAGAAAAATTAAAGCTTATCTTACACAAGGTCTGGTGGAATTTTTTCCAGTTTCAAAATGTGGACATGTAGAATATTAATCCTAACAATAACTTAGTTTGGGGTTATTATATTTTAAGTAAACACCCCTCAAGGACAAGATGCAAGGAAGTCAGTCTTTCTTTCACTGTATTTCTTTCCTTTCCAAAGAATACAACAAAGAAACAAAGAGCCAAACACACTGACTCACGTCTTTTTCTAATAGTGTTGTGGTCAATTTGCTCCCGCATAAAAAAAGTAGTAGTGAAGCTTTGAACTCTGGGTTTTGGAAGGCCAAGAGTGGAAAAATGTCTCTAGCAGACAGAACGGCACATTCCAAATCTGTCCAAATCTGTCCCGTGTGATACATTTGTGAGAAAAGTCCGCTTGGGCATGCAGCTCCCTTTAAAGCCCTTTTCTGTGGTCAGAAATTTCTGACAGAAGAAGGGGTTGAACTTTGCCTTTCAATAAATCTTGAGTTGATCTCTCTCTTTTTTTTTTTTCTTCAGACCCTACTCATTCAAGAGTTTTATGATAGTTTCCCAGTTTTTAATTTACTTTTAAGACAAATAGAAGTTGGTATAACTTTGTGCCTGGGAGAGTTGTTCTATCCTCCTTTCGGAGGAAGGGACCTGTGATTTGGGAACTCAAGGTGGGCTGAGTGTCTGCACTGAGAGATTTCTGACACTGAAATTGTTTACTGCATCCCAAGACTGAGTCATGTCATGGTTTTCCTTCCATAAATGTTGCTATCTTAAAGTCCGTCACCATCTAATACAGTTATACAACTTTATAGTATATAAAGGACTTTCATGTATATTAAGTCATTTGTGAGATCAAGGATATCCTTCATTTCTTAATGTCTTATAGCTGTTTTTGTTTTAAATCTTAAAGCCATTCACAACCTAAAAAAAAAAATTAATACTTTGGTGCATTTTAAATGGCTAATTCTATTCTTTGACTGATATGACTGAGCCGTTGATATGTCTATGTAGCACCCAATTAAAAAATTTATCTCAGTACTGACGTCCCATTACCTGAAGTATCCTGAGGACATTTCCAGTGTCTTCATACTTTGCTACCTGCCAGGGAATTTCTATAATAACATCCTCAACATATTATTACCAAACACGTATCTTAAGTACAGGTCATTCTGTTCTTTGCTCCTTCCCCCCATTGCAGCAGAAGAGTATTTTTCTTGCTAACTCTCTTCCCTCACATATTCTGTGGACATTTCTCATCCACCCCCCCCCAACCCCTCACCCCCCACCTTTTGGGGACTTCATCCTGAATCATTTGCATAAACCCACTGCAGCTTTCTTTCTTCATGCAGATTGTGAATCACTCCTTTATAAAACCTTTCAGTGATAATACATGGTCCTCAAATTAGAATCCACTCTATCACAGGATTTGCAAGACCTTTAGGGTCTGGCCTGCCCATCTTTCCAGCTCCATTCCTTGCCATACTCCCTGCTGTCACCAACGCTACTGCATACTACAGATATAGTTTTCTTTGAAAGTGCCTTATCTTTCATCTTTTAGGGTTTTCAGTCATACTCTCTGTCATTCTGAATGGAACACACTGTCTTTTCATCACCTCCTAACTGCCTGAGCACTCCCAGAGCCTTCCTTCACGTGTGGCCCAGCTGTGTGTTCTCACTTTGCCACATCATCCCTGTATAGTATCTAATGCTCTCACTGAAACTATTTCCTTAACTGTCCCACTGGTTTGTAAACCTCAGGATAGCTGAATTTAGTCTGATTTACTAGGTGTGTCCTCAGCACAGATCCTGAAGCCAAGTGCAGGTACTCAATATTAGCTGAATGAAAGGATGAATGAAGGATAAACAAATATAATCAGAGAGGCACAAATATCAGAGACAAAACAGCAGATTCAAGGTTTGGCCAGGTTTCTAGAAAAAATGAGTGGTCAACAGTTTGGTTCAAGAAGTCTTGAGCAATCATCAACCTAAGGCAGCAAGAAAGCTCTAAACAGACTCTTAGTAATTGTGAAAAGTAAAAACTGATAACCACACCACCAAACAGTCCTTTTTATCCTCATCTTGGCCAAAGTTTCCCAGAGTTTATCTTAATGTGGTCCCAGGACAATATGCATAGGGATTCTCCATTCCCAACTAGCTCTGCCTAATGAGTCAGAATCACATGGATAGGGCCAGAAATCAGAATTTTTAACTAGCATCCTAGGAGATACTTATACACCTTAAGGTCGTAGGCTGGAAGTAGGGACAACTACAATAGCTGATTGGGTAGGAAGAACAAGAGCAGAGAGCAAATACCCGCCCTGGTGGTGACTAGCTCAACTGTGAGGCCCCAGTTGTGCTACATGTGGTACATGACTCACAAATAAGGACACCTTGCCCTCTTTATCCACAATGAGCTCATGCATAGCTGACTCATGTGGCCCTGAGAGTTTCCAACAAGTGTCATGTTATGGGGCTTGCTCTCTAGGCACTTGAGTCATAACCTCCACTTAATTTCTCACTGTGGCCTCCTTCCACCTGTATGAGGCATAGCCTAGTGTAATCCATTTGTGGATTCCATCTGCACAGATGAATATTTAAGCAACATTCATTAAAACAACATTCCCTTATGCAGAACCTGGACAAAGACCTAATAATAATAATAATAATAATAACCAGGAATTTATCATAAGCTTTTACTCCTCTGAGGAAAACAAAATGTCCTCTTTAGCCCCACTGAACCTGTGGTTTTAAAGCTCTTTCCAATTTTGCATTGTTGTCCAAAAAAAATTAGATATGGCTGGCTGAAAAAAATCGAGAAATTTCTATCTAAGGAAAAGAAGTTCTCTTCAAACCAACATTTCCTGTTTTGATCTTGTGCTCAAAGCAATCTCATTTTTCTCCTTTGGGTTGGACATATGGTTTTGTCATTTATGGTTATGCCCATAATCTTTCATGCTCACAATGAGTCCAGAATATATACTGATTTTTGTTACTCTTCTGTTATTTGTAGCTTAAGATTACTCTTCACCTTCCTCCCAAGATTGTTCTATCATTGGTCATTTGACGTGAGTGCATTGCACCTAAGTCCCCAAGGAACAGAATGTATGTAATGTGGGTAGGAAAAACAATACTTCTTGATTTTCCCAAGTCACTTGAATCATATGTTTTAAGCGTAATTAAAAACATATTTTTAAAAGCAAATGGAGTCAATAAACTAGAAAAGCTGCATGGTTGTACCTAGAAGGCTCTATGTCTCTAGATTTTAATGAACTACAATAGAGGACCCAGGAACCGTGGGCACTTCAGTTCCAACCCAGGCGCACAAGAGGACACATACCTGACACAATGTGGCTGGTCTGTCACAACTGCTTTGCACAGAAAGTCTCAGGAGAGAAAGGAGAGGAAATATGTGAGGACACCCTGAGGATTATACAAGGATTTTATAAATAACCTCCCTAAGGTGAGTGTGGGGACCTCGTAGGCCTTTCCACAGGTGGTATGATTAAAGGAAGAGCAATGTACTGTCTTTGGACCCCTCGTTTCCAAGATCTGAAAACTTGATTATTTTCCTGTAATTAATATCTTTTTTTTTAAAAGATTTATTTATTTATACAAGCACTGGGTACAGTCAAAGGTGCGGGAGGGTGAGAGAATTCACCAGAGCCAGAGCGGAGAGCAGAACAGGCAGATTGACGAGGTACACTGCTGAGGGGAGCAGCGGGCGGCAGGAGAGGTCTGCGTGCCATGTTCGGACCCTCGCTCGGCAGCCGGGGATAGAACTGGCGCTGCAGAGGCTGCGGGCAGCTTCGCAGCCCAGTGCTCAACCGCTGCGCCACCAGGGAGGCCCTCCTGTAATTAATATCTTTAAGAACTGTAACTATGAGGGAAATATCTTCCTGAGCCAGTTCCCTTTATCAACTGCAGTGACACAACTCCCACCAAGTCTATGGGACATCGTCACCCTTCATCCCACTGTCAGAAATTCATTTGGTTTGACATTTCCAATCCTGGAAACTGGGAGCCTCTGGTGGCGACATGAGACAAGGTGGCAGTGGGGGGGATTATACACTAGCGATTTAATCCTTGGCACATACTAAATTATTTTGTATACTAGTTTCTCCTGTAATTTCTCTAGCTGTGAATTATAGTGAATTTATTTACACAATTGATAAAATGTCATCATTTGTTAAAGTCAATTACTTGAGGTAAAATAACTAATTACTAAGATTTTAGCAAAAATAAAGTAAAAGCTTTTTATCCTAATGGTGGGGACAGCATAATCTCTAAGTTACAGACTTTGACTAGATGTTTGTGCTAAAGTTCCAAAATTAAAAATTTGTTTAATAACTAGCCATGATTCATTAGACTTTTATTGTTTGAAGAAGGAGAAAATCATGTGTAGAAATATCTTCTCAATGTCTGGGGTACAGGCCAGAGGTGCAAGGGGTGAAAGGATTTACCACAGACAGAGTGGGGAGTAGAACAGGCAGATATATTGAAATACACTGCTGAGGGGAGCAGTAGGTGAGACAGGAGAGGTCTACTGCGCCATGTGGGTCAGCTCCCTGGCTGGGGGTATAGAACTCCTTCTGCAGTAGCTGCTGATAGCTTCACAGTGCTGAGACATAACCCCTTGCATAACAAGGGAGGCCCGTCTATGTCAATTTTTAAGATATACCTTTTATGTCATGTTGATTAGGGGATGAAGATGGGGAATGGTCATATACCATTGGTAAGATTCCAAATTGGTACCAGTTTTAGAAGCTAAACTAGCAATTCCATCCCAAGAATCTATCCTACAGAAATGTTTGTTTCATGTGTAAGAATAATGATACTCATTAAGTATACAAACAGTAAAGTGAAAAGGCAACCAACGGAATGAGAGAAAATACTTGCAAATCAGATATCTGAAAAAGGTTACTATCTAGAGAATGTCTACAATCCCCAAAAATTAAAACAACGCAAATTAAAAATGGTTAAAGAACTTGAGTAAACATTTCTCAAAAGAGATATACAAATGTCCAAGTAGGGCCTCCCCGGTGGCGCAGCGGTTGAACACTGGGTTGCAAAGCTGCCCGCAGCCTCTGCAGCGCCAGTTCGATCCCTGGCTGCCAGGTGAGGGTCCCACATGGCGCACAGACTTCTCCTGCCGCCCGCTGCTCCCCTCAGCAGTGTACTTCATCAGTCTGCCTGATCTGCTCCCTGCTCTGGCTCTGGTGAATTCTCTCACCCTCTCGTGCTTCTGACTGTACCCAGTGCTTATATAAATGGATAAATAAATCTTTTTTTAAAAAAAAAAAGTCCAAGTACATGAAAATATGCTCAACTATGCTCAACATTATTAATCATTAAGCAAATCAAAACCACAACGAAACACTATTTCACATCTACTAAGATGACTACAGAGGCTGCGGGCAGCTTCGCAGTTTCTTTGTGAAAAAGAAACAAATATTGACAAGGACAGGGAAAAATTGGAACCCTGTGCACTGCTAACAGGAATGTAAATTGGTGCAGCCATTATGCAAACAGTATGGCGGTTGCTAAAAAAATTTTAATAGAATTACCATATGACCCAGCAATTTCACTTCTGAGTATATATCTAGAAGAACTGAAAGCAAGGTAGCAAAAGATATATTCATACATTCACATTCATAGCAGTACCATTCACAATAGCCAAAAGGCAGAAATTATGCAAGTGTCCATGGATTTGTGAGTTTGACAGAGTGAAAATAAATACTGCACTTGACTCCAAAGAGCCAGATGGAATTCCATCTTGGCACTAGCTGGTCATGTGACCTTAGGTTCATAAACACACTGGCATTTGCATTTTTATCTTTAAGTAATGCTATAAATTTCAGATATTCAATCTCCTGTCTTTCCAAGAAATCTTTCAGTTGCATCTTTGGTTGCAGGGGAGAGGTAGGGTTGGGGCACAAAGTAATCAAATCCCATCATAGCCAAATCCCATAGTAACCAAATCCCATAGTAATTACTATGTATAGCAGCAACCTCAGAATTGAATCTATCCTTGGGATATAAGCATAATTGGTCTGCTGCTCAAAAAGAATCTTTGAAAGAAAAGAATTCTCTCAACTTCTTGAAGGGGGCCAAATGTTCATTTCTATAGGAGAACCCATTCTGCTGGGTCCAGGTGTGAAAGGTTTTCAGATACTTCATCATAAGTCCCGTGCATACTTATTTGTTCTTCATCAGAGGAAACATCTACCTTAACCCACCCATCACTTTCTAACCATTCATTACACTAAACACAGTGTCTCTCTGAAAGTCTTCATAGTGTTGTTTTTTTAGTTTCCTCAGGCACAGGATACAGCTCATGTCCCTTTTCTGTTGTCTCTAAGTCCTCTCAGAATTCTTGTTCCCTTCTCCCATAATGTTTCTTTTTTCTTTTTCTTTTTTTTTTTAATTTATACAAGCACTGGGTACAGTCAGAAGCGCGGGAGGGTGAGAGAATTCACCAGAGCCACAGCGGGGAGCAGAACAGGCAGACAGAAGAAATACACCGCTGAGGGGAGCGGCAGGAGAGGTCTGCACACCATGTGAGACACTCACCCAGTGGCTGGGGATCGAACCGGCGCTGCAGAGGCTGCGGGCAGCTTCGCAACCCAGCACTCAACCACTGCACCACCAGGGGAGGCCCTCCCATAATGTTTCTTAACACTGGGCTGCAGAGCTCAAGCAAATACACAATTGTGGGGGTTTTATTTCTTCAAAGGAATTCTGATTAAAGTGGTAGTAGTGGTGTATTTTTGTCTTTTCATTGCAACGAGCTCTATAAATTTACCAAATCCTAATCTAAGCTGATGTCTGACTCTTTGACCTTTAAATCTTACTTTCCAGCAATGCTCTTTGACATTTTTTCCCTTCAGTTGACTCCTGAAATCATGAAAAATCTACACAAGGGCAAATACCTAGATCAAAAAGTGATTGAAGATGATGAGATTCTCTCCCCCACATCCAGAGATATACCTCAGTCCCTTAATGAAGCCAGGTTTCCTCAGAATTTTTTAAAATTTAGAATATTTCTAAGAATTACTATAAGAAAGAAAAAATCAAAATCAACAAACAACTATGAACCAGAGACACACTGTGGGGGAGGGGCGGGGAAAGAGGGGTTGGGGTCAAAATAAGGGGGTTGCAATTGTATGGGGAATATAAAAATAAAATTTAAAAAATAGAATATTTCTTAACTTCCCCATGCATCTAAGAAAAATAAAATTCAAGTTATTTTTCTTCTTATTCTTACCCCAATTCTATAAACTCCCCTACCAGAAACTTCTGCATATAATGGACATTCCATCACAATTCATTGATTTGTGGGTTCAAAAAACCCCCTGCCTCTAGTTATCAAGTAATTACTATGTATAGCAGCAACCTCAGAATTGAATCTATCCTTGGGATATAAGTATAATTGTATTATATTAATTGAATGTTATATGTTCATTCTCCAGAGAAAGGATATGGTTATTCTTTCCAGTGTATAACTATACTGGGTTGGTTTGCTGTTTATTATTTTTCTTTCCCCACCTGAACATAAGGTCTAAAGAGCATAGGCCTTGTTTTGTTCCCTGCTTGCCGTATCTCCAAGGCATGGATCAGGGCCAGCCACACTACTACTATTGAATGTAACAGGATTATTATTCTCTAGAGGCAGCTTTCAGGCTGATTCCATTGCATGGTCTTTGGCTGTCCTTTAGTGACCTCTTGGGTAGATTCTGTATCTCCCTCATCACTTACAGCATTAAAAGTTCAGTCCAGGGCCTCCCCGGTGGCGCAGCGGTTGAGCGCTGGGTTGCGAAGCTGCCCGCGGCCTCTGCGGCGCCGGTTTGATCCCCGGCTGCTCCCCGGCCGTCGGAGGAGGGTCCCACATGGCGCGCAGACCTCTCCTGCCGCCCGCTGCTCCCCTCAGCAGTGTACTTCGGTCCTTCTGCCTGCTCTGCTCCCCGCTCTGGCTCTGGTGAATTCTCTCACCCTCCCGCGCTTCTGACTGTACCCAGTGCATGTATAAACAAAACAAACAAACAAAATAAATAAAACATGCCTCTATAAAAAAAAAAAAGATTAAAAAAAAAAGTTCAGTCCAGTTTAAAACTTCAACCTCAACCCCATGCAAATTTTATTCCTCTCCCACCAATAACTACATTGGTACTCCCTCTTTCACTGTTCTCCTTGTTGTGGAGGACGGAGGTACCCCTGGTTTTAACAACCCTTTTCCTATTCCCCTCTGCAGAATGCTAGCTCCTCAAATGTTTGGAGTAACAGAAGAAGAAAAAGAATAGTTTTTTCTTGTTTAACCTACTATAGTTGAAATGCTTTTTCCACTGCCTGAAGCATTGTGGCTGGGGAACAGTGACCTTCCATGACATCTACCTTGCTTCCAAGAAACTGACACATTCTCACATCCAGAAGCAGAAATGGGAGCTGCTCCATGATCCCTCATCCTCCTAAGTCCTGCCACTTCTCAGACTGGAACACCAGGAAGCAGGTGGCAGGCTCCCCTTTTTGCAAGAGCTCACTCTTCTTTGGCCAGTAGGAAGTACCCCCCATCTTTCGCCCTTGCACAGAAAAGCTGTTTTTCTCAGAAACCCAACCACTTTTTTCCCGTTTTCATAATTTATTTATTTTTAAACATCCTTTTTTATTTTTTCACAATATAGGATTTCTCCCCTTAGGTGCAGTTAACATAGTTTCCCCACCACCAAAATGCCCCAGGAAAGCTTCTTAACTTGAACAGCAACCCCACAGCCTGATGATCTCAGTTCCGCTTTCCCCATCTTCTTGCACTTTCTCAAATAGAGAAGAGGTGGGGGTAGGGTAGAGAAGAAGAAACATTATGTTTGCATTCCACAAAGTTGGTACTTTCCTTCTGAAGGGCAATTCGTGAATCCTTATAGATTTACCAGCTTTCTCACTTCAACTGGGATCCGACCTGTCAATTTCAGTCCCATGTACCCTGTTACTTGTGCTACAAAAGCTTGTCTTTTATATTGCATGTCTCTCAGGGCCTACCATCATGCCTTCTTCTGAAGCAGTGAGACACTCAATAAATGCTTATTAAATTCTTTATTTAGCATTTGTGATAATTCTAGACTACAAATTCTAGACTTCAAAATGAAACCTGTTGACAGAGCGTGTAGGTATCGTGTCATGAATCCTGATGAAACTATGGAGACTTTAGACCCCTGTGGGGATTTCTAAATGTCACTCTGACCCTTCACAGAGCCCAGGGTTGGGATTCTCCAAATGCTCCAATCCACCAGAAAATCTCCCATATGGGGAAAGAACAGGGACAATATTTTTTAAATTAGATGCATGCTTAGGGTGGAATTAAAAACAGAAATATTTGATAATGAGAGTCTTTTATCTGTTTGCTGCAAGTTCCTTGGGCTTCAAAATGTCTCATTAGCTCCTGGAATGTGGTGTCACCAGTGTCACAAAGCAGCAACATTTTGCCACAATTCACAGATATTTATAAATTCTCCCCCTTGGGATTTGATTCATATTATGAGCCTTGTCACTGGGTTTTCTCTCTGTCACAGTTCAGATAAATGAAGTAGGGCAGTCTGTGGAGTTTTGCTTTCACATTCAGAGTTTCATCAACTTTTTTTGAACTTCAGTGAACATTAGATACATTTCTCTGTAGAATACATATCCAGGGACTAAAACTCAATTGTGGCAAGTTATTGGAGAGGTGGGTACATTATTCTAAGGCAGTGTTTGCAACTTGCCACTGAAACTCGTTTCACATCTTATATAAACCAGTCTCCCTCTCTGTACTCTTCCAGTAATTAGAGAAAATATACTTTTCTCAAACAAATGCTATGGTCATCAAATAGAAAAATATTTGTTAAACAAAAGTTTAATTTGATTTTTTTTAAAAATCCCCTTTCCTTCATCAAAAGTTGTGTAATTAGACATCTCTTAGCAAGTCTTAAATTTTAATCTTTATCTTCCTCATCTGTCATTTAAGATCAGGCTAACTTGTCCATTAATTATTTATTTTGTACTCAGTTGTCTAGACAGCATTTTCATGTTACTATTTTATTTTATATTCACAATAACCACATATTAAGGAAATCATAACCTACATTTTGTAGATGAAGAAACAGGTTCAGAAAGGTTAAGTAATTTGCAGAGCATATGACTCGGCTATTCATTTAGTTCTAAAACCCTAACTCTAATTGCTGCAGTAGGCTGTCACCTAACTAAGTGCTGAGCTCCCTAAACTATTTCTTTCAGTTCTATGTTCTAAGTCATGGAACAATTTTGTTTCATCTCAAGAGGAATCACTGGGAAACTATTCTTCTGGCTTTCTACACAAAAATTATTATACCTACATATTTTATAACTACTTCAGTGTTATGAATGTTAGAGAAAAAGGGATACTTCAACATCTTTTACTTTTTCATCCAAAAATATTCTACTCAAAAATATTGCGGGTTTTTTTTTTTTATTATTTTAACAATTCCCCCCAAAAGAGATGATACAACCTCCCTCAGAAGACATTATTGCTTACTGTTGAAGGAAGAGATTTTTTTTCCTGTCTGATGTGTCTCCCTTCTATTCTAATTTATTGTCAGTACTTTAGAATGAATTTGATCATTGTTTCCTATCCCTTTCACATGATGAGAAGTAACAGGACATGATGTGCTTAAGGGGAGATACAAAATTATATTGAGATAACACAAGGAATGTTAATTCCTTTTGCAATCTGTGTTTCAGTGGTTGTCTGTACAGACTAAAAATAGTAAGAAAAAAAAGTCCATAGATGGACAGATGAAGATCCCAAGTCCTATTTAAAAGAATTCTTCATCATTACTCTTCTTTTACATAACAAAAGTTCAATATCATGTATGCCTGGGAATTTTTTTTTCCCCTTGAAAACAATAACACTTACGGAAGAGGGTGGAGAGGAAGGAAAGGTAGCTCCGACTAATAGATAACTGATCTCATCAAGAATTATCTAAATGTATTTAGTAAGAATTATCTTATCCAGATGTGCTGCCCAGAAAATGAAAAATATCATGCCCATAAGTCCTTGAGGAGTGGAACATAATTTTCCTATCAGCTAAACACTCAATGGAAGAGAAGAAACATTTGAGAAAATAATACAGCTTTAAAAAAATTAGAAATGAATGAGAATTTGTAGACCTCTTTTTTTCACTTTGGCAAAGCTATTATAAATAGCATTTTTTTTTAGACTGTCTCGCTAAAACAAAACAAATGTTTCCTGTCAGCATGGAAAAAGAAATTCCTGTCTAAAATTGTGTTATCTGGTTTTTAGTCCACTTAATTAAGAAAGCTGTTAAATGTCATGCTATATGTCATCAAATGCCCTTTTTAAAACTTATTTCAATTTTTCATAAATTCATTCCAGTTTTTGTGTTCCCACTATTTAATCCTTTAGGAGTTTTTAAAGTAGTCATCATATCTAAAAGCCAAATATACACTCTTCTTGACATAACTCCTTTTTTACATCAGAGTACAAGAATACCAGGAATATAGATGTATACAGAAGATCAATTCATCTATTAAAATATAAGAGTTTCACATATGTCATTAATACTTTTAAAAAGAAAATCTACAATGTGGAACTGGATGAGCTAAATTGAGCTATATTAGCTCTAACATTCTAATTTTTCATGTTCAGAAAAATCCCTGAGACTCAGAACTTGAATGAAATGGAGATCATAAAATTGGTGGCAAAAAGTTGAGTTCCTTTCTACAAAGCCAGCAAACTTTCTTCACTACCACACTGTTCAAAAATATTTATTTCACAGCTACTATGTGCCAGGCACTATGATAGGCTCTGATGATACAAAAATGAGTAAAACAGCATGTTGAATCTGAAGAAGTATCTCTGTCGAAGAGCAAAATAAATAAATTGATGAGCAAGTTTTGGTGTAACATATCACTTACTGTCCTAGCAGCTTCAAAAATATACACTTTTATTTCACAGCTTTGCTAGATTAGAGTTGGGCATGATTTAACTGGGTCCTTTGTATCAGGGACTCTCACAGGACTGCAATCAAGGTCTCTCACAGGACTGCAATCAAGATGCCAGCCAGAGCTGAAGTCTCATCTGAAAGTCCAGCTAGAAAAGTTGAGTTTCTGTGATTGCGGGCAGAATTTAGTTCCTCCTAGCATGTTATGCTGAGGTCCTCGTTCTCTCGCTGGCTATTTACCACAGGCCTTCTTCAGTCATGCTTTGTCACATGGGCCTCCAAACAGGCTTTTTTTTTTTTTTTTTTTAATCAAAGTGTATAAGTTAAAAAGGCAACAGAATCTTTGAGCTAGATAGATAAAGGTAGAGATCATTGGGGCCATCTTAGATTTTATCCATCACGGAATATTAGAGTTAAAACAAACAAATAAATGTTGAAAGATAAGTGCATGGGGGCAGTAGGACCACAGGGATAGGTTCTAAACCAGACAAAACCAACTAAAGATGTCAAGCTATCATTTGAGTTGAATTTTAAAGGATAACCAATCATAGCTCAATGAAGATGGAAAGATCAGTTGAAGCAGGAGCAGGTCTATAAATGCATAGAGGCACTAAAAAAATCAAAACTATGTTCACATATTTACAGTTATATTGGAATAACACAATATCGGATAGTTGGGAAAAACGTTGCTTGCTTAGGATCAGCAAATTTTAGAGTTGAATACCCTAGGGGGAAAATAAAAGGCACAGAAACACTAAGTCTAGAACATGGTAGATATCTCTATTTTATTGTTAAAGGGATGGACTGACTTTTATGATCATATTTTGGGATATGAGAGTGGAATCTCATTTCTAGTGCTACAAAGTGATTTTTTAAAAATTCATTCATATGCACATTCATATCCCAATATGTGATCATAAAAGTGAGTCCATCCCTTTAAAAATATAATAGAGATAAAATTACAACTGTTAGGAGAAAGAGAAAGGGAAATTATGTTTATACTTAAAATTCTGGAGACAACCATAAACTGATGGAGAGGAAGGTTTAAAAGAAAGTTTAAAGTTTCTACTCATAGAAATGAAAATAAAGAGGAAATTGATATGGTGTGATACCAGCTCTTTGGAGAAAAAAATAAAATATTTTATACACATACAAGGCAATAATGAAATTTTACAACTAGTTCTGTCTTAACATTCCAGAGAAATAAACGTTTTCCAAAGCCTTCTGCTCAAACTCACCAAAATCTGTATAATTTCTGGCGCCAAAACATATGCAATGCATCCTCTGTAGGATCCAAGACATAAGATGGCTTATATTTCACATATTTATTACTCAGCATGTGTGTGTTAGTATGAAATAGATACATATTTGCATTTTTGCTGAATAACTTATTTTTCAAATCAGGTTAATCATGAAAACAAAATGAGGTACTATCACTTTGTCATTAACACTAAGATAACATTAACACCTAAGATAAATATTTTTGTCACAACAAGTATAGGAAATTTTTGAACCAAACAGTGAATTTGAATGGTAATAGTCATATCTTTTCCTGTAAGTTAGCTATGATTGCATGAAATATATAAAATGGAATTGCATATTTGTTATTCTTCATTCACATGGAGTTAGACGTAATGTCACTCAAATTTAGTCATTCTGCTGTCATGGGGTGATGGTTAAATCCAGTGGGAAGCAGCTTTTGGAGAAAAAGTAGGTTACTGTTAAGTCTACTACTACACACACCCTCTTTTCACTGCCTCTTAGGATTCTGGGTCACTTGCTACTTTCCCCAATTATGGCACACTCAATCTCTTTTGCACACTCAATCTCTTTTGGTCCTCGGTGTGGGAGTGTGTGTGTGTGTGTGTGTGTGTGTGTATATGGGTATGGGAAGGTATCATAAAAATATAATTCCAGGGCCTCTCCGGTGGCACAGTGGGTTTAGTGCCGCACTGGGAAGCTGTCCACAGCCTCTGCAGCGCGGGTTCGCTTCCCAGCTGGCCAGGGAGAAACCCACATGGCCCAGCAGACCTTGCCCGCTGCTCCCCTCAGCAGTGTCCTCAGTCTGTCTGCCTGTTCTGCAACCCAGTCTCTCTCTGGTGAATTCTGTCACCCTCCCGTGCCTCTGATCTGTACCCCAGTTCTTGTATAAATAAATAAAATCTTTTTTAAAAAAAGTATAATTCCATTCCTTTCCTATAAATATGTGATAGAACTAAACTCTTTGAGGAAAAAATATTGTAAAAATATAGAGCATGAGTCAGTGGGAAGGTAGATGATTTCAAGGGAATAAATAAAATTATAAAAAAAAAACTATGAAGGATAATGGCAGTAATTAGATACATGTGATTTCAAAGCATTCTTTGAAAATACTGTAGAGAAGACAATTCTTCAGATGCTTTAAGAATCAGAAACATTTTCAAATTTGTGTTGAGAAGATGTTCTACTAGAAAACCTAAAGATCTTGACTATGTATACAAAATCTTGAGAGAAGTATTCAATTATACAGACTATCTCTCCCAAATCTGCTACAAAAGAAAAAAGCAGGACTTTCGAAACTTTATTCAGTTGATTATCCTCTATAGAACACACTAATTGAATTATATGGAATATAATTTAGAGCCTGAAAGCTCACAGTAATCTTTAAGTCCGCAGGGAAACTAAAAGGCTCCAGAGAGGCAAACACAGCTCAGAACAGGGAAAATTAATTAATATACTTTCACCTTTTCTGAAAGGAGAGATATAAGAAAAGTATTCTTTTTTAAGGTCTAAATGTCTTATATGTAGATCACATCACTTCCTATTTATGTAATAAGTAACTATGACTTTGATTTGTTTTTAAATTTATTTATGTATGCATGCAAGAACTGAGGTACTGGCCAGAGGTGTGCGGGGTGAGAGGATTCACCAGAGACAGAGTGGAGAACAGAACAGCAGATGGACTGAAATACACTGCTGAGGGGAACAGGAGGCGAGTTAGGAGAAGTCTGCTGCACCATGTGGGTTAGCTCCCTGGCCGGGGATCGAACTAGTGCTGCAGAAGCTGCAGATAGCTTCATAGGTTGCATCTTAACCCCTGCGCCACCAGGGAGGCCCACTATGACTTTGATTAATAAGGAAGATGTGGGCACTTCCATTAGGTGTATATTGGAACAACTCGTTCCTATCTTCCATGTGTTATTCTCTTATATCTCTTATATATGTGTTATATATGTCTCATCTATGTGTTAGTCTCTTATATTCTCTTATACCTACCATCTCTCTCTTTGCATTACAATCTGAATGTTTTCCTTATGCCTTCAGTTTATCAAGCCTTTTATTTAACTGATGTCTGTAAGTTTTTATTTTAATAACATACTTTTGTTATAATAATAAACATTTTCATTTTTATTATTTATATTTGTTTTTTGCCTACTCTTTTTTTCAGTATATCTTCCTTTTTTCTTATAAATGTATTCATTCTCTTATTGTTGATCATTCTAAATATACTTTTAAATCTCTTTTGGATAATTATACTATCAATAGTTCAATTTATCTAATAGATTTTTTCCATTGGTTGCACCAGCTAACACTCTCTTATGCAGTGTGAACCTGGGTATGTTTTATAAAATCAGTGTGTAAGTTCATCTTCAGAGAGAGATGTCTCCCACCTCTATAGATGATTATAACCTGAGATGTGGAGATTGCTTCTGCAGTAGTTTTATATTTTCCTCTGCTAGAATCCCACAAATCTTAAGTGTTCTAAGCCAACTTCACCTTAGATTCTGAGGTTCTGTTCCTGTACTACTTTGGTTATTCAAATTTCAGTCCCACAAGAAGTCTAGATTTAGATTTTCATTTTGTACAAGACTTTTCACCCATCAACATGGCAGATGATCTGTTCCCATGTCAGATCCTCAGGCGATATGCCAGGTCTGTCTCTGGAACAGTTTGTTAGCTCCCTTCGTGAATTGGACAGACTATTTACATATTTCCCCATTGTACAAGAGCTTTCCACGTTAGCTTCTAAAGCATATACTGTGTGAATACCGTTGGCCTGCTTGGCATCAAGCACCAGTCACTACAATGACTTATGTTCCCTCTATTTCCTGCTATTAAAGATTTCCCTTTCTGACTTTGAACTAAGCTTTGTAGTTAATATTTTAAAATTTATATTATAGTTGACATTTCTATGTATTTTAAGTTAGAAGATATACTTCCTACATGTGCTTAGTCAGCCAACCTTCCCAAAAATCAAATTTGTGGCTTAAAAAAAAATGGGGGATTTTTGTAGCTACATGCCTCATTGAAATAGTAAAGAAATAGACTTTCTTCTTGAACTATCAAACTTTCAGTTCTGTTGACTCTTCCATTTCTGCGGACATTTTTTAACATTTAAGAAGCCCTTTGCAGCAGAAAATGATAAAAGGTCTTAAGTGTATTTATGCCTTGCAGCATATAGAAAGAAGACAATCTTATGCTGTCATTTTTTTATATTTTGCTTCTTCATGAATGATGCCTTAAAGGTAAAGAATCCAAATTGCTTTTCCTTTATTTCTGTCAAAACCCTTTATAGAGACTGCTTATATGAAGTCTCTTAGGAATGGAGGGAATTGAGGCAAAAGAAGAACTCTTCAACTTTCTGGCCAAAGAGGGCTCTCAAACCCCCTGTTGTTCCCGTGAGCCAAGACAAACATGCCTGGCAAAGAGTTCTCACTCCACCCTGTCAACTCTGAGAAGGTTATGGACTCCACCCAACCTCTGTTCCATTTTTAATATACCTTTGTGATAAAATGTATTGTATCCATTTAAAAAAAAAGTCTTGAAGGTGTGGCTGACAAGAAGGAAAGTAATATCCTGCCACTGCCTCCATGTGAAGGTCACTCAGCCCCAGTTCGTGGCCTCCCCTCTCTACTCTGACTGCACAGCTCAGTCTCCACGTTTTGTTCAGTGAAAGCGACAACATTCATACTTCACCACCTGGGAAAATGCCATAAATTGTCAGTCACGTGTGCCCTGGCAAACACCCAGGTGCATGACTGAGCTCACACTGGTCAGTCACAGGAAGAATACCAGCATACCTTACTTTCCTCAGCAAATTGAGGAAATGCTGCATGAAAACCAAATGTTTGCAAATTGAATCACTCTTTGAATGCATTGGAAATTTGCTGTTTAATGGAAGTTGCAGAGGATTATTTATTGAATGGTAAAATTCCTTTGTAAAGTAGTAATGGTCTTTTAGATTCTCTGTTTTCACTTTGAGAATTTTGTGATCCAGTTTTTCTTAAAGAAAGACATGCCTGTAACAATAATTTATCCACTCTAAGTGCCACTTAATCTTTGGGTGTTCAGTTTTCTTTAGGGGAATATTAGTACACCAGGCCCAATGACCTCAGCAGTCTCTTCCAACTTGAAATTCACTGTCTTCCAGGCAGTCTAGGAAAGAATTAGAGAGATGACCACCTTGGTGTTATTCTTTCTGATTGCATCATTCCATCCATAGTCTGAAGGAATGTGAGCTACCACTATCAGTTTTGGGTTTGTCTTTTTAGTTAAAGCAACATTGTTTTATCTATTTTTGAACAGTTCCATTTGAGGGTTCATCATAGAAGTGAACTTGTGACATGGCATAGAAAGCTAGAACCATGGAAAATGGACATTCAACATATGAGACTTCTTTCTATGGCTATCTTCCCTGTTTTATTTTTGGCCCAGAGAAAAATCATTATAAAGGTCAGGCCTGCCTCTAACAGCTTCATAGGTTAGGACCTTCTTTTTGAATGTTCCCTGGAGCATAAGGCACTACATACAACATTTTATTATTTGTTTTGAGCACTACTGATGCCCAAAGGGTAAATCATGTCGACTCTACTTCCTATACTGGAAAAAGAGTACTACCAGTTAGTTAGGTTGCTTGGGAAGTCATCTAGTCAGTTACTAATGAAGCTAACAACAATTTTGTGACAGAAATTAAATTGTCTGATATCAACAGTATTTTATTTAGTAACTTTACTTATTATCCCCACTGAGGATAACAAAGAAGTTCGTGCATTCAGGGAGCTCATACATTCACCAACTCACCCTCAGCATAATCTCAGTAACAGAAGGCAGCTAAATTGTGTATGTCAAACATTAATGAAATACTGGTGGTGTAGTTCATTTCATCCACAGCACAAACCTTGAAACACAATTGTAGCTAATATTTTGACTCCCTTTGTGGCTAAAAATGTTCTTCCATATTAGTGTAAACATGAAGTCACTGAAGTTAAAAAAAGTGTCTAATTCATACCAATCTTATTTCATCTAATTTAATAGCATCAGTTAATGTTAAACAACATGAGACAATTTAGCAAAAGTCAGAGAACTGATAATCACATTTGGCTTCATTACTGGTTATAGAAATAGTAACACTGTAAACTCATCTCATCAGCTGACATTTAACAGGTTATTAGAAGACACCATGAAACATCCTATACTGGCATATAAGATAATTTACATAGAATTATTACCAAACTGACACAGAAAAAACAGGAAAGAAATTGAACCTATTTTTACAAACCTTCCCAAAAAGACAATCTCACATCTAGATAGTTCACCAAATTCAATGAACTATGCAGTCCCATCCAACTTGAAATTCACTGTCGTACTAAGGAAGTCTAGGAAGAATCAGAAAAATGCCCCCTTTTGCCTATACTTTCTGACTGCATCATTCTGTCCATAGTCTGAGGACACGTGTCTTCCTGTATTACTGGCATAATTCATCAGTGAATTACCCCAGGATTTAAATATTAAATAACATCCATCGAACATGAAACTTACAGGGGATAGAAAAAGGTTTTTAAGAGACACCTCCCTATGATTCATCAGCCTAGCATAATCTAAATTGGACTTCACAAGAAAGAAAAACAACAAACTGGCGCAGTGGTTGAGCGCAGGGTTGTGAAGCTGCCTGCAGCCTCTGCGGCGCCGGTTCGATCCCCGGCTGCTCCCCGGCCACCTGAGGAGGATCCCACATGGCACGCAGACCTCTCCTGCTGCCCGCTGCTCCCCTCAGCAGTGTACTTCGGTCCTTCTGCCTGCTCTGCTCCCCGCTCTGGCTCTGGTGAATTCTCTCACCCTCCCGCACTTCTGACTGTACCCAGTGCATGTATAAACAAAACTAACAAACAAACAAACAAATAAACAAATAAATAAATTAAAAAAAAGAAAAACAACAAACACATGAATGAAAAAATCATAAATAATATTACCATGACTAAGTGGGCTACATATCATAAATACAAGGGTGATTTATTTATAATTTTGAAAAAGCAATGTAATTTACATTTTAATTACTTACATTATGTTAATTATATTAACATTAAAAAGGAAGACAATAGAATTAATTCAATAGATTTATTTTTTTTGATTCATAGTTTCTTTTTTTTTTTTTTAAAGATTGATTTATGCATACAAGAGCTGAGGTACAGGCCAAGAGCGGGGAGTGAGAGGACTCACCAGAGACAGAGCAGGCAGGCAGACCAACGGAAGCACACTGCTGAGGGGTGCAGTGGGTGAGACAGGAGAGGTCTGCTTCACCATGTGGGCTGCTCCCTGGCAAGGCCTTGAACTGGCTAACAGTGTGGTGCTTAACCCCTTGCACCACCTAGGAGGCCCAATTTAATAGATTTAGAAAATTTATTTCATAAAATTCAACACCTATGAATTGAGTCTAGAAGGGCCTGGCAAACCAAGGGGACTTCTTAAACTGAGAGCATACTTACAAAAGCTCCACTACAAATATTATCCTTATTTGCGATTTTTTTTAACAAGACAAGGATGACTACTATACCCTTTTGTTCAGATTATACTGGAAAACCTAGAGAATGTAATAAAGCAACAAACAGAAATGAAAGGCATAAGAATTAGAAAAAATAGTTTTCATTTATCATTATTAAAATTGGTAAGTATAGTCATGACAATTGAATACAAACCCAAAATACAAAAAGTGACTAACTTCTACATACCAACATTACAGAAATTAGAATGAAACTTTTTAAACTCCATGCATTAAAAGCATCAGCTTCCCAGGTACCTGCATAGGAATTTAAAGAATAAACATCAAGAAATGACTGCTGTAAGAGTAGCAATCTGATGACGTAAGTGCTTAAAAAAATGATCCAAAATCATGTATCATGTAAATGTAACTAATTCTTAAGAATTATTTCTTAAAACCAAAGTCTTTCTTCTTCTTCCTCTCTTTTGGGCTACTACATCTTTTAAAAGCAAAATATCACAGCTATTTGAAAATTTGCCAGTAATTCCCTAATAATGTCAGAAAATAGGAATGAAGTTCAGGAAACTTTCAATGGAAACCACTGGTTTGAAACTGATGGAGCTGGAAGGGCTCATGCTCAGTGAAATAAGCCAGAAAGAAAAAGAAAAATACCGGATGGTCTCACTCACAGCAGGAATTTAGAAAACCTAAATAAAGGATCAGGAAAAAGACTAATTATAATAAAGTAAAAATCAAAATGAACAAGCAACTATAAACCAGAGACACACTACAGGCAGGGAGAAGGGAGTAGAATCAAAACAAGGGTGGTGGGAATTGTACGGGGACTATAACCACGATGAAAATACATATATTATACAAAAATGAAAAATGATGTAAAAAATATATGAAATTAAAAAGAAAGAAACTGATTTCATGTCTTTGAGGGAGAGTACCAAAAGAGAATAATTTAATACATAGTATTTTCTGGATCTCTTAAAGACATAATCCTTCAGGTAATCAAACAGCTTCATATACAAAGTCTTATCACAAGGTGTCTAGAGAGGTAATTATGAACTAATAGAGAACTTCTGAATGTCACCTCATGGAATGTTTACAGTACTCAATTAAGTGAGTTTTGATGAATTTCCTAGATGGCTCGGACCAGGGGCCAGGTACCAACTTCAAGTCTTCTTTTATAATTTTACATATAGTTCCTCACTCACAGTAACTCTAGCTATCTATGAGATGATTCTGCAGGACCAAGAGCTAAGATTTGGCCATTTACACACAGACCACAAATGAATTACCCAGTGTTCTGGCAAAAGGATTTGAACTTAAGGATATGGGGCAATCTGCACAGGTTGCCAATGGTTTGTGAAAATAGTGAGGGGGGGAAAAAGGAAATTAAAAAATAAAACTTACTGGTATAATTACATTGGACAATATAAGCACATTCCAGTCAATCCACTTCATAGACATGATCTCACTGGTCTCCCCAACATCCTTACAAGGAAATGAGGGGGACGAGTGTGACTCCACCCTTTAAGTCAAGAGTCCGATCCTTCATTCCCACTTGTGGCTAGGAGTGGGTGGAACAAATTTAAACAGAGGAGCAAATTCCATCATCCTTATTTTTCACCCCTCAACATGTGGGTGAACAAGTTCGCCTTTCCCTGCTTGCAGCCTTGCAATTCCCAAAACAAATAGTCTCTAATGCTGGGGACTGACTCACTGACCAGTGATAATTCTCAAACAACTGCTGGTTTGTTTCTCAACCACTGTTTGGCCATGCTTACTTGGACTCAATACCTTGTAATGTAACTGCTTAGGATAAAATGTTGCTCATTGGCCAGGAAGAGATATTTTTAAAAGGAAGACAATGGTAAATATGAAAAAGGAGACATTTTATACTCTTGCACTAGAAGAATATGTTGCTAGCACTGTGCTCCCCCAGAAGCCAAGATTTGAAACCAGAAAAAGCAAGCATATTGGCCATTTGGAAGTTCACCCAAATAAAAAATTCGATCTCTTGCTGTTTTGTTTTGTTTTTTTCCTGAAACAAATTGCTTAAGATTTGTGTCCTTATGTATGACTTTTCTCCCCTTAATTGGTGGCAACCTTCTTCAAATTAGTCAACAAAACATTTAAAGTAATTTGTAATGTTGAGGAGAGGTCATTGGACAAGAGAACAACATAATAAAAATTTATTGAATAGAAATTTTCACTTTAGGAAGTACAGATAATTTATCTAAAAACCAACTCCTTAGGACTCATGTTTGTTTATCCCTTAAAAATGTTTCAACTTTTCTTTCTCCCACTACAAATAAAAATGTCCCAAATATTAAAGGTTGAAAAGCACAGATCATTCTCCATCTAAATGTTGACATAGATACCCTACTCACAAATGGATATCCCTTATGGATACAGCACTCAGCAGTGTTGAACAGTCATCTGTGATGAGCACCATATGTGACATAATGATGCATTATTTCACTAAAGCTTTCAGGGCTTAAGAAAAATAGCCTAAGGAATCAGAATGCTCCTTTCTTAGTCAAGGCTGCAATCTTTGAAGTCCAAGACATGCTTGAAAACACTCATTACGTAATTGTAAAAGCCAAGGGAGGTCAAGTTTAAGAGTATGGAATAATATTACTATCAGTTCCCCTTTTCTGTGTTCAATCCAGATGGAAGCTGGACACAAGTGATAATAGCAAAGAAAAGGAGAATAAGTGGGCAGTACTCCCATCAATGGTCTCCTCTCATATTTCATTACTCTCTGCTCTCTATAAGCCCCAGAAAACAGGAAAATTACATCTGTTCAATACATGGTGGAAAGTCTCTGTCATCTTTCTATGATATCCTTTCAGCTTGCTGTTCGGCTGTTTCACTTCATATATCAATAGGAGCCCACTAGATTATTGAAACCAATAACATGAAATGAAGTTCTTGGTATCAAATAAAGAAGTTTAGAGTGAAAGTTGCATTACTTCACTCTTTCTAACTTGTTATATGATCTACAGCAAGTCACTTAATTTCTCTAAGTCTTTCTTACCTGTCTATTAACTGAGAAAGGTAAGATTAATTACCTCCACAGATATTTCCAGATTATCCTATTCTTTTTATAAATCAGTATGTTTGTAGAAAAGGTTCAATCTCTTTCTATATGTCAATGGCTAAGTCAGAATCTCTATTTGGGATAGTGAGTAAAGTAAGCCAACACATTTACAAGATGAATTATTTTAAAAGATACATGAATATGGATTGGGGTATAATTTTAATGTCCAGAGAAATTTCCATCACTGAGTTACTTCATTAACAACTATTACTTCACCTATCCCTGCCTGAGATTTTTCCAGTAACACTAGGTCTGCAATCGTAGATTCTATTTTTCTATGAAAAAATCTCTTGTGTTTTCCATCTGCAAAATTTTCATACCAATGGCCTGTTCCTTAGGGATTTAAAGGAGACTGAAAGATTAAAGAAGAAAATAAGATTTATGTAGAAAGAGTTTCAGCCTGGGGAGTGTATTTAGTCTAGAAACAAAAACTCTGACGTGTGGCTGACTTAGTAAAAGTCATCAAGAATATGAAAGACCAGCTGCTCTATTATTCCTAGGAGACTAGAACTCAGGGAAACTGCCTTCAGTCACTGAAGGTGGTATGGTGGGTTAGACTCAAAGAAGAATTTCCTGTTTGGGTCTCTGAAACAAATAACTAAAGGACAGATTCACTACCTCTCAAGGATGTCTTGAGACTTGGGGTAGACATGACAATAAAATTAGCTCATGTGTATTAATTACCACTATATTTAGTCTTATGAGAGAAATGTTATTTTTATTCTCACTTTATAGATGTGAAGACTAAGATTTGTTAGTAGCTAGGAAATAGAGGAACTGGAATTTGAACCCAGAAATTTGGACTG
This sequence comes from Talpa europaea, assembly GCF_964194135.1. Lineage (NCBI taxonomy): Eukaryota > Metazoa > Chordata > Mammalia > Eulipotyphla > Talpidae > Talpa > Talpa europaea. Next base: position 85,997,341 of record NC_140070.1, read on the forward strand.
CAGAGTCAGCTCTTTTCACCATTAGGATATCCTGCCTCTCCGCAATGGATTGATTCTTGTTTAGTTAATATCAGATATATTTGGAATAAGGGAAGCTATTGGATTTGATGTTCAAACATAGTGAGACCTTTTATACAGAGAAATAATTGACATTCTCCATATTCACTAACCCTGTAATAATTGGAAATGGCTAAAGTGACTTGCAACTATATAAAGACCACAGCAGATAAGAACTTACTAGCTTTGTGACCTAAGGCATGGCACTCAACCTCTCTGATTCTCAGTTTCCTCTTTCACATATTCAACAGTGTCCATTGAGCACATAATCCTATCAGAAATTCAATAGTGAATAAAACTGGAAAAGGAAATGTCTACCTCACAGTATTGCACTTACCACTCAGCTTGCTCCTAGTCAGCTTTCTCTTCTGCACAAGGGGGCTTACATTACAGAGAAAGAACTTTTTGACATTAAGGGTTGGGAATATGCTTCTAAGTGCAGAAAGGAAGACTAATGAATTATTATCTTCTGAGTAAAAGATACTTTTTGCAGAAAAAGTCAAGAGAGTAAAAACACCAAGAGGGGGCCTCCCTGGTGGTGCAAGGGGTTAAGATGCAACCTATGAAGCTATCTGCAGCCACTGCAGCATGAGTTTGATCCCAGGCCAGGGAGCTACCCACATGTTGCAGCAGATCTCTTCTGACTTGCCCGCTGCTCCCTTCAGCAGTGTATTTTGGTTGATATGTCTGTTCTATTCCCCACTCTGTCTCTGGTGAATCCTCTCACCCCCACACTTCTGGCCTGTACCCCAGTTCTTACATGCATAAATAAGTAAGTCTCCAAAAAAAACCCAAGAGGGCTATTGCTTTCTCCCTTGTACCCTCATCAAATATTTTCATACCTATATTACAGTGTTTAACACATTTTAATTATTCTTTTACAAGTCTTTCTCTCCCATGAGACTCTGGATACTGGAAAAAAATCTATCCTTTGCTCTATTCTGTATTTACCAAAACACTATCAACCCCAGGACTTGGTATATCCTAGGCACTCATAAAATATTTGTTGAATGAATATTCTATTATTTGCCATGAAAATATTTATTTGTGGATAATCATAAGTTGATAGACCCATGCAAAACAGACACAGCCTCTGTAATGCTGACAAGGACCTCTGACTTATAAACACACCCACACACGCATAGTGTACAAGGACTGTCTATTGCTATAAATAATATATGAACAAAGGCTCTGGTTGGAAAAAGGAGAATAAAGTCACAGGAGAGAAAACATAAATTGAACTTACTTCACATACTAAGACAAATAGACCATTCATTGAAAACGGAAATCGTGTTTTGCTTTATTTAGATGTGGGAAGAGCTACAAGTAGTCACAATATGTAAGCATCTTTCATGACTATTCAAACTTCCAGAACTCTCTTTTCAGCAGCTCTTGAGAGACACAATAAATTCTAGTTTGTTAAAAGGAGTGGGTGGTCCTGCTGGAAAGCAGGTGGATGGGACCACATGATTTCTTACAGCCTGAACTTCAGTGACTCAATGATTCCAAAAGAACCTTTGGGAAGCCTTCCAGTCAAATGATTCTTTCCAGTTGCCCTGACTTTACTGTGAACAAGCTCACATTAAAAGAAAAGCCCAAATATTTAACCCAATACAGTCATGTTTCAAGTATTTCATTTTGATATCAGTGGAATTTTTCAGCATAGCAAAGTGCTGTAAATGTAGTAATGATTGTGACTTTGCCTCTTACAACACCAAAACAATGGGTTTAAAAATCAAACACTTCATAAAACTAGGTTTGGAGGTCAAGATGTAAAGTAAGCTAAATTTTTTAAGGTGAATTGACTAAGTGAATCTGTCAAATCGGCTCAGGCCCTGGGGCCTTCCCTTGGTATCATTAGCTCTGAAAATCTATGGTGTCCTACATTCCCCCAGGCCTTTCAGTAGCAGGTGATATAAACCAAACATGCCACAGGGACCACATTTAGAGTATATTTCTAAGAAGTGCTCTCCTCTCAAGTTTAATAACTGTATATCAAGCATCCCCCAGGTACATGACATTTATAGACAATTTCTATAATCCTAGAAACATCCTTGAAGTCAGGGACCATTATTCTCATGTATATCTGTAGAAATGGAGCTCCAGAGATGTTGGAGAAATTGTCCAACACTATCCAAATAGAGTCAGAATTCAAACCCAAATGTATCTCTCTACTTGCCTTCCTAAAGTAGGTTGTATGCTTGGGTCACTTACATTTTAACAACCTCAAACTGAAAAGATAGATCAGTAGACTTAAATCATTATTGAGTGAATAACAGTCATTCTTTCATAAGAATTTGTCACTTTGGTTCAAATCAATTCCACACCATTCTCCTACTAAACCAGAGAGTTTTCTAACTCAATAACCCATTTACAATTGCTATTTGTGAACTGTCAGTATTATTCTTATGTTGAATCATTTCTTACAGTAGAGTTTCACATTTTCTTTATAATGTCTGAATTTGGCACTTTGTAGAATAAGTTTCTAAATAGGAATTGTGCTTCCATTACCTAATTGCAAAAAGTTGCCAGAATTCTAAAGGCTCTGGGAAGGGGAAGCAGTACAAGTGGACCTCGAGGTCGTGCTCTTAAAAGAAATGGAAATACTTTTGAACTGGATTGCCATCTTATTAATTGTAGCTGGAAGGGGAGAATAAAAGGCAATACTTGTATCCCAGTATCTCCGGTGATGCTTATAGCTGAATAATGTTATTCACAAAGAAAATATTTCTGAGTATTTTGCAAATTTTACCATCTTCCAGTTAATGCAATAATGCAATGCCTCACTCTAAGGAATAATTTTTTCTCAATGTAGTAAAGTCTTGAAGAAAAAGTGTCTGTAAACTAAGATGAAAATTGAGACATAAGAAATCAAAAGCAAATGCAAAACTATTAAAAGCTTATGAAACTGTTAAACACTGTCTCGCCATCATCAAAAGTAGCAAGAAGAAATAAGAATTGATATACCTTTGCAATGCCAAAATATGAATTTGTATCAAATGCCACACTTTGCAACTTGTACTTCGAATTTTATTTACATAAACATGAAATAATAATCATTTAGTTGTATTCTACTGGATAATAAAATTAGGATACTACTTCTACCCTTAAAAATATGCCTTCATCAGTTTCCTCATGAACTTAAAAATTCATCAAATAAAACTGTCAGTGTGAAGGAAAATATGAGACATCCTTCCCTGCATGGGGCATGCCACCCATTCTGTTTATTTTTCTTCCTTTGCTTCATATCATAGAATTTTAGAATTTTTAAAGAAAATTTTACTATATTGGTTTTCCATTTATAATTCTCCTGATGGCTTCCCATATAGAATAAAAGATTTTGTTTTCATTCCAAACATAGTATCCAGGTTTAGTATCCGGATACTAAAAGCCTGTGGCCAAATCCTACTGATTTGCTTACTTAAGTGTGTTATATGGTAATAAGCAGAACAACTTCCTAAGAAGAACACTAACTTACCAACCGTGAAAGTATTCTGTGATTTAAAAGATATTCAGGGCCTCCCCGGTGGCACAGTGTTTGAGCGCTGGGTTGCGAAGCTGCCCGCAGCCTCTGCAGTGCTGGTTCGATCCCGGCCGCCGGGCAAGGATCCCACAAGACGCGCAGACCTCTCCGCCTGCTGCTCCCCTCAGCAGTGTACTTCGTCAGTCTGCCTGCTCTGCTCTCCCCTCTGGTTCTGGTGAATTCTCTTACTCTCCCGCGCTTCTGACTTGTATAAATAAATAAATAAACCTTAATAAATAAATAAATGAAAGATATTCAGCTGAGGATCTGGCAACCTTTCCAACCGTGCAAGGGTTTTTCTCTTGTCTCATTTTGTTCAATGTTGCATAAAATAATTTTGCCTCTAATAAATGTCTTCATATTTCCCCTCTTCACCAAATTCTAGAAAAACTCCCCCCAAATTTTATGAAAACTTTACCTCATTTCATCACAACTAACCATGTAGCACTAAATTGATCCTAAAATTTCCCAGACAATACAACTAAATTTAAAGGTTATGTTGTCTCCTCAAAACAACAGACAATTCACTGTCTATACATTTGTCTTTTGACCAAAAAAAGATCTGTATTCAACTTTTTTTTTAAAGATTTATTTTTATTTATTTATTTATACAAGCATTGGGTACAGTCAGAAGTGCAGGAGGGCGAGAGAATTCACCAGAACCAGAGCGGGGAGCAGAGCAGGCAGAAGGACAGAAGCACACTGCTGAGGGGAGCAGCGGGCAGCAGGAGAGGTCTGCGCGCTATGTGGGACCCTCCTCCGGTGGCCGGGGAGCAGCTGGGGATCAAACCGGCGCAGCAGAGGCTGCGGGGCAGCTTTGCACCGAAATTAACACAATAACATCTAACATTAGTGATATACTTTATTTCAACTTAGAATAAACTTTTTATAACATATGAAAATGAAGAAAAGAGAACAACGAAGTAACTAATCATTTATATCACTTCAGGTTGGTGGTTTAATAGATTTCAGATATTGTAAATCTAGAAAAGGGGGCACAAAGTAAGAACCAGTGGACTCTGAAGAGAGGGCTACACTAACGTCAGAAACCAGAGAACTACCTTCCTTCCCCTACCCTAAGGGGAACATGAAGCTTCAAGAGGAAGCCTTCCAAAGCCCAGAGGCAGAAAAATAAAATCTTAAAAGCAGGAAAATATTAGAGACCAGCTAATGGGTCATATAGTGGGACATTCATGCAATTTATGCTCAAAGTGGACATTTTTTTCAAGTGCCTATTGGCTATTTGTATGTCTTCCTTATGGGCTGGGAACACAGGGGTTAGGGGCCCAATGGTCTATGGTAAAGGGACAAGGGTTCTGTGGCGGTGGGTGTGGTGTGGTGACTGCCTTCACCACCTTTTTGACATTAGACAAATCACTGAAAATCTTTCAGTCCCATCTCCTAATCTGTAGAGTATCAATAACGATGATTATGCAAGCATTGTAAGACAATGGAGATAAAAAAGCACTTTGTGCAGTAAGCACTATGCAGGAATTCTCTCCATTGTTCACATGGTGTCTGTGTCTGTGTGTACTATTATTGTGGACCAAATAAATCTAAATTTTTTTCACAAATGCAGAAGGGTAGATGGGAGAATTGCAGCCTGTGTGATAAGGCTGGGTATGGAGAGCAGTGCCTGGGCAGGAGGCTGCAGCTGTGCACACAGGCACACCTGTGACTGCACACAATAGGTGATGATAGCTTTAAGACTCTATACTGCATGCAGCATGCCTTTTAATTGCTTACTGACGAACCTGATGTGGACCAGATGAACCCACACTTGTTCAGCGCTCAAACTGAGACACTGCATTTCAGTGAGGCTTTGGTGAAAAACTCACAAAAACCTTATGATAACAACTTAGTATGTTGCTGTAAAAATTAATGAAGCCATTTGGAGATTTAAGGAATAATTGTACAGCTGCTGTTGTATATTAACAGTCATATACTCTGTATCTTCCAAAGCACTTGATGAATTATTTTTCCCATAAACTGCCTGTAAAAGAAAGCAGCCCAGCAAAAGCTATCTTATTTAAGATTCCATCAACCAGCTGTTGCAAACCCACCATCACTTCTTCACCAACAGGATCATTAGTGCTCACATAAAACTCTAGACTTAAGAGAGAAAATGTTCCAAATGGCTAAAGGTTTGACTGCATTTTGTGTTCTTATAGAATGAAAGTCTGAAATAATTGGTATATGTGGAAATGTCTATTCTCAAGAATACCTGATATAGTCTACTCGTTTCCTACAGTACTGTAACAAATTACCACAAGCTCAGTGGCATAAAAAAACACAATATTAGTATCTTGGAGTTTTAGAAGTCAGACATCAAAAAGGTCTTAAAGGGTTAAAATCAAGATGTCAGTAGGACTACAGTCCTTCAGAAGCTCCTTGACTCATGGCCTCTTCCTTCATCTTCAGAGCACCCCACACCTCTCCTTTTTTCATCATATTTCTTTTTCTGACTTTGATCCTCTTGCCTTCTCCTCTAGGGACCTTTGTGACTAGATTGGGCCACCCAGACTATCCAAGACAATCTCCCCATTTCAAGATGCTTAACTTAATCACACCTGCCAAATCCCTTTTGCCATGTAAAATAATTTATTTACAGGTTCTAGATTTAGGACTTGGATATTTCAGAGGGTCATTATTCAGCTTACCACAGGTAGTTTTTTTGTGTCATTGTTGCTTTTTCTCTGAAGGAAAATAATGTGTTGTGAGCATAAAAAAAAAGTTCAGATATTCCCAAAGACCTCTATAATTGATCCCATTCTTCTTGCCTAAGTCAGTATCCTCATCAGTATTTATATTTTAGGCCAGATATTTATTTGTTGTGAAGGGCTGGCCTGTGTATTGTGGGAATTTTAGAAACGTACTTGGCCTTTACCCACTAGATGTCAGTAACCGTGCATCCACAGTTGTGACAACCAAAAAGTGCAAAACCAAATGTCCCTTGTGTAGAAGAAATTACCCTCAGTGGAAAACCACTGGACTAATAAAAAGAAGCCATATTATTGCAATTACCTCTTTAAAAGCATTAACTCATGGAAGCAAAAGATCTTGACATTAGTTGATGGCTAATCTTAGGGGACTGAACAGGAAACATGCGTCTCAGCATTGTAGACTAAATATACTAATTTATTCAAAACACTAGAAACTCAATTTGGGTCTCATTCAATGGCACCAAATCATCTGTGCGACATATATAAGTGTGGGTTACTTATGAGGCTTTTACTCTTTGGGTGTCAAGCTGAACCAGAGCCTCAGAATGCAATGTCTTATAAAACCTGAGAGCCCTTCAATGGCAGGAATTGCTATTATCTCTGCTTCCACAGACCCTAATCTCCTCAATTTACAGCCAATGACCTTTTCCTTATACTATGATGGGTTTCAAACACAGGGTGACAGTGTTTCTGAAAGGATTCCAGCCAGACCCTGCAACTCACTTCTTGTCTATCCATTGGCAATGATTCCTAAGCTTTAGTGATTTATACATCTTTCCAAATTTCTCTCTGCCATTATTGTAGAGGCAGGAATGGGCACAGAGCAGGTTTTCTGTGATTCCAGCAGATGGGTAAAGGAGGGAGTCCTGGAACCCTCAGTGGCTTTTCAGGCTTTTATTGGGATTCACCAGGTACACAGCAGGCAGGGGTGCTGGGGGCAAGAGTGCTGGGGGCAGGTGCTGGGGGGCTGGGAGGCTGGCAGGCCTCCAAACCTTCACTCTATCTGGGCTCTCCGGCCTTCTCTCGCATTCTCTCTGCTTCTCTGCTCTCTGCTGGCATCCCCATGACGCCACCCTTATAAGACCCGTCTCTCAGCCCAGGTGTACCCACTTATGCATGCCCACACCCCTTTCCAGGTGCCCGCCATCAGGCATGCATTCAGGACCACAAGGATCCATCATCAATCCTAATAGTGGGAGGGCAGAAAACCCTGACATTATTTACTTAGTATTTGTCTCTAAATACATATTTATCTCTAGCTACTTTTTTCCAAACATGAATACTACTTTAGCAATAATGTATGTGAAATTGTATGCCTTAGAAAGCTATTATAATTTTTCTAAAATGCATTTAACTAAATAACTAAAAAGGTTTCATATTTGTCCATATACCATTTAAAAGTAATTCACCATTAAGACGCACATACAGGGTCTCCCTGGTGGCGCAGCGGTTGAGCGCTGGGTTGCGAAGCTGCCTGCAGCCTCTGCAGCGCCAGTTCGATCCCCAGCTGCCCCCCGGCCACCGGGCGAGGGTCCCACATGGCCCACAGACCTCTCCTGCCGCCCGCTACTCCCCTCAGCAGTGTACTTCAGTCCTTCTGCCTGCTCTGCTCCCCGCTTTGGCTCTGGTGAATTCTCTCACCCTCCCACGCTTCTGACTGTACCCAGTGCTTGTATAAATAAATCTTTAAAAAAACAAAAAGTTTTTTTTAAAAAAGGCTATTAAAAAATTTAAAAAAAAAGAAAAAAAGATGCACATACACTACTTTAAGAAACATGGCCCTGGAAGCAACCAACATCAGCAAAAGACTGACATTTCTTTTTAATTATAAAATGCTTTCCCATCACGTCAAGTTGCTCACAGATTAAGGAAATCAAGCAACAACTAACCCAACTGCTCAGAGAGGCAGAAGTCTCACAACCATAGAGAAAACTTCAGGGTACTGTTTATACTCTCCTTCCTAAATATTTTTGTTTAAAATATGTAATAGTTTAAATATATGGCCTTAAAAAAAACAGGATTATGGGATACTTTGTATAATACGTTTCACATAAGATATTAACCAGATAACCACAGAAAAAGCAAACCAAAGAACTGGGGAAACTAAAAGATCAGCATTTCCCAAAATATATCCCACAGAATATTAAGAACTTAATATTCATTACATGAAAGAAAGAAATACATGGTCAAATAATTTTGGGAAATGCCACTAAAATTAAAAGAATTTTTTATGTAAGATTTCTCAGAGACTGTGCTTTGGATTTATATTAAGCAATCCTAAATTTATTTACTGACAAAAATCTTTTTATTTTTTTCTGAGAGCATCTCATAAAACCAGTGATATGAGGAACATATTTTGGAAAACACTGATCTATTTAGATTAGAAGAAATTTACTTTCCTCAGACTAAGGAGAACAAACTCTTGGGTAATTATACTTTAAAATACATGTTATCATATTAAGTACCTAGATGCAGACTGTCTTTTCTTGATTAACTTTGTTATTCACTGACTTGCACCCCAGGCACTTAAAAAATATTATTGGATTCAAATGGTAAATGAACATAAAAGACATTGTGGAAACTCCTTTACTAACTATAGCATGGTTTATATTGGCCACTTCTTTGCTTTGAGAAGTAATTAACTTCTTTTTACTTTAACTCATAAAACTCCACAGAAACGTTGGCCATTATAATATAAAAACAATCTTTGCCAAAGCTGGTATCACCTCAAAAGCACTAAGGATAGCTGTTGGAATTCATGAAATCAGCAAATAGGATATTTTCCTTAGTGAATTCTTACTTCCTCTCCATGAGCAGTACATAAATATACAAGGTGCTTCTAAATGGAGATGAAGGTTATGAACTGAAAATTGGTTCTTTTGTCAAATTTCATCTCTCTAGTAGCTACTGCATATGGTTTCACATGAATTTGTGAAAATGAATGAAACAGTGTGACCAAAACTGACTGAATCAGAGTGACTAAGAAATATGAAACCAACAAAATATTATCAGTTTTGGCTTTGGGAGGGATATGGGATGTAGGAAACATAACATGAGGAATGCTTGTGTATGGTGCATGGTTCAATTGTGTGGACTTGGGCAAATTACTTTGCTGTTAAGAACCCACTTTCATCTATTAGATGAGGTGAGAGGGGAAACTCATCTAGCATCTTACTACTCAAAGTGTGGTACATGAGGTCACCTGTGATCTCATTAGAAATATAGAAAGATTAAGCTCTCACCCAGACTTAGAGCATTAGAACCAGCATTTTAAACAAGATCCCCAGATAAAATGCTGATTTTCTAACTCTGTTCCTAACACTTTGGACCACACCCCATCTTTTCTCACCAGCACTCTATCACCCAAGTAGAAGAGGAATCTAAAGGCAAAATTAGCAGAAAGGATTAGTTTTTGAAAAAATTTGGTAATCCAAGTTCTCCCTTTTGACAAATAAAGGAAACTGAGTCCCAGAGAGGTAAAACAGATTTCCTGAAAGTACACAGCTAATTTGTAGCAGAACCCAGATTTCACTATTAGTTTTTCCAGTGCAGTACATTATATTATTTCAACAAAAAAATGTTACCGAAGTGGTGGGATTAAATTGCCAAGTGTTAATGTTACAACAAATGAACAGCAATGCTTTTATTCACATGGAAAAGCCCTTTTTTAAGCTTAAAAATGACTGCTTTTTAATGAAATTATATTTTTCCTGGAGGGACTTAGAAAAGAATCGAGTTACAGGGTGTCTCCTTCTTCCAGGCGGTAGCAAAGCCTCTATACTCTGGCCAGATGCTTACTCCCCTCTCCCTCCCTCTCAACACTAACCCTCTGCACACACTCACCATGACGTGAAATTCAATTATGAATAACAGCAGAAACCACATGATCTAGGATGCTCACAAGTCCACTTTTAATCAATAACCCCTTCAACAACGGTATTTACCTTGTCTGAAACAACTGGAACCTTCTGTAGCTTGAACACTGAAAGCCAAATACATCTCAAATGTAAACTATTGTTACTTAAAAATTTTTTAAACAAATATCTCAAATATCCACAAAGAAATGCACAGAGATATATATATACACATATATAGTTATATATAAAGTTATATATAGCTATATATATGCATGGTATAAGAGCAGGAATGGCACAGGGCAGGTTTTCTGATCCAGCAGACCGGGTAAAGGAGGAGTGAGAGTCCTCAGTGGCTTTTGCAGGTCTTTTATTTAGATTTACCAAGCATATGGCAGGCAGGGGTGGTGGGGAGCCGGGAGGCTGGCGGGGTGCTGGGGGGCCGGGAGGCTGGCAGGCCTCCCAGCCCCCAGCAAGTCTTCACTCTTTCTTGGCTCTCTGGCGTTCTCTCTGCTTCTCTGCTCTCCTGCTTCTCTGCTTCTGCTGGCATCCCCGTGACGCCGCCCTTAAAAGCCCAGTCTTAGCCCAGGTGAATCCCATCTACCTATGCCCACACCCTACTCCAGGTGCCCGCCATCAGACATGCATTCAGGACCACAGGGTTCCGTCAGGTATCCTAATGGGGGAAGGGCAGAAAAGCCTGATACTTTTTTTTTTTATAGAGGCATGTTTTTATTTATTTATTTATTATATTTGTTTGTTTGTTTTGTTTATACATGCACTGGGTACAGTCAGAAGCGCGGGAGGGTGAGAGAATTCACCAGAGCCAGAGTGGGGAGCAGAGCAGGCAGAAGGACCGAAGTACACTGCTGAGGGGAGCAGCGGGCGGCAGGAGAGGTCTGCGCACCATGTGGGATCCTCCTCCAGTGGCCGGGGAGCAGCCGGGGATCGAACCGGCACCGCAGAGGCCGCGGGCAGCTTCGCAACCCAGCGCTCAACTGCTGCGCCACCGGGGAGGCCCAAGCCTGATACTTTTTTTAACCTTTCCCTGCACATGGAGAGATATATATATAGTTTGAGATATATATATATAGTTTGATATATATCAAACTATATATATATATATATAGAGAGAGAGAGAGAGATAGTTTATATATATATATATAGAGAGAGAGAGAGAGATAGTTTGATATATATATAGAGAGAGAGATATAGTTTGTGATATATATAGTTTGAATATTATGATCACATTCAAACAAAATTCACTAATTCATTTCTGTTTGGTTTTTTTAATAAATTTTATTTTTATATTCCCCATACAATTGCAACCTCCTTATTTTGACCCCATTGATTTTTGGGGTCAAAATTCACTCATTCAATATTGAGTATCATGAGCATTTGTATATTTCTCAGTAATAAGTTTCTCTTTTCAGCTTGAGGCATATTTTCTTTTCCATTTTGTTCCCACTTTTCTTTTCAATATTCTCACTGGTGACTTAGAAACAAGGGGGATGGGTACACAAAAGTCAGGGAGAGGAACAAAAGCATTTGAATAGGAGAATGAGCATGTGTCTTTGGCTTAGTTTGTCAGTTACTTTCTTCCATTTACCTCAAAACTATTTTGGGTTTTGCCTAGAACAAAAGTCACACATACTAAATTTTAAACAAAGGAAACAATAATTTCATAGTATCATGTTTACCTTTTGAACTGATATTTTCTTTTCCTTCTCCTTCATAACATTATCATCTGAAAATTGTCAACTCAACTGTGTCAAACCAAAAGTTAATTTCAGTATTTCTTTTATGTTTGATAAATCAAAATATTTTCCTCACTTCAAATTATTTGCTCCCTGTAAATCTTTGTAAATTTGTAGTATTCTTTTTCTTAACTTATTGTTTTTATACAATATTACATAATTTCTTTTGACAGGCCAGCAACCCTCAGTGTGATAAGATTAGGTGAAATACATTAACCATGATGTGGGTAAGAAGCAAAGAATAGGTGAAAATGCATATTCCTTCTCAAAGCAATTTTGATGATTGGCAGAAGTAAAAACTGATCCTTATGAAAAATGGATGTTATGAGGATGTAACCTCTACAATTTATAGCTCTCTTTTAAGTAATAATTGTTGAGGATACATATTTTAATCCATAACCCATCCAAAATAATAAATACAATTTCATACCAACATGCTCTAGCAATCTATTCAATAGAAATACAAGAAACACATATGGAATTCTAAATTTTTGAAACAGGTAAAATTACCTTTAGTACTACATTTTATTTAACCCAAATATGTCTGAAATATTATCAATTCAACAAGTAATTAAAATTTAAAATGATTAATGTAGTATTCAACTTAGAGTGGTCACACAGGATGTTAATCTTAAAAGATTAAGTGGAGAAAGTTATTAGAATTTAGAGACTATCAAGAATATTTTTAATTGAAAAAATCATTCTCAGTAATAAACCAACACAAGCCCTAAAATAATTGGACTGTAATGGCCTCATACTTTTTGTGTCAATAAATCTCAATATTATGGTATCAATAAAATAAAAACTGGAGGTTTTTATCATTACTAATTTTTCCATGAGTGAGATTTGCAGTTAGTGTTCAAATTTCTCCATTTAAGAAATTTTAAATTAAAATACTTTAAAATCATAACACCCAATGATGGATGTGTTCATATTACCTCTCTCTTCCCTTCCCTTCCCCCTTCCCATCCCTCTCCCTGTTTTGTCCCTAACTTGGCAGATCCTAACTCCAAAACTTTCTAATGACTTTCCTTGATTGTTTCCTTCTTTTTCACATGTGTCCCACAGAATATAAGCTCTTACGCTGGGTTGCGAAGCTGCCCGCAGCCTCTGCGGCGCTGGTTCGATCCCCGGCTGCTCCCCGGCCACCGCTGGAGGGTCCCGCATGGCGCGCAGACCTCTCCTGCTGCCCGCTGCTCCCCTCAGCAGTGTACTTCGGTCCTTCTGCCTGCTCTGCTCCCCGCTCTGGCTCTGGTGAATTCTCTCACCCTCCCGCGCTTCTGACTGTACCCAGTGCTTGTATAAACAAAAAAACAAACAAAAAAACCAGCAAACAAATAAATAAAGCATGCCTCTATTAAAAAAAAAAAAAAAAAGAATATAAGCTCTTAGGGTAGGAACCACAGATCATGTTCACTGTCATATCCAGAGTACCTACCCTCCTGCCTGGTACATGAGAATCATTCAATATTTGTTAAAATTAAAGGAACATCAGCTAGGTCAGTATTAAGTCAGTGTTTTTCACTAATAATGTGTGCTAGGATCTAAATATTGCTTATTCTAAAATCTGAATTGAACAAAGCAGAGAGAGTAAATGTATCAAAAGTTTCAACTTCTGTATCACATTCCTAGTTGCGTAATAATAAAATTTTCCTCCAAATGTCAAGGTTAACAAGATTTAAAAGCTTGTCTGTGCCCCATCCGCGGGGCTAAGCAGGTTCTGCAAGGTTCAGCTACCACATGAAGCCAGGTCCAAAGAGTAAGATTCTGAGAATTGACTTATTTTCATCCATAGTTAACCAACAGCCACTCAGTCAGGAAGAGATCTTGGAATAAGGTCAAAGAGAAACGAACAGTGGGAAAAGCATGACTGAATGAATATCCATACATTTGTCTATTCAGAGAGCACAGTGCCCTGACGGGTTGGAGGCCTATTTGCATGTGGCCAGAAGCTCACCAGACACTAGACCTGGCAGGGGCCTCAACAGAGACACTGAGAGATCATTCTGCTGGCCTTGGGGTCACATGATTACTGCATCATCACAGGGGAAACTAAAACCAGCTATGTTCACACCAGTTTATGACTACCTGACCTTATGGTTTCAACCAGGATGGAACAGGGGCCTTTATTTTGCAACTCATGTAACTTATTTAGGCATAACTGATTCATATCTACTTTGTCATGCTTTCACCATCCCACTCTCAAATCCACGTTTTCTTAAGTTTAAAATTTTAATATGCAGAAATTTAGCCAGTTTGCATTCATCCCCACTTGAAATAAACAAAACTTTTGAAACCTGAGTGCTTATTTGAGGTATGAAATGTTCCCTGCTAACTATATGAGATATTTCAGAAGTAGGTGTTATAAAGAAACCTTTTATATGATTAGATCTGCTAATAAACTTTATAGGTTTTTTATCAGAATTAAATTAGTCAGATGAGGAAGTAACAAGCAAAGCAACCAAACTGTTTTAAATGTTAGCATTCCCTACATAGACAGGGGAAGCTGAGATTAAAAACCTGTTTTATGGAGTTAACTGAATTTTTTTTGACCCATGAGAGGTGGTTTGAGACTCTTTCAATATGTATGAGTAACTTTACCTTGAAAAATAAACAATTCTAACAATGAAGGTTCTAAATTCTCACTGACAGCACATACTCAGAAAAGACACGAAGTTCTCAAGAGTTGTGCAGCTGCTTACATCTGGAAGGCAATTTCTTTGGGAAGTTATGGATACATATCCCTAAGTTTCTTCCTCACGTCCTTACACATGACCTTCTTCAAACCAAATTGTATTTTCCTTCCATATTAATAGCACTACTTCTACCTGGCCAGCTCAGAACACAAATATGAATGTAAGGGAAATACAAGAATTGATGACCAAGGAGGACCTATGTTAAAGCTTTCAACAGTCATTTATTTGAAAGGAAATGTGATAAATCTGTCATTAATAGGTCACTCTGTGTAGTGAACAGTGCCAAAATAGCATAAGATTGGTTATGCACATCCAAAGAGGTGTGAGCCTATACCTGTGAATCATGTACAGTCTTGAAAACCAATATTACCTCAATTAAAAAAAAAGAACATAAGTAAGATATTTCTTTCCGAGGCTTTATCTTACTTTTTCAGGTGCATTTTTGCTCTGAGCACAGAGCTTTCTCCATTCCAAGCATAGAGGAACATTTACCTCTAGCAATGTGTGCACTTAGCCGCTGGACCACATTATGTTTACCTGGTGAAGTTCTATGTCCATAGACATCTGGGCTATCTGACTGACCCTTAAAAAGTTCTAGTAGCTTCCCATATCTAGATCTCCCCAGCAGTCTCCCCATAGTTTCATGATTTTGAGATAGTTTCCTAAATTCAGGAGGAATTTGTTTATAAGAAGAAAAGCAAAATAAGAGGAATATGTAGACAATAGTACATGTTTCCTTTCCTCTGCACCAGTGGAAAGCATCTAAACCATAACAAGACCTGGCTGAGGGAACTGGGAAACAGAAAACTCACTCATTTTTAGTTTAGTCTATTAACAGCACAATATCAGCCTTCAATTCATTTGGTTTCAATTTGTCTTTCAGAAAACACACATATAGTGAAATATCTAATGTTTGTGTTTTCATTTCTATCTGCAAATTTCACCCCATTTAAAACATAAAAGAAAAAAAATAATGGTGCTCACCAGGACGAGTTATATAGCTTATACAATTCTTCGTTGGCTTACAATGGCGTGACATCCCTATTACTCCATCATAAATTGAGAATATTTTAAGTCAAAAATGCATTTCATATACCGAAGCCATTAACTGTCATAGATTAGCCTAACCTACCTAAAACATGTTCAGAATGCTTAACTTTATCCTACAGTTGGGCCAAATCATCTAACACAAAGTCTAGTTTATAAATAAAATGCTGAATATCTCATGTGACTCATTGATGACTACACTGAAACTGAAGAGCAAGTGGCTGTGTATCCTCATGATGAGTGAATGACTGGACCCTGCCCTGCTACCTGCACACTGCCGCCACTGTCCATCATCCTCAGAGTGTGTCTTAAGGCATGTCACTAGCCTGGAAAATATCAAAATTCAAAATTCAAAGCCAATTCTACTGAATGTGTATTGTGTTCATGCTATCATAAAGTCAAAAAATCCTAAGTCAAATCATCAGAAGGCAGGACCAAATGCATTCAAAAAGAAAAAAAGGGCCTCCCTAGTGGTGCAGGAGGTTGAGCACAGTGCTGTGAAGCTGTCCACAACCTCTGCAGTGTGGGTTCGATTCCTGGCCTGCCAGGGAGATACCCACATGGCGTGGCAGACCTCTCCTGTCTTGCCTGCTGCTCCCCTCAGTAGTGGATTTTGGTGAGTCTGCCTGTTCTGTTCCCTGCTCTGTCTCTGGTGAATCCTCTCACCCTCCCGCACATCTGGCCTGTACCCCAGTTCTTGTGTGCATGAATAAATAAATCTTTAAAAGAAAAAAAAAGAAAAAGAAACCCACAAAGATGGTAGTTACTAGCCATGCAGGCTGAGGCCACAGGGCAGTGGCCCTGCTCCGCAGAGCAGTCTTCGGTCAGCTTCCTGCTGAGCTTCCACCTCTTCACATGCTCCCTTCTACCAGTCAGATATCTTCTATTCCATTCTCCTTGAACCTTGCAGGCTGTTAACAAACTGGATTCTTTTACTTCACATTACTTCCAAACTACCATGTGAATCTTTTTTTTTTTAAAGATTGATTGTTTATGTATACAAGAACTGGGGTACAGGCCAGAGGTGTGGGGGGTGAGAGGATTCACCAGAGACAGAGTTGGGGACAGAGCATGCTGAAATACACTGCAGAGGGGAGCAGCGGGTGAGACAGGAGAGGTCTGCTGCGCCAAGTGGGTCAGCTCCCTGGCCAGGGATTGAACTCGTGCTGCAGTCTTGTAAATTATGTACAAACACCTTTCGGAGTGTGAAGGGGCTCTTCTCCCCTCACCCAGTTGAAGGGTCCATATATTAATAGAGCAGGAATTTCAATTATTTGAGAGAAGAAAGGTTGAACCATGCAATTTTGAGCATGGATTCCATAAATCCAGTGATAATCCAAGGTAAGGCACCCACGAGGCAGCTCCACCGGGAATTCCTCCTGATGGTACATAAAGGTTCCATGTGTTCTTTCTCTACTAGAATTTGCATACGGCCTTCTTCATAACCTAAGGACACCATGGAAGTCCAGAAGAAAGAACTGAAAAGTCTGCTGGATTTTACTTCTTTCTCTCCCTTTCTCTGTACTTGAATTATTTTCATGCCTGCCTAAGCTCATGTGACAGCATTTTTTTTTAACTTTTTTTTAATAGAGGCATGTTTTATTTATTTGTTTGTTTGTTTGTTTTTGTTTATACATGCACTGGGTACAGTCAGAGCGCGGGAGGGTGAGAGAATTCACCAGAGCCAGAGCTGGGAGCAGAGCAGGCAGAAGGACCGCGAAGTACACTGCTGAGGGGAGCAGCGGGCGGCAGGAGAGGTATGCGCGCCATGTGGGACCCTCCTCCGGTGGCTGGGGAGCAGCCGGGGATCGAAACGGTGCCGCAGAAGCTGTGGGCAGCTTCGCAACCCAGCGCTCAACCGCTGCGCCACCGGGGAGGCCCCATGTGACAGCATTTTTATAAATATCCCAAGAGAGATATCTTATCACAGTAGTGGTTGAGAAAACTATAATACAAGGCAGATCACTTGATTTACATAACAGTAGGCACATAAAGAACTGGTTTATATTTCAAAAATTGGAAGAAGTCAACAGCTTAGTTTGTTTTATAAGGCTCAGGGGGATGAATAAACACTTGCCCCCAAGTTTGAGCCTCTTGGGGTACATAATGAACAAAGTACAAGATGTATATAATGCTATTTATTCAACTCACCCACTTTTAGCATCTTCCCTGCATAAGACAAATGTTATGATACCTAATAATATCATTTTCTAAATGTCAATATATTTTTCTCAGCACATTTTGTATTTTGCATCTCTTTCTAGGCAAATTTCCTCAATAACTTACACATTTTAGGGAAAAGTTTAAACTTGTGGTCCTTAAGCACAATTACAATGAACTGAGTGACAGGTAAATAAATTACTGTTAGGTGAAGAAAAATATGTAGCCTGTGCACACACTTCAGAAAAGCAAAGGGCAACATAGTCTTGTCCTCCCCACAACCCTACTTCCCCACCCAAAAAACCCACACAGATTTGTGTTTGCACTTGCCCTCCTCAGTACTGGAAAAATAGTGACAGTGTGAACTCTTGACAGCCAGAAAGGATGCTAATCTCCAGTTCAGGTTTTCTATTTTGCTAACATAATCTTACTTGAAAGAATAGGGAGAAATTGTCTCCATGAAAACCAGCTTTGTTTCCAGAGTGTTTCTTTTTCTTCTCTTCTTTTTGTCATTACCTAGAACCCAACTAAGGAGAGTTGGAAGTTCTGAGTTATTTTCTAAAGCATAAAGTGCTCAACCATACCTGATATGGTTATTCTTGCATGGAAAAATGGAGAAAATATGCCAAATGCTGGACAGAATTTCAGTGTTAAACTTCCAAATCTTGAAATACAGTTTAGACTAAAGGCCTTGTGTTCTTACCAATTTCCTTTATAGTTGATCCACAATGAACAGTTTAAATGGATAAGGCTGGTAAGTCTGGAGTTTGTCAGCTGTCTTCTCCATAAAAAACAAGTCATAATTCAGTCACCCTCATGTCCATATTTTCATATCATTTATGAATAATTAATTCAGTCCTGACCTTTACAGCTCTTGAATGGTAGGTTTAGTAGCTACTTAAGAACAGCATATAAACCTTGCAGTTCATGAATAATGAGGGTTTCCTGGAGTCATTGCAGAATGGACATATTCATATAAAGTATCAAGGAAGACAGAAAAATGTAATGGAGCTGCCAGGGTCCTCACCAATCTTGTTGAAGGATCAGTGCCTTAGATTGCTTTATAAAATGTGTCCTTTAAATGTTTAAGTTTCCTTGTTCCCAAAGCATGTGGATCAGCTTATAATGATGCAGACAGTGCAGTAAGATCAAATGAATTAAAAATGAATGAAGAAGGGCCTCCCCGGTGGCACAGCGGTTGAGCGCTGGGTTGCGAAGCTGCCCGCGGCCTCTGCGGTGCCGGTTCGATCCCCGGCTGCTCCCCGGCCACCAGAGGAGGGTCCCACATGGCGCGCAGACCTCTCCTGCCGCCCGCTGCTCCCCTCAGCAGTGTCCTTCGGTCCTTCTGCCTGCTCTGCTCCCCGCTCTGGCTCTGGTGAATTCTCTCACCCTCCTGCACTTCTGACTGTACCCAGTGCTTGTATAAATAAATAAATAAATAAATAAATAAATAAATAAATAAATAAATAAATAAAATGAAGAAGATGAGTCATGGGGGAATTAAGGGTAGAAAAACAAATGAAGTATGGAAAAAGGGAGTATGCCCAGCATGCATCATGATATGCTGTGCATTTGTGAGAGGTAGGCCACAGACAGGGCCCAGGTACTTCTAGGAGGTCATGTGAAAAGGGAACCATGATCAACTGTAAAAAATTCACCACACAAGCAAGCACACATGCATGCAGAGTGAAGATGGCTGTTCACACCATTGCTGCAAGTACCCTGGCCTGAGAAGAGATGTTACCACATATTATTCTGGAGTCTGTGCAGAGAACCAAGTCCTTAACCTTCCCAAACCATGCCAAGTATTAGTGCAATTTTATATCCAACTGGAGAGTGCCTTCCATTCTATATTATGGGTGAAGCCAAAGAGCTTCAAAACCTCAGTGAGCTAAACATCATCCTCCTTGCTGCTGCTTATAATGACCCTTCATCCCTTGGGGAGTCCAGTGCACAGCCGCCTCCCTGACGACCTGGGCAAGTATGGACAGAATAAGGTCGCAGCTTTGTTTTGTTTCCATTTTACTTTGGTCCTGATGTGTTAGGTAGGAGTGTAGGAAAATCAGAGGATCTATAGGACTGGGTCCAGGCCCTACCTAACTTGGGGCATTATTCTCAGAGAGAACACTGGAAAAGGTGCCATCAAGTAAAAAATAACATAAAGCTCCCCAAATCACAGAGCTAGTAAATGCTGCTCTTATGATCTGAATCCAAAGGATCTCACTCCAGAGTTGCTCTTGATCTGAACCCCCACATCCACCTTACCTCAAGCTTTAGCCTTTAGCACACATTCCTGGCACTACCACTTTAGACTCCTTTTCTCATTGGGTTAGCTTGATATCCTCTTAATAAAAAAAAAAAAAAAGAAAACATTAAGGGAAAACTCAGGAATATTATTTGTGCTGCCCACATATCATCCCCAACCTTCTTCTCAAAGACATGGTTAGTGATTCATGGTGAGCAGGCATCCAAGAAGCACTGAGCAAATTCTGTCCCCAAACTGGAAACTGAAGAAGATGCCAGCCGTCTCCAGATAGTCTGTGGTCAGGAACTTTAACTCAGGAGGACTGCCTGCTCCTCATTCTCATTTCTCCTTCATCACTGGGTCTCTATTCCTCTTCGCCCTGCATCAAAAGCTCACATCTTCACTTTTCTCACTTGGCCCATTGACTTGCTTGACCAGAAAATCACCAGATTGAATTATTCTAATGATAAAACCTTCCTCCTAAGGCTAGAGCCCACTTCCCTTCTTTGATCTCTACAGAATTTTTCTTTTTTGGAAAAACCATATTGGCGAGCACACCAAACTCCTTCCACATACTTGAGATTTTACAGTGGCTTTTTTGGAACTCCACTCTATTTTACATGTCAGTCGATCTCTGCTGGAGAGAGCCCCACTAAGACCTGCTGACACCTCACGGCACAATTTCACAAAATGTTTGAGGAAGAGATAATTTTCTAATTATACCACCAAATTCTGCTTATGAAGGCACTTTCCAACCACTTCATTTGCAGTAGTGGGAATAGTCTGAAGATGAAATTAGACCGGCGGCACATAATTTCCTTCCCCGTCTAATTTTTTTTCCCTTTTTCATATTAGGAAGTATTGCCTGAAGAACTAGGCCTTGCTTTCCAAATGCTTACCTGAGCTTGCAGCCCTAAAGAAACATTATTTCCTCAGACTAATACCTAAAAGCAATGGAACCAGAACTTTTTCCCTAGACTAAGTGGGTGTAGGGCTCCCAGAGAAATGTAAACTGTCATTCTTCCATGTTTCTTTGTTGTATCATCTGCCTGGAAAGCATTTCTTCCAACCACCCATTAGAAAGGCAACTTCTCATGCCCTAGAACTTGGTTGAGTTTCAGTTCTCCAGAGCCTTTCCACTATGCCAGTGTTCCCAAGGGGTGACTTAAAGTCCACCTGCATCAGAATGACCAGGGCCCAGAAGAATGAGTTCTAACCAACTCTCAAGAGATTCACATGCACATGAAAGTTTGAGAACTTCTCCTCTCTACCAAGTTAAGTCCCATTCGCTACCACCCCACAGCCCTCATCATACTGGTAAATGACTTGTTTAACATCTGTCTTCTACATCAGATCAAAAGCTTCTGCAGGACAGGGACATGAACCCCCACATCCACCTCACCTCATGCTTTACCTTTTAGCCCACATATAGTAGGCACTCAGTAAATATTTATTGAACTGAATTGAAACAAATCAATTTTTCAGGAATTTTTTAAGGAACAATCAATTTAAAGAATTAACCTAATTCCATTTCTAACCAATATTGATAAAGCAAGAAAAACAAGTTTGTATAAAGAATTAGTCAAAACCCAGAACCTACAGAATGCTATTGTGTCTTTTCATATGGAATCTGACCTAATATCCATTCTCTTTGACCTGGGTTCTGAATAGCAACAAAGATGTCAATGGTTAAACATTAATTTTGCCAAAAAGCCTTTTGTTATAATGTGTTTTGAAGGAATTTGTCAGGAACAAAGCTTAAAAAACAGAGAATTTTTATATGGAATTTCAGTTAGAGAGAGACAATGATACCTAAGGAAATCCCTTTTAGTCACACATGCAACTCCTTTCTCATGTGTGAGGAGAGCACTGCTATTTAACTCACTAAAAAGACTGTCCCAGAAACAAAATTCTGGGTTACACATTAAACTAGAAAAAGACGACCTAGGAATCCCAGAGCAAAGCACTATCATCAGTTGAAATGGGATATTTCCCAGATTTGCCTAGGCTACTCCCCAAATATTCTCTCTCCTGGGCTATTCCCCAAATATTCTCTCTCCTCACCCCACCCATAGGGAGGAATAGTCAGTGACAATGAAAGCCACATACATGTAAAATAAACCAGGCTCATCATCTCCATCTATTCTCTAAACACCAATAGGATGATGCAATTTATAAAAATAATAAAATTATGTCTTTCTAAGGAATGTCAGTTATGTCTGAATAAAAGGGACATCATGAAACCTAAGTTTCCAGTGCCCCATAAAAAAAATTCCAAAAAACACTGAATGAAATGAAACTGAGGAAATATGAGCATAAAGGAAGGTTTTTACTGACTGTCCAAGAGTTTTATCCACTTGACCAGCTCTGTCAGTAGAAGCAGTCGCTCTACTGATTGTTTATAATAGTATTTGTGCCAGGCACAGGTTTATTATTACTGATAATAATGATGACAATGATGATGATTCCCATTTATTCCCATTTTATAAGACAAATAATAGAGTTAGAGACATAAAGTAACTTAAACAAATGTAAGTGGAAAAGTTCCAAATCAGGCTATATGAGTCCAGGACCCATGCTGCCTGTACTGTTCATAACCTGGAAACTTCTGCTGTTAAATCACATCTTCTTGATGAACTGGGCAAATGAGAGGTAGGAGAAAAAGCATACTTTATTTTCTTATGTAATGCCTGGCCCCACTCCAGGGGGTTACCTATAGGATATGAAATACACTGTTATGGAACTCTACTCTGGGTACCCAAAGACAAATCTGTTCTCAAACTATAAGTGGTAGAAGGGAAGGTCCTGAAAAAATTTGGCTGCCTTGGACAATTTATTGTGACAATTCCAAGATGTTATTTTCCCAATTGCAAATCTTTGCAGTGAACGGGCACTGCTTGTTCACCTTATTATCTCATATGAAATCACTTCCTTTTCTGGTTTAGGAGTAAGAAGGCATTTTGAAAGCCTTCTTTTAGAAACAATAACAACAAAGAGAAAGGAAAGAAAAAAAATTGTGATGGTTATTCAGTAGTTACATAAAAAATGGAATTGAATTATTGTCTGAAAATGCAGGGAAAGTGAGTCATTTTACTAGAAACAAGTGTAATCGTCACCATATGATTAATTGTTTTGTTTTCAGTCTTTTGTACACCCTTTCTCTTCTCAAATCTCTTTTCTCCTTTTCTTGCTTTTTTTCAAAACTCCTGGGATTCTTTTGCACATCTGCAAAACCAATGTCAGTTCCAGGTTCCTCTTCTGGTATTGAACCAAACATGGCTTCCCGTCCCAGAAAAGGAAGCCAGTTCTCACCAGACAAACAAATGGAGGTGACCTAATACCTGGGGGAGGTGGGTGTTGGTCCCCTACCAAAAAAATTGCAATGGATTTCAGGCCTGTCTGGTCCACAGACAACTGACAAGCTGAGTCACTGCGAAGTTCAGTGACAAATTGATGCAGTCATGGAAAATCAGGTGCATATTCCTGCTAGAGGGAAAGGAGATGGGATGAAGAGAGTGATATGACTAAGCTGAGTAGTATGGTTCTTTTTCAACAGAATGTTTTTAAAGGAAAAAATCAGCAAAGTAGGGTTCTTCTCTATCTACCTCCCTAGTGATGATTTATGTCTTCAAACTGAAGTTAGTTGGGATGGGGGCAAAGAGGGGGCATTATCATTTTATCAATAAATAGAAAGAAGCAGTACTCTCAGTTTGTTACTTTCCTTTCCATTAGTAAAAATACTTGAGCCTGTCGGGTTTTTGTTGACCTCTATTAAATTCAGGTAAACTTGAAAGTGAAAAACTGTACTCCTTGGAAAGGGATAGTTCTGCTTTAAAATGAGAGGTTTTAAAAAGTTAGGAGAGAATGCACTTAGGGCCATTTGGGGCCAAAACCAAAATCAAATCTTATTGTTCTCACCAAGACCCATGAAGAAAAACTGAGTTATTTGTGACTATTCAACGGTACTTGCTTTGAGGAAAAAGCTTCTACACAATTCCTGGAAACTCTATCTCTCTAAGAAGATGGCATTTTCTGAATTGAGGGTAAAGCGTGAGCAACATATGGAGTACATTTCCCCTTATAACACTGATCTGTTTAAAATTGAGGGAAAAACCACTTGGCAAGGTGTACTGGCCAAACCAATGGCAAAAGTCATTTCAGTTTATCCTGATTCCTTTCCGTGGTCCACCTCCCAGCCTGCCGGACATCCGGGCCTATGATTTATAAGCCCTGAATTGAAACACAAGCAGCTAAAGATGCTTAGAGAAGACTGCTTTCTCTTGGCATCTGAAACAGCACTGCCCTGTGCCCTATGTCTGCAGAGATGATGTAAGGGAAAAAATCTAAAGATTTTCCAGAACCAAGGTGGATTTCAAAGAGCATCAGAAGTGACTGTTTTTTGAAGAACTGCCTAATCTCAGGAGGACCTCACAGAACTGAGAATCAGACACTCGACCTTTCCAAACCTAGTGTGACTCTCTAGCTCAGCTTGCCCGTGTCTCTCTTGGATTTTGGCACTAAAGGTGTACAGCTTCCCTTGAAACCCCTCAGTCCAAGGCAAACTGAGACAATTGGTCACCCTGATAGGAAATTTTGGATGCTTTCGTGGCTCGAATGTTAAGAAAATAAAATATCCTAGTGGTATTGAGAACAACTTGTCTAACCTGAATGAAGCAGAAAATAGTAATAAAAACTGAAGATAATAGCTAACATTCAGAACCATTGTTTTGTTTCAGACCTATGCCACATGCTTACAAACATTATTTCAGTTCATGCTGATTATTGCCTTGAAAGTTACTGCTTACTGTTGTCCCCATTTTATAGATTAGGAAACTGAAGAACAGAGAAATTCAGGTAACTTGCCCAAATTCAAACAGTAAGGACGGCACCAGAATGAATATCATGAAGTACACTGAACTTGACCAAGAATGATCCCTTCTGCTTTCCACCACTCTGTCTTCTCATGCCTCATGGACAGCTTATTTAAACTTTAAGACACAATTAGAACAGGACATATCTCTTCTTTATCTTTGTTCTTCTTCTTCTTCTTCTTCTTTTTTTTTTTTTTGCTATCCCAGGAACTAGCTAGATGCCAGATGCTCCCTCAAGAAATAGACTAAGGAAGAGAGAAACCAGTAAAGCTAATGCTTGTTAAATGGCAATTGGTTTAGCACCTCCTAAAACAGAATCCACAAGCTTCTATGGAATAAAACTGTAAATTCTTACAACAAGGTTACTTGAATCCTGCCTCAGTTAATACCTTCAGTGCCTGTCACTAAAGTATTCCTTCAGTAGCTGATCCTGGGCACTGGGCAACCTCTTGTGAGCTAAGCACCCTGCCAGATGGCTGCACAGGAGCCTGTTTAATCCCTCTCTCTAGGGACAGCAGTATTCTCGAATAAAGTTGCCACTGTAATTGCTTAGTTTATCGTTTAAGAGTATTACAGACTCTGGGGTGGTGGATTTGTGAAGAATACAATTAAAAGAAATTTTAACAGTGTTCCATTGAAATATAGAGTGTCTAGTTGCACAAAAGGAAACAACTTGCCCCAGATTGGCCACTAGAGGATTTATTTTACAGAGAGAAGCTGTTTTATTTAATCCAGTTTCCTGTATGAAAACAGAATGCCGGGAGCTTGTGGATTTGATGAGAAAGGAGGAGAAAAAAAGGCAGTCTGCATGTTTCTCCAGGTTCAGACTCAAAATCAGGCAAATGGAAAATACATCCAACTGCATGTCTAACCAGAGATACATTTGAATGACAAATTCAGAAGCTCATATTTTAAATGAGAGCCTCTGACATCTCTCTCCCTGGGCATGTCTAAAAACATATGTATTTATAACTAGTGGGCTGGAGACCACCACCACACATTGTGGCTGTAATGCAAGTAACTCTTTTTTTTTTTTTTTTTTTTTTTGTATTCAGACCATCTGTTTTTGACTTAGTGCTCTACTGGACTTCCTAAAACTTGACCCACCTCAAAGTCATGACATTATATTTCCCCCAAGGGCACACTCCACGATGAAAGTAAAACATAAGCATTAGGACCAGCTGGCTAGAAGGAAGTAGTGTCTAAAGCCAATCCCATAACGCTTCCAGATTCTAAAGGAAACAAATGACTCATGGAGTTCTTGATGTAGGCATCTAGCACTTCCCAAATTTTCAGCAGACGTAATAATGAAATGGAATCTATCTAAGAAACTGACCTTTGTTCTGGGCCTGAAATTGTATCTGAAATACACTGCTACATCAATTGACCATTTGTGAGCAGCTCCCTTTCTGTTTTTTGGCAATAGTCCCAAGGATCTGTTTTCATCTCTCATTCATCCATTCATCCATCCTTCCTTCCATCCATCCATTCATTCAACAAATATTTGAGGCTTGATTTTAGAGTCTCAGAGCATAGCACAGAAAAAGACATTTCTTCTCTACAGGAGCTCTTAGTCTAATGGAGAGACAGACAATAAAAAAGAAAACAACAAATTATTTTCATAGGACAATTCCATGGAGAATCATGTGGGGAGAAGGAGCCACTTTACCAAGGGAAGGCCTCTGCTAGGCACTGACATTTAGGTTCAGACCTCAATAATTTAAAATTTTGCAAGAATATTCTAGGTAAATAGTATGAAGGTCTTTGTGGCTATAGAAAAAAGAATACAGTTGATATTGATATAACATAGAGGTTCACATAGGGCTCTTTAGGCTAAAGGAACTTTGTGTTATATTCATTGGAAAGGTTGGGGATACAGTGGTGACATGTCATGATTTTAATTTTAATAAATCCATATGCTGCTTGGTGGCTAATATGATGTCAGATTATATA
This sequence comes from Talpa europaea, assembly GCF_964194135.1. NCBI lineage: Eukaryota > Metazoa > Chordata > Mammalia > Eulipotyphla > Talpidae > Talpa > Talpa europaea. The sequence continues at coordinate 86,024,227 of NC_140070.1, forward strand.
GGGTTGCAAAAGTAGTCACAAGAAGAATATTTCAGAGATTGTTACAGAAAAAAAAAAAAAACAAGAACTAGCAGTGAAGATAGTAAGGGTAGATGACTGTATTAGTGATATACTTTAAAGTTTGCAAGTCTTAAACAGTTTAGATATGAGAAATAAGGAAAGAGGAAAATCAAGAATGATTCTGAAATATTCAGCTCACTACACTGGGTACTCTATTTCCTGATACTCCTTCCTAGCAATAGTCTGAATGTAGGTAAATGAAGTAAGTTCTGTTAACTGTCTTTTGTTATTCCACGTTTTTGTGAGATGTGTGACAGTATTTGTGCTGCCCAACCTATGGTGTAAGTTTTGACAGCTTTACGTTGCAACCCCTTTTTGCATGTATCTCAGATCAAGCAAAAATTTGTCAGAGCCAGAGCTACATAAATTCTCAGCAAAGAGAAAATAATTCTCGTTAGGATTTTAAAACATGAGATAATAGGGCCTCCCCAGTGGTGCAGTGGTTGAGCACTGGGTTGCGAAGCTGCCTGCAGCCTCTGTAGCGCCGGTTCGATCCCTGGCTGCTCCCCGGCCACCGGAGGAGGGTCCCACATGGCACACAGACCTCTCCTGCAGCCCGCTGCTCCCCTCAGCAGTGTACTTCGGTCCTTTTGCCTGCTCTGCTCCCTGCTCTGGCTCTGGTGAAGTCTCTCGCCATCCCGCGCTTCTGACTGTACCCAGTGCTTGTATAAATAAATAAATAAATGAATAAATCTTTAAAAAAAAAAAAACATGAGATAATAAACAGTCATGCATGTTTTTCTCAGTCCTCCTCTGCTACTTGAAAGGAGCAACTCGAGTAAGTCGTTAGTGGTTGGGAGTGCTAGAAGTGGGGTTAGAGTGGGGGCCTGAAATATTTACTCTCTATAGCAGGGTCAAGTCTAGTGGACTCCTGGAGATAGTTTGTCTGAACAGTCTGTTGTATTTCCATATTTTGTGGAGTCTGTGAGAGAAAATTTGATGGTGTTATGCATTCATTCTGGGGCACTTCTAAGTTTATTTTTATTAAAATCAGCACACTTTATGCTAGTATAATTGTTTTCATATAAAGGTGGAAGCATCTGCAATCAGCAAGCTGTGATACCCATTCGAATCCAAATTAATTCCTCATGTACAACATCTCAGTTTACCCTACCTCTCATACAAAGGTTAGTCACTGCAGTGTCAGAAAATAACCTGGTATAGCAGAGGGTAATAGTTCTCCTAGTAGACATTAGCTACAATGGACTGCTGCATGAACATATGCAAAAGATTTCTCTAGCACACTCAATCTCACATTGGTTTGGAAGCACCCTGCTTATCTGAATTCCTTCAGTCTGTGAACATTTATCCATCAGACCAGAGTCTTGAATAAGCACCCAGGGAGTTGTACTGGAAAAAATTACTTCTAATCCAAACATTCCATCAGAATGATTAGAACCAAAATGTGAATTCATTGACTCCCTAAAGATAATACATAGGTTCATTTAATAACACTGACAGTGGAATTTTTATATTCGTGCACTAAAATGTGCCACAAAGAGAAAACACATTAAATAATAAGAATTTCAATCAGTGACCTTGTCAGTAATGCTGGAAAAAAAGAGAAACCCAGACAGAAAATGCAGCCTTCCTGTCATATCAGATGACTCAAGACCTCCTTCCTCAGAAGACCTCTTAATGGCATTAACCACAATTGCAGTCCATCCTCAGCATTGCTTTGCTTGACATTTGAACTTAGGGAAAAAAGTATTTTGCTAACTCCTTAGTGCTGAATATTTGACCTTAAAGCTTGCAGTTTGCTCTTTTTATGTCTCAAGCCTCAATACTACAAATGCTATTATTAGTCATAAGATTGTTCAGTCCCTTTTAAATTCCAGCCATGGTATTTGACTCTCTGGTCTAAAGACAATAAGGAATTCAAAATCCTAACTATTTCTTTTTTTCCAAATTATGTTTATTGAGGTAAAGTAGGTTTACATCTTTGTATCTGTTCCAGGGGTTATAGTTTCAAATCTCTACAAACGTATGTTTTCATATCCTGTCCACCACCAGTTTCCCAACAGTCTCCCCAGTGTTCCACTGGGCCCCTTCCCTGCCCTACTCCCACCTGATTGTCTCAGTTTTGTAGTCAGATGTTAAGAGTTTATTATTGGTTTGGTTTTGAATGATCCGTTGCTATGCTTCCCTATATTTCACATATAATGACACCATCCAGTGTCTTCCAGTCTTTCTCCTTCTGACCTACTGCTCTTAGCATTATCCTCTTCATTTCCATCCATGTTGTTGCAAATGGTAGGAGTTCATTCCTCTTTGTAGTTGAGCACACCACTGCATATATTCACCACATTTTTCTGATCTCCTCCTTATCTTCTGGACACCCGGGCCAAACCCATAACCCAACCACTGTAAATAGGACTGCAATGAGCATAAAAGTAAATATATTCCTTCAAGAAAATCCTAGTTATTTCTGAGGAGTCTAGTTCTTATGTATTTCCTATGTATTTCAAAATTTTCCAGCTCCATGAGGAACCAGGACCTATGTTAATATTTGGCAATACATGCTCCTGAATCCCTGAACCTTTCGCTGAGCAAAGCATGTTTCTGAGCAGAAAATGCATAGGTCTGTGTGTGGACAGTCCTGAAACTGAATCTCAAATTACTATTGGTAAATTAGGTGACTTTGGGAAATTGTGCAATTATTTTCTGCAGTAAACAGTAGATGATATTTACATGAAGCGTAATTAAATAAATGATGTAGGGCCTCCCCTGGTGGCGCAGCGGTTGAGCGCTGGGTTGCGAAGCTGCCCGCAGCCTCAGCAGCACGGGTTCGATCCCCGGCCACTGGGCAAGGGTCCCACATGGCACGCAGACCTCTCCTGTTGCCCGCTGCTCCCCTCAGCAGTGTACTTCAGTCCTTCCTCCTGTTCTGCTCCCCGCTCTGGCTCTGGTGAATTCTCTCGCCCTCCCACACTTCTGACTATACCCAATGCTTGTATAAATAAATAAATAAATCTTTAAATAAATGAATGAATGAATGAATGAATGAATAAATAAATAAATAAATAAATAAATGGTGTATATTACACATAAAACTCCTAGCACAAAATAAGCATAGTAAGTAATATGTATTATTATCATGACTGTCACCAACATCACTCTAGTTATATTAAGGTAGGAACTGACTGAGCACCATTTTCTATTTCAGCCTATGCCTGGCAGATTTGTCTGGTTTAAAATCTTTAATCTCATGATTTAATGGTCATGGCTACACTAAGGCATGACATACTGAATTTACCACTTAGAACAATCCATTTAAAAGACATGTAGAGGGCCCCCCCAGTGGCTCAGCGGTTGAGCACTGAGTTGCGAGGCTGCCCACAGCCTCTGCAGCACTGGTTCAATCCCCAGCCGCTGGCCAGGGTCCCACATGGCACAGCAGACCTCTCCTGCCGCGCCTGCTGCTCCCCTCAGCAGTGTATCATCAGTCTGCCTGTGCTGTTTCCCACTCTGGCTATGGTGAATTCTCTCACCCTCCCACGCTTCTGACTGCACCCAGTGCTTGTATAGATAAATAAATCTTAAAAAAAAAAAAAAAAAAGACTCGTAGGGTGTTAGTTAACTTTAATCTGAAAATCCATCCTAGTTCATCCAGCAGAAGATATCACATGGGTGCAAAAGTAATAACGGAATCATAAAGTCACAAATCTAAGTGTTTAAAGTATCATTAAAAATCAAGTGATTTTGTGAAGAATTAAAAAAACATTAATTTGAAGGGAAAATTGTGCTTCCATGTTCATTGCAGTACAAGTTATAATAGCCAACCTATAGAAATAACCTAAGTAGCAAAAAGCAGATGAGTGGACCAAGAAGATTTAGTATATCTACACAATGGAATACTACTTGGAGATCAAAAAAGATAAACTCAAGCCATTTGTGGCAACATGGATAGAGCTGGAAGGGATTATGCTAAGTGAAATAAGCCAGAGAGAGATTTATAAATACCAGATGTTGTCACTTATATTTGGAACACAGAGAAACCAAACAAAGGGTCAGAAAAGTCAAATTTAAAAACTAACCCTTGAAAATGGATCACAGAACTGAGGCATCCAGAAGGCAAGGGGGAGGAGTGAGAACAAAGTGGGGAAGAGCACACAGGACTATGGTGGAGCACAATGGGGGCTTTGGTGGTGGGTGAGCTATAGTAACTACATAAGAAGGGGGAAACCAGGCCTCTCTGGTGGCCGAGGGGTTAGTCTCAGCACTATCCAGCTATCACCAGCCACTGTGGCCTGAGTGTGCTCCCGCCACGGAGCTGACCCACATGGAGCAGCAGACCTCTCTTGTCTCGCACGCTGCTCCCCTCAGCAGTGTATTTCAGTAGATCTGCTCCCCACTCTGTCTCTGGTGAATCCTCTCACATGCCCCCGCCCACACCTCTGGCCTCCACCCCAGTTCTTGTATGCATAAATAAGTAAAAATAAATCTTTAACAAAAGAAGGGGGAAATTCCAAAATATTAACAATAGCATAAACCAATGACACTTCAATTAACAAGTTTCTACAAGGACAACAAAAATCAAGTGATTCCGCACTTATTTGCAGATGTGAAAACTGAGGCCCAACTAAGATAAGCAACTTTCAGAAGGTCATGCAACTTAGTGATGAGCTAACATCAGAAAAGGACCAAGTCTCAGTTTGGCTCATAATTTAAAATATGTCCAATTCCAGTAATTCTTCTTACACTTTTTAAGTAGTAGTCATCTTTGAGAGAGCCCAGTATTATAAACCATTGATAAATGTAAGGCTAAACCATTTTGTTAGGGTGGAATGCCCAATGCAGATATTCTCCAAGGACTCATCTAACTCTAAATATTTTATTATTATTCTACTTGTTATTCAAGGATATTCTTCACTGCAGGGGCACATATTATGTCCTTACACAGATGTCTTATTCCAGATTCTTTTTATTTAGTAGATGTTTATTGAGTGCCTCACAATAATCATAATGATGATACTAACAACAGACTACTAAATATTAAATTAATATAAATGTAAAAGTAAAAAGCTCTGGCTCCCTAACTTGGTAACAGTGTTGACAAGTTACTCACATAAACAATGTAAGAGGGCCTCCCCGGTGGCGCAGCGGTTGAGCGCTGGGTTGCGAAGCTGCTCGCGGCTTCTGCAGCGCCGGTTCGATCCCCAGCTGCTCCCCGGCCACCGGAGGAGGGTCCCACATGGCGCACAGACCTCTCCTGCCGCCCGCTGCTCCCCTCAGCAGTGTACTTCGGTCCTTCTGCCTGCTCTGCTCCCCGCTCTGGCTCTGGTGAATTCTCTCACCCTCCCGTGCTTCTGACTGTACCCAGTGCATGTATAAACAAAACAAACAAATAAATAAATAAATAAAGCATGCCTCTATTAAAAAAAAAAAAACTATAAAAAAAAAAAAAAACAATGTAAGGGGGCCTCCCTGGTGGCCTCCCTGGTGGCGCAAGGGGTAAGCACTGCACTATGAAGCAATCTGCAGCCTCTGCAGCCTCTGCAGCACAAGTTTGATCTCCGGCTGGCCAGAGAGAAACCCACATGGTGCAGCAGACCTCTCCTGACTCTCCTGCTCCTCCCCTCAGCAGTGTATTTCGGTCAGTCTGCCTGTTCTGTTGCCCACTCTGTCTCTGGTGGATCCTCTCATCCCCCACCCCATCTCTGGCTTGTGCCCCAGCTCTTATATGCATAAATAAATAAATCTTTAAACAACAACAACAACAAAAAAAAACACAAGGACAAAACAAAAGAAACAAAAAGTTTAGGGCTCCCCGGTGGCGCAGCGGTTGAGTGCTGGGTTCGAAGCTGCCCACAGCCTCTGCAGCGCTGGTTCGATCCCTGGCTGCTCCCCGCCCACCAGAGGAGGGTCCCACATGGCGCGCAGACCTCTCCTGCCGCCCGCTGCTCCCCTCAGCAGTGTACTTCGGTCCTTCTGTCTGCTCTGCTCCCCGCTCTGGCTCTGGTGAGTTCTCTCACCCTCCCGCGCTTCTGACTGTGCCCAGTGCATGTATAAATAAATAAAAATAAATCTTTAAAAAAAAAAAAAGAAACAAAAAGTTTATTTTTTCTAGCCAGACAAGTGTCTTTACCATGCTATACCCATTTATTCCATTGCCAAAACTCCCCATATGCACAGTGACCTTCCGTCTTATCTTGGTTTATTAAGCTCACTCTGTACAACTGCATTTTCCATTTCTCCCATCAGTGTCCTTCACTCTGTGGTCCTCATAAATCTCCCTTTCTTCTGAACTCATACAGTCCCCAAGGATAATCCATACAACTGAGAACGTATCTACTCTGTAAGATGCTCTCCCCATGATTTGCTGTGTACACATTTTTTGCCCAATTAAACTGATGACAATACCCTTGAAGACAAGTACCATGGCTTAGGCTTATCTAACTGCAGTGGAGCAGAAAACTGTAAGAAGGGATGAGCTCACAGTAGGTATTCAATTAATACTCAGTTAATTTGACTGGGGTGGGCAGAGAAAAGAACAAACATCTTGTTTCTCTAACCATTCTTAACTTCTGAGAATCCACAAAAGCTGATACAAAAACTTAAAACTAGCAAGTTTGTTTGAGACTTTGAACTAATTAGAATCAATTAGGGAGGCAGGGAAGCATAGCACATAAACTGCTTCAAATCACATCCTATAATCCTTTCTTCGAAATGTGGAGAAAATCCAGTTGAGACCGCTCAGGTGACTAGCAGTTGTTTTGAAATGATTTCTACTTCTGCAACATCAATTTCTGGCAATAAGTCCTGTCTAAAATATAAACCATTTTTTCTGGGGTAATAAAAATGTTATTGAATCCATGTGATGAAAGATGAATAATATAGATGTCTATAAACCAAAATTAGTATTTTTAAAAAAGCCCTTGTGTCCTTATTTATACCAGAATGCCAGAGCTTCTGAAGTGGTAAGCATGAACTGGTACTGGGCACTTCTTAGGAGAAGATGTCTTATTCCAGATTCTTTTTATTTAGTATGTGTTTACTGAGTGCTTCGCAATAATCATAATGATGATGTTAATAATAGATAACTGAATATTAAATTAATATAAATTTAAAAGTTGAGATCCCAGGCCAAGAATTAAAAAACAGTCCAAGTTTGATTTCTGGCTCCATAACTTGGTAGCAGTAGTGACAAGTTACTTAATTCTGTGCCTCCCTTTCCTCACCTCTAAGTGAAAATACTAGTAACTCAGAGATTTGTTGTATATTGCAATTAAATAACTCATTTTAAAATACTAAAGTATGCAGCACACACTAAGCAGTTGGTCAATATTGGTTATCATATTATTATTTTTTATTAAATTATAATGGGCACTGTGATTAGCAAATATTATATAAATATATATTAATAATTATAACTCTATATTCTTAAATATTAGTAGATATTAGTTATCATTATTGTTATTAAATAATTATAATAGGCACTGTGCTTATCAAATATCATATAATATAAACATTATATACTATATATAATATACACATTATATATATGAACTTAAGTGGTCACTGATGTGTTTCAAACACCAGAATTCATTACTAGCTCATCATGAACACTGGGCAAATAATTGCTTAGTGAATGACTGTTTTCATTTACTTCTACAATGTGGCAGAATACAACAGTGAGGGAGACAGAGTCATAACTTTCAGGTCTGATGTGGAGGAAGGTGAAGGGGACACACAGGAAGAGGAGACAAGTCAATAGTTAATTCTTATACAAGCTGATTACTCTGATAAGAAAGCAAATGTCATTTGAGAGAAGATATGAGAAATGTCTAATCCAAACTCAAGACAACAAACAAGGCTTTCTGGAAGCAATGACATCCAGACCGAGATGTGAAAGATGAGGAAAACTTACATTAAAATAGCAGCACATGTAAAATCCAAAAGTGAGAGACTTTCTTTAACTGTAGTTCAGTACAGGCTAAGTGAGAGAAGAGAGGAGAAGGGGGCTGCAGAAATCAATGGCTCTAAGTGCAATACCTAGGACTTAAACTTGATCCTAATGGCAATAGAGCCATTTATTGAATAATGTTGCTTTAGAATGCTTGCTGATGGCTTCCTCCACCTCATGGGTTCTAGAAGTTCTAGTATTGGCTTTGAGCTACCATCACTTAGGAATTTATTTGCTTACATTTGTAAGTTCACATTGCTAGACTTAAAATCATTTATCATTTTTATATTCAGGTCTGTCGTCCACCATCTTTTGTGAGTGGTCTCTAAGACCAAAGTTACTTTAAATCTTACAGACTTAAAGCGTGTGGGTAGGGCATTCTAATCAAGAGTAGATCCAACTGAATTACTAAGTCAGAATTTCTCACTTGGTTGCCTCCCCAAACTATACTATGATTCAACCATTGGCATTTCCTGCTAAAGATCTATGTATCATTATTATCCTATGTAATGTATCATTTAGAACTCTGAAAAAGAAAAATTCAGGTTAGCTGGGAGACCATGAAGGAAGTCATCCAGAACAGCAGAATATACGTGCACCTTAAACATGTGCAGTGGAAGGTTTATTGGATTCTGGAGCTTTTTTGCTCCACATGTTGCCACTTACCTCCTTCCATATCACTGAATATTAAAAATAATATAAGATATACTTATTCTGAGGTTGGTCTGCCATGTACAAGCAGTTAATTAGTCTCCTTTGTTATATCCTTAACAGAGACAGACCTTTTTATTTACTAAAAAGCAGCCTTTCATATAAATGTACTGTATAAGTTTGGCATAAGCATCTGAGAGGAACAAAATTAAAACTATCTTCTCCATCAGTCTGAGCCATGTGTGAACTGATGACTGTACAATGAGCAACTCAGTCGTTAGTCTATCAGGAAAATGAAAGAACAGGCATGTACTCAAATACTGGAACTTAGCCTTGGACTATGAGCTAAGAAAAGGTAATCTTTGTTTTTGCAATTGAAACCTGAGGATGGAGAGACATTTAAATCTACACCTTAAATCTATATCTACAGAGTATCTGAGAACCAAAAAAAAAAACAAAAACAAAAAACCCAGGGGAAAAAGATCCCTCATAATGATCCCCTTATCCTCATTTCTCTCTGATGGTTTTGTGTGTGATTTCAGTGTGGCGAGAGGAATGAGGGGAGGAGAAGAAACAGGCAAAGAAGGTCAAGAGGAGAAGTGTGAGCTGTAAGAGGGGGGTGAAAGATGAAAGGAGCCACGGAGATCATTCTCTAAACCATTCAGAATTTAGGGAGTAGCACAAAGATAGGGGAGCCCAAGCATGCCATCCCCCTTGCTCACCACCAGCTCCGTCACCAAGCCAGGAGGTACGCCTACTGGTCAAAAAGTGCAAATGTTACCAGGAACACTTAAAGTGAGCTAGGTGGTGCAAGACGGGTCCAAACCATTAAAATCATTACTAAAAATGTCAACTTATTGCCATGAAGGCCAGACAGTCAGCCAATAAATCTAGGTAGGTCCCTTGCTTTGTGCCTAGTTGGTACAAAATCCACCACCAAAGGCTGGATGCACAGGGCTGGGAGAGAGGAAGAGGGGAGTATGGTGATGCCCACAGGAGGGGAAAAAGAACTGGTGTAAAACCCAAGTAGACTGGTTGATTGAAGAAAAAAAACAAGTCACTGATAGCCTTCTAACAGAAGAGTGACTCGAGTTTATACAATTACCCATCCCATATCCATGTCTGGAGTATGATTAAATTCAGACTGTCCTCATTTAATTAGCCATTAGGTTTGATGAAGAACAATTTTTAAGTCAAGCAGAAAATGTTTTAAAAGTACCTTGTGTCTACAAGGAAAGGATCGAAAGGCCAGGCTGCTGCATGAAAAGCAAAGAGAATAAGAAAAGAACTACCTTTTTCATAAAACCCCTGAGAGCAATTCAGCAGGCATTAGGTATTTTGAGTGAGAGAGGCCAACCTGACTGGCTTTCTGGTGCTAATTCAAAGTTCAGGAAAAGTTTAAAAAGAGATGCAGAGAACATTGATCACACAATATACAATCACTAAAGAAAGAGCTCTACCTTAAAAATATTTCTGCTGTAAAGTTTTTTCAATGCCATATTTTTTTAATTTAAATTTTATTTTTATATTCCCCATACAATTACAACCCCTTTATTTTGACCCCAAGCCCTCCTTTCCCCGCCCCCCACCCCCCCATAGAGTGTCTCTGATTTATACCTGCTTGTTGATTTTGATATTTTCTTTCTTACAGTTATTTTTTTTAAAGATTTATTTATTTATTTATACATACAAGCACTGGGTACAGTCAGAAGCACGGGAGGGTGAGAGAATTCACCAGAGCCAGAGAGGGGAGCAGAGCAGGCAGAAGGACCAAAGTACACTGCTGAGGGGAGCAGCGGGCAGCAGGAGAGGTCTGCGCACCATGTGGGACCCTCCTCCTGTGGCCGGGGAGCAACCAGGGATGGAACCGGCGCTGCAGAGGCTACGAGCAGCTTCGCAACCCAGCGCTCAACCGCTGCGCCACCGGGGAGGCCCACTTACAGTTATTCTTTTTCCTGGTCCCTTATTTAAGTTTTCTAGATTCCTGCTGTGAGTGAGACCATCCGGTATTTTTCTTTTTCTTTCTGGCTTATTTCGCTGCGCATGATCCCTTCCAGCGCCATCCATGTTGCTGCAAATTGCATGTGTTTATCTTTTTTGAATGCTGAGTAATATTCCATGGTGTATATGTGCCACATCTTCTTGATCCAGTCATCTATTTTTGCGCATTTGGGTTGTTTCCAAAGCTTAGCTATTGTAAATAGTGCTGCTATAAACATAGGGGTGCAATGCCATATTTTTGAAAACTCTTTCAGTAATATAAATTTTTTAAATATTGTACTTGAAATTTTGGTCTCCCAGCTAACCTAAATTTTCTTTCATTTTATATCTTTGTTGAAATAAAACGATTATCTTTTAAAGGGAACTCTGTGTCATAATATTTTCAAAATATTCATTTTTTTAGTATGTTCTGTTAAAAATCCAGGACATGAAAGATAAGAACCATCCATATGGATAAAGGTTATGGAGAATTACAGTCTCCATTCCAGTGGACTAAAAGCTACTTGACAAAAACACTTGTATATACTATCGGTGGCCTCTCAAAAACATGCAGGCAAAAATAAACTGAAAATGATTTAGGCACAAGAGACTTTTGGCTTTATTCACCTTCCAAGCCTCAACAATACTATGAATATGTTAACAAAGCCGTTTGGCCAAAAAGAACAGGAATAGACACCAGTAAGGACTTATATGAAAGTATGTAAGTTAAACTTCAATTTCAAAAAAAAATTAAAATTAAGCTTAATAAGTAATAAGGAGAAAGATGAATACCAGTAGTTGCCACTAATCTGTGGAACACAGATTACTAAACTAAGGATCAAATAAAGACAAGTTTAAAAAGCAAACCCTCGAAAGCTGAATACAGAGCTAAAGCATCCAGAGAGGATGGTGGGGGGAAGAGAGGACAGGGTGAAGAACAAAGAGGGAAGGAAACACAATGGACTATGGTGGTGAACTATGGGCAATTTGGTGGTGGGCGCACTAAGGTGACAATACCTGTATCCAAATATTACTTAAAATAATTTAGAGTTGCTTCTTGAAAAATCAGTGATAGTGTGATATACAATGACCATTGTGGGTAAGAATAGTAAGAGTTAAGGAAAAACTGATGGATGGATGGAAAAAAAAAATGTGATACACCCATATGTAAAATCATATGGTATATAATATATATACATACATATAATGTGATTCAGCCACTATGTAGAAAATCTTGCCATTTGTGACAACATAAGCATAGTTGGATGTGAGGGCATCATGTTAAGAAAAATAAGTAACACAGAGAGGGGCAAACACCATGTGATCTCACTTATATGTACAAGCTAAAAAAAAAAAAGAAACCAAAAAAATTAGATAACGGTAATATTTTAGCTAAGAGAAATAACTGTTCTTTTTGGCCAAAGAACTGCATAAAACATATTCACAGACTTGCTGAGGCCTGAAAAGTGGATAAAACCTTAAAATTATATCGTCGACCTCTTTTTTATTATTTTATTATTTATACAAGCACTGGGTACAGTCAGAAGCATGTGAAAGAATTCACCAGAGCCAGAGTGGAGAACAAAACAGGCAGACTGATGAAATACACTGCTGAGGGGAGCAGCGGGTGTGGCAGGAGAGGTCTGCGCGCCATGTCCTCGCTGGTGGCCAGGGATCGAGCCCGCGCTGCAGAGGCTCAGGGTAGCTTCGCAGCCCAGCGCTCAACTGCTGCGCCACCAGGGGAGGCCCCTTCTCATTTTTTTTAAAGATTTATTTATTCATTCATTCATTCATTCATTCATTCATTCATTCATTTATACACACAATGGGTACAATCAGAAGCGCAGGAGGGTGACAGGATTCACCAGAGCCAGAGTGGGGAACAGACCAGACAGATTGACGAAGAAGTACACTGCTGAGGGGAGCAGCGGGTGGCAGGAGAGGTCTGCGCACCATGTGGGACCCTCGCTGGTGGCCGGGGATCAAACTGGCACTGCAGAGGCTGCGGGCAGCTTCGCAGCCCAGCGCTCAACCGCTGCGCCACCAGGGGAGGCCCCCCTTCTCATTTTTATGGCTACAGGAATCAAAGTCTGATATCATGAGATGAGGGTTCAGTTGCTCACCTGGGAGTTAAGAGCGAAGAGGGGACCATTACTATATTCAGAGTATGATCTCACCCATTTCAAGAAAACATAAAATACAAATTCCAACGATCTTTTAGATGTTTATGACATAATAAATAAGATCTGGTTGGAACTAGAGAAATGGGACATAGTGACACATCCATACTTACAGAATAGACCTCATGAAATCAATTACAGGCACAATTTTAGGGGATTTTAGTAGATTATTTTATCTTGAATAAAAGCCAGATGCCAAAGTAAGAAACAAAATCATACATAAATGACATCTGAAATAAAAGTTCTCTGTGCCCAAGACAGAAGCCTGAGGTGTGATTAACAGCTGTATTTAGAAGAATGACAGTTGAGGGCATACTCTCCTTTCTAATGAGGAAAGAAGAGGAAATGAATTTAAATTGTAAACAAAGGAATTTAAGTTAGATGGAAAGATCTTATTGGCAGTGAAGGATTTATAAACCCTGGAAAAGATTTCTGGGGAAGTTTTCAAATTCCCTATCTGGATATATTTAAGAGAAGAAAGATACCTATCAGTCTAGGGTGGTTGAGGTAGAGACCTGCCTGGAATTTGCTTTCAGCTGAATTCTGTGAGTCCAGATTAATTCCTGACGGCGTTCAAGATGTCAAAGACAGTAAATGCTAGATATGGCAAGAAATGTTGCCCCTTAAAAGAAAAAAACAAAAACACTCACCCAAACTAATCATTTCCTTGGAAAATCAATTGGCATATGCTAGTTGGTTGTAAGTGGAACGTACAATTATAATACATTCTGGTTTTTATTTTCTTTCTACCCTGGTTTCCAGTGAAAAGAAAGTTTATGAAATATCTTTGGCAGACTATGCCCTGCTTTAATACTTTTTTTCCCCTTCTCTATCCTGGTTACAATTGAATATCCTAGAAGAACCGAGGCCTAAGAAACAGTACATATGTCCTCAGAGCAGATATTTGTGAGGGGAAAATCTACCCTAACTCCAAAGGTAAGCTGCCCACTCTTAAATGAACAAAGCAGGATGATTCCACCGCAGCTCTCCTTTCTCACTCTCAAAAAGACTCCAGCAAGTTCTCTGCAACTTGTAGAATTTCCCCTTCTTTTCAGGGCACAAAGAGTACATGCATTCACAGTTCATACCAAAATTCCCTAACTTGTTGTACTTCTCTGTTTATACAGCTGTGTGTCTGTTTTCCCCATTGTGTTCACCACATCTATTGTCTGGTTTTTATTGTGAGCTCCTGGAGGCAAGATATGGAGTCAGTTTAATTTGCTTTGCACAGCTCTGCGTGTGCACACACAGGTGAACACCTGGTGACTGTGCTTGACAGTAATGATTCCTGGCATGATTGGATGCTATATGAAGGAGAAAAATCCAGGCCTCCCCGGTGGCGCAGCAATTGAGCGCTGGGTTGTGAAGCTGCCTGCAGCCTCCACACCCCCGGTTCGATTCCCGGCCTCCAGCGAGGCTCACGCATGGCACGCAGACCTCTCCTGCTGCCCGCTGTTCCCCTCAGCAGTGTATTTCATCTGTCTGCCTGTTCTGCTCCCCACTATGGTTCTGGTGAATTCTCTCACCCTCCCGCGCTTCTGACTGTACCCAGTGCTTGTATAAATAAATAAATAAATCTTTAAAAAAAAAAAAAAAGAGAGAGAGAAAAACCCTCCATGAATTAATCAAAGCTGGAGGCTGGAGGCAGTTCCTACGATATAGAGAAATGGATGACAGGGACGATTAGGGAACTGAACAGTGTGGACAAAGGTCAAATCAACAACTAAAGACATATTAAACCTAAGCCTGAAATGCACAGAAAACAAAACTATGTTTATTTGAAGGCTTGCTCTCCACCCCAACCCACCTTTCTCTTGTGTATAACCCATTCTTGCTGGGGTTCCCATCTCAGAGAATCATCTGTCAGGCCCACTGCTATATGAGGCTATTAGATTTTAGACACTCCACAGAAAACTATCATGTTCACTATATTGTGATATTCTCATTTATTTATGTTTACAATCCAGAGTGGGGGGGAAAGTCATTTTCACCAGAATTAATATCTTTCCCACTAATCCCTGCACAAACCCCTTCCAACTTTCCTTTATATCAGTATTCCTCACCGATCCAAGAGGACAGAGACCAGTCATCCTTGTTTCTTAGTTGGGTTAAAAATTTCCAATGCCCATTCATCCCCAAGATTTATCAAAGTCACATCTTCAGAGGAAAAAATGATTGCTGAAAACCCTTCCCTTAGGGAAAGCACAGGAAATGACATTTCATTTAATGCAACAAATATATTCTAGGCACCAATTATGAGTCACTCACTATGTTCTTGGGAAATAAAGGGGAGCAAATCATACACTCAACCTTCAAAATATGTGTGTGTGATAAGTTAAAGTTTTGTTAACATTTTAAATATAAGATTGCTTCATCGTGAGGTATTGGTGAAGATTAAATAATATATATGTAGTGTTTACTTGAGCACAAATCTTACCTCATAAGATACCCTCCATAAGTAATAACTATTTCTTTTTTTTTTTTTTTTTTTTTTTTTTGGTGGGATTGTGGGATCCTCGCCGGCGGATAGGGAACGAACTGGCACTGCAGAGGCTGCTGGCAGCCTCGCAGCCCAGCGCTCAACCGCTGCGCCACCAGGGGAGGCCCAGTAATAACTATTTCTACTGGAGTTATGGCCTAATTTAGGGTAGTGTGTGTGTGTGTGTGTGTGTGTGTGTGTTTGAAGAGAACTCTATCTGGAAATCAAATATGCACTTGAATTATAAACAATGTAATTTGATTGTTATGGGGGTAATAATGTGTTTTCACACCTTTCATCCACTAGCATCTAGAACATTGAGGTAAATATTCTCCCACCAAAAATGGAACTCACCCTGTCCTGATGTCCCAAAAGAGTCTGGTTCTAATCCTGCTCTTCCTGTGAAGTTTCTGAACTGTTTCAGAACCTTGATTGTACCAGGCACATAAAGCACATTTTTTTCTTCTTTCTGCTTTTTACTAAGCATGGTCTAGATCAAAGTTATTCCATAAGATAACTGACTACAAAGACATACTTAAAGTTTTTCACACTTATTTCAAAAGTACATGAAATGATTATTCAGTGCATCATTTTAGAGAGTTAATTGTTAATTAGTCAGTATCATCAATTAAAATTAAATAGGAATAAATCAACTTCAGGCAAAACTAAGTCAAATTTTATTTACCCAAGACATTTTTTAATCTTTTTTTTAATTGAGGTAACATTGCTTTACACTGTATATGATTCAGAGGTATGGGTTCATTCTTCTTCAAAAATAGGTCACTATACAACACCCACCACCAAGAAACCCATAGTCCTCCACCATAGTTCATTAAGTCCCCTCCACACTTTTCTCTCCACCCTTCACTCTTCTGGAAATCTTAATCCTATGGACATATTTCTACAGAATGGGAGAAAATATTTACACATAATGCATCTAACAAGGGTCTCTATTCTCTATAGAGAACTCATAAAACTCAACAAAAAGAAAATAAATAACCCAATTGAAAATAGGCAGAACAGCTAAACAGATACTTGTCCAGAGAGGACATACAGATGGCCAACAGGCACACGAAAAAGCTCACCATCACTTATCATCAGGAAATGCAAATCAAAACCACAATGAGAGACGATCTCATATCTGTCAAAATGGTCCATGTCAGAAGAAAGTCAATGACATATTATTATAACTTGCCCAAAACAAATTGTGTCACAGGTCATCTTAGTTGAGGTATAATGTTTAATCAATCAATTGCTGAATTATTAAGTGTATGGATAAATATCTGAATGGATCATAATACAAATGACAAGGCAGTTGAAAGCAAGGATGTCATAACATAATTAGCTCAAACAAAGGAATTCACTTCTTTTTACTTTTTGGTTCAATTTTAGCATTGTTCTATAATGCCAAATATCTGAATAACTGAAAAGGCATTTCAGTTTCTAGATTCTTGAATATTTACCTTACAAAGTATAACCTATATCTTTTTCATGAATTCTATTATTTAGAAGGGAGAAACATAGACTCTATCTTCAAAATGTGTGTGTGTGTGACAAGTTAAATCAGCATTATATTCTCAATACTTTACCCTTTCTTAAGTTTTACCCAATGGTTTCATTTGAAAATGCCTATAATTTCACTCTCCATTATTTTCTCATAAAGGATGAAAAAGAGAAGCTTCTGGGAAATATTTTATATATTTCTATCTATTGCAAAAAGATGCACCGGAAATGAAAACCTCATTAACCTATTGCATGTCAAATATCATTTAAGTTGTATTTTGACAACTTAGACAATTTTAGACTCCAACCAGTGAAGCTTCTGTTCTTTTCAGTCACCATGTCTCAAACAAGTATGTTGATGTGTTTAATTTCTCACTCCTGTCTTCCTTAATCCAAACTAACAAAATCCAAAGATTTGAGAAGTACTTCATATATTTAGCTCTATTTGGTCCTTTCTTCACCTAATCATTTAGACATGGCTTTTTTGAATCTTGTAACCATTGATCACCATCATGAAATTATAACAGATTTTATAAATAAAGGAAAATTAATGTACTAAAAAGAAAGCCACATATCCAGCAATTCTAACTTTCAGTGGGATCGAGTAGAACCATAGGAGATTTGTTTCCTTTTTCTAATTTATCAGGATTTAGTTGTTAATTTAGAATTGATTGTTTCCACAGAAATGGTATTCACAGTCCTAGAATTTTATCTGACACTGTACAAACTTCAATTTTTTTCAGTTGAAGGATTAAGAAATTCATTAGGATGGGTGGAGAAAAGGAAATGGACCCTCCCAAGCCCTTCCTCCAGTCCTCCAGTTTTAAACAGCAAAAACCAAACCAATTTTACCACCCCACTGGAAGATAAGAATAACTTCCAGGAACTTCAGGGTACCTCACCCAACTGTCTTTTTCTAAGTCTTGGCATTTATAAACAACTCAAATGCACAGTTTCTCTGGAAATCTGTGCCAATTCAATAGCATTACTGATCAATGAGCATGTATTATGCTCCAGACAATTGTCATAAATCAGTAAAGTAAAATATCTTGTCCCTTGAAAATTTTCAGACTACACAGAGGGAAATGTCAATGAGATAAGAATGGATGTTTCCTTTGTTTTGCTGATTCCTAATTCACCAATTCAGTATTGTATGAAAGAGTAGTCTGTCTTCTCATTGTCTTTACTCATTTGTTGCCCACTTATAAAGATTAAATGAGACTACACAGATAACATAATTAGTAAGGAGACTACCTCCTCCCCCAAAAAATGTTTAATAACGGTGTCTTTCTATTCCCTTCAAGAATCATAAGACTGTAATGAACCTACTTTGTGGAAAAATTCAAAACTTGTGGGGATACATATCAAAACTGAGTATCTGAATATTATATAATTTTGAAATGGTATAGCATATCTATAAATAGCAACTCAGACTTTTCTCATAGGTTTTATAGAAATAGATCTCATTATTGTAGAATCTTGTGAACTTACTTGGCCATTGAGGCCCAACCCCTAAGATTCCTGTCATTTGTAAATGAAAGCAAAAGCAATAACTTTATAACTTCCATGCACCCAAGGCAATGAAGACATTCCTTATTCTACAGCCTTGCGTTAAACAAGCCTCAAAAGATGAAACCCTGTTTTTCAACTCTGTCTGTGAGGAAGAAAGGTCTTTTGCTAAGACTTGTTCTTCATCCATGTAAATCATGTTTAGCAGCAATTAAAATATTGGTGGGAGGTGCGCATTTTTTCATTTCAAAGTGAGGAGCCTGTTGAGTGGTGGTCACATTTTAAAAATATCTGATTTGACAGGGGAACTCTCATCACATTCCTGAAATAATTTTATGCCATCATGATTTTTGTTTGTGGTTTTCTTTTTTCAAAATTGAAGCAATGTACTCAACTATAATCAATCAGGACCATCAAAGCTTTTTAAAATGTCCATAAAATTTGCAATTTCTGGTTTTTTAAAATGATGTTCAAAGCAGTTTCTCTTGCACTGTTAAGTTCTATGTTTCAGAAAAACAAAAAAGTATTTGCAAAACATCCAGCAAATATTTATGAAACACCTACCATGTGTCAGGACTAGTTCTGGTTGCAAAGGATATTACAATAAACAAAACAAACAAGAACCTGCTACCAAGGAGGAGTTGGGGAGAGAGGAAGGATTTATGTTGAGTCAGACTACAAATGAATA
Source organism: Talpa europaea (assembly GCF_964194135.1). Taxonomy (NCBI): domain Eukaryota; kingdom Metazoa; phylum Chordata; class Mammalia; order Eulipotyphla; family Talpidae; genus Talpa; species Talpa europaea. The sequence continues at coordinate 86,043,183 of NC_140070.1, forward strand.
AAAGTATATAAGTAAGGAAGATATAATTGCTACTATGGAGTTAAGAGAACTATATACCTGAAAATGAAGGGTAGATTTTGGATGGTCAAGAAAACACTCTCTAAGGAAGTATTAATCAAGTTGAGATTTTAATGGTGAAGGGCCCAGTCATACAATGTTTCAGGGAAGACCATTCCCTGCATGAGAAAGCAAAGTTCTGGAAAATGGGAACCAGTTCAATGTTTTCCTAAGAGAAGGTCAGTGTAACTAGAGAAGAAAAACACTAGGGGCTGTGGGAGCAAAAATGGGCAGTAGGCAAAGTACAAGGCATACTAGACAGAAAAGATGTTTAGGTCTGTTCTAAACATTCTGGAGAACTACTGAGTATGAGACATGGAGGTGTTAAGCAGGACAATGGCATGATCTGATTCACTTTTTCAAAATGCACTCCATCTGCTATATGGAGAGTGCAACAATAGTAGAAGGGCTCTCCTGACTTTATTCACATGTTCAGTGTCCTGGCAGAGACTGAAAAAAGACTGAGTTCCACTGACACTGCTAACTGGAGCCCTGCATGTGGCTGCTCCAGCAGGATGGCCTCTGGGTGGTCATACTTCTTACTTGGAAGCTGAGGACCCCAAAGACCATGTTCCGGAAACTAGGCAGCAGCTTGTTGGCCTTTTATGACCCAGCCTCAAATGTCACGGTGTCTGTTCTACTATGCTCTATTAGTCAAAGCAGTCATGAGCCCTCCAAGATCCAGTAAGAGAGAAGACAAAAGCGGGTCAAAAAATTCATGGCCATGTTTTAAACCTGCATAGGGTATAAAAATTTTTTAAAGACTAAAGCAAACTCCCTTCAACTTTTAAGTTAATTTTGTTCATAAAGTTTTATATGCAAATATTTTAATTATGTAAATTTCCATTGCCTTAAAATTCATTAAGTTATCTTCAAAGTGTCTATGTATAAAATCAAGGACATTATTAATTAATGTATTTGGAGAAATCACTTTATGGTCTTCAGATACTTTAAGTACTATGTGTTGTGGTTACATTCATTTAACTTAATTCTTAATACTTTTAATCCTTAAATTTTCATCAGTGACATATTTGTAAATTCATCTAAAATTTCAGGTTGAACCATATATTTAATTATGCAGTTGCTGTGTGGAAGGAAAAAAAAAGAAATATGATTAAACAGTTCTTGCTTAGTGCTTTACTACATTTCTGGCTCATTCTTCCAAAATAAAGTGAAATACAATGAATTATAAATGATTTGCGTGGTTAACAGTTCCTTTCAGATCTTGCAGATATGCTTGAATATTGAATAATTTGACTAATTTCATAACTGGTTATTGTAGCACTTTTTACAGTATTCTGAATGACAAAGCTAAGAAAAAGTATCATCACATAAAAGCAACAAAAATTCTCTTAATTACTAATTATAATAAAGGGCATTCTTTTGCTTCATAGAGAGGAAAGAACTTTAAACACGTGCTGCAAACAAATGATAAATGATGATGTTCATCTCACATTCTAAAAAAATGGCAACTGAGATCTGTTATTTTCTCTGCTTCCAATATTGTATTTTGAAAACTGGTTTTGTCATCTATCTGGGTGTGGAATTGTGAAAGCTGTGCAGAGAAGTAAATTGAACAAGTTATGTGACACACTTCACAGTGATCTTGAAATTTTGTTTATCCTATGTATCTTTCTCCTTTTTCATATTTAGTCAAAAATAATTTCAGTAGAAGACTTTGGGCAAGAATCACATTATTTAATGCAGTTAAGCACCATGAAAGCAGGATGTGTATCATCCTTTTTTTTTTCAATATTTTATCTTCAACACTAAGCACTGTGCCTTGCACATAGTAGTGTCTGTGCATATTTACTGTTTTTGGGAAAGGCACAAAGGCATTTTATCAGGCTGCCCCTATTATTCAGTTTGAATCTGGAGAAGCTCTTTTTCAAAGAGGCACTATGTTTGTGGAGAAACTCCTTCCTTATCAGTGTCTGTTACCTGCCAGTCAGTCATACAACCCAAGCAATGGGCTAGAGAAGTCAAGCCCTTGAGTCCATTTACCATCACTGAACTTTATTATTTTTTTTTATTTTGTATTATTGGGCCATACATGCCCATTTCACTTTATGTAACATTCTTTTTTTTGTTTTAAATTTTTTTAATTAATTTATTTATTTATACAAGCACTGGGTACAGTCAGAAGCGTGGGAGGGTGAGAGGATTCACCAGAGCCAGAGTGGGGAATAGAACAGGCAGACTGATGAAGAAATACACTGCCGAGTGGAGCAGCGGGCACAGCAGAAGAGGTCTGCACACCATGTGGGACCCTCGCTGGTGGCCGGGGATCAAACCGGCGCTGCAGAGGCGCGGGCAGCTTCCCAGCCCAGTGCTCCACCGCTGCGCCACCAGGGGAGGCCCTGAACTTTATTATTAAAGATAATTTGAGAACTCATGACTTTCCAGAGACTAGGTATTCGCAAATCACCAAAGGCCAACCCAAACTTGTGTTTGAATATCCACAAGTTGAGTCAAAGTTAAGAATGTTGCTACATCCGCTCACAAGGCCCCAGCACATATTGAAATGGCTTCATAAAGGGGCCTCCCCTGGTGGCACAGTGGTTGAGCGCTGGGCTGCGAAGCTGCCCGCAGCCTCTGCAGCACCAGTTCAATCCCCGGCCACTGGCGAGGGTCCCACATGGTGCGCAGACCTCTCCTGCCATGCACGCTGCTCCCCTCAGCAGTATACGTCAGTCTGCGTATTCTGCTCCCGGATCTGGCTCTGGTGAATTCTCTCACCCTCTAGCGCTTCTGATTGTACCCAGTGCTTGTATAAATAAATAAATAAATAAATAAATAAATCTTTTTTTAAAAAAGGAAAGAAAAAAATAAATAAATAAATCTTTTTTAAAAAAATGGCTTCATAGGGAAGGCCATGTGTCAGAACCTAGGTCTTGTGATTTGGAAACACTAGAAATTTATAGACTTTCAGCAGCTGGAAGACATTCATGTACTTTTGCATTCAGTATCAAATACCAAATACAGATAAACTCTAGAATTATACTCTCCAATGAGACAGTAATAGCCACGAATACATATTTAAATTCAAATTCATTAATTAAAATAAAATAAAACTGAAAATTCAGTTTCTCAATAGTATTAGCCACATATCAAGTGCTCAATAGCCCTATGTATCTGTGACTACTGTTTTCAAGCATGCAAATATAGGACATTCCTGGTGTCACGGAAAGTTTTATTGAATGCCAGTACTCTAGAATATATCATGTATATGACATTGTAGAAATTCAAAGCTGGAAACCCAATTCTGCACTTCTTTCCTCATCAACCAACCTGGGTTTTAAACTCTTGTTATTTATCTACATGGTTGATGTTCCTGTTTAAATCTTTTTGAATAACAAATATAGATATTATTTCCTAGATAAGATCCCATGAAATACACCAAAACAAAGTAAGGAATACCTGTTATCCAAAACACAGAGTTATATTTCTGAAATTCAGTTGAAGGGTGGAGGGAGAAGTCCCACATGATTTGTTTAAAGTACAAATTCTAGATGATTTATGAAGTATATTCAACTAATTAAATTGCATCAAAAGCTAAAATGGAAATTACCAAATTAAAGTCCTACTAGACCCGATTTGATATATAACTCAGAATAATTTCTAACTCAATTATGGCTGTACACAAATTAGATGAGAAATGTTTTGCGATAGTTTGCTCTTCTTAAATAACCTTAGTTTTCTCCCTGAGATACTACTTTAATTTGCTTCCTCTATAGCAGATGCCCAATTCCATTTTAAATTATCTTAAATTTATATTAGTGGGTGCTAAATTAAAAAGAACCTAGCACATAATATAACCATAACATGTAATAAAGATGTGCAATACTTTGTTTATTTGGATTAAAAAACACTATACACACATATAGCATGTGTATAAAAACAAGTAATTGCACACTTGCATATAGAAAGACAAAAAATATTCTCTCTCATACTCAGCATATATGGATCTGTAATGTTTCCTAAAGGTACACTGAAATTTTGGTAAATAATAGCATTTTTTATTGACATGTGTATTTATAGACTCCCATTGTATCCTTTCTCCTAGGATCCCAAAATGATACACTTTGATAATAATTCAGTTTCTTGTTGTTTTTCCAAATGAGTAAAAGGAGTCTTTTTTTCTCCTACTTCAGAAGCTGTTCTGGAAGTAGAGTAACAACTGGTGAAGAGACAGAAACCAGTTGCAGGCAAGCCACAGAGGGCACAAGCAAGGCCCTGTGTCCTGATCCTGAAAGCCGGCCAAGTCTAAATGTAAGTGTGAGAAGCGTGAAGGAGGGGTGCAGTGGCAAGCCATGGCAGGCATAGGTCAGAAGTAGCTGTCAACAGGGGCAGTTGGCAGATGGTTGGGTATCTGGCCTGCCTAGAGTTCCTATCTTCCATCCCCATCTCCACTGCTGCAAAAGCCTTGAGACCATCGCTACTAATGCCAGGTTTTAAATCCCCCATACTAAAATACATGTGCAGAGTGTGATTCTAGCTGATTTTTAAGTCCAGGCATGTTGAACAGAGTTTTAAAATAATCATTTCCATAGGACCTGACTAGGTATCCAAGTGTTCACCAGATGCTAGCAGCTAAGATTTTGCAGAGGAAAATTGCTAACTTAAGCTACTTTTCATGATTCAGCAGAAGGTTTTAAGTAATAAAAGATCTGGAGATTTTTAAAATAAATAACTCCAGTGCAAATGGGAAAATTAAAATAATCTTATCATCTCCCAGTCATGTCTACATGTGCTTTTCTACTATTATCAAATTTCTCTTAATTGGGCCAATTTTTTCTGGCTGATATTTTATAGTTTTAAGTTATAAGTTGTAATGAAGAAATGATTCCTTTCAGATGACTGATGTGACATGTACTAAATGTTCCTAAAGACAATCTGGTATGAAGCAGAGCATGATATAACAACTATGGTTTTATTCACATATGATATTGAATATATCCACAGTGGAAAATAATAACTGCGCCAAAATTATTCCTCAGTTGATCTCTCAGTAGAAACAAAATTAAAATACAAAGTACATCATTAACTTTTGAACTCTGATGGGAAGGAAAAAAAACATCCATTTCTGACAAGCAGACATTATCTCATAGTATCCACAGCCATCCTATGCTATTACCATTGCCTGGTCTTAAGTGTGACTTTTGGACACACAATTCAATATTTCCTAACATATAATGGTACAATGGCCTCATATGGTCTATTTAATTTTATTTAGTAATTAAAAGAGTAAATAGTTAAGATTCCTCAGATTTTTGGGGGTTTTGCTAGGGATACATTTGAGCAAAAAGAATAGCACAGCATATAGTCCTATAGTTAATGCCATGTGACTACATCCTATCTAGAATGAATCCATTTAGAGTTCCCTGAGAAATGCAAATACATTAATGATTTTCTTAAGGTATCACATTTTTACTATCAGTACCACCACTAATTATTTTGACCAGACTCCCCTAAGGCCAGATGTTAATAAAAAAAAAAAAATTATAATACAAAACTGCTTAATAAAAAAATATATGTTCATTTAAACAATAGGTTATAGGACTCAAATTGATCAATTATTTTGGAAAAAGTGATAAAAGAGGCATGACTTGGGTTACATTTATAATGTCAGAGTAAGGCTCTGAACTCAATCCAGAGAAAATTTATAATTGTTGCAATGAACAACAGGCTCAGCTTCTGGATTTCTTGTAACAAAATCTTGCTGCCAAGGGCATTGATGGGTTCACCCAGTAAAAAATTACAATAATAATGTTAAAATAAATCAGAAAAATGCATAAGGCAGATATTAAAAGGTAGAGGAGAGAAATTGCCTATAAATTCATGGGGGAAATATCAAAAATACATTTTAAAGGGGGTTGTAATTGTATGGGGAATATAAAAATAAAAATTAAATAAAAAATAGATTTTATTGGACTTTTGAAAAATTAAGCTTGTTTTTAACTAGGGTGCAAAAGTAATAAAATGTAAACGTTACTCAATAAACTGTTTCATTCAGTGGTCAACAGCAATGATACAGCAAATGAAAATAAAAGTCACATTTATTCAACATGGTCACCATTTCAGGCAGGTCCAAAGCTCATATCTGATACTTCTCTAGTAATAATCAGCTGAAAGTCATTTTTTACAAGAATTTTTGATTGCAAAAGAGTAAAGAACTTTTTGATAACATGTCTTCTCGATGCAAATGAACTTGGTTTACCCTTAATTTTACATAGTATAAACCATAAATGTTTTGTGTGGTTCTGAAGTTCTACAAAGAAATTCACTTTAAAAAAAAGGAAATATTGTGATAAAAAAAATAGAAATATTGTGATAATCCTCTATGTGCCTTCCCAAAGTAAAGAATATAACTTTTGAAACTATTTTTAAGTAATCTAAAATTTTCCTTCTGACCATCCTTTTACTCTGTGAAAATATAGATTACTGAATCATATATCATAGATATGTTGGTAGGCAGATTCCATATTTTCATCAGATAAACAACATATTTCTTTTTTTTTTTTTTTTTTTTTTTATAAATTTTATTGTTATATTCCCCATACAATTGCAGCCCCCCATTCTGACCCCAATTCCTCCCCTCCCACCCCCGCCCCCCTAAGTGTGTCTCTGGTTCATAGTTTTTTGTTGATTTTGATTTTCACTTTCTTATAGTTATTCATTTTCCTGGTCCCTTATTTAAGTTTTCTAGATTCCTGCTATGAGTGAGACCATCCGGTATTTTTCTTTTTCTTTTTGGCTTATTTCGCTGAGCATGATCCCTTCCAGCGCCATCCATGTTGCAGCAAATTGCATGTGTTTATCTTTTTTGAATGCTGAGTAATATTCCATGGTATATATGTACCACATCTTCTTGATCCAGTCATCTATTTTTGGGCATTTGGGTTGTTTCCAAAGCTTAGCTATTGTAAACAGTGCTGCTATAAACATAGGGGTGCAGGTGTTCTTTGGAATTGATGTTTCTGTGTCCTTTGGGTAAATACCTAGGAGTGGAATTGCTGGGTCATATGGAAGCTCTATGTTTAGTAGGTCCAGAAATCTCCACACAGCTTTCCACAGTGGTTGGACCAGTTTGCACTCCCACCAACAGTGCAGAAGAGTTCCTTTTTCTCCACACCCTCGCCAACATTTGTTGTTGCTAATTTTTTTAATATGTGCCATTCTCACTGGTGTAAGATGGTATCTCATGGTAGTTTTGATTTGCATTTCCCTGATGACAAGTGATGTTGAACATTTTTTCATATGCCTGTTGGCCATTTGCATTTCCTCTTCAGAGAAGTTTCTTTTAAGCTCTTCTGCCCATTTTTTGACTGGATTATTTTCTTTGTTGTTGTTGAGTCTCATCAGCTCTTTGCAGATTTTTGTGATCAGTCCTTTATCATTAGTGTTGGGTGCAAAAATGTTCTCCCAGTTGGTGGGGTTTCTCTTTGTTTTTGTTATTGTCCCTTTTGCTGTGCAAAAGCTCTTTAATTTGATATAGTCCCAGCTGTTTATCTTTGCCTTCACTATCACTGCTTTGGGTGATGTGTCTGTAAAGATGTCTTTGATGTGCAAATCACGTAGTGTTTCGCCTATATTTCCTTCTATATATTTTATGGTTTCAGGTCTTATGTCTAGTTCTTTAATCCATTTTGAGTTGATTTTTGTGTATGGTGTGAGGTGGTGGTCAAGCTTCATTCTTTTGCATGTAGCGACCCAGTTTTCCCAGCACCATTTATTGAACAAACTTTCTTTGCTCCAATGCATAGTCTTTGCTCCTTTGTCAAAGATTAGTTGACCATAAATCTGTGGGTTTATTTCTGGATTTTCTATTCGATTCCATTGGTCTGTATGTCTGTTCTTGTTCCAATACCATGCAGTTTTGATGATTATGGCTTTGTAGTATAGTTTGAAGTCTGGGAGTCTGATGCCTCCATTCCCTTCTTTTTTTTTCAGGAGAGCTTTGGCTATTCGGGGTTTTTTTGTGATTCCATATGAATTTCATCAATAATTGTTCTATTTCTTTGAAGAATGACATTGAAATTTTGATTGGAATAGCATTGAATCTGTATATTGCTTTTGGAAGGATGGCCATTTTAATAATGTTTATTCTTCCAATCCATGAGCAGGGGATGTCTCTCCATTTCTTTGTGTCTTCTTCTATTTCTTTTAACAGTGTTTTATAGTTTTCTTTGTATAGGTCCTTTACCTCTTTTGTTAGATTTATTCCCAAATATTTGATTTTTTTTGTTTCAATAACAAAAGGGATGGTCTTTTTGATTTCTTCTTCTTCAGATTTATTGTTTGTGTATAGGAAGGCTACTGACTTTTGCGTGTTGATTTTGTATCCTGCCACTTTACTGAACTGATTGATGAGTTGAATTAGCTTTTCTGTGGAGTTTTTGGGGTTCTCTATGTATAATATCATATCGTCTGCAAATAGTGATAGTTTGACTTCTTCTTTTCCTATTTGGATTCCTTGGATGTCTTTCTCTTGTCTTATTGCCCTGGCTAGGACTTCCAGTATTATATTGAAAAGCAATGGTGAGAGTGGACATCCTTGTCTTGTTCCAGATCTTAATGGAATTGCTTTCAGCTTTTCACCATTGAGAATGATACTGGCTGTTGGCTTGTCATAGATGGCCTTTATGATGTTGAGGTATGTTCCTTGTATCCCAAGAATTTCAAGGGCTTTTATCATGAATGGGTGTTGCACTTTGTCGAAAGCTTTCTCAGCATCTATTGATATTATCATATGGTTTTTATATTTCTTTTTGTTGATGTGTTGGATAACGTTGATTGATTTTCGGATGTTAAACCATCCTTGTGCCCCTGGAATGAATCCAACTTGGTCGTGGTGAATTATCTTATGGATACATTGTTGGATTCTGATAGCTAAAATTTTATTGAGGATTTTTGCATCAGTGTTCATTAGGGAGATTGGCCTATAGTTTTCCTTTTTTGTGTTGTCCTTGTTCGGTTTTGGTATTAGTGTAATGTTGGCTTCATAGAACGTGTTTGGTATTATCCCTTCCTTCTCAATTTTTTGGAAGAGTTTGTGAAGGATAGGCACTAATTCGTCTCTGAATGTTTGGTAGAATTCATTTGTAAATCCATCAGGTCCTGGGCTTTTGTTTTTGGGGAGGTTTTTGATTACCATTTCAATTTCGCTAATTGTAATTGGTCTGTTTAGGTGTTCTATTTCTTCTTTATCTAGCTTTGGGTGATTGTAGAGTTGTAGGAATTTGTCCATCTCCTCTAGATTGTTAAACTTGTTTCCATATAACTGTTCATAGTAGTTACTGATTATTCTTTTGATTTCTGCTGTGTCCGTTGTGATTTCTCCTCTTTCATTGATGATCCTGTTTATTTGTGCTTTCTCCCTTTTTTCCTTTGTGAGCCAGGCTAGGGGTTTGTCTATTTTATTGATTTTTTCAAAGAACCAGCTCTTGGTTTCATTGATCTTTTGGATTGTTTTTTTAGTTTCAATTTCATTTATTTCTGCTTTGGTTTTTATTATTTCTTTTCTTCTACTGGTTTTGGGGTTTTTTTGTTGTTCTTTTTCTAGATCTTTGAGCTTCGAGATTAGGTTGTTTCTTTGCGTTCTTTCTTGTTTCTTGATGTGAGCTTCTATTGCTATATATTTTCCTCTTATTACTGCTTTTGCTGCATCCCATACATTTAGGATATTGGTGTCCTCCTTGTCGTTCAATTCAAAAAATTTTTTAATTTCTTCTTTGATCTCCTCATTAGTCCAATGGTCTTCCAGTAGTGTGGTTTTTAATCTCCATGAGGTAGGAAAGTTCCTTGCCTTCTTTTTATGGTTTATTTCTAGTTTGATGCCTTCATGGTCAGAAAAGATGGTTGATATGATTTCAATCTTGGTGTATCTGTTGATGTTTGTCTTGTGCCCCAGTATGTGATCGATCCTGGAGAATGATCCGTGTGCGCTTGAGAAAAATGTGTACTCCGTTTTTTTGGGGTTTAGTGTTCTATAGATGTCTGTTAAGCCCAATTGCTCTAGGTCTTTATTTAGAGCTTTGGTTTCTTTACTTATTTTTTGTCTTGTTGATCTATCCATTGTTGATAGTGGTGTGTTGAAGTCTCCCACTACGTATGTGTTTTCTCTGATGTCTGTTTTCAGAGAGGACAACAGTTAGATAAACAACATATTTCAAAATGACAATTAGCAAAGAAACAAACTCCTTTGCTTGTTAAAATGCCTAAGGTGCCTTACACACACTAAATACTAAATAATGAGGATTGAACTGAATCATTCTCATTTTCTGTTCAGAGATTAATGTGTCTCTTGCATTCACATTAGGAAGGTGGTGTCTCACACATGGGAATTAATGAGCTACATTTGTAACCAAAAATATCCATGGAAAACCTGCTGTATTGATCCGTATATGTTTTATTAATCAAGTCCACTAAGGAAGGGCTTTCTTGTGTTATACTATATTTTAGAAATAAATAGAGTAGGGAAACCACAGTTCAGTTTAGAAGTTGTTTGAAACTTTGAAGAATGTGGGTTTTTATATAATATGACAGCAATAAAGTCCAATTCTTAATGGTTGTCATTCTGATATATAAGTATATAAATATCCTGTATCTTTAATTTTACTGCAGAACATTATGACAGTGGCCAAGAAGACCCTGACTAATCGGTTTGGAATTTACTCCTTACTGCCACTCTCTTCCTTCCTCCATTTTTTAAATAAAAAGGGTTAGGGGAGATTTTTTTTTTAAGTTAACTTGGTATGAACAGCCTTTAGTTGAAGCAGATGGTTGGAAGTCAGAAGCTACAGATTTTATCCTTAATTCTCCTACAAACTTAGAATGTGGCCTTGGATGAGTCATGAGAGTAAATCTACAAGAAAAAGGATAAGAATGACTTACATGAGTATGGGACCTTATGATCTGACAGAACACTTTCACATATAGTATCTTATTTGATCTTCCCTACAGCCTCCTATCAGGAGTATGGCAGTTATTAACAACCTCCATTATTAGAGAGTAGAGGTTTAAGATCCAGAGAATCTAAATCATTTGTTAAGAGACACAGCAATATTAATTGTCAGAGCCAGGAACAGTCATATAGTATGACTTCAAGCTGATCTTGGTCTCTTTTCCTCTTTACCACACTGTCACAATGGTGCCTTCAAAGTCAGAATAACCAGAGCTGCACTGTCGAACATGGTAATATGAGCCACATGTGAGGACTGAGTGCTTGAAATGGGGTCAGTCCCAACTGAGATGTACTGTGAGTGCAAAATACACACCAATTTCTAAGACTTTAAGTGAAAATAATGTCAAGTATCTCAGTGATACTTTTCACATTTACAAACATTAAAATGATATTTTGGATATCAAGTTAAATAAAATGTATCATTAAAATTAATCTGACCTATTTCTTTTAACTTGTTTAATGTAGCCATTAGGAAATGTGAGGTCACCTACCTGGCTCAAGTTTCATTGTTTCTCTTAAAGAGTGCTGGACTAGGGGATTCCAGTCTTCAAAACCCACAACACAGATTTTACAGTATTTGGATTCATTTAAGTACCTATCTTGATGTGGCTGAGACAAATTCCCAGAGGCTCTGTCAAACAGAGAAGCACAAATTAGAAGCAAAGACTGGGTCATTCACACATATCTTTCCACATGTAAAGGAAAAGTCAGACTTCATCAGTTGATGCCTCGAATTTCTCATTCATCACCAGGGCTCATTTTATACTTGCCGAATGCCTGAAAGGTTTAAAGTAAAAGTACCATAGGAAGAAGTAGAAATCATATTTACAATGCTGCAATTTCAAAACATGTTGTCTTACAACACCTTATTTTACAATATCCCCATGAACAAACTAAGTGAGTGAGACATTAGGTAATATAAAATAGGTAAGATAAGCATATATAAATTTATCATAAAATATAGTATTTTTCTACTATCAACTCTTTTAGATATTTTAGACAAAATCCCTAAAGAAATACCTTATAAAAAAATCTAACCATAAGTGCTCAGGAAAAAAATAGCTTCCTATTAAGGAAAAAAAAAATGTATATAGTATAAAAGAGCCCAAATCACTGAAAGTTAATCTACCTGGAATTTTCTACATGGGCTGAAGCACTGTTCTAAGAGTTAGAGTAAGATTACTTCATTGAGGAATTTGACATTTAGCAACAGGGAGCAGAACTAAAGCTCTCACCATTACTCTCTCTACTTCAATGCTATTTGAAATCACAACAATCTCAGAATATTTGGGGTTGACCCCTTTTATTCATTTCAACTCCACAAATGCTTATCTATTAAATGGACCAAGAACTATCCTAGACACTGAAAGGACAGTGAACAGTAAGAACAGAGCTGTCTTCAAATAGCATACAAGATGATAAATTTGTGTTGATATTTTTGAAAAATACATACCTATAAACAAGATTATATAAAGAAGGAGTCACTCTTTCTAAAAATTTCTTTAGGTTACAATGGAAATCTGTGTAGCACAGTCGCCCAGGGCGGTAAAGCTTACTAACTATTGCTTAGAAAGCAAAGGTCTCGTAAAAAAAAAAAAACCTGTGTGGGACATATTTCAGAGATTTGCTTTCCTCTGTATATTATTCCTACCTGGAGAAAAACAGCCTGAAATTGCCTCAAATATTTCTGGGAATAAAAAGGGATAAAAACAAACTACAAGAAAACCAAATAAAAATAATACTGAAAATCCCAAAATAGTTAAAACTAAAGTATTTTGTAGTTTTCTATACAATAATGGTAATTTGTTGTCTTTAAGGAAAGATAGATACTTGGTTAGAAAAGCTAAATATAAATACAATTTTGAAAGAAGATCTCAAAGGGTAAGTGTAATGTATTGCCAATTTCTTAATATTTATGCTTACCTAGGATAAAATAAAAAGAAAAATACTAGCAATAGCCAACTGACAGAATTGTAGGTAGTTCTATATCCATATTTATCTTTTCTGTAATAATTCCAGAATAAACACATGGTGTTTCTATAACAGATAAGTAGAAAAATTATTGTAATCAACTCCAAAATTTAATACAAATGAAAAAGGCAGTAACTTCCTGAGGGATAGAAAATGCAAGTTTTGGTCTCAATCACAAAATTACTAATAATAACAACACATTTTATAGGTTTGTATCTTCAGGTGTTATTCCCTTTCCTTACCTTTGATTTGAAATTAAGCAACCTATGGGCTATTCAACTTCTTTAGACAAGGAAAGTAAAATTTGGATTAGGGTTTATAGATTTTCTTGAGAAAGTAGTTTACCCTCAGTTTTTTTTTAAGGTGATTATAATATAATTTTTTATAATAAATTTTATTTTTATATTCCCCATACAATTGCAACCCCCCATTCTGATCCCAATCCCTCCCCTCCCGCCCCCCACCCCCCAAAGAGTGTCTCTGGTTCATAGTTTTTTGTTGATTTTGATTTTCACTTTCTTATAGTTATTCATTTTCCTGGTCCCTTATTTAAGTTTTCTAGATTCCTGCTATGAGTGAGACCATCCGGTATTTTTCTTTTTCTTTCTGGCTTATTTCACTGAGCATGATCCCTTCCAGTGCCATCCATGTTGCTGCAAATTGCATGTGTTTATCTTTTTTGAATGCTGAGTAATATTCCATGGTATATATGTACCACATCTTCTTGATCCAGTCATCTATTTTTGCGCATTTGAGCTGTTTCCAAAGCTTAGCTATTGTAAACAGTGCTGCTATAAACACAGGTGTGCAGGTGCTCTTTGGAATTGATGTTTCTGTGTCCTTTGGGTAAATACCTAGGAGTGGAATTGCTGGATCATATGGAAGCTCTATGTTTAGTAGGTCAAGAAATCTCCACACAGCTCTCCATAGTGGTTGGACCAGTTTGCACTCCCACCAACAGTGCAGAAGAGTTCCTTTTTCTCCACAACCTCGCCAACATTTGTTGTTGCTAGTTTTTTTAATACGTGCCATTCTCACTGGTGTAAGATGGTATCTCATGGTAGTTTTGATTTGCATTTCCCTGATTACAAGTGATGTTGAACATTTTTTCATATGCCTGTTGGCCATTTGCATTTCCTCTTCAGAGAAGTTTCTTTTTAGCTCTTCTGCCCATTTTTTGACTGGGTTATTTTCTTTGTTGTTGTTGAGTCTCATCAGCTCTTTGCAGATTTTTGTGATCAGTCCTTTATCATTAGTGTTGGGTGCAAAAATGTTCTCCCAGTCAGTGGGGTTTCTCTTTGTTTTTGTTACTGTCTCTTTTGCTGTGCAGAAGCTTTTTACCCTCAGTTTTAAACATGAGTCTGAAAATTAAAATTGCACTATAAGCTGTTAAAGCTCAAAGTTGTTACTGTACCAATGGGAAAAGCAGAGCATTACATAAAGTGCAACTTTCCTCCTTAAAACCAACTAACCAAAGATCAAATTCTACTTGATTCTGCTTAAAACTGGTCTTAATCTTAGCCCCTGAAGATCTGTAAAATGCTGCATGGGAATGTATCATAAAAATCACATCTTTGAGCTTGATCGGGTCTTAGTGATCCTAAAAAGTGAAATATAGAGCTATTTTAGGCATCCCCTTTAAAATCCTGATAACCTCATTTGTAAACAACACTAACATTTTACTACAAAGAAAACTCGTAGAATTGATCCTGCCATTTTGTCATTAAAGCATATTTCACAGACCACTAGAGCTGAAAAGGGCCATTCGATTCAATACCAGTATTTTGCAGATGGGAAAATTAAGGAGCAGAAAAGTTATTTTCTCAGGGAAAAGGGAAATTACTGAAAAATATCCCAAAGATTCCAGGAATTTCTGGAAGTTTACCTAGGAACAGTTAGGCATTTCCAATCCTAACAGAAGTTTATAAATTGGATTTTTTTTTTATTTGGTTATGGGTACTCCTGGGTAAGGAAGGGGAGATGCGGACATTGACTACTACTCATTTGGCACATGAAAAGCACCTTCAAAGTGAATGCTTATAAAGTGAAAAACAAAAGCTATCACAAAGCCAGTGATTTCAAACCAGACCACTCATGCATTACTCATCTTCCTTTCTTCAAGTCAAATAATTGAAATGAGCTTTTCTTGCCACTTCTCACACACAAATGATCTATTCTCATGAGAAACTGCCAATTCAACAGTTGCTAATCGACCAAAGACTAATGGGATATTCATTCCCGGAGTTAAAAAAGGAAGGATGACAAAATCCTTCTGATTTTATACATTTATGAAAAACATGCTTACTATAAAATTGTACATATTAAAAATATAGTCCTTACTCCCCCCCAAAAAAATACATACTTACTAAGCATTACCGAAATTATCCTAGAACAATGCTCTTTTTCTAACTTTAATGTCTGTCTAAGACTTGATAGCAGGGAAAATACAACAGCATATGGTTTCTATTATCATCTGTAAAATAGGATGAGTAGATTCTCACAAGGTTGTTTAAGAATCAGATCAATGAATAATAGGTATAAAATGCTTAGTACACTGCTTGGCAAGTGGTTCTAATCAATCAGTGTCAGTTGTTATTGTATATAGAAATGTTAGGATTATTTATAATATGGTAACTCCCCTACATACACCCGCCCCCACATTCGAACTAATCTCTTGTGATACCCCACTGTTTTATGAACTCAAGTCTTCACACATGCTGATCCTGATCCCCATCTTCAAATGTGCTTTCCCTACTTTTTCATCACATTAACTCTTACCCATCAACCAAAATTTAGTTCTGAAGCTTTTTCTTCTTACCTGTCTTCCCTAACCCCTACACCTGACTTAGGTGTACTCATTCAATCCCCAGGACACCCTGCAGATACATCTCTCCCAGCCATTGAGAACATGACATTTTTCACTTGTTTCTCCCTCACTTTCAGCACAAGGACACACACGGCACATACACACTAGACTGAAAATGCATCAACATTCAATGAACCATATGCACATTTTTGTATCCTTACATGTAAATGTCTTTTCAGATGAATGAACCAAATCCTATGTAATTAAATATGTGGGGGGTTTTCTTTGTCAGTATGTATCAGTTTACAATGTATCCCAAGTGCCCTTAGCTTTGAAGGGAAAAGGGGAGAAGGCTATTGGGGGGGATAACTGGTCGGGAGAAAGGGTAGCTAGGACTTGGCATCCCTAGGGCCTCCTGTAAAAACCTCACCCTTGTGCTTTCAGAGAGCCATTTAACTTCTTTGGATCTCAGCTTTCTTTCCAGCACAATTTGAGGGTTGGGTAAAATATTCTCTAAAGATCTGCCCAGCACCGATGCAAAACATTGGTTCATCTCAGTCATTCCTAAGTGTTAGCAGGTGTCAGGATAATCAAGAGGGCTTTTTAAAACACTGAACCCTGGATGGTAGGCCTGAGAAGGGGTCCAAGAATTAACCAGTTTCTTAGTGATTCTAAGGCTGATGGTGGGGGGATCACATTTTGAAAACCACTGATTTATATTCCTTTTAAAAAAGATGTGTTTATTAATTCATACAAAAGCTGGGGTGTAGGCCAGAGGTGTAGGGGGTGAGAGGATCCATCAGAGACAGAGTGGGGAACAGAACAGGCGGACTGACTGAAATACACTGCTGAGGGGAGCAGTGGGTGAGACAGGAGAGGTCTGCTGTGCCATATGGGTCACCTTCCCTAGCCGAGGATCGAACTCATGCTGCAGTAGCTGCAGATTGCCTGATAGTGATGCTCAACCAACCCCTTGTGCCACCAGGGAGGCCCCTGATTTATATTCTTAAAGCAGGATCTATTGCAACATGATCTGTTATCACCTGGCCAAGAACACCCCTGATATGCAAACTCCCAATAGAAGGTAGGTAAGTAAACTCAGTCTTCTGTCAGGCTGTCATCAGGAGTCCCAAGAGCACCCACAGAAGGAAAAGTTTGCTGACTGTTAACAGTTTTGTTAAAGGCCCATCTTGAGGGGAAGGAGCCACCTGAGTTCTCAATGTTGCTCAGGCACAGAAAACAAATTGCAGCATTTGACCCATCTGTTAAAAACATGAAGTCACGATGGATCACAATTGCTCTCTAGTGGCAACTTTGGATACTGCATTGAGAGGCACAGAATGAAGATGCTTTCTCTTGGAAACTGTTTTTGGTGTCTTGTTTTGGTTTTGATTTTATAAAGCTATGTTAGAATATGAATCTCTAAGAACATGATGTGATATATTCTAATCTTAGCTACATCTTTATCTAGGTATTGTAAAAATAGATATTTATATAATTTACTAGGTGCTAGGCACTGTTCTAGTATTTTATTTATGCTCAGTTATTCACAATAACCCAATGAGATAAACACAATTATTATCCCATTTCATAGACAGCAAATGTAACTGTGAATGTACAATGAAGTTAACAAACTTGCCAGAGGTTTCCCAGCAAACTGGTAGAGCTGGAATTGAACATACAAAGCTCCTGAGGAGTTAGTACTCTAGCCAACCTCTTGTGTCAGCAATTTAAAATAGTTCCTAATTAATTGGCAATCAGTCCTGAGAAATGAATCTGCAGAATTTTATAAACTACATACTAAAGCAACATTTTTTTATTCTTTCAAATGAAATCAGCTCAATTTCAATAATCAATGTTTCTTCCCTCACAATAAATGCAATCTATTTCATGCATGGAAGGGATCATGCTCAGCAAAATAAGCCAGAAAGAAAAGAAAAATACCGAATGGTCTCACGCATAACAGGAATCTAGAAAACTTAAATAAGGGACCAGGAAAAAGAATAACTATAAGAAAGAAAATATCAAAATCAACAAATAACTATGAACAAGAGACACTCTATGGGGAGTGGGGGGTGGGGAAAGGAGGGCTTGGGGTCAAAATAAGGGGGTTGTAATTGTATGGGGAATATAAAAATAAAATTTAAATTAAAAAAATAATAGAAGTCTACAGTAAATATAAAAAAAATCAAAATGGAATTAGTTTCCAAATGATTATGCAACCTTGGATAACTTGCTTAACCTCTCTAGGCTCACTTATTTTATCTATAAAGTGGAAAAAATTAAATATGGTTTATTTGGTTTGGGAGTTCCTTAAAGCCAACTTAAATGTTAGAATAACTGCTCAAGTTATCCAGTGAATGATTACAAGCAAACAGGAAGATGACAGGCAGTAACCATATCTGTTTTTCTCAAGTTGTCCCACATGTGGAAAAGGAGACAAGACTGCAGATTTGATTTCATGGTCTAGTGTCCAGAGATGCTAGCTGTAAACAGTAGTACACAGCATTTGCAGAGGAGTAAAAAGCCCAATCAGAGAAATCTGTTCACTCCTCTTCTCGGATGCTGCACTTGGCCTGTGCACCTTCACCCTGCACCGCAGAGCTGTCATCCTGCTTCCAGGAGTTCTCACCAAAGACCTTCTGCAGCAGGGAAGTCTTAACTTTGCCTGTGGGTGAAGGTGCAACCCCTTCATTACAGACTCTTTCATGAGATATTTACTTCGATTTTAAAAATCTGGTCCCTTCTAATCCTTTTAGCTCCTTATGTAAGATTTCTCAGCTACCCAACCACTTCTTACCTCTATAAATCAAACACTACAGAATGGTTATCAAACCAAAGTACTAGTGGGTTACTTTGTACTTATGTGTGTATAATATGACTAAGATCTGCTGATATAAAGATTCAAGATAATGAAAGAAATAAACACACACTACTGAAAGAATAAAGGATAATAACTGAAGTACACTAGAGTAGCACTATCTCACTTTAGTACATTTTTTTCCTTTCATCCTAAATATTTGCATGTAATTAACCATCACAACAGACCCAGAATTAGGCTAGATAAATTTGATTATCAATTTCATTCAAGCAATGAAGGAAACTGAAACACAGAAATTTTAAACAGCTTGTGCCTGGCACTGCACTGTTTTATGTTTCGGGGATTTAGCAATGAAACCAAAAATGACATTCCGCCTTCAGAGCTTATGCTCTATGTAGTTGGACAGAAGACAATACACATACAAAAAAAAAAAAGAATATGCAATACAGTGAAGAAAAATCAAGTAAGGTCAAGATATGGAGAGTGATGGGAGCTCAAGAGTATGCTTGAAACTGGGTGAATGGGGTAGGCCACTTGGAGAAGGTGACATTTGACCAGAAGTGTGGAGGAGGCTGGGTTGTGCAAAGATCTATAAAGCAGTTTCAGGTAGAGGGAACAGCAAGTGGGAAGTGCCAGGGTTGGGAGCCAACTGGGCTATTGGGCTATTCCAGGCGATCATGGAAACCATTGACTAGAGCACAGTCACAAGGGAGGGAATGTCTAGAAAGAGGGCAGAGCCAGATCATGCAAGCCTTGCACACTGTGGTGGAAGCTCAGTATTTAACAGGTTTCTAATTGGCATAATTTGGTACACTATTTTGAGGGGCTAGGATGCAACTTCCATTAATTTATATGGAAAAATTTTAAACATTTCCAGTCCCCTAAAATTACCTACCAAATTAGACCAAGTATAGTAGGAATGCTCTCCTTTTGGATAAGAGGGAAACTTACACATGATATCAGGCTAGGGAGGTTCCAGAATCTTTAGGAAAGTCACCATTCTGTAAGAACAAGCCATGTGTAGCGATGCTATTGGGCCACCACAAGGGATGGGTGAAATGGAACCTTGAACCACACAATCAGTCTGATGCTGTGATGTTTCTAGATTTTTTGGGGTTTGTATGAGAATTCCAAAGACCCATGACTAGAGAATTATAAAATCATGCCTTCTGTTTAGGACATATTTATATATATGAAAAATGGAAGCTTGGTTCTCCATTCTTTCAAGAAGTTCAAGGTAAAAGTCCACGGTTCAGTTCAAAGAAATGTTAAGTGTCAGTCTGAGATTTATACTCTTGAGAAAGAAAGGAGGAAAAAATGTGCTTGCTGTGGGAGCCAGTGGCTCTTTTGTGGGAACCAGGGTCTTGAACTTCTCAGCAGCTATGTTATACAGACCTTGGCCTCAACAATGTGGGGAGTGCCATCACATCACCCATGCATGATTGATAAGAGCAAGAAAATATTTTCGGGGTACAAAGGCTTAGCCAAAATCACCAGTACATCTAGGATAGAGCCAAAACTAAATAAACAGTGGTTTTTAAAAAAAAGAACATAGAAATTGTTTGACATATGCAGAAAAAACTGAAGGGGCACCAAATTCCAAGGAAATGTAGTTCCTTTGTCAAGTGCCCCCTTATACAGAGAAGGCCTCCTTTTCAACATTTCAGCTTGCTAATGGATGCTAATTAGTTATGATCATTTTAATAGAAGAAGAAGAAATTAAATTCTAATGGCATGTCCTTGTATCCACTGTTCGAGAGCCTTGAATCTAAAACTACTTAGAAATGTGTATAAGTCATCTAAAGTGAGAAAATGAGTAAGATACATTTCAGTAGAAGACCAAGGGGAGATAATAAATCTTTCCTTTCTCCCTTTTTGGTGACATTACACTTTAAAAATAGGTGTGGAGAGGAGCCCGAGGGAGGAATTTCAGTTAGGTTAATCTACTTACAAATAGATTGTCTTCCAGGATACAAGAGCCTTTGGCAAATAATGGTTGGCACATTCTTCCTAAAAGGTAAAAGCCCTTTTTTTTTTTTTCCATTGGCAGGTTTTAAATGACGCTTACGGGTGTCAGGCAAACTTTCCAACCATAGCCAAAAGTAGGTTAGTCCAAAACACACAACATCCCCAGCCAGCTCAAGATCAACAAAAAGTTAAGCCTGAGGATTATAGGATGTTAATTGTGAGACATAATTCCAAGACATTTATGGCTCCATGAACTGAGCAGAGCTACTCTTGAGTATTATAAGTACTCCTTGCAGTAGGACTGTTGCTTATACTTGATGCAAGTACTGAGAATCACAGGTTAGTTACATTCTAGCCATTAGGAACATAGTTAACTGAAGCAAACTTGTAGAAAAATGTGGATTTCTGGTCCCTCTCCAAGCCTATCTAGTCAGTATGGGGGAAGAGATTGGGAACAAGGAAGACCAGCCAGCAAGTAAGATGCAGATGACCTAAAAAAACCACACAATGAGAATCATTGCCTGGAAAGAGCTTCCTGAAGTCAGGGTTCCTTCCCCACAACTCAACATTCCCCACACCTGGCAATGGAACCTGGTAGATGCTCAATGAACATTTAGTGAATAAAAAGTGGCTAGCGTTTATGGATACCAGGCACCGTTCTAGGCCCTCTACACAGATTTACTCATTTAATCCTCACAATAAAGGACTGTTATTAGTCTTGACACTTGCTGGGCACTCTGCCTACACACTGTCCAGAGCATCACATGGCTCCTTTGTTAAAGTCAACTGCCACCTCCCTGGGAAGACTCTCCCCCACTGCCTATGTAAAGAAGCATCAATTCCACTCCCATCCCATCACAGAATCCTGTTCCTTTTTGCTATAGGACTTGACTCTATCTAAAACGATCTGCTTTGGTTTATTATCTGGTTCCCTCCACTAAGCTCTATGAGTACAGGAATCCTGCAGGTCTTATTTGCCATTTTCTACATAATGCTTGACTCATTCTGAGGAAATATTTGTTAAATAAATGTTTAATAAATGCATAATAAATACAAAGTAAAGGAGTTCATGTTACTATATAATTTCTTAGTTCTCTCAAAGGTTCCAAAATGTAGTGTGGTAAGTTCACAAGGCAAAAGGAAGGCTTCTGACCCTAAAATGTCCCCCAAATGATTTTCTAATCTATACTGTCACAAGTCACAGCATGGACTTGAGAAAAAGTTTGAACCAAGTAGGAGTTAAAATGGGGTCAAGCTAAAATTTTTACTTCATGGCTTCAATATTTTGTTTGAAAAGAACTCTTAGGTCATCAGACACAGCCAAGTTTACAACATAAGTAAAAAACACATTCTAAGATCAAATGTATATGATTCTTAGATTAACCAATGTTTTTATTAGCCACACAATGATTCTGCTTTACTAGCTCAGAAGATAGTATTTACATGACACCAAAAACCTAGTTAAATCAATGAAACTCAGGTCAATTGTTTCTTGTAACTTGGATAGACCAATTCACTCCAAATGGCAAATGTATCAGAATCACTGATCATTTATCCTATGCCAAAAAAATCAAAATTGGAAACTGCAGATTCAGAAGAAAGAAAGAAACCCATTTTAAATGAGTTATACAGCATGAATCAAAACCATTGCTCCTTTAAAATGCACCACTTGCTACTTGAGGTTCTATCAATGCTCACCAAATTCCTGCAGGATTTCTACTGGGGACAATCAAATGGAACACTTCCTTTTTTTCCATTTGTGGTTATTGGTCTCAGGGAAACTAGAGCTAGGGCTGAAGAATTGCTGCTGAATGAAACTTTTTGTTGCAAATAATCTTTACCACTTCTACTAAAATGTGACATGGTGAAGTTGTCAGTCATGTTATTAAATATAAACATACTCAACATCAACTAGAAATGTTTTCAACGTTTTCCTTATTTTAAGAATATTCTTTTACTGTGGCCATATAGGAGGCCAGCCAGACATGGGTTGTCGTCATCAGTCTAATCCAGAGCAAAGTGGATTGATCATGGGACAAGCCTTTCTATTTTTGAGGAATCACTGAGCCCCAATCACATTCACTTCAGTCTGGTTTTGAGGCTTAGTACAAAACTTGGAAACGCCAAAGTAAACATGGGAAGGAGCAGAGGAAGAAGTATAACCATCACTGAGGTCCATTCTTAGTATAGGATGACAAAGCTCTTTTGCAAAAAACTCCTCCTAGAAAGAATTCTGCAGCATACCACGTCATTGAGAAAGATTTAATGAGAATAGTGTTAAAAGCAAAGAGAAATTTGTTTTCATTGTAAAAATTTCCAAGTGCAATCCAGTCAAGAACAAAGATAATTTCTACATTCACTACCCAAGTCTTAAAAACCATCTGGGTTAACTCAAAGCAGGTTTAGCTTGTTTTGTTTTCCATTTTGTGAGCAAACATGATTTGGATTACAAATTTCTCTGAGGTTCATGCATAGAACTGAGAGACTCTGTCATTTCCTTATCAGAAGCAACAGAAAAAATTCCAAACATGAAGAATCAGAGATTTATTGCCTCATTTCCCAGCCTGATACTTGGCTCAGCACAGAGGGTGAGCAGCCAAAGAGAAGCCTTCTGCGAAGGTATGAAAGGAACTGCTGTGAAGTTCAAACTTGGGAGTGACACAAATGGGGTCTTTGGGCTTTCATGCAGCCAACAAAACCTAGTTTGTTTGAAGTCAGATCAATTGATTTCTTGAACATTTCAAATAAGCAAAATTCTGCAGGAAATGGGAGCCAGATGCATTTATAACTCAAGAAGAAAGGCAGAAAATAATCAAAAATCTTCTAATTACATCTTGACCCTCCTCCTAGACTGAATCTCCAGAACTATACATCTGACATATATGTGGGATAATTATCGAATAAACTTGAGGAGTGGTACAGATAGAAATTTTCTGATCCAAATAAAAGAAGAAACAGTATGTGTGTCATACCAATGCAAAAGAGTGAGAATCTTCTCACTCTCTTGTAATCCAGGTACTATGTTGGCAATTTTCACAACAACCCTGGGAAACAGGTTATATTCTCATGCTAAACTTAGACACTTGGGCTTATTGAGATTCAATGATTTGTCAGAGATCTGAAAATTATAAACGGAGAGGCTGAGATTGAGTCCCCAATGATACTCGGGGTTAAAATCCAATTGGAAAGGCTCTGCTTTCTAAGACCAACTTGCTTCTATATTAGTTATTGCTAGCTCTCCCCTCCTTGCATGTGGTATAAATATAAACAGGCAGGCTATTTTGGACTGCGGGGTCAGGAATAGTTGGCTATCGTATGCTTGCCAGGGACAATATCCCACCAAGTAGGCAAAGTTTACATGCAACTCTCCCCCAGGTACTATAAGGAGAGAAGATATGATGCTCTCTCTAATGAGCTTTGGCTTCAAATATCTAAAAAAAAAACTTAAGAAACACTAAAAGAAGAAAAGGCCCACCCTGCCACACTTAGCTGCCACCTTGTTAACACCTTGCTCTTTGTACGTGTGACTTTCGCTGAAGATGAAATATTTCTTTGCTCTTAACTTCACATATGTTGCCCAGAAGCCCCCAGGTTTCCTAGAACTTCCATTAAGAATTCCAGATATTGGGGGGGTTGCAATTGTATGGGGAATATAAAAATAAAATTTATTATTTAAAAAAAAAAAGAATTCCAGATATTCCAGCAATAACTTTCAGACACCAAGCTTTGGCTGACAAAGCAGATACATACCATGTTTGGTACAACTGCTGTCTGAGAAGTTTCCCTCTGCTTTCTTCTACTCTTTTTTTCTAGTGAAACTGTCCCATTAGTAGTCCTGATTTATAAATTATGATCATTTTCCCATTCCAGAATTCTCACTTGCAAGATAAAGAAAGAATACCGATTCTAATAGTCATCCTAGTATTTTGTTCTCCTCGGCTCTTGCTTTTGGAGTGTTTGCTCTGCTTCTTGGGCACTCTGGGCTAGCAAGGGAAATGACAGACATGTGAGCATCAGGTTTGCTGTATATAACCAGCCTTATGCTACGTTAACCAGCCTCTTCCCCAAACCCCAAACATTTGTGTTCCTTTGGACAAACGTACAAATGGAGGCCTACATACCATCCATTTAAATATTTAAAAGTTATGGATCAAATTAACAAAATAATGTATTCTTTATCCCTCTCCCTTGATAAATATACCTTCATAACAACTTGGAAGGTCATGTTCTAATTTTGATTCTCAGACTCCTGGGCAAGCTGCTCAAGAATGCTGAGACTCAGAGAGATCAGCCTACTCACCGACCTTTTGTTCCCATCTCCAGCTCTGCCATGGTCCACAGCAGGCTTCACAGCCATGCATGTGAGCACACAACTAACTCCATCCACACCCCAGAAATAGCTGCACCCCAGGCTTCATGTGAGACCCAAGGATGCCCATCTGCAAGTGGACAGTCCATCTCAGGAGACAGAAAAAGTCTGTGCAGTCATGGGAGAGGCTCAAATCATCTGAGTAGAGAATTCTATGGTCCTGTGGATGCAGAGCTGGTGAGCTCAGAACACAGTCCCTTGGCTCCTAACCCTGCCCCATAGCACACAACTTCACAAAGTCAGAGAGAGGCCCCTCTTAGCCCTAACTAAGTGGTGTTTGGTATGCTTTATTGTAATGACTGAGAATTAATCTTATTCCCTGGGCACTTTCTATTCATGGCTTCCAAGTAGCAGTACATCATATCTCAGAAACAGATTTAGAAGTAGAGGATCGAGATCTACAGTGTCACAGAAGCAGGACATCCATATCTCAGTATCACTAAGGATTATACAATTTGCTCTTTGAATCACAAGTGCAGTGATCTTAATTCCTGCTCCAGTTTCTATGTTCTAAAGTTAATGAAGAAACAGAATCTGCAAAATATTCAAAAGGGAATAATTCATTAACAATGAATTATAGGGCCTCCCTGGTGGCGCAGGCAGTTGAGCGCCGCACTGTGAAGCTGTCCGCAGCCTCTGCAGCGCGGGTTCGATCCCAGCCAGTGAGAATCCCACAAGGCAAAGCAGACCTCTCCTATCTTGCCCGCTGCTCCCCTCAGCAGTGTACTTCGTCAATCTGCCTGTTCTGTTCCCTGCTCTGTCTCTGGTGAATCTTCTCACCCTCCCGCGCCTCTGGCCTGTACCCTGGTTCTTGTAAAGAATAAATAAATCTTTAAAAAAAAAAAAACAATGAATTATAACTTAACACAGAAATACTTTTCACTAAGAGAAATAGTATAAGCACATATTTCATCATCATAAAATTTCTTTAGAGGATGAAACAAGCAGGAGTCAGAGAAACAATATATTCTAGGAGATGGGAGGAAAAGAGGGTTGGTTCCCCTGTTCACTTTATACACATTTACTCAATCTATGTTTTGCAGAGCTCATTTTTGGTGAATTTAAAATATAAGGGTAGGAATTTAAAACACAGGAAGTGAGACAAAAAAGAAGAGAAAAATGGAAAAAAACACAAATGGTTAATGAGTTAGTTATGTAAATCAATCAGGAATTGTAAAACAAAGGAGCCTTACTGAGGCAAGACAGCCTCCTCTTCACCTATTCTCAATGTGTTATTCAAGTTAGTCCTCTTTGAAGTGTATGCCTCAGCATCAAAGTTAAAATCATGCATTTGCATTCCACTGAAAAGCCAACTGTCAGGGTTTACAGGACAGGAATCCACAAGCAGGTATTTTTTCCTTTACATGTTCCACAATGATACCAGAGGCAATTATGGCAGGGCAACTTTATCCAGAATGTTCCAAAGCATATACAGCAGTTTAAATCCTTTTTGGAGTCCAGCTCCTTCACTCATGATCCTAACTTTGCCTTCCCAACACACATACAACATACACCCGACCCCGGCGATTCTTCAAGGTGAAACCTGAAACACTTATTGTACTACATCTAGTTAACGTTTACCTCATTGACTGTAGGCTTTCTCAACATAAAGTTGTTAGCATAGGACAGGGGTTCCCACTGGTGAGTAACCAGAGTAATGCTCAGTTGATCATGTCACTCTTTTTGGTCATGTCTTTGTCCTTGGCTTGCAGTCTAAGAATGTTAACACTTCATAGTTTCCTCCTATTTCCTCTTTTGTATATTTCTCCATACGGTCTCATTGGTCTATAACAGTTTTTCCTAAATTTATTACAATCTCATTTTTTTCTACTAGATTTACAATTTTAATCAAACAGATTTCTCTTCTGTTGACTATTCAAAAGCATCAAAACTACATTTTTATTTCAAGAAAGTATTCCAACCATCACTTAATTCAAGCATTTGTATATTAGCTTCTAGCTTAACAAATGCAGGGCAGATTATTTCTTTTAAAGATGGCTTCATTTATAGATGTTTCAAAGGTACCAGAATTGATTGGTAAAAGGTATATTAATATCCTATTGGATCCTAGGACTATAGTAATCACTAGAAAACAAAACTATCTAATGCTTAGCATCAATGTTACATTCACTGAGTTTCAGCTAATTGCCTGGTAACTGTCAGGCATTTGTTATTACATAAGATCCTAATGAGGATTATCAGTCTCATGCCCAGGCTAAGACATAGACACTCCTAAGTAACACAACTGGCAAAAGGCAGAGTCAGGATCCAAATCCAGGTGGTTCAACCCCCCTATAGCAAGGCTCTCTTTCTACCTTTCAGGCTGACTCAGCACATGGCCCCCAATCACTACAGCATATTGGGGAATAAAGAACGGAAACTCAAACAGCTCAATCAAAACATTCAGGCAAGACTGGAAAACATCTAGAATTGACTAAGAAATAAAACCAAACAAACTAAACTTTTTTGGTTTTGGTTCATTATATAACCTCTCAACAATACTTCATTATCATCTAGTGTTTTTCTTGAGAAAGGAGATAATAAATCTCAAGGGAAAATATGGTACTATTAAAATTAATGTTCACCATAATAATTGGACCCAACTTTGAGAGCCAGTGCTACGGGTAGTTAACCATGAGAACCTCTAAGGGAGGTATACTCTCTTTTGATATCTCATTGCACATTTGTGTAAAGCATTAACTTCTTTGACTCCTTCAAACATTTTATGCATGCTAGCTCAACAATAATAAGTATAGAACCACAATTCCTCCAAAGTTATAGTGACTCCTCTGAGCCTAAAATAAGCCATGGTCTGTCCATAATATCCTGATGGGTTTAAACCCACAGTCCAAAAAGTGACACCATTTATAATACAATCCCATTCCCTTTAGAGTTTTCTTTCTCTGATGATTTGGAACTTACCTATTTTGACATAGTTTAATCCTGGAGCTCCTCAGACACAAGGTTTTCATTTAATATTTAACCTTGGCACAGAGACATTTTTAAGCTTCTCTGGCCCAAAACTTGGAAAAGAGTTAAGGGAAAGTAGCCAGGAGAACTCTGCAACAATATTTTTAAATCTTCTATGTCCAAATTTAAAACTACATACATTTATCTTTTCTTCAGTAACAGCAATAACTCTGAGCTGACAAGATTTTTAATAATACTCTTAGTAACAGCTGGTAAACCCAACATGTTAGGGGGGGAAGAAACAAAATTGGGGGGAAAGCCTCAAATCACTTCCATTTATTTATCCGTGATGACCTAGCTGAGTCCTTGAGAGGATTAGGAGCATTTCTTTCATAAAGTCACATTTCATTAGGGTGAGTGCTTTGTTCCAACCCAAATATATTGCAGCCCATCATCACCGTTTCAGTTGATTATCAAAAAGCAGATCAACATCCAATGCACTTACCACTGGGACTCTGAATCACAATGTGCAGACAAAGTGCGGAAGCAAACAGTGTCACAAAAAGACAGTTTTTTGACAAAGCTTTTCTCGCTCCAAATAAATGAATGAGAAGTACAGACAGAATGCTAATAAGGTATATTTCTCAGAATAAGTCAGCATGAGAAACCAACACTAGAATTATTTCAAATTCCAGGACCTGTGAAAGGCATGTTGTCCCTTTCTCCTTTTATTTGTGATATAAGAAGATTGTTATGGATTATAAAACACAATGGAAGTTCTTCTGCACATGACAAAAATTTGGTTGAGGTTGGCACATAACTAATCTCATTTTATTTTTTTTTTACTGTCATCAATTTATTGTTCAATAGCATTATGTACTGCTTTTTATGTACTCATTTAAACATATTTTATTGCCCAAAAATTGCTAATATCATGTGAGCCTTCAGGGAATTGTGGGGTGAGGGGGTCTCATGAAAAACACAACTTATATGAGGTGCACTAAAATGCAGTAAAATGAGGTATACCTATATTTACTTAATAGTTGTGGGATTATCTTTTTTTTGTCTGTGTGTCTTCTTCTGTTTTTATTTTTAACCATGTGGATGTGTTTCCTATTTTTTTTTTAAATAATAAATTTTATTTTTATATTCCCCATACAATTGCAACCCCCCCATTCTGACCCCAATCCCTCCCCTCCCGCCCCCCACCCCCCAAAAAGTGTCTCTGGTTCATAGTTTTTTGTTGATTTTGATTTTCACTTTCTTACAGTTATTCATTTTCATGGTCCCTTATTTAAGTTTTCTATAACTGATCTCACTTTAAATGAAATTGTTACTATTTCAATAGTTGAAAATTTTATTTCTCTCAAAAAAAAGGTAATTGGTAATTTTAAGGTAAACTAACAGTAGAATTGTAAAGGCAAATTAAAAGTTCCTTTTAGCCCAAAAGGTCCCATGTTCTGGGATATGAAGATCCCACAGATCCAAACTCTAGAGAGTGAAACAACTCCAAAAGAAATTTTTTCTCACATTCATCCACATATTTAAACACTAAACCACTTGATTTCATTCTTGGTCTGATTCTACAGGTACTAAAACAACCACACATTTGTAATTTGCTAATGAGAGCTTCGGTGACAAGGACAATTGTACACCAAGGACTGACACATGTGACCACTAGCCATAAGATGATCTTTGGAGCACTGCATACAAAATCACATTTACTCCGCACAGCACTCCAACATGGTATGTCTTACTAGTCCTCACCATGTTTTATAGGTGAAGAGTGGGAAGTGCAGATGACTAAGCAGCTTGCCCAAGGTCACAGAGACTTTGAGAGGCAGAGGTAGTATTTAAACTAAGCATCCTGTTAAATCCCATACAAGTACCCCCCTACTATGATGTTGCTCATTCTTACCCTCCTCCAGTCAGACTATTCAGGAAATTGCCCTCTGAATGCATGGGGCAAATGTCAGTAGAGGCCCTATCCTTTTCATTGTTTAAAGCCTTTCATCCCAGGCAGGCCTTCCCCTCCCTTCTTACACCCTCAGGAACTCTCCATTTGCCCAACTCTCTCTCCCCACTTGTACTTTTCCTAGGATATTGAGAAAATAGGGAAAACTATGAAAATTATTAATACTATGTGTGAA
Organism: Talpa europaea; assembly: GCF_964194135.1. Taxonomy (NCBI): domain Eukaryota; kingdom Metazoa; phylum Chordata; class Mammalia; order Eulipotyphla; family Talpidae; genus Talpa; species Talpa europaea. The sequence continues at coordinate 86,073,201 of NC_140070.1, forward strand.
TGACTTAGTGGCATAACTATATCAGAGGTATCTGCATCTCAGAAGAGGGGCTTATTAATATAAATGAATTATACAGGAGAAGATTTCATTATTTTCTGGGTGTTTTTGTGGTACCTAGGGTATAAAGAGCACAGCATTTGGAGTCAGAAAGAAGTTAAAACCCATTTCTGCCCACATCAGTTGTGTAAAGTTGCACAAGTAATTCAATATTCTGAGTATCTGATTTCTCTTCTTTTTTTATGGTGATAACTCTTCACAATAACTTTATCACAATTTATTAAGATGATGTAAGTCTAGACCCTTACATACTAGCAGCACATAATGAGCATTCAATAAATGTTAGTCCTTATCTTAATCTCCCAGCATTTCTCAGGACACCAGAGTCATCTGCAACCCCCTGACATAGACTGAATCCATCACTTTACCAGGGAAAACAGATTGGCAAGACTTCACATCCGTTCTGCTATCTGCCTCCTTGGCAGTCTGCCCTCTATTCATATGCTTGCTAGAAAAGGAGAATGAGTTAGGAGAGATTTTTGAAGGCTAGTGAGATTCATCAACATTGTCTACAAACTTATCCATTCATTCAACCAAGTATTCACTGACTAATATTTGGCAAACATCATGCTAAGACCTAGGGAATGCAGAAATAAAAGTAGCCAGTGAACTGCCATGTGCTACCTGACAGCAGAGATGACAAGAAGAGAGAGGGAACACTCTCCCCTATACCTGTGGTCATGCAGGTACTCTCACAAGACAGAATCATATTCAGAGAATTCAGAGAATAATGGTTGCCATCCATCATGTCACCCATTCTATTTTACATTCTCCAAAATTTTATTGGGCATATACTGTGTGCCAACCACTGGGAAAACAGTACAGTGAATAAGTCAGACTAGAATTCTTCTCATAGAGTTTATAGACATAAGAGAGGAGATAAGACAGTAGTATATTAAATGAGCCACATAGTATCAGCTTTTAAGAAATATTATGATGAGGCAGTGTGATAGAGAGTGACCAGATTTGGGCATCAGCTTGGCCAGAGTGGCAGGCAAGCCCTCTGTAAGGGATGACAATTAACTGACTCTTGCATGACATGAAAAGAGACCAGCCATGTGAAGAGCTGGGAATAGACCATTCAGAGAGAAAAATCAGCCTGTGCAAAGGCCCTAGCAGGGTCAATCAGTAAATTCAAAGAACAGGGAGGTGGCTAGCCATTAGCCAACAAGTATAGGTGGAATGAGGGACAGGCAGGGACCAGGTGAGGTAGAGATCTGTAAGCAGTGAAAGCATTGGATTTTAAACAATGAAGAATAGGAAGAAATTGAAGGATTTTTAGCAATAGAGTAGAATGATCTGATTTGCATTTTTATTTATTTATTTTTTAAGATTTATTTATTTATTTATACAAGCACTGGGTACAGTCAGAAGCGCAGGAGGGTGAAAGAATTCACCAGAGCCAGAGCAGGGAGCAGAACAGGCAGACTGAGGAAGTACACTGCTGAGGGGAGCAGCAGGAGCAGCAGGAGAGGTCTGCTGCACCATGTGGGACCCTCGCAGGTGGCAGGGGATGGAACCAGCGCTGCAGAGGCTGTGGGCAGCTTCGCAGCCCAGCGCTCAATCACTGTGCCACCGGGGAGGCCCGATGATTTGCATTTTTTTAATAATAAAGATATTTTTATAATTACATGCTAATAAAGTTAAATGGATTCAAGAAGAAGTTATCTTATCACATATATATAAAATGATTATCATTTTTAGATAATTATAAAGTAAACCAATTCTCAATAGACTATAGCTTTTGCATTACTGGGACAAGTGTAATGATTCAAAAGTCACTGGGGGGGCCTCCCCGGTGGCGCAGCGGTTGGGCGCTGGGTTGCGAGGCTGCCCGCAGCCTCTGCAGCGCCGGTTCGTTCCCCGGCTGCTCCCCGGCCACCGGAGGAGGGTCCCACATGGCGCGCAGACCTCTCCTGCCGCCCGCTGCTCCCCTCAGCAGTGTACTTCGGTCCTTCTGCCTGCTCTGCTCCCCGCTCTGGCTCTGGTGAATTCTCTCGCCCTCCCGCGCTTCTGACTGTACCCAGTGCATGTATAAACAAAAAAAAACGAACAAATAAATAAATAAATAAAGCATGCCTCTATTAAAAAAAAAAAAAAGTCACTGGGGGACATTCAGTGACTGAAAATATTGACTTTCATTACCCAGACAGGCCAAAAGGAATCCTTTAATAAATTCTAACCAAAAGGATGCCAGGCAAATAAACCCTACTTGAAATTAATACTCCTCAAGTCTATTGTGCTTTCTACAAAATAAATATATTTGAGCTGGAATCTTTCTAGCTTCTCAGGCTGTGTTTGTGATTTATGTTAATTCCACACAGCTGAAAGTAAACAGCTTTTGTGATTTCCATTCATGAAAACCCCAATGTGTTAACTTTGAGGATGCTACAGGGGACCACACTGTGGTGCTAGGAAGGTGCTCAAGGAAGCTCAGCTTACCCCCTTTTCTAAAGGTGAGGTGCCCAGCTGGTGTGATCAGAGAGGCATCAAAAGGCCAGCAGCCCACAAAATCCTCCTGGTGATCCACACACCCCTGGGCTTCCTCATCACAAATTCCTCCTTGATTAATGGAATCGCTACTAAAAGACAAGTGTTTTACCCTGGAGGGGGGACCCACTGATACCACTGTCAGTCACGAATGTCCTACCACATTAGTTTCTTAAATTGCCTGGTGGTTGCCTCCCACTGCCCAAAACTATTTTATATTTAATTCCAGGGAGAAGTGTGGGAATTCCAAAATCTGACATTCAAAAGAGCACATTGATACAGTAACTGGTTCTGAAAAAGGCACTACTCTGGAAACAGTGAAGAGATCATCAGTTTCCATGAGATAGGAAAAAGGGAAGGATAAATAGAACACAGAGGATTTATAGTGCAATGAAACAACTCTGTGTGGCACTAAAATGGTCGATAAAATACCAAGAGTGAACCATAATGTAAAGTATGGACTTTGAGTGATGGCGCTGTGTCCTTGTAGTTTCATCGACTGTAATGACTTTACCACTCTGGAGCGTGATGTTGATAGTGGGAGAGTCTATACATGTGTGAGGGGACAAGGAATGGTAGTAATCACTCAATGTTTCTATAAATCTAAAACTACTCTAAAAAATCGCCTATTTTTAAAAAATTAAAAAATATGAAGCAGAGGGCTTCCCCTGGTGGCACAGGTGGTTAAGCGCAGCACTGTGAAGCTGTCTGCAGCCTCTGCAGCACAAGTTCCATTCCCGCCAGCCGGTGAGATACCCACATGGCGCTGTAGGTCTCTCCTGTCTCACCCCGCTGCTCCCCTCAGCAGTGTGTTTCGTCAGTCTGCCTGTTCTGTTCCCTGCTCTGTCTCTGGTGAATCTTCTCACCACCACCCCCACCATCTCTGGCCTGTACCCCGGTTCTTGCATGCATGAATAAATAAATCTTTTTAAAAATTATTTTAAAAAAATATGAAGCAGAATTAAACAGAATTTCATTTTTTTTAAGCGGAGGGGAAAGTTTGTGTGGGGCTCTCAGTGAGCAATCCTGGGCAGTGGATGGGGATGCCAACGATAGGAGGGCCTTGCACACACACACACCCCATTTCTCGTGGGCATCTGCTCTGTACGGTGCAGGGCTAGCGGGTGTGGGGAACAAGCTGCTAACCTTACTGGAAATATTTGTATCCATCGAATTGAACAGCCGAATGTAATGTTACAGGGCAACACCAAAGGGAAATGGGACGTCCTGGGTGTCAGTCCTCACCCTCAGGCTTAAAAATACTAAGAACAAAACCCAAGGGCAAGCACACATAGCAAGGTTAGTAAAGGGCTTATTTACAAGGGAAATGAAAAGAGGGGGAGGAAGAGGAGAGAGAGAGAGAGAGAGAGAGAGAGAGAGAGAGAGAGAGAGAGAGAGAGAGAGAGAGAGAAGTCAATACACGCTACCTGTACGCTGTCTGAGCTGGGACCTCCGGTGCATGCTGAAGGCGGGAAAAACCATGGGCCTCCGGGCCCACATGTCTTTTATTTGATATCAAGCAGCGCCGCTTAACTTCATCCTTAGTTCCCAGAAAACCCCCTCTCAAGAAGTCAAGCGTCAGGGCAGATGCATGGCATGCTGGGAGATGTAGTCCTGGCGCCTGAGCTCTCTTTTGCCTTGAGGTGGGGTGGAGTCCATAAAACCTCGGTGGGTGGAGTTCCTTGAGGGCATACTGTTCTCACCACAGTAACAATGATCTTAGGGGTACCTTTTAACTTAGTTGAACTGCCTTTCTAAGGCACTGATACCATAATTTCTCTAGTGTTTTGTTTGTTTGTTTTGTTTTTAAAGATTTATTTATTTATGCATACAAAAGCTGGGGTGCAAGCCAGAGGTGTGGGGGGTGAGAAGATTCACCAGAGACAGAGTGGGGAAACAGAACAGGCAGATTGACTGAAGTACTCTGCTGAGGGGAGCAGCGGAGGAGTCAGGTGAGGTCTGCTGCGCCATGTGAGTTGCTCCCTGCCCGGCAGGGGATCGAACTTATGCTGCAGAGGTTGTGGACAGCTTCATAAGTTGTGTCTTAACCCCTTGTGCCACCAGGGAGGCCCTCTCTAGTGGTTTTAATTCATAATAGCCCCCAAAGAGAGAAACCTGTGAAAATAGGCCATCCGCTTCAAACCCTGCTGTACTACCTACCAGCTTTGTAATGACCTGCAACAACTTATTTAAACTCTTTGGGCCCTCTTCAACCTAGTTTATGCTGTCCCCTCATTTTTACAAATGCAAGATCTATTCGACTCCGGCTTTGGGACTTCTTTCCTTGCTCACATTCAATTAACTGAAAAAATTGCTGGCAGCACGGTTTCAGACTCCAAGTCATTTCTGTAGTCTAGGTTCCTGATGTTCTATGCTTTAGGTTTCCCTTGCTCTATGGGTTTGAGGCCACGGTTATAAGCCAAATTTTAAATTGTGCTTCGAAATGCCTTTGCTGTGTCCTTTCATTGGATTGTAAGCACTTTTACCTCCTGGAGAAATATATTTTTAATTTGTGATGCTATTCTACAGTATCCATTATTTCTAAGTTTAATGTTTTCAAACACTTAGATTCTAATGAAAGTTGACGAATTTTCTTTTCTGTCCAAGTAAGTAAAATCAAAAGGAAAAGTCTAAAACTCTTAGGGCACTCATTTCTTTGTCTGCAAAATGAATATAATAGAATCTGCTTCCTAGAGTTGTTGGATTGTAGTTAATGAAATAAGTTATGTAAAGTGCCTACAAAATCTGGCTCTTGGTAAATATCTTTCAACTTTCATTATATTCTTAATATCGTTATTACTCGCAGAGTCTACCCATACTTAAGATATTCTAAACCCTCTCTACATATGTGTTCAGTGATTTGATAATAACAGGACTTCAATTAATCCCAGGTAGTGGCAGTACCAGGTAGTGGCTTCCAAGTCCCAGTGAGCAGGCCCTTCCATATGTAAGGGGATGGGAGTTAAGAGCGAGCCAAACTGTCTTCTTAACAAGATCCCATTGCACTTTAGTGTGAGGGTTCTGCTTCAACTGTGCTCTTCCTCTATGTCTCATAAAGCTGAGAGAGGACACAATATAAATCAAAACTTAGACTTATCATTAAGTCTAAGTTATAATTTCTAATCACGTAAGATCTTTATTTTTAGGAAGCTTATTTTAAAAGTAACTTTGTAGCAATTTAGGCTTTTTGAAAGAAAAGACTTGTGTAAACTCTAATACATGATTATATTTTATATGTTTAACCCAAAAGCTCCTTTCACACATGCTATAATAACCCATTTCTAAATCCAAGCAGAACTCAGAAACAAGCAGAGTCGATCTTTGTGTCTTTAATACCATTATGCCTACATTGATAACTACTGGGCAATGGAGAGAGAAATGATAAACTGAAAGAGGAATAGGTAGATTGGTAGATGATAGACATATATAAGAAGGAATCTTCTTCTCAAGTTCTCATTTGATTTTGGTAGAAGCCAGAACAAGTTGAGTTCGGCAGTAAGAATCTAATGTGGTGTTTCTTTTTTAAAAAATCCAAAATATCATTATATGCCAAATAATATGTAAATTTAGTAATTCTTGCCTGCCTCAGATTACTTTTTTTAATATTTTATTTTATATAATTCTTACATCATTTTTCATTTTTGCACATTTTGGTTATATTCCCCATACAGTTGCACTCCCCTTATTTTGACCCTAATCCTTCCTCTCTCTACCCCGCCCCCACCCCATAGTGTTTCTCTGCCTCAGATTACTTATGGATAACTCATTATCTTTTTTATGTGTTTCTCGAGAGGGTCTGATGCTCATGGAGATAATTCAAAAGTATTTATGTTTGCTGTGCAAGGTCTTCTATTTGCATTCTTTGCAAGTCTTGTTGAGACTGATATTAAAATATGTTTGTTTTTTGTGGATACACATCAAGGACTAACTACAGTGCAGAAGAAGCCTAATCACATGCTGGAAGAAGGAGGGAAGCCAGTGTGAGATTATAAAAATGTTGACAATTATCATCCAAATGAGTTGGTCAGCCTGACACACAGGAACAAAATTGAATATTTCCGTATGACTAAATTTACAGAGATGGAAACTGACACAGAGACGTCTGAGCAGTCGGTTCCTCAGCTAGCCAACCCCTCTTGACTCTGAGTCATTCCAGGACAGGAACCACATTCTTCTCTCATTGTTGTGTCTACAGAACCTGGCACTTGCTAAGTACTGAACTAAGTTGAATGAAAGGATCAATGAATTAATTCATTTTCTCTGCATTCTTTATATCTTAGAAGTCCAAGCAGAGCAGTGGTTGTTGGACAAAGGCAGCTGACCAAGCAGTGCCCATTAGGAGACAGGAGCAGTTGGTTTGTAGATCCCCATTGTCCTTGGCACACTCCAAGCCAGGATCATACACAAAAATCAAGCTGATGTGGAAGTGAGACTTCAGGAGAGGACCTTATTCTTGGGTCTGTGAGGCATTTGAACTGTATCACTGGGGAAGCAGCAGCCCTTCCCCTGTTTAGGCTTAAAATAGCCCCATGTTGTGACAGAACTTTGGTGCCAGTCTGTTGCTAGCCACTCCTCAGTCATGACTGAGGGGAGCACCAGTCACCCTCCTAAATGGGAGATGGGCGCTTAGCCCTGCAAATGGTAGTGAGTACAACTTTAGGGGTGACTATAGCCAATTTCTGTGAAATTTTGTTAGAGGTTAACCTAAGAGTCCAAATGCGGGGGATCGCGTTAAATATATTAACTCTTGTCTCTCAGTGATGATTTGACAGAAACAAATTAATCATGCTATTAAGAACCAGCCTTTCTCCCCAAAAGCTGATAAAGAGAGTTCATGGTAAGACTGGTCTTCTTGCCTCCATACAATGCCTCTTTCCTAAGACAACTGCTACCTTGTACATCCACGTTACTCTACCCATTCCTAGACCCCTAGACCACCCTAGGCCCCATGCTTCTAAATTCTCTGAGTCCCAGTGCCTTGGGTCTTGTTCACCATTGTAGATCATTTATCTGTCATAAAATCCTCTGGAATGTATTAACCTTCCAAGATTCTGGGACTTCGACAGATCTTTCAGGCACTTAGTAGACCTATGGGGAAATATTTTGGTTTCAGGTGGAAATGGGTACTTTTTAATGCCACCCTTATCACACTACATTGGCTTTCTTCCAGGCTTATGTGAACTATGCCCTTAAAACCAGTGAGGAGGAAAGATGATTTTTATTCATGTACATCACTATGTCCTTTGAAGGACATTAATTTTCATTCAGGTACAAGTTCAAAATGGACTGATAAAGTCGTAAATACCAGGTGGAAATCAGAAATCTAGAAAAGACTTAGAGACAGAGCTCAGAAAGGACAAGAGAAAGAGAAGTTGCAAGAACAAGAGAAAAGAAGGGAAATAAAAACCCAGATAAAGAAAAGAAGATCTATATCTTGGTATTTTTTTAAGATATGTATTTCTTTTCCTAAATTGAACCAGCAATGACTTCCTTCATACCTCCTAGCATGTTCATTCAAAAAGTGCTTTTTGAATAGGATAAACAAGAAAACAAAAGAGGTAGGCAGTCATGAGTTCTGGAGTGGTGGTGACACTACCCCAATCCTCAGTGATACCATCTGGTTAGCTTCACTTTTAAGCAAACAAAAGAAGGAATAAATGGAAATATTTTGTTTTAGTGATAATTATCACAACATTAAATGAAACCCCCTCTTTTTAAGGATTTTCCCCCTCAATATCCAGATCCTATTATTATTACTGAGAGAAGCCAGAAACCTAGAGAAGCTGAGTGGCTCACCCCAGGCCACACAGAGGCAAGTGCCAATCTCAGCACAGACACCCCTATTTTCTATCTCTCAGGACTATGAGAAACTGAATCTCATAAGCCCAACCTCCCAGATCAGATGAAGATTAAATATAAGATTTAAATTAATTAATAAAATACAAAATGTGGGGAAAGTAGAAATAAATTTCAGACTACACAAAGTTGAAATGGGATCATGACAACCGATTATTAATATGTTTGCCATTAGGGTGGAGAACAAGATCATGTTCTGCTTTTCTGGAATTCAGACACACTTTCTATTTATTATTTATAAATTTAAATATTTAAAGGAATACAAAGAAAGTTCACACTGGCTGGCCAGACCTTTTTATAATGTAAATACCTTTCCAGTGGGAAAGAAAATTATTGAAAGATGGTGAATTTGTCTTCCGACAATATTCCCCAGACGTATTTTTATTGTTAGCAAAGGTCTCTTGGAGTGTAGCTAAAAGTTTCTGAGGAGTGGTAACTTTAAAGCAAAGGGAAGGAAAATTTCAATAAGAACCAAGATGCCCCGACTCCCCCTTTATTTTTGAACAGAACCATCAAAGGGCAGCTAACGGAAATATTCTTAAGTGGCATTAATTCATCCCTAAGAGGACTCTCCAAGAATTTTATTGCTACATAAGGGAAAGCCATAAACCAGCAGGAAGAGAAAGCAAAGAAAATAAGTCTGCAGAGTCGTCTCACTGTGTAAGAAAGTGAGCAGGTGGTCAATAATGTGTCCTTGGCTGATTTCCACAGCAAGGAGACAGAACCTCATGGCAAGTATGTGACCCACAAAACAAGCAATCGTGGGGAGAAGTGTTGTGGAACTTTGCAAAGTGAAATCGGAGTGTTCACATGACTGAAATCATAAAATTCGTCTTTTTTCCTTCTTCCTACCACAATTCCAATTTCATGTTAAAAATACTTGACGCTACAACCTATTGCCTGACTCTTTCCAGTGTCTAGATGATTAAGACAGAACAAAAAGGACTAGACTGCATAGGGTCAAGCCAGGGAGTTTTTAGAAGTGAAAGTAACATTAGAGATCATTTAGTCCAACAGTCTCAGTTTTATACAAGGAATTGGAGGTCTCAGGAATTACTTTAATGATGGAGAAAACTTCAGAGATTTTTACCTGAGGACTAAAATGCAAAATTGAATATGAAGACCAAGGATTTAGAAAAATGTGTCCATGACCCTGTCATTCAGCTCACGTCCTTTACAGTAGCTATAGAGAGACCCTTACAAGTAGCCTGTGATAAAGGCAAATGTCACCAATCTCAAGTTATTTACCTTTGACCAGCCCTTCCTTGTCCTTTTCAAGTTTTCAAAATCAACAATTACACTCTTCATTAATTTCTAAATTAATTAAAAAAATAATGGCTTTATATAGAATTTTCCATCCTTGTAAGCTGACCACAAAAACCAGGCCCCAAAATCAGGAGGAAGAATGAAACGAGTAGGCTGAAAGAAGAGTAACACTGAGTCAGTCTTCATGACGCTGTCTCATGCTTCCCACCACCCAAGATCTTATTTTAACATTTAGAAAAGGCAAAGGAGACAAGGTGAAGCTGTGGTTCCATTCTTTTTTTTTTTTAAAGATTTATTTATTTATGCATACAAGAGCTGGGGTACAGTCCAGAGGTGTGAGGGATGAGAGGATTCACCAGAGACAGAGTGGGGAATAGAACAGGTGGATTAACTGAAATACACTGCTGAGGGGAGCAGCGGAGGAGTCAGGAGAGGTCTGCTGTGCCATGTGGGTTGCTCCCTGGCTGGGGATTGAACTTGTGCTGCAGTGGCTGTGGATAGCTTCATTGTGGTGCCTCTTAACCCCCTGTGCCACCAGGGAGGCTTCTGTGGTTGCATTCTTATGTTCATCTGGCAAGCATTTACAAATCTTATTTTATACATAGTTATGAACTAGGTGCAAAGAGGATCCTCAAAGGTCTGATCCTACTCTTTTAAAAAGACACTTGAGAGGGCTCTTACCTAAGGAACTTCCCTCCTCACAAACAACTAAAAATTTATGACCAAGGATTTTTTTTTTTTTTTTTTTTAAATAAATTTTATTGTTATATTCCCCATACAATTGCAGCCCCCCCATTCTGACCCCAATCCCTCCCCTCCCGCCCCCCTAAAAGTGTCTCTGGTTCATAGTTTTTTGTTGATTTTGATTTTCACTATCTTATAGTTATTCATTTTCCTGGTCCCTTATTTAAGTTTTCTAGATTCCTGCTATGAGTGAGACCATCCGGTATTTTTCTTTTTCTTTTTGGCTTATTTCGCTGAGCATGATCCCTTCCAGCGCCATCCATGTTGCTGCAAATTGCATGTGTTTATCTTTTTTGAATGCTGAGTAATATTCCATGGTATATATGTACCACATCTTCTTGATCCAGTCATCTATTTTTGGGCATTTGGGTTGTTTCCAAAGCTTAGCTATTGTAAACAGTGCTGCTATAAACATAGGGGTGCAGGTGCTCTTTGGAATTGATGTTTCTGTGTCCTTTGGGTAAATACCTAGGAGTGGAATTGCTGGATCATATGGAAGCTCTATGTTTAGTAGGTTATGACCAAGGATTTTTTGCTCAAAATAAACAACATTACAGATTGGCTTCATTTGGAGGGAAATCAATGCTTTCTATTTAAGTAAATGTTTTGGCTAAACACAGTTTGAGATTGATTTGATATTTTGATTTGGGGTTGCTGTATTGCACTAACTAAGAAAAGTATATATTGAACTGAGTCTGTGTCTTGGGATATAGAACTCAATGTAGGTTTGAATTAAGCAAGTGTCTATGGCTGGAGGCAGAGGAGGTAAATCTGTCAGACACAAGTCCTAGATTATGGTAAACCTTAAATGGTGTTAATATAACAGTATTGACGCTATTATTATAGTTATTCAAGTTCCTGGAAATGGCATGGAAAGGCTAAGTTTTTAGGGGGAAAATGATTGTAAGCTGGTTACTTTTCTGACCTAAAGATTTATAGCTGTCATTATTTGTGAATTTTACTTCCTACAGCAATGAAATATAGCATAAGTTCTGCAGCTATTCCAACAAGGCCAACTTGCTACTGTTACCTCCCAAAAAAGTTTTCTGTTCAGTGTGAATTTCAAATCCAAAAGCCCTTTTCTGTAAATACAAAAAAAAGAGAGAGAGAGAGAGAAAGAAAGAAAGGAAAGACAGCTGAGTGGCCAAGTCACTTAGGGAAGGGAAGTGGAAAGAGTCAGCACTTGAACTAGTACTGACACATGACAAGCACAGGCTAATCTGAGAGGTAGGAACAGCATGTGTTACCAGGAATATCTTTGCCTCACGTGTCTTTTGAAATCTCAGCCAATTTTCATATTTCTGGAGCAAAGTGTGGACAAAATTCTTCAAAAACAGAGCTGTACTACAGAAGAGTCCTGATCCCCTCCATTGCTATTATTTCCCTTTATTCCTTTTTTTCCTTTTCCTCCTGCTTTTTCTTTAAATCATAGCTAACACTTGGGGTGCTAGCTATATCTAAGCACTGCTGTAAGCATTTTACTTATATTAACTCTTTTAATCTCCTCAGTAACCTCCTAAGACAGTAATGTTACTGTCATCCTCAATTGATTGTGAGGAAATGGAGGCATAGGAGGGCTTAAGTGAGGTGCCTAAGATCTCAGAGCCAGAAAGTGATGGAACCAGAATTTATTTCAAGCAGGTTAGCTCAGATTTGCTGCTCTTAATCTTTACCCCTTACAGCTGCTCATTAACAGTTTAACTGCCAGTGTCAACTTGTACATAATTTTGATGAAATAGGAGAAATATCCTCCACTTTCCTCTGCTAGACAGTCCCATTTATTGTTTAAACCTTAGTTCCAACACTATCCCTCAGGGACCTTATGTCTGCCCAAACTCACCCACTCACCTATCCTATTTAAAGTCTATTTTATCTTTATGGAAGTATTTATACTAGCTTAAGATCTAACTTTCATCTGTTGACTGAAAACTTCTGGAGAGTAGATCCTTGAAAATGTTTATTTATGTTTACATAGCTCCAGTTTCTAACATCTAAACAGCTAAAAATTCAATATAAGATTTGTTGAAGTTAGTAATTAAACTAACCAACTGACAAAGTGGAGAGAATGCCAGGAATTTGAGATGTGAGTACATGAAGGAACAGGAGTCTTCCACATAGCATTCCTTAGACTATTTATTTATGTATTTAAGTATTTATTTGATTGTGGTAACCTTGGTTTATAAGACTAAATATGATTTAGATGTGTAGAGTCACACCTTTCAGGTGTAATTACCACCCTTCAACCACCACCAAGGCACTCATAGTCCACCTTGGTTAATTACCCATACAACATTTTAGAATGAGAGAGATGTTAGACACTGAACCTGAATCTTGCACACAAGGATTTTTTTCCTACCTGGCAATGTTTAAAAAAAAGGTGGGGCCAAAATTCTTAAATGAAATTTACAAAATTTCCCAGTTTGTGCCTTCTCTTGAAAGTCTAGAAGACCTGCCCAAACCAGGTACCTAAGGGAATAGTGCAATAGCTGCCCCTACCCGATGGGGGAGGTGGGCCTTAACCTCTAGCTTACCTCAAACTCTGATCAATCAAACCCACTCATTCTTGCACCCCACTGCTTCCTCCAGGGATTTAAGTTCTTTCCCCTCCACCCCATCCAATCAATCCCCTTGTAGCTTAGGAACAGAAGGGCCTGAAAGCTACACAGGTCATGGTGTCAGAGAACTGACTCCACCCCAGGCCCCTCAACTCCAACTCAGCCTCCTATTTACAATGTCCTAAGAACTAACATCTGTGAAGCATGTTTATCTGCGCAATTCCCTGCCTTGTGAACACTTGCATCTTGTCACAAGTTTCACTAATAGCAGGTCTCTTACCCACTCCTAGCATCCTTAACATATCCCGATGAACTGGCATTTGTTACATCTTTCTTTGTCCTTCCCTTTCCCCACTTCCATTTTCTCTGAAAAATGTTCAGTGGATTAACTGTGAGAGCCTTACAATTTTTCCTCCCAGACAGCATATCCATCTCTCTCTCCCTCAAAATAAATTCCACCACTTAAAAAAAAGGAACTTCCAATGCCGAGATCACTGCGGTTTGGTTGCTTTCAGTGCTTTCAGTGTTCAAAGGGCAGGATGTTACCACACAGGCTAATTATTTAGATGGAGCTGTGGTTGAAAAGTGGTGGATTTTAAAGACTTCCCTCTCTCTGTGGCTGACAATTTATCACAACTTGGTGTTTTGGGCTTAGCCCCAACTTGAGAAGTTAAATTTTTTTAATTTAAATTCATTTTTTGGACACAGCCCTATGGAATGATCTCGGCTACTCTTGAACTATACAACAGAGAAAGAACAAATTCATGTTTTTACTGACCAAGAAGTATTCAAAAATTTTTTAATTCTTTGATAATTCAGAAATTTCCAGTACTAAATACTGCTGTTTTAGTATGATAAAAAAAAAATAGTTCTATATATGTGGAAGGGTGGGGAAGCCAATTTTGGAAGAAATTGATAAGTTTTATTTCCAAGCACTCTTGATTTGATTCAATGTTTTGCCTTTGTGTGATAGAAACTCTAGGGCTTGACTGTTAATATCAAGTCATTCAAGGCTATGTGTCTCAAAGTCTTAGCTAAATAAGATTTCAACAACTGAACCCAAAAAATAGTCAGCTCAAAAGTGAAAAAAAAATCATAATTGCCTGCCCATACTCTGTACGTCACACCTTTAAATCCAAAAGATACATATGCACCCATACAGTAATTGAATCAATAAATATTTTTACCATTGTGGAAGATGGACAAGATAAGGGTTTGTTCCTTGGTTCAGGGAATTTTTGTTTGTTTCATAGTTTTCTGTAAAAATACCACCACACTGTTATAACAGCCTACAATAGAAAGGGAATGCTAGGACCAGAAATTAGCTGCTCATTTCATCATTTGAATATGCTGATAAAGTCTTGAAAGAAGACAGAGGAAAGAGACCTTCCAATGTGTTGCCATCCTTCTTTGCCATCACCGTGGAAAGCAATGGTGGAAACTTCCATGGGGTTAAGGGACTCTCTCTCCTGCTTCCATGCTGGCCTGGAACTCAGCTCGCTGTAATATATGTTTCAGCTTTCTCAATTTTCAAAACTTTCACTGGAACTTCCGATAACAAGAAACACCACTAATTCATTTTTTTACCTAATCTCTCAATGTTTCTTGAGTAAGATGCTGAGCAATAGGGAAGATTCTAAATGGCACCCAGAATTATAGAAAAGGTAAGTGCTTCTAATATGACAGTCTTCCACAGGAAAAGTTGGAGGTCCTAGGCAAACCATTTCCTCTTCCCTATCTCTTACTCCCACACCAAGAGGCAGTCCTAGAGGCAGCTTCTTAAAGTTCAGGACTAAGAGGAAGGTCATACAGAAACAAGTTTATGCTTTATCTTTTTGCCTAACTTGTTTCAAACCTTCTAGTCTCTATACCTTAAATATTTCAAGAATGAGTATAATTATTTTATCATTTTAATTTATTCAATTCATTCATGTTATTTAAAAAGGACTGCTTGAACCAAGTTTTAACTATGCATATGATGAGGACATTCCTGGGTCTTATTTGGTTAAATTCACTTGATTTCCAGGCCTCCCTGGAGTTAAGTCTCAGTGCTATCACCTTGAAGGCCCGCCACTATGGCTTGAGTTTGATCCCTGGACAGGGATCTAACCCACTTATGGTGCAGAAGACCTTTCCTGTCTCGCCTGCTGCTCCCCTCAGCAGTGTATTTCAGTAGATCCACCTGTTCTGCTCCCCACTCTGCTCTGGTGAATCCTCTCACCCCCTTGCACCGCTGGCCTGCACTCCAGTTCTTCTATGCAAAAATAAATAAATAAAATCTTTAAGAAAAAAATTCGTTTGCTTTCCCAGTAGTCTGAACAGGATGATATAAAAGTGCTCACGGTGAAGAAATGTATTGTGAAATTTATATTTCAAATAATATATTATCATTGCTTCTCAATTATATTTTTATGAAGTCCAGCTCAACAGATTACATTAGATGAAATTTCCCCCATATTTTGTCTTTGCAGAGGCCTGAAAATATCTTTATTTTACATCATGTTGTTTGCACAAACTGTATAGTGCAGATAAGGAGAAAGATGCTCATGTGAAGGGCAGAGCAGCAGGAAAGGAAACCGATCCCAGCAGGAAGGAACTTACCTTGCTATGCATGACCAGGCCATAGTGCAGAAAGGCCCTTACTCTTAGAAAGGCCTCATCATCAGCCACTTTACTATAGAGCTACCGCTAGATTTTAGATCTTCACTTTTTTGCGTGTGAAATGAACACTGTAGGTCCTACTTTCTTTCCTTCCCCAAATGCTTACCTATTCCTGTCATTCATACTACTGGAGGCATTTGACTAATACTTGCTGAATGACTCAAGGTTGGGGGAGAGGATTGTTCAGGCTGTACATTGTAGGAAGGTTTTATCATTTGTAGCCACTTCTTCAACATTTCTCAGTGAACTTCAATTATCACTCAATCTTTGAATAAGGTTTAAAAAAAGTTATAAATCACTTTTTGTCCTTAAAATTTTTTTCTTATTTAGTTTCCTCCTTTGGATTCTGGTCAGGGACAGTATATTTCTTCCCAGGAATACTTACAGGGAAGAGGGGGTGCTATTCAAGTTTCTCTTGTCTCATCTCCAGCTGCAAGAGGGAAAAATTGAAAAGTAACTGGAAGTGTGATATTGACCCAACTTTTTGACTTCCAAAGGCTTGAGCATTTACACGTGAAACCATTTATCTATGAAATGCGAGCATTTACTCATGTTCACAACTACCATGAAATTTTAGGATTGGAGGGAGACTTGAGGTCCTCTAGCCAATGTCCCCATTCTGTAACTGAGGGAACTGATCCCCAGTCAGTAGCTGACTGGCTTAGGTTAGACCTAGAGTTTAGGTGTGCTATCCTCTAAGAACAATGATGTTTTCATATGAGGGGAAGTAAAACAAACAAAAAGGATTTCACTTTAGAACTCTCTCTTTCAGGCTTCCTCTCAAATGTTTTATAAACTATTTGACAGCTGACATGATTCCAGTGAGAGAAACAAAAGGAGTTAATTGCAGACTTCAAGTATGTGAATTATTATTTCAAGAAAAATATTCTCCAGATGTTCCCCATGTCCTTTGAGAATGGAATAGAGGAAA
The DNA here is from genome assembly GCF_964194135.1 of Talpa europaea. Taxonomy (NCBI): domain Eukaryota; kingdom Metazoa; phylum Chordata; class Mammalia; order Eulipotyphla; family Talpidae; genus Talpa; species Talpa europaea. The sequence goes on from NC_140070.1 coordinate 86,089,761, forward strand.
TGAACTTAAAGTTCAACAAAAAAAGATTCAGGTTAGATATTAGGAAATGTAGATGTGTGAAATCCTGCAATTGGTTACTGTGGAATGTTGTGAAATCTCCTCTCTTGGAGAACTTTTGGAATGTGGTGGTTGACCATCATTTCAGAAGGGTTATGTGGGTGGCCCATTTCTAGAGCTGGGGGAAAAACCTAATTGACATCTCAGGTTTTATGGGATCCATGAGGTCATGTTCTACCTATAGCTAATAGGTAGGAGGGTCAGCTCCTCTTAATCATGGCAGAATTCAGACTTTATCAGTGAAGCATACAATTTAAGCTGTTTTATATTTTTATCAGTTGTAGGTATAAATGGGCAGATTGACTAAAACTAATGTTTATTGAATGGTCTGTCCACTGCTTTCATTGGATTTATTGGCCAACTTCTGATAGATTTATTTCTTTAACTCCATCTCAACATATTCCCCTTGCCAGAGACATTTTGACTTCACAAATACTTTCCAAGCCGTGTCTATCATCCAAAAAAGCAGGAAATAAGGGATTCATTCCAGGATCTTTTCCTATGTAACAGAAAAATTCTTTATTTCAGCTAAAAAGACAGCCTTGATTTAGGAGATATAAGGTGGAAGAAAATGACAGAACAGATAGATCTGTACCTTGTAAAACAAAGTAAAAAGACTTGTTAGTTGATACAGATGACCTTCTAGAAAACATAAAGGTTAGAGGTGCTGACCCTAGTTAATCAAAAATTCTCATATAACTTTCTGGTTCCCCCCTATTTAATTATTAATAGCCTGCCTTTGACTTGAAACATTACCATTAACATAAATCATTGATTAATATATATTTTGCATATTATATTCATTGTATACTGTATTATAATTAAATAAGCTAGAGGAAAAAATTATTAAGAAAATCATAAGGAAGAGAAAACTGTGAGAACAGTTCTCACAGTTTTGTACTGTATTTATTGAAAAAAAATGCATGTAAGTGGGGCCCTAACAGGTCACACTCATGTTATTCAAGGTCAAGTGCTCAGAAGAAAACCCTCTAGCCAACACTCTGACAGCAGACATCTAGCTTCTGGAATTGTGAGAAAATGAATTTCTATTGTTTAAACTACCCAGCCTGAAACATTTCTGTAATGGAAGCCTTAACAAACTAATACAGTAGTGCTGAAATCTGGAGAGGGATCAGAAAAAAAAAGGATAGGAAGAAAAAGAGAAAAAAAGATCCCTCAGGAAAGAGAATACAATGAATAAAGAGGTCAAATGAGGAGGATGAAAAAAAGTTTTGAAACAGGAGTTTATATTATCTTCAGTTACTATTGTAATAAATGAACTTTTTTTCCCCCTCAGAATGGTGTCTTAAGATTGATAAATAATACCTAGAAGTGTAATTGCTGGATCATATGGAAGCTCTATGTTTAGTAGGTCAAGAAATCTCCACACAGCTCTCCATAGTGGTTGGACCAGTTTGCACTCCCACCAACAGTGCAGGAGAGTTCCTTTTTCTCCACACCCTCGCCAACATTTGTTGTTGCTAGTTTTTTTAATACGTGCCATTCTCACTGGTGTGAGATGGTATTTCATTGTAGTTTTGATAATGCATACATTGTGCAAAAATGAAAAATGATGTTAGAATTATATAAAATAAAATATTAATTAAAAAAACAAAGAAAGAATACTGAACAGAAATGGGAAATATAATAAATAATGAATTTTGTGGTTAAAAAAAAAACTTGTTTATTAAAAGTCTAATTCATTTCCAAAAAAAAAAAAGATTGATAAATAAGCCTTCCAACCTTAATGTCTTTATCCAAAATTGAGTTCCTTGGAGGTATCTTCACCCACTACCCTTTCAAAAACAGTGTCTTCCACCCCAAGTCCTTCTCAAGCTTCTGCCTTGCTTTGTTTTCTTCACAATATCCAAATCTGAAATTACAAAGTTTATTTTTGACTTGCTCGTTGCCTGTCTTCCCACACTAGAATGTGAGTTCCAGAAGATCAGGTGCCTCATATTTCTAATTCATCACTCTAGTGCCCAGAACAGTTATTGACATCTAGTAGATACTCAGTACACATCCATAGCTAACGCATGAATTGCCTTGAGAAATGCAATCGGGGTGAATTGTGCTTGATGTATGGACAGGTCAAGAAGTCAATTCTGCTGAAATTTGGAGGAGGGTCCTTTCTTTCCCTTGCTTCAGGTGCAGTGAACATAAGGCCTTGAGAAATGACAAATCCTGTGCAAAGGGTAAGGAGGGGGCACAAGGAGAGAGGCTTGTCCACGCCACAGGTGATACAGACACATAGGCACACACAACCGCATCCATGACACTAGCCCATGCAAAAGGCAACATGCATTTAGGACTAGCAACATGCATTTAAGTTTAGATACTTAAACTTTCTTTTGGACAAGTTAAAATTCCATGTGGATATATGTACAAATATATGTACAAATGCTGAGGAGCATTTAAAATATCTATATCACATTATGCTATTGTCTACCTTACAGGTCTCACAAAGAAATGGAAACTTCCTTCAGTTGTGCCCAAATACAGGGACCCACTTAGGGCAGTTCAAAATGGTCAGGAATGGCAGCTCTCACTCCAGAATGAAGAACTGCCTTAGTTCAGCTGTTCTTTTTTTTTTTTTTTTTTTTTTTGGTGCCATTTTTAACAAGTACATTTTAAGGGCCATTATTTTATTCATGTTAGGTTTATCATTATTGCAGTTAGCCTCACATTTACTTTGGCTAGCATCCTTCTTTCAAAGTTTTTGACATTTCAGTTGGTTTTGATTTGTATTTTTGGTCACACTCCATTAATAATAATTTAAATTTGAATTGTGCTTTTCAGCTTACAAAGAATTCATGTTATCATGTGTGCTCTTGAACAGCTCTGTAGAAGAGGCAGAGCTTATAATTTCTACTTTATAGGAAAGGAAACTGAGCCTTAGTGAAGAAAAAGTATTTGCCCAAGGTCATAGACATGGAGGATCACAGAGCACAAGTCAATTTCATGTTTTTTGTTTCTTCTATAGTATTTTTCCCATCTGACAAATACCCGTTTGCTAAGCTGGCTTGGCTGGCCAAGATCTATGGTCCAAACACAGTGTGTGTGTTTGTGTGTGTGTGTGTGTGTGTGTGTGTATGTATTTATATATACTCACTCAAAGACATACACACACACAAGCTTTCAGACAAAAATCCAAGAAAACATGAAATAGAACTCACATCCTTAGAATAAGAAAAAAAGAAGAAAACCCACTATTACCACTTCTCAGCAGGAATTTCAAGACTATTTCTTCCCACCAGGTGTTTGTATAGTGTTACACAAATCTGATGTTCTTTTGAGTGATTTGGGGAGAACCACCACACCACGTTGACCACCAAAAATATCCTCAGGGAAAAGAGGGAAATTAGGAGGGATAAGTCAAGCGGTAAATTCTAACCAGGGCTCCTACATAAATATTCAAGTTAAAACTGAACAAAGTTTACTTAAATAAGAGCCAGAGAAATGGCAGATGGCAGACTGAAGGAGGTGGTTTTCAGAAGAGAAAGGCCAAGCTTACAAGAGGAAATAATTGTAGTAAGTAGGATCCCACTGGGCCTTTGGTATTCAACTGGTCTTCTTCCAGGTATTTTGCCTCATTCCAGTTTTCCAGGGTTTCATTAGATTGTCCTGGTTTAAAGATTAAGTATAATCCAACACATCCACTGAAATGATGGAAGGGTGAAGGACTAAGCTTGCTAGCCTACTATTATGGATATTGCCACATGTTTAGGGTTAAATAATTAAATTTATTCATCCCCAAAGGTAGAATTAATACATTATCAGGAATTTCCATGTATTTCTGCATGCATTTACACATGCAACTGTCTAATCACTGCCTTCAAGATTGAATGTTAGACCTAGACAGGACTGTAGGGGACAATCAAATCTTATTCTTAACAAATGAAGTTCGTTTGTTCAAATACACAAACTACCATGAGTATAAGGTTTGAAGTTCTGGTCTTGTGAGTGAAATAAGTAAGGAACAGAGGTATGTATAGCATGCTGTAACTTATATCTTAAAGGAGCCTTTATTCTATGTGTATATTCACAGAATATCTTTGGAAAAATAGGGGAGAAATGGGAAAGTTGTCGCTTCAAAGGGAAGGAATTTTAGACACTGGAGAATAGAAGTATATGTGAAATTCACGTTTTTTTCTGGATATTCTTTGCTACTCATTAATAGCTTACACGTCTTTCACTATTATTGAAAGAGTATAAGCTCCTTGAAGGAGCACCATTATCCATTTTATAGTCATCTTTGTAATCCCTGGCTAGGTCTAGCTTTGCTTCTGGCAAGTATTCAAGTTATCGCTGACTTCTTACAACAGATTTTTTCCACCTAAAATAAATTTGACTATTATTTAGTATAAATCAATATTAATTTTTGTCTCTTTCCAAATGGTTTATAATAATCATTCTTACAAGACCAGGAATTAACAGCTTTCTATCTTCGTGTACGTACCAGTGTATCTATTAGAGTACAATCGAAATAAACAGTTCTTGAGACTATTCTGACTTATGAAATGGAGAAAGTTTTATAAATCATTTTGCTAACAGATGTTTCTTCATTTTTCCTTTTGGAGGAAAATGATTAGTTAGTATATTTAGAAAAATTGTATAGCAGTGAATTTTGTGGTAGGGATTCCTATTAAATATTTTCGTAGGTGCTTTTTATTAACCAATTCTTCTGTAGCCTGTTCACACTCTTGGCATTACTTTTAAATAGGATGTTGCAAAGTCAATGCACATTTTCTCAAAAGTGGAAAACTGATCCAGGGTTAAATAATGCGAAGCAAAGAAAACAAATCCTCAGGAGAATGGAAATTAAATTATTTATAGACAAGTTTATTCGAAATTTTCCAGAAGATGCTTACATTAAAAATTGTCAGAAACTCGTCACTTCTCTCTCTCTCCAAGATTCTGATTATATTCCATTTAGGAGTCATACTGTCATGAAATCCCCCATTAAGTTCTGAGGAAAGCCCTACGATGTGTTAGCGGTCCTGCGGGGAGGAGAGAGGGAGGGGGTGAAGCCAACCTCAATGTGTAGCACACTTGCCCTCTAGTGCCCATTTCAAACACTGCTGTTCCTTGGACTTTTCTTCAGCTCTGGGTGTTTCCAAACATCTTTTCAAATGGGTTTTTAAAAACAGATAAGCCCCATTTATATTTATTCTGTTAACTGCTAATTTGCAAAGGGTGCTATTAAAGAGTTTAGAAACAGTTTATTCTTGTGAGTAGTGTAACATTCCCCATCTTATTTATACAACTAATTTACTTTGTAATCTCTTTCCCTTTGTAAGGTACACTGATAAAATATAATGGACTCCAGGTCCAATTAGCCAAATTATAAACTAATGACTTCAAAGTATTAATATAAGAAATAAATGGCATCACTGACTGCAAAATTATGATAGCGATTTTTTAAATGGAATGTTGGGGCAGTTACATGAAATACCTTTTTTCCAATTTGGAAGATTTCTGCAGTTCTTAATGTCATTTTTGTTCACTTTTTTATTTATTTGTCACCACACCACAGCAGCCAAGGGACATCTGGCCCGTGAAAAATCTCAACCCCTGGCTTAAATTCTATAAATTATTAATAGCTTCCATTTAGAAAAGAATTTTGGTGCTTACTACCAATGCCTGGCTTGTCACCAACTGTGCTTCCTTTTGGAGATTCTACTCTATCCATATGATTAAGTTTATTTTTTTAAAAAAAGATTTACTTATTTGTATATTCAAGAACTGGGGTGTCACCAGAGGGCTGGGGGGTGAGAGGATTCACCAGAGACAGAGTGGGGAGCAGAACAGGAGGATCTACTGAAATACACTGCTGAGGGGAGCAGCAGGTAAGACAGGAGAGGTCTTCTGTACCATGTGGGTTATCTCCCAGGCCAGGGATCTAACTCATGTTGTAGTGGCTGGTGATCGCTTGATAGCGCTGGGTCTTTAACTCCTGCACCACCAGGGAGGCCCCTCCATTATGATTAAGTTTAATGCAAATGTGTGACACCCAAAACAATGGTGCTTTCGAGAAGATAGACCTTTATTTCTCTCTTGCATAAACAAATTCCTAATTAAAGGGTCCATATGGCACCCCCCAGTGTTCAACCAAGACTGAGTTTTCTTCTAGCTTGTCAAAGTACCATGCTCAGTGTGCCATTTCCCCTTCTGGGTCCAAGGTATCAAGTCCATGTCCAGGCAGCGTGTTTGCATTCCAGCCACCAGGAAGGAAGAAGAGGAAAAAACTGCTCATCCTTTTTCAGATCCTTCTTGGTAGTTACTCCCATTATAACTACATCCAAATTGTCTAGAACCCCATCACATTACCACATCTACTGCAAGGCCTTCATTCTGTTCCAGGGGAAAGTGAGAAGTTCCAGTATAATGGCAGAAGGCAGAACTAACAATCAGGGACAACTAACAATATCTCCTATGGCCTACCATTATGATAATTGCCTTCACTTGACAAATCCTACTCTTCTCTGATTTTTGTTTTTTATGGAAAGGTAACATGTTCTTTTGTCTTGTGACAACGTGAATACATGCATCATTCATGTCTTCCACTCATGAAGTTCTGAAGATAATGACCATGTTTCCTCCTTTTTTATTCTTCTTTCTCTGCATAAACTCCAGCAACTTGACCTGCTGGTTTTCACCATGTTGGCTCTTTCCTTCCCTCCACAGGTGATGGCTGGGCCGCCTACCCCTGTTCAGCTGCTGGGAGTGCTCCTCACCATCTCCTTGGGCTTCAGGATCATCCAGGCTGGTGCCTATTATGGGATCAAGCCACTGCCACCTCAGATACCACCACAAATTCCGCAATACCAGCCCCTGGGCCAGCAAGTACCTCACAGGCCTTTGGGTACAGATGGCCTTAGCATGGGCAAGGAGGTGCCCCACATGCAATATGGCAAAGAGTACCCACATCTGCCCCAATATAGGAAGGAAATTCAGCCAGTGCCAAGAATGGGCAAGGAAGTGGCACCTAAGAAAGGAAAAGGTAACATCCTACTCCTGCATGGTTATAAAATATTAAATTTCCAAAATCCTTTACTATGAGATTAAGAAGGAAGAGTTAAGTTTCAGGAACTTTTTTTAAAATGCCTTACTGACATTCATAAATGACTAATGTGTTCTGAACTCTATCCTTGAAAAGTTCAAGTCTTAAAGAAATATACAGACACAAAACTACCATTTTATGTTATATCTTATTATCTTAACAACATCAAGTGACACCAACCATATTAAATAACAAATAGTTTATTCCCTTATTCATTAGCTATATATTCAAACATTTGGCAACTATTTCACAAGCGTTTATTTTTGTGTCAGGCTCTGGGTCAGTTGCTGGGGTAAAAGCAGTGAAAATAAATGGCAACAAGTCGGTGCTCTGAAACAGAAGAGCAACTTTCTAGAGACCTGCTGTGTTTAAAAAAAGAAATCAAATGAACACACTTTGTGAAAAATACAAATGTTTTTAAGATTTCTCTAAGTTGCCACACATGTTCAATCAATAAAGGAACAGGAGACTGACTAGATACCATCTCTAGATGGCATCTAGAGATGATATCTGAAAATCTCTTTCATTACTTTCTAGGTACTAGTTATTCAGCACCCACAAAATGCCTGTCACTGTGAGAAACTGCTTATAAATTCAGTTGGTTTATCTGGAGATCTAGAAAACCTAGCATTTGTAGGAAAGAAACTGCATCAGAATAGCAATTCTCATGGAGGAAATAGAGGCCATTCCCACTGGTCCTTACATAAGGAAGATGCTCCACTTGTGGGGAGCTTAGCATTTGATGCTAAGAGACCTCAATGCCAGGAATGAAGAAAACCTAGTCATTTAACCTCTCTGAAACCTACTTTTCTTCATCTGTAAAGTAAGATTGCTGATAGAATCAATGACAAGGTAAGTAAGAGGCTAAGTAAGCAGTAAAGCACCATAAGAACTTTTGAGTTGCTACACTAGTTATTCAGCAAAGTGTAGGTAAGAATGTCCCATGTTCTCTGTACTGTTCTAGAGACCAGGAATTCCTGGTGAATAAGACACAGCCCTACCTCAGATGCTCCCTTAATATAGCAGCTACACAATTAATACACTGTTTAGAACTAACTTGCCTTAGTAGCACTATTGCCACATCTATTTGCATAAAAGAAGTGCAGCAGGTTCTGGAATAAGGTCATTTCATTCAGTGTCATTTCATTACCACACAGATGAGAAAAACCAAATCCCTTTCATTATACACTGTTTCGCTGGATGTCTCAGTGCCCAAGAACATATAGATGAGGACCTTCTACGTTCCCAATCTTCTTCTCTGATACCCCACTTAGGTTATTATCTTAGCCATTGTCTTTCCTTCCTTTCTTGCATGACCTGCCTGGCTCTTGGCACTTGCAGCACTTATCCAGATGGGTACCAGAGATCAGTCCAGGGATTCAGAAAGAATATGAGGTCGATGGTTCTATTTTATTCCCTGACAGTAGCTCATTAAAAAAAAAATACAATAGACAGGATTGAAATGTGAGTGTTGGTTAATTAGGCTTTGGGGTCATATATTTCATTTCTTTACGTTATCAATTACTCCCAATAACATGGAAGATCCAGAGTTGAATCCTCTTCAAGGACAAGGTACAATACAATCGTGATAATAAAATGCACTCGGTATTTCAGTAACAATTTGAAAAAGCATAACGCCCAGCACATCTATTATCGAATTTTATCGTGTGGGTATTATTCTTGCTGTGCAGATGGGCAAGCAGGGATGCTGGTGACTTAAGTGACCTAGTCAAAATCTCCTTGGAAGGTGAAGAACAGAAGCTGACCTTCCTGTTGCTAACCCAGCTCAATTCCTTATCCACACAGCATGTCATCCAAAAATATCATTCACTTCTCCAGTTTAAAAACTTGCAAATGAGCAATAACCTATTAAAGTGGAAAAGCTAATTTTAAGGCTAAGGAACCCCTAGAGTGTATTAAAGAAATTAGGCATATCTATTTGACTCTAGAGGACGAATATTGAAAATGCTATTGAGCTACATACAAAATAAAAATTCTTGTTTTCTTTCCTGAGTCCACATCATAATATCTTTCATCATCCATACCATACTGTATTATTTAGAGAAAAGTTATTATATAAAAAAATCAAAGCATAGAAAAGACAATACAGTGTTAAGTAGGAAAAATAGAAAAATTAAAACGGAGAATGACTCCAACATTATTTAAAATACAAAACACATACACAATACCTAGAACCTCGAGCTAGAAATACATGTAATGCCAAGAGACTATCTCTGAGTAATGATTTACTAGCAACTTTGACTTTTCATTGTCCTTTGTATTTTCTAATCTCTCTATAGTGAACACAACATCTCCACATTTAATATCTGGAAAGTGTTTCTTCATAACTTTTCAGCTTTTTACTTAACCGATGTTGATGAAAGCAGCAGATGTCAGTGCTCAAAACACTATCTCAAATATGGCAAAGAAATCATCAGCCTAAGTGTCCTTTAAATACTGATCACACTCAGTTTTGGAAAGTGAGCACATTATTTCTGGTCCTGTGTTAAGTAATAGATGAATGTGTCTGGACTAAATGATTGTCATGTCTTCCTTGAAGTGAAAGATAATATCAATGTCTCTCTTTTCACCCTCCCCCCATCCTCTTTCCAGCCGAAATACCATTAGCCAGTCTACGAGGAGAGCAAGGTCCCCGAGGAGAGCCTGGCCCAAGAGGACCACCTGGACCCCCAGGTATACCAGGTCATGGGATACCTGGAATCAAAGGAAAACCAGGGCCTCAGGGATATCCAGGAATTGGAAAGCCAGGTATGCCTGGAATGCCAGGAAAGCCAGGAGCCATGGGAATGCCTGGGGCAAAAGGAGAAATTGGACCCAAAGGAGAAATTGGGCCTATGGGAATCCCTGGGCCACAAGGACCTCCAGGGCCTCACGGACTTCCTGGCCTTGGCAAGCCAGGTGGGCCAGGGTTACCAGGGCAACCAGGTGCAAAGGGTGAACGAGGACCCAAGGGACCACCAGGACCTCCAGGTCTTCAGGGTCCTAAAGGAGAGAAGGGCTTTGGGATGCCCGGTTTGCCAGGCTTGAAGGGCCCTCCAGGGGTGCATGGCCCTCCTGGCCCTGTGGGACTTCCAGGAGTGGGCAAACCAGGAGTGACTGGATTCCCTGGGCCCCAGGGTCCCCTGGGAAAGCCAGGCCCTCCAGGTGAACCTGGGCCACAAGGCCCTATTGGGGTACCAGGGGTTCAAGGACCTCCTGGGATACCTGGGGTTGGAAAGCCAGGCCAGGATGGGATCCCTGGTCAGCCGGGATTTCCAGGTGGCAAAGGGGAACAAGGATTGCCCGGGTTGCCAGGACCTCCAGGCCTTCCAGGGGTTGGGAAACCAGGCTTCCCAGGACCTAAAGGTGACAAGGGCATAGGGGGTCTTCCTGGACCTCTTGGACCAAGAGGGGAGAAAGGACCAATAGGTGCCCCTGGAATGGGGGGTCCCCCAGGAGAACCAGGCCTACCTGGAATCCCAGGTCCAATGGGCCCTCCAGGTGCCATTGGTTTTCCTGGCCCCAAAGGAGAAGGTGGGGTTGTGGGACCACAAGGGCCACCAGGTCCTAAAGGTGAACCAGGGCTTCAAGGCTTCCCAGGAAAACCCGGCTTCCTTGGAGAAGTGGGGCCCCCTGGCATGAGGGGTTTACCAGGTCCTTTAGGGCCCAAGGGGGAAGCTGGGCACAAAGGTTTGCCAGGGCTCCCTGGGGCTCCAGGGCTGCTTGGACCCAAGGGAGAACCAGGAATCCCAGGGGATCAGGGGCTACAGGGCCCCCCAGGCATCCCAGGGATTGCAGGCCCTAGTGGTCCCATTGGACCACCTGGAATTCCAGGTGCCAAAGGGGAACCAGGACTCCCAGGGCCCCCTGGGTTCCCAGGAGTAGGGAAGCCTGGAGTAGCAGGACTTCATGGCCCCCCAGGAAAGCCTGGAGCCCTGGGTCCTCAAGGTCAGCCTGGCCTTCCTGGGCCCCCAGGCCCTCCAGGGCCCCCAGGCCCCCCAGCTGTGATGCCCCCTACATCACCACCCCGTGGAGAATATCTGCCAGATATGGGGCTGGGAATTGATGGAGTGAAACCCCCCCATGCCTACGGGGCTAAGAAAGGCAAGCACGGAGGGCCAGCTTACGAGATGCCCGCATTCACCGCCGAGCTGACTGCGCCTTTCCCACCGGTGGGCGCCCCAGTGAAGTTTGACAAACTGCTCTACAACGGCAGACAGAACTACAACCCCCAGACGGGCATCTTCACCTGCGAGGTCCCTGGTGTCTACTACTTTGCATACCACGTTCACTGCAAGGGGGGCAATGTGTGGGTTGCTCTGTTCAAGAACAACGAGCCCATGATGTACACATACGATGAGTACAAAAAGGGCTTTCTGGACCAGGCATCGGGGAGCGCGGTGCTGCTGCTCAGGCCGGGGGACCGCGTCTTCCTCCAGATGCCCTCAGAACAGGCTGCAGGACTGTATGCCGGGCAGTACGTCCATTCCTCCTTTTCAGGATATTTATTGTATCCCATGTAAAAAAAAAAAAGGAAAAGAAAAGAAAAAGAGAGATTTAATAGAAGAAAAGAATGATGCGCCAAAAAATTCAAATGAAAAATATAATTGCTTTAAAACATTTATATAGTTGGAAAGTTATATTTAAGTGAAAATTTGAACCATCATGTACAAATAAAAACTAAGATGCATGTCTAATGATCTGCACAGCAGCTTGTAACTGAAAATGATGGGGTAGATTTATGTGTCATTTACCGACCCCCATGTTGTACCCACTGGAACACATTTGCTGTTGTATGTTATATGCTTCCATCATAACCTGTTTACTCAAATCAGTCAAAATATCTCAGTAGGAAAGATCATAGCTAATGAAAATCACTCACTCATATAGTTTAAAAATTATAAATATGGTTTAAGGAAACATCAATGACAACAATCACACACTGTATTTACTTACATAATTGCGTCTGTATTTGTGCAGATATTTTGCCTTGGGATGTGGGTAAGGAGTTCAGCAGTTTCTGCCACAGTGCAAGGGTGTCAGAGGGACCATGGTAGGAATGTAGTCTAGAGGATCTCTCTCTCCAAAGCTGTGTCTTTTAGCCAATCCTATTCAGGATTGTCTCATGTCTCAAGGACAAGTGAACCAATCAACTGTAGTGTATCTACTGGTGCCACCTGTGTATAGCATGGGGTGAGACACTTTGTAGGAACAAGGCAGTGCCTCACAAGGAGCGAGTAAACCGGCTGGGAGACATGAACAGCAATCAACTCATTTATTCCTAAAGGGTGCTTTTGGTATTTTTTTTTTAATTTTTTTTCTTCCCTTCATGTAATTTCCACTATGGCCAACTAATATGAACACCTGAAAGCCATAAAAAACTAGTAATACCCACTCTTCCACAGCTTTTCAGCTTTATGGAATGGTCATTATAAATAGGGGTTATTAATTGTATTTACATGCATATAAAAATCCCGCTACTTTGCCCGTACACACAAATGATTACAATGAAGTTTTTTTCATCCATGAACAGAATTAATATTCTTAGTAACTATTGAATTTTAAAGAAATTTCTCTGTCTACTATATGTGCAAATCGGTGTACCATCTGAGGTTCTAGAGATCATTTCCAAAATCCAAAACATTTTTTTATTTGGGGGGACACTGGGGGAAATTTCAAGATTACATAGGAAAATTAATTTTAAAACATGTTAATTTTTTCATTTGAAAATAGACACATTACTTCCTGATGTAACTACTAAAATTGTGGGGACAGAATTGCTTCTTTAGACTCACCCTGTGGAAGAGCTACCAGAGTGTCAAAGGGTGCTGACAGCTTGTGCTTTTGATGACATCTCATACTCAGCGTTAAGTCAAGAGTGGATACAAGTTTGAAGGGAAAATTAAATATTTTTCCAGGTCTTCTCTTAGGTTCAGGCCCACTTCTCTAGGCATTCAGATCTGCTTTCACAACTCAGACACAGCATTTCATGTTGACTATTCGTTGGTGCTGACATTATAAGACACTGGGGGAAATCATGTTTTTGTGGTGGTGGAATCTTCCATCGTTTCCTCAAAATTAAGAGTGAAGCGTCAAGTGGGTAGGTACAGATGGGAAAATACACAAATAAATACAGTATAAACACACATGGAAATGCGTCTATGCCAAATAGGGATCATTTTAACCATCAAGAAAATTCTCCTCACCTACCGTCTTTTTCCTTACAAAGTATACAAGCACCATTTCATCTCAATTTCTTAAAGAGATGTGAGTTGATTACCATAGCGTTTCTTATTTACTCCTAATTCTGACAAACTTTTCCTATCAAAAAGATGTTCCATTTAACCTTCCTTTTCAATGCAGACACATTTATGTAGCCAGATATCCTTTGAATTGGTTTTGAGAGTGTTGATTTTGGGCTGACGACTATGAGGCAATGTAGCTACATTGGGTGCTCTGCCGAGTAGCTGTACTGAAGCAAGTCAGGTGCTGATTTGTATATGTGCTGCCGAAGCAAACACAAGTCAGATGCTGATTTGTAAAGCTATATTTATCTGTACATGTATGGGCTGTTTATTTTCACCAATTAAGAGTCTCTTCAGTTAAAAACAAATTTCACTTTCAAAATACCTTCCAACTTATTTATTGGCTGTTATTCAATTGCCTGTGTTTGTGTGTGTGTGTGTGTGTATTAATCAGGCATATGCTTCTACCTGTTAGATGAGAGGAGCAAAAGCTATGCCAGATACTGTATATTCTACAATGGTGCTAATCTCAGAGCTAAATGGAATTACTCCATTTAATTTAAAAAAGAGTTTTAAATAATTATCTATGTGTCTGTGTTCCCCTTTTAAGTGTTGCACATCAGGTTAACACATTAGTGTAAGAGCAGATGAAACAACCACATGTTCTAAAGTCAAGGGATACTGCTATAATCCCTATTTAATTCAAAATTAACTAGAAATTTTCCATATGAAATGGACCAAACTGGCATTATTGTTATTTAAATACAGAGTTTTAATGCAATATGACATCCTATAAGGGAAAAGAATGTCGGTAGTGGGTGACTGTTCTCAAATATTTTACCATGAATGATGAACAGACTGGTAACTTTCTTGAGTTTCCATGATAGATTTGAGACTTGCCAATAGAAAATCATTTTTGTATTTAAATTTTTGTATTGATTTGAAAAAAAAGTCTTATTAAATATCTTTAAAAGTATGTTTCTTCTCTTGTTCCTATCTCTTAACACCGAACCTCAAGACCTTTTTATTCTCTGATGTGTTAATTAACTGATGAAACAGAGACCCAAGGTAGTCACAGCTTAAACAGGACAAGTGATTTCATGCAGTTGCTCCAGCCAGAATCTCAGTTTCTTCTGTCATGTTGTTCTTCCACCACAAAGTTGTTGCCTTCATCTCCAAGGTCACCATAACTGCCACATTTCAGTCAGTGAAAAGGTGAAAAAAAAATCAGGCCAGGAAGAGCAGGCTTCCGTTTTAAATGACAACCCAGCAGTTGCATACATCACTCCCTCCCAAACTCCAGTGCCCTGAATCTACATTCATTGCTACAAGAAGTTGCAAGGGAGAGTGGGAAATTAAACAATTATGAGGGTGAGCACATGTCCCATTAGAAATCAGGGGTCCTATTGGAAAGAGAAAAGATACTAAGAGACAATGAACTGCTGCATCTATCATAACAGAAAAATAGTGCCACAAATCTCTCTTCTCCCACAAGAAATCAGTTTTCAAATGCTTTATCTAATTTCACTTTGCCAAATGAGAGCCACATAGTTTGAGGAGAAATAGTGGCAAGTAGAACTACAGAGAAGCATCACTGAAATGGAAAGAATTCTTTCGTGATGAGTTATCAAAGCCAGAATGATCATAGTTTATTGTGTATGGAATATTATAAATGGATTATTCAAACCATGCAACAAGCAAGTATGTACTACCCGTCTGTGGCTGGTTAAGTCAATGTTTAAACCAACCATCTGAACCATCTGGAAGTTCAAGACCACAGCTTCCATTCTTGGACAACTCAATTAGTTCTATTTCATTCCACAGCCAAACACTTTCCATAACAGACAGAGTGTCTTGTGTACACGCAGTGTTGGTCACGAAAGTGAGTGTAAGGATGGAATCCGGAGACAGGGGCAGGGAGGAAAATGTGGTTGGAAGTCAGAATGCCGGACAAACAGGGCCAATTGATTATTCCTGTGAATGAACAGAGTAACTGAAAATATATATATGTATCTTACAAAGAACTATAGCATCCCTTTATGTTAAAACAACATACAAAGTAACACTTACTTTGTGCCTGATCTTACTAGGCAATATGAGGGAAACCAAACCACAGGAACACGTGACCCTTCTCCTTTTTAAAAAAATAGCTTCTGTTTGGAGGATATCAAGATGTTTTCTAAATAAGAAATTAACTTCCATGTGATACACAAACAAGTGAAATGTGGTATATGACACCAACTGGATGCCCTTGTGCTAGAGAAATTTAAAAAAAAGAGAAACCATTAATCCCTCCTCACCTCCCAGACATAGTATAAGCATTACCTCCAGGTTCCTATTGCTCAGATTTAGTGACTTGCTCTGTGTCACAACACTACCTTGCGCCATCTTCTGTCCCTTCACTCTTTTTTCTTTGTGACTGACCTGTTTGTCTACCTCCCCTGGGAGACTGGGGGCAAGGGTTCCGTGAGCAGGCACCTCATCATGCCGTCTCTGCGTCATGTGAGCTGGTCCAGTACTATATTTAAGGGAAGAATGAATCTCTTAAGGTCACTAGGGGGCTAAGTTTGATGTGAGGTTTGACTGAATCCACTTCTTGGATTCCAAGACTAAACAGAAGATTATATGTTCCAGGAATGTTTAGTTAGAAGCCTACTGTGGAATGAAACCTAGTTTCAAATAGTGATTTGAAGGACATGATTTTTAAGGAAATCATCTTTAATTCGAAAGAACTTGAGCAGATCATTTAGGGACTCACAGAGAAACAACCTCTTCTCCTCTCATAGAGAAGAGAAAACTGGTTCTGTGTTTATGTATATGTTCATGTTCTGGGAGAGAGGATGGAAGACTGAGGTAGGGACTATATCAGTTATCTACTCAAGGACTAATAAAACAAACTGATCTAATAATCAAAAGAGGAGCAAATGATGAAAAGTTTTTCACACAGGGAAGAGTCATGTATACTTTAACGTACAATGAGAGGATGGTGTAGATCCTTAAGTGAGGAAAATGTATGAAAATAAGAAATTTAGAAAAGTTATTTTGAAATTCTTACAGAGGACATAAGACACAAGTAAAACTGACAAAGAGTTCAGAGGGGCCTGAATCCAGAAATGGGTAGATGGGCTGTGGTGATGAGTTCTAGAGAAGCCTCATGAGTCAGATCAGGTCAGGTCAGGTCAGGGCTGAAAGGCTGCACGACGTTGGAACTATTTCAAGGGGTAGGCAGTGATCTGAAGAAGAGAGGAAAACTAAAGATAGTGGAAAGACTGGTAGTCAAAGGCGGTCTCCTTTCAAAGATACACATGGGTGGGCAAAGGTGGTCTCTCATAGATACACGTGGAAAACAGGGAGTGGCCACTGACAGAAATGGGTGGTCCACTAGCAGAGCATATTCTGGGCAGGAAAAGAAGACACTCAGGTTGTAGATACGTGGGGTTTGACCTGTGGCGGAAAAGCCTGTGCTCCAGACGTGCATTTGGTGAAAAGGTGAAAGGTGGAGCCATGAGCCTGGAGACATTTTATGGCCTATTCTAAGATGGAGAAAAAAGGGCTAACTTGAAATTACTAGCACAATTTACAGACAAAAAAAAAGATTAAATTGCTTTCAAATCTCCTCCTTTACTTTCTGCAAGAAATTATTTAACAAATCCTTTCAAATAGACACAGCTAAGGTAAATGTTAACCCAATCCATATGGAATTACAATTCCAAATACACAGGGTCAACACAGAGTATAAATCAACAACATTTTACTGTATTTCAGAAGTTTTTCTCATTAGTGGTCATTGTGATTCTAAAAATGCAAACATCCATTCATATCCATATGATGAAGAAAAAAAACAACTAGAGTGGTCTTCAGGCTATCTTTTGTTTAGCAAAGAGTTACACAGAATTTCTGGTGCTTTCTCTCCTTTTAAAAACCATTATTTGTATCAAGATAAATTTTGTCCTCAGACAAGTTATTCTTTATGATGTCAAATAGCAGTTAATGGCATTTATTATTACAAAAGAAATTTTTTTTCCAATTCTTGGAGATGAGTGTAATGGAATTTAAATAAAAAGTGGGGCAAATTTTAACAAGTTATTCAGAAGTTTCTTATGTACATCACTGAAACACAGGACCAGCTAATCAAATTTTCCTTGGAGGCATCCAGAACATTTCCAGAGATTTTTTTCTTTGCTATCTCACTGCAAGTTAAAATAATTTTTTTATTAGAATCAAAAGCACTTCTAAATTAAAGTTTATGAATCCTGTGGAGACCTACATTTCACATGCCTTGTTAAAACCACCAAGACCTAAAAATTAATTTTGTAATGAGGCTGGCCAAGTTAGTTCTGTCTGACAAGTGAGTGGCTGGCAGCAATTTTCACATCTGCTCTTCATTGGGGAAGCAGAGACACAATGGGGAAAACTGGTGGAGCACTTACAAGTCTCCAATTGTCTATTACTAATAATAGTTGCCTTTCCTCACCAAAGGTAATGCTGTCCTGGTCATCTGTTCTACCAAACCAGAGTCATCATTTCAGAACATGTTAGGAGAAGGCTTGGGGTCAGACTCTCAGAAAACAAACCTCAGTTCCTCATTTATCAGCTGGGGTATCTTCAGACAATTATTTAACATCTCTAAACTTCAGCTTTTGTACACACAACATAGTAAAAGATAATAGTGACTATTTTCTGCAGTAGTTGGAAGATGGATGAAGCAATAGAATGTGGAAGGGTAACAATTGCTGCTACTTACTAAGTCCCAACCACGTGTAAGAAAACTGCTTTAAGAATTTTTTTAAACGTACTTAGATACTCAAGATACTCTGTTATTAGCACCACATTTTTTTTTGGGGGGGGGGACTTATTTTTTTTCCTACTTTTTTTTTAATTTTATTTTTTATTTTTGTTTATTTATACAAGAACTGGGTACAGTCAGAAGTGCGGGAGGGTGAGAGAATTCACCAGAACCAGAGGGGAGAGCAGAGCAGGCAGACTGATGAGGTACACTGCTGAGGGGAGCGGTGGGTGTGGCAGGAGAGTTCTGTGCGCCATGTGGGACCCTCGCCTGGTGGCCGGGGATCGAACCGGCACTGCAGAGGCTTTGGGCAGCTTTGCAACAGCGCTCAACTGTTTTGCCACTGGGGCGGCCCTATTAGCTCCACTTTAAGGCTGAAGAAACTGAGGTATAGTAACTTGTCCAAGAGCTAATAAATGAAAATGCCTAGATTTTAACCCAGATATGATTTCGGAGACCATGCACTGAACTAATGTACCACATTGCATCAAGGCAGGAGATAAAAGTTCTAAACTGTCTAAGAAGCAAGCAGCAGCCATTGAGGGTTCAGGATGCTGGCTTGTCTCAAGAAAGAGAGAGATGACTGAGGTCTCAGTTACTACTAATTTTTCTTACCAGGGAGCTACCCACATGGTGCAGCAGACCTCTCCTGACTTGCCCACTGCTCCCCTCAGCAGTGGACTTCGGTCATTCCACCTGTTATGTTCTCCACTCTGTCTCTGGTGAATCCTCTCACTCCCACACCTCTGGCCTGTACCCCGTTCTTGTATGCATAAATAAATAAATCTTTTTTTAAAAGAATTGAAAATATGTTCATAGTAACATTCATATTTTCTAAAATGTTGGAAGTAACAATGTTCATCAATGTGTTGTCATTTTTGGAGTCTGTGAGTTTTGAGAGCGGGGTCCTTGGTTTCACTCTGGGAAAGGTTTCACCAGAGCTCCCTTTCAGCAGCACATGGCGAGTTTCCCTGGCAAGTTTCTCCATGAGACAGAGACATTAGTTTTATTTAAAGAACAGGTTTACTAGGGAAGCGATAAAACAGTTAAAGATACTTTCACAGACACAAGCGGGCAGGAAGAGCCACCCCAAAAGGGACAGGTTTGCTAAGAGAGGCCTGCATGGTTGCCATCAGCTGGTCTTGGACAGGTCACGGGCAGGCAGGAAGGCTGCTGCCCTGCAGAGGAGAGAGTTGGTAAAAAGAGGCACCTGCATAGTCATAGGTGGGCATTGGGATTGCTGCCCTGAGCCTGTGCAGAGACTGAACTGATACAGTCTTCTGTTTGGGAGGGGTCACTCCTTGTGAGTCGTCAGTTGGTTGCTAATTTTGGATAACTATGTAGAATTTGAAAGGGACAGGGAGATTCTAAAATGGGCTCAATCTCCATATCTTTACCTTTGGATGCGCCTGCCCTCGGGATACCTGCTTGGATGTTATGCTTTGTTATCTAGGTGTCCATGCCTAAGGGTACTAGTTTCTGCAACTGTGTGGTTTGTGCCCAAGGATCTTAGTTTTCATAACTGTGTCGTCAGCTCCTCAGATCTTGGTTTCTGTGTCAAATGGCTATGCTAATCTCTTCTACCCCCACCTCCTTGTGTGAGCCAGGTTTCTGGTTTTGTGGTGCATCTCCTTTTCAGTTTTTTTTCCTGTTCTTGTCCTCCATCAGATGTATGACTGGATAAACAAAATAAGGTATATACACACAGTGGGACATTATTCAGTCTTAAAAAATATGAAGGCAATTCTGATACATGCCATAACACATATGATCCCGGAGGGCAGTATGCCAAGAGAAATATATCAATCACAAAAGCATATTGTATGAGTTCACTTGTATCAGGACCTGGAGTAGTCATATTCACAGAGGCAGAAAGTAGAAGGGTTGTTTCAGGAGCTGGGGAATGAGGGACAGAAATAGGGAGTTTTGCAAGATGGACATGGATGGTGGTGTTTGCACAACAATGTGAATGTACTTAATGCCACTGAATTATACACTTAAGTTAGGATATAAATTTCCCATTATTTGTATTTTACCCACAATTTTTAAAAATAATTAAGAATTAAAAACTAGAGGGAAAACCACCTGTCACTAGGATAACCAATGATGTAGGAGGTAACTGGAAATGGTCTCCAATAGTCTGCCTTACTTGCAAGCTCACTACAGTGCTCCCCACGTGGGGAGGGTGTCCAAGCAGCACCACTGTGGTGGTCTAGAAATCTTGAATCCAGGAGAGCTCTGCAGACCACTATGGGGTGTGCCACCCACAATGGGTCCTCTATTTCAGTGGAAGTTTCCTTCCCAGGACCTCATGACCTGGCTGCTGGAGGGAGACACTGGGCTTCCACCCAGTGATCCCAAAATGAAAACTAGAATGAGCTCCTTCTTCAAGCCCAAACATGCAATCTCCAAGCCAATTTTCTGGTTACAAAGGTTTTTCTTTCTCTAAATGAGGAAATCATTGTACAGCATATACTCCTCAAGATATGAAGTAAACAAAAGTAACATTCAATTCACCCACCTGCCTCACTAGGCCCTGTGGGAAAAAGTGGGAAAATTCTTACCGCTCTAGGCAGGGTACCCACTTCTGTTAGATGAGAGAGTAGGGTGTCAGCAACTTGCAGGTTTCCCTCTTGTGGCTAGAGGAGAAACAGCAGTTCCACAGCAAAATTTTTTTCTTACATCATTTCAGGGGGTCAGGAATTGAGAGTGGACACAGAGTGAATTGTTTGTCTCTGCTCCATGATGTTTGGGGCTATTGATGGCAGTGAATCAACAAATGGGGCCTGGAATCATCTAGAAGCACCTTTATTTACTGGTCTGGTTGTTGATGCTGGTTCTCAGCAAGGACCTCTGCTGAATTGAATACCCATGTATTCATGGGTATTTGTTTTTTTACTTTACTTGTTGTTTCTTTGTGTGGATACATTGGGCTTTCTCACAGAGTGATGCTGAGTTCCAAGTGAGCTTCCCAAGGTATCAAAGTAGAAATGCATAGAATTTTCAAGATCTGGCCTCCTAAGTCACAGACCATCCTTTCACCATAATCTATTGGTTGAGGTGATAGATTTGCCCAATTTCAAGAAAAGGGAACACAGAATTCACCACTCAGTGTTTGAAGTGTCAAGGTCACATGTAAGGAGAATTTATAGGGGAGATATTAGTGGCAATCTTTGGAAAATATAACTGCCATCTGTCCTCCTGGTTGTTTGATGCCTCATCTGTGGTGGATATTCTCTGGTGGTGTTGGGAAAAGCAATCAAGGAAATGTGACTGCCTTTTGACCTAGACTCGGGCAATCAGTGGCTCCTCCTCACCACCACCACCAGGAATGAGCATTTCACTTGCTTTCCCCACTCCCAGAAACAGCCCAAGGACATACCTCTGAGTTAAATGTGTTGTTAAGATCATCTGGAAAATACATTTGATTAAACCAGTTAAAGCCTCTATATAAACTTTTACTGTTGGGGGAGTAGGTACAGAAAACTCTCTTGTCATGCTGCCACTACAAACATAGCCTCTTGGTAAATTCCCTTGGTTCTTAAAACTGTTACCTAAGAGTATGGTTTGCTTTCTCTTTTCTTTTTCTTTTTGTCTTTCCTTACACCCGGGTTGTGATCCAACAGGTGGATCCAGACATGGGACACAAACATCCACATACTTTGTATCCCTTAAAATACTCTTAGGTCTCACTACATGCATCTTCCCCTTTGCTATAAAACTCCAAATATTGTTATCTTCTTGGCCCTTGATCCATCAAGGGCCCTGCTCAAGATGCTGTGGTAATCTTTATCACAGAATATTTCTTTCTCTATTTAATGAAAGAAATCTTTATCTCAGAGTATATCCTTCTCCGATTAAAGGAGATGACTAAATACACTTATTTAAGCTCTGCCCAATAGGATCTTCTCACTGCTGTCCTTTAAAATCCCCCACCCCCACCCCAAGTAGGACTGCAGTGCAATATAGCAGTCCATTTTGAACTTTGCCAACATACCAAGCTCAAAGCAGCCTTAAGTATTTTCCCCAAACATCATTGGTCAGTAATAAGGGATACCCCATGAGCCAATAGGTGTGAGCTGAGGAATACAACAGGCATGGAGACCTGTCACCTATTCATGTTACTTGCTTATTATTCCTGGACTTGTGTAGGTGTCATCTCATGTATAGTATTTCTATCATTCAGCTGTGTGCATCCAACCTCACAAAACTCAGGAGAAAAAACAAAGTATCTTGCTTCCTGGTTTTAAACTACACTATAAAGCAACAGTAATTAAAACAATGTGGTCCATGTGTCTATTTTTAGACCAATGGAGAGGAACTGAAAGCACAGAAACAAATCCACATATATGTCAACACTTAATTTATGATAGAGGAGCTACAACCATAGTGGAGGATGCGGAGTCTCTTTAACAAATGGTGCAGGAAAAAAACTAGACAGTCACATATAAAAGTATGAAGTTGGACTTCTGTCTATCTCTATACACAAAATTATATTCTAAATAGACTAAAACTTAGATGCAAGACCTACAACAATGAAATATACAGAAAAAATACTAGAATGTTTCATGACATCAACGATAAAGATGTTTTTAGAGACCCAACCCTTTCAGCAAAGTAAATAAAAGCAAAAATTAATGACTTGGATTATCTCTAGTTAAAGAGTTTTTATTTATTTATTTATTTATTTTTATTTATTTAATTTTTTTGTGGGACCCTTGCCAGTGGCCGGGGATCGAACTGGCGCTGCAGAGGCTGCGGGCAGCCTCACAACCCAGCGCTCAACTGCTGCGCCACCAGGGGAGGCCCAGTTAAAGAGTTTTTAGAAAGCAATATATATAGAAGTCTATATGTGTGTGTGTGTGTGTGTATAAATTTGAAAGGCATCTATGAGTGGGAGAAAATATTCACACAATAAACAACTAAAAAGGGGATATCAAAAATATACAAAAGATGTTTTCAATTCAACAATAAAAAATGAAAACACCATTAATAAATGGGCAGCAGATCTGAACAGACAACTCACCAAAGAGAATATCCAGAAGGCTAGTAAAGACAGGAAAATGCTCATCATCGCTTTAAATAAAGGAAATGCAGGTCAAAACAATGAAAAAAAAAAAAACAAACCCACAATGAGATAACATCTCACACCTGAGGGAATGATACATATTAAAAAGTCCTCCAACAACAGTGTTGAGAAGAATGTAGAGAAAAAGCAGCAGCATTATACTCTTGGTGGGAATGTAAACTACTGCAACCATTATAGAACATTATCTGTATTTACTTTAAAAAAACCTGAAAATGAAAATACCACAAGACCGAGCAATTCCATTTCTGGACCTCTATCCAAAGAAAATGAGACCACAACACACAAAAAAGTACATGCTCTATGATGTGCACAACAGCATTATTTACAATAGCTATGAGATGTACACAACCTAAGTGCCCACAGATAGAAGATTAAATCAAGAACGTGTGGTATATCCACACAATAAAACACTATTCATCCATAAAGAAAAATGAAATGATCTCATTTACAGCAAAAATGGAAGTCAGAAAGACAAGCAAGTCAGAAAGCCAAAGACAAGTATTAGACATCTACATAGTGGATGATTTGACAAAGCAAAAATACTTATAAAAATTACAGGACATGGGCCTCCCCGGTGCTGCAGCGGTTGAGCGCTGGGTTGTGAAGCTGCCCACAGCCTCTGCAGCGCCGGTTAGATCCCTGGCCACAGGGCGAGGGTCCCACATGGCGCGCAGACCTCTCCTGCCGCCCGCTGCTCCCCTCAGCAGTGTATTTCGTCATTCTGCCTCTTCTGTTCCCCGCTCTGGCTCTGGTGAATTCTCTCACCCTCCTGCGCTTCTGACTGTACCCAGTGCTTGTATAAATAAATAAACAAACAAACAAACAAACGAATGAATGAATAAATAAATCTCTTAAAAAAAATTACAGGAAACCAATAAATGAAGTGAGGATTCTGAGAGTAAGAGGTGGGAAGTGCAAAAAGGGTGATAGGTGTATAGGGATAGTGGTGGGGGAAAAATCTGTAGTGGCAATAAAAGTAATAAAAATCTAAATGTAAAATTTTTTTTAGAGAAAATAACATAGCAACAACTAGAAACTATGTTGACTGATTCCGTCAAAGACAATATATCTGGTGCAACCTCGTGATTTGGATTACTATCTGAATAAATTGAGATAGTCCATCTTCATTTGCCATGGTTTATCTGGCTTTGGAAGTATCATACTGGTAAACTGAACCCCCTGCAGCCTTTAATCCTTTTTGTAATGAAAGAGTGCCTCTGATTTTCTATCTTTGCCAAGGAATGGGTGGGGAGGGGAGGGAGATAGTTTCAGGGACTTCCTCTTGGCCTTCCTACACCTTCGTAGGTCAGAGGATCAATGTGATGGTTCTGTCAGCTGGTAAGTATATCCATCTCAATTATATCCTCAACAAAAAGAGATGACCATAAATTGATGGAGTCATTGTAGACACGATGATACAGATTTGGGCCAGGGCTCTATATCACCCAGTCTCTGTTTGTCCCACTAACGGGTGGCTATGGTGTCATTCAGATTCCCTGCATCAATGTAATTCACCCTGTATCCAAGAAATCTTGAAACAGCTGGGTATTTTCCTTTTCCCCAGTGAACAATTACTCTGAAAGATAGTAATAGGTCCCACTAGAAAAGTTGTAAGCATATAATCTCTTAGGGCTTTCGTGAACTTGTCCTTCCGGATCAATTAACATTTTCTTTACTCTGATCGTACTAAGAGTATTTCTCGCATCTACAATTAAGGCCCAACACTCACAGTCATGAATTTCTGTGCAAGTATTGTAAGAGCAAACTGCAGCCACGCGGACCCCAAATACACACAAACGAAAACACACCCACGTGTTCAAGCATCTCCCGGGTTCCAGGTTCTTTGAAAAAAAGAAAAAAAGAGAGAGAATGTTGTCTTGGCATCCTCTTTTACAGTTTCGCCAATTTCTTTTCGGCCAAAAAAAAAAAAGGCAGCAAAAATTTTTTAAAGGAACTCGCCAGAATATGAAAATACTTTTTGTCTTATGTGCTTTCTTGTCTTTCTGCTTTTGGGGGGATTTATTTTGAGTCTCTACACTGATTCCGCCCGTGTGGAAACTGAGAGGCGTCAGAGCGGCTGCCAGGGAGGCGGGGCGGAGTAGAGACGTCATCGCACGGGGCGGAGGCGACAGTTTGTGACCTGAGGCTCCTCGTGCGGCGACGCGGGTCGCATCTCTCAGAAGCAGCGTGACTTCCACCCGCCTTCCTCTGCCCCTGGCTGTCTTACCACGTAGAGTCCCGCGCGGAGATGGCAGACGATCTGGGAGACGAGTGGTGGAAGAACCAGCCGGCCGGAGCTGCCAGCAACTCAGGTACCGACTCTGCCCGCGCCCCAGCGGGGCCTCCCTCTCCCCGTCTCCGCGCTCCCGGGCGCCTCAGCCCTGTCAGCCGCTGACTGTCGCCGCGTGTGGCCCCCGCGGGGCTGCGCTCCACTGAGGCAGTGCTTGATGGTGTCTGAGAAGGTGGTGCGACTGGCTTGTTAACAGGTGGAATAGACAAGTGTGACATTTCATCATCTACCCGTTAGTCAGAAAGGATCCTTTTCCAATCTTTATTTTTATTTTACTTATTTCTTAAAGGGGGGGGCAGTTTTCATGAAGACGGGCAGGTTAGGGTTAGGGTTAAGGATAATCCTTGAGCTAGTTTCAGACTGCTTCAGCTCGAATCGCGACTCCAGCTTTCTGATACTGTCCTGTCTCTCTCTCTCTCTCTCTCTCTCTCTCTCTCTCTCTCTCTCTCTCTCTCTCTCTCTCTCTCTCTCTCTCTCTCTCTCTTTTGTAAAGTACGATACTAATTATACCTACTTCATAAGGGTGATGAGAAGGTTAAATGAAGATAATATAAAGTGAAGCACTTCGACACTGGTTGGTAACTAATATATGGACGGTAGACGTGAGCTGTACTTTTCTTGCTATCGTTCCTGTATTATGTAATTTCAGTTATATGACTTGAAAGGAGATGTTGAGAGTGTGTGTTTGAATTCACCCATTATACAGATGAGAAACATGAGATCTAAAGATGTCAAGTAACTTGGCAACTTCATTTAACTAGTCCGTGTCTGAAATAAGATTACAATTCAGTTAACAGCACAATTCGTTGTTTACTAACCTGTCTTATATGTACCCATTGAGGACCCAGAGGGCATTTTACCCTTAGTAGAGTAGCATTAAATGACTCTCTATCCCTGATTGGCCTTGAACTTTTCAAGTCCCATAAGGCTAAATATGCAATTATCATTTTTATCACTCTTAAAGTATACCTTTTTTTTTTTTAAAGATTTATTTATTTATGCATACAAGAGCTGGGCACAGGCCTGAAGTGGGGGGTGTGTGTGTGTGTGTGTGAGAGGATTCACCCGAGACAGAGTGGGGAGCAGAACAGGCAGATCCACTGAAATACTGCTGAGGGGAGCAGCAGGCTAGACAGGAGAGGTCTGCTGCGCCATGTGGGTTGCTCCCTGGCCGGCTAGGGATGGAACTCCGTGGTGTAGAGGCTGGGGATTGCTTCATAGTGTGGTGCTTAACCCCTTGCGCCACTAGGGTGCAAAAGTATACTTAAAGTATACTTCTTTTCTCTACTACAGTCTAAGATTTTTGAGAACAAAACCAAAGATCTGATTCATATCTATAGGCCACAGGACCCATTTGATGCATATTTACTGGCAAACATTAAACTTGAAATAAGAGTTGCAAAATGTCTTATAAGAACAACAAAATTCTATTTTGGCATTGCTCTCAGAGGGTAACCTTCAGGTACAAACTGAGTAGACATCATCTTTAAAAAGACAGCCAATATACAGCTTTTTGGATTAAACAGCCTCATGCTTTTGCAACTTTGTTTCTAGAAAATATATCTTTATGTCTGAAGAGTCATATTTTTCTTTACAGGCTGTAGTGTTCCATGTTTACTTTAATAATTTCCCCTTCTTCCACACAGGTTTTAAACCCTATATTTTATTGAAGGATAGAGGCTATTCAAGAAATGTTTCAATTCCTTTTGAATGGTGAAGGGGATTTTAAATCTTGGTTCTAATCCTGCATTTTAGCCCTTCCAGCAGTGTGTGTTCAAATTAGTTTCACCCTCCGGGAGGAAATCAACATTGAATATCTATTAAATGTGCCAACTGTTTTCATAAGTGCAAATTCATTTAATCTATAGTTTTCTTAAAAGGTGTTACCTTCATTTTTATAGATGACAAGCTGAGGGAAACTAATGTCCTTAGGAACACACAAGGAAGTGGTCTGGGAAGAGGTTACTCAAGTGTACTTGTGTTTCAGTCACACTCACTAGCAATAGATGGTTTTATTGGGCCTCAGTATCATGGTCTATAAAAGGAGGTATCCTTAGAGATTGCTGCTTAAAGGTTCTACCAACCAACAGGTCTAAATGTTGAATTTGGGAGAACTTTTTAAAGTGCTAGAGCTTCCTTCATCCAGGTTGCCAGGATTCCCAGATATTATGTTGGAGTCTCTTGGATTACCTTTCTCTTAGGTTCCTTCTAACTGTAAGACTAAACTTTGAAAACTACTAACATTTAATTTGTCAGACTTTTCCTTTGCTAACTGCTTTTAAGTAAAGTGAGCATCTAAGCGTCCTTGAGATCTATTCCGTTGATTGTTGATTGTTTACTGGTGATTTGCCTAACTAATTTGTATAACATTTCTAATGTGGATGAAATCACAGCTCTACCAGATAAGATCTTCCTGTGTTAAAATGTGTGTATTTTATTTTGAAGGCTAAAGGGGAAATGGTGCCATAAGGCAGAGAAAAGGTAGTTGTGATGATGTCTTCCTTCCTGCTGTGTATTATGTTTCTTACCTTGAAAAATAACCATCTTATCACCTGTTCCTCATTCACATTGAGGGTGGGAAGATACAGCATTTTTGCCTTTTTTCACTAATGTTTATTGACTTTACACTGTGTATAACACTTGTGTAATGTATTCAGCTTTTTTTTTTTTTTTTTTTTGGTCTATCTAAGAAAAAGTACTATACTTTTGCTGTTCTCAGTGTCTTCTATGATGTAGTGTATAATTCAGAGACAATTAATGAGGTTCTTGATCTATATATGGTCCTTTTGCGTAAATCTTATGGCTGGCTTTTCAATATCTGACATTTTGGTACTAGAATTCTAAATTACACTGGAGTCCAATGTGGAAATTGGCTCTTAGTTGGCATTTGGTAATTATTAGCTAAAGGAATGAATGCATGTTTGCTGGATGCTGCACATCTTTTGGTAATCTTTTGCATAGGTACATATAACTTCTCATACAATTTAAACATTTTTTTTTAAAGATTTATTTATTTATTTACACAAGCACTTGGTACAGTCAGAAGCGTGGGAGGGTGAGAGAATTCACCAGAGCCAGAGCGGGGAGCAGAGCAGGCAGAAGGACCAAAGTACACTGCTGAGGGGAGCAGTGGGCGGCAGGAGAGGTCTGCGCGCCATGTGGGACTCTCCTCCAGTGGCCGGGGAGCAGCTGGGGATCGAACCGGCGCTGCAGAGACTGCGGGCAGCTTTGCAACCCAGCACTCAACCGCTGCTCCACCAGGGAGGCCCAATTTAAACATTTTTAAGAGAGAAAGACCACATTTAAGATTTTTGTTAGGACTATCCTGGTCCATCTGGGATTTCTGGTCACACTATTGGTGTCATCATTGGTGGTGATTGGAGTCTTGGCCCAGGATAAGAGAACTGAGAGTTGACTCTGCTGAGGAGTGTGCAGACCCCTGAAGCAAAAGGGGTCTGCATGGAATCAGATAATGACATCTATTATTTTGGAATTAGATTATTTTGGATTTTAGGAATCATATAATAACATCTATTATTTTGTTTCATTTCATTCACTTGTTTTCTTATCCTCTACCTACCTTAAACTATTTGAAGTGACTTATAGTAAACAGATGCAAGCAGCAGAATCATTGCAAAACATTAGTGCAAGAGTGAACAGATACAGTGCCTGAGATTTCATGCAGTTGACCAAACCAGGCACTTTCTCAGTATAAAACTGACAGAGTGTCACTCATAACATGGGTTTTGTGAATTATGGAACAGAGCTAAAAGAGTTTCTGCAATTGGAGGAGGTCACTTAGTCATTTGCTTGCTGGAGTGAATACTCATTGTTTTCCCTTTTTATTCCAGAATATGCCATTAAATTACCAAGACAAATGTCCAGTAGTCTATATAAGTCTTGAGCTCCAGGGCTGCAGATACAGGATCAGGGCTGAAGGTAATAGATTTAGGAATGACTGGCACAGAGAGTTTTTAAAGAGGATATTTTTAGCAATTCAAGAAACTCTTAGTCCCCATTTCTTTTTCTGTGAGGGTGGTAAATTTTTTGTCATCTCAAATTTTATTGACTTGCCACTTCTTTACATAACTATATGATTTTGAGAATACTATGTCAAACCTCCACATGTACATATGCCTCACTTTCCTCCACCCAGTTTCCAGTGCCACAATCCTGTCACCTGCCCTCCTCTGTCTCTTTCACCCTTTCCCCAACTTTTCTGGTAATCAGTATACGTTTAACAGACTCTAAGAATTATTCTTGTTGTTTAGCGATTTTGTTTTTCTTTCGTTATTTATATTCTGCAAATGAGTGAAAACATCCAGTAATTGTCTTTCACTTTGATTTATTTCATGTAGCATAATCACTTCACGATCCATCCATTTTATACCCAAACATTCCTATTTCATCTTTTTAAAGAGCTGAGTGGCATTCCCTATTTCCTTTATCCAGTCTGTTGAAGAGTATTTAGAAACACATGGAAAAAGAAATAACAGAAAGATGAAACAAGCAAAAAAAAAAAAAAAGAAAAAATGGTAGTAAATAAGCCTCATTTATCCAGAATCTCCTTAAATGTGAATGATCTGAACTCACCAATTAAAAGACACAGAATGATAGGTTGGTTAAAGAGGTGTGATCTAGGTTTATTATGCAAACACAAACTCATTTCTGATTGAAAGATAAACATAGACGTAAAATGAATGGCTGGAGCAAAGTATTTCAAGCCAGTAACACAGAAACAACACTGGAACTGATTTTCTCATATCTGATAAATTAGATTTTCATCCAAAAAGGGTAATTAGTGACAAAGACGG
The DNA here is from genome assembly GCF_964194135.1 of Talpa europaea. Classification (NCBI taxonomy): domain Eukaryota; kingdom Metazoa; phylum Chordata; class Mammalia; order Eulipotyphla; family Talpidae; genus Talpa; species Talpa europaea. The sequence continues at coordinate 86,120,105 of NC_140070.1, forward strand.
GTACTATATAATGGTCAAGGAGCTAATTCATCAAGAAAATATAACTGTCATCAATATTTGTACCCAAAACAGTGCGCTCAAATATATAAACAATTACCAGCTCCCACTTCTTTGAGGAGGGGTTTTCTTATGCTGTCTTAGCTCAATCATTAATGCCATCTCTTACCAAGCATCTAATTAGAAAATTTAAGTATAAAGACATTACTCTGTATAGTGCAAGGAGATGGCTGCTAATACTACTGACTTTGTTGAGTGCTTACTATGGTCCAGATACAATTTTCATTGCTTATCTGTACTGGCTCATTTAATATTGACAAGTATACCATGAGGTAATTACTGCTATTATCTGATTTTATAGATGAGGAAATTAAGGCACTGAGTGGTTAATGCTATTCTGTTGGTAGTGAGTGGGTGGAGGTGGGATGCCTTTTCTTAACATTGAAACATCAGTTCACCAAAAGAGAAGCACTTCCTGGTCAAGCATCTAGTTGTTCTAGTGCTTTATTATGTTTTTGTAATTCTCAGCAGAGCCCTTATCACTGACTTGTTATTTTCCTTGTCAACTTATTGGTCTTCTCACACTGGAATGTAAACTCCATGTGAGCAGGAATTTGTTGCTCTTCTTTGCAGTATCCTTAGGGCCAAGAGTAGCATCTGGGTATATGGAAGACATCATAAAGTATTTGTTCACTAAGCCACATCATGGAGACCTCATCTAAAGGAACTTGATCTTCTAAAAGACAACTCTGGTAGTTTTGGCAGGTGTTCCCTTTCTTTTCTAAGAATATAGAAGTCCTTGTTTTACAACTTTGTCTAGTAACATTTTATTCTAACTATATTTGGTTTTAGTTTTATAAATAATGCTTTTGAAAGGGAAAAATGGATTTTTGCTTGTAAATGAGTGAATAATTCCTATGAGTGATTAATTCTTTTGTTTTTTTTTTTTTATAAATCATGGTGAACTTTTTTTTTAACACTTTTTTTTTTAAGATTTATTTATTTATTTAATATTTATTTATTTATTGACGGAGGGTGAGAGAATTCACCAGAGCCGAGAGCAGAAGAGGCAGTCTGACGAAGAAGTACACTGCTGAGGGGAGCAGCGGGCGTGGCAGGAGAGGTCTGCTCGCCATGTGGGACCCTCGCTGGCGGCCGGGAATCTGTTATAGGACAGGGAGAGGGGCAGCCCAATCCCCGCAAACCTGCCTATTCTAAATGGGTTCTGCCATCCGCCGCATCAACACAAAACATGAGACTTTAATGGGAAGGAACTTTAATTAGGAAACAATACAGGAAAGGCAAAGAATCTAGTTTCTAAATGAAGCACCCAAAGTTACCCGTCCCCTCGTGGGTAAAACTCCATCCATATGGGATTGGCCCAGAACAAGGCCCCAAAGCCTGCCACAGTTTAAAGCATCTTCCAGTGGGGACCCACAGAAAAGGGTCAAAAACAACCAGACAAGCCCGGAAGGAAAAGAGCAAAATCAACATCAAGATAAAAGCTGCCGTGGTCACCTCCCCACAGGTCTCACCCACATCTGTGTCACCCAGTCCACGACCAAAAGACAAGCACAGTTTCTTCACGTGTCTCTAGGCTCCATGCACCTCCTCCAGGTCTCCTGGCTCCATCCTGCTTCCTTCCTCCCTCAGTCTCTTCTCCAGCTTCTCCTCTTCCTGCTCAGCTCCACCATCCCTTGGGTGGGGCAGGGAACCTCCCCCTTTCCTGGGGACCACCCTGTTACAATCCCCCCTTTTAATTTTTCCCAGCGCTCAACCGCTGCGCCACCAGGGGAGGCCGGAGTGATTAATTCTTACCGGTAACTTTTATCACCTAGAATCAATGTGATTGTTCATTTTGTTTGAGATTTTTGAAATGAACATTGTGATTTTTTTTGTTGTTGTGATATCATTTTATAGTATCGCTTCCAGATCACATTGCTTTATGTTGAATTCATTCTGGAAGTTATGAGTTAGGGGAACACCTTGAATCTTTTAAACTTGAATAAGTCTTTCCTGCCTGCCTACCTCATCCCAGCCCTTTCTCATACTAAAGTTAGGCCTTTATAGTATTTACTTGCCCTATAGGCAGCCATGAATAGTAGGTACTGCAAAGCATTGCAACTACTTGTAAAAGTCAGACTTGGAATATTTACCATAGATGTTGTCAACACATATTTTTTTTCAAATTTATTTATTTAGCTCTTATGCTTGATCCCATTTTAGACACAATAATGGAATTAAAAGAGAAGTATAACCTGTTCATATTATGGGATTTATACATTGATGTGGTTCAATCAAAATGAAGAAATTATATTTTAAGATACATATTTGGGGGGAAAAAACAAAAAACCCAACTGGGGTAGGATAAATTTTAAAAGGTAAGGGGAAGGAATGAGAGAAAGCTGCATTATTAGTCATTTTTCTGTGCTTAAAGACTGTGTAACAAATGGACCCACAGATAACCTTTTGGATTAGTTTTACTTTATACAATTTCCATGATTCTTACAAATGATAAAACAGGTTGTTCTTGACGACAATATGAACAATTACCACCAATTAATTATAAATTTACACATATTTCTCCAAATCACATGTACAGTATTTCAGCTACAATTTTGCTACATGTCTATATCTTTGTGGAAAAGTAGCAGGAATTTGGAAGGCCTAGAAATACTTCCTCAGATTCAACAATAACAATTGCATTGTTTGATGGCACAAATCCTTTGACCTGTTCTTGTCTGATAGTCTTTAGTTGAATATTTTAGTTCATTTATAGAATTACAAATTTTACTAAATAAACCACAAACAGCTTAAAATACAGTTTCCCCATTTTCATCAGCATTTGTAGAGTATTTAAATTGCTACTATTGCTTTTAGAAATTAGTTGATTAAATTCTTCTTCAGGCTCATTCTTGAGTACCTTGTTAGTCTAGTTGACAGTAGACCAGAAGTCAGCAAACTTTTTTTGTATAAAACCACATGATAAATATTTTGGGCTTTGCCTGCCAGTCACTGTTGCAACTACTCAGTTTCTACCATTGTAATGTAGAAGCAGTCATAGACAATAAAAATATAAACAATTGAGTGTGGCTGTGTTCCAGTAAAACTTTATGAACAATGAAATTTGAATTTCATGTAACGTTTACCTCACAAAATATTTCTCTTTTGATTTTTTTCAACAATTTAAGCTTGTAAAACCCTATTTTTAGTTATACACTATGCAAAAACAGACAGTGGACTGAATTTGGCCATAGGCTACAGTCTATAGACCCCTTACCCAGATTCAGTGTCAGAGCCTGAGCTTTGTACACATGTCCCTAATTGCAGGAATTTGAAAGATGCATCAAAATAATTGTGTTTTACATCAGTGGTTCCATTACTTGTTCATAAATATCAGTCATATATTAGAGCAATTACATTCCTTTTAAAATCAGATACCTGATTTTTTAAAAAGTTATAAGATTAGTTCAGAAACTGTTGAAGCTTAAATAAATGAAGTGCCAGGAAAGACTAGCATAAAAGTATCACGCTATTAAAAACTTTGTTACAAACTGGATTTTCATTCACTTGCATTTTTATCTGTTTCCTTTCAAAATTTAGCTTAAGTCATTCTAGAATTACTAGGATAGCTTCTTTTATTTTCACTGTTCTTTAGAGGGGCCACATTTCCGCAGAAAAAAGATTATGCCCAGGATGCAGGATTCTTGGCATATGCAAACTTGGCATAAACATGTACTTAAAGAGTCTTTTGGCATAGAAGAAAGTAATTTTGAAATCTTTGAAATCAGTTGTGTTATAGGTTAAACACCATTTTGTTGTATTCCCAGTTCTGAGTTATATATGCATTTTTATTTTATTACATATTGCTTAAAATAAGAATGCTTTTTGCTTGGTAATTCTTTTGTTAAAATATTCCTCTCATAAAAACTTTTTGTCTTAATAGGATTAGAATTTGTATTACCTTTAAAAGGGGTTTCTACAGCTTACCATAGAGTTGTTGCTTTTTTCCTCTCCCTTTTTATAATATTTTATATAATATCTTTTTTTTCTTGGAGTATTATTGATGCTTATTTTTGCTGTTTTCAGAGTTTTTTGTCTCCACTATTGGGGAGCCCTTGTTTTTTCCTACCGTTAGCATGATTATCAGTGTTGAATGCCATCCAGCATTAACTGCTTTTCCTACCCTATCATACATTAACATCTCTTAGCACATTTTCTCACTAAGTCTTGACTGAGTGGCCCTTTCTCATTTACCCATCCTCTGCTCACTTAACATTACTGCTTATGTCAGCACAGTGCTAAGCACTCTGCACAATGGTCCTATTGTACCATGTGCCTGGTACTGCCCTACACATCCCTTTGAACCATCTATATTATTTTTGGTGTCAGAGCTTTATCACCTTCTTTTTATAGTATGCTTCCTACCACTATTCTCTTATTGCCTTCTTTAATTTAGACTTTACCACATCAGACTTTCAATTCACCTAATCCCTGGACCTTCTCCCTCTGCCACTTGCCTGTTGGGACTGCTGCCTATCATCTCTCTCTTTGGCTTGCATAATGTACTATTGCCCAGACTTCCAACTCCTCTTCCTCCTTGATTAGAGTGGACTCGGAGATATTTTGTACAGTGGCATCAATGAGTTGAGTCTGAATTGGCTGGCTTAGAGTGGAGAATAGCATCTCCCTTGCTCAGGCTCTGCTGGTTCCAACCCAGGACATCAAACTGAAACATTATTCTTAGCCATGAAGATTTCTCCTAGGATCATGCCTCCAGTTATTGCTGCAGGATCATAGAGAACAACAACAGGTTCGACTCCATATAGAATTGTTTTCTGCTTTTTTTGAGATTTTGTGAATATAACTGTTTCCTGCATCAGAAATGCCTTATTTATTTATTCATTTATTTATTTATACAAGCACTGGGTACAGTCAGAAGCTCAGGAGGGTGAGAGAATTCACCAGAGCCAGAGTGGGGAGCAGAGCAGGCAGAAGGACCAAAGTATACTGCTGAGGGGAGCAGTGGGCAGCAGGCGAGGTCTGCGCGCCATGTGGGACCCTCGCCCAGCAGCGGGGGATCGAACCAGCGCTGCAGAGGCTGTGGGCAGCCCAACGCTCAACCGCTGTGCTACCAGGGGAGGCCCAGAAATGCCTTATTTATCTTAAAACATCACTCTGTTACTCTGTCAGCGTTGAATTATTAACACAACTTTCTCCTGATTTAGTAGTGAAAAATGAAAGGTACTTTGGGAAAGGTAATGCCCTAGTTTACTGTGTCCTCCCTTGTAGATAGACAGCTAATTGAATTCAGCATTCTGAATTTGACACACTCTTGGGTTATCAGAATTGGAAAAGACCTGAAAAATTTTTCTGTTCTCCTGTTTTACAGATGAGAAAATCAAGGTCTGAACTCATGAATGACAAGCTCACTCAAATAAGGGAAAAGCTAGGATTGGAATTTGAACTTCCTGATCCTAAGTTTTATGAATTGAATGACTATAATATTGATTCAGAGAAGAGATACTAAAAAAAGTCCTCTGAGATGATATTGTTGTCTTTTTGTTAAACACCTGTTGTACAGTGATTCTTATCTTCGTAAAAGATCTCAATATTTGTGATCTTTGGCTCTCACATGTTCTGATTGCTGTAGACAGCAATAGCACCTATCTAAAATGGTTGGCTGTAGAAGCCTAACAATATGATTCCTTGCCCAGATATATACAGGAGGATCAACTGATAGATTAGGTCAACCACACAAAGGTTGTGTTTAGCTATTACTCCTTTTATTGTTCTTTTTTTAAGAATTACCACTTTTTTTTCCATTACTGGTCACAAAGAAGTCATTTTAATTGCCCTCCCATTTTGATGGAAATGATCTGACTTTCTTGAAGCTGATTAGGAATCTCACTGGTACAAATTCTTAGCAAAATATGACACAGAAAAGTTCTGTGGAGTGAAGGACTCCTGGGTTTACCAGAAGATTTTTGAACTATCCGAGTGAACTTCTCAGTCCTATCCCAGGCTAATGATTGTCTGTCTTTGGGTTGGGCTGCAAATGATTGATGAGAAGGATTTGGGATGTACATCTGGTCCTGTGTTTGTGTGTGTACATGTGTATATACACAGGTAAAGTAATTGTAGAGGTACCGCTCTTTCAGGATGATATTCACTAGGTCAGCAACCATTAGTCACTTTGCTGCTTTACCATTTCCTGGAGATTTCAGTCTTCTTCTTTGGCCTTCACTGGTGGCAGTCAACTTTCCACACATTTCTGTAAGTGAATGTATCCAGGAAGTGCACTGATGCGACTTACCTTTTCCCTCCCACATGGAGGAAAGTGTTGGAGGTGACAGTCCTTATGATGTGTAACTTCCCATAGCCAGTGTAGTGAATAAACTTATCTGTCGGCCCTGGGGAAGCTTTTGGGGAAAGCTTAATGATGCCTGTAGGTTTGGGTTTAGGGATCCGCGTTGGGATTCTCTGCTTGCATACCTCCTCGATCTTGAATTAAACAGAAGAACAAAAGGTACAATCAATGGTACAGTAGATGGGAAAGCAGATATTCTTCAGCTTTCCCTTTGAAAGTGCTAGCTTCTGGGGGCACATCAGATTAAAGGTTGAAGAAAAAGATTTCAGAAAAGTAATTCTCACAACATGTGCTGTGCATTGCCAGGAATGCAAGCAAGGCTATTTGATTTAGCATTGTTTATGGCAATGAAAAATGGATACAGTTTAAGGTATCTAACAGTCAGGATAGAGTAAATGAGTTATGCTAAAATCACATGCAGATATTATTTTATCTTGAATCATAGTTAGGAAACTATATGAAAATATTCAGAAATGTCAAAGGCAGGATTAAAAACTATATACACATGCTAAATATGTATTTCTGAAAAGAAAACATTAGAATATACAGCAGTGCTATCAGTAGTTAGCTCTGTTATAGTATTATAAGTTATACAACTCTAATTATAGTAGAGTCATAGGTACTTTTCATTTTTCTTAAATTTTCTATATTCTCTACATTTTCAATAGTAAGTATATAATTAGAACAAACAACACTCAGTTATTTTAACATATAAGAAAAGAAGGAAACACTTTAGAGATAAAGACATTTCTGTGAACATTAACATGAATATATTGTCCAAACCATGAGCTATAGTAGCTGCAGTTGAAATCTGTGGACTTATTCAAGTCACTGATATTATAACTATAACATTAATATCAATAATAGCCTTTCTAAGATAGGCGTCTATGGTGTCCTTAAACTTTGTCAAAATTTACACTGGGGGCTTCCCTGGTGGCCTAGGGATTAAGTCTTCACGCTACTACTGCAAAGGCCCTCCTGCTGCAAAGTGTCCTGAGTTTGATCTCTGGCCAGGGAGATAACCCATGTGGTGCACCAGACCTCTCCTATCTCACCCGCTGCTCCCTTAGCAGTGTATATCAGTGGATCTACCTGTTGCTCCCCACTCTGTCTCTGGTGAATCCTCTCACCCCCCCCACACCTCTGGCCTGCACCCCAGTTCTATGCAAAAATAAATAAAAATCTTACAACAAAGGAACAATTTTTAAAGAAAAGATTTAGAAGTTCTCCTGTGTGGTATACAAAAATTTTATCTTAAGATCCTATTTAAATTGTGGATTTCTGGCCTTACCCCTAAAAATTACAATTCATTTATCTATGAATGTGTACACGAACCCACATTTTTTAATTTAATTTAATTTTTATTATTTTTAATTTTTTAATTTTTTTTAAAGATTTATTTTTATAAAAGAATTGGGGTACAGGACAGAGATGTGGGGGGGTGAGAGGATTCACCAGAGACAGCAGGGAACAGAACAGGCAGACTGGCTGAAATACACTGCTGAGGGGACCAGCGGGTGAGACAGGAGAGGTCTGTCCCACCATATGGATTTCTTCCTGGCTGGCTGGGAATGGAACTCGTGCTGCAGTGGCTGTGGATTGCTTCATAGGTTGCGTCTTCACCCCTGTGCCACTAGGGAGGCCCGGAACCCACATTTTAAGTAAATTATCAGTGATTCAACTGATGCAGGTGTTCAGCCTGCTACCCTTTGAGAAACACTGCATTAGTTGAACCTCCTTGTAGCTGTAAACTTTCAGTTTTCTTTCACCTGGAACTCTGGCCTGCCTGGGTGTGGATATTTCAATACTGTGAAAAGCCAAGTTGTTACTTAGAAGAATGTTCATGAGAATCACCCCTGGGGCTTTTAAAACATGGAAGCTGCCCATATCCCATCTTGGAACATACAAGTTTGGATTTTCTAGGACTTGGGTAGGGATATATGAATTTACAGTGAGCTCCACAGGTTATTTAGAACAGAAAACTCTCTGATAAATTAGTTGGCATGCAACACAATATTGATGGAACTTGTTTCTTTGAAGTGATACTAATTAATGTGTATTAATGAACACAGTGTGGGTGGTAGTCATAGGTAGGGCCACCTAAACAATGGGCTACCATTGTTTCTATTGATGCTTTCAGTTAATACTGTTTTCTTGAGAACCTTGGTTTCACTACACAGTTTTTGCCTCTTGATGGCAGCAAAGGCCCTGTATTTTATTAGGACAGCCCTAGATGTCATTCCCAAATCTTAAAAAAAAAATGATGCTGTGGTGGGTTTTTGTTTGTTTGGTTGGTTGGTTTTTGTTTTTTCAGTATGAATTTTATACTGAGACAAGTTTTAGAAAATGAGGTATGGAACTAAAATGTGTCACCTCTTGGATCCTTTTTATAGAATGTTATATCAGATACCTCCAAGAAAGTTTTATCCAAATTTGGAATGTTTATTGCAAGAGGAATCCATCCATATTGGCTCTTTTAAGACCACACAGTGATTATTCTACTCAGAGTTGGAGGCTCCTGGGTTTCATCAGAAAGCAGATGTTTTGGAGGAGATTAAGCGAATTGGAAAACTCATTCATAGAAAAAATATTTTTTTGAGTTTAACTTAGTTCAACATGGAGATTGGGGTTTGGAATGGATTACAGATCTTAATGGATGCCTAGTTCACTGAGGCAGAGGCATTGGTTTTATCTAGGGATCAGCAGAAAGAAAAGAAATTGATGTGTAGAATGTATTCATTCAATTCTAAAAATGTTGGCTTATTGGCCCATAGATTCTAAAAGGAAACCGGGCAGTCTTTAGGACTCTGAGGTTACAGCAAGTTACTAGCTGACTGTGGGCCTTAGTGACCAGAGAAGTACAGAAAGGTGAAAATGTTTTCATTTTGATTCAACATCTTAGGACTATAGCCCAATTTCTACCTAATCCTTGTGTTTTTTCACATTAACATGGAGGGCAAACGTCTGAAAATTTACCAGAGCAAAATCAGCATTTACGGGAAAGCTATCAGAGCCTAGTTGGACAGCTGGAGTCAGGTTATTTCCTTTTCCCTATGTAAAATTATTTTTTTTAAGTGTTTTGAACACTCTGTAGATGTATTGTGTAAGAAAGCATTAAGGTTCCCTCAGGAAAATTACTGACTCCAGGGAGAGCAGAGATGGCCTCACTATACTTTCAGTTCCAGAGGTTGAACATTAAAGACATCAGTTACCTCACATCATTCTGATTTGTGTTCACTAGGGTGGTGCGGGGGAGGGGGCAGCTTCGGTGACCCAGCCATGGAATGCGTGGTCAAGGCCATGTGTTATCAGAATGATAGGGTTTTGTGTTTTTGTTTTTAACTCTATTTAATGGGAAAGTAAAATATATAATGATGATGGATGCGGCGATGAAAAGAAGGAAATGCTCAACTGGAAAAAAAAATACCTATTATATTATTGGCTTCTTTTGTCTTTTGTATTGTTTGGTAAATCACTGCTAAATTGGTTTAAAAAAATAAAGGAAATAATAGATAATGAATCTGGCAGCTAACCCAGAATTTTATATGCTGCCTTGGCTTTTTCTCTTGATTTTCTCAGAACTTCCTCATTTCACAATACAGCTTTATCAGTGAAGTTTTTACAGTTTTATATGGCAAGAGGTCCTTCAAAAGGAAACTCTATAGTTTAATTAGCTCATTTTTGTTAACCTCCTATGAGAGAATGTTTGGTTTTAAATAGAGTTCCTGTGTTATGATTTATATTAAAGAGTTGTCCAGTTTCTGAGGTGAAGGCTAGAGGAAATTAGTGCCTTTAATGTAACATGGTTTGTGGTTGTCCCTAGTCACCTTCCAATTTCTTTGGTAATTACACCATGGGCAGTGAGGGTGATTCAAGAATAAACATTTGAAGTACAGCTTTCAAAATCCTTCCTAACTTAGTTGCTTCCATTGTGTGCCCAGACACATAGGCATCGCACACAGAAATACACTACCTTTGCACTATTATCTTCCTAATTTATCCCTTTTTATTCATTTGTCCCTTTTTATTCATTTCTTACCTCAGCTGTTTGGTTTTTTTGTGTGTGGAGTTTTTTGGTATCCTGCCCTAGTTCGTTCTTATTTCTTCATTTGCACCCATTCACTATTTAGAAATTGTTCACAGGCCTTTTAATTTGTTCCACAGCCTAAGATTAGTGGCTGGAGCACAGGCTGTAGAGCAAAATAGCCCTGGGTCTCCACTATAGCCCTGGCACCATCTAACTGTCCTGTGTGCCCTTGAACTAGCCAGTTAACATATGCAGACCTCACTTTTCTCATCTGTAGTTCTTATCTGTGCCCCAGAATACCTACTTGCAAGTTCTTTGAGGAATAGAGATATTATATTAGGAAAGTGCCTGACATACTCCAAGTGCCAGAGAAGTACCAGCAACAATGTCAACATTGTTATTATTTTCTTTGTCCTTTGCCTTATATCCTTAAGATGCCTGTTCTTCATCATGACCATCACTTATCTTTGATTATTTTACCTCTCTTGTTTTCCTGCTTTATCCCTTGTTCTCCATGCTCTCCAATTAATTATTGGAGATACATTACTAAGCATAGGAGTCAAGGCAGCTAAATGAGCAATGCTGATTCCTGAACTGTGTTTCTCACCATCTCTGGCCCAGAAGAGAGATGATTCCCATCACATGTCCTTTTCCCTCCTTATCCTTTGCGTGGTTGTTGTGAGTCTTTCTTTTTTATATTTCACCTTAAAATGTATTACTTTCTACTCTTTCCTGTCTTTATCTTTTAATTGTTTGAAAAATGAAGCACTTCAAATACCACCTGTAAAGTCCTTTGGCCCTGACACTGTGATTCTATGAAAAGAACAAGTACAAGACAGCTATGACCACCTGGTGTGTTGTTAGTCATGGGATCCTTTGTTGAGCACCTATTGCCCTCAGTACTTAAACCCTGGGTAATGAAGAATAGAGTTCTTAAACTTTATATGTTCAAGAATGATCCAGGGAGCTTGTTAAAATACAGATTCCTTGCATAGATTTAATAGGTCTTTAATAGATTTAGGAGTCGTAGGTGATTCTGATAAAGGTGATTAGTGACTGCATTTTGAGAAACACTGATATAACAATTTCAAAAATAGGGCCTCTCTGGTGGTGCACGGGATTAAGCACAGCAGTATGAAGCTATCCATAGCCTCTGCAGCACAAGTTCGATCCCCGGCTGGCCAGGGAGATACCCACATGGTGTGGCAGACCTCTCCTGACTCCCTGCTGCTCCCCTCAGCAGTGTATTTCTGTCAGTCTGTCTGTTCTATTCTCTGCTTTGTCTCTGTTGAATCCTCTCACCACCCACACACATCTGGCCTGTACCCCATTTTTTGTATGCATAAATAAATAAATCTTTAAACACATTTTCAAAAATAAGTCACAGAAAACAGTGCAGCATTATAATAGAGGTTGAAAACAGAAGTGCATTGGGAACTCACAGGAAGATTCAAAAATAAGGAAGCTTTTTTAGAGAGAGATGGACTGAAGGTTGAAATAGGGTTTCAGTATAAGGAACAAAGAAAGAAGAACATTTCAGCACTGGGCACATTATGAACAAAGGCTCAGTGTAAGAAAACCTTGATAATAAGCGGGAGGGTGAAGGTGCAGGTAAAGGTGGCAGTTATGTCTAGAATTTCAGGGGGATATGAGATGAGAAATGAAGGCCTGATAGATAGAAGGTTTGGACCTTGGATATGCAGTAGTATAGTGTTGACAAGTAAGTGCTTTGGGAGCCTATAAGAGGGGATCTGGAGAATTACCATGATCAGAACAGTGTTATAGAAAGATCACTAGCCAAACAAGTGAGGGTTGGATTAAAGAGTGCGTGTTAAATGTAATAGATTAATTATCTTACAGTACCATCAGTACAGAGGTCTAGACTTGAGGTGTAGTAACACAAATAAGGTGGGAGAGCAGAGAAAACAATGTTGGGACAAAAATGACTCACTGGATCTGGGGGATGAGCAGAAAAGTAGAGAATGGCTTCCAGTTATTGAACATGGGCACCTGGGAAGATGGTGGACCATCGCTAGAATGAGGCAAAGAATAGCCCCAAGAGTAACAGTATCCCAGGGTATGGGCACATGCTAAGTTTGAAGTATAGTTAGACCTTCCATGTGGAACTGTTTGGCACTGAAAATCTGTAGAGGTTGCTTTGAGAATTATTGAGGAATTATTGATGCCTTTCAAGTGGCAGAGGCAGCCAGAGAGAAAATGTAATTCCTGCCTTGCCATTTTTTTCTCCCATTAAAGGGAGACCTCTGAGAAGTGAGTTTTGTTGTCTTTACCCGTACCTACCACATTCCTTCCACAGACCATTCATTTTACTAACTGATAAGAATGTAGCTAAATCTGAGAGCAGCCCCCCAAGAAGGTGAATCTTCCTAATACTTTGTTTTTGTTTTTCACTTGTTTGGGAGTAATTTTTATTTTCCATTTTGTTTTCATTAGGACTATTTATTTTTGAGTCTTATTATTTTCATTTTTTAAAATGTGTTGACTTTACAATCAGCTTTTAATTTTAAATATCTTTTCATTTGGAATTATATATAATGCTGCCATGAACATACGTGCTTGTCAAATTTTTGCTCCATTTTTTAATTGGAGTGTCTTTTGTATGTTTTTTTGTTTTGTTTTTAGTTTTTTTTTTAATTTAAATTTTATTTTTATATTCCCCATACAATTACAAGCCCCTTGAACAGTGCACAGATTGAACCAAGTGCTGATTGGATTATCCAACTGCTGATTGGATAACTAGGGAAAAGGAAATCCTGTCCCTCTCCTCAAGTGGTCAGGCTGGCCCCTTGGCCATTGTGTCTGGACCTAGCAGACAGATTACATAAACTTGTACTCTGTGGGGGGAATCTGCCACTCTTTGGCGCTGCTTGGGTATTCAGGAAGGAGCAGATGCCCCCCACCCCCCACCCCAAAGCACATTTCCTTCCACATTGGTAGTGAGGAAACCTAGAATATGTCCACTTGAAAGATTGGCCGGAAAAAAATAGTAATAATTATCCATTGTTCTCCTTTGTCCATTGCTCTTGTAAGAAGCTAAAATCATCGACCCTGGCAGCATCAGAACCGTTTTAAAGTGTTGCTTATATCTGTCACAGTGAGAGATGTCATCCTTCTCAGCGTGACCCCTTCCCCCATTGTCCTGAAGAGACTATCAGGTGTTTAATTTTCTTATGTGATGGACCCTTTGGAGATTTGTCATAATTTTTAGTTAAAGCTTCTTTCTATAAAAGTGTACTTTTCTGGAAGCCTCAGAACTGGCTTATGTCAATGAATACAGGCAAGAACACTATTAAAGGGCAAAGAACAAAAAGGACTAGCTCTTTTCTCTTTTTAAATAGAAGGAAAAACCTAGCCAACTGATAATAGTGAAGGATAATTTGTTCCTCAGGAATTGCTTTGAGTTGTTTGAAGAGTAACTGCACTGAAGCAGGCTTTTATATGCATTTAATTGTCATGAGAGAGATACAGGAGACCAACTTGAAGACTTCCCTCTAACACAGCAATTTTATTTGGGATGCCTTCTTCGTTTACAGTTGTTGTGATCCTGTGTTGGAAGCAGAACTGGAGACTGACGGTATTGAACAATATAACTTCTCTACCCTGAGCTGAGCAAATACACATTGCGGTTTTTTTGTTTGTTTGTTTGTTTGTTTTTTTAAGTAAATTGGGATTCATCCGTCTTTCCTTACAAGTTATGCTTGTAAGGTGTTGCTTGAGAAATGAAAACCCTAAATAAATGTATACCATCTAGGAAGAATTTTTTAGGCTTCTGCAAAGGTAGAAGTCTCACCACCTCTACTAAGTTGGTATTGTGTGTCTTTATAGTCACATGACCTTGATCCACTGATCACCATTCCTGGAGTTCTCATGTCGTTATCAGGTAGCAACCTACTTATAAAAATTGATGTGCATATTTGTAATGCTGTTTCTGTGAATCATTTTCACTCCTGTTGCTTTTCTTTCCAGCCATCTCTGAGGCCCATCAGGTACCTCCTGCTCTGCACATGCCCGAGTTCATTCTTTATACCTATCATTTGTGCCTTTGCTTATAGAATCTCCCTTTAGGTTAGGGCCGACTCTGCATCTCTAGTGCCCTCTGAGTCTCCTGAGGATGAAGACTGCGTCTCCTTTTGCTTTCTCCCATCTCGAATCCATAGAACCATCCCTAGGTTAGGCTTTTCCCTTTCCCCCTCATTTGTGTGGGACTTGGTCTCTCACTTACATTCTCTCTTACGAGTCTAACCATGGTCTCAAGGAGACACAGGGAGTCAAAAAGGAAGGCAGATCACATTGGTCTGTGGTGATCTTAAAAGGTTTCAGATGAAGTGAGACTTAAGACTAGACTTTTCACTTGAGTAGAAAAGAGCATTTTATTCATGTAAAGCAATGGGCAGAAAGAACGGGAAAGCCCTGCTTGTATTGAGGGACATGCTCAGTATTCTACTGAAGTGCAGCCTATGAAACAGCACAGGTTGCTAATTCTGGGCAACCTGTCTATCCCATGAGTAGTAGAGAGGATCAAATGCAGTTTATTATTCTTCCCCCTTGCACCAAGTTAGCTGCTTAGTAAGTTTCCATGGAAATAGAATGGGACAATGGAGTTAGACTTGTGTTCATGTCTCATTTTTGTCAAATACTAACTTAATGACCAAGACCAATTTTCCTTCTCAGAATTTTCTCTCTGAAATTGTGATAGTATCTACTTGATAGGGTTTTTGTGCAATAAAATGGCATTGTAAAAGATTAGTTTTCTCCTTTCAGTTATGTGATCTTACTACGCAGAAGCCTTCTCTGAGGACACAGGGCTCCTAGCACTGTTTTTAAGCCCTTCACAGTCTGAAAGGACTGTGCCCTGGCAGCCTTAACCCCACTCCAACCATCTCAACTTTAACCAGCTCATTTTGCACAGCTCATTTTCCTTGAATGTTGGTGTTTTGTCCTCCTGCCAGCCCTCAGACTTCTGCTCGTGGGCACCTCCCTTTTGTCCTTGCTCTATCCCAGTCTTCCTCATCTCTCAGCCCTTGCTCAAATGTCATCTGTTTCTGAAACCTAACTTTGAGCCCTGCCCGAGGGAAAACCTGCTCCTTCTGCAAACTCCTATAGAACTTAACTGTCTACAGAATTCCTTCTCTGTATTGTGTTCTTAATTACCTTTTAAGGTAGTCCTCAACTGCCTTAGGCTCTAAATCTTGTACCTGCTTAGCTGCTTATATTACTCACAGCAATGAGTAATATTAGGTATTTCATAAGTATTTGTCAGTTCATTTTTATAGGTGATTTGTTGAGAGATGAAGACATTGTGCCTGTGGTGGTTATAGGATACTACAGATAAATAAGAAATGCCTCAGAGAGGATGCTTTCAAAGTTCCAAACAGTAAAGGGAATATTTCCTAAGATCTTGAGAAATTTGCTGAAACCCATTTTATCCCCATTAAAGCAAAGGTGATTGGTAATGTAGGCTTCTCTTTATTTCTCTCAACGACATGTGAAAAAATAGAAATCTGAAAACTTATTTTTATAATATGGTATCTTTGAAAGAGGCAAAGGTACAAGGTATTAATATAAATATAAATATTCAAATATGTTCATTCTCTGGACCCATCTGTCAAGTGAGTAGAAACAATCCTCATGCAATGAAAGTGCTCTTCACTGCAGATTTTTTAAGTTACTTTAAGGTTTACATTTGGTCAGATTCAAGATTCTCATCTCTATCAGATATAAGAGTTTTCAAATGAGCTGATGGTTTTTTCCCCAACAAGTAGTTTAAAAGAAACTGACTCATAAAGCAATTGGTCCATCTCTGTTATGCAGTGATTCTCAACTGGGGCTGAATTTTTTTTTAAAAGATTTATTTATGCATACAAGAACTGGGGTACAGGCCAGAAGTGCAGGGGGTGACAGGATTCACCAGAGACAACAGTGGGGAGTAGAACAGGCAGAAGGGAGCAGTGGGCGAGACAGGAGAGATCTGCTGCACCATGGGTGGAGGATTGAACTCGTGCTACAGTAGCTGTGGATTGCTTCCTAGTGCTGACGCTTAACCCCTTGTGCCACCAGGGAGGCCCTTGGGTCTGTATTTGTGCCCCAGGGAACACTGGTATGTCAGGAGGTATTTTTTGTTTGTCATGGTTGGGGTATGCTATTTGGCACCTAGTGAATGGAAGTTAGGAATGCTCCTACACTCTGCATCCTTGAATGCACAGGACATCCTCCCACAATAAAGAAGTAGGGGACACAAACTGAAGTTGAGAAACATTGCTCTAGTGAAAAGGAGTTGGTCTGGTGAGAATAAAAAGACATTAATTCATAGAATCTTGGCAAATAAAATCAATCTTTAGGGACCAGCTAGTAGTTATGACATCTACAAGTGGTAAAATGAAGAATTTTAATTTCTAAAAGGAAAGAAACTCATGCAGGTAGTTTATTTATACCCCAGTCTTATTTACCAAAGGAATTTTAATCAATTAAAGGAAAGTGGCAAGACATCTAGGGAATTTAGAAATCATTGAGAGAACTGGACCTGATCTTAGAGATCCAACCTCTTTTATTTCACAAAGATTAAGTGTTTTGCCCAGGCTCCATACGTAACTGTAGGAGGCATGATCATGAAACCCTGATCTGTGTGTGTACCCTCCTGTAATTACTTCAATTATTTAAATATTTTCTTTCAAGTTTTAAGTCTGATTTGCACTATGAAGCCCTGTTAATCTACTGTCGTTTCCCCTAATTGTAGTTTTATTATAGAAAATTTATTTTATCTCTTGATTAAATGTCTGATACTTGTTTCTTGTTTCTTTTTGTTGGTATGATTAATAAGCTCTTCAAGGGGAGTGAATCTTTTGTCTCTTTAATACCTGTCCCAAGTGTTGGGTAGAGGGTAGGCAATTCAATGTGGCATGATCAATGGATTGATCAGTTGTGTCCAAGTGATGGTTTGAAGAGAACACTCTGCGTGCTGAGAGACAGTGCATTCTCTGTGACTCATAAGTGTTATTTAGCTTATAAGAGGTATTCAGTTTCCAGAGGCCCAAGGAATAGCAGAGAGCCTTTGTAGGTCTGTAGGGCCTAAATACATCATTATGTACATCTCTATCCAGAGATGACTAGCCTTTAAACAAGACAGCAAATCTGAGGGGAAAAAAAAAAAGGAGAAGAGGAGGAGGAAGAAGAAAGAAGGACTGTCTTAGGCAACCTTACCATGTGACTATAGGGAAAAATGGCACTCGCAAAAATGAGAAAACTAATTTCAGACTTTCAGAAGAATTCCTCAGATAAGTGAAAATTTGAAGTGAGACATCATGAGATCTGTCCTTAGGATAATTGACATTAATGCTACAGGTTAGCCCAGAGTATATTTTTGTGGCATCAACCTAAATGTCAAACCTGGTGTCCTGCTGGAACATTGACAGCTTTGTATGTGCTACTATAATGAACAGTATTAATTACCAAATTGTGAAGTACTCAAAAGTGTTGGCCAGTTTACTTTCTGGATTCCCCAAGGATTCCCTACCCTACAGGGTTACTTTTGAAGGATACCTGCCATGATTTACTTGCTACACAGAAGCTTTACCCTTCTCAACTTAGCTTGAAGAATGGAGGAACCTCATCAGTTGGAAGTGTAGAGACTTAGAATTTAATCTAAATAAAAATGAATTTTAAAGTTTAAGATTTGGAAACGTCATTGAATCACTATCTTCCTTGCACTTCCTTCACTGTGGCCTAGGGTGAATGGAGTCACTTTGGTTTGGTTCATCCAAAATGCTCTCTTTAATTGTGTTTTCTGGAGCATTCCCAAGCAATGTTATATGTTACATAGGACATGAGAGCTGGGAGAAAAACAGAGCTTGCAGGTGTCAAATAACCTGCCCAGCTAACGATTCAGGCGTCTATGCTATTTATAAAACGGGGTCCCTTGGTTTATGTTATTAACTAGTGAAATGGTAGTTTTTGTTGAGCTTTTGAATAAAAAGAAACCTGCAGAATAAGACTTCTGTTTTTAATGCCAACCACTGGAGGGCAGAATAGTCACAGTTCCTGGAACAGGTGTAATTTATTGTGATAGAGTGGGACTAGCGTTAGATACACTTGCTGATATTTATCAATGTAGGAATTTCTGAAGCAGTGGGATTACTAGACTTGGAGTGAAGACTGATCAGCAGAGGAGTTTGTTAAAAATGAAGTTTCCTGGACCCTACCCTCAAGAGACTGATTTGCTAACCCTAGATGCAACAATGGGGATTTCTCATACATATGTCTTAGATTTCACTTTGAGGAGAAGAGTGATCTTAACATTTTATCCATGCGTTTTTGCCTGATTATCTTTTCCTTTAGGGTTACAAACAAAATGATTATTTTGGAGGAAAAAAGTTAATAACATAAACCAAGATATAGGGAAACTATGATGTTGTTCATTTAAAGGTTGCTCCCTGTCTTTGTTTAACAAGTTTCTAAGGAGACTTGCCTTTTAAAGATTCATAATTAGAGAAGCTACTAAAAACATGTTTTTGTGTGGATTATATACCAAAGTCAATAAAGATCACAGAATCTTTAGACTGTAAGTCTAATAAAACTTTTAAATGACATATCTCTTTTATGATTATTCAGGGTACAACCTAATTTTATGCTTTGGGTCTCATGACATTGTAAAATGCAGTTGTGGAGTAGTGCTTAATGCAATCCTGTCAGCATCTTTAATATTTGCAGAGACCTTCCCATATATGTAAAGAGCCACATTGGATGCACATTGTCTTTCTAGTAAAGGTGATGATTTTACTTTTGCCAGTGTCCCTAGAAAGCAGTGGCATCCTCATGGGGAAAGTTTTGCCATTGCTTGCACATGAAAAGAAGAATGTAGTAAAATTATTTAAATCTGTGATAGGATGCTGCAGCTCAAAAAGTTAAAGAGCCAGGTGGACTGAGTAAAACAAATCTTCATTCTGAGACTAGACTTTGATCAAAAAAAGATTTTTTTTATATACACACAAACATACACACTTTATATAAACTGACTTCTACAAGCCTCTCATAGACCTATTTCCCTCCAGGAATACATACAAACTTCCACCCTCATGTATCTCATATAAAGATTTTCCAGTGTCATGTCCTCTTTCCTGGTTTTTAGGGATCTTCTGTGATTATATGTTAATAAAAAAGAACCCCTCCCCCAATACACAGATATAAAAAAAGATTATTTCAATTATAGGCTAAAAAAATCTAGAATGTGTTGTTTTTACATATAATTTTAAAGGTAAGATGCTTTTCAGAAATGATTGTCTTTACCATAAATTTTAATTAATAATCTCTGCCATGAACTTGTTTTTTTAATATATATATATATATAAAATTAATCTGACCGTGCTCCTAAATTTTGATGTTGATGTTATTATTATAATGGAAGGAATCTTCCCAGGAGAGGAACCTCTAAAAGAAATTTTGTTCCTTGTTTGGTAAATTTCCAGTATTGTCATTACTTGGAAACCCTATTTATAGTTACTATCTGGAGCAGACAATAGGAGAACTTGTGTATTATAATCGTGGAGCACAGGACTTGTAGTGCTAACTTTATTATAGAGAATTGCTCTGGCTCACATCGGTTAAGAAATTGAATCCTTATAAAAAAGAAGTACTAATGAATAGCCCAGAGCTTCTCAACTATTACTCACACATGTGCCCAGCATGAATCTCCTGCTTGGGACAGCCGAAAGGAACCTGGGGGTGACGGGAGTCCCTTGGCTGGTCTTGTCTACCTCTTTATCCATTTCCCCCCTGTGCCCTGGAAATGTTTTCTGTTTGTGTCCTTATATGACAAAGGCTTGGAAACACT
Source organism: Talpa europaea (assembly GCF_964194135.1). Taxonomy (NCBI): domain Eukaryota; kingdom Metazoa; phylum Chordata; class Mammalia; order Eulipotyphla; family Talpidae; genus Talpa; species Talpa europaea. The sequence continues at coordinate 86,140,343 of NC_140070.1, forward strand.
TGACTTTATTTTTTAGTTCTTCCTAGTTTCTGTTCATAATTTTATAATTTGTTATATATATATATGTACATGTACCCACTATTACTATCTAGAAAAGAAATTTCATGCAGCAGAATTATCAATGTCTATGTCTTTGTGCAATGATATAGTTCCTTCTAACGTTCTAGCCCAAGGTGACTTAAAAATAGTAATGAAAAACATTTAGACCATCATGTATTTTGTAATACAGTTGGGTCACCGCCGATTCCCAAGATAAATGTGTTTAAACAGAAGCTTTCTCATTCATCACCAACCTCAGCTTTCATCCAAATTTATTTAATGATGATGCAAGCCCACAGTGTTGGTGTTGTAGTTCATCACCATGGAAGTGTTTCTGTCAACAAATCCTTGCTTTGCTATCATGAAATTGATTTTGCAGGGAAAAGGAGGGTAATTATGAAAGATTTCTTTTACTTTTAAAAGTCTTTAGGTTGCCTGAGTGTCTAAATGAATAGTGTTTAAAATCAATAATAAATTAACCACATTAAATTAATAGTTGTGAGGTTGGAAAAGGGAAAAATTTGTCTGAAATCATTTTTATGGAATGTGACTTGAGGACCAGACTTGTAACTTAAAGTGTTCTTCTGAAAGCTGTCGTTCTTGGCATGCAAATACAAATTTTGTTAGAGGGGCCATGAGCTCAGTATCAGAATTTTTAGGTGCTTTGGCCGATTTTTTCTTACCTACCTTGTAAATGGCATTATGATAATCACAAAAGAAATCAACAGTGTATTTATTCCCTCAACTAACATACTGTATGATTTTTAAAATATGCCTTCTTTCGAACTCATGTTCATAACCATCTTTAGCTTTTGTTTGCTTTGTGAGAAGGTGAAAAAATATTTAGTTGTAAACCTCTGAATGCAGCCTACTTACAAGCAAGGTAGAAGCACTTACCTTCAGTAATCCAAACTTTTTTGGGAACCAAAAGGAATAAGAATTTTTGCTTTGAAGCAGAGTGTTCAAGAGCATGTCATAGTGGCTGATTCTAGGTTTAAATGTAGACATATGTGTTTTATGGGCGGTTTTGTCTATGATAGAAATACAGTCAACTCTTGATTGTCAAGGTAACTTGTATTTCCAAGTAAGCTTTTTCTTCCCATCACTTTTCAAATCTTTTTACTTTCACCATCAGCTCATATGTGCTCACAAACACAAATGATTTAAAATTATTTTATTCATTTATTATCAGTGAACATTTATTAAGTTCCTAATATGTGCTAATAAGCACTTTGCTGGGCACTGGGGATACTGAAATACATGTTAAGCATGAAGTTAAGTTTGCTCCTGAGAGATCTTATAGTTCACTTCAAACGCAAAAGGACAGATTTTCATTTATTTGAAACATTTTCTCATATAATATGCGATTAGAATCTGACTGTAAATGGGAATTGGATCCTGTTTGTTTTTAAGGAAGACTACACATATGAGTGGGGAAAAAATTCTTTGAACATGCAAAAGTATAACACAAAATATAAAAGAAAATTCAGCAAGCAGTGGTAAAAATAACAAATTATTTTATATTGTTAAAGTATTTCACCAAGACAAGTTGCAGTCAAATTAATGTGAGTTATGGAAAATGAAATACATAAAGATGTATTTATACAGGTGCAGACTAAATATTTTCCATACAAGTATGTAAATGAAAAGATATACAGTAAGTGCACACTTGATATAACTATGCAGGCAACAGTTAGTTTCAGATACTCTTGAATAGTTCATGCACAAACTTTCCCAAAGTACACATTCAGCCAGTCTTTTGAAGGATTTTAGAGGGATAATTAAAAAGGATTGAGTTCCTTGTAAGTACATCAGTATGGACTGGATGAGGGTGAGGGTCGTCAGTTATATATATTACTTACTGTAATTTGTGATTGTCGAGGAAGAGGTGTGGCTGTTGGTGTAATAGTAATACTGCTGGTGACTTTATTGGTTGTTTTGTTTAGTGCCCCATTAGTCAAGCCTTGAGTTCGGTTATCCTGTGGTGGTGTTGAAGGGCTGGCAGGCCTCATGGGGCTGGCTACAGCTTGCATGTAAGGACTTCCTAAGTGAATGTGGATTTTATTATCCTCAGTAGTTATCACACTTGAACTATTACTGTTTGAACGTTGAAACTGCCATGATGACTGCCGGTCCGGAGAGACTCTGAAAATCGCATGCTTGGCACTGATTTCTATTGGCTCTGGGGAACGTCCTTGCTCAGGAGAGCTAGCTGAACCAGTCACGGCCAAAACCTGAATGGGTGACATTGTCCTTTCTGGGGTTATAGAACCACAGGACTCTGGGGTCTGTGCTCTGGCAAAGGTTGCCATGGTAATTGGAGACATGCCTTGCTCTAAATTCATGAGACCCTCTGTAGCGGTTTTGGATTTCACTGGTGTTATGGAGGCATTTTGGAGAATGGTTATCCTTTGCTTTGGGGTGCCACAGTTTGGTATCACTGCAGTGCTTGTATAAGAGTGAGGACTCTCGGTTGTTGGACTTGTAATTTCAAGAGTGGCTGTGTTTTGGACATGGTCTGGAGTAACCTTTATATGAAGTGGCTGTCCAGGTGTGTGACTTAGAACTAGATCTCCAGGTTGCACAAAGTTGCCATTGGTTTTAGTTTGTATTTTTCCATTCTGAGGAAGGCCCTCCTTGGATTTCATCCAAGGAATCCATAACTTCCTATTAACAGGACAGGGAGTAGATGAATTGCATTTGAAGGACAGCATGGATTCCTCATCATTCGGGTCCTCATCCTGGTCCTCACTCTCCTCATATAATTGACCATTGATGACTGCTCGTTCCAGAGGAATGAGACTCTTGTAATCAGGTGGCTCATTGTCTACTGCTTCTGTTTGAACTTCTTTAGAAAATACTTGAGGGTCAGAGACTCTTCTTCCATTTAGATTAGGCCGGAGGCTTTTACTGAAATGCCGGTACCTCTCTAACTCTTTAGTGAGGTTTTCAATCTCTCTTCCTAAATCTCTGTTCCTGTTTTCTTGTTGATTGAGTTTCTTTTGCAGAACTGAATGATCTCCCTGAAGGTGACATATCAAGTCTTCTGTTGCCATGTATTCATGAATTTTCTCTTTCAGTGCATCCACTTCTCTGGAAAGGTGCCCTGATTTAGCTTCTTCTTCTTGAAGCCTTTTGAAAAGCCATTGTTCATGGCTAGACTCTGTCTTTTCTGCTAACTTGTACTTGGCAAGTTCCATTTTAACATGTTCCAGCTCTTCAGATAAAAATTGAGCTTTGTCTCGTTCACTAGCATACCTTCGTTCTAGAGTCTCATACTCATCTTCTGTTTTCATAAGATCATCCTCAATGGCTTTCATATCATTTAACTTCAGTTTCAGTCTTTCCACTTCCTGAGATAGCTCTTTAATCTTATTGTTTTCTTGGTGTAATGCTGTTGTGGACTTACTGGAATCATGATTTAATTTGTTTTTTAAGAAATCTTTCTCAGTTGCTTCCAATGACTGAAGCCTACTTTTCAGCATGTTAACTTTGGACAGGAGATCATTTCCTTTCTCTTCTTCCGCCTTCAGTTTGTTTCTTAGATCATCTCTCTCCTTGGTTACACTGTTCATTTTTTCTTCCACATCAGTTTTAGATTTCAGGGCCCTTTTGGTTTCCTCAATTAACTTTTCTGTAACTGTCGTCACTTTATTTTGCTCCATTTGAAGCTGAGAAGCAGCAGCTTGTAACTTATCTTCAGTTTGCTTTAATTTTTCACTCATTGTTTTCCGTTCATCTACTAGCATCACAGTTAATGTTTTCAGTTTAGTTAAATCATCTTTTAGGGTGAATTCTGTCTGTTCCAATCGACTTTCAATGGCTTCTAGCTCTTGGATTCTTTCTTTTAAGCTCTCTAGTTCTTGAGATAACTGCTTTGTGGTCATCCTTTCTTTTTCTAAATTGCATTTTAGAGAGTAACATTCTTGTTTGCTTTTGTTGAAAGCATCTTCTAATTTTTCTAGAGCCATTATCCTTTTATTGAGTTTTTCAACCTCGAGTTTAAAGTCTTTAGTCTGTGATGTTTCCTTTTCAAGTCTCTTATTGAGATCTCTGCACTGCTCCTCCATTTTTATGAGTTCTTCATCCTTCCCTTCCATTTCCAACACACGTTTCCTGAGCTCCTCCACCTCAGCCATGATACCAGAGTTTCCATATTCCCCCTTGTTGATTTTTTCTTTTATATCTTGCAGCTCCTCTTCTGCTTTTCTCAAAGACCTGTTTGTCTCTTCTAACTCATCAATTTGCCGACTGAGTGCAGCCAGCTTTTGTCGAAGCTGACGATTTTGGCTGTCCTCATTGGTGAGCTTCGCCATAATTGCCTCTTGGTTCTGGTGAAACTTTGTGGTCTGTGTTTGCAGTTCTTTCTCCAGTCTGGTTGCCTTCTGCTCTTCTTCCTGGACTCTGATTTCAGCAAGCGCTAGTTTAGCATGTGTTTCCTTCTCACTTGTGGTTAGATCTTGGATTTTCTTACTTTGAAGGGCAAGCTGTGCTGTCAGCCTTTGTTGTTCATCCACCACCATCAAAGCAAAAGACTTCAGTCTGGTCAGCTCCTCTTTCAGGGCAGTGACTCTCTTCTCCTTTTCTTGCTCCTTCTTCTTTTGGGACTTGGTTTCTTGGTCAATCAGCTTCTTTAATCTGAAAAATATAAGGTAAATTGTATTTTGTGATTGGTGCTTTAGTAACTCATCACCTGCAGTTGAACATTTATGTGATTTGGAAAGATCATATTAATTATATGAATCATATTAATTCATACAGAATATGGAGAGAAACTCCTGAATTTGACAAGGGAGGAGAATCTTAATAAACAGGTATCTTGGTTTTTTGCTTTCTCTACCCTCTTAGCACCACCCCTCATTGATGGCTAACAGTTGCAGTTCACTGGGAGCCTTACTAAAAGAGTAAGGGTGAGAATATTTGGTTAAAATTGCTTCTGTAATACAATCAGTAGACAATCTGGCCTGAAGGCTGTGAAAACAGGCACAAGGTTGAGATTCACCTGGTCCTGGCTTCAAGACCGGCCCTCCTCCATCAGCTAATTAACCTGGGAAGTTATTTAACATCACTGAGCTCCAGTTTCCTCATGGGAAGAATGGAGGGAATCATTGTATTATCTCAGGGGTCATGAAAATTGCATGAGATGTTTAAGATTCCATAATGCTGGCACATAGTAAGCATTTGTAAGTATTAGCTGTTGCTTTTATCTTTCTATTAATGTGACCATTATTATATTAAATGGTTTATTTGAAACATAATATGTGGTGCGTTAACATTTGGTGCATTAACATTCCTAATTCTTAGTTAAAATACTTTTTTCATGTTGTTAGAAATCATACAGCTCACAGATGGGCCTTTTTGCCAGTTAAAGTTTGGTTGACACTGTGCCAGAGACCACGTCACATTACCTTTATCGTCACAGTAGATGGTGATGGAAAATTTTAGAGGCATCTGAAGGGATTGGGTTTTCGTAAAATGGAAAGAGCATGGGTGTTGATAGGAAAGTGTTTCTTGATGAGAGTCAGATGCTAGAAACAATGGAGGAAAAACTATCAGGAGCCTAATGATTTTCTCTTAAGTGATGATTGTATTATGGCATTTTTTAATGTTTTAAATTTGTTGGTGTAACAGGAGGGTATTTTATATATAGTGTAAACTCTCTTCTGCCCACTTTTGTCTTTAGTCGTGAGGTCACAGTTTTAAATTTGTGGCATCTTAATTATACTGGGAATGAGCTGATTATAAAGGATGTAATTACAGCGGTACTGAATTGTTATACAGAAGCTAAAATAGAACAGAATCCCTGAAGAACTGAAGGACTTGTCATGAACGAATACTTACATTTATTTTCTGATCAAACATAGTTTATAATCTTTTAAAATTAATATTCTTCTAGGTATGAGTTAACTATCCAACATGTCTTTAATTCTTGTCACAGAACTTTCTTTTTGAAAGTTATTTAAGGATTTGGGAGTACATTTTAAAAGAAAACTAAATGGGGCCAGTCTTCTTGGAAATAGAGTGCTCTTTGTGATCTGATGTGCTCTTTTCTGTGATTACGCTACTCTAGAGGAACACATTTCAAATAATTGCATAATGTAAGAATCTCCAAAGTTTTTTGTGGGGAGGATCCCTCCTCTTTTTTTCCCTTGAGAACCTGACAGGAGACTGACCTAAGGGTTGTGGTCTGTGAAATTCTGAAGAAGCTGGGCTGGATGTTAGGGTGGGGTTGGTGATGATCTCATCCACAGTCTTGGCAAGAGACTTGCCTGTGGCTTCTGGCCCTGTCCCACTCCCTGTTTGAGACACCTGGGAGTCTGAGAGAGAAACATGGCCCCTCCTTTAAGAGTGGTCATGGGACTTCACAACCTAGTAGCAGAGTCCATAGGTAAACAGCTTTGGTGGTAAAAATGTTAAAGGGACTTTGGCTAAGTGCTTCTTTTGTCCACTTTTGCATTAGAATTGTATTTAACAATGTGCTGAGCATAACTGCAGTGAAATATTTCCCCCTCTCTACATTACAGTTCTTGGACTTTTATTAGAGTACAATTTCACTAAAACTTTTCAGGATTTCTTTTCAACTTATTAAATAATAACATGTGTTATGTCATTTTCATGAGAAAGGTGTGTTCTCTTAGGATATAAGGGAAGGAAGATTGTTTTGCAGTATAATGTAAAGAGCATTAACATTGAATGGTGATGAGTGAATCTTGGCAGTGCTGTAACTAGCAAAAAAAGATTTTGAAGACGTTTTCATTGTATTTATTGTTTTTGGCAGTAAGTATAATGCATCATTTTCAGCATGGTGTAAGCGCATGTATCTTTTCATGGTTGCTAGACATTGGCTGTTATCCCCTTCTATACTGAAACCCCATCTTACAACCCATAATTTGAATACATTTGCTCTCATAATTTCCTTACTACTTGTTTCTTAATAACCTGCTATTTCCCTGGGCTACTTCCATGAGCACACCATAGGGCAAGCAACAGGCTAGTCAGAAAAGTTAGTCAATAAGGGAGAAAGGAGTTTATATGCGGAAAGAGGTACACCCCCAAGCATCAACCTTGGAGCTTAGGGTTGGCAACCAGTGAGGAGAAAGGCCCTGATGGAACTTTTTCAGAACCAGTTGGATGGTGGCATTATTATTACATATTGTACAGGTGTGTGTGTGTGTGTATGAAAAAGAGAGAGAGATTGAAAGATTGAGATTGCCCTTCTTTTGGTAGTGGTGAATGGGTTTACCCCAAATCATTCACTAGTTCTTGCCTTATATTCAAGATCATTTGAAGGTTGAAGTTTGAGGTTCATTGACTGTTACGAAGAAAGGCATTTCTTTGCAAAGTTAGCTTTAAATCCGATGGCAAACCTGGCGTATGAAACAAAGTGCCCTAAAGAAGGAAGCTAACTGAATTACTAGTGCAGGGGTGCACACATACATATGTGACTGGGTATATTTTTTCTTTGGGAAAAAAAAAAGTGTGTGTGTGTGTGTGTGATATGAACACTTTAAACAACTTGCAGAGTGTTCACTTTCACTGTATTTAAGTTATTTGAGGTCTACAATCACTTATTCCAAAACTTAGGAAGGCAAATGTTTTTAAAATTCTAGAGTTTTCGGGCCTCCCTGGTGGTGCAGCGGTTGAGCACTGGGTTGCGAAGCTGCCCGCAACCTCTGCAGCACCAGTTCGATTCCCGGCCACCGGGCGAGGGTCCCACATGGTGTGCAGACCTCTCCTGCCGCCCACTGCTCCCCTCAGCAGTGTACTTCGCCACTCTGCCTGTTCTACTCTCCACTCTGGCTCTGGTGAATTCTCTCACCCTCCCGCACCTCTGACTGTACCCAGTGCTTGTATAAACAAACAAATAAATAAATAAATCTTTAAAAAAAAATTCTAGAGTTTTCAAATTTTAGAAAGGCAATAAGGGGTGTCCACTATATGACAGCTCCAGCAAGGTCTGTGGCACCACCTCTTAAGCAAATCTCTGAATACGTCTGCAGGGAACCTTGTAAATAGGTTGCACTAAGTGGGATAATTAATGTAATAAATAGCCTCACATCTATTCAGATTTTGCCACCAAATGAGTTCATTTGATGTAACAACTTAGCAAAAATCTGTTTTTAATTAATACTTCTTAGATTTTTAAAATTGCAGATAAGGGATTGTGGCTGTGCTGCAATTAAGGTATAGACTATTGGTGTCTTGGGTGAGGAAGGTGTATATTTGAGGGTACTAAACTTGCTTCCTTCTTAATATGATTGGGGTTTTAACCAAATAGTAACTTAATTTTTTGTCTCCATTATTTTTCTTTGCATATAAATAGGTTTTGGGCATTGATGCTGACTGAGTTTTTTATACTAATACATATTATCTTTGGCTTTGGGTTTGCTAACAAAATCAGCTAAGTGATTTTGAGAACCCATAAACTAAAACATAGATTAGTCACCACTCTTTATTTAGGACTGATGACATTTCTGTCAATCACTGAGCTTTGTCTATAAGTTTACTGATTTCTAATTCTTATGGTAAATTTACAGGGTTTGGGATTATCTCTACTTTATAAGCTTGAAAATTGAGGCTAAAAAATGTCAGCAAGGGGCAAAGCCTGTGCTATTCCCTCATATCACATTGCCCCTCCAACAAAGAACACAAATCAATACATGAACACATACAAGGTGTTCCTATCTTATAGAACAGCAGTTTTCAAATCTCTTAAAATATTTTTAATTGCATATAAAACTAGTTTATTCATGTATCGAGTAATCATAGCACTTCTCTATAGAAAATGTTATCTACTTTTTTTCCAGCTCATTGAGGTGTAATTGGCAAATAAAATTATAAGCTATTTAAGGCATAGAACATAAATGATTTTATAAACATAAACTGTAGAAGGATTTCCACTGCCTAATTAACACATTCATCACCTCACACATTCACCTTTGTGTGTGTGAGGACACTTACCTAAGTTCTTTCTTAGCAGATTTCAGTTGTATGCTATAGTATTATTAATTGTAGTCACCATGTTTTATATTAGATCCTTATAACTTACTCATCTTATAACAGAAAATTTGTACCCCTTCACCAGCCTCTCCCTATTTCTCCCACCTATTCTCTCCCCAGCCCTTCGCACTCTGCCACTCTTACTCTTTGTTTCAGAGGTCTACTTTTTATTTTCCCAGTTTCCACATGCAAATGATCCTAAGCATTATGTCTTTCTCTGTTTTCTGTCTGGCTTATCTCACTTAGCATAATGCCTTCCAGGTTCATCCATGTTGTTACAAATGGAAATGTCTTCTTTTTATAAGGCTGAAAAATATGTCATATATGTTGGTCTTTTGTATATCTTCTTTGGAAAAATGTTTGACTCATTTATCCATTAATTAATTTGATTATTTGTTTGCTGTTGAACTGTATGAGTTCATTGTATATATATTTTGGATAGTAACCCTTTTTTCCCCCACATCAGTCTTCATTTTTCTACAATGTTTGATTTCTCCCCTCAGGTGTAATCCCTATAAAACTTCCACTACCACATCACCCATGAACCATCACCATAGTCACTTGTGTCCTTCCCTCCTGTTTTCATCCCTCTCTCTCTCCCCCTCCCTGCTGTATGTCTCAGATCTATAGTTTGCCTACTGTTTTTTTCTGACCCCTTGTTTGGTTTCCCTATATTCCTCCTTTAAGTGAAATCATCTGATACTTTTCTTTTTCCTTCTGATTTTTTTCACTGCATAATATTTTGGTTATTAACCCTGTGTCAGATACTTAGTTTGCAAGTATTTTCTCCCATTCCAAAGGCTACCTTTTCATTTTGTTGATGATTTCCTTTGCTGTGCAGAAGCCTTTTATTTGGATGTAGTCCTACTTGTTTATTTTTGCTTTTGTTGCTTTTGCTTTGGGTGTAAAATACAAAAAAATAATTGCCAAGCTTAAAGTAGAAGAGCTTATCCCTTCTGTTTTCTTCTAGGACTTTTATAGTTTCTGGTCTTACATTTGAACCTTTAATTCATTTTAAATTGGTTTTTGTATACGATGCAAGAAAGATAAGGGTCTAACTTCATTCTTTTGCACGTGAGTATATGGTTTCCCCAGCTCCATTTAATGAAGAAACTGTCCTTTCCCTGTTGTATATTCTGACTCTTTTGTTGAAACTTAACTGACCATTTATGGATAGGTTTGTTTCTGGACTGTTTTCTTTTTCATTGGTCTCTGGTACTGTTTTTATTACTATAGCTTTGCATTATAGTTTGAAATTAGGACCTGTAATATCTCACATTTTGTTCTTTCTGAAAATTGCTTTGGTTATCAGGGCCCTTTTGTGTTTCCATATATATTATAGGGATTTTTCTATTTCTATGAAAAATGCCATTTGAATTTTGATAAGGATTACATTCAATCTGTAGATTGTTGGGGTGGTATGGTTATTTTTGTTAAATACTTTTCATTATTAAATTCATTTTTGTTATTCTTGCAATCCATGAACAAAACTGTTTTTCTAGTTATTTGTCTTCAGGTTGTTTGCTGTTGTTATTTTTTTTTTTAATGTCTTAAAATTTTCACTACACTTTTTTTTTTTTACCTCCTTGGTTAAATTTATTCCTAAGTATTTTATTATATTTCATGCTACTGTAGTGTGATTGTTTTGACTTGTGACAGTTCTGTAATAATTTTTTAAAACTTAGTGCCCCTTAACACATTTTATAGTTGGCATTTTTAATTTTTTAATTTAAGGTTTAAATAATTTCAGAAGATACATTTTAACATCTGCCATTATCATTGGCAAACCACTCACCTAAATCAGACATTCAGGAAAAGTCTAACTTCATTTTTCAATTTAAGTAGATGTTTAAATATATATGCCTCTGACAATCATTTCACTTCTGAAAGAGATGAGGCACAGGTTAGGGAGAGGTGCGGACTTGCTCTGAATTGTCACCAGACCACTGGTCCATCCATCTGAAGCTGCTGCTACTCTGCTTTTATGGGACTCCCTTGGGAATAAGTCTTTCTGTGGTTGTCTCATTGTACCCCAGAAGGGTTTCCAACCCAGGAAGATCATTTGATTAGATTTTATTGAGAAGGCAATTACTTTGAAAGAGTTGTTGGAAAGGAAGTACCCACAGAGCAACACACCTGGCAGATCACTTTTGGAAAGCGTATGTGTGTTACAGATGTAGACGACGACTCCCTTAAAACTCTCAATGCTTGGGCTTTTGGAACTTGTTTGTGTTACCCTCAGGAGTATGTGTACCCTAGTTTAAGGACTACTGTCTTGGAGTACTCATGTTCAACTACTGACACCACAGGACTGCAGGAACAGTCACTGAATTCTGTCCAGTAAAAACAGGTTGTGGAAGCTGGTTTTATGAACACAAATGTGAGGTAGCTAAATCCAAACTGCTTTAAAGCAGTGTCTTATTACAGCTTTTCTTTAGAATTTCTGTTATGGCTGAGAACTGTTATAACAAGTGCGGTTTATCACTATTATTATGTGCAATACCAGCTCCTTGTTTCTTTAAAAAATATCGCATCTGTCATCTTGAATGTTATTTGGTACTACCATAATGCTGGTTCTTTATTATAAATTATACATTCAGAGAATCTTTTCAGTTTTTATTTACATACACATGTCAACACACATGTGTGACTATATATTTTATCTCCTTTATGTAAAACAGTGTTGTACTATGCATCGTGTAACATACGTATGAAACAGATGGTGTGTCTAAATGCTATAATACCCATCATAACCATAATAATTTATATTATAATTCTTACTACTTTTGATTTTTGTCTTATGTACATTATAATCAAGTCTACTAAACTGTAAACTTCTTAAGAACAAGAAATATGTGAGTCATTTGTGTTTTCTAGAGTATCTGCCACAAAGCCCTTAAATAGAGGCTACCAAATGAATGTGATTTGAATGAATAAGAAAATGAACAGATAGACTTTCTTGTGGAAAATACTGTAGAATTAGCCTAAGTGATTTCATTCATTTTTTTAAAGAAGATGCTCTAGTGTTTGCCATGCACATAGCTTTAGGTATTTAAAAAAAATGAAGTGTAAATGATTTTCCCATCAGTGTTCTCCAAGTACATTACTGGCCTCTAGAAAGAATCAAGACTGTTGAAACATCTCCTTTTCTTGCTTTTTCTTATCTCTGTTAGATTTTCAGAACTCTATAGATTTTTAAATTTCTGTATGTATTTGCTTGTGTGAGGAAAGGAGAGATGCGTAGTAAATATCCACATTCTAGCCCCTTACCCTCCTTTGGTTATTTTATTTCAAACAAAGGAGTGGTTCTTATTTTTTCTCCAGCATATAGAGCTCTACTGTACAAATGTTTATTATACAAGCAAAATTACATCAACAGCAAATGGAATTCAAAAGGAAATATCTATAATCTGATCACTGTAACACAACAATTATGTTTCCACTTTTACAGTTTTTTAAACAACTGGGACATAAATTTAATGCTATTAGCGAGCAATAAAAACAATTCTACAAGCCATTAATGGCATTGTGTTATTTCAGTTAACTGCAGCAATCAACATGTAGGTAATGAACAACTTCAAAGTCAGCTTAGCTTCTCATCTGTCATTTTCAGGAGATAAATACTCTACTGTATTCACTATGTCAATCTTGAATTTAAAGTTTTTGATGTTATGAATATGGCAAGACACTGTTAATTTAATTTGCAAACAACAAAGGACTGTAGTTAGTACTGAGGCTGTACTGAGATGAACAAGGTAAGGTTCCTGTTCTCCAAGAGTTGGTAGGCATTTGGAAAAAAAAGATCAGATAATTCCAGTACAAATCAGTAAAGTCTCCAGGGCAGTAGTTCTCAAACTTTTTAGTCTCATTAAAAACTGAGGACTCTATAGAAGCTTTTGGTTGTGTGAATTATATATGTCAATAGCTACTGCATTAAAAATTCAGACTAAAATTTTTAAAATATTCATTTCTTCACTAAAAATAATATACTCGTTATGCTAATATAAATACTGTTTTTATGAAAAATAACTTTTTCAAACCAAAAAACTTGGTAGGAAGAGTTGGTTGTTTTACATTTCTGCAAATTCTAATGTCTGGCTTAATTAAGACAGCTGGATGCATTCTTGGATCTGTTTCACACATTCCATTAGCTGTAATAGCAGTGATGTTACCACACGTCATATAGCCTGTGAAAAACTCCTTGTACACTTGTGAGAGAATGTGAATGAAAATTACTTTGATTTGCAGACCTTTTGAAAGGGGCCACATTTGAGAACTATTACTCCCCAAAATGGGTAGTTAAAGCATCCTGAGAAGTTCCCAGATTCACTGGCCTACTTCCTGCTTCAGTATTTTTATCATAAGTAAAACTAGTTATTTGCACCCCTCTATAGATAGATAGATGAAAGGTTCTCTGCCTTCAAGTTTCCCCTCTCTGTGTTCTTAGGAAAATCCTAAATGACAAAACTGTCTCCACAAGACAATGAATTTGAAACCACAATCTGAAATAAAGGCATGAAAACCACTTAGTTGCTTGTCTTTTAAAATGGGTCTGGCCACAGTTCTGTGTAGATGAGTTGACATTTAATTAATTTCAGATCTTTATGAAGTAGTTATATAGTGAGTACCTACTACGTGCAAGCTACTGTGCTTGTTATTTGTCTTTTTTTTTAATTGTTGTCAATTTGTTACTTGTCTGTCAAAACCTTCCTGCTTCTTGAACATCACTGGTTATAACTTTCAATATTTCTCCGTCAACAGACAAACAGTGTGATGATACCAAGTCCTTGGTCTTTTTTTAAGATACGTGAAATAGTGTGTCACTCATTCTAGCCTTAAATATGTAACCTTACTTCACTCAGTCAGTAGTCCTATATTTGCTCTCATTCTTCCAGAGCTGGTTCAATACATTATTTTTCTTCCTGATTTAACATGTTAATAATTACTACGCAGAAAATTAACATATATCTCTTTATTTATTTTTATATTTGCTCTTATGGTTAGACTTTGATAGTCTCGTGATTATATTCCACTGTATCTTTTAGCGATTTTAATCATTGCATTGCATCAATAGCAGCTATGTTCATGATATAATACCACAGAGCTCTAAACAGTTTGCAAAGAAATTACAAGGAATTTATTGGAAAGCTTCCTTACATTGAGACAAGTTCTTGGTAACTTGTGAAAAATAGCCATGACCAGTCTTTTTCATTCTATTTATGCTGCTTCCTTTTATTTCTCTTACAAGTCAAAGGTTTTTTAAAAATTACAACTACTGCATACCACAGTTATAATGTAATGCTTAATTCATTTGACTTGGTCAGCAAGATCTGGGAGGACAGTAACACTTTTTTTTTTTGGCATCTGCTAGATGAGTATTAGTATGCATCTGTGTCTGCTTTATGTCTTTGTTACTGAAGATTCTGTCATCATTGAGATCATTTAGAGACACCATAAATGGATCTAGATCCAGCTAGCTGGTTACTATTTTCCTTTATTGTGAAATAAGAACTAGGGCATGAAGTAATGAAGAAGGCTTCAGCTGGTGTCATAGGAATATATAGTAAAAATGGGGCATCATGAGTCAGAACTCTTAATCATCTGAACGATCTTGTTTGGCTCCCTGGGGGTCAGGGGAAAGGAAGTAATAATATGCAAATTGTCAAATGACCTATTAATAAAAAGAAGCTTGGGAGTGTTTAGCAGAGAAATAGGATCCTGAAAGGAGTGTGTGAAATTCTCAAATTGAGCAGAGAGGTGGGTATTGTGGTAAATCTCGCTCTTCTAAAAGCAGGGAAAAAAGCAAAGAAATTGAGACAAAAGTTCTTCTAGAATAAAAAACTGCTGAATGGTGAGGTTTCAAGATCAGAAAAAGGCTAGCCTGAGGGCTCACAGGCACTGAGTGTGGGGAGTAAGACTACAAAGAAGAGTATTTTCAGTTTGAGACCATGGAATCAAATAGGAAAAACTCTCCAAAATTGGATCAGAGGGCCAGGTGAAGACTTAAAAGGTGCTCAGTCTAGGCCTGGGAGAGAAAATGGGAACTAAGAGGGAAGGACAGCACATGTAAATCTGTTCTCTTACTTAGATCCTGAAAAATATGTTGTTTCTTTAATGCTATACTGTCAGTTTCCCAGAAAGAACCATTGGAGGATGGATGTTCATTTAACACTACTAAGCGTTTGCTTCCACATTTTAAGTTTTATATTAGAAAATATCTACTCAGATGGGTTTTTGTTTGTTTGTTTTTGCCAGATTTAGAATATATTATGGTTATCAAGAAGGAATTTTTGGAAAACCAATCACTGTGAAAACACTACTA
Source organism: Talpa europaea (assembly GCF_964194135.1). NCBI lineage: Eukaryota > Metazoa > Chordata > Mammalia > Eulipotyphla > Talpidae > Talpa > Talpa europaea. The sequence goes on from NC_140070.1 coordinate 86,155,704, forward strand.
CACTTTTTGTGTTGTTTTCCCTATCCCACGCATACTCAGAACAAGGTTCTTAATCATTTGAAGCAGATTCCTCAGATAAACTTTAACATTTTTTCTTTTCCAGACTTTCTATTTGATTGCCCCTACTACCCATCTCCCCCCCACCCCCCAAAACAAAACAAAACAAAACCTAGCATGTCTTTCTAGCATGCCTTTCAACAGAATGCCTACTGTGACAACTATGCCTTTCCTTGGCTGCCATGTAAGTCTCTAAGGACATTCATTCAAAAAGTCACCCAACATGCGGTACCTTGGATTGTCATAGATATGTGTGTGTTTCTTAGAGTGTCTGGTACATGACAGCAGGGTCATCTGTAAGTTTAAATTTGATGGTGATGTCATGATATTGGACTTCTCCTCAGCTTCCAAACACTTTCATTGTTTATCATTCTTTCCATTCTTTCTTTCCCCTTTCTGTGGTTGAATTTGTGCTTCTGTTATCTGTGTGATCTGTGATCTTATCTTAGCTGTTTGACCCACAGTAGCCTTCTTTTGAATAGAGTTGATGTCCTGTTCCTATTGCCTATTCCCTATTGCTCCAGCTGTAGATGGCACTAACTAGTGCAGGTGGCTGTGTGGAAAGAGAGAGACAGGATGCTGAAAAAGGAACTTCTACACTAGCTAGCCTCAAAGCACCAATGGGAAAGAGGCAGTGGAATACTATGGGAGTCGGAATAATGGTGGGGAGAAATTCAGATTCTGAAGTTTGATTGTTGGCTTTGGATCTGCCTAGTGTAACTAAGCAAGCTCTTTATTTATTTTTAAAGATTTATTTTTATTTATGTATACAAGAACTAGGGTGTAGGTCACAGGTGTGGGGGTGAGAGTAGGGAACAGAACAGGTGGATCTACTGAAATACATTGCTGAGGGGAGCAACAGGCCAGGCAGGAGAGGTCTGCTGCTCCATGTGGGTTAGCTCCCTGGCTGGGGATCGAACTCATGCCACAGTGGCTGGCAATAGCTTGATAGTGCTGAGACTTTAACCCCTGCATGACCAGAGAGGCCGAGCAAGCTCTTTAATCTCTTGTAGTCTTATATTCTTCATCTGTAGAATGGGGGTAATGCTGGTGCTTCCTTCATAACAGTGTTGTTCTGAGGGTTAAATAAAACAATCTATACAGAAGCTTCTACTACACTTCCTGGCGCAGTACAGACCAGTTACCACCGAAGTAGAAAACTGTACTGATGGTGAGGCAATGCAGAAATATACCTCCGCCACAAAGGAATGCCTTAAAGTTCAGGGTGACTTGGGAAATAGTCAGAATCTCCACTTTAATGAAAGATATGACTCCACAATCTGTTTACTGTAATCTGCCTTCAGGCCATTCATGGACCTTTTAAGCTGTGCACGTGCTCAGCTATACTGACTGTCATTTTAGCTGAAGGTTTTTCAGCCTTGGCATAATTGACATTGTTGGTGGGTGCTGGGGTTTTGCTGTGCATTATAGAGTTATAGCAGTATGTACCTACTCAATACCAGAAGTAACTCAGTACCCCCAACTCAGTTGTGATGCCAAAAATTGTCTCCCCCACATTGCAAAAAGAAAAAAAAAGAGAGACAAAAATCACCTTTGGTTGAGAACCACCATTCTAGGAAATGGTTAATTTGGGGGCAAAATTTGTTAGATTTTGTTGTTAGTTGTCTCTGAGAGTAGTAACTCTTCATTATCTGCTGCTCAAATTTGGGATTAGCTAGTATTTTCCATTTCTCTTTTGTTCACAGATGTACTCAAGAGTTCTCCCTTCCTAGAAGAAAACAATGCTCAGAATATATGTTATTCAATGAAATGCCATATCACAATGGATGCTAATAGATGACCTTCCCAAAGCTTCTCTGATGTTTTGCTAACCTTACCCTTGTTTTTTATTCCTTGAGTGAGAACATGCATTTTCTTTTTTCTGGATCAGATATTCCTAGAATTAGTCTATTTGTGGATTCAGAGGTAAAGTGGGCTGAATGATTTGGCACAGTACTGGAGAACATAGCCTTTTCTGTATGTACTTCTACTGGGGTTGGTTTCCATATGATAAATGTGGAGAAGACTAATTGAGGATGTTTTATAATGCTTTTGAGCACTTCAGAAGAAAATACAAAATAACAGGTTAAAGAATAGATGACCAAATTATCTGAGAATATGAGGTTTTCCTATTGTTGTTTAATTAGCTTTGTAGTTATAAAAAGTTTACGTTGCTAGCTTCTGACTCTTCAGTAAGTCTGAATTTCAGTCTTGGATTTTAGATTAGCATTCCTAAATATAAACAATACATATTTAAAATATATATCTTATATCCTTGAGCTGTCCATTTACCTTTCCCGAACCTATAACCTCTGATACTAGTTTCATATATAAGCTTCTAGAATGTTTGCCTATATAAGCAAATGCAAATAAAGAGTTTCGTTCTCTCCCTTTTTTTTTTTTAAATAAAAAGTAATTACTATAAGCACTGGCACCTTGATTTATTTTGCAGTAAAGCATCTCTTAGAGATTTTCCCATTACATCATTGTTTTCAGGCAGGGGCAGGAAAAGGGAATAAAAATTACCACAACTGCTAAATAAACCCTTACTACTTAATGCTTTAAAAATTAAAATCCTTAAGACTTTTTAAAATCAAGTAATATTGAAGAATGGGAATCATTTACTTTCACTGTTTTGAAACTTTAATATTAAAATAATTATAATAATATTACTTTAATTTTTTATAACAGCACTTTGATGTTGTATATCTGTCTTTACAATGTGTGTAGTATCTGCATTTTTTTAGTTGAAAAACTGAAGTCCAGGCAGATTAATTACCATATAATGCCACTGTTGTGGTAAACTTGGAACTGAAACAGTCATCAGCTTCTGTGCAGTGTGGGGCAAAACAAGCATACTGAGGGTCTACTTGTTTTTAATCCTTACTACAACTGTATGAGGTAAGTAATATTCCCATTTTACAGAAGGATAGGGACCAAAAAACTGAAATTCGGAGAGGTTAAATAATTTACCAAGCAACACAAATATCCACATTGCAAGGCAGGTGTTCTTTCCATTAAAACAGCCATAGTAGTGGTAGGAAGCCCAGAGAGAGTATTGGCCTCTTCTCCCTTTCTGTCAACACCCACCACCCCCCCACCTTGTCTAGTGTCATTCTATCACCCTTTCCTTACCTTCTTGGTTACCCCTTCCTATTATTCTACTGCTCACTCTGCTCCACTCATACCAACTTCCTTCTTGTTCCTTGAACGCACCAAGACCTGTGGCTCTTTTTGATTGTCTTCCCAGGGAGCCACTGGACTCACTCCCTTATCTCATCTGGTACTATCTGCTATAGTATATTTTACTTATTTGATTATTGTCCCTATATCTTACTAGAACATAAACTTCATACAAGTAAGTTTAGGGCTGTGTGTGTGTGTGTGTGTGTGTGTTTTATTCAATGATTGCTCAATTACTGGTTTATTGCCCTCTTAATAAATATTTGTTAAGTATTTGAACAAATATCTTAATTCTGCTTTATCAATTTAGAGTGTAAGAGTGTAAATGCAAGAAACAGACACCTAGTAAGGAGTTTCTTTCCTCTACCAGCTATGAATAATGGTAAAGACTTAACCATTTATTGAGCAATTGTTATATGCCATGCACCATGCTAGTTCTCGAAAGTCCAGGCAGTTATTATCACCCTCATTTTACACATAAAAAGTTAAATAATTTGCCAAATTATCAGTTGGCATTCTGGGTCTGCGAAATGCCGATATAATTGTTGCTCTCCATCATTACATGTATCCACACCTCCTTTCTCACATATCATACACCATACTCTCCAGTGAATTTGTGAGTTCTAATATTCTTCATCAAAGGCACAGAAATTTTCTTAAGTTCATGGCCACTTTGAACCTTGATCATGATACATTAGCAAATATTCTCTTAATCACTGCAATAATAAAATAAGTTTAGTCATTTGGCATAAATCCATAATTATTTTTAGATGGTTTTAAAAATTGTGATTTTGCCAGTAATAACATCTCATGTTCCCCAGAGGAATGGGTTTGTCAAAAATACCATTTCCGTAGAACATTTCAAGGAACTTAAAGTTCTCGGAAAATGTTTTTAATAGGCTGCCTTTTCTCACACAGACTTCAAAGGCATAAAAATATATGACTATATTTGAACGGGTTTTACCTTATTAAGAATATTTACATGTATTTCTTTTATTGCTCAAAATGCGTTTATACATCGATATGCCTTTTATATCTTAGTGGATTGAGGAAAACAAAAATGGATTCTTTAGAAGAGCATTCTAATGCGGCTGCAGAATTTTGTTTTTAATTCCATTAGTCCCTTTTTTCTCTTCCCAGATCACACGTTATTGTCATTCAGATGTTACAAATAGGTATTTTAGAGGATTAGTGTTATTCTCTTTTAACACTAATTAGTTGGTTGATTGATTTTCTTTTACTGTCTCCTTTTTAAAACCTTACAAAGTTATCCTGTTCCAGATCTTATTCTGAGCCAAAAAATAATTTTAAGCTCCCAGTTCCTTAAGTTTTTAAAGGGGCCTTTTTCTTTTATTTGACTTTCAATCATTAATTCACTGGAGTTCATTTTATTAGATTTAATATAAAAGGCCAAACAGGGACCAGTCTTGTAGATGAGTTCATCCGTTTATAGTCTGGCTCCTTGCACAGAGGCAGTGGCTAACGCGGTATGTTTGGGAAACCAAACGTTTCCTAACTTGTTAGTGGGAAATTCAAACTTCAGAAATTTAGAAACCACAACAACAGAGGCTTGTGTTTTATTGTGACTACTGTAGTCACACAGTTTGCCATGAGAAATAGGGTAGCTAAGAGCCCACAGAGTATAAATTGTAAAGCATTTTGGTCCCTAGAGAACTTCTTTTTCCCCCTTCATTTTAACTATAAGTCAATAAGTAAGGGGCAAGGGAACTAGGAACATTTAATATCATTGATTGGTATTCAGAGGTTAGGGCAGTTGGAAGATGAAGGCTGATGCCTGGCTTGGCTTCCTGCTGAACAAATTAGATCCTGAACCACAGTGAGCATCTTCTGTTTATCCTTACCCACACTTTTCCTAGTTCCTGAGGATGATTCCTGCTTCCCTCCATGATGTTCGGGAGAGCTAGAGTTTGGGCCATATGTTAAGTTTAATTACACACAAGTGGAAAAGTTTTATTCTACACTGTATTGGAGTATACAATGAATGACCATTTTTTCGAGTTTGTGTTTTACATATCCTTTTGTATGCATTATAAAAATTGAAATTATTTTAGTCATCTTAGGCTTGTTCAGTTTTCTCTTGACTGACGGTTCAGAGCATTTAGGCTACATTTTCCTTTTCTGCCACTTCTGGGCATTGAAAAGAAAGAATTTTGTGAACACAGAGTTGGATCTTACTTTATCTTCTCTAAGTTGTGTTCTTTCAAGATGAATCTGATCTAGAGAATATTAAGCTTGTCCAGTGAGGGGCAATTCCATTAGGATATTATAGTTATTAGCAACACATCTGCTAGAGGTTGAGAGCAATGACTTTATACCCCACTTGCCCGGTCCCTGGTCTGCTGCTGATGTTGTCCCTGGGTAAGAGTTTCATCCACTCATTTATTTTTAACTGTGAGAAACTGTTTATCACAGATTTAAAGTCTATATAGTGTACCTTGTGTTTGTGCCAAATGAATTAATACCCATTCATTTTTGCCATGAATATATCTTACTTGTGATTTAAATTTTAAGAAGAGGCAAGCTATTGCACTTTATCAGCCATTGAAAACACATTTTTCAAAAAAAATTTTCACTACCCCTCACTTTTAACCATCCTGCAATCACAGCTAAAAACAAAACAAAACAAAAAGCCCAAACCCCAGTTCTCAAGCAATTGAAAAGCCATGAAGAAGAACATGTACCTCATGGACAGGAAATACTGGACCAAAATCTGCTACTGACTTAACTCTATGACCTTGCCTCAACACCTGTTCTCTCAGCTGCAACATGAAGAAAGCAGTAGTTTTGTCGTCAAGCCTGTGATGATCCTCAAATCTCAGTTCTACAGAGTAAAAATCACCATCAACTTTTAGACTTTTTTTCCTTCTCCTATAACTTCTGTACAAATTCACATGTCAAAAAAAGTATGTTTCTTTCTGACAGAAGAGATTTTATGACTTATCAAGTCTTATAAGTTTATGGAAACACCTTAATTGGAATTTCTTGAGGTTTAGGTTTATTTTGATTCTTTATATGTCAAGTAAATTTTGTTGTAGTTCAAGGTTGTAAGTGTGCTATAAAAGCAAAGAAGTAAGGGCGTCCATGGTGGTGCAAGGGATTAAGCACCGCACTATGAAGCAATCCGCAGCCTCTGCAGCATGAGTTCGATCTCTGGCCGGCCAGGGGAGCAACCCACATGGGGAGGCAGACCTCTCCTGTCTCTCCTGCTGCTCTCCTCAGCAGTGTATTTCAGTCAGTCTGCCTGCTCTCTTCTCCACTCTGTCTCTGGTGAATCCTCTCACTCCCCGAATCTCTGGCCTATACCCCAGTTCTTGTATGCATAAATAAATAAATCTTTAAAAAAAAAAATAAAAGTAAAGAAGTAAATCTTTTTAGTGCCTGACATTCAAAATGTGTTAAATTGAAAGTATCTTTAAACTGAAAAATTAACACACCTAGGAGGACAAATTTTGATTATTAGCTTTTGAAAGGGAATCTTTTTTTTTTTTTTTAATCTGTGGCAGGAATACAATTAAAGCTATTTAGTAGAAATTGTAAAATTGGCCGTACAAATTTGTTTTTTGTGTGTCTCTCAGGCACCTTAGGACTTTTAAGGTAAAACAGATAGTTTTCAACCTATCTTTTAAATCTTTGTGCTCTTTGGTCCTATACTCAGTATAAAGTAACTTCTTACTACTTATGACTACGACATAGTTAAGAAACACATTTGGGTTTCTGACAGAAATGTTTCCCTTGTAGCAGGGAAGGAAAAAAGGATAACATCACCTTTCAAAGTGACTGGGTTTAGTTACTAGAGACATGGATTTTCTCTAGTAAATATACTCTTTTACTTCACTTTATGGCTGGTTGTAAGGGAGCATGAGCTCTTTCGGGATTACATCCTGCAAAGTACCTCGCCTTTTGGTCCTGGGGCAACTGCTTATGCCTCAACCTGGCTGACCTATAGCACCATGATAGTGCCATCTTTGTAGGCAGACTGGCATAACTAGTAGAAGGGACATAGGTAGAGTTTACTGAGTGTCTGCTATGGGTCTGGCGCTGTACCATGATTTCATCTTCACTTTAAGGATTCAATTTTCTTTTCTTTTCTTTTCATTCATTCATTCATTCATTCAAGCACTGGGTACAGTCGGAAGCGCGGGAGGGTGAGAGAATTCACCAGAGCCAGAGTGGGGAGCAGAGCAGGCAGAAGGACCGAAGTACACTGCTGAGGGGAGCAGCGGGCGGCAGGAGAGGTCTGCACGCCATGTGAGACCCTCCTCCGGTGGCCGGGGAGCAGCAGGGCATCAAACCGGTGCTGCAGAGGCTGTGGGCAGCTTCGCAACCCAGCGCTCAACCGCTGCGCCACCGGGGAGACCCGAATTCAATTTTCTTAAGTTGTCTTCCTTTCTAGAGAAGTCCAAGGTTGTTCTGAAGGCCAAATAATGGACTTAAAAATCAGCATTTGGGTGTTCTGATCCCGGTTCAAACCTTGTTTTCTCCTTTTACCTCAGATTTCCTTTTCATAGTAGACTGCCAAGGAATAAATCTGCCTTTTAAAATCTTGCTCCATTCAGTAGCCTCCATTTACATTTCATTTTCCATCTAATTGGTATAATCTTGGCTGATTCCCCCTTTTTGAGTCTCCACCTCCCTTATGGTTCTGTGACACAAATATTCTATATTATTTTATACCATTGGCTAATTTGGTTTTGGTACATTAGTTTTACTCTTGAATTAAATGTAAGCTCCTTGAAGGATTTGATTCTTCTGCATCCCTCACATGGACTTGAACTTGATACATAATTGATATGACCAAATGATTGAGAAGTGAGAAGAACCACTTTTTTGGGGACTGTAACCTCTTCTTAGGATGGATAATACCTAAAGTTTTCAGAGTTACTCATTATTAGAGCAGAAGGAGGAGAAAACGAGTTTTGTTCCTGTCACTTCTGAGAAGGTAGAATCATTCAGTGAAGAATTCACTTGGAGACAAATTTAGATGAAGTCCAGATGTGGGAAATCTGGCCAGAAAGTCTTAACTTTGCCTGTGAGTCACTGAATCTTTGCTTAGTAAATTTTATGGCACTGTAAGAATCATCTTGTGAGACAAAACTTTGAGGGAAGTGAGTGGAACCCCAAATCACTTGACAACATTTTTCTCACTTTTATCTGAAAAACCTCAGTTGGTGCCAGATAGCCAGTTGTAAGAAAGGCCTGAAGGATAATATGCAATTTCAAGCATAATGTATTTCTTTTAATAATATGCATAACATTTTTTAACTATCTTGGTAATATATGAATTGGGGTTATTTTTAAAGAATAATCTTCCCTTTAGCATCAAAGGATTGCTTTTCACAAAACTCTATGGGGTGTTTCACCTCCTTTGCCATTTCCAATAAACACACTAACAAGCCAAGTCTATTTCATTGCATGACCTTTTGTCTTTAGCAAGAAACCAGGAACTTTCTCATGCTCTCTCCAAACTTCTAGACCAACCAGCTCCCTCCTTTTCTTCAAATGTAACAGCAACAGTGACTTAAGTCTTATGAACCCAAATGTGATGAATGTTTTACATTCCTCTTATGATTTCTGCTTGGAGACTTATTTTTGTTTTCACTTAAAAAAAGAATTTAAAAAAGAGACAGAGGCTTAGTTCACCTTTAAACTTTTGTTCCAAAACTGGTGGGCCATGCGAAGTGATAAATCTGGCAGATTTTCTCCTGTCAGAGTGGCCCATCTTAAAGGGCTGATCTCATCATTAAGGCTGTTCTTGGTGCAATAATTTGGAGCTCTCACAGGCTCAAGTGCTATAGTTAACAGTCTTCTCTTTGCTTAAGTGTGGACTTCCCCATTCACATTCTTTTCCTTTGCTATAGCTGATTTGTCTCTGTAATGATAGAATCAGTAGCTTTTATTTTTATATAGTCTTTGGCTCTACTCAATTAGCGTTCCCTTAGGGCTTATTGCCCTCTATCCTATTCTCACCTGTATTGAGAGATAGATATGGTAGATATTGTTGTTTCCTTTTTGTGTGTGAAACCAAGGGTACTGATGGCTTACCCAGTGAATGGATGACAGAGCCAAACCAAGTAGAATTCAGATTTATGAACCATTATTCCTACTCTTTAGTTTTACCATTGAGAATTTATCCACATCGATTTAATGTTACCAGTAAACAAGGTTAGAGATTGACTATATGTGTTGTAATTTTTTAAAAACAATCCCACACTGTTTGTCTTTACTTGATATTTATGTACAGCCAACCTGTCTTACCTATATTGCTTTATCACCAGGAATTGAGACCATGATCGAAGCTGTTATGCAAGAGCTGCTGGTGATCTTAATTCTTGTCATCAGCATGACGCCAGCCAGTTCAAGTAGCTGTAGCTGGGCTAGAGACATGGTGTGGTATCTGGAGAACTTAGTGCAAGGCCTGTTGTCTTGTCTTATGCTTAACACAATATCAGGTAGACATTCAGTAAATGTTTGCTGCTGATGAGGGATTATGAGCCCTAAGCCTCATAATGAGTTTCTAAATTTCAAAAGTATTTTAAAAAAATTACTTCTTTTCTGTAAAAACAGGTGGATTAGTGGATTGCCCAAAGAAATTTTGGGATCAAAGTAATTGGAAGACTATCTGCTAGTTTCTTGCTACTGCAAGGGCAAACTCTCTGGACCTAGTAACTGCATCTTGTAGGCCTTCAGGTGAGGCTCAGAGATTGGGGAAAAAAACAGAGGAATCTACCCTTCGTTAAGGACAAAACCACTGCACTTTATTTTTGCTTCAAGTCCATTCCATACCCAAGGGCAATTCACCTGGTACTCTTTCACCACCTTTATTTTCATTATTTGGGGGAGGAAGTTAAATTGAAGTAGGTAGAGGTGGGCCAGGGCAGAGAAACATCTGACTTAGTCTGCCTACACACACATACTGTGCAGTACACAAAGCAGTCTCACTGCCCTTGCCTTCATCTGAGCCTAATTTGTGTTTCGGTTTTTGTATTTGTAAGTCAATGCTATGGTTACTTCAAATAGTGGCAAAGATTTAAAGAAGGGGCGTGTGCAGGGAGAGGGGTTCTTCCTAGTCCACTATTGCAGAAATATTTTTTTACCAAATAAGAAGCTCTTAGATTGTACTTTACTTGTTTGTACATATATCTACCACCCTTCTTGACCCAGTGACACACCTGTTAACTATAGCTAGTAGCTATCTTTCTGTGTGCTAGAGGTAAAATTAGTTGTAAAACTGAGGCTCAAAGATATATAGTCCAAAATACAGACAAAAAACAAATCAAGCAATTAGTGTGTAATTTAATGTCATGTTATGGTATATGGTGTGAAGGAAAGTAAAGCAGGGTATCACTAGGAGGTTGTAGCCTTCATTGGTGACTTCCTGTGATATTTTTATAGAGATGGTTCTAAAGGCATTGAGTCACTTTAAGTTTTGAAAGTGAATCTGCTAGCTGGGAGGTCTGAGAAGTTAATAATGCTTAGTGAGAGGATGCTGAGGTCACTTGTCAAGTTTGTGGTTCAGACTTACATATCTTTGACTATAAAGCACACATTCTTACAAAGGTACTCCTAGCATGATGTCAGAGAGTAAGCCTGGCTACCCAGAGAACCTTTATGTATATTTATTATTTGTCTCCTTTGTCCTCCCATTATCACTTCCGTCTTTCCCCTTCTTCCATTGCTTTAGCTGGTTGAACTGTATTGATTTTTTACCTCCTTCCTTTTGACTTCTTTTTTTTTTTTTTTTTTTTTTTTTTTTTTAGAGGCATGTTTTTTATTTATTATATTTGTTTGTTTGTTTTGTTTATACATGCACTGGGTACAGCCAGAAGCGCGGGAGGGTGAGAGAATTCACCAGAGCCAGAGCGGGGAGCAGAGCAGGCAGAAGGACCGAAGTACACTGCTGAGGGGAGCAGCGGGCGGCAGGAGAGGTCTGCGCGCCATGTGGGTTCCTCCTCCGGTGGCCGGGGAGCAGCCGGGGATCGAACCGGCGCCGCAGAGGCCGCGGGCAGCTTCGCAACCCAGCGCTCAACCGCTGCGCCACCGGGGAGGCCCCCTTTTGACTTCTTACTGCTTGTACTAATTAACAAGAACTTTGAACCACTCTATGAATTTGATATTCAAATTAATACCTATAGTAGTGAGTCTGCTTCCGGTGCTTTTTTCTTCCTCTGTTCACTTCCTACCACTAATTTAAGGAGAAACCAAAGGATGGGGCCCAAGAATGCAGGAGCTCTGCCTCTCCCTGAGTAGTTCTGTGTCTTTGATGCAAGTAACACTGTGAACATCAGTTTCTTATGTAAAGAGAGGCATTTGGATCAGATGGCCTCCAAGACTGCTTCCTCCAGCTATAAAGTCCTGAGTATATTCTCTGCGTGTGTGTTTGTGTGTGTATGTGTACATGTACTTCTGGGGCCTGGACATTCCACTATCCATATAGAACTTAATAAGGTAGTTTTTATATTTACATCTGTGGAGTTAAAGGTTTTGCTATTCTGATGTAATATATACTCTCTCTTACTGATAATAACTGTCCTTTACTAGAATCAGTAGTTACCATAAACAGAATCAAGGAGTTGGTGTATGTTTGTCTGCACTCCTCCCTGTCCCAATGATACACTAACTTACTCTTCTGCATACCTCCTTACTCCTTCCCCCTAAAACATATACAGACATGTCATTCCCCAAGCTTGTCAGTAAAAAGTAATAATTGTATCCTTAAAAGTTAGTTTTATTTTGGAGCTGGTGGACATAGGAATGTAAGGATGGTCAGATTAAAGGAAAACACACTGCTAATATGTTATTCTCTGTTCTTGGGTTCAGAAAACTGCTGCTGTCCCTTCCACTAACGCATCTGAGAGAAGAAGCATGAAGAAAGGGGTATTTCTTCCATAGCTGAAAAAGAACCAAGGGACTTTCCTTGGAGAGCCTTCCACTCTTGTTTGCCCAGCTTTCCCAGAGAGGCAGTTTTAATGCAGATGAAGGTCAAGGACAGAGAACCTCAATTCTGTTTTTAAGAAAAAGAAGGATGTTAGGGCTTACAACATTGTTGGTGATGTTGGACTTGGATTAATGTACTTAATGTTTGAAGCACAAACTGACCAACCAGAGGAAGTTCTAAAAGTCTTGGCAGCATACATAAAACAATAGTGATTGCATTGGTGGCCTGAAATACTGTAGTGATGGCAGAAGCAGTCACAGAAAGATTTTTCTTTCTGAAAGTTTGTGTTGGCTGCATATGTAGTGTCTCTTCATCGTTAAAATCTTATTTAAACATAATTTCTAGAAACTAACCAGTCAGTTTAAATTGAAGCTAAATTCATGGTCAATACAAATTAAATAAGCTTTAAGAATTTCTTAAAGTTAATGATGTGCCCAAGGGGATAAGTTGTGTTGAATTTTTCAAAGATAATGACTGGCTTAGTGAACAACAGATTTCAATTTCTAAAGCAGGTTGAGACCAATATTACTTTACATCCTCTGATTATTACTCCACAATATCCACTCTTTCATAAACAATTCTCTTCCTGCCCCCCCTTCCTTTCTCTCTTAAATAGGAGGCTGTAATTTTTTTTTTCTGTTCACCTTGTAAAAGCATTTACTTTGCCCTGAAGCACTAGATATAGACACAACATGACCTAAGAAGAATTAGTGGAATTTTATTCTTCTTTCCCCATTTTCACTTTTTTGCTTCCAAATCTATATATTACCAGTGGTCCTTTTGGGGAAGGGAGAAGGACAATAGTAAACCCTAAAACAAAATTCACAGCCTTTTGAGAAAGCACATTAATGGGAATTAGAAGTGAAGTTGAAAACTAAATTCAAAACTTGATTCATGTTTTCATATTGTCTGTACTTTAGAATCCATCACAACATTGGGAAAATATCACAAAAATAACAGTGTATAAAAGTTAAGGAAAATCACCATAAAATAATAAATTAATCTAATTAAGCATAACATTAATATATCCTTCATTTGGAAATGTACGAATTCACATTCACTCAAATTCAAATATACTTCCATCATATAGATTTTCTCAAGGACTAAGAAATGCTCAACTAAAGAACCCACTGTGCGATAATGTATTCATGATAAATCTTAACAACTTTCACCTTTAAAGGGGATGTTAATGGATGATTGTTCTTTGAATCATGCTTTAGATAAAGTTAATAAATGGGACTACTAAAGTGTGTCATTTAAAAAATCTTTTAAAATTAACCTAATTTTAAAAATATAATGCAGACTCTGGGGAAACAGCTGTTAGAGCTTTGATAGAGGTTATGATTTTCAACAGTTGAGCTATAGTTTATGGTACAGATGGTACTTTGGGTATAGCTGAAACAATAATTGATGGTTTCTGCTTCTCTTTTCCTCTATTAGAGTCAAAGAGTGGAATACCTTTTTCCCAAGACAGGAATTTTTCAGTGTCCAATTACAGCCTATATCAAATAAACAACTTTTTCTATTGCATATTTTGTACTTCCCCACAGTGACCTGGGTGTTGGCCTCGCTCCCTTCTCATTATGGTAGGGTTCCCTAGATTTGAAATAATAGTTTAGGGGAAATCCTTCTCAATAGCAACTTTTAATACAGCTTATCTTCTGGCCAAATGGCCTACAACTCTTGTTTTAGAATACTAATACCAAAGTCTTGCATTGCTCCAAAATTATCAAAAACAAAACAACCACAATTAATACTCCTGTGAAGTAAAAATGGTAGACACCTACCATATTCTTTAAAAAATTCAGCCAACAGGGATTACTAGGAAGATAGATCTCAAATTTTGGACATACTCTTAAAATGCTGTTTCAAATAATAAAAAACAGAGCCTATTTTAAAAGGGAAATAATTCTGTAATACAGTTCTTAAGTTTTGTTTTGTGTTATATGCTGACCTAATAAAATTGAATGGTAAGTCATTTTTCACCTTAGTCCAGTGTGTCAAACTTGACAGAGCATGTTTTATTTTTAATTTTTCTGATGATTTTTATTCTGAAAAGTAAAATTGTATGTGGATTTTTAGCATTTGCCAAGTGTTCAGGTAGCATCCTTGAAAGGTTGGTTTGTAGCAACTGCCTGTTCAGGTTTTAATGTAACAATTATGGTTCAAGAAGACACTGATTAGCAAAATTCTTCTATAGGATTTATCTTTTAAATTCATCTTTCTACATAATAAAATATTGTCCAAAATGTTACTCTAGAGACACTAGCACTAGCCTTTAATTTTAAAGTGCATTTTGCTTTTATCCATTGACTAGAATTGAAATAAAAAGAACATAAAACTTACAATAAGTCCCTGTACAAACTGATAGGCTTTTAAAGCAGAATAACATTTGTAAGATTTTTGGAAACTTAAAAAATATTTTACTTTTTAAAATGAGAGTCACCGTAAGTATAAGTTGTAGTCTTAATAGCGTCTTTCTAGACTTTTATATGAAGATTTGTGAAAGGGGTGTGGGTAGGAATTGGCACTAACAAATCCACTCCCCTGTGGAGATGTTCCCACTCTGTCCTTGTAAATCAGGAAGGAGCCACAGTCCGAAGGAAAGGTAAGATCAGGAGACAGTTGTATTATAATATATTCCCCCAACCCTTTTCCAAAAGATTTCTCAAAACATGCAGGATTCAGTGTGTAGCTCGCTTGAAAAGCCTATGTAATAAAGTCATCCCCCACTTCTCAGCACTTAAGATTAAATCCCAAATCAGTTTTCTCCATGGGAGAAAACTCTTTCTTTCAAGTTTTGTGTGAGTTGGAAGGTCTGAACCTCTACAGTTCATTGGATGAGCTTTTCGAAACCTGTCTGCAGTTCGTGATGCTGATAACTTTAAAAGCCACCTACAGACTATCTGGCCGTCTGACAGCAATGCCCCCGGCTGGAGCGGAGCGGCTCTCCCGGGCTTACCTGAGCTGCCGGCGCCGGGGCCGGCGAGGCCGGCGGGGGCCGGGCGGGGACCGCAGTCGCGCCGCGCTGCGAGCGGGCTGTGCGCGCTCCGGGAGTCGCCCGAACAATGCGAGCGGGACGCCGAGCGCGCCCGGCCTATGGGCCTGACGTCACTGCACTGCCTTATAAGGCGCTCCGCGTGTGCGGCGCGGGCGGCGGGGGCTCCGGTGACAGCCAGACCCTCGGCGGCGGCGGCGCAGCGACGCGCCCCGGCTCTGCCGACGCTCCGACCGTGTGAACGGACGGTTGGTGCCCCGGGCTCCCGCCGGGGAAGGGCGGTGAGCGGGTGCGCGGGCGCCCTCCTGCCGGGCTGGCCTAGTCACTGGGGGTCGTAGTCGATCTACGGCGGCTTGTAACGTTGCTCCCTCTAGGGCGCCAAAGCTTCTGCTGCTGCTTCGGGTTTTTAAGTGCACGTCCTGCTATTCTTATTTAAGCTTCGGTAAATACATTTTTGTTACACATTTGCTTTTTGGTTGCTGGAGGGAGGTGGGAGAAGGCAACCAGAAGTCTATTTTTATTTTGAGACATCTTCCTGGGGTGATTTAGTCTTCAAACCTCTTTCCCCTTTGTAAAGAGTCGGGGTCCTCAGAGGATAGTATTTTATTTCCTGATGATGTAACTACCAAACAATTCTTCAAGTGATGATGGGAAGGCCAGATGAAATCTTTTTTTTTCCCCCAGTGTTTTTCCTCAAAGAACCTTCTCGTTCCTCATTTCTGCATGTCTGTGTTTCAACGAAAAGTATTTTAAAGCTAATCAGTTGATTTGGCAGGGAATATATTTATTAGGGAAATTAAATGCTTTGTGCCATACTTTAAAGACACGGTGTCCAAATAGAACTTTAGAAACAGTTTTAATCCATTTGTTCTCTTGACCCAGCAAAGTAAGAACAAAATAGACATGAGACGAAAAAGAAACTGACCAAATATGACTGAGTTAAGACTGTTACTCTCTATGGGAAAGATTTACTTGTCTAAATGCTACTTCTGGTAAATGAGAATTAGCCTCCTAATTACATTGCACATCAATAAGAGAAGTAATCTCTAAAATCCTAGCCAACTATATGAATCTGCTAAATAGATTAGGGACGGGTTGTCTTGTTTGCAAGCTTCAAATGAATTGAGTAGTTTTAATAACTTGAATCTATTTAACTTTTTAAATTACATTAAAATAGGATTGCTTCCTATTATGATGTACATATGTCTATAGAATTACTTCCATATGTTTTTGTCAAACAGGAATAATGAAAATGGTCTGTTCCTTTTTTTTTTTCTTAGTGTGAAGTGGAGAAAGACTGGTTGAAGAGAATACATAATTAGTGAAAATGGTGTGGAAAAAAGATTCAGCTCATCAAAGTTAATGTGTCATCTTTGCTAAACTGTGGGCTCACTTTGACAATGCACTGGATCATTTTACCTGTCTGTTGAGAAACCTAAATTAAATTCACATATATTGTTTAAGAGAAATGACTGCCCGTACTCTTCAGTTCAATTTACAATTTAATATTGATTTTCAGTTTTGTATTGAGATTTTAGATGTTAATTTGTTGGTTCTGTTACTCTGTATTGTGAAGTGTGTTTGAATCTTTTTAGTGTCCTATACTTCCTCATACTTATTAAACATCCTTTTTCAGACTTTGATGCTAGATTTATTCAGATGAGGTAAAATGACTGTTAATGAAAGCTGAAACATAAATACTGAAGCCAAGCTTCAAACTGGTAACATAGGTTATCTTTACCTCAAAGCTAATATTTTTATAATTTGTTTTGTCTCCATTTCCCTCTGATGGGTGCAGAGGTTTCAGAACATTTGAGTTGCTTATTTCTTTCTCACATTTTTGTATTCATGCTTTGTATTTATTTTGATTCTGTGACTTTTCACTTCTCCCATAAAATATGATAGTATTTTTCCCTCTTTTTCTTTTACTAGAATAGCTAAAGAATACAAAAGTGGATATAAGACTTGTCTAAAGTTCTTGGAGCAAAAGAAAATAGGATTATGACTTCTACTCCTTACCTGCTACTATTTTGTTCCCTGAAGCAGAGAACTTTGACCTAGCTATGACTCAGTGTTACAACTGAGGTCATGGAGTGTGACCACCACTCTCTTTGGGAACTAATAATTCTCATTTGTTGAGCAGCTTATTTAGTTCAGGCCAGTCACTGTACTTAGTGCTCTAGATGTACTTTATCACTTAATCTGCACAAGACATTCGAGGTATTATCCATACTTTTCAGATACAGAAACACATTTGAGGTATAAAATAACTTGACCAATTTCATACTGCTCATAAAGCAAGGAATGCTGGAATTTCACCCACTTGTTATATGTGACTTAGTCTTGCCTTCTCCTAATGGTTTGCTCAGAATCTATCAGAGGTGTTGAAAAGAAGTTTTCTGATTTAATTGAAAGGTTTGTATCTCTATTTTCCAGACTGAAAGTTAACAAGAAAAACAGTACTTAACCCTTTTAACAGTCATACACCAGAGCCACTCTAATTATGTAATGGTTAACCCTAGGGAGTGTTATTCAGTTGGAGACATTTTGGATTTTTATATTTACTAAGGTGGTTTTCTTAAGTGTGTTGGTAACTTGTCTTGTTCTTATAAAATTGGAATATTATGACAATTTTCCTGCAGATGAAAGTCAGGTGTCTTGAGGAAAGATGATCTTTATCCAATTGACATAGGCGTACTCACGATCTTTTATGGCAAACACCAGCCAGTCATTGACATTGTGCTCTATGGGGCACATAAATTGAAGAATAGATTTTTATTTCCTTCCCTTTACCAGTCTCTTTGAGATAAAATTTTTGTTCGCTTGGCTTCTGACATATATTTATTACAAAAACAAAAGTGCTATAACCCCTGTGCCTTGGTCTTGACTCAGAAAATTTACTTCCTAGCCTACTTCTGTCTATATGTTGTAGGACTCTCATTTTATAGTCAGGAATTTCCTACAAATAACTAGACCTAGAAATTAAAATTTTGCAATTAGTAGTATGTGTTTATGGTAGTTTGCCCCTTAATCAGCAATAGCCTTAAGTTGTTATTTGGAAATGGTACAAAGAAATTTTCTACTAAGCTAAATTCTGTTTAATATGGAGAATAGGGTTTGTAGGTGACAGGGTGGGAAACTAGGAAGTATTGATTCAGTTGAACCATATGAATCACTTTTGTTGGATAGTCAAAAGCATAGGAAGAATAGCAGCCTCTATTATTCAGGCTAATGCTAGGAGGTTATTACATGGCTACAGAAACTAATGGTTAGTAAGATCCACAGTGTTATTGTTGTTCAGCAGTTTTAAAATACCATTACATACATCAAAGCCAATTCCTTTTAGTGAAGTGACTGCTCTTATTTTCTTTCACATCCTGTCTTCCTGCCTTTGTTTTCTGTGATTCGTTGTCTTTCAGTCATCTGAAAAAGTTTCTGAGATACGTTATTCATAATTTGCTGGACCTTTCTTGCAGCTACCCACAATTTTCGCTACTGGTTCTTTTCATTCATCAAAGATGATGTGCAAGACTCCCTGGAAGGTCTGCTACTGCAAGCTATCTTTGAATGTGACACTGTTGCTTCTTTCTGTCTATAAATTAGTTTAGGTAGAAACACCATAAGGTGCAAGAAAAACTACTCTTTTGTGGGCATGGTCCTGTATGAGAAGCTGAACAGATGGGGACAGATCTAGGACAGCAGGAGGAGCAGCAGAATTTTGTTGTTCTGCATGGCACTAGGCTGCAGTTGGGCTGACAAGAGTGTGAGCCTTTGCTGCTAAGCTATTCCACTTCACAGGACATCCTGTTGCTTAAAGGCTTCTTTCAAGGTAAGTTTGCCCCTAAGCACTGGGCAAGCCTTCTATGTATTCTGTGTTTATAATTCTCTCCTGCTGCTGCTCAACTTAGGAGGGAGTCTGAAGGTGGGCAAATGTAGAATGTGGAGCCAAAAAGGAAGCCTGAGGGTGAAAGCACCTCTCCCTGCCAGGAACAATCAGTTTTCTAACCAACCTCTTCCTTTCACTTTGTATTTCCCAGGTGGTGGTCTGTCACACTCCATTTACATAATGCCCCCACAAATTATATCACCTCCAGGAGTGCAGCACCTCCGCTGAGAGCCTTTCCCCAGCAGTTAGTGATGGGACCGCAATGAATTTAGATTTATATATAGACCCTCTCTCTCTTATCTGGACCCAAATAATTTATTCCAGGCCTCCAGAACCTTTGGAGTTTTCAGAGACTCTTCAACGATTTCTATTGATATTTCAGCTGACTGTGATTTTAAAACAGTGACCAGTATCCTTGAGAGTGACGAGGCTGATTACAGCAACGATTCAGGGAGTGAGAAGCCCCTTATTAACATTAAAATGACTGAGAGTTTAAAAATTAATTTAAAATTAATTTAGTGCCCATCATTATTTGGGAAATGCAGAAAAGTAGAAAAATTTAAACCTATCCCTACACATGAATACTGCCAACTATCAACAATCCAAGCGCGTATTTCCTGTTTTCTAAGCATAGCATAGCAGCTGTAATTTTATATTTGTCTCTTTTATCATGTATATTTTAACCATGTTTGTGACTTTTCTGTAGATGCTGAGTTATTTAAAAATATGTATTTGCCTATTTTTCCTGGAAGTGGTGGTTATACAACTAATTGCTGCCAGCTATCTCCCCTGAAATTGCCAGGGTTTTGGTTCTTCACCAAATGAAACAGGAAAGTCTGTTTAATGGGGATTCCTCTCTTGGTCAAATACCTCCTGGTCTTGGTTTACATGGGATGTGAGCTGGCTTTGGGACTCTAAAAAGTATACCAGTAGGTGAGTAGAATGATTTGTAAAGAATGGAGAATTAATAATGTGACTCTACCATAAGATTATTAAATGGGAAGCAGGAAAAGCCTGCTATTTAGGTCCAGTCCACTTGCTTATTTATTCCTGCAAACATTTTGCGTTTCCTTGGTAACTAATGATAGTTTTGAGAAATTGTTGAACTCAC
Organism: Talpa europaea; assembly: GCF_964194135.1. NCBI lineage: Eukaryota > Metazoa > Chordata > Mammalia > Eulipotyphla > Talpidae > Talpa > Talpa europaea. Next base: position 86,175,895 of record NC_140070.1, read on the forward strand.
AAGAATTACTGCAGAAGTTAAAAAAAATCCTCGAATCACAGAAATTAGAGACGGAAAAGACCTATTAGGTCATCCTCTTTGTCTCTTGCCAGTACAGATTGTTCTGGATGTTTTGTCTAATCCATTTTTTAAAGAGACCTTGTCAAATAGTTTGTCCCTCATACCTATTGTAAATAATGTACTTTTAAAGAAACTGCTCTGACAGATTTTTCTATATAGTTGTAGAACATGATTTCAGGGGAAACTTTTGTGGAGAAAGATCTATGAGTTTGAAAGTATTATTGAACAGGTTTTATTCGTTAGAAGTCATTAGAACAATTTATAATGCCATAAGCATAGTTGACCAATTAAAGGTAAAACAGATGGGTAAGTTAACTTTATGTTTTTTCTTTTTCATTGAAAACTCAAATAGAGCAAAGATCAAGAATAAACTTTTAATCATACAATAACTCATTGAAATGGGTGTAGAAGACCTGAGAAAATAAAGCATCTAGAAAGCAAAGAAAGGCAGGAGTGCTCTGTTAAGCAGTGTGATTGAAACTGTTATAATACATGTATTTGAAATGATAATTAGTATTAATTTACCCGAGTTTCTTCTAACTAGAACTAATTTGGAGCATTGATGAGCTAGTTACCCACTTTATGGATTAAAAATACATTTTTGGCTTCATTTCTTTTAAATTGTAGATCTTTAATGGAGAGGTCTAAACTTTTAATGTTAATTATGTTTTCTTATTTAACGTCATTGTTATTTGGTCATTTTGTACATGGCCAGTGTATAATCAAATATAATATATGTCAGTAGACATTCAATCTACATCATAAAATTCAGGTTTAGAATATCAAAAGCCTTTTATCTACTGTTAGATTGAATTCTCTCTTGAGTGAGAATTTCAGCTTTCAGGGAGTTGGTATATGCATGTTCCAGTTGTCGATGCTCCAAACACACACATTACACAGGTACACATGCAGGCTTTCACAGACATCAAAACCACACAAGAAATGAAGAACAATATAATTCAACTTTTGAGATCAGAAATGGGGAATCTACTTCCCAAAAACTAACTGTAGTATCTTTTCCTTCATTCATGGTGAGCTTCAACAACTAATAGCATGTTTTGTGCATGAGAATTGTCAGTCATATTTTATACCAGTGTGTGAGAAATCCGATGGGTAGAAGGGTGGTTGCCAGCTGATATATTTCATAAATATTTTTATGCCTTGAGAGGCTTAAAGGTTCTATATTCTCCAATTATGCATTGCAAATGAGGTGGAAAATCCACCTTTGATCATAATATGTGTTCACTGGAATGGAATTCAATGAATAAGAAAGGTATTGCATTTTCCCTTCTAAATTCAGCTAGGTAAATGCAGGGAGGGAGAGGAGGATGATTAATAGGAATACAAGAGCCAGACTTCATCTGCATCTATTGTGTTCTTTTCTAAGGCACTCAACTGTTTGTTTAGCACCTTCTCTGTGTTTATCATTATACTGAGTTCATGGCAAGCTGGTCAGGGAACATAAAGCATGTTCCTGCCTAAATGTTGATGGGGATAAAACAAACACATAAACAAAAGCCAAGAAAACAATTTATATTAAATTGGGATCCTGAGTTTAGTGAAATAGGAATTTCTGTAAAATTATCAGTTAGATGTAGACTAATCTGGATGGTCTTCATAAAAGCAGCTCATCTGGACCTGAAAGGGGGAGTAAAGAATAGATGCTTCCTACCTTTAAGTGCCTTTTGTCTCATATTACCATACTTATATTGTTCTTACGTTCTAGTGAGTCATAAACACCTTCTGTGGGGGCAGGGGTATTATTATTGTTGTTAGAATTTTTTAATCTAGTCTGTTTTTACCAAAAACATTTAGTCTGTATTATATAGACCATTGATGTTCTTTGATTTGCTCATGCCATCTTATTTGATAGTTCTTTTGCTACCTTTTTGTTGTTTTCTCTCATTCTGTGGATTCTTTTGAATTTTATTTTTTTCCTGTCCACTTTGGAAATTGCACGCTATTCTTACTCCCTAAGGAATTAATTGCCTATAAGTTCTATCTCACAAATTAAATATTAAAGTCTAAAGCTGATTGGTATTTTTAATTTTCCAAAGAGTTTAAGGATTTCAAAGCACTCTAACTCTGAGCATACCCTCCCAATTTATATATTGTTGTTATATATCTTATCTTTTTTTAAATTCCCTAAGGCATTATCATGAACTATTAAATTTTTCTGTTAGTCAATGTTGTTTTAGATACCTTGTTTTACCCTTTTTTCACAGAAAGATTTTTGCTGAATTCTGAGTTATCACTTGTTTTCTGTCTGTACATTGATTATTTCACTTCTGTATTTCCACATTACTGTTGAAAAGTCAGTCATTGATATAATTGTAACCCCTTTTCTCTCTGGCTGCTTTTATGATTCTCCCTTATCTCTTTTATGCCTCCATTTCATTACAATGCACTGAAGTATAGTATAATTTTATCCTTCCTGGGTTTCATTAAGATTCCTGAATCTGTAGCTCACTGTCTCTTTTCAGTTCTAGAAAATTCTCAGCCAATATTAACTGGTAAAATATGACTTCTGAATATTCTTTTTCTCTCCATACCTTGTAAAACTTAGACGAGACCATGTTCTTTCAATCCCTTAACAGTACCTCTGTCTCAGCCCTTCAGACTGTATTCTTTATAATTTCTTCCAATATGTCTTCCAGTTCACTGATTCTCGTTGCACATGCAATTCTGGTTTTTCTTTCATAAAGCTGCTTATCCCCCCTAATTTGTTTGGCCCTCTATAATCTCCTTTGTAACTGATAATTGAAATTTCTGCAGTCTTTAAGTATCAGCAGTTCTGATTCTGCTTTCACTTCTCTGACTTATAATCCTTATGCATTATTTTCTAGTGTGTTTTTGCATTTTTTTTTTAATGTGAACTCATACTTTATAGATCTTCATATGTGGGAAGTCTGAACTGTGGGTTGAAGGTGACTTCCTCTAGAGAGGATTTACATTTATTTTTGCCAGATGCCAGAGTATTTTCAGCCCAGAACCTCTAAGTCCCAGGTCTTTTGTTTTTGGACCACCCAGTTAGTGTGATTTGGGGTTGAAAATTCTCAAGTGGGCTAACTTGTTATTATGAATACTTAATGGAGTTTATTTCTCTCCTACTCCCAATGCCATAGTTCAAGGAGAATAGTTTTCCTTACAGTTCCTAAAGGTGCTTTTCTAAATCACCTTTATACTGGGGAATTAATTCTTTGCAATGCCAACTTCATATGGAGCACCCTGCTCTTTGTTCTCTGTACCCGGATGATGCCTTGAAAACATAAATATTAAGTTCACAGAATTCAAAAGTGCTCTCAAAGCAAAAGCCAGCCTTAGTGACTTGCATACCTTGGGTTTTCTTTTTTTGTTCTTGAGACAATAGCTTAACATAGCTAATTCCACCATCAAAAATGGACATTTGCACAATATAATCTAGTACTAAAATTCAACCTGCAAACTATGTAGGAAACATCATCTAAAAGGAAATATTTCAAAGTAAAATGTTAGAGCCAATATCTTGACCCTTTATGCTAGGAAATGCAGTTCTAGCTTAACCTCTTAAGCTTTTAAATATCAGCATTTCCATTCACTCTACTAACTGACCACCAGCAGTTTTCAGCTGCCAGATATAACCAGTATTCCAAATATAAGCTCAAATATTGGCAAAATTTGGATTTTAGTTTTTCTTGAGTCTACATGTAAATAGGAATATAGATCTGCTATCTAGGATAACTATGGTCCACTTCTACTTATTAGTTAAATTTATATTAAATGTATTTATTTTCCTGATTTTTTCACAGCTGTTACTCCTTCCTTGGCTAGGCAAGCACACTGGATTATTCTGAGTTCTCTTTTATATAAACTCTGAGTACACTTTTGGCTGGCAGTTTTCTCTACAAATAGAATCACCTTAGGTGAACACAGGATGCTGTGTGTGTGTGTGTTCTCTCAAGGTGTTCCCATGAGGAAATCTGGGGCCTATCAGGACATACCCTTCTACTTTCTGGTATCTCTACTTCCAGTAACTGAAAGTTTTTATAATCTAGGTATTTTTGAATGGTAAACTTAAAAATGTTGTCTGTTTTATCAAATTTCAAGTCTCCCCAACAAGCAACTATAAACCAGAAACACACTATGAGAGGGGGGAGGAGGGAGTAGGATCAAAGCAAGGAAGGATGGAAATTGTATGGGGACTATAACCAAGATGAAAATGCATACATTGTGCAAAAATGAAAAATGATATAAAAAATATATAAAATTAAAAAATAAATAAATAAACCTTTAAAAATTAAGTTATAGCTTTTTTTTTACCTTCCATTCAAATTTTATTTTATTTATTTTTTAAATTAATAATAAATTTTATTTTTATATTCCCCATACAATTTCAACCCCCCCATTCTGACCCCAGTCCCTCCCCTCTTGCCCCCCACCCCCCAAAAAGTGTCTCTGGTTCATAGTTTTTTGTTGATTTTGATTTTCACTTTCTTACAGTTATTCATTTTCCTGGTCCCTTATTTAAGTTTTCTAGATTCCTGCTATGAGTGAGACCATCCGGTATTTTTCTTTTTCTTTCTGGCTTATTTCGCTGAGCATGATCCCTTCCAGCGCCATCCATGTTGCTGCAAATTGCATGTGTTTATCTTTTTTAGATGCTGAGTAATATTCCATGGTATATATGTACCACATCTTCTTGATCCAGTCATCTATTTTTGGGCATCTGGGCTGTTTCCAAAGCTTAGCTATTGTAAATAGTGCTGCTATCAACATAGGGGTGCAGGTGCTCTTTGGAATTGATGTTTCTGTGTCCTTTGGGTAAATACCTAGGAGTGGAGTTGCTGGATCATATGGAAGCTCTATGTTTAGTAGGTCCAGAAATCTCCACACAGCTCTCCATAGTGGTGGGACCAGTTTGCACTCCCACCAACAGTGCAGAAGAGTTCCTTTTTCTCCACACCCTCGCCAGCATTTGTTTTGCTAAGTTATAGCTTTTTGAGGTATGAGCTTTTATAATTTTTTTCTTTCATAGTAGTAATCTAAGAATTATGTAGTTTGATGAAAACAGAGAGCTAATTCTTGTAGTGTAAGTTATCAGTTTACTGTCTTCATAATGTAACTTCTAAATGCTAGATTTTCCCAACCTGTGTGCTCTATAGATAAATGACTTATACTTCCATATTGGAGTCGAGTTCTATGTTGATTGAGAATGGTTTTTGTTTACCAAATCCTTTTATAAAATATATAGATGTTTTAAAATATGATTAGATTTTACCCCCAACCCCAAAGGCATTTTGAAGGCAAAAAATCAGACTCTCTCTTTGCTAAATCCATAAGTGTTTCTATTTATTTCTTTACAGTTTTTTTTATAGAAACTAGGTGACTGACATTCAATATTCCTTTAAGTACTACTCTGTTAAGTGAGATAAAGATGAAGGGAAGTTTCATTTAACATAAAACCATCATATAATAGCCTTTAGTAAACTTAGTTTCTTTCCTGTATTATAATCAAAATTTTTGTGCAATAGGGATGGGAAATAAAACATCCCCTGCTTCAAAGAATTTGCAGTGAGTTGTTGGCTGAAGATATATTAATATGGAAGAGAAGATATGAGACAAACTGATATGAGAGTGACACAAGATATATAAATAAAGTGCCCTTTCTATATAGAGGAAGAAGTTTTGCACATGAAAAGATGTGATAGAGGGTGGCACTTAGGAGTTCTGGTAAAGTTCTTTGACATTTGCTCCTCCGTTGTCAGTGCAAAAGATGTACAGGCACTAATGAGCTGGTCTGGTGCCGATCTGGCCAGAAGAGGATTCACTGGCTACATTACTTTTGTTTGCTATTCTCTTCTTTGATAAATAATCACTTCTTATTTTTTGTTTTTGATGATTTTAAGGTCTGTGTTGCTTATGATTTCTTAAGTTCATTTTGTATCATCACAGCAAGGAGGAAAGCAAATATTTTGATCTTCTACACCCTCTTGCAAAAGATTGTTTCAAAGGTTTTATGTAAGCTATTTCCCTAAGAAACAATGTTATTAGATGTAGAGTTAATTTCCAAACTAGGCAAGTTTGGAAACCCATTAAAAAGCTTAACACCTATATTTAGGTAGCTGCAATACTATGATGATATTGTGGCACAGTAATATTATATCTCAAAAGATTTATTCACAATGTGATTATTGCCACTTTGATTCTGAGGAGAATATTTTTGCAAGATTATAGAATTTAAACTATATTTCAGGTCAGTTAGGTTTTTGGTGGACTAGCTGGGAACCTATGTTTTATATAAAACATGATATTTATTAGCAAATGTGTTCAGGTTCCACTTCAATTCCAGATGAATACCTCCCTGCTATACCATGGCAGCTCCTGGCCAACTCGACTGAAGAAAGTTAAGTAGCTCTGGAAATACGCTTGCCCTCCAGGTGTCATCCTTTTGGGCAGAATGTAGGCTGGCTTTTTATAGAGAGGAAATATTCATAGGTCAGGTGTTCATAACCCAGAGAATGCCTGTATGTACTTTATGTAGCCAAGATGGTTAAACTTAGTATATTTTATTCTTAGCTCTCCCAGATTAAAGCATGTCAGCATGTTCTTTTAGGCAACTTGCAGTCACCCATTTCATGACTGGAAAAGCTGAAAACACCCCCCTTTAAAGGACAAATCATAGTTCAACTATGTTTGCTGTTGGCTTTGTAGATATAGTCAACTGTTGTGCAACAGGACTTTAAAAAATATTTTATCATTCCTGTAACATATAAATGTTAATATTTGTGGGTTCTTCAAGTAACTATATTTTCTTTCTGTTCTTGAGCATAAGCTTATTTTTGGACCTATTTCCTCTTCCAGAAGAGGCCAAGTTCCTGGTAATATCTGCCAAATATAGTTTAAGGAACTTAGTTCAGCAATAACATGACTATATTCCATGTCAATGTTTCTTGACCTGTAGATTGGTTTCAGTGAGCCAAAAGAGGATAATCATTACAGACTAAAAGAAGCATTCATTTCTTGTTACTATACATATAACAGCAAACTTCCACATTTTATCTCCACAGATCTCTCTCATCTTTGGTAGAAAACCCCTTCCTCTTAAATAATCTCCTCATGAGTTAGTGCAGTCAATCCCTTAGCAACTTGAGCTCAGAGACCAGGTGCCTTATTAAAAGACTGGTGAAATGTGGGTAAAATCTAGAAGTGATAGCTAGAAAATAAAAGAATGTTGATATTGGTGAGGGTTTGACAAAGTTGCCCCTCACTTATATTTGATCAGACCCCATGCTGTAAAGATAATCTTATAGAAGAGGCACGCAGCTCGATGGAAGAGGGAACCATTTGCTTCTACAGGGAATTGCTGTGGTTCCATATTCTAAAGCATGAGTCATGGATGTCTTTATGATTACACATCCCTTCTAGCATATGAGGAATTAACTTTAGAGAAAAGGAAGTTAAGAGAAAACAGAAGTGTGAATAACTGCTAATGGTGCTTCTCTGGCTCCGTTCCGTCTGCCATTCCATCATACATAAAGGGGGTAGTTCAGAGATTCCTTTCCTGGCAAGTAAGTGGCAACATATGTTTGAAACAGTGAATGGAAACTGTAGGGAGAAAATGACAGGCATATGGCATTAGGAAGGCAGGGGAAATTTGTTGCCTTAATGTTAGCCACATAATTGGTATACTCTTCTAAAGGGGCTGTTTTACTTTGAAAAGGCTGTGTGCCCTGTTAGTATAGCATTTCCGTGTATGGAATATATAATTTTCTAGGGTTTTTCTTTTCTTTTCATGAATGGTAGTCGCATTAAGCCATTGTTGCTACGCAGAGGTCTTGAGAGAAAGGTTGTCAAAAAGGAAAGATAGAACCTAATCAGAAATTACATTTTTTAGGACCCCTTATTATAAAGTAGTAAAAATAGAGAATGGGGAAGCACTTAGGAACAATTACTTTGAAGGGCTGAAAACAGAGGAATGGGTTCCAAATTACTGTCCTCAGGTATGTTCTTTAAGTGATAATTCTACAATGACAATGTTTGTGATTTGTTGCCATAGCAACTAAATCTTTGCTCATAGTTTGAGATTCCCCAGATTACTTTAAAGGGCAAGAGTTGGATTTTTTTTTTTTTGCAAACTATGAATTAATCAATATTTACTTTTTAACAAACAAAGTGCAATGATTTACCTTAAAAAATATTTTCTTAACAAAAAAATCAATGTATACAAAGGGTACTGACACCCATTTCCAATTGTCAGTAACTGTTATAGAGATGTTTTGTGGGTATATGGAATGAAAGATATTTCAAACAAATATTCTGCATGCAATTACACAATACTTAGGACCTGTTTTGCTCTAATTCTTTATGTCCAATCTCAAAGTCTCTTTCTTTTAAAATAGAAACCTAGGAAAATCAGCTAAACAAATTTTTTCTTTATTTTGCTGCTTAAACATAATGTTTGTTATTGTATTATCTTTTTTTAAAGATTTATTTATTTATTTATTTATTTATTTATTTATGCAAGAACTGGGATGTAGGCCAGAGGTGTGGGGGTGAGAGGATTCACCAGAGACAGAGTGGGGAGCAGAACAGGCAGATCTACTTCCCACTGCTGAGGGGAGCAGTAGGTAAGGCATAAGAGGTCTGCTGTGCCATGTGTGTTAGCTCCCTGGCCAGGGATCGAACTCATGCTGCAGTGCCTGGTGATAGCTTGATAACACTAAGACTTTAACCTCTGTGCCACCAGGGAGGCCTCTGTTACTGTATTATCTTGATTGAAAAATCTCCATTGAAAAAATCATGATTTTGCTTATTGGTTCTCATAAGCCAGCTCCTGAAATTGGAAGAGGCTTGTTTTCTGAACTACCTGATTTTTCTTCTGGGCAAGAAACATTTTGGGATGGTTCCACCATCTCTTTTTAACTTATTTCTTAGGCTCCTCATAGATTGAATTCTCTCTGATAGCAGCATGGATTTTCTTAGCCATCTCCTCCATTATGCCAGGAGTTACATTGTTCTTTATGTATTGAGACAATTGCTTCTTATAAATATCTTCATCTTCTTCCATTGAGTAACTCATGTAATTTGCAACATTCTGACTCATGGTTTGCTTTTCTGATGTACTTCTGCATTGAATTCTTTGCTTCCTGAATCATAGGCAGAAATTGCTTGATACTGTGAGGAATAGATAAGCTTCCATCCACAGCTCCATTCAGGGCTCCCAAAACTTTATTTGTAGTAGTAGTTCTAGCAAGTTCTGATCCAAGTAGCAAGTGAAGGCACCAGGTCGACCATCAATTCTTTCCACATTGTGTTCATCCCCAGTCACCTCTACTTAGCCTTCATAGATCTTATCTATGCCAAACCTACTGAGATGCCTGCAGGCCAGTAACAGGCCAGTACAATATACTGCATCATGATTTGACGCATCAACCTTCACACCTCTCTTTGGGAGTTCATGAACATAAGCTGCACAAGTATTCATATCTACTATATGGGCATAAACAATCTAACAGATGATATCTCTATTGGTTACATGAATTATCATCATATATTTGGATGTGTAATATTTATTTTTATCCTGGTTTACCAGGTGTTTCTGAACATAGTAATCATAGTTTTACTCTCTCTCCTTCTTCTAAATTTCACTGGGTATCTCTTGAATTGGTCTTATTCTTGACAGCTTTAAACAAATCAGCATCTGCAGAACAGATACCAGCATCTGCAACTCACCACAGACCTTTATGCCCAGTGCCCAATTTTTCTTCTGTAGTAATATATTTATTTCTAACAGGTGGACATTTGATATGTGTACTTCTAACAGGTGGACATTTGATATGTGTACATTCATACATAAAAATGTATGTTCATTTTTCATAGCATCTTAGTATTTTTGTTTTGTTCTAATGTGAATTGGGCAATCACACAAGGCAATCAAAAGAAGATACGATTAAATAAAATACATCCCCTGAGCACTAAATCTGAAATTCTCATAGAACTTTAGGTACATTTATTAGATAACTGTTAATGTAAATCAGATTCCTATTGGTATTTCACATCACCTGGGAAGGGCTGGACACACAGAAAAAAATAGAATGACTTCTTTTTATTTAGAAGATTAGAGACAGCTACCATGGATGTGCTTTTGATTATACTAGGAGAGATGTTTGTGTGATTTACTTAGAGGCTTAAACTAGAAATTAATTTCTTCTTTTCTAAAAATCTTTTAAGAGAAGTATCTTCTGGTATTGATTGGTCTTCATTTTGCATCATATGAAATGTCTGCTGAGTTTTTTTTGAACAGAACATTTAGTTATAGTTTTTCAAAGCAGATTGCTGTATCGAGTACCAAGTTATTACATTCTTCAGGCCATTTCTAATCATGATACATTCTTTTGCCCTTAATGAACATTACTAAAGCACTAGAGTTAAAAATAGAAATCACATTTTAAGATCATATAGGAAATATTCTACCTAATTCTTTCTATAAAGAAGTTTTTCCTGAATTATATTGACTAGTTATCATGTATAAAGCTTTTGGAAATATGTGAAATCTGTGGGGAAGCCATTGTGATCACTGTTGTTGCTTTTTTCCTAGCAGTTTCTTAACTTCATTGGCATTCTTTAGCAAAATATTTCTAAGATCAAGTGTGAAGAAGAAGATTATAAAAAATGTACTGTTCCTGAATTGTTATGATGGACAATTTGAACTCCTGCCTCCATCTCGATTGTGACTCCACCATGGTCCACCTTCAGGGTATCCTTTCTTAATGATTATGTCATTCTTAAAATTCATAGTGACTAAATTTCAGGCATTCATTCGATTCTCTTAGGTTTAAGAGAAATCATTTAACCCTCTTCTGTGCTAGTGAGGTCTGAATAACAAAGATGGTGATGATGAGAATTTAATAACTAATTCATGCTTGATGCTTACTGTGTGTAAAATACTATTTTAAATATTTTATGTTTACTTTATGTTTACACTTTATGTTAATTCATTTAACCTGTACAACAGCCTATAAGGTATCATTATTATTACCATTGAACAGAAGGATAAAAATTGATGAAGAATAGGAAACTGAGGTAGTATAAATAACCAGTATTCAAAACCAGTAAGTTTGGCTCCAGAATCCACGTTCATAACTCTTTGTTACAAATAAGCTATACTTTCATTTAACATTCCCCACTCCCCCACTTAAAGTTCCTCAGAATAGCCATAACATACCAAATGTACTGATTGACTAACGTTGCCTCTTTCTGCTCTGCCACACAAATCTAAAGCCCTCCTACTCAAGCTGGTCTGCACATCGGAATTATGGGGGGAATTTTCGGCACTATTGATGCTTGCATCTTAGAGATTCTGACAAATTGGTGCATGCTGGATAGCAGGGAGTTTAAAAGCTTCTCTGGTCATCTAATACCTATTGAAGTTTTAGAACCACTGACTTAAATAAAGGAAAATGAAACTGGCCTACATACAAGCACATTTCTAAGGGGCTGGAGAATGGAAGTCATAGAACTTGGACCCTGGAGCACCCAGGAGTTAAAACTATCAAGCCAGTTAGCCTTTCTTCTTGTTACAAATTGTGAAGGCTTGTGAGAAATACCGAGTGGAAATGCTGGGGGTTGAAAATTACCCAGAGACTAAATTGAGTATACTATTCTTTTGTTATGGGAAAAGAATTAGGTAAACATTAGTATTGCTTCAGTAGTAGGTTCTTACATGGCCATTGAACGTATGCAGGAAACTTGTTTAGATAAAATGCTACAAGTGGCAATAGGATAGTGCCTTGCTTCATGGTTGCCAGCTTATTGCTCCAATGAGAAGAGTAGCCGACTTTACTAAAATGTTCAGGAAAATTGATATTTATTTCAAATGTTTATGGTTTATCGTCTCAGAAGATTAATGCCAAATCCTCAAAAAATGTTGTGACGAGCGATGACTCATTTTAGCTCATGTCAAAACAATGTGGTTTTGTAATTTTCTTGTCCCTGGATAAGCTATTAAACACTAAACAAAATGCCTCAGAATGAAACCGAGTGTTTTATATTATGTACTTTTGCTTGGCCATTAGCCAGATATTTGTTGGGATAGCTCACTGCCCATCAAGACCTGTGATTTGCTCCAATGATACTACACAGTTTACACTGCTTATAGATCAGTGGTATGTATTCTGAAGCTAAATAGTCAAAGCTCAGTTTCTTTGCATAAACAATTTGTGTAACTCTATGCTTAGCCCTGTGATTTTTCTTTGTTAAACTGTGGATAGGATGTAACTAATGGATAGGTATTTTTTTTTTTTTGCATTATCTTGTTGATAAATAGCATGGATTTCAAGAAGCATAAGAAGAATTTCATGTGTGTGTGTGATATGTAAAACTTGTATATGTATGAGATAAGATATATGGTATAGCTTACACTGAAACAAATATTTGTTTGCTCATCTTATCTCTTGTAGAGTGCAGCATAATGTTTTGAATGTAGTAGGCACACAAAATATGTGTTGCTGATAATAATGATCCTAATAAACAGGTGACTTCTGTTAATTTTCTGTGGTCTGTCAGTACTTTATAAGATGTAATAAAAATCATACTTAAGCTAGCTACATTTTATTTTTTAGGAGCAAAATGTTTAAGTGATTGGTTTGCTTTCTCTGACTTCCCAATAATGAGACTATTTAAAATGTTATATTAGACATTTTTAAGATTTTTTATCTGTGTCATTAATTCTTAAGATTACTGAGAAGACATTCTCAGTACCATGCACATTTTTTTGAGTAGACTTTTCAGGGCATGATCTTCTGACAGTCAAAAATGTGGGTTCGTTCATGACAGTTTGTATCATATCCAACACCTAAGAGAGAGTGAGCACTCAATTGATATTTGTTGATTGCACATATATTCCACTCATACTCATTTCTTAGGCAACAAGAATCAGTTTCTTCAAATGCAGTTCCATGAGGGGATTTGGGGAAAGGTAGTTGAAGACTAAATACCTTCAGGGTGATTCTATAACATGTAACAGATTGTCATGTCTAACGAAGTTATCCTCATGCATAAGGGTATCTAGCAATCAGCCCATTCTAAGATGAAAAATGATATAGAGTGGTAATTCAAGCTGCATCTGACAACTATAGTTGATCCAAGAAAGAATGCTTGGATTACAACCAGTTGTTACTGTTAGACACCAGACAATCCAGAAAGGTTAACAGGTCGACAAAATATTTGTCAGGAAAATTCACACTAAATATCATGCTTTTAGTTTGGATTAAAAGTGTTGCAAAGATTGAAGTGGAAAAAAGATATTAATAAAATCCTAAGCATGTGACAGGACAAACAAACTCTTGTTCACTGAAACCTAGAACTGTTAGAATCTAAGTCTTGAAGGAATTGCCTTTACACAAAGCGTAGAGGTTTACTTAGAGGGTACATTGCCTCATAGTTAGAGTATAGACATAGGTCAGACTTCTGGGTTCAGTTCACCCCTCTGCCCTTCCAGACCCCCTAACCCTCCATCCCCCCTCACACACATTTCCAATCCTGTGTCCTTAGGCAGCTTATGTATCTTCTCCAGCCTCAGTTACTTCATCTGTTAAATATGTTGCTAATAATAGTACCTATCTCATAGGGTTGAAATGAGGATTAAGGGTTAAGTGAAAAACACTGAAAACAGTAGCTATGTGTATACATATGTATATATTTAAAGTATTTGCCATATTGGTAGATTGGCTAAAAAAAGTAGGTTTAGTAGAATTTGATAGACACACAGATGAATCCAAAATTGTATATTAAGAATAATTCACCTTTTAAGATTGCATCCTACAGGCCCTTACACAGCTTCTTTAATGCACATGGTTAGAGATGAGGACCTTGACTGATCTAGTGTCCTGACCCAAAAAAGTACTTGTTTCTGTTTTAACTGAGATGCTTCAAACAGAAAATTATGCCGTGCCCCTTTCTTGTTGCCCACACTGAAATGATGATTAGGACACTGTCCTCGCTTCATTTACTTGTACTAATTTGTCCTAAATGAAAAACTCTTCATTTGGTAATAGAAAATTTTGGCTTCAAGTAATAGAAACAAGCCCAAGCTAATTGAGTTAAGGAGATCTTTGGCCAGGAAAAGTAACTATTGAGATAGGCATCTTGTTTTTCTAAGCAAATGCTCCTATTTCAGGATCTGAGTGGGCCTTAATCCATTTACCTGGTTGGAGTTGCCCAGTTTTTAGAGGAACACTTTACATTTCTGGCAGCAGGAAGTGTGATGAATGTTGTTGTTATTGTTGCTCTTAATGATAAGTATGTGGTTATTATTCTTACTATAAACAAAGGTCTGTAAAGACCATAAACCAGATTGTTTAACCATTAGAAGGTACTTATTTTGTTATTCTATCATTTGCTAGTATTTTTGTTCCTAATCTTGGATCTTTCAGTGGGGAGAGAAAATGTTACTTTCATATCAAGTACTTATAACCACTTTTGGTAGCAGAAACTGCTTGGTAAAATTTATTCAGTTTCAATCAAAAGAGGTGTTTTAGCACTGGCATTTTTCAGTGACTTAATTAAAATAGGACCTTTAAAAATTATATTTAAAATAGGATATTCCATTAAAATGAGGTCAAAGAGTTTTCCAAACATTAAATTTTTGTTAGTTTGATATCTTTCCACTTCAAACCTAGTAAACATGGAGTTTTCCTTACCTTTCTTACATTTTTCTCCTTTTCCTTATAGCTGCTCATTGCTTTTCTGTTACCCTGAGGTTCATACTTAGTATAACTCGCTATCTGTAGTCTCTACCTAATCCTTGCCTCCTATTTCTGCTTGCCTTCTTTGGGACTGTCTCTGTTTGTCTTCTCCTGTTCTACTGTCTTTAGTCTCAGTTGTCTCTTTTCATTCCATTTCACTGTTACTACAAATCACAATTTTCTCTACAAGTGGCCAGCCTCTTTCTTCCTTTCCAGACCCTGAAATTTCTTGAAATACTCACCACACTCAATGTATTTACATTCTCAACACTTCTCTTTGGATCCTTGACATCTGATTAGCATCTGCAATTCTGATGAAATTGTTCTCCCAGACTCTTTAATGACTTTATCACATCCAACAGGTTTCATTCTCTGCTGCTTTATCCTCTACAACTTCTCTGTACTACTTAACACAGTAGACTGCCTACCTATCTCCCCTCCTCCTTGAAATTCTCCCTTTGGCTTTCAAGGCACTGGGCTCTCCAAGTTCTCTTTCCATACCGTAGACTACTTCTATGCTACCTTCCTTGATACCTTATCCCCCACTTCTTATCTTCTGAGTATAGGCATTTGCCTGTACTATCCAGCTGCTTTCTCTTGGTACTACTTTTCCCTTGGTACTCTTACCTACTCTTACTCTTTCGGCTTCCCCCTCTATACTTTAACTCTCAAATCTTTGTCTTTAGCCACTGCTTACCTCAGTTCTGTCTAGTTGCTCCTAGATTTCTCACCAGTTTGTCAAGAACAGCATTGCAAAGCCAAACTCATCCATCTCATCCCATTGGTGTTTTTAGGGCCAGTCTTCCTGTCACCAAGACTGATCAGAGTTGCTGAGTTCAAGCATTTCTGCCTCTTGCATCTTCAGATGTAACATATCCCATTTCACAAGTGATAAGCATTATTTTCCCATTTTTCTCTTTTATTGAAATATAATTAAAAGATGTATATATATATTAAATATACAAAATATAACTAATACTTAGTAAGATGCACATACATTAAATGTACAGATTAATCGGTGTTTACATATGTATATGTCTGTGTAAAAACTCTACCCAATTCAAAATATAGAATGTTTCCAATAATGCATCAGGCCTCCTTTGTGTCACCTTCAGTGGATACCTACTTTCTTCCTAAGTACCATTTTGATATCTATTACCATAGATTAACTTCACTTATTTTTAATTTCATGTAAATGAGCTCTCATTAATAGAAATTCAGCTTCATATAAATGGAATTTACATTGCCACCAGAAATGTATTCAAGTCCTTGTACCTTCCTTATCTATACTTGATGTTATCCGCTTAAGGATGACCTTTCTGGTAGGGCTGTAGTATTATTGCATAGTTTTAATTTACATTTTCCTGCTGATTAATAATGTTGAACTCCTTTTTCACATGTTTATTTGAATATCCCCTTCGATGAAATGTCTCTAAAAGCTCTGTCATTTTTATATTGGGTTATCAGTCTTTTTGTTTTAAATACCACTCGTATGATTTCTATATATCTTTGGGATATTAGTCTTTTGTTATATATATATATGTGTGTGTGTGTGTATATATATGCAGATATCTTCTCTCAATGTGTGACTTGCCTTTTACCCAATAATATATTTTCGTTAACAGAAATTATTAATTTTAATAAAGTTCAATTTATTAATCTTTCATGATTGGTGCTTCTTTATGTCCTTTTCAATAAATCTTTACCTACTTAAGATTCTGAAGATAAAATGAGGCACATAGAAATTAAGTAGTCTGTACCATGATTGTGAGAGACTGTTAATGATCTTTAAAACATCATTCGGTTCTTTTCCTCCTTGCAGACTTTCTAACTGTTGGGACAAGCCCGAGCATACACAGGGCCAAACTCTGCCCCCTGATTTCTGGACACTGCCTAAGACAGAAGGATTCTGACACCTGCACAGTATCTTGGTTTGAACTCCATCCCTAATGTTCTGAGTAAGGGGCGCAGTTGGGAAGGGCATGAAGCTGAGTGACTTTTTTTTTTTTAAAGATTTATTTATGCATACAAAAGCTGGGGTACAGGCCAGAGATGCGGGAGTGAGAGGATTCACCAGAGACAGAGTGGGGAGCAGAACAGGCAGATTGACTGGAATACACTGCTGAGGGGAGCAGAGGGCGAGTCAGGAGAGGTCTGCTGCGCCATGTGGGTTGCTCCCTGGACGGCTGGGGATCAAACTTGTGCTGCAGAGGCTTCGGATTGCTTCATAGTGCTGTGCTTAACCCCTTGCGCCACCAGGGAGGCCCTGAGTGACCATTTTGTGAGCCTTTAAAAGGGAGTGATGCACTTGGGCTCCCTCTCTGTCTTTTTGTTGGAGTGGCTATGGAAAGGAGCTGCCCCACCAGGATTCTTGACCCCCACCCCTAAGAAAGCCCCCAACCTCAGTTGCAGCCAGCCTGTGCTCCATACTGCTGGTTCTAATAGCTCCAACTCTGTTTTGTACCATCAGTCAGTAACTGGACCTCCCTCTCCCTCTACCATGTTTAGAATAAATTGTTGGGTTTTCTGCCTTCTGCTTTGCCAAAGGCCTTTTGTTTGTATTTGTGGAGGTTGGTGACCATATCCATATACCAGTGAGAGAGGTTCTGACCCAGTGACAGAACTAGACATTTCTAGCTTTCCCTGTATTGAATAGTGGCTATGTGGGTTGGAATGTGAATAGAAGAGATGGTCATCTCCATCTGTAAAGCAAGATACCTTTTGTGTGTTTTACCGTTCTTCCTCACTTTCTCCATACCCTATACAATGAAACATAGATATAGTAGGCTTTCAGTGTTGATCTTATAGATGAAGACAATACTCTGAATGATCTCCTGGAACAGAGTCCATTTAAATTTATTTATATATTTTCTAAGATTACATAAATAATAAAGGTAGCACTAGTGTTACCTTTTTCCTTGAAGCCATTCCTGATACCCTAATTAGTGCTCTTTTCTTTCTACTACCTTGAATGTTTTTCACTTCTTCAATAGGGATCATGTGTTTGGTTTCATATCCTACACATGGTATACTAGGCACTCAGTATTTTGAAATGAATGAAAGCATAAGCTAGAAAATAAGTGAATTTTTCAGGAGTTAAAATTGTATATTTAGTAAAAATATTTAGAAATGTTGATCTGGTTATGCAATGAGTATAGCCTCACTAGAAATTTAAGCTCTTTCTGTACTTTACTTTTGTGCCTTCTCTATGGTGAGGTTCTAAACCAACAGGTCTGAATCAGTGGATTTGCTGTGCTGTATCACTTTCAGCTTCCTTAACACAACTCATGCAGCTGGATATCTTAGTACTAATTACTGACATTGTATGACCATGACCTCATCTGACCTTTTAGCAAGCCAGACCTTTCTGACTGCTATATAGTGAGAAGAGGTTCAGGTGGAAAAAGAGATGCAATTTTCTATTTGAGGCAGATGATTTGAGTTGGACAACTTTGTGACAACTGGCACCACTCGGGTTCTCTTGGCATCTTAAAAGAACATTTGAGCCATATTTGAGATGCCATTGTGTTCCTACCTCCAAATGCCACAGTTGGAGATTCTCACTCAGTATGTTTGGGGTTAGGCCCAGAAAGCTTTAATTTTATATCGTTCCCTTGACAACTCTGACAATAGCTTACTTAGGTTTCGGAACCACAAGTGTAGAATGGTTAAGAAAAAATGGTTTGGGAATCAAATAGACCAGAGTGTCCTAATCTCTACAATGACTACCAATTTAATTTTGTGAAAGTTGCATAGTGTTTTTATCTTTAGTTGATTATTTCAATATTATTTGGACAATAGCAGTATCTATCTACTTGAAAAAGATTATTATGAGGGGTAAATGAGATAATCTGTGTGTGTGTGTGTGTGTGTGTGTGTGTAAGGGAGTATTACAAAGAGATGATTACCTAGAAAATATAAAACTTGATTGTTCTATTGCAGCATTTTCAAACAACTAAATAGTTAATGTCATAATTTAGGGTCTGGAAGCTGAGGTTGTGGGTGAGAGAAATGCAGACTACCCTACATTTCAAATTCCTGCCTCTCATAAAATTATCTAGTCAATATCAAAAAGAGAATAGAGCATAGGTACTGTGAACCTGGGGTTTGCTGATGCTATCTCCAAGGAAAACTGAGTTTTGAGGGTGTGTGTGTGTGTGTGTGTGTGTTCATGGATGAGTGAAGGAGTGATGTGGAACCCCTTAGGGCAGGAGGGAGGGACTAGGAGTGGGAGAGGCATAACTTCGGAAGGTTTCTACAGCCACTCCTTGTACCTTAGTTATTTGTTAGGAATTTACTCCCAAAGGTAGTAGTGAATAATGAAAAGTTAAATTTTGAAGGCAAACCACTTTCCTGGCAAGCGCAAGATTTCTTCTAAGTAACTCAGAAAGTCTCCACGGCAAGAGAATGGATGGAATCACCTTAAGAGTCTTATTTACGGAATGAAGTGATAACATAGCTAAGGATTGAGTGTCAAGCTAGGAATATATAATCTTTGTGTCTGTGTGTTAAGAGTTTTATCTACATGGATTAAAAAATTCACTGCAAATTTTAGCTCACTCTTGTAGTAACTTACAGTTGATATCAGTTCTAATTAATTTAGATAATTTCGACTTATGTTTAATCACATTTTGATTCAGTTTGCATTCAACTGTTTATTGAATTCTCACATTGCCTGGAGAGTAGGTGATGAGAGTCATGGTCTACAACTCTTTTACTTTAGTGACCCTTTCACAGTGAGAGATCATTTATCATTGTCAACAAAAACAACAACAGAAAAAAAAATTGTCATCTGACCAGAATGGATAAGAAAGTTCAATTCCTTTGATACAGAAGCATATTTAGAGCTGGTATTTTAATTAGAAATAATATTGATTAGTTAACAGTTAAGGGCTTCACTTTGGGGTTAGGTTACTCTCATTGCTCTTTTAAATATTCAATAGTTTTAGTTAACCAAAACCCATGGAATTCTTAACAGAGTTGGTTTATGTATAATTTCTACTATTGGACTCATGAACTTAAATCTTGTCTAAAAGACTGTATGGATTTCAGAGACTTAAAGACGATTAAAAGGCTATAAAATTTTAAATAACTTCAGCCAGTGAGTATGTTTACCTAAATGTGTCATCAAACTTCTCAGTTTTCTGGTTAGAAAACCGGTTTGAGACAGGCTGACTCATACTGTGGACTGATAGAATTCAAACACATTCAGCATTCTCCTGGCTAGACTAATGCAACAAAAACAGAGTTCTTTGAGCTTTTAGAGTGAAGTATTTCAATTCTCTAATAAATCTTCCTATCACTACAAACTTTCAAAGTAAATATGCACGTGTCTTCACAGTTGTTAGGTGCTGCGTGAGGTGGCAGAGACAGAATACTGAATTCAATACCTCCTTGCCATTCTTTTTTTTTTTCTTTTCTTTTTTTTTTTTTTATAAATTTTATTGTTATATTCCCCATACAATTGCAGCCCCCCCATTCTGACCCCAATCCCTCCCCTCCCGCCCCCGCCCCCCTAAAAGTGTCTCTGGTTCATAGTTTTTTGTTGATTTTGATTTTCACTTTCTTATATTCATTTTCCTGGTCCCTTATTTAAGTTTTCTAGATTCCTGCTATGAGTGAGACCATCCGGTATTTTTCTTTTTCTTTTTGGCTTATTTCGCTGAGCATGATCCCTTCCAGCGCCATCCATGTTGCTGCAAATTGCATGTGTTTATCTTTTTTGAATGCTGAGTAATATTCCACCTCCTTGCCATTCTTAAAGGAAATAATTTTTAAAGATAATCTGAAAAATATTGATGGTTAACCCTTGGATTGATACATGTAATGCTCTGTAGTTCTAAATAGTATCCCTACATGTGAATAAAAATTTTCCTGGGTTTATATTTACTTTTGAACCACATGTGTGTGCCCAAGTAGTTGCCCATATTCTCAATTAGCCCTTTTGCAAGAAAGTAGATAGCAAGAATATTTCTGTTCATTTTGCAGATGGAAACATCAGCACAAAATTCAAGTTATTTCTTTATCAAGATTTTTTTTTTTTAAATTAAAGTTGCTCAACAAATTTGGGGCCAAATTCAAAAGGTGGCCAAAGACTGTGATATTCTCTATGCAAGTCTAGCTGATTAGTTCTTTTCAAGGATGAAAGGGATGAAGATTGGAATGTCTTCTTGGCAGAGCTTGGATACAGTTTAAAAAAATAGATGCCTCTGTTCCTTTCTCTTTTCCAGTTAGTTTTATCTCATTGCCATTTGTTCACATGTTGCTGCAATTAGCTAATTTTAGGCCAGGCAAGAGGGATTAGATAGCATATTATACAACCACACCTCCCTTTCTGGGATTTAGGATGGAATGAGATTTATTTTTCCATTTACTTTAGCCAAATGGAAATGTACTTCTCCAGTCCCATTTTACTGTAAAGTAAGTTTTTGTCAGGAAATTGAACAGTAAATGGGTAACTTGGAATTTATATCTGAAGAGTGTTGCCCTCTTTTGATTGTTTTGCTTATAATAGTAGTTTTCTGGTTGTATTATTATTATTATTATTATGATGTTCTTTCCAAATGTGACTCTGGCACACTAACACAATAGTTGGTTTACGCTGTGGGCACTCTTGATTACCAATGATGGATTGAGATTTTTCTTTTTTTTTTTATAAATTTTATTGTTATATTCCCCATACAATTGCAGCCCCCCCCATTCTGACCCCAATCCCTCCCCTCCCGCCCCCGCCCCCCTAAAAGTGTCTCTGGTTCATAGTTTTTTGTTGATTTTGATTTTCACTTTCTTATATTCATTTTCCTGGTCCCTTATTTAAGTTTTCTAGATTCCTGCTATGAGTGAGACCATCCGGTATTTTTCTTTTTCTTTTTGGCTTATTTCGCTGAGCATGATCCCTTCCAGCGCCATCCATGTTGCTGCAAATTGCATGTGTTTATCTTTTTTGAATGCTGAGTAATATTCCATGGTATATATGTACCACATCTTCTTGCTCCAGTCATCTATTTTTGGGCATTTGGGTTGTTTCCAAAGCTTAGCTATTGTAAACAGTGCTGCTATAAACATAGGGGTGCAGGTGTTCTTTGGAATTGATGTTTCTGTGTCCTTTGGGTAAATACCTAGGAGTGGAGTTGCTGGATCATATGGAAGCTCTATGTTTAGTAGGTCCAGAAATCTCCACACAGCTTTCCACAGTGGTTGGACCAATTTGCACTCCCACCAACAGTGCAGAAGAGTTCCTTTTTCTCCACACCCTCGCCAACATTTGTTGTTGCTAGTTTTTTTAATATGTGCCATTCTCACTGGTGTAAGATGGTATCTCATGGTAGTTTTGATTTGCATTTCCCTGATGACAAGTGATGTTGAACATTTTTTCATATGCCTGTTGGCCATTTGCATTTCCTCTTCAGAGAAGTTTCTTTTTAACTCTTCTGCCCATTTTTTGACTGGATTATTTTCTTTGTTGTTGTTGAGTCTCATCAGCTCTTTGCAGATTTTTGTGATCAGTCCTTTATCATTAGTGTTGGGTGCAAAAATGTTCTCCCAGTTGGTGGGTTTTCTCTTTGTTTTTGTTATTGTCTCTTTTGCTGTGCCAAAGCTCTTTAATTTGATGTAGTCCCAGCTGTTTATCTTTGCCTTCACTATCACTGCTTTGGGTGATGTGTCTGTAAAGATGTCTTTGATGTGCAAATCACGTAGTGTTTCACCTATATTTCCTTCTATATATTTTATGGTTTCAGGTCTTATGTCTAGTTCTTTTGGATTGAGATTTTTCTACGTGACAAACTTCTTAGGGTAAAGAAGAAACACAATGTAATGGCCCACCGTGTCTACACACCCTTGCCCTAACTTATTTATCCTCAACATAAACTTAATTCTACAAAGTGCTCTTTTTCATTCCTTTGTACCTATGGGTGCAATTCTCTTCCTGGAATACCTTTCCCCTCATTTCTTCCTGATAAGAATTCACTCAGCCTTTAAACTAACTGCTCCCTGCTGGAATGCCTTCTCATTCTTTCCATGCAGAACTAATTCATTCCTCTTAACAGTTTCCCTGTCTCCTTTATACACGATGAATCGCTTCATACTACTTAAAGTTTTCTACTAGGGCCTTGAAGACAGGATCCATATCTTACTCTCTTTCTCCCTAGTTCCTACCTCCATTAATAGTGTTAGCATAAATGGATATCAAAGTAAGAAAAAGAAAAAATACCAGATGGTCTCACTCATAGCAGGAATTTAGAAAACCTAAATAAGAGACCAGGAAAAAGACTAATCAATACAAAGTGAAAATCAAAATCAACAAGCTACTATAAACCAGAGACACACTAGGGGTGGGGGGGGAGGAAGGACTAGAGTCAAAATAAGGGGAGGAGTGCAATTGTATGGGGAATATAGCCAAAATTAAAATGCATACATTGTGCAAAGATGAAAAAGATGTAAGAATTATAGAAAATAAAATATTTAAATTAAAAAAAAGGAGTGAATGAATGGATGACAGATAGCCCCAATTTTCATTTGGTTCATATAGAATAAAAAAGCCCTTTCTCCCTTTTTTCCAAGCAAATAATCATTTGCCTTTGGTCACTTTCCTATAGGATATCCCCATTAACTTACTTCCAAGTCCCTATCCTTTGGTTTGTGAGTATAATCTGGCATTAAATGGCCTTTCTTATAAAGTTTTAAGATAACAACTAAGCTTTTCTTTCCTAAAAAGCAAAACTTAGGTTTTACTCCATTTTGGAGACTTGTAGGATTATACATTATCTTCTGTACCATCCTGCTGTAGGGCAGCATAATATGCCTCTTTGTAAGGGTGTCTCCATCTAAATACCAGGAAGAGAAGGATGACTAAATCACAGAGAATCTTATCAGTGAAGAAAACCCATTTAAGTGTATATAACAAACCTTACCCTTGCTTTTCCTGGTAACTTCAATAACTTCCCCACTCCCTATAACATACCTTTCCTTTGTCATTAAGATGATATTTGAAGTTGTAACTTAGTTCACATTGAAGAGTTGCTCATTTCCCTAGCTACCTCCCATGTATACATGTTGGTAAATATGTTTGTTTTTCTTTTGTTAACGTGTCTTCTATTATGAGGGGTCTCAGCCAAGAATGCAGAAAGTGGGAAAACTATTTTCCTCCTCTTACTGTACTCCCCTCTCTAGATTATTTTCAAGCAAATTCCAGACATCTTATCAGGTCATTTAAAAATATTTTCAGACAGTATCTCTAAAAGATAAGGATTCTTTTTAGATACACAATACCATTAGCACACCTTAATATTAAGGAGTATCCTAAAATATCCCAGAAAGTGTTCAAATTTCCCTCATCATCTCCCCCGCTCCTCCTTCTCCCACACACCTGTCTATTAAAGTGTCTTCAAATCAAGATTTAAATAAGACAATGCATTGCACTTTATGGAAATGTCTAAATTTCTTTTAACTTATAAGTTTTCCCTCTGTACTTTTTATACCCATGTTGTTATTTCATTGTTTTTTTTTTTAAATTTCATTATATATATTCAAATTTTAAGACTTTAAATGTTTCTTCGCATGCATTCAACAGTATATAGAAAGGTAGAACTTCATATCTGTGAATCAGTTTTAAAACATTTAGAAACACAAGCAAAGAATAATTCATTTCTGTTCTTGCCATCAAAGAACAGGCAACCTTTGGGGAAATGTCTTTACTAAAGCCAATAGATCCTTAAAGTTTCTGTAGCTGCTGCTGCTACCAATTATGCTCAAATAAGTGACTGTGTTTGGAAAGACTAATACATTCATTTATTTTATAAATACATATTGGTCACTCTGCTAGGTACTAGAGATAGAGTGATAAACAAACAGATGTCTCTGCTCTTGAGGATTTTACAAACAAGGTGTGAAGAGAAGGAGACAAGAAGTCATGATAAACAGGCTTGTCTGTGTCACCTGCATTTCCTAGTGTTGGTTTCCAGTGCTTTTTTTTTTTTTTAAAAGATTTATTTATTTATTTATACAAGCACTGGGTACAGTCAGAAGCGCGGGAGGGTGAGAGAATTCACCAGAGCCAGAGTGGGAAGCAGAGCAGGCAGAAGGACCGAAGTACACTGCTGAGGGGAGCAGCGGGCGGCAGGAGAGGTCTGCGCGCCATGCGGGACCCTCCTCCGGTGGCCGGGGAGCAGCCGGGGATCGAACCGGCGCTGCAGAGGCTGCGGGCAGCTTCGCAACCCAGCGCTCAACCGCTGCGCCACTGGGGAGGCCCGGTTTCCAGTGCTTTTTATCCTTCTTTCAGCACAAATTTTCTTTATAGGTTCCAAAGAGCATTTGTCTGCTTTTGTCACTACATATCCTGTTCTCCAGAACTGAATTCCTCAGGTCTGGCTTCTTCATTTTTGGGTCATTTGTGACATAAGACCTGTTTCTTAATTTTTAGTGATATTGAAGTAGTTTTTCAGTAATATAACTAGATGGTCTTTAAGGAATCTTCATAAGGAAAACTATTATGTAGCCTGCTTTTATCATTTGCTATACCCCGCTGGTCCCTGAAAGGCATTTGAGGTTGAGATTCCCAATCTCCTTTACATTTAAAATATATTTTAAATGAGAATAATTATTAATGAATATAGCATCTGTGAGAAAATTTGCATCAGCTATCATCATTTAACAAAAGTAAAATTTTAACATTATTTCTCAAATATTTTGGAATATGGGCGCATCAGAAATGTGTATATTTGTATATTTGTACTTTTTCCCTCCCCTAACCCCCATTCTGGCATGTTATATCTGAAATCCAAAAAAACCTAACCATTTTCTTTGGGTCATCTTGCATGACTTGGGTTGTGAGGGCTCAGCCATGGTGCAAAAAAAGTTCATTATGAAAAAAAACACAAATTTTTCATTCCAGAGGTTTCTATCTGGAACTGGAAATTGTAACTAAGTGACTGCCCTACATGTTTCCCTAACAAACAAAATAAAGTCAGTCTGAAAAAAAAAAATACAGGCCTCTTCAGAGGAGACAGGATGGCTTGTTTCAAGATAAAACTTCCAATCTAGAAAAGATTTTCTGCCATCCAGAGGTTTCTTGGGATGAAGTTTTATCAGATTTGCTTTGTTTTGTTATTATTGAATAACAATATTTTTATTATTTTGTGCCTCTTACTTTATTGATAAAGGTGTTAGCTCTCAAAGCAATGGTGAGAATAAGGCACTGAATTCCACATAATGAAGCCATGGGCGTTCTACATCTGTGTTTCCACAACTAAACACATGAAAAGACCATTTATTTAACCTAAATACTGTCCTAATGGTTTAATGCTATCATGTTTGAAAGTATGACTATAGAACAGCTGGAGCACTCTTGACTAGAGTGTTAGCTAGAGTTTTGCTTAATCAACAAATCTGTTTAGAATAGGAAATAATTTGACATAAAGCAAATGACAGATGTGCCCCACAGAGAAATGTCCTTTCTTTATAATCACCAACTTATATTTGGGCTTTACTGCTGGTACTGCTGGCAAATACTCGATTTTGAAACTTCCCTGACATCTTTGAAGGAAATATTTACTAGTGTTGTGACAACCACATGCGAGTATCTCCTTTTCCACATTTTCCCTTTACTTACATATATTTCAATGTTTGTTATGAAATGAAATGACTTGAATGTCATGTACCCAGGACCAAAAATGCATGACAGAATGAATTAGTAATATTTAAAAAAACAAAAACAAAAACACACATACTCCTCAGCCTGATGAATCCTAATTGTTTTGAAATATTTTCTGAAGATATAAATTAGCTGTTCACTAGACATCTCAGATATTTCATTGCTGCTTTAGGAAATAAGTGGCAAAATGCTATGGGCATAAATGTATGCGGATGATGAATTGGGGGGAAATGTAAGGAATCCAGAATTGGTGAGCAGAAATTGAAATAAATCGCAGAAATTGGTATGGGATTCTCACACACCCAAACCAACTGAACTTTCAGAGGGGGAGTTTGACAAAGTGAATATTAGGTTCCTCAGTACTAAGCAAATCTAACTTGTCAGGACCATGTAAGACCAGTACTCTTAGTGTTGTGAACTAATTCATCATGTGATGGAATAGGTGAACAGATAGGGTCCTAATCTGGATGCTAAGGATTGGTGAAGGAATATCTGAAGGGAGGAAACTTCTAACCTTTTAGAGAAGGAGCAACAGAACCAATGATTCTAGGCCATGAAAGTTGAATTAGATGGAAAAGAAATAACATTAAATTATACTGACATGGGCAAAATACTCTTTGAAGAAAATATTGTTTTTGATATGTTAGAATTTTATTCTTCAGAAGTAATACATCTCTAAAATCAAAGCCCAAGTCAGTGGGGAAGTCTGATTCATGTTATTAATACTTACTTTATACTTTTCAATATCATACCATGCTTAGAATGAAATAAGAATCACATTTAGTCCCAGACAAAATTATGAAGAAATGGATATACTCCTTCAATGTTAGTTATGGTATATAGTCTAGTTACACAGCACAATTTGGCTACAGGTTTCAAAATCCTTAAACTTTTGACCCAGCTATTCTAAATCTAAGAATTTATTCTAAGGCAACAATAAGGAAGGTGTAAAAATTAACTAAAATATGAGACTATTCATCATAGTGTTCTTTATAAGAGTGAGAAAATTAAAGGAATCTAAATGCCTACAGTAGGGGATTTGTCAAAAAAAGATTACATCTGTATGACACAATAGTATTTAAAAACTGTTGGTGTAGAGAAATGGTGGTTTAGGAAAATATTCATTATGTTTTTGTTAGTGAAAAAAAGTAGTATACAAAAATTGTGCAAAGTGTGAATTGAGTTTTCTTTAACTTCTTAATTATTAGTAGTGAATTTAACTTTAAAATCCTAGTTTGGAATCGTTCTTTCCCTCCAGTGACTTGAAAAGGACACAACCTGCTAGGTATCTACTCTTTGGGGCAGTCTCAAATCCCCAAACTTATTCTACTTCCCTGTCAAAATTGACCTGTTTTATGTCTCGTTCTCCAAAACTGGGCTAAGTGAGAAAATTAAGAAGTTAATTTATATGATACTAATAGAAAATAATAGATTAAAATATGGCACCATTTTCTGTATTCGAGCTACTCATTCAATAAATAATTATTATACTTCCTGCTCTGGCCCTACAAAAGGAACTGTGGACAAAACATGCCATATTTAAGCCCTTGCCCTTGCACCTTATAGTAGGAACATTGGATGGTAAACAATCACGTTAGGCAAGAAGATGTGACTAATACGGGGATCCTGTTACAGTAGCAGTAGCACTGCTGGAAGAGCAGTGGACTCTTTTTGGTGTATTCAGAATCCATCACATTGGGTCAGTCTTAATTTTGCATATGTGGTAGGCTGTGTTCTTCATAATGTAATCATATTCACATTTCTGCTTGTTTAGAATGGTTTCCAAAAGTCTTGGGTGAGAGGACAGATCTCCGTGGGCTAGAAAATTTGTTAATTGAGCACGATAGTGCTAAGTGACAGTGATATAGTACTAGGTTCTTAGGACATTGAGTAATACCCCTAGTCTGAAGAAAATAAGATATAGCCAGGCCCAATGAATGATCCCCCCACTCATTTTTCCTCCTCTATTCTCTGTTGCCTTGTACCTGTAATATAACATTGCCTTTACTTGTTTTTGTGTCTTTCTCCTACACTAAATGGTATGCCCATTGAAAGCTGTTATTCTTTTTCACATCCTTAGCACTCAGAGTAGAGTCTAATGAAATGTCTTATTTGCAATCCAGAAAATGCCCAAAGGTTTCACATGAGAATGTAAAAAAAGTACTTTGAAAAAAAGGCAAATTTGAAGAAAGCTGCTAATGCTTACTGAGTGCTTCCTGTGCATATCATATTTTTTTTCACAGATGGTGAAACTGAGACTTATAGAAATTAATATAAATAGCTAGGGACCAAATAAGAGCATGGGGTCATGGTTTAAAACCTTGCTATTCTAACTCCATAATCTGCATTAACTCCAATATCCTGTATCTTTGGAAGAAAAGGCCTTTCCATTCAGTGAGATTTTCATCTCGTTCACTCATCATTTGTGTCAGTCATCTCCACCCTATGGCTGGCCAAGCTATTTAGCTTCATCTTTTCATCTGAGAGAAGAATACACTTGTTAGGAAAGCTTATCTGGAGGTTTTAAATTCAGGATGAAATTCAGGATAAATTCTAATGTTCCACCTTGATTTCCATTTATAAGTCAAAACTTTCCAATTGATATGGTTTAATGGCTTCTTGCTCTTTGTATTTTATAGTTCAGATAAAACAAGTTTGAGGTAACCTTTCCACATCAGTCCTTGGCTTCCTGTTTTGTAGGATTGTTATATATATATATATATAACAATATATATATATAGTTATATATATATATATATACACACACACACATATATATATATTTATCCAGTGCTTACTGTATTTTCTGCCTTCTTCTAGGTCTGTGTTGGCTGGTTCATAATTTTTGACCATCATCTCTCTTTTGCTGACCTTCCACAGTGTTGTAACAACAGTGACAGTACTACAGAATCTTTTTTTGAATCATCTAGAGATTATTTTATGAGGTACTTGTCTTTTCAGATAATATTTGTATCTTAAATTTCTTCTGGACCTCCCAAAACACCAAGCACAAGTCTTCAACCTCTAGTTGAAGGGTAGTTCTAGGGAGAATCACAACCTATATGTTATCAGGGAAGCTAATTTCTGGTCTGACTCTGCTACTGTTTAACAGCAAGATTTGGTGGTGCCTCAATCCCCAAAAGCAGGAGACTGTACCTAAATTTACCGGAAGAATAGAAAGACAGACTTGGACTTGAAATTGGTGATGGAAGTGCTGTCATGCTCGCAGTGTGTGGATTAGAATC
Organism: Talpa europaea; assembly: GCF_964194135.1. Lineage (NCBI taxonomy): Eukaryota > Metazoa > Chordata > Mammalia > Eulipotyphla > Talpidae > Talpa > Talpa europaea. The sequence goes on from NC_140070.1 coordinate 86,205,573, forward strand.
ATAGGCTTGAAGTAAAAGATACTTATTTATAACAATTACATAATCACAGATTTTTAGATCTGAAAGTGATGTTTAAATTATAGCTGGTCACATTTATTTTATTCAAAAGATTGGAGAAATTTAATTTATCCAAAGTTACACACCAGTTGCAGATCTGGTCTGCAGATCAAGCATCTCCTTAAAGTTTCTGGTTCATCTCTCACTGTGCTTGTATGTTTCTTTTAAACTATTTTTTAACATCTGTATTATTCTTTTGTTAGCAATTAATCCCCAAATTATTGTACATCAAAATACACCCTCAGAATTATTTGTAATTTAACTCAGCTTTCTGGAATGAAAAAAGCAATCAAATAGTGCCATTACTATACCCATATTTTGACCTCTTTAATTAAGTGGTGGTGTATGGCAATTGCTAAGTCATACAGCTACTGGTTATGGTTCTGTGGCATCTACTGAAAGTTAAATGCATGGTCCTAAATGGCTTTTGGTACCTTCCTGAAGTAATTAATCTCTGCATCCCTGCCTAGATTCTGTGTTAGGTTTGGGGGGTGTCAAAGTTAGGCTGATCACACTGTGATTGTATATAAAATTACAATGCCAAAGTATGTTTTTGTGGTGGGTCTCCATTTTGTTCTGACTAGGAACTAGATACCATGACAAAGGTCAAATGGAGACCTGGCATGCATTTCACTTCTTGCAAGACATAGTCTCAAGAATATGTAATACATTTAGCTCCCTGCCAGAAAACTAAAAGGAAATGATTGCATTTGAGTACAATGTATCCAACAATAGTTTTGTGTGCATGAAATTTAAAACTGCTGGCTTTCCAAATATGATTTTTTTAAAAATTCAACTTAGTTTATTTTTAAAAATATTATACCCACTATGTTATACTTTGTCAGATATGCTTAAAAGCTGAGATTAAGACCAAAGAAACTGAAAATCCTAATGGCAATAGTTGTAAGATACTTTAATGTGTTTATTGATTAAAAATGTAACATTTTCATGAGCATTTCTCTTTTTACCATAATGTTGCCTTTTTTCCTACCCATCATGTTTTCATAGTGATTCAGAAACTAAGTCTTAAAGTCTGCAGTGAAATATCTCTGTTTTATAAAAATTCACAAGTTATTTGGGATTTCATATAAATAGAGAATATGTTTACCTCCTTCACCTAGTATCTAACATAAGACCTTCCATGTAGCAGGTATTTATTAATTGGGTGTTTTTTTTTTTAAGTGAATAAACAAATGGCAGGCAGTACTAATTAGCTAACTAGTTAAACTGACTAAGAAATTAGATAAGTTAAAACCCTCATTCATATGTATTTCAAGGTGTACACAAAGCTCAAAAAAGATTTGATGGTTTGGAGAGAAGCCTTTGAAATTAGTTTAGTATACTCAATTAACAGAAAAATCAATATGGCTTAGTGTTTAGTCGCTTTGTCTGATGCTAATCTGGAAAATAGACCCATGATAGTAGAGAAGAGTCCATAATGGGACTCTTTCTTTATGAAGTGGCTTCACCCAGATGGAGAGGTAGAAGTGCTTTTATTCTTTACCAAAACCGGAACAACAAAGGACCACCCAAGGTGTGATCAAGGTAACAACTCTTGAAGCCAAGTCCCTGATAGACTTTCATCTAAGATACTGCTGTCCCCTTTGCCATTGCTCTATCTACTCACATCTACGCAGACAGGAACAAAAAATTAATTCTACTTAGGAGTCCTTCCTCACTATGTGGCTTTTGAGTAAAGTTACCATTTGAACTTTAGCTTTATAAAATTGGAGTATCAGTGCTAACCTACTTGGCCAAGATACTATGAACAGTAATTTAAGGCTTTTTAAAAATCCATGGTTGAAGCCACATTTTCATACAGAGTTGCCATAACAATTTTTATTTCCCACTTTAGAGGTTATTTCAAGGCCAAAAATGCAGTAGTATATATGGTTAGTAAGCATGGTTTGTTTTAGTATTCTAAAAAAGAATGCATGATTTCAAAAAAAGGCAACTCTTTTTTTCTTCAAAACCTTCTTCCCCATTGAAACTGAAAAAGAAAAAAAAATTGCAAGCCTTTTTGAAAATACAGACAGAATTGGCATTTCTTTTATGGGAAACATTTGCAAAATTGCACTGACTAAAAGTGATTTTTGCTTTTGTTTTGGCTTTCCTGTGACGCCATCCAGAAAGGCCAAAAATTATTGGCATTGCTTTTGTATAAAACCTTTCACATAGACTCTACTTGTAATTTGGCCAAGTATATAATTCAGGTCATCAGTGACACACATATCCACACATTGGAGCTGGTCAGCGAACAGAAAGCTGTCATGAAATGTGAGTTTAATATTGCCTTATGGACAGACCAAACCACACAGATTACAGTGAAGGAAACTTTACACTAACATGCTTGGGAGCAGGGTTTTCTGAGCTGATCCCTACCCCCACCTCCCCTCAGTGGGAAAGCCAATCATTTACTGATCACAGTAACGACATCACTTGGCAAACATTTTGGCCTAAACTCAATATGTGACATCATTCTCCTTTAGGGTTTTCCACATAAAACACAAAAATTGAGCCTTAATTTGAAATCCATTATTAAATCCTCTAAGATCTCATGAATTACCTTAATTATATATTTCTTAATTTTTATTTTCAAGTAGTCAGTATCCAATATTTAAAACACCAGCACTAAACTTTCACAGTGTTTTTCAAAGTTTCAGATAATCCTTTGTAGCTGTCCTCACCCAACCCCCTTTTATAGGGGGTGAGGGGGTTATCTTTCTTTCTTTGTCTGTACTAAAGGTCACTGATTTGGGAGTGTCTTATATCACTTTGTTTGAGGAAGGAAGTAACCATTATTCTTTCATCCCTTAGGACAAGTTATTCTTGCTTTTGTGAGGTATGGCTGTGTGCTTGAGAGGAAGTACTCTCAATAAGGTTAGAAGGACTCAGTGAAGGCTTGTGTTGTCATCTAAGAATGAGACCATGAATTGTGTCCAACTTTCTTGTGTCAGCAGCTCCTCAGTGTATATTTTCCTAAAATTATTAGTTTCCCCACATCCTGCTTTGTTCTGTGGCATGCATTTAATGCTTTGATGCACATGGCCTTAAAACAGGTGTGTGTCACTTACGCCCAGTGAGGCCCACTTTCCCTTCTGAAGGAGGGAGGGCCAATGCACCAGCAGCGCCAAGACTGGGAATCATGTTGCTGTATAGGCAAAGCAGGGGAAGAATTATCATGTGAGCTGAGAATAGGTTTAACATTCTAACAGTTAGACAGTTTCATTTGGAAGCTGTTCCTTGGCAAACAGAAATAGGTGAATAGTCTCATATCTTCTGAAATGACAGCACAGGGAGTAAGAATCTTTCCAGTCACTTTTTCCTACTTTTTGGTAGTGGCTTTTTCCTTTTCTTTATCCTCCTGGTCAAAATGGCTTTGTGTCCTCTTAAGATTAATAAATATGATTTTTTAAATTCGTGCACTTAAACCCTTTTGATACATGTAGAAACACCATTTTTAATATCTAGTTTTCATGGTGTACAGTTAACCTTTATTCCACCATTTTCCTTTTCCTCCAGCCCATGGCCTTTATTCCCACTGATCTTTTGTTCCCATTTCTCAGTGTTGTTTCTCTTTGCTTTCTTTTGGGTTAAATAATCTGCCTCCCAGCATTACGGTATTACTGGAGAGCTCTCCGCAGATTTCTTCCACAAGATAACAGAGATACAACAGAATATTAGAACTATACCACCAACAGCTCTCCACATTCCCACCCTAAATCTATATCATTTTGCCTTCTCTGTTTATGTGGTATGCCCTCTGGCCAGGGACAGCCAGTACCTCTTTGTTCTATGGCAGGCCACACTCTGACCATGGTCAATAAATGTTCATAATAATGAGAGATGAAAGGAAGTGTCTGGATTTAGCAAGTTAGTGCCAAGCAAGTGTGGAGGCCAAATGAGGCTATGGGTGCCAAACCACAGGGGTTGGAAATAATATTTAATATAACATTGTCTCATTGAATAACAAATCTTATATTGTAATGTCTGAGTCAAATCTTGCCTTGATGCCAAGCTTCTGTGCTCCTTTAATATGTCAGAAGGTATTTCAAGACTGTGAGGAGCAAGGCAACGAGACCCACCTCTCTGTAATGAGTAGAAAACAAACCTCCTAATGACTGTGGAAAAAGAAACTAGTTACCAGGGCTCTGGGTTCTCTGGCTCCCTGGCAGAGTGTCTGCCATAAAGTGTACTGAAAAGAAGCAAAATTTTTGCCATTGTGTAACCTAGCTATTGTGTAACTTCAGCTACATAGGTAGCATATAAATTGTAAGTAGTTAAATAAAGCAGTTAAGACTACTAGTATTTTAGAAAAGGGAGGTGAAATTTGTATTTTCTGCATTTTCTGTGGTTGTTAGAATCTAGTATCATTAGCTTTTGAGTAACTCATAAAATAAAGACACATGGAATAACAATAGTGAAATGAAAATCCAGTAAAAATTTGATATTAGAAAAATTTGATATCTTTTGTGTATCAATAGAGAGGGTTCTTTCAATTTAAAATGGATACACATACTTTTAAGGTGATTCAGAATGGCGAGTTGGTAAATAAAAAACCTGCTCTCCATATGGTGATAAAATGTTTACCAACCCATCTCTTCTTTTTTGCGGCCAAGCTTCTCAGAATACTAGTTCACATTTTAAGCTGCTGTGTTCGCATGTCCTATTAGTCCTCAAAGCATCACTATTTGGCCTCTGCCCTCAGTGTTTTCTTGAAAGGGCTCATTAAGTTCCCCAGTATCTTCCTTGTTGCCAAAGCCTAGGACATTTTCTCATCCTTTTCAGTATTATTTGGTGCTGTTTAATTGCTCAATCTTTCTTAAAAGGCTTTCCTTACTGAGTTTCTTTTCTTTCTTTCCCTGCTGGTTTCTTGACCTCCTTCCCGCCGGAAAATTACCAAGCATTGATGCCTTCAGGAATTACCATCTCAGGATTCTCTCTCCCCACTATCCCTCACTCACAACACCCAAAGCTATAGCTATCACTAACTATAAATCCACATCTCCAGACCTATATTTCTAACCATACATTGTCTTTTTTCGGCATGTAATTCTTTGCACTGGATACTGGGATATCCAACTCAACATGACTAATACAGGATTCATCTCCAGTCCTCCATCCCTTTTGAACTATCTTCTCCAACCAACATCCTGCAACAACAAAATGCTATGCCCATTCCTGTATTCTGTACCTTGGTAAATAAGCAAGGGTGCTTGCCAAGAATTCCTGATTTTCCTTGCGCCACTCTCCAGTCTCTTTAGTCACCATGTTGACTACACCTTAGAAATATTTCTTGTTTACTTTCCATGCTTTTTAACTTCATAGCCATTGGAACACATGGAGTCCATCCCCTCTTTCATCCATGTTGCCTCAGTAGTGCTTTACGTGTCCCTAGTGAACGCATTCCCCTTCTCACAATTTGTCATTTGCTTCTTCTTGCCACTAGAATCAGTATAAATTTCAACTACTGTGGCTAGCTTTTCCTCTTCTCCTCATACAGTTATATCCTCCAGTGCAGCCATGTGGAAAACATGAGTTCCTTCTGTACTACAATGTTTTCTTATCTCTTAAGATGTGACACTTATTTTTGCTCCTACCTTGTATATAGTATTTATACTTGTTTGCATAAGGACTAACTAGACCTCCCTTGTCTCCTCTCTGCAGCGTTCACAAGGCACTCCTTTGCAGAGTTAGGTGCCAAGTATTAATGTTTCCAAAGCGCTTATTATACCCGGCTACTCTTGCATTGTATTGATATTGTCTTTAAACATACCCTTTCATCACTCTAGACCTTAGGATCTCTGTGAACAGATACTTATGTATCTGTTATGTAAAGATGTCATATTCATCCTTGTATCCCTGTATCCTTGGTGCAGTGCCCAGCCCATACTTAGTGAGAGGTTAGTAGGAGTTTGCAGAACTGGTCATCATCTTATCCAAAGCATTCTTACCTTTCACATTCCTGTTTTAGTAAGCTTATGAATTCATCACTCTTCTGCATGTATTCTTTATGCTTTCTTTTTTCTTCCTCCAATTCCAATATGGTTTGCCTATGAGATTTTTCTACCATTAAAAGTTGTTCCAGGATTCGTCTATACGATTCTCTATGTTTTTCCATGACTTTGTCCAACTACAAAAGAAAATACATTTACAGTCTGTTAGCTAAAAATCATTCATAATGAAAGTCATTATTAATACTTCTACCTTTCATTCTTTTAGAAATGTACAAGTTTTAACTAATTCATTCGGCAATAGATTTCTCATCCCCTTGCTTAATTTTTTATATTCCTTTTGTTGATTGATGCTTTTTGATGTATTTCAATACAAAGTAATTTCAAGTGTCATCATTTTTCTCCCTAGAGAATAATTGGTGTCTCTACTGCTACATAACCCTTTCCTAATATCTACTTCTTTCTCCAGAGACAGCATTTCAGGGGAATGATGGAAAGTGAGGGAATCCCTGCACAATGTTTGATTCTTGGCTGTTCTAGCTGATCTCTCCTGCCCCAGCTCTTCCTATGTTATTACTCTATCAGTGTTTGCTTCTTGGGCCCTGTGTCTTTTGGAATCTTGTTAATTCTGTGTCTGTGTGAATGTGACCAATTGTAAACTCCAATTCCACTCTGATTTTCATGACCTAAATATGTCTTTATTATAAAGTTATCATCCTGTGCCTGATTTATCTGTTTGTCTCTCCTACTGCACAATGAAGCCTGAAGGTAGAACCTCCATCCTGTATATCTAAAATTTTTAGCATCTAACAGAGTGCCTTACTTTCAGTGGTATCTGGTATATGTTTACAGATTCAACCTCGTCCTCATTCATATCTTCCCATCTTTCAGCCATGCTGGACTCTGGAAATTCTGGTGCTTTGCAACTGCTTTTCTCAATGTTGAGACCTAGAAACCTTTTTATCCTTTTACCAAAATTTATCCCATTCTTTGTAGCTTTCTCTGATCATTCCTGAATTGTTTGTTCCTTCCTAACAATGAGATGCCTAGATCTATGTGTTTTCTTTCTGTCACATTCCATGACTCTTAAAGGATGACTTGGATTGACTGCACGCTATTTGTTGTGACCACTAAACAGCTCACACTTGTCAGCAGCAATAACTGGAAAACGTTGATTATTGACCTCGTATAGGGGACACTCCCAAAACATGGATTACTAATTCTAAATATGTTTTAGCTTATACTCCAAGTTTTATTTTGTATCTTCATTTCTCCATGCTCAGAATACCTCTTAGAAAATATGCCAGTAGCTCCTAATTCAGTCTTTTACTCATTCCCAATGAACAAATGATGGACTTGATCCTTCCTGACTTCCCTTCATTTCTCACCACTGTGTGTGTTAACTTGGCCAAGTCATTTAACCATTCTGTACTTCAGGTTCTTCATTTATATATTTAGTGATTGAATCTGATTTCTAAGATACATTCTAGTTAGTGATACAATTTTCTCTAGTTAGTGCCACTATTATACTACATGTATAATAGTACTATGATAATTGCCATGGGAAATACAAGACAAGTTTGAGGTCTTGGTGCCTCTACTCTTTTTAGGAAGGTAAGATACACACTCAGGAAGCAATTAGAAACAGCAAAAGGTGGTGTATAATTCAGGATTAAGACACTATTGGAGAACCATTGCCCTCCCCCTTTTTTATATCTATCCCCACTTGCATATTGAATAAAATCCAGAAGAGGAAACAGGAAAACTCCTCAGTCATTTCAGGTGGAAAGATTGAAAAGATGCCTCTTTATGTTTACTGTTCAATGACAAGCTTCTTGCTTCCCCAGTGTCATATCCTGCCCCCTCCCCCAGCCCCTAATAAATCCAACTCATTGGGTACGATGAAGACAACACAACATTGTACTGTTGGGTTGGATTTGTAGTGATTCCTCCATGGTCAGAGGAAATGAAGAACAGAGAGAATTTCTATCTTTTTGATTTCAGTTGCTTATATATGTTTAGAAAAGAATAATGACCTTTGCTTTAACATTTCCTGAGTAATAGACCTCCCAATTTTGAATTTGATTTTTTTCCTGCACTATGGCTTTGGTTATCACTGTTCCTTTCCATTGGCTGTTGGAAGATTGCCCTTTTCTTTGTGTATGTAGTTGGAGAGTGATCCAGTGTTTTTTCTTCTAAATGTTACTGTTTAGTTTTCCCAACACCATTTGTTGAAAGAGATTTTCCTTTCTCTGCTGATATGTCGTAAAGCAACACCCACTTTTTTTGTCATAAAATGGGTGTTGATAAATGTGTGGATTTATTTCTGGGCTTTCCATTATGTTACATTGACCTGTGTGTCTATTTTTATTCTAATGCCATACTGTTTTAATTACCATTGCTTTTCTATACAACTTAAAATCAAGTAATATGATGCCTCCATTTTTCTTCTTTTTGTTCAAGATTACTTTACCTATTCAGGGTCTTTTGTTAGGTGGTTTTGGAGAGGCTATTAACATTTTTTCAGTCCTCTAAAGGGAAATTAAGTTGGTTTCACAGTCATTTTCTGGTATCATTAAGTTCTTGCTAGCCATCTTGGTGTTGGACAGGTCTCCAGAAATATTTTTACTGGCCACTATGCCATTTCATCCAGCCATTGTCAAAGATGAAAGACCAGAGGTTATACTGCAAAATGAATATGTCCATTGGTTCCCAAAATTGTAAGTTTGTGGATTGTAGAGGAGAAAGTTTCAAAATATATGAAGCTGGAAACTAGTCTATGGAAATTTCCTTTTGGTACCTGAATTCAGGATTTCTTTTCTTCCATGGTAACTCATCCATGCATTTAAGGGTGTGTTAGATATTTTATTTTATCTAATGCTTTTTTTTTTAAAGATTTATTTATTTATTTATACAAGCACTGGGTACAGTCAGAAGTGCAGGAGGGTGAGAGAATTCACCAGAGACAGAGTAGGGAACAGAACAGGCAGAAGGACCGAAGTACACTGCTGAGGGGAGCAGTGGGCGCGGCAGGAGAGGTCTGCGCGCCACGTGGGACCCTTGCCCGGCGGCCAGGGATCGAACCAGCGCTGCAGAGGCTGCGGGCAGCTTCGCAACTCAGCACTCAATCTCTGTGCCACTGGGGAGGCCCTCTAATGCTTTTGTAAATGTATTTTTTTAGTGATAAGATTTCATGATACACAGTTCACGAGGTTGCTAGAAATGGAATTCCTTTATACTCTACCTCATTAGTCCTTGGATCATCATCTGGATGTTGACATTCCTAATTCTTCTACCTAAATTCAGTTCTCCCTTATATCGGCTCATAGTGCTTTGTGGGTCTCACCACACTAATTAGCAAAATGTATAATTTTTTGTGAGATCATTTATTTGTCATTATGAGATCATTGTCACTCTTATACATTAAATATACTGAAGATAGAAACCATGAACAATTATAAAATGAAATTTAAAAGCTGAATTACACAGTTGCTTAAACTAAGTACTTTAAGAATAGCTACCCTACAGTAATGCTAATCAGGTTTGCAGATTCTTATATTATAGTACTTTAATAAATCCAAAATGCTCTTGTGTTTTCCTGATATCTTTTTTGAAAGAACTGAAATATGTCAGGTGGTTAACTCAAGTATTTTTTTTTTTTTATGGTAACTTCTAGTGCAGACCTAGTTTGGACAGGAATAGGAGGTTAATGCTGTTAAGGACTCTGAGTTCTTATATCTTCCCTCATTCTTGACAGCCTGTCTCCCCCTTATCCCCATCTCTATTCTTTGTCCTAACATGTTGGCCTCCATTAGCTTTTCATCTGAAGTCAGTTTTCCTACCATCTGATGTAACTGAGAACAGTTTGTTTTTCTAAATTATTTAGCCTTAAAAATAGATAAATCCCCTTTCGTTTACCCTAGACATGGTTGAAATTTTTTACATTTTTCAAAAAGAACATTTTGAGGTAAATAAAAGGAGGGAGTATCGGAGAAAGCAAAGGAATAATAAATTTGCAGATCCTTATTCTGATGTAATTAGGTTTCAGCCACAGATGATTATTGTGGAACACTGTCCTCTTTTTCTTTCTTCACCCCAATATAGGGAATCCTAGTAAGAATTCTTCTTTACTGCTTATTCTCTGGATATCCCCTTTCACCCATTACTTCTTTTTATTTTTCTTTATTTTTTTTTTTTTATATTCCCCATACAATTGCAACCCCCTGATTTTGACCCCAATCTTCTTAGAGGAAGAAGGTAGACATCTGGGTTTGGGATAGGTAGTTATGTGGGCCTCAGAGAAATAGACAGAGAAACCTAGAGGGGGAAGTAGCAAGAGAGGAGTGTTGGCAAGTCACAGAGGTAGGAACATGAGAGGGTGTGTATGTGTGCTCGTACACACACTTCTTTATGTGTTACTTATAGAAGTAATCAGAGAAAGTGGGGAAGCAATCAAAGAAGTTTGGACTTATAAAGTAGGGTCAAATTATGGTAACTTGCAAGGACAATTTACAGAGTTAGGATGTAAGCAATTGCAGAGAGTATTTCCAGTTTTACATGTGTGCGATGGAATTATTTTGTTACTAAAACTTTTTCCTGTTGATTTCAGCAATAATTTGAGATCGTTTTGTTCATTTCTCATGAAAGTGTTGAAGGGTAGTGCCGTTTGTGGAGTTCTTGTCAGGATATGTTCAGTGATCATTAATTTGCATCTGAGTTCCTATGTGGTGGGGAATTTGTTCCTGATGCTGTTTCAGAAAAGTCACTATGTTGGGAGCTAAGATATAGTTTTAACACTACAGACTTGAGTACAGCTTTAGCTCCTCTTGTTTAAAATTTGGATTAAAACTCAAGTCAACAGACTTTGGGTGGTCTCGTCCTTACCCCTTAAAGGAGCAGATCTATATGACCATACTCCTTCACAATTTGGCAAGACGGTAGTCTTCTCTCATGAGACACCCAAAACAAGAATAGTGAGGACATTAGAGGTCAGTTCTGAGGTAGGTTGCCAGAGCTTATGTAGGGAAAATGCGTCCAAGACTTGCTTTTGGTCTCTCCAGCTTTAACTCATACTCCTAGTTGTTTCCTTTTCATAAAAATTATGAAATTTTCCATTGAGGTCTCAAAGGAAAATAAAGAATAAAATAAGGATGCCAAAGAGTTTTAGAAATGTCTGCAAGTAAAAGAGAGATTAGCATCCCCTCTGTGTGGTAGTGACCATGTTTGGTGTAGTGCTTGTCTTACCATGATCATTACCATTGCTGGGTGCACTAGATGGGGAAAAGGTCTTTGCTGTCATTAAATTTTTGAAGGATGAAGTTCTTGCTTTTAAAAATTCTGTTTCTTGGACATTTCTTCAGATCTTTTCCATTCATGCTCAGAATTTCTATGACATAATATCTCAGTGTTTTGAAAAAAAAAAAAAACAAACAAACTGATGTCTGTGGTTGAACTTTATCTCATTTTTATTACAACCCAAATAACCTTCAAGTCCCAAAAAGAAGTGCATGCTCTTTGTTTGTGTGTGTGTGTGTGTGTGTGAGAGAGAGAGAGAGAGAGAGAGAGAGAGAGAGAGAGAGAGAGAGAGAGAGAGAGAGAGAGAGAGAGAAGGGAGCAGGGGAGAGTTCTCTGAGGAGTTCTCTTTGCATTTGGTAGGTCTGTTTGATGTTAAGAAACAAACCTAGTGGGAACATCTTGTCCATGATTTATTCTCCCTTTCTTTCCCATAGAACATTTAGTGACTTATCTACTTTCAGTATTTTTAAATGCCTTAGATTGTACAATTGCTAAGAATCAACTATGTCATACTCACTGCCAGGCCTAGTGCTTGGCTGGTCAGTGAGCTTCTCCCAGGTGCACGTCCCTGATGTGATACATACCTCATTCATTGGTTTCTCATAGATATCCTCCTGCCAAGGGGCAGATTTTGCTTGAAAAGCATCTCTCTGGAGAGCCTCCAATACTTTTTTTGAAGTGACAAACCCATACTGAGCTTCCAGCAAAGCCAAGTCCATTTTTTCAGCCTTTAAAATGGTTATGACTTCATCTCGAGCCTGTAGGAACAAAAGGCATTTCTCTACCAACAGTCCCTGCAAGTAATTTCTTGTGATACTTGACAGTAGTTTTTTTCTTCTTTTTCAAATATAAACAAATCATTTTCTTAGAGTACCTTCTGAAAAGGTAAAACAAAAAAAGAAGAAAACAATGTCGTTCCATCCTCTTTAACAATCTGAGTCCACTAATTATGTTTTCTTCAAAAGTGACCACTAGGCAGCTTTGGGAGACTCTGCATTTTTTTTTTTTTAAGATTTATTTATTTATACAAGCACGGGGGAGTACAGACCAGATGCGTGGGAGGGTGAGAGGATTCACCAGAGACAGAGTGGGGAGCAGAACAGGCAGACACACTGAAGGCACTGCTGAGGGAAGCAGCAGGTGAGACAGGAGAGGTCTGCCTCGCCATGTGGGAATCTCCCTGGCTGGCTGGGAATCGAACCTGCGCTGCAGAGGCTGCAGACAGCTTCACAGCGCTGCGCTCAACCCGCTGCGCCACCGGGGAGATCCCTGCATTTTCTATTATTTGACAAACATGATAGCATGATACCTGGCATGTTATATGTACCGGCATTTGCATTTTCAGGTATTGGAAGTAAGATTATCCTATATGTGTAGCAGCTGTTTTTAGTTTTCTACACAGTTTAATAATGCCAGAACAAGTTTAGGAGTCATTTCACATAGGATCCAAAAGTGCCCATCATGATTTAAGCCAATCCAGAAGTCATTTGCTATTGTTACCCGTACGTGCCGGTGCACTGAAACTTAGGAGCAGCATGGGCAGAGGATGTGACCTTTCACTACATGCATGCCAGTTGCATGGCATAACGACTGCCTTTTTAGATGTGATTAATTGCCCTTCATATCGGCAGAAGAAAATTCTGTATATGTGTATTGACGCTTTGCTTTCATGTTCATACAAGTATGAATCACAGATATCTATTCTATGGCAGCATGCACACCAAATTCACAGACTTTCCCCTTAAAGCGTGATGGCGATAATTCCAACCCAGCGAACCTGCAATTCTCCCTCCAGAATGCTGAGAAGAAATAATAGATCATCTCTGGACAGGTCTTCTCCTTGGTGGCCATCACCACTGTGAGACTTAGGACATGGAAGGACTGCATCTGACTCTCTGGTGGAGTCTTTATCTTGCTGTCTCTGCTTCATGTCTCTTGGCCTGTGGAACGTGTGGTCTTTAATACATCTGGGAAATGGTTTTTGGGCTGAACTCTCCTCCTTGTCACTGATTTTAGAACGCATTCTTAAAGACCTGGAAGGAAGGAAGACATTTGTAACTCTTAATGGAAGTGGAATTTTAAAAAGGGCACCTATAACTGCTATAACAAGTTCACACATTTGTTATATTTACTGCAGCCAAAGACTGAATTCTCTGATGTCTAACAGCAGAAAAGAGCATTAGCTGATTCATAAATCACAGTCTTATTTACACTTCTGTTTTTAAAATCAACATTTTAAAAAATGTGTCCTGCTTTGATTAAGGCCACTTATGTCCATGGGTAAACAGACTGTATTTGAACTTTATCCACCAAGAATTCCATTTTAGGGACCCAGGTCATACTTCCAACCATTACCAAGTGTTTACATAATATAATTGTATTCTTAGATGTACTTAATGTAGTATCAAAACGGTAAAATGCTAACTACTCTAACTTTCTGCAGAATTCACATTATGGTATTTCCTTTAAAGTTAATTTCTGTTTTTAATTGCTTAGCCTTTGTTGCATTGAGAGAGAAGTATCAGAATCACTGCTGTCAATACTTTGGGCTATTTTGTTGAGATGACAAAATCTAGTTTTAAAGGATTTTCAAGATTGGTCTATTTTTCTGACATTCCACTGAAATTACAGATCTATTACTGGATAAATCAAGGACTTTCTTCAATTTAGGGCCCTCATTTCCAAAACCAAGACATTACTGCCTGTAATAGTTGACCATATGCGACCTCCCCTGGTGGCGCAGCGGTTGAGCGCTGGGCTGCAAGGCTGCCTGCAGCCTCTGCAGCGCAGGTTCGTTCCCCGGCCGCCGGCGAGGGTCCCACAATAGTTGACCATATGGAAAAAATATAAAATAAATTAATATTTGAGGTCACAATTCCATATCTGATAATGTAATTATCCAGATTAATTTTTAATAGCAAGAAAAGTTGTTCCACCTTTGAGGTTTCTAATTAAAAGTAACAATTGAGCTACTAGTTTACTTCAGTTATGTACAGATTGCTGTTACTCATCCCTACAAATCATGAAACTTTCATGTTCAGTAATACCTTACTTTTAGCTTATAGTAATATTTCTTTAAAAACATGAAAAAACTCAATCATACAGAAAAGTTGGGAAAATATGATCAACCACTATATGCTACCACCACAAATTTGTAAAATCTTAATTTGCTATGTAAATTATATAACGCTTTGAGTAAATTATCACAGATAATTTTTCTCTTCCTTATTTATCTTCCTTATTTATCTTCCTTATCTCTTCCTTAACCTACTTTCTATCCATTCTGCCCCAGAAGTAACTACCAGCTTATATTTGTTGCATTTCATTCCAGTACATGTAGATGTATTTTTGTTTCTTACATGTGTTTGTGTATGTATGTGTGTATACATACATATGTCATATTGTTTTGCAGGTTCTTAAACCCTATGTAAATGTCATCTAGGGTATATCTTCTGAAACATGCATTTTCACCCCATATTTTTGAGTTTCTTCTTTATTACTTTACCTTATATAGTGTGATTGCTAAATAGTATTTCATTATGTGAATAGTCTACCATTTTCCATTTTGTTGTTGATGGTTATTTAATTGGTTTACTTTTTTTTCTGTATTAAAATAAAACTGCTGTGAACATTCTTATACATTTTTCCAGTATAGATGCATTAGTTAAGGGAATATTCTTTAGGGGTTAAGAGTAGAATTTTTAGACTGTTGAAGTGTGTACACAACTCTACTAGAAATTATTGGTCTGTCTCCTAAGTAGAGTACCAATTTATAGTAGAGTATGAGAATTCCCATTGCTCCATCTTTATTGATACTTATTATTATCAAATTTATAATTTTTCTCAATTTGTGTCAAATGATATCTGACTTTCACATTTGCATCCTGTAATGCAAATGTGTGATTTTAGTGTGATTAGGCATACTTTTATTGGTTAAAAGACCACTTGGTATTTCTTCTTAAATTTCTTATTCATAGGCTTTGCCCACTTGCCCACGGTATTGGTTGCCTTTTTCTTTTCTTTTTTTTAATATTTTAAGATTTATTTATTTATTTATACATACATACACGCACTGGGTACAGTCAGAAGCGCGGGAGGGTGAGAGAATTCACCAGAGCCAGAGCGGGGAGCAGAGCAGGCAGAAGGACCGAAGTACACTGCTGAGGGGAGCAGCAGGTGGCAGGAGAGGTCTGCGCGCCATGTGGGACCCTCCTCCGGTGGCTGGGGAGCAACTGGGGATTGAGCAACCCAGCGCTCAAATGCTGCGCCACCGGGGAGGCCCTGGTTACCTTTTTCTTATTGAGTTGTTAGAATTTGTTGCATATTCTACAAATTACTGTTTTGTTGATTATTTATTTTGCTATTTTTGTCCATAGATTGCATTTCCATTTCACTCTTTTGTGGTAAAGAAGTTTTAAATTTTGAAGTAGTCAAGTTTATCAATTTTTATTTGCATAGCAAACCAAAACTTGAACAATGGTTGTGTAAAAGAAAGGTTGAAACCATAGATTCTAGAACCACACTGCCTGAGTTCAATCCCAACTCTACTACTTATTGTTTTTAAAATTTGGAGGAAATTACTATTACCTCTGTGCCCCAATTTTCTCATCTGTAAAATGGGGGTGATAGTAGTAGTATGTTTGTGGTTTGAAGTTGCTGTGAGGATTAAATAAGTCAGCACATGTCAAATGTTTACAACATGCCCAGTACAAAATTAGCACTCAATAAATACTAGGTTTTACTATTATCACTAATTTTATTTCCAAAAATTTTACAGTGTTATATATTCATTTATAATTAGAAAAGGAAATATTCAAGAAAAGAAGCAAGGTTATTTAATTATCTCTTTCAGGTAATGGGTCATGAATATGGTATGGGAGGGAGGGAATTGAAAGAATGACTTTGTATCTTTGCTGAGTTCTCTGTTTAAAAATGATTCTTACCAACTTCAGTTTGCTTATACTACTTGAGATGACCTGAATGATGAGACATTTTGGGAACCCTGAGGACTTCACAGCCAGCCAGCTAAGCCTTTCTGTTCATCCCTCCACCAAACATTTATTGACAGCCCACTGTGTGTCATGCACTAAGTTAGTTTTTTTGTGGTGGGCTTCCTACTTCTCTTAATACAAATGAAACTCTTTTATCGAAAGGTTCGTGGATACTGTTCCTAAAACTAGGGTCCTAAAAAGTTCACTGAATAAAGTGAAAAGAATTCTGTTAGAAATCAGCTGTGGGGGACCTTTCTGGTGGCACAGGCGGTTGAGCGCTGTGCTGTGAAGCTGTCCACAGCTTCTAACAGTGCAGGTTCGATCCCAGCCGGCCGGTGAGAATCCCACATGGCTCGGCAGACCGCTCCTGGCTCGCCCGCTGCTCCCCTCAGCAGTGTATTTCGGTCACTCTGCCTGTTTTGTTCCCCACTCTGTCTCTGGTGAATCCCCTTACCCTCCTGCGCATCTGGCCTGTACCCCAGTTCTTGTATAAATAAATCTTTAAAAAAAAAAAAAAAGAAATCAGCTGTGGAACTTAGTTAATACACCTTCTCCGGCCCCAGTGTCCTGATGTGAATGAAGTGAGGGAGCTGGGGAGATGGTCTCTGTGATCATCTTCCCCCTGTGGTATGGAATGATACTTGCCACTGTTCCTTTTTTTTTTTGCCATAGGTTTTCAATAGTATATTTAGCAGAGATGGATTTTGGGGTCTTCATCATATAGAAAATCCACAGAAATCTAAATGTTACGTGTGGAAATGCAGTAACCTGTGTCTGGTGACTTTCACCAGGGGAGAGATTAAAGTTAACAGTAGTTCTTAAGGATATAATACCAGTAATAATTTTCAGCTGAGAATTGTTTTATAGCCTCGCCATAATAATCAGGCTGTAAAAGCAGAACTTGAAGGTGTTTATTGTCTTAAATGTTTATTATTTACATGGTTTATTTGTCAGTAACACACCAACTTTCAACTCACTTTACTTAGACACCTTTCCTTGAAGTTTCAGTACCCTTCTATAGAAACTTAAAACACATACTTTCAAAATTTTAATGTCACATAAACAACAGTTTAAACTTACGACTCATGTTCTTTCTCATTTCATCACACATTTGTTTACTGAATTAGACACTGGAGGTAGAAAGATGCTGATAGTGATAATGATGATCATAGTTAATACTTTTTGAGCATTTGCTATGTACCAGACAGTCTTCTGAGCATTTTACATGTATTAACTTATTCAATTTTCACAACAGCCCTATGAGATGAGGAATATTATTATTTACATTTGCAAGAAAGAAATGGGAGCACAGATAACTGAAGATGATTGCATAGCTAATAATTGGCAGAAATGGGACTTAAATCCAGGCAAACCCATGTAGAACCTGTGCTTTATTGCTTTATCTATTTACCTATTTATTTGTCTATCTGTTTATTGTAGGGCCATCCTGTATACTGTAGCATGTTTTGGGTATCCCTGACTGCTACCCCCAAAACAGTGGTACCCACTCCTTCTAGATGTGTTAGCAAAAAAAAACAACCAAAATGTCTCCAGACATTGCCAAATGTCCTCAGGGCAGGGATGGGGCACATTGCCCCCAGATGAGAACCCCTTCCCACAGTCATCAGCTTCATAGGACTCTACCCACAATCTAAAGAAAGCAAAACAGTTATGATTAGGCACTAAATAAGAAAAGTGAGTCTTGTAGTATCAAGAGATATGTCCTGTGCAGGTAGTTCGAGACTCCTGTTCACAAAACAGAAGATGTAAAAGGTGTACGTCACTCTCCTGAGGGACCTGAGGAGGAAAGGGGACACTGGGGCAGAGGGTGGGCCACAGAACCTGCACTTTTAAAAATCCTGCCATAAGGCCATTGGACTGTGCAGGCAAAGACAGGTGCATATATTGATATAGACACCCTGTCAGAAAAAATACTTAAAATCTCACTGGAGAGACTGTTTACTAAAAACTATTGTACTGATGAGCAGTTACCGATGGTAAAAGTTATCATTCACTCTGCCCTGGGGAAGCATGGAAGAACTCACTTATTTGAAAAAATCAAAGTATACTTTTATGTAGGGATGGAAGTTTGAGGATGTGTAGAAGATATGACTCTGAAAAATCCCATTACAAAGAGAGATAAAATAGATTGGTTTTTTACTTTTTAGTTTTCTGGAAGCAAAGGTTATTTTTATGAGTTCTATGGTACAGTATTGTGCTTTCCACTCACCCACATATCCATATGTGGAAAAAAGTCTACTGTTAAGAATCAATTTGTATTCTGCTGCTGCTAGTCAATAAGGATTCCTCTGCCATCATTACTTTTATGCAAGGTGTGCCTTTCAGAATTCCAAGAAAATGTCAGTTTTTATTTAGCAGGGTTTTTTGCTGAACTTTGCTCATAAGCAGTGTTCTTTGAGTTTTAGACAACCCTGAGGTCTATGGAACTCTGTGTACATCCTAACTTATTCACCTCACTCTTAAAGTGAGTTAGTGAAATCTGCCAGAAGTGCATAGGTCATTTGCCAATGATGATATTTATGAGTGATTAAAAAATAAAGAATGACCTGAAACATTTTATACTATAGCTGTTCTTTTTAAAGTGATTAGATTTTTTTCTGAGACCACCAATCTTCTCTGGGTCTGGGGGTGGTGGTAGCGTTAACATTCACTTTGGATTTGCTAACAGACCCACCCATCATGTGCATATCTGGTCTATGAAGAGTGTATGCCTTCGCATGTTTACAGTGGTGGAGTTTCCTTGCCCTTCTGCCAACAACCACAAAATGATCAGTAATGAGAAGTAATTAAGTATTGAGAGGAAGAAAACAAAGACATGAATTTCATGATACTCTCATGCCTTGTATTATCAGTGACTTCATTGTTTCTCTTGGCAAATTTTTAATACATCTGCGCTTGGCCTAGGGGTGTGTACTGAGGAAAAGAAAAAAATTGTAATAGCAACAATGGTTTGGATTTTCAGGTTACTAAATAGAAAAATAAAAGGAATGGAAAGTTGCTTTTGTTTATAGTAAATAATGATTCCTTACTCTTTTCATAAATTGCCGGCAATGATATAATGCCTCGTGGTTTTGCAGGAGAAAACCTGCTTAGTTGTCAATTTCACATAGCCAAATGCATTGTTTTTCATGACTATGATAGTCATAGAGAGGCAGCGTTCAGGAATGTAGGAGAGCGAGCGATAAACTGGGTATCAGGAAACCTGGCTTCTGATCTCAGTTCTGCTTCTAATTAGCTAGGATCTAGGCTGTCACTTATAAAATAAAGGTATCGAGCCAGATTGGCCCTACAAGGTCATTCATTATGGAACAGGACCAAGGGTTCTTTCTCTTGACCTTTACCCTGTTCCTCACCCTCTAACAGATTTCCTGACAGCAGGATTTAGGTATTTGACTGGATGATTTCTGAGGTCCTGGGACTTCCCGCTTTAGAATTCTGTGATTCTCTATTTTTTTGTATCTATGGATACAAATAAAGTGCAGTTGGCCTTGAGTGGCCAATTATGCTTTGTTTTCTTTTGTGGTGACCTCAGTCAAATTTTCTTAAGTTTAAAATGGTTGAAATCACATTGGATCTTGGTAAGGATATATCCATGCAGAAGGAGGACAAATAGAGAATTTGCATTTATTTATTAATTTAGCTATAGAAAGTGGCCTAATGTAAATAGAGGCCTGTTCTACCTACATCTCCCCCTAACACATACACCTACACCTGCCAAATCCTTACTATAAAATTTAAACTTTCTTAATCATTTCTTAATCTTTGTTAATTATTAATTAATCTTCATTAATCTTTATCATAATTGCTTATTCTGTAATTTGGGTAAGAGATAGACACAATTTAGTCCCCATTATTAACAAAATCGCCTGTTTATTTTCATGTTTGAATGGTGACAGAAAAATATTTTGCATGTATAAAAGCACTTCAAAAAACCACAATGGAAGAATTTTTGGTCTTAATCATATACTATAATATTGAAGTAGCCAATGAAACCTACTCCAAGTTAGAGAAGAGAAAATATTAAAATTGATAGCTTACATTTATTCAATACTTATCAACTAGAGATCTCTTCTAAATGCTTTCCTTAGACTAATTCAAAGGAAAGTTTAGTCTTCAGAAAAACTCTTTTCCCCATTTTGTAGAGGAAGAAACTGAATCTCATAGCTGCTAAGTAGTTTACTGAAGGTTATACTGCTAAGATGTGGTAGAGCCAAGTCCTACCTTGGGCAGTTTAGCTTGAGTTCAACAGATTATTGCCCTATTTCTACTTAGAATTTCATGAGAAAGCATTATGTAAAGGAAAAATCCTTGTTCAACATTGTTATTCAACAGACATTTATGAAGCACCTACAATGACAGATATTGCATCTAGCAATTTGTGTTAGCTTGTTTTTATATCTGGACTAATGTTTCATTTGTTGACATTGGTACAGTTAATTATGGGTGTAAAAATCTGAAAAACGCTAAACTCCCTATCCCCTTTCAGCATTTGGTGTATTCAGTAAAGTTTTTTTCATACTATATGTGCAGAAACTTACTTGAATGCACTGTTATTCTGAAACTTTGATTTTCTTTTTATCAATTGCTTGGCTTCTTGAGGTCGCTAGGGGTGTAACATCATAGAAAGAGTATAAGATTATGAAATCAGGTAGATCTGGGCTTAAATGTTAACACTTTGTCCTTGGAGAAGTTATTAAACCTCCCTAAACCTTCCAATGTAAAACAGATACATGATACTTGATAATAGGTTTGTTTTTTGTTTTTTTCTCTATGAGCACAGGACCCCTGTTCCTGTCTGTATCCCCAGTTTCCCACAGAGTTGGAATTCAGTAGTGATTCACTGAATGAGTTGGAATTCAGTAGTGATTCACTGAATGAATCATGTGTCCTCAGCAGAGCTGGTTGGTTCTGAATAGGAGCTGCCTTATGGTAAAGATGGTTTATCTGTGAACCAATGACTAGAAATTTAGAAAAATGGTACTGAGAATAGAATAATAGTAGTTAAATGTATAGACCTCTTACCATGTATCAAACATTTTTTTAAGTGTTTTGTATTATCTTACTTAATCTTAAAGCATTTAAACCTGAAATAAAGACTATTAAAATGGCCTTGGTAAAGACAAATTAAGGGTGGAGACACTCAAAGAGACATCATAGACAAAGAAATTAATATCAGTATCAGGGTAGTACTGGTAACCTATACAAAATCCAAAGAAACTGTGTTTATGTGTACATGCCGAGTACAGAGGTGACTCTAGATCTGCAAGACTTACTAGAAATCTCTAGTTGATGTTACTGAGTTATGAAAACCTTTGATCACATGTACCTCTCTCACCCCTACCTCCCTACATATACCCTCACATGCATGAAATAAACTGAACATCCACTATACTCCTTTTTATTTGAAAGCACCTTTAATAATCATTAGCCCTGTTTTTATGTATGTGACATTTTATAAAGCTGTGTCATTTAAACTTGATTTGATAGGAAGTTTGGAGAATGAATTGGTTTGATGACAGGGTAGTTGCATAATAGAATGTGAATGTATTAATTGTAGGACACTCATCGTCAAGGGACAAAACCGGAATTGATCCGGGACCTTAAGGTGAATGGGTTTTACATCTCATACTTTGCTGAATTTAGGGAGCTGGCTGTCTACTAGCATTACATTTCCACTTAGATTTACCCCTCTCTCTATATGGAACCATTAAGCTATAATTTTGTTCCCTCCAAGCAGAATGGAAAGAAATGTAGGAAGATTATGGGGTTCTCAGCAG
The DNA here is from genome assembly GCF_964194135.1 of Talpa europaea. Taxonomy (NCBI): domain Eukaryota; kingdom Metazoa; phylum Chordata; class Mammalia; order Eulipotyphla; family Talpidae; genus Talpa; species Talpa europaea. The sequence goes on from NC_140070.1 coordinate 86,227,668, forward strand.
AGTTACTTGAGTCCTTAACATTAACTGTCTCATGGTAAATGTGATTCATCTATGAAAGTATTGGCTATAAATAGATGTTAATAGTGTTCAGTTGCAAAACAGCCAGGTTGTGCTTGCATGGCCACATTAGGGAAAAAAATCTCGTTGAGTGTTTTATTTGGTTTCTCTTAAAATAAAAAATGTGTTTCCTTTTATTGCCCTAGTCACCCACATTTGAAGACAGTAAATTCAGCCAGCTGCAGTAAAGTTATCTGATGGCTAAAAAAACATTGAAAACCAGATAACCTAATTTAGTCATTGGCCTCCTTTATCTTTTTCTTCCATTTTCAGTAAAAATCACTGAAACATTCCCTTAGTGTTAGTTTTCCTTGTAGGGAGGACGTGGACACAGTTTCAGAGAGTAGATGGATCTTGGGATGTGTGATTCAATTCCTTATTCCCAAAGATCCTGAGTCCTAAGAGAAAGGCAAAGTCACAGAAAGAGAAGAATCAAATATACAACTTAGAAAGCAGTGCAATAATCAATCCCATCCATCCCCCACGGTACCTGACACTCAGTATTTCAGTTGAGAGCACATGCTCAAGTGTTACATCGTGCTCATGTCTGAGAGTGCTTCTGCCTCCAGCGCTGAATCAAACCTGACTACTACTCTTGCCACACAATAGTACTTCAATGGGAAGAGTTCTAATCTTTTTCCCAGATGAAATGCTTTGTTTCTTTAACCATTCCTCACACCACTTAGTTTCATCTCAGTCACCCAGCATACAATCTCATGTGCGCACACACACACATTGATTATCCCCTTTAGATTTACTCTTCAATGGGCTGGGCCTTTCTGAAAAAAAATGCATGGAGCTGGGCATAATTTCCTAGATATTAAACATAACTAAAGGAGTAAATTGGTGAGATAGACTTTGTGAAGATCTTAGCAGTTTTTCTGATGTTGGGTCTCAGTTGGAATTTTAAGTAAAGATACAGAAATTTGATAACAGGCTAATAAAGATTTAGTTTATCTGGTGATTGCTTATATTAATACCTTTTATGTGTACATTACTTGAAACATCAGTGGACAGGTAATTACTTAGAATTTGAGATTCAGAAACCTTAACTTTGAGTGATAAACCTTGGACCTTGCGATGAAAATTTGGGTATTCTGATGCCTCTTTCTCTCCAATCGCATGCTAGAGTAATCAAAACTTGCACTTTTTTAAGCTTAAGTGTGTTATTTGGTTCCTTTTCCACTAACTATTGTAGTCAGAGAAGCCTCTAGGCTGAAGATACAGGATAAACAGCCAGCCGAAGAGGTCTAATAGAGCAGACTTACATCATGGCTTTTCTTAGCTGTGTGTTCTGAAGAAAGGACAAAAGAAATATAAAAATCTCAAGAGTATAAATAGTTGACTTATCCAAATTTTCCATTACAAATCAGTAACTCTTTAAAGATTCTTTTCTCATTTAAGGTTGACACAGGGCTGGGAATGGTTTCCAGATCTTTGTGGAACAGAACAGAAAAAGAAAATTATTTTCATGTAGTCCAAGTTAGCTTTAAATGCATATTTAAATGCCATACTCCCAGCACTACATCAGAACTCTTGAAAATCATATGAATCTTTTAGCAATTTCAAACTACATCATTTTTCATATTTTTTTCCAACTCTGCTCTCTGGTTTTTCTTAAGAGTATGGTGATATTGATCCAGTCACTTAACTTGCAATTCTTTTAGAATTTTTGTCTCTTCCACCCTTGGAACCAGTTTCCTCATATCTCCTTGTTCTGCAAGTGAAGCCCACTAAGGTTAACTAATGTGCCTTGATTCATGCATGGACCCAGCACCAGAACCCAGAACTCCTACCTATAGTTCTGCTACTGTTTCCAGAGCAACAGTGCATGTTCATTTGCCAACCTCTGTTTCTTCCAGTTCTAGAAAGATGTAAATCCTAAAAGATAAAGACCTGCTTTTCAGAATACGCATGGTTTTATTAGCTTTCTTCACTTCTTTCTTACCCACTATTTGACAACAGGGCACTTTCAGTGTCTTTAGGTCTCATCTTGGCCAGACCAACTCAACAGAATAAGGAACTCAGAAGTGAATGGGAGATTCAGAGATCAAGGGTTCCCATGTATCAATTTCCAAGATGACATCTTTCCTTTCTCTTTTTTATCAAAGGACCTATGACTAGAATAGAGAAATTGTGTGTTACAGAGAAAATGTTGTAACTGGTAAAGTCCCTGTAGTGTTGGATTTGCAAACATTTTACTTCCCCTTTCCAGTCTTCTCAGAAATACTCAGTTTATCTTCTTGTAGTTAGAACAAAGTTTAACTCTTTGTCTCCCAGACATATAAATTTAATCTGACACATTTATACTTTCTCTCATGAGGGAACAAAAGAAGTAAACTATGTAAAAGCTCCTCATATCGGCCAGATAATATGATCCATACTGTCTATTTTTTGTCTTTTTTTTTTAAAATTCAGTTACATGGAGCTAGTATTATTTTTATTTACAGATTTAAAGAACCGAGGTGCTGAGAAACTCACAACCTAGTATGGTAGAGCTATATATTCAGGATTAAATACACATGCCAGTAAATTCTATAAAGTCCAATGTAAAGTATTTGGGTATCATTTGAGAGAAATGATGAATTTCTGCCAACGGAACTTAGTAAAAACACTTCAGAGATGAGTTGGACATTGGTGAATAAGAAAGACCTTGGAGGGGCCTCCCTGGTGGCCTAAGGTTTACTCTCAGTGCTATTACCACTAGGGCCGAGTTTGGTCCTGGCCAGGAAGCTGACCCACATAGGGCACAGCAGACCTCTCCTTTCTAGCCAGTTGCTCCCCTCAGCAGTGTATTTCAGTGGATCCACCTGTTCTGTTCCCCATTCTGTCTTTGGTGAATCCTCTAACCCCCACACCTCTGGCCTGCACCTCAGTTCTTCTATGCAACACACACACACACACACACACACATTTAAATAAAATAAAAAATTATTTAAAAAAAAAAAAGACAGACCTTGGGAGAATTATAAGAAAGAATATTGAACATGAATGGAACTAAAGGGGATCATTGTCAATGAAATAACTCAGAAGGAGAAAGTCAAATACTGAATGTGTTCACTCATACATGGAATATAGAGAAAACAAACAATCCGCAACAACAACAACAAAAAAAACACAAGGGAACTGACAAAACTGCACCAAAATAAACCCTAGGAATTTGACTACAGAATTGAGGCTACTGCAGAGGAACAGAGAGAGGGAGATGGGAACAAAGGTGGGAGAAAGCACAATAGAGAAAGCATAAAGGACTATGGGTACTTGGGGGTTTGGGAGAGTAACATACATCTGAAAAAATGTGAACCCTTAATTATACACACTGTTGTACAACAATGTTTCCTCAATAAAGGGAGAAACGAATAAAATAATTTACAAAAAAAGTTGCAGGTAAAATGTATAAACAGATTTTGTTTTAAGTTACAAATATATGTTTATATATGTACATTTTAAATATTATTTAAAACATTTTTATTTATTTTTATTTTATATATTTTTTACATCACTTTTCATTTTTGCACAATGTATGCATTTTCATCTTGGTTATAGTCCCCATACAATTTCCACCCCCCCACCCTTGCTTTGATCCTACTCCCTCTTGCCCCCCTTGTAGTATGTCTCTGGCTTACAGTTGCTTGTTGATTTTGATTTTTACTTTATTATAATTAGTTTTATTTAAAACATTTTTATAAGAAAGTTTCAAAGTCCTATGTATAGGTTGAAGGTGGATGGAAAACACAGCATGTGGAAAATTTCAGTTCATCCCTATGGCTGAAGCAAAGGAGGTGTTCAATGGGGAAAGATGATGGGAGAAAGGTAAACCATGGGTTTAGATGAGGTTATTTATTATAGGACCTTATAATAGTGAAGATGAAACTACCAAGTAGCCAACAAATAATAATCAATCATGAAATATCTGTATACTGGTCAATTACACAGCCAGCAAAAGTCAAGTTTTCAAAGAATTTTCAATAACATGAGAAAATATTTTCAGTATATAATGGTAAGTGAAAAAAATTGGAAAATAAAAATTATTATACCTGTTCAGTCACAATCCTTTCATATTTGTGGGCCTTTTTCAGAAGAGAGGAAAGGATGAGTGACATAAAGCCTTGAGAATCACCACAAGGCAAAGGATAACTGCCTTGGTAGCAGCTGGTATGATTGTCTATGGATGTGAGAAGAGAAAACCAAGGAAATTTGAATGTGGACTGTGTAATAGATGGAGCTAAAAAGTTATCGTTAATTTTGTTAGATATATTAATAGAATGGTATTTATGTGAGAGAACATGACTTTTATTTTTAAATATACATAATGAAGTATTTACATGTAAGATGACATCATGTCCTGGCTTTATTTTTAAATATTGCAGAAGAAATAAAGGCAAAGGGTAGGGTTGAAATCACCTTGGCAGAGTATTAACGATATTGAAGAAAGGTGATGGATACTTGGGTTTTGTTATATTTTTCTTTCTACTTTGTATATTTGGAAATGTTCATAATAAAAGATTTAAAAAGAAAGTAGCAGGGACACAGTATTGGATGCATAAACATTTTAAGAAGTGATTTTTATAAAAGGCTACATGTTGGAGGAAAAAAAGAAGGCACCAATGTTTGGGAGTCATGCATAGAGAGAGACACAGAAGAGTGAGCTGTGTTCCAGGAACCAAAAGAGAAAAATGATTTCAAGGAGTAGAGATCTGCTGTGACCTTGTCTTAACATTGCCTCTGCCCAGAGAAGTTTTAGAACTCCACTGTGGAATTGTCAGTTTTGGAATATCCCTCAGCAAGGTCTAGTCTATTAAAGTTGAATTTAACTTCTGACAACAGGGGGAAAAATCTTGGAGCCAAATCTAGTGAATTAAGCTAGAGTTTAGATCAGCTAATACTGTTTTTGGTCAAAGAACCAATTGTAACTTTAAAATAGTGGGATTGGTTTTCGTACGTTGTCTTTGAAGGACTATTAAAAACATTTCCAAGTTGTGTTCGCCGTGACTCTTTTTTCAGAAGAAAGTTTATAAGACCAAACCTTAGATAAAATGACATGTTTGGATTATAATTTAAAGCTTTTGCTTTCTTTTTAATACTCCATCTACTTTTGGAATAGGAATACATATCAAATCTTTGGTGTCTTGGAGCCTCTGACTATTTTCTAGAATCCCATTGTAAACTAAGCTGTAAGAAATAGCACTGTGTATGCCAGGGGGAAAGACCACAGGCTTTAGAACCAACCAGGCCAGTTTACAATCTTGTCTTCATCACCACATGCTGTCCAATTTGGGGCAAGTTACTTCTTTTCTCGGGGTCAATATCTTCAAAGGTTGTTGTATGAATAACAGGCTCTGGCCAGTGCCTGGCATAAGATAGGAATACTGACTCATCCTGATGGAGATATAATAATACAATTTTATCTCTTGGCTCATCAGACATGCCTTCCCTCTTGAGACATCAAATGAGATAAGAAAATAACTAGTAGAATTATGCCTTTTAGCTTCATGAGGAGAGTATATTATTCATCATTACCTTGCGAAGGGAGGACAGTTTTTTTAGTCACTACTAAACCTGTATTTTCAGAGAGTGTATTATTTGTATTTCTTGCCAAGATGGAGATTGGCACGCTGAAGAAATTAGAATTTGGCTAGAAACCAGTGACCTGTTTAGCAGAGAAGTGATAGGAAACCATATTCCTGCCAGTTTGGAGAGATTTAGTATGAAGTGATTGACCTCTTGATCCAAACTGGCCATAACTATTCCAAACAATATGATAAAACCTGCTGATTCAAAGGGGTGTGCTTACGCAGGTATGCCTTTTCTACCATCCCAGACTTGTAAAATCATTCTGTAACACAGCAGCAACACAAAATTTACTGTTTTCCTGCTCAGGCATTGTGCAGAGCTACTTTACATGCATTTTCTCTTTGATACTGAAAACAGCTCTATCAGGAAAAAACTACTATTAATCTGTGTTTTATGGGAAACCACAGTTTAAAGAAATTAAGTCATCTGCCTTTAGCCACAGAACTGGCAAGTGGCAGAGCAGGAATTCCGGTTGGCGTCAGTGCCCACTCATCTTTGCCCTCCTTTAGATTGTCTGAATTCCTTCTCATTAGGAATAATGATCTGTTTAAAAATAAGGGAGACATCTTCTCAGCAATCATTGTATAACTATGACAGTAGCAAATCAAAAAAGTCAGTGTCCTTTCACCAAAGACCTGCATCAGTGTCAGCAAACAGTTGAGAGCAGAAGAGTACACAGAGAGCACTAGAGTGAAAGAAAAATATCCAGCTTTGGTCAAATTTGAGATGAGGGCACAGTGTGCATTATGGCCATCTTCTTTCACTGCTCTCCATTTTCATTTCTTTCTCCCTGGTACGGAGGGAACTGTTATAAAGTAGGAGACCTAATTAAGTCAAAAGGCAGCAAAAAATCTACTTGCCACAGAGTTAACACTTGCCCTGGATAGTGTAGCTCAAGTTATACCCCATGAGTTTGGGTCATACTGATATTATGGCTCTTCTTGTGTCCTCCTCTATGAAGGGACGGCCAGGCCCCTTCTGAAGCCCCTGTCACTCACTATTCATCTCTATGAGAGAATATTTTTTCAGTGCTCTTCAATCAATGGGAGACTCCTTCCCAGTCCTGTTGTATAGACATGGGCCTAAGATGCTTCCAAGTCCATGGGACTGGGATACATTGAGCTTAGGGATTCTGCCCACTGTGTGTGGTTCCCTATAGCCTTAGTAATCACCCAAGTCAGCCAGGAGTGCTTGTTGACCAAGGAGGGTGGCTGCTGCTAGGAGCTATAAATAAATAAATGGATGTCAGAAGCTTGCAATTAAGGGGGGTGGGGGGGCGAGACAAAGAATCATTACCCTCCCTTGAGCATATTGATTTGGATGTTTTGGTAATTGTGAAGCATTTGCAAAGAGACTTAACTAAGCTCTTTGTGTTATCTGCAAGATGGAGAGATTGCCAGTCCATTTCAGCATGCAAATCCTAGACAATCACTCTTTTGGAATTTAGAGGCCGCCCCTGTTCTTGCTGGGGTTAGGGGCAAACAACCTGTTGACACAGAAAGAAAAGGCTACTTTACCACATACTTTTTAAAACAGAAACCCCCCCATCAGGGCTCTCAAGTCCCAACTTCTATGCCAAACTCTGTCCAAAGCCAACAGAAGGCGCCCTGAGACTTAGAAGTGCTCACGCTTAGACTTCCATGCCACAGTATGTGACTCCTTCATGGCTCTTCATTTCTTTGTGAAATTGTGTATTTCTTTTGTGAGCATGCAGATGTAGATAGTTGATAGTTATATTTCTTCCAATATTACCATTGGAAAGATAAAGTTCTTGGGACTATGACTGTAACAGGGTGGTCCCCAGGAAAGGGGGAGGTTCCAGGTTTCCTGCCCCACCCAAAAGGTGGGTGGAGCTGAGCAGAGAGAGAGAGAAGCTGCAGAGGAGAATGAAGGAAGGAAGGAAGCAGGATGGAGAGCCAGAAGAAGACCTGGAGGAGGCACATGGAATGGAGAGATGTGAAGAAACTGCGCTTGCCTTTTGGTTGTGGACTGGGTGACACAGATGTGGGTGAGAGACCCGTGCGGAGGTGACCATTGGCGGTTTTTGTCTTGATTTTGATTTTGTTCTTTTCCTTCCAGACTTGTCTGGTGGTTTCTGATCCTTTTCTTTGGGTCCCCACTAGAAGATACTTTAGACTTGTGGCAGGCTTTGGGGCCTTGCTCTGGGCCAGTCCTGCTTGGGTGGATTTTTACCCACGAGGGGACAGGTAACATTGGGTGCTTGATTTAGAAACTATATTCTTTGCCTTTTCTGTATTGTTTCTTAATTGTATTAAAGTTCCTTCCCATTAAAATCTCATATGTTTTGTGTTGATGCAGCAGATGGCAGAACCCATATAGAGCAGGCAGGTTTGTGGGGTTTGGGCTGCCCCTCTCCCTGCCCTGTAACATGATCTTGGTCCCTGATAGACATGCTTTGCCATAGTGGTTTTCAACCTGTAAACTTGGAATCTCCGGAAACTTGCAAAGTTATCAAAGGAAACTTCCAATCCATATTCCAAAAGCTTTGAGGAAAACTGATTGTATAATGTGTCTCCAGAATAGTTATGGATACTATTATGGTTGATAGCATGCAAGTGTTTTCTGAATTTGTGGTAGGCTTTTGTGATATCTTTCTTCTAGTGAGGGAAAGTGTAAGTTACTATCTGCGAAATTTGAAAACGTTTTGTTATGTAAAAGAAGCTGTCTTCCTGGAAAGGGTAAGTGGAAGGTATTTGAAGGTCCTTATTGTAGTAGCTAAATGCAAAGTTTGTTTACTTGTTATTCATCCTTTTCCTTTTGCTGTTGTTTCCTGACCCACATGATTTCAGGCCTGGATCAGAATTCCCTGTCATTGCAGTTGCAGCTGAGGAGTGGGCTGAAGGCATTTATTTGATTTTGCAGATTGTTGATCTTAAATACTTTTTTTCCCCTTAAGATTTATTTATTCATATTTATTTATTCATATTTATTCATACAAGAACCGGGGTACAGGTCAGATGCGGGAGGGTGAGAGGATTCACCAGAGACAGAGCGGGGAGCAGAACAGGCAGACTGACAAAATACACTGCTGAGGGGAGCAGCGGGCAAGACAGGAGAGGTCTGCTGCGCCATATGGGACCCTCACCGGCTGACCGGGATCGAACCCAGCACCGAAGAGGCTGAGGACAGCTTCACAGCGTGGCGCTGAACCGCCTGTGCCACCAGGGTAGGCCCTGATCTTAAATACTAAAGGATGTTTTGGTTTTGTTTTTTTAAGTTAGTATCATAAGAGACTTCATGATCCACCCCACTCTGTCTTCAGCACAAGTTGCATACACCCCCAGATTACATTCAGGTGAGAAGTGGCTGCAGTTTACCTTGGTGGTGGCTACACAATGAGACCTGGGTCCAGAGTATTTATGTTTTTAGCCTCTAATAGATACCGCTTCCAGCATGTTTGCTATAGTTTTTAAAATAGATGTTAGCTGGCTCTATAATATAAACTACCAAATTGCCAAGCAGCATCACTTTCCACATATGAAGGGTGTAGTGTCATCAACGCACAGGCACTAACATTGCCTGCCTTGTGCTGTATTGTTTTATTTTCTCCTCCCTTTTTTATCAACAGTTCCTTTAAAAAAAAAAAAAAAAAAGAAGCAGCAGCAGTAATGTGTTAAGTACTGACAATGGAGAAGCAAGTGCAAAGAATAAAAAAATTATCTTTAATCCAACCTTCCTGAGAATTCTACTCTTTATTTTGTTCTACTCTTTACATTTTTGTAGATTCTCCTAAGCTTTCTTTGCAGTCTGTCATACTGTGTGTGTTGTTTTAGAACCATTATTCTTCCAGACCACAATCATTAATGACTGCATAGTATTCTGCTGTATGATAGTGCCATTATTTATGTAGCTTTTTTCTTACTGCTGGATATTTAGTTAACCCTCGTTTAGGTCCTTTTTCCCTCTTTCCCTCCTCTCCCACTCTTAACCCCCTCCACTTTCACATTAGAGGCCTATACCCTATGGATTCAGAAGGGGTCCAGAGCTAGTCTGCAAGATTTAATCACTGCTTATAATGGTTATTCTACCCTTCCTCTAAAAATTTCCCCCATACCAAACTAAAAATATGAAATTGCTTGGACACTTTTAAAAAACACATACACACATCACTATAAAATTGAGATTTTGGAAATGAGCTATGAATTGGAATATGTATCTAAGTAATTACTTTTTAACTGTGGAAGGATGTTTATTTTCACAATGTTTTCCCTTCATGGAAGGGGCTGCTATTATATTTATAAATTAGTATATAGACAAATTCAAAAAGATGAAAATTAGGGAGAATATTTCAAACAAGAAAAGCTGTGTAGACATTGTGGTGGTAAGATAAGAAACATTTTTCCTTTCAAAGGAACAGCATTCTGGTTTTGGTCTCTAAAGTGAGTGTATCATCATTTTAATATTTTTTTATTACATGAGATAGTACTTTACATGTAAAAGCTGGTTACCAAATAGTATACCAAAAGGAAAATTGTCACATGGTTTAAGGTGTGCAGAGAAGCTCCAAATTGGCTTGGAAAAGAGTCTCACAATCAGGGCCTCCCCTGGTGGCACAGTGGTTGAACGCTGGGCTGCGAAGCTGCCCACAGCCTCTGTGGCTCTGGTTTGATCCCTGGCCACTGGCAAGGGTCCTACATGGTGCGACAGACCTCTTCTGCCGCGCCCACTGCTCCCCTCAGTGTATTTCGTCGGTCTGCCTGCTCTGTTCCCTGCTCTATCTCTGGTGAATTCTCTCACCCTCCCGTGCTTCTGACTGTACCCAGTGCTTGTATAAATAAATAAATAAGTCTTTAAAAAAAAAAAAAAAGAGTCTCACAATCAGAGGGCATCTTCAGAGTTGGAAAAGTCTCCAGATGGTTTTGCCCAGCTCCTCCCAGCAGGTGTTTGGGCAGGGACACCTTCTCCTTACAGACTCTATGATATGTGCATATCTGCTCCATGAGCACCCACTTCACATCACTTGTGTGGACTTAAATAAATGGCCAATTTTTTCAAGATGTTTCCAGAATCTTTCAGCCACTTTATTTCCCCTGATACAATTAATTGAATGCTACCTGATTATTTAAGTTATGGTTAAAGAGTGGGTGAAAGATGAAAACAAGGATAAGTTTTTCCACACCCCAGCAAGAGGCTGGAGTGATTTGTCATTCAGGGTATAACTAAAGAAAATGTTGCCATTTTAAGCTTATGGTGCTAAACAATTGCTGAAAATGGGTCTATAAACTTTAGGCTATTTACCCAAAATCTGTTTTGACTTATTAGTACTATCATTTGCTTGTTTTTAATAAGATAATTTTAAATAATATCCTTCATAATTGGCAACTGATTTCTTACTGAAATATTTAAAGATACTTTAGATTTCTGTCTTTCAGCTTTGTCTAAATGCTCAGTTGTATGCCACTGTTCAGTTCTTCATTTGGAGAAGCCACAAATCCAGGACTGTGTCTGCTTTCACCTATAATACCACCTTGAATAGGCCATTTCATTCTCGATGTCTTTCATCAGTTGAAGGAAAGAAAAATAAACAATGCGTAGCAACCATGGGCTCCCCCTTGGATCACTAGTATGCCTACATATCAAATACTTAATGTTTTCCTAAAAGGTACAAAGTGCATGGTGCTTACGTTAGCATTTCCTGATCAAAAAGGCCTAACATATTTACGATTAGAATTACACAATAAAACACCTGTAGTGATTCTTTAACCCACTCTGTGTCTAAAGTATAATTTTTACTTTTTAGTTCTTTGGAGTTCTCAGAATCAGAGTGATAATGTTTCCATATATAGAAATAATTTTTTCTTTGATACTGCTAATCTTTCCCTTAAAGCTAATCACAATGATTGCCAATGGCATTCTTAACCTCTGGGTGTGCACCTGGAATAGTACACTTTCAAATGTTGGGAAGGGGTGGGGTGTCAGGCTAAGTTCTGTAGTTTTTGTGTTTTTTTAATTTATAAACATTCTTGAATATGTCATTAAATATTATCCAGAATAATGTTTAATACCATATTCCAAAACTTATCTTTCACTTTATGCATTTTTATTACCTGCATAGGAAGATAGGGCATAAAGTCATTTTAAGGTGTTAGTCATTTGAGTCATTAGGTTAGAGAACAAATGTCAGTAAAGTTTGCAAAGCCCTATCAACCAACAAAGGGCCACCTACTTTAATTGTAGATAAGGCTTTTTCCATCTTTATTCTCTTTTCTATTACCCCTTGCCCTGGTTTACCTTTCCTATTATATATATCAGAAAAAGACTATATTCTTGAGAAAGGAAGAAAACAATATCAAATCTCCTGCTAAATGTTAGAAACTTATGTCATCTTAATGATTCTCATTTTGCAAATAGGGAAGCCAGAGTTCAGAAAAGTCAAATAACTTACCCAAGGTCACATAGTTAATAAATGACTGAGCTATTGTTCACATGTCCTGTTCCTGGGATTTTTTTTTTTTTTTCATTTCTCTGCATTACCTCCAATTTTCACTAATATCCCCTAGTACCTTTCCTTACCTTTCAGATACAAAATGCTGTCCTCAGGTAGTATAATTGAAGCTTTAATTTTTGCTATTCCCAGCAGCAGACAACCCATGACCGTGTGACTAGTCCTACTCTTTGAGCATTCCTGATCTCCACCTTCCCAGACAGAAAGGGGTATGGAGGCAAACTACATAATTCTCTTTTTACATGTTTTAGATATTTACAAAAGCTATGTAGTAAATTCATTTTTAAAATTTCAACATATTTTGTTCTTAAAAAAATTTCCCAGTATTATTGACATATAATTGACATATGACATGAAGTTTAGGATGTGCAAGTCAGCTTTTTGTCTTATTTTCCTTTTTTTAGAAAGACTTGGCTCAATATTCAAAATAGAGCTGTGGTTTTGGTTCAGGGTTTTTAAAAAAGAAAGGAAAAAGCTAAGTGTGAAGACAGAAGTGACCAGAAGAGGAAAGATGTCACACAGGAATTATTAGATTTAATTTTGCCCTTCTTCACTATTTCTACTCCTAATGTGCTCCCCTTCTTTTAATAGCCTAGATCTATCACTTTCCCTTCCACCCCTAGACCTTTGCCCAGGTTGTAAGCTCTATGCTGTACCTCTTTTCTCACTCTGGCCTGTACCTGCTCTGCTACTTCCACGCAGTCCTCATTATTCAGCTCTAGAGACACATGCTCAAGAAGTACTCCCTGGACTAGGTTTTGGACTAGGTTATAACCCATTATACACTGTAGTGGTATCACAGCCTCCTTCTTGCTAGTTTGTTTGCTTACCTTTAAATTCCTGGTACTTGCACATCATATATACTGAGTGTACTGAAGAATGAATGAGTGAATTAATCAATTAGTTTGTTTTGTCATCAAATGACCAGATTTTGTTTTAGTATCCCTGGTAAATTTAGTCTCCCTTATAATTTCCCATGCACTTAACCAGCAGAACTTTTGTATTTACAAAGCTGTTGGATGTTCCAGCTCATGCTGGAAGATGGGAGAAAGATGGGAAATAGCAATGAAGCAAGTATTTGTGTGACAGTTTTGCTACCTAACTCTCTTCCCACACCATGCTGAACTTGGCTGCATATATCTTTCCTGGTGACATTCTGTGACTAATTGGTCTGACAGGAGCCCTAAGATTAGGGGTCAACAAACTTTTTTGTTAAATAGCCAGATGTAATTGTTTTAGGCCTGTGGGCTTTCCCACCACTACTCAGTTCTTAGTAGAAAATAGCCATAAAGCAGTGCACAAATGAATGGCCATGACTCTATTCAATAAAACTTTATTTACCAAAACAGCCATAGTTTGCTGATCCCTGATAGACATCTGATGTAATATCTGATCACAAAATTTGTCTCCTAAATCAAACTAGGGTAATTTCAATGACTTATTTTTGGCTTTAACTGGATGTCTGAAGTATTTTCATAATGAGGAAATTATAGTATTGTACTGCAGAATTCAAACATTTTCCTCAGCTGTTTTTCGGTCATTTAGTCTGTTAAAATCAAATGCAACAAACGAATATTCTGATTGAGCCTTCCCGTGGTCCAGAAATTTCCAATTCTTAAAACCTGTGTAAAAAATTCAAGATCTACGTGGAGTTAGACACTATGAAATAGAAGCTACTTGAAAGGGGTCATTTACATTCTGGTTTATTAAACTTCTGCTGCTAAAAGAACTCTGTTCTTATAGAAATAGACAGCTCTTAAACACATATGTATACTCATAGAGAGAGAACTAGAAAATGTGCACAAATTTCTTCTATGTTTACTTGTTCTGAGTGGATAAAGGAGAAAGCAGAAAGTTATGTTTTTTATTAATTGCCCATTCATATCCCTAGGGGGAAACACAAGAAACTTTCTCAAATATTTTATTTGAATCAGTTGTGGTGGTTGCAGATGCTGTTAATCTTTATATTTTCAATTGTTTTTCTGCTGCATTGTGACAGAGGGAACACTACAGAAGTGTGTCCCCAAAATTGGCAGTAAAATTGTAGATAGGTTTAAAAAGAATCCAGAAAATATTTTATTGATTTGATTTTTGTCATTGAATCAAGTGATCTATGAAGGTGAATTTCCAACAATTGCTGTTTTCTCACTCAACTGCCTACATTAAAAAAAAATGGATAAATTTCTTTAAAGATAATCCTCACTCCCTTTCTTACTTAAAGCTTGGTGTTATTCATATCAACAGCATTTGCGATGTTAAATCTTTTTGTATTTTGTTTTATCTCCGCTGTGTCAAGTTATAGCCAATCATTTATTTGCTCCTCTGACCTGCCTCTACCATCTATCCTATATCTTGTTTTTTTCCTTTTATATCTACCATAGATTAAGAGATCAGGTAACCAGTGAGGATCTAAGATATAAAGTAGTATTTCTGATGCATAGAATTTGAAAGTCATTTGTAGTGCTGCTCTTATATCCCTCCTTTTTTTTTCTGGATTGGAGTTGATTGAAAAATAACTGTCACCACAAAGGTGACAGTTGATCTATCTCTATTTTATGACACAGTAGATCATTTTACCGTTGAGTTCCAAATATCTGTATTTAAAAAGAACAAATCAAATTCAACGAGTGTCCTCTAAGGTGACTTTATTAGTAGCCTTGTAAGGGCTGTCCTGTGCCTAGCAAGATGTCATAAATATTTTTGAAACACTTCTTACTCATACTTTCTACTATAAGGTGCTTTTTATAGCTGTGAAACCATATGATTACTTTCCTAGGAATTCAGTTTATATTGATAGAGAACTGTCTTAAGCAATCCACATGAGCAATTAGCTAGCTTGTTTAGTTATACCCTTTTATGGGAACTCCAGTCTTTTTCTTAATGCCCAAATTATCTGCTCATGCTGGAATCAGAGGGCAATAAGGCATACCTCCCACACTGACTTGCTCTGTGGTTGACCTTAAGGAGGTCTCTTAAACAACTTTGCTGTCTCCTTAGATGTCACATTCCTTATTTTCTTTATGCCCTTACAAGAGTTACTCTACTATATGTCACTTACAATGAAGAAAAGGAGGTGACATCCTGCTTTTTAGCAGTCTTATGCTAAGTGAGCTTTTTTTGAGACATCATCTCACTTCACCCTTCCGTGACTGTAAGGTACAGATATTGCACTTCTTATTTTATAGATAAGGAAATTGAGTTTCAAAGAGGTGAAGTATATGCCCAATATCACACAGCTAACAAGAAGCAGAGCTGGGCTTTGATTACGCAGCCCAAGTTCTTTCTTAGTATACCATTGTCTCCAGAATGAAAAACAAACTCATGTCAGAAGTACTTGGGGCCAGTATCTCACATAATCTATCCTGTGAGGTAGGTATAGTAACTATAAAGTGCTTAGCACAGTGCCTGGCTCATAAACCCTCAATAAATGTTAGCTGTAATTAATATAGCACAACAAAAGCAAACTTGCTTTGAATAGAAAAACCCTGTTATTGCACTATCCTTTTGACTATTACAAACATTCTGTTATATTAATGGTAAACATAAGAGTGTCTTCTCTCACTTAAAACAAGAAGTTAGATGAAGTGCTGGGTCATTTGTCCTTCATCACCTAAGTGATTACACAAGTGGTTTCAAGGTCTCTTCTAATTCTGTGACTGTACTATCCTAGCAATGGAGTCCTGTTTTTCCTTTTAAGAAATTTTTGGTCAGAACGCAAGCCTTCTTCATAGAAATGAAGTGGTATGCTCACATGAAGGACTTAGAGCCCATTAGCAAAGCTGAGTGCCCACATTGATTTTGAGAGTTGTAAATGACAAGAAATGTAAACAGTAAAGCCCTTGAAGTATTTGTTTCTCATAGAAAGATAAAATACCTACAGCATTTTTAAAAGATGAAAACAAAGCCTGGATAATTTATTTTCTTAACAAAGGCATTTAAGAAAATATTTGTTCTGTAGTTGGCACTAGGGGATAATGGAATATAAGTAATTATTAAACCAGAATTTAGTAGCTGGAGTTGAATTAGGAAGCCATTTCCCCCCAATAGTTTCCAACAATGCTCAAGGGCTCTGATACAGCTGGACACTTTGTTGCTTGTGAAAGTTTTTGTTTTTATCATTTTGCCCTGTTGTTCTGTCATTCCTGCCTGTTTAACTCATTAGTGATGGTGAAAATTACATCCTTAAGCACTGATAGTCAAATACCCTCAGTCGTGATGTGTAGAATTACTCAATTTGACACACAATGTGGTAGTATACCTTCCTCAGTAGTATTTCCTGGCAGGGCAATGAGATGGAGTGCTCAACAGCCGATTCTTCATTCTCACAGTTTAAAGATAGGACTGTATTAATAGCTTAAGCAACTCACTCCCCAGGAAATTGTTCCTCTTTTCACCCTTGGACTGAATACATCTTCTTTCTCATGTATCGTATGTGATCTCTAATATAGAGCTTGCTACATTGATGTATGGTTTGTCTGCTCACCGATTTCCTGGGTGGACCTAGAGTTCTTGGCTAGGACTGGACAGTGTCTGGAACTTCATAGTTGCTTAGTAAATGTTTATTGACCAAGTAAAGATTCCAACTTCAAACTGGCCCTTACTATCAATAATAGTTTTGTTCAGTCTTGTTGCCCCGTCTCATTCCTAAACCATGATTCCAAACCCTTTCCACTTTTCTTGCTCCCTCATGAATCTTGGCTTTCACAAATAACCATTTTTTGTTCCTCCCCTCTGTCCATTCCCAAAATCTGTCCTTTTTATGTTTGCTCCTCCTGCTTTCTTAAAAGACTGTTCCTCTTGATTTCCAAGTTCTGTTCCTTCATATGAGTGTTGGCTCAGATCTCCTCCAGGATCTTGCCCCATTAGATACCGCCTATCCTTTGGTAGCTATGGCTTCTTTCTCACTGCTGGTTCTTTTCCCGTAATATAATGAGTCCAGTTATTTTATTTCCTAATAAAATCTTTATCGTCACTGTTTCCCCTTTGTCAATTTCTCTGCCATCTTCACATTGCCTCAACTCATTGTTAGTCCTACCTCCTTACTTATAACCCAGTTTCTGCCATCACCAGTGCTTCCTAATTTCCAAATCCTGAAACTTCTTCATAGTCTTCATATTCTGTCCAGCCTCCTAGCTAGATTTAAAAATGCTCTCTTTTTTTTAGACTTCTAGGCTAGAAATCTTGGTGCCATTTTCTACCCCTTTCTCCCCACCCACTTAACATACTACCCTCTGTAAAAATAAAAATTCCTGTCTCTATATTTGTCATTTTTTTATGTGGTATGCCACAAAAGATATGGTATAAAGCAGAGCAGTGAGTTGAAAACATTCATCAGGGCATTTTGTTTTGTAGTTTGATGTTGGCACAAGCAAAATTGCAAGCCAGTGAGAAAGTATGGAAAGTAGTTAACTTAGTAAATGAACCACATGAACTGTATGCTTAGCAGCTGATTCTTTTAAATTCCTTTTCACACATTCTAAGTGCTAGCAGAAAGTATCTAGTTAAAGAAAGGCCAACCCAGCCTAGCTATACAGCCAGAATTTTCTGGTTTTTCACAAAGAGTTAAAACTTTCTTGAAATGCTAACACAGTTTATGTGTTTACATACATACAAGATCGTCATTATGTTTCTGCATGGTGATATCATCAGAAGTCTTATAAAGAACAAATCACTCTTCTTAATCATTTTGTCAATAACAAATGTAATTGTAATTTCCCCCTTTTTTGGGCCTCCTGTGAGCCTCTGCAGAGAGGATCAGCCCTTCAAGTAGAAGTTAAGCTACTGTTGTCAACCTGCCTATCTCTCTGCAACTTCCTTTTACTGAGCCTTCTGCCCCCTGGAAATCATTTGCTCCTATAGTGTATACTTTTGGCTTTGCTTTATTTTTTTTTTTTTCCTCCTTGAAGTAGAGTGAAGAAGGTTTGGTTTGACTTAAAGGGAATAGTAACAGAATGAGGAAATAATCAGCTGCCTAGTGTCTATTTTTACTGCCCCACCTGAGCAAAGCTATGAGACATAGAACTTGGACTTGTCAAGTAGACCATTAAGAAGCAGTATGTTACTAAGGCTCAGCAGGAAAAGTGCTTGCTTTTGTAGGACTCTGTCTTAACTTTCATGTAACACAGGAAAAGGAGATGTTTGGGACCCAGGAATATTATCACGTTGTATATGCTGTAGAGGCTAATTGGAGTCCAGGGGGAAGTGGTCATAGAGAGTCTGCAGCTAGTAGGCATAGGTAGCATTTTAGAAAATGCTTTAAGTGAAGCTTGTCTTGAATTTCAGTATTTATGCAGAGAAAAAGAGAGGTAGGGGCAGGAGGGAATTGTAAGGCATAGAAGCAAGAACCAGCAGGATTTGTTAGGGGATATCTAGAACAGATTATGGGGATAGAACTTAAGATTGTGGGGAGGCTTGTGATGAGATGGAGAAGGCGGGGTTTAGGGATGATAAACATTTGATCCTTTTTTTTCCCATCAGGTTAATTATTGAAATATGTTATAAATATAATAGAATTAGAAAGTTTGTTAGTTAGGCTGTGGTCATAATTTTTAAAAAATATGATTATATAAGTGTTCAGGTACTTCCCATTTCCCCCTAGACTTATGTATTCTAGGTTCTATATAAATATATAAAAGATGAAGAGAAATTAGGTTACTGAATTTTTGTCTGGTTCTAATTCATTATATGGACTGCCTTAATTCTCTGAAATTTCCTAAGCTTGGATTTTCCATGTGTAAAGAAATTTTTTTTTGCACAATCATAAATTGAATTTAGGAATTCATAGACCAAAATGCTACAACCCATAAAGAGGCATTCAAGATGGAAAAATCAAAATTATCTATAATAAAGATACTTTATTTCTAAAGATTCAAAAGACAGAGCAACGGTGAATCTCCTGTTAACTATCCAGAGGGTATGGGATAACTGTGTGGAGAACAATTAAAGGGGAGGATTGTACTAATAACAATTTTTGGGGAAATACCCAACATTAAGTTTGTAAGTATGGTTCTCTGGCTGAGATAGAATAAGACCCAGACCACCTCTCAGAAGTGCAGGAGGATGGCGCTGAGGGCACATGTATGTTGCTCTTGCATAAAGAGACATGGGGTATGCCCACTTACTCCTTTAACCTTTCATCTTTTCCTGCCTCCCTTCTTCCTTCCTGCGTTACAGTGCACATGGCGTCATGCCTCTCAATATTATGATGAGGGCTCCACTATGATCTAGGCTAAGCTCAACATTAGAAAAATAAGTTAAGTGGCTGGATGTGGATGATGGCAGGATGTGAGGATGACGATGACGATGCTGCTGCTGCTGACCAATGTAAAGACTATAGCTCCCAGCCCCTTCTTCTTTCCCCAGCTGCTCCTCAGTTACTCAGCCCGCATTTCTGCTGAGCTACCTGAGGATATGATGTGAAATGAGGTTGCCTCCCTGCTTCTCCACATCCCCTGCAGGTCTTGCCCAAATCGTTCTTGGGTCCCTTCCTACATACACCCTTTTCTCCATCCATCCCTCTCTCTCAGGGTCACTTGCCTACCTCCTAATCTTTAGCTTGTCCTGTGGGGCGGAAAAGTTGGTATACTGGGATGGGGGTGGCCAGGATCCCTTTCACATTTAGGGCTATTGTTCATGCTTCCTTGTGGGTGATGTAGTAGTTTCTGTTGCTCATTTTATGTTTACTTACTGTCTGAATCCATGTCAATTTATGTACCCTTGGCTCTGAACCACCGTTTATATATTTTTGTGTTGTTAATATTTTTAATTGGTGTTTTTAAAGTAGATGTACTCTGCATGTTTGGCAGACCAACAAAGTGGAATATAAAAATTTGATTTTTTAAAGTAACTGTATAAGGTGAAAAGTACCTTTTTGTGTGGGTGCCTGTGTGCTTTTGTGCAGATTGCAGGTTTTATCAGGCATGATATTCGTTAATATTTATTGTAACAGTTTACAGTGTGGCCCCTTGAGTCCCTCTGGATTATGCACAGCCTGAATGATGTAACCTTGGAAAATACAATAAATCTAAAGTTGAAACCACTTCTAATGGGAAGTTTCTTGAAAGCTGTAAAATTAAATTGCCTCCACTAGGATGAAGGAGCTAGTGTGGAGAATGCCCCAGAGGGCCTGGATTTGACTCTTACTGGTCTTGTCCCCCATGTTGAAGTTGCTGGGCTTTGGTTTGGATTACTTTGTTTGTTTGTTTTATTTAAAATCCTCTTGCTATTCTTTTGCCCTAGTATTCCATGACATGGCAGGCCCATGATGACCTTACTAGACAACCTATGATCTTCTCTTTTATGTATCCAGAGTGACTCTTATCCTATATGGAATACCCAGATGCCCAGAAGAAGTATTTTATGAGTCACAGAATCTTAGGTTTGCAAGGAGACTACATGTCACTGAGGTCATTTTTGCCAGCCCCTGTGTTAACCATTCCAATTTTATGCAGCTGAATACTGGTTGGAATATCTCATGCTGTACATTTTAGAAAAATTTTCATTGTGTTGTTTTGAAATGTGGCTTCCCAGAACTCTTGGTCCTAGTACCCCTTTCTGAAGCTATATACAATAAATTTTCTTCTCCCTCCATGATATATACGTGATATTTATATGTATTTATTTTTAAAAAGTGATGTTAAACATCTCTAGGTCTGTCTCCCTATTTTCTTTTGTCATAGTTCAGTTATCTGTAGAGTACAAACCATATATGTTAGACACAGCTAGATTCTAGGGAAGCAGTGAAGGCAAAGCAGGTTCTGGTCCCAGCCCTCAGGGAACTTTTGGTCTAATAGACCAGGTGGAATGAGAGGAAAATGGGCTTGACAAGAGTTATGAATGGCATAGAATGGCCTAATAGAATAGCAAAGGTTATAGAAGGGGCAACAAATTTAGCCTTGGTGATTGGAGATTAGAATGTCAAGGAAAGTTTTCTGGAAGAGTTGAGAAGAATACCATGAGTCACCCAAGGGAACAGGATAAGTGAGGGGTAGAAAAGGGTATTTCAGGTAGAAGGACCAGCATGCTGGATAGGGTGAAGGTGAATGTGCATGTGGAGTTCAGGAAGTGAGGGTAGTTTAGTTGGGTAAGTTGTAAGGGAGGATAAAGATGCAGAAGTTCTGGAGCTAAAAGTTGGGCTGGTGGTAGAGTGGGGAGATGAGGTCAGACATTTTAGGTGAGTGGAGAAAGATAGTCTCAATAGGAAAATTATTTATTGTTCTCTTGGCTACACAATAACTATGCAAAACTTAACAGGTTTTGTTTGAGGTCTTATAGATTTGGAAATACTTCGCATATTATGTTTTGCTGTCGGGGAAAGAATGTGTTCAATCATTGGATTAGAAAGCTAGGCCTCATTCAGTAGCAAGACCATTTCTCTATAAGCAATATATTTGGAGAAACAAGGGTAAGAAAGAGAAAATAGTTTGACATATTCTTGTTATATACCATGCATCTTTGACACATAAGATACACATTCTATGACTGAGAAAATTTGGGTGACTTCTATACCTAGGAAAACAACAATAATAGTAAACACTTATCCAAAACTTTGGGCCTGGCCCTGTTTCACCGACAAATGTTATGCCCACATTAACTCTTTGGGTGTTATTCCCAGATATAGAGAGTTTAAATAAGGTACCAGAAGTTAGAAAGCTAATTGGCAAGTGTAAGGTCAGGACAGGACACGGGGCAGGTTTTCTAATATCCAGCAGACCGGGTAAAGGAGGAGTCAGAGTCCTTAGTGGCTTTTGCAGGTCTTTTATTGGAGTTCACCAGGCATATGGCAGGCAAGGGTGCTGGGGGGCCGGGAGGCTGGCAGGCCTCCCGGGCCCCCAGCAAGTTTTCACTCTATCTGGGCTTTCCGACCTTCTCTCGGCTTCTGCTTCTCTAGCTTCTCTCGCTGCTTCTGCTGGCATCCCTGTGACGCCGCCCTTAAAAGCCCAGTCGAATCCCATCTCTCTATGCCCACACCCTACTCCAGATGCCCGCCATCAGGCATGCATTCAGGACCACAGGGTTCCATCATCTATCCTAATGGCGGAAGGGCAGAAAAGCCTGATACCTTTTACCTTACCCTACAGCAAGTGTCTAGAAGGCTTAATGAACTATGATGGAGAACAATGGGTGGCTTTGGTGGTGGGTATGGTATGGTAATATACATCTGATGAGGTGTGAACCTGTATCTCTTACTTATATACAGTGTTGTCAACCAATGTTATCACAATAAAAAAGAAAGCTGAGTGGTAGAGCTAGGGTTTGGTTCCAGGTCTATGATGTAGGGACAGATTGTTATAGTGGGAGCCTCCAAATTAAAGCCATCTGTGAACATGGCTCCTGCCTACTGTTGATGGTCACAGTCGCATGCTTAGAGGTGTCATCATGACCAGCATAAATAAGGCAAGTATTCACAAATGCATATTTCACCCCTTACCCACAGGGCATCTTACTTTCTGGAAAAGATCACTCGGATGTCTTTCAGGAGTTGGCCTTGGTTCTACTGGTAATTGTGGCTCCCTGCAGTCTCACTTGTCTCTCAGTATCTTATCAGTTGCTTCTCCCTGCTTTCTGCCACTATCAAAGAGAGTTTCATCTGCCTGCAGATGGTAGGACAATTAGGATAACAGTGAACTGGTGGCTTGAAATATCCTTCTACCAGGTGGTTTGAAATACCCTTACTTCTAGGGAAACAGATTGCCTAGTAGTGTTTCCAAGCCAGGCTAGTTAATGCTGGCAACATTGATTGTAAAGTTTCCCAGTTTTCAAATATGTATAGTTTTCCTCTAAGGTTGATTGATTTGTGCAGATAAATGCTTCTTAGGGGCAGAAAGGGTGACTATAAGTAAAAAAGATTTGAAGTGATGGGAAAAGTAGTGAAAAAGAGTGAAGATCTAGCAGATTTGTAAAGAGAATAGGGTCTCTGTGGGTCAAAAAAAAAAAAAATGAGCAGGAGTAACTGCTTGAAAGCATCGGGAAAATAACAAGGAATGTTGAGTAAGTGGAATGTTGATTTTTTTTGTTTGTTTGTTTTGGAGGAGGACTTTTAGTGCTTCCTTTGTCTCTTACCTGATATGTGTTACATTAACATGCATGCGTTTGTTAATGACTTAATTAAAATGTGTTATAATGAAAATGTTAAATAGTCAGGCCAGAGTTCCTAGGCATAGCCAAGGTGAAGCTGATCTCTTAATTTCCCATAATTCTGTAATCATCTAGCCCATGTTCGATATTTGAACATGATAAGCATTCTGTTGCCTGATTAAATAAAAGCCAAGGTCATAAACTAGTTCTATGACGCAAATTTGCGCTATAGATTTATGTCCCCAATAGGAAATGCCACTAAGATATTATAAGCAATGATAAGTCTCCATCTGCAAACTCATTAAAATTCAGCTAGGTTTTATATTTGTTCATTGCTGTTTATCTTCAATAATGATCTTATCTCTAGCTGGATTACAGATTCCTTGAGAATAGGGGCAGTGTCTGTCTTACATTTCCCCACAAGACAGAGCTCAGTACCAGGCATATGGTGCTCACAGACAGAGGGATCTTCACTTGGCCCTTAAGGAAAATGGAGTTAATCTATTTATGTTCCAGGTAAGTCAGTTGACAGGCAAACTAATTTACTCAGGGTTCATAGCTAGGCAGTGAGGACACAATCCAAGTCTTCCTCCCACTCTAAGTTTTGCACCATATCACACCAATGCAGCTCATAGTCAAGTTCTTGAATGATCTTGTGTATGTGTCAGGCACTAGAAGGAAGTTAGTTTTCTCAAACTTAGTGGTTCCCAGCCTATGTTTCCTAATTTTGCTCATGGGGAAAATGGCGATGTTTGTTTAGGACATTAGGGCAAAATACATAAAGTATATTTAGAAAAATCTGCTATGTCTTCAAATAATTTATGGTAAGTTATAAATATATAGAACAAAGTCATAAATAAATGTATTTTTTGGTAATTACCTTGAAAAATTACTTTGTTCCAGGAAGAAGAGTGTGGTTTCTGAAGAAACTTTTAATTCTGTTAGCCAAATATATCATTCAGCCATCTCCATGAGATAAAAGATATGAGTTTAAATTGTGAAATAATTGCATTAGTCAGGTGTTTTTCCTTTGAATGATTCATGACCTCTTTTCTTGTGTTCTTCATATATATGTGGGAGTCGTAATTTTTTTGTCAAGGTTAAAAGGTTGGAATAAACTTTTATCGGTGCAGGCTGTTGCATTTATCTAAATGAGGTAGCCAAGTGCTATGGCATGTGCTCTTTCCAACACTGTGTAGTCTGTGACTACAGCACCATGTTCTTTCAAGGTCGTGACTGATTTTCCAGTGCTTTAGAGTTGAGGTAGATAATAAATTTGTTACTCTGGGCCTCCCTGGTGGCGCAAGGGGTTAAGCACAGCATTATGAAGCTATCTGCAGCCTCTGGAGCACGAGTTGGATCCCTGACCTGCCAGGGAGCTCTCCACATGAC
Source organism: Talpa europaea (assembly GCF_964194135.1). NCBI lineage: Eukaryota > Metazoa > Chordata > Mammalia > Eulipotyphla > Talpidae > Talpa > Talpa europaea. The sequence goes on from NC_140070.1 coordinate 86,252,233, forward strand.
TCAGCAGACCTCTCCTGTCTCACTGGCTGCTCCCCTAAGCAGTGTATTTCAGTCAGTCTGCCTGTTCTGTTCCCTACTCTGTCTCTGGTGAATCCTCTCACCCCCTGCACCTCTGACCTGTACTCCAGTTCTTGTATATGTAAATAAATAAATCTCTAAAAAATAATTATGGGTCTGAATCTCTCCCAGATACTGTCCGGGTTTCTGTTTTAACAGAGAATTTGGTCATTATAGGGAAAGTTCGTACATCTCTTAAAACAGGTAAATAGAACTTTTACATAATGAATAAGTAAACCCTCAGAGAAATTGTTTCTTAACTCAGAAGTAGATTGGGGAAAAACAGAGGCAGGCTGCCTTGGCTGGTCTTGGGAGCTTGAAAGGGCTGCAAGTAAAAATGTCAACTCTGGGCAGATGTCCTGGGATGAAGTAGGCTCCATACCAATGGCCCTTCTTTTCTGTATCTCTCATCCCACCTAAACCTGAAAATGTGCTGATACTAAGGATACTTTGAAGCTTGAAAATACCCTTAAAATATGGTGGCATCTTGAAACAAACAATATATATAGAAGATAACAGTAATAATCTAATACAGTAACAGTAATAATATAGTGATATTAATATAACAACAATCATAGGAGATCCATCTATGGAATGTTTATGAAGTTAATAGTAGGCCCAATCCTCTAGTGGCATAAGTTATGAGGGATTATTGGAGTCAGAGAAGAGATCAAAAAGAGGGACTATGAACCTGAAATAGTTGTTTCTGATCTTGACCTGAGGTTGGGCTAGGAGAGGTCAGCAGAGAATGTTATGAGGAGCCTAATAAAGTGGGTCTGGATTCCTACCCTTGACCTCTGGCATGCTGAGGGAGTGAGGTCAGGGTGTGTTAGAGCTGGTCCTTACTTGCTTATGACCATAAAGTTTTCAAGAACTTTCTGAACTAATTGTTAATTACACTCTTTTTTAAAAACTAAATTATTTTTAAATTACAATTAAACATGTAAGTTTTGAAAACAAAAATAAGTACTCAAAACTCATCACTTTCTAATTATTTTACTACATCTTGCTCTTGAAGTTATTTTTGTCTGTTCTCTTCCCAGCTCCTCATTCAATGATGCCATGTTGGGAGCTTGAAATCAGCTATTATGGGAATATTTACACCATGGAAATAAGCAAAGGCTATGAATCAGGATTTTATTTTATTTTATCATTTTTTTTAGAAAGCCAGTTGCTAACCATTCTCTAGCACACTACTGAGTATTGTGATTATGTGCCTACCAGCAGGAAGGAGGGATGTGGCCTTTATCCCAGGAAGTGCTGTCTGTAGGCTACATATCTTCCTCCTGGTCTATACTGCTTGACTAAACTGAAGTTAAGAAAGGCAAAATCAAAACCTAGTAACTTCAATTAAAGCTATTATCTCAATGAATTATGATAGTTTACTTCTATTCATCTTTGTATTCCAACTGTGTATTATACAGTCAGTCCCTAATGAGTTATTAATAAGTGATGTGGTCTGTCCTTCCTGCAGAATCTGAAGCATATCAGTGATCACCTGTGGCACTTTAGCAAACATTTTGTACCTCCTTAAATGTAGAAGCAGGTTACCAAGTTTTTTAACAGGAAAAGTTTTACTCCTCTTCATTTTCCTTCTCATTTTTATCTTCTTCATTTTCTTATTCTTTTTCCCACCTCCTTCTTCTCTATATAAGGCCCAGATAATTGTGATTTATATTTTAGGCCAAGGAAAGTTTAGGGCATAGGGCTAGATGTAATTCAGTCTAGCAAATCCTACTTCTCTATGAATGATTGCTGTTGTACAGGACACGTCAAAATAGTTTGGAGACTTGGAATCATCTCAATAAATGTAGTGTGTCAGATCTGAAAAACTATTTGAGAGTATGATCTCTATGAAGTTATACAGGCCACCTGTAGGAGACGTGAGTGAAGAAGAATGTATTCAGTGAAGCATGCTGTACTTGGACAACACAGCATTTTACACAAACTGAATTAACTCAAGCTGGCAGCGCTTTGAACTGCCTCGATTGAGAGCCCTGGATAGAGTTAGTTGGAATATGCCTGACTCAACCACTGTCCTACCCCAGATGCTGCACAGGTGGGGGATTAGGTGATTGCTAAGTGATCATTGTATTCTCTCAAAGAAGGAAAAATTGATGAGGGACAATATGCAAAAAAAGGCAAGAATATGCCAAAAAAGGAAGGGTGAGGTTTTCAGACTTTGTTCACACCCTAAGGGAGAATTTTTGAAAAGCTTGGATTAGGTCTGGCAATGGATGTAAGCTCAGTATTCTTGGAGTGTGTTCTTGGCTCTTACCACCACCTCTGACTTTGAGCAAATCAGCTGACTTTTCCGCCTGTAAAATAATATTCCCTCTGACATTAATACTTACCTCATGAGGTTATCTAGAGGATAATGCTAGTAATAATGTCTTGTGTTTACATCATTCTTTTCACAGAAAGCTCAAAGCATTTTATATACATTGAGAGTAAAGCTTCTTGTGAGAAATGAATGTATTCATTTTGGGGATATGAACTTCAGCCATGAGAGCCTGAATTTAACACAGTGTAAGAGAATTTATGGTACATGGTGACCCAGTGGACCGAAGGAAATTTTTATTCCACTAAGAGGCCCATCTTTCCTCTTTGTTTTATTAATTGAGGAAATATAATGTGTATATATATATACACACACACACATATATGTATATACACATATATATGTATATACACACACATACATACACACACATAATTTTAAGTGATGTCAGTTAAACTGGTGTTCTTAAAGAGAGGGAATGAGATTACAAGTAGATAGAGGCAGCAGTACTGGGAAGAATTAGAAATGCACCATAGTGATTCAGGTATTTAAAGAAGGAAAAGATTGCATCAGCAATCTGTTCAGTGGAGCGACTAGTCCCTGCACTGAACATTCAGTGGGGAAGATGTGCAAATAGACACTATAGCACATCCTAGTCAATACAGTGGTCAGAGCACTTAACCCTGCCTGGGAACTTAGAGAAGTCTTCTTGGAGGACAAGCTTTCTTTTAAAGTCTGTGAAGTTGTAAAGAACATGGGAAAGGAATTCCAGACTGGAAGATTAGAATGTTCAAAGGCCAACTGTGTTTAGTCTTCTTTCAACAGAAAAATGGCAAATTATAGAGTTTGGTATTATTATACCCTAAAGTTTAATTAGGATAGTAGTAAGAAACAAGGACTTAAGCTAAAGGGTGTGTCTTGCTGTCTTGTTAACTTCAGAATACTATTATTAAGTTTAGGTCATCAATACATACTTTCTAGGGACAAAAAGAAGGAATAAATGTTCTGTTTGATTTAAGTTCCCGTGGGCCATCAAAATACTTCAATTTGACAGGGATTGAAAGAGAATCTGGGGCTGGAAATATAGATTTGGAAGTCACCCCGTGTCCATGGTGTGGTGTTTAAAATCAAAAGCAAATGAAATTGCACAAATAGAGTATCTAGAATGAAAAGGGTAAAGCACCAAGGGTAAAGTCTTGAGGAATACAGACAAAGAGCAAACAAAGAAACAGGAACCCATGAAAGGAATCTGAAATGGAAAAAACAGAAATAACAGTAGAAGAAAGTTTTGATATATGTCCATCAGATGGAGCATTATGGGATTCACAGGGTGGGCTCATCAGAGAGGTTATAATATAGTGGTATTGGCAGAATCAGATTGTGTCATATCATGAGTAAATGGAAAGAGTAAAAGAGTTGAGATAGTGAGCATAGGCCTATTATTCAAGCCACTTAGCTTAGAAGGGAAGGGAGGGGGTGTTTCCTAGGGAGAAACCCTGGTTCAAGAAGGGAAAAAAAATTTTATATGAGATATTTAGCTTTCAGGCTTATGGTACAAGTTTGAAAATTTGGGAAATAAAGGGGAGAATTGATGGAACAAGGTCCTAGGAAAAATTAAAGAAAATTGGGGCCGTATATGGCAGCCAAAGTCTTGAGCCAGAGGAAGGATACTTCATCTTCTGAATTGGGGGGGGGAGGGAAATGCAAGGATAAGTCCAGAGATATCTAGGAAGTCAAAGGGAGGGGAAGGAGATTGAAATAATGTATATATAACGGTTTCATTGAAATACAAGATGATGTCATCTACTGAGAGGGATGCGGCTTTTTTGTTGGGATCTTGAGCATTATGACAGTTTGGAAATGTTGCTAAGTAAGAGCTAACTAGGCAAGAATGAGTAAGACATTGAGCAGAGTTGATGACCTACTTGGGCTTGATTGATGACTGCAAAATTATTGTGGCACTAATCTGAAAGCTTATTTTCTCCAACAGGACTTGGTAGCTGGCTCTTAGAAACATGAAAAGTATATATTTTTAATTGAGCCTGTATTAAGGTTTTGTCAAGTAAAACAAAAGAAAGATGTCCACTCAGAAAATGGTCATAAGATACTCTGTAGGTGGGACATGACTTGGGAAGGCGAAAGAGAGAATTTGTAAGAGTGATATAGGAAAAGTCAGAAGGTGGGTGGGCCTTGAAGGACTTTTTATCATTTTAACGAATATTATCCTCGATGTTGTAGCGAGCCAGTGAAAAATTTTAAGCAAAATGCAATAAACAAATTATGACTGTCAGTGAGGATGCACTTAAAGGGGGAAAAGACTAGAAGTTTGAAGGTGAGTTAGGAAATTTCTATCATTCATGTGAAGAAATGGGGCTTGGCAGTTGCCTTAGCTGTGTGACTAGTGGTAGCAGGGTATATTAATGAGAATTAACAGGTTTTGGTCTTTATGAGAGTTTTGGTTCTAAAACCAGTTAACTGAGGGGGCCTCCCTGGTGGCGCAGCGGTTGAGCTCTGGGTTGTGAAGCTGCGCGCAGCCTCTGCAGCGCCGGTTCGATCCCCGGCTGCTCCCCGGCCACTGGAGGAGGGTCCCACATGGCGCGCAGACCTCTCCCACCGCCCTCTGCTCCCCTCAGCAGTGTGCTTCGTCAGTCTGCCTGCTCTGCTCTCCACTCTGACTCTGGTGAATTCTCTCACCCTCCCGCGCTTCTGACTGTACCCAGTGCTTGTATAAATAAATAAATAAATCTTTTTTTTAAAATTAGATTAAAAAAAAAAAAACCAGTTAACTGAGATCACCATACATGAAAAGAAGTAGAATTGGAAACAGATGAAAAAAATCCTCTTCTTTGTGTATGTTGAATGTGAGATGTCTGTTAAAATCCAGGTTAAAATACAGGTCTGAGAATCAGGAACCAGGCCTCACAGGAGATGCTAATGAAAATATCTTTCTCAATGTCATTTTCAAAATTACCAGTTCTGCCATCAGTGTCTTTTCTGCGACTACTTCTTGATCTAAGTGCTCAAGTATGGAGACAGAGACCTGGATAGCCATAACTTTAGACTGGATGCCTGTGGAACCATAGGAAGAACTGGGCTTGGGTTTAGTACACCCACTGACTCTCCGTCTGCTGAGAGCAGACCTCTCTCAGCAACATTATTCCCATAAAAAGAGATCTGAGCAGCTTCCTAGCATGAGTGAGTGAGTGAGTGAATGAATGAATGCATGATCACATTGCTACCTTTGGATTTAAGTCATCTTAAAAAAAGCCACCTGTAGGTTTTTTTGTTTGTTTGTTTGTTTGTTTGTTTGTTTGTTTGTTTTAGTGCAGAGGGTGTCTTATACCGGTAGAATTATATAGTCCTAGTTCCTGACAAAGTGTGTTTGGTCTAAATGGAGAATGTGGATCAAGCGTATAATTGGCACACTAGGGGCCTCCCTGGTGGTGCAAGGGGTTAAGCCTTAGCACCATGAAGCTATCAGCAGCTACTGCAGCACAAGTTCAATCTCCGCCTGGCCAGGGAGCTAACCCACAAAGCACAGCAGACCTCTCCTTTCTCGCTCGCTGCTCCTCTCAGCATTATATCTCAGTAGATCTGCCTGTTCTGTTCCCCACTCTGTCTCTGGTGAATCTTCTCAACCCTTCACCTCTGGTCTATACCCCAGCTCTTATATGCATAAATAAATAAAATAAATCTTTAAAAAAATTGGCACACTAACAAGAAGTATATTCAACAAGTGGATAAAATGATTAGCTATAGGCAGTATAGTCTGCCTAAGCAGTACATGAATCAGCGTAAAGATTGCTACTGAGAGAGACATGGTTCTGACAGGAAAGAACATGGTAATAATGTTGCAGAGACCTAAAAGGTATAGACAAATATGTAAGGCATGGGAAAAGACATTATTCAAACAAGTCCTTTCATGGCCTTAATAAATTTGATATAGTCTAGGAAGACAACCATTCTTTGCTTTTACTTTGAAATAAAGTTGACCTAGTGTAGTACCCTAGTCCTGTTCATTTACCAAATTGACTGAGATTTCAGAGATTTGCATGTGGAATACTAATGCCATGGCAGGATTACCAGACTGTAAATTCATCAGGAAGTCTGATGATATCATAAACTGTGAGAAGCCAATGTCCTGCAGCAGCATCGGAAACCTCCCAGTTTGATTTAGTGCTGGTAATCCATTTTATTCCTCTCCATTAGTTATTACAATAATAACAGATTGGCGACACAGCCCCATTTTCTGCCTCTAGTGCTGTCTACTGCTGGGCACAGCTGCTCCCAGTCACTCTTTCCAGTGTAAATAATGGTTCATGTTTCTATGAGCTGTCGTGAGATCTTTCTGTGCTTGTGAAATAAGCCCATGTCACCACCCTGTTGGGGAAGATTGAAGGTATGGGGGACGCCAAGGACCTGCATAAGAAAGCTAGAGCTGCACCCCCCTCCCTCAGATATGTTTTTTGCTCTTAAGAACATTTAGATTGACTGGGTGTTAATGATGTAAATTTCTGTAAGTGTGAGGCAAAAAAATGCTATCCCTTGCATCTGTCTAATGCAGGCAGGCTTTCTTCTTTGGAACGTTTTCTTTCATGTTAGATGTAAATAATGAACTCCTTGTTGTGAGAGGGTATGTTACAAGGCAGTAAACACTTCAGCAAAGAGCATCTTTTGATCTTCACGCCTTTGTCAGTAAAAACTGAGAGCAAGAAACAGGCCAGAAAATTTGGGGCAGGAACCACTAAAAGCTTCCCTTTTATCTTTTCACAAAATTAGGTGCAGAGCTATAGGAGTAGAGGATGGAATGGCAATTATTAAGGAAGATGAAGGGGAAAAAAAGACCACCTGAATAATAAAAGCTAAAGTTTGTATTACAAAATCTGATTCTATGAGAAATTAGGAATATTATATAGCTATAGTCTACAGGAAATTAAAAAAGATGTTTCTCTACCCTCCCCTCAACCTGTGATCTCTATCAGGAATTAGTGAATGTGTTAAAAACTTAAATACTGGTTAGTAAGAGGTTAATATGTCATTTTTTTTTTTTGGTTATATGCAGAGGTATGCAATTTCAAAAACTGGTCTGTTTTAATGCCCAAATCCTATCTCAATATGAGTGTTAATTTAGGCTTCTTCTAGATATAAAACAAATCTAAAATACACAGGCACATTCTTTTATATTGTTTATTTTGACATTTTTGGCATTGCCAGTTTTTATTAGCAGACATCCAATGTCTGCTTTATTATATGGAATTTAACATCGGTTTTTATAGAATTTGTACTTAGATCCTGTAGGAAGTAATGGAGTGAATTCAAAACCTCTCTGTGGTAGGGGAAATAATGAACATAGGACAAACTTGAGAGATAAATTGACTTTCACTTATAGCCATGTTTAGGGGTACATCTTTCTCTGGTTTGAGTAGCACTGAGGAATGCAGAAATTTGGGGTGCAGATATGTCATCAGATGTTGAGTACATCTATTCCTAGACCTAGTGTTTGTGGTCTGGAGTAGGGGTAAGAGGGGGACTTCCTCTAAAGTTTAGCTTTAACTGAGAATATATAATCAATAACTACAAAAGATCCTCAATAGTTTTCAATTTTAATTTATCCCATAATTTCTTATAGTCTACGTTTCCAAATAGCCAACTAAATTCCTCTGTGATAAAAGGAAATCTAAGACTATGTACCATATCCCTTCCAAGCTTTAAGACCAAGGTTCTGTGAATGTTTTTCAGAGACAGACTGAGGGACTATCCTCCATCTTAATGGCCTTTTAACTTAAGGTTAAACTCAATCCATCTAATTGCTTGTAGATATTGGACAATATGAATATTTCCATTGGATAATATGGAGAGAACAATTTATCATTGGAGGACTTGTCATTTTTATCTTAACTGAATTGGGTGCCAGTATATACAGTTTGTGCTTTCAGGCACAGGTTGATTTATTATGGTGTGGACCTGCAGTTTTTAGAGGGGTTCATAAAACTGTTTTTTTTTTTTTTTTAAGCCTGGAGTTTCTTAGTAACTTTAGTAAACCTCCTCCACCTCCCCACCTTTTTTTTTTTTACCATTTTGTCTGCAAAGCTATCATTGTCAGGTCATACAAGTTAGAAAACTAGAATAAAAACCCAAATTTGGGGAGAAAGATTCTTCTATTTTTTTTATAATGTAATAAAAATTCATTGAATTTTATTCAACTTAAAGATCTTAAGTAGGCCTGCAAGAAGCAAGATGAACTACTAATGAGTAGGTGAAGCAAGCTTCAAGAAGATAGACAACAAGCATGTCAATTCTCTTTCCCACCTCTGGACATGAGCCTGGTGTCTGCCAGAACTGGGCGGATTCAGCTCCATCACTTCCTAGCACTATAAACGTGTGTGTTGTCTTACCTTTTTGAACTTGCAAAACCAAAAAATGGTGTCATCCTCACAGATTTGTTAAGAGAAGTTCATGAGATAAGATCAATAATATTGAGTGTCTGTTAATGTTCCAGGGACGGTGCTGAATGTCTTAGATGATCTCAGTTAAACTAGTCAAATACTTGATAGCAGGAGCTCAACCGTCCTTCATCTTTACTTCCCACCTCAAATTTACCAAATCTCTTCGGTAAAAGAGACTTCTCTTATTTGTCCATGCATTACCTCACTCATTCATTTGTGCACCTATTTCACAAACACAGAATGAACTCCTTCTAGTTCTAGGAACTTTTTTAAATACTAGCGATATGGCAGAAAATGACCAAAAGAGATGAATTCCCTACCATCATACATTCCAATGCATAACACTAACAGGCAGATAAATAAATTACATAATACTTCTTGTAAAAATGACAGTAATAAGTTAGGGAAAACCGATAGAAAGTGACCACAGTACTGAGAGTTATGGAAGAAGGGAAAGGTCTATTTTAGATAAGGTAGTCTAGAAAAGAGACGTTTCAGCAGTCCTGAGTACACTGTTGTCAAAGTCATGCCAAAAGTAACATTCTTATTCTGATGTGGAAGTCAAATATGCACTGTAATATAGGAAGATTATTTTTTTTTTTATGCATACAGCAGTAGGCCAGTGCCATTAGATCACACAGCCTAGTTTATTGGGGGAAACAAGACAGGTTCACAAGTGTCTAGATGAGGTTGGATTTATGTAATGCTCTGATAAAAGAGATACAAAGTACTATAAAGGGTGACGTAGAAAACTCATTTGTGGTTGAGGAAATTCCAAACATTATGAAGAATTTGGCATTTAAATTGAGTCTTAAAGGATCTGAAGTTGTTAAAGGAATATTGCAGGAGAAGGAATTCTGAGCATTTACGTAGAAGTCGGAGAGCAGAAGCTAGGTCTTAGAAGTGATGAGAAGCCTACTTTAGATGACTCAGTAAGAGCAGTAAAGATAACTACCTAACAGTTGCCTTTAGAGGTCTTTGGATTAGATTTATTGGAGACTCAGAGCAAGTTCGCCTAATGCTTAAAAGAGTTGAGGACTATAGTCAAATTGCCTGAATTTGAGACCTAGATCTACTAATCTTAGCTGTGTGACTTTAAGTTCCCTGACTTCTCTGCATTTCACACTGTACATCCACATCTGAAACTCTTGCAACAGATGTCTTAAAATTCAGAATTTTTGAGTTTTTAGAAGGATAATATTATTTAATATATTACATATGTTAGATAACCTCCACAACAGGGTCTGAGCAGTGCTTCCTAACCAAGTCATTTGTTTTCTACAGCAGGCTACAAGGAAATTTATAATAAGTGAAATAAAAATGATACATAGTTTTATATGCTTTCAGTTCAAATTTCATTCAAATGAGTTTGATACAAATTTATCAAAAGACAATACTGGCTTTCAGTATTCTATAGATTTTAGAATTGTGGATAAAGGGCTTGGGGCCTATAGTAGTACCATTCTTGTAAGATTGTTGTGATAAGCAAATGTGACTGTATTTGCATGGTTTGTACCTTGCCTGATACTTGGTAAGTGTTTCTTGTTATTCTTTCTGCATTGGTAGTCCAAGTGATAGGAGAGAGTGAATGATATGCCCGAATCTGTAGCTAGTCAACAGTAGACCAGGGTGAGAGCTTCCAGACCAGTGCTTCTTCCTTAGACCATGCTAGGTTGGGGGCAGGTAGTTGAAACCATTTGAGTGTGGCTAAGTAAAATGTTCACTGGGCATATGGAACCTTTCCAACCAACTGAGATATAATATAGACATGAACTGTGGTAAAATAGTGAGATATAACAATTGCTAATATGATATAGGATTAGTGAAAAAGCAAAGGATTGGGGATCAAATGACATACTCCTCACACTGTCAAAGCATTGCCCGGTGCATTGCATCATGAGCCTCACAGGTGTCCTGTGCAGGAGTGTGGAGCTTTTAGTTTTTTGACACCTAATACTAGTTCTTTCAACTGTGCTGCCTCACCCTAACCTTGCTCTACCCTCTTGGAAAACTCCAACTTAATCCTCAAGATGAAGCTTGACTGTCACCTCTTTCAGTGACACCTTCTTTAAATGATTTAGGAAGAGTCAAATCCTCTTCCTCCGGGCCTGTGTAGCACCTGTGCCTGTGATCAGCACATCACTGTAGCTCCTCATCTGCTTGCTGTGAATCTCAAGCCATTCTCGTCACTCACAATGATAGAGTTGGCATTTAATACAAATTTAATGAATCTATAAATCCCCATTTCACAAGTGGAAAGTTGATTCAGAGTGTTTCAATAACTTATCCAACATTGTGCAGTTTATTGGAACTGGGGTTTGAACTACTGCCTGATTCCAAAGTCTATATTATTTTCTCATCTTCATCTGAAGGAGAGAAAAAACTGTAAAGATTTTTTTTTTAACATGTATACAACTGTAAATACTAGTGAAGGCACATGAGAGGACATTAGAAAGCCAAGCATAATAATTTTTGCGTTATGCTTTTCTGACAAATATGTTCTTTTAGTAATTTATAAATATACGTAAATAGAGGTTTTCCCTTTGTGATGTTATTAAATAGTCATTGTTTATGTACATCTAATATGATCATTGGTTTAAAACAATGTAGAGAAATCAAAGGAAATAGGTAAAAATGACCCAAGGGCTACTCTCAGAAGTCACCTCCAATAAGATGTTAAGGAGCTTCATTTTAGATATTTCTCCATATCATAGACCTATGTTTATCTCCTACGTGGGATCAAGATGGTATTTTTGAAATAAGATAGAGGGAGATTTTCACCTTCAATATATTTTTAGTCTAATTGTCTTATCTTTAAAAAATCAATATTCCATATATATTCCCACTTTCAAGCCTCTGGACTAAATGCTCCCCTCTCTGCTTAGAACTCTGTCCCCCAATGAACTAATATTTTAGACTTTCCAGCTTTGCTTGGCAATGTACTTTTTGGTGCATTCCTCCTGACCGCCTCACCCCCATACTTCCAGTCCTTTCCTACACTGCTCTTCTCATTCTTTTCTTCCCACAATACCTAACACCTCACCCTCTAACTTGCAATATGCTTTACTTATTTATTATATTATTTATTTTGTCTTTTCCATTAGAATAGCAGCTCCAAACTATAAGGGTTTATCCCTTTTGTTCACTGATATCTCCCTTTTGTTCCTGTACATGTTGTTCATGATGTACCTGAAGAGGTATACATGGGGGTAGAGCAGTACCCCCAGCTTTCAGTAGATATTTGTTGAATGAATGAAATGTTAGGAGTAAAACGATTTCTGAGTACAGAATTTAGTGGTGAGTGCTCAGGCCAATGCTATTTAAGAACATTTAATTCTCCATGTTTCATTTTGGTACAACTTGATAATAGTTATTTTCTAGTTGAAAAGATTCATTATGTCCCCATGAAGACTTGTAGAAATTTGGGGTGGAATGCCATAGAATGTTTTGATGTACATTTTTTCATTTCTTTGGTGTACCATGATATCTTTTCTTTTGGTGGTCATGCTTATAATTTCACATCTACCAATGTAACTTGGGATTTTGTATTTATGAGTCAGTACAATTTTCATTCAGGTAACTTTTAAAATGATTTTTGAATCATTGAAATGTTTCATCCTGGAAGTAACGAGATCACCATCCATTTTTATGACTTATTGCCATATGCAGTATTTCATAGAATAATTGTTCCTCATTTTTTAAAAATGTGCTTATAAATTTTGTGATGACAGTTGAACAGCCCTTCCTATAAAATGGTAATTAATGCAGCAGGGAAAATAAATCCATGTAATGTGGGCTTGCAGCTGAAGACAGCTGTGCTGAGTATGTTTTTAGTCTCTCACATCAAAGTAACACATACAGTGTTGTTTGAGGATGTGTAGGTCTCATGTCTTTGAAGTACCCACATAATAGCTGTGCTTTTTTACCCACATTATGAATGTGAGGGAAGTTACTGTTCTGGGTCTGTCAGTAATGATAAACATAATAATGGGCATATCAAAATGCCCGTTTTTTAGATTTATTTATGCATTCAAGAGCTGGGGTATAGGCCAGAGGTGTGGGGTGTGAGAGGATTCACCAGAGACATTAGGCAGCAGAGCAGGCAAATCTACTGAAATACACTGCAGAGAGGAGCAGCGGGCAGGTGAGGCAGGAGAGGTCTGCTGTTGCCGTGTGGGTTAACTCCCTGGCCAGGGATCAAACTCAGGCTGCAATGGCTGGCCATAACTTGATAGCACTGAGACTTTAATTCCTGTGCCACCAGGGAGGCCCTCAAAATGCCTTTCATTCAGAGGGTTTTTTAAGGTCTTTATAGCCATTATCTCATTTGTCTGCAGTGCCTTTTGAAAAGAAATTTCTCAAGGACATTGTTCTCTAACATCTCTAAATTATTTAAGTAACCCAGAAAGATATCACTAGCAGTGATATAGAGAAATTGAAGCATCACATTTTTCACCTAGAATCCCTGTTCCTGATTGTTCAAACCAATATCCCATGTGACTCCACAGTACTTACTGAGAAAAGTAAAATCAGAAGATGAAAGCAAAGGAGAATAAACCATCTGATGGAGTAATTTCAGAAGGTCGAAAAGAAGAGAGATCATAGATTTGATCTGAAAACAGGTTGAAGGAGACTAGGAGAGGGGGAAAAATCCTATACTAACTGATATGTTACCTAGTAGATTTGCTTTATTGGTTAATATCTAAACTTCTGTGATATGTGAAAAGGGGATTAAAGCATTAAAAGGGGACGTGTGTGTGTGTGTGTGTATGTGTGTGTGTGTGTATGTTCAGGTATAAAGCACAGAGTAAAATAAAACTAACTTCTACCAAATGCTCAGGTAGGAAATAATTGATCCGTATTTCTGAAAGTATATCACAAATTGGCTGAAGCAGATTTTAAGTGAAACTGGAATGTGATTGTTTGGGAGCCAAAAATACATTCTTTGAGTATAATTTCACTAGTAGCAATTCATTTATTTATTATGTAGGGTGGCCTGTCAAACCAAATTAAATGTTATATTTTATCTTTTCCACAAGTAATCTAGAGCCAAGAATGAAAACCACATAATATATTTTTAGGATTAAAGCATTTATTACTGATAGATAATGGCAGAGCAGAAGCAGAAGGCACCAGTTAGTCTGCATTAGCTCATGGCCCTGGATAACTTTTTTGTGAACTCTATAAAGATTTGTGAAATTCTATTACTTATATTAACTTTCTGATAAATATCTGATGTGGCCAGTTGTCCTGTACTCCTGGTCACTGCAAATCATTTTGCACACTGCCAAGGGACTTCTCAGAGGATTTTTCCAAGAATTTCCCCCTTTGGGTACATTTTAGGAAAAATGGTTACCTTTGCCAAACAAATGAAGCCTCCTCTCTAGTTAATCGTGTTAACCACTATGGAGGAGGCATCCCATGATGTTTAAAGGAAAGAGTTGTGTTATAGAAAAAAAGAACCTATTTTTACTCAGAATCTTGCCTGATTAAAGAAGCTAAGTGAAGTATATGATAAAATTAAGAATCCTATTTACAGTTAGTATTTATTGAAGACAATCTATGCTGCCAAATGCCATCCCAAATTATACAGTAAAATTTGAACTAGTCCCATGATTTTATGCACAAATGAAAAAAATGCATTTGGATCTGGGTGCCATATTTTAAAAGGAATATTAACAAATGAGCACAGTGATAAGGAATTTGGACAACTGGGATCCAAGGGCTAAATCAACTGAGGATATTGTTCTTAGAAGAAAATATTTAGTGGAAATAAGATAACTACTATTATAGTAAATAGTTAAAGGTCTTGCCATAAAGAAGACATGGCAGTGAGGGTATAGGGCATGTATAGTTTAGAAATAGTATATCTAATATGTTGTTTTTTTTTTTTAAATATAAAACAGACTATCAAAAGTAAAGCTCAGTAAGACATGGGTTAATTTGAGTAGAAAGAGGGTTGTGTGGGGAAAAAAAAAATCATAGTTTATTAAAAATAAGGTTGAGAAACACTTTAGAACATTTAAAGAGCTCCAAAAATGGAATTGGTTGACTCAGGAAAATGAGATTGTTCAATCATACTTTTTAAAATGAAGTTTGAAATGTCTCTTCAACTTTCTGATTTTCTCTTATAATTTTAAGAAAAGCTTTGTTTTAAAGACTATTTCTAAAGTCCTACCAATATACCCACAAAGCATATTGAAAGCTAAAGCCTGTAAGACACAGAACATATTTGTATCCCAGTGCTTTGATGGGTTTAGGGCCTCATGAAATGCAATTTGCCCACGGGCCAAAGTCAACAGCAAGAAATGTACGCACAAATAAATTAATTTCTGTAAGATATTAAAATTTCTTTCGCTGTGTTTTTAAGTTTTATAAGAGGATAAAAGTTAGACATTTTAAATCATTTTTATTTTAATAAGAACCACATGTCACAAATGTAGTGAAATTATAGGATATAAAGATAGCTTACATCAACAGGATGTTTGATAGATGATACCCATGATTCTCTATGTAAATTGAATGTGATGTGACCAGAGGTCGGATGGTCTTTCATGAAGCTTGCTACACTAAATATACAGTCCTGCATTCCGTGGCTATAAGATATAACATTACAAAATGCAGAATAATGGTATATGTGTGTTTGGTAGTTTTTGGACCTTTAAAAAGTAGAAAAAAGGGCATTACTGGCATAGATTATTTTCAACAACACAGTTTGAAAAGTTCACCTTTCCCAAAGTTCATAGTGAAAAAAATACAAACATGAGTTTTAGGACCTACTTGAGTTTGGTTGATTTGCATGTTTATATTTTGTAATGAGGGGAATTGAGATGATGGTTTGTCAGAGGACTCACATCAATGATTGCAGATGGGCAGGGTGGTGGGGTCGAGGGGGAACGAGGGAGAGAGATTGGAGAGCGAGAGAGAGAGAGAAATGAAGTGGTAATGGTATGAGCTCACAAACTAAAGTAGATGAACTGAATCTTTATTTTTCTAGCTCAACAGGGGACACTTTTGCCCTCCAGGGGACATTTGGGAATGTATGGAGGAAATTTTGTTTTTGTTCTAATTTATTTTAATTGAGGTAACATTGGGGTATCCCCATGAGGTATAACCACCATAGTGCACCCACTACCAGCTCAGCCATTTTCCAGCAACATAGATGATTGTGCTTCCTTCCCTCTTTGTTCTTTCCCCTCCCCCAGCCCCCCTTGGTGTTTCAGTTCTGTAGTCTGCTATCAAGAGTTAGTTTTTCAGGGCTGTTCCCACAGCAGAGGTGAGCTGAAGGCCCCCACAAGCCAGGCCCCGCCTGACTAGTCGGAGCCCAGAGGGGGATCCAGCAATTTGGAGCTCACTGGGCAATCCATCCACTGCCAGGGCAGTCTGTGGGACCTCAAGATCCACCTCTGGAATTAAATAAATACAGAAGGAGATTTTCAGGGATAGCAACCATTAACATATCCATAATACCACTGCCCTACTGGACTTCTGGCATAACAGTATTGGACTGAATTGGACCACCAGTTCCCAACATCCCAGAAAGCACACCAAAGAGATGCTGGCCAGTACCAGCGACACAGTGTCTCAACACATAGAACAAATTAGAAAACAAGCAGCAGGGAGAAGAAAAATTACAAGCAACCAAGCAACAGGGAAAAGACACACCACAAAAAGACAACCAAACACCAGACCACAACACCAGTAACTTAGAGGATCTTATGACTCTTCCCGATAGAGAATTTAAAATCGCAGTGATGGTCTCCCTGGTGGCTCAAGGGGTTAAGCACCACACTATGAAGCAATCCACAGCCTCTGCAGCATGAGTTTGATCCCCTGTCGGCCAGGGAGCAACCCAGGTGGCGCAGCAGACCTCTCCTTATTCGCCCGTTGCTCCTCTCAGCAGCGTACTTCGGTCAATCTGCCTGTTCTGTTCCCCACTCTGTCTCTGGTGAATCCTCTCACCCCCCACATCTCTACCCTGTACCCCAGCTCTTGTATGCATAAATAAATAAATCTTTTTTAAAAAATTTTAAAAAATAAAATAAATAAAATCACTGTGATTAAAAAACTGAAAGAAGTTGGAAATGATATGGGGAAAATAATCAACAATTAGAAAAAATTGAGTTCCTAAAGAGGGAAGTGAAAGAAATGCCGGAGATCAAAGGATTAATGGAGTTCCTAAAGAACTCTGGGAAAAACAATGAAAGCAGAATAGATGAAATGGAAGAATGAATAAGTACTCTCGAAGACACAGAAATAAAAAGAACTAAAACAGAAAAGGAAAGAGAAGTATGAAGGAAAAAGAATGAAGAAAGACTTGGGAAACTATCTGACTCCATGAGGAAAGGAAATATAAGAGTTACAGGAATCCCAGAAGGAGAGGCGAGAGACATAGCAACAGAGAAAATATTCAAGGAAATAATTGAAGAGAACTTCCCAAACATGAAGAAGGAGCTGAAAATAGACATACAAGAAGCAAGAAGAACACCAAACTTCCATGATGAAAGGAAAAATACAGCAAGACACACATGGTAAAGCTCCCAAGAATCCAAGACAAGGGGAAAAATAATGAAGCTGACAAGAGGGAAGAAACAGATAACATACAAAGGAAAACCAATCAGGATGAAGAAACAACTATGGGCAAGGAGAGAGTGGAGGCACATAGTCAGCAAACTCCAAGACAACAAATGCCAACCAAGAATACTCTTTCCCGCAAAGCTTTCCTTCCTCTATGAAGAAAGAATAAGGACTTTCCCAGACAAACAGAAACTCTGGAATTTCATTACAACTAAACCCCCACTCCAAAAAATACTACAAGGAGTCCTAAAGCCAGAACCAACAAAGGGATAAATAAGAACAAAACAAGACCAAAAAAATTAAAATAAATAAAACCAGAGAAAAGACAAAGAAAATGGCAAATACAGACACTAACATGTCAATATTAACTCTAAATGTAAACAGACTAAACTCTTAAATAAAAAGACACAGAGTTGCAGGCTGGATTAAGAAACAAAATCCAACCTTTTGCTGTCTCCAGGAAACACATTTAACTACAAAAGATAAAAATAGACTAAAAGTAAAAGGATGGAAAACAATCCTACAAGCAAATGGACCAAAAAAGAAGGCAGAAACAGCTATACTTATATCAAATAAAACAGATTTCAAACTCTGACCATGAAGGCATCAAACTAGAAATAAACCATAAAAAAAAGGGAAGGAACTCTCCTACCTCATGGAGATTGAAACTCACTCTACTGGAAGACCACTGGACTAATGAGGAGATCAAAGAAGAAATTAAAAAATACTTTGAGTTGAATGACAAGGAGGACACCAATTTCCTAAATGTATGGGATGCAGCAAAAGCAGTAATAAGAGGAAAATGTATAGCAATACAGGCTCACATCAAGGAATAAGAAAGAACTCAAAGAAATAACCTAATCTCGCATCTCAAAGAACTAGAAAAAGAACAAAAAAACCTAAAACCAGTAGAAGAAAGGAAATAATAAAAATCAAAGCAGAAATCAATGAAATAGAAACTAAATAAACAATCTAAAAGATCAGTGAAGCCAAAAGTTGGTTCTTTGAAAAAATAAAGTAGACAAACCCCTAGCCAGTCTCACAAAGGAAAAACGGGAGAAAGCACAAATAAATAGGATCACAAATGAAAGAGAAGAAATCACAACAGACACAGCAGAAATCAAAAGAATAATCAGAAACTTTTATGAACAGTTATATGCAAACAAGTTCAACAATCTAGAGGAGATGGACAAATTCCTACAACTCTTCAATCACCCAAAGCTAGATAAAGAAGAAATAGAACACCTAAACAGACCAATTACAAGCAGCGAAATTGAAATGGTAATCAAAACCCTCCCTAAAAACAAAAGCCCAGGACCAGATGGATTTACAAATGAATTCCAATAAACATTCAGAAAGGAACTAGTGCCTATCCTTCATAAACTCTTTCAAAAAATCCTGGTGCATGTATGAGAAGTATTTTGAAATTCCATCTTTCTTTCTTTCCTTCCTTCCTTCCTTCTTCCCTCCCTCCCTCCCCCCTTCCCCTTCCTTTCCTTCTCTCTCTCTTTCTTTCTCTCTCTCTCTTCTTTCTTTCTCTCTCTCCTTTCTTTCTTTCTTTCTTTCTTTCTTTCTTTCTTTCTTTCTTTCTTTCTTTCTTTCTTTCTTTCTTTCTTTCTTTCTTTCTTTCTTTCTTTCTTTCTCTCTTTCTCTCTTTCTCTCTTTCTCTCTTTCTCTCTTTCTCTCTTTCTCTCTTTCTCTCTTTCTCTCTTTCTCTCTTTCTCTCTTTCTCTCTTTCTCTCTTTCTCTCTTTCTCTCTTTCTCTCTCTCTCTCTCTCTCTCTCTCTCTCTCTTTCTCTCTTTCTCTTTTCATACATACATACATACATACAAGCACTGGGTATAGTCAGAAGCAGTACACTGCTGAGGGGAGCAGTGGGGTGGCAGGAGAGGTCTGCGCACCATGTGGGATCTTCCTCTGGTGGCCGGGGAGCAGCCGGGGATCGAACTGGCACTGCAGAGGCTGCGGGCAGTTTCGCAAACCAGCACTCAACCGCTGCCCCACCAATTGCATGCATATGTTCAGTGAGCAAGTTAGCAAAACTGCTTTTGTTGACATAAAAATAACACTTTACCAGTAAACATTTCATTAATTTGAGTTGGCAAACAATAATGCACATAGTTTTAAAACAGAGTTGCCAATATCTCATCCTCTGCGTTCTTAAAAGATTGCAAGGGAAGTATTCTTCTAGGCCATTATTTCTGTTTCTGCATAATAGTTAGGTATTGTCAATCAAATCAAAGTAAAAAAGAGCTGATATACCAAAATGCATAGATGAACTGTAATTTCATTATTTGTCAATACATGCTTCCTAATAGCATGTTCTTGCTGTTGTCCTATTTCAACACCTTCTAAATTGTGTAGTAAATGAATAAAAACTAAAATAATTATCAGTTCTTTCATTTTAATCCAAGCTATACACTTTTTTAGAAAGCTTGAAATTTCTTTTTCTTATACTGGGTTTCTTTTTTAAGAAAAGCTTTGTTTTTTTGTGTTTTTTTTTTAAGATTTATTTATGCATACAAGTCCTGGGGTGTAAGCCAGAGGTGCAGGGGTGGTGAGAGAATTCACCAGAGAGAGTAGGGAACAGAACAGGCAGATCTAGTGAAATACACTGTTGAGGGGAGCATCTGGTGAGCCAGGAGAGGGCTGCTGCAATTTGTGGGTTGCTCTCTGGTTAGCTGGGGATTGAACTTGTGCTGCAGTGGCTGGAGAGAGCTTGATAGCCCTGTCTTTAACAGCCCTGCTCCACCAGGGAGACCCAGAAAAGCTTTGTTTTAAAAGCCATTTCTAATGTCCTACTGTGTATTTTGGTTCAGTTCTGACTAGCAGCTAGATAGTACAAACAGTCAAAAATTAACTGTTTCCTTTTTTCTAAAAAGGAAAAAAGGAACTACCTGACTTAGCACTATAATTTTGACATAAATACCTGTTATGATAATACTTTAACACCCACTATTCTCCTAGTTGTTCTTGGGACCAGTTCCTCCATTTTATAATTTGTACCTTGGTTGTAAATCTGACAGATGCTTTCATTCTCCTGGCTTTTACCTTGGTTTATATTAAAGCCTTTTTTAGAGTATCAAGTATTTGGAATTTTCTGTGTTTCCAAATTTCTGTAGGGAATTTTTAGAAATGTGGTATGTTTATTCCTTTAGTGCAGGTATATTTTTTTCATGGATGGCAAAGGAAAAGTTAGGGGTGATTGTTTTTCTCCACAAATTCTTCCACCTAAGAGAGAGAGTAATGAACTTAACATTTGTTTAGTGAGTCAGTTTATTGAGTGTTCTCATATACATCTTGTTTGGATCTAACAACTGAATGAAGTGTGTAACATTATTATACTCTTTGGCGATAAGGGAACTGTCAATTTAAGTGAGACTTACGACTCTGAAGCCCACAGAGTACCAAGTAAGCTTCCAGAAATTAATAGCCACGTTTCCTGATTCCTCCCTTGCATTCCAGTCAGGGTTCTGCTCTACTTTTGCAGGGACTCCTGGCCTGTGTCTAGGATTCTAGATTGTAGGGGTAGGAGGAGGGCTAGAGAGGAGAAATAGGAAAAACCTCCTGACAAATAGACCATTTTTTTCTATCTAACAATGTAAGCCTGTTGTCTTGGCCACTTTTCCCACTTTATCCCAACTCTCAACTCCATCCTGCAGTCCAAGCTATCACCTGGTATCCTTAGTCCTTTTATTCCTGCAAGCTACTCTGCCTTTAGAGTGAAACTTAAATTCAGCAAGTATGATATTCAAAGTCATTTTTTAACTATTTATTTATTTATGCATACAAGAGCTGGGGTACAGGCCAGAGATGCAGGGATGAGAGGATTCACCAGAGACAGAGTGGGGAACAGAACAGGCAGACTGACTGAAATACACTGCTGAGGGGAGCAGCGGGCGAGTCAGGAGAGGTCTGCTGCGCCATGTGGGTTGCTCCCTGGCAGGCTGGGGATCGAACTCATGCTGTAGAGACTGCGGATTGCTTCATAGTGTGGTGCTTAACCCCTTGCGCCACTGAGGAGGTCCCTGAAATAGTCTTAACGTTAACTATGTAATGAGTTTTGGTAAAAACCAGTCTCAATAAATAAATGCTTCTCATTTCCACATTCCTTTTTATTACATTAATTCCAAACTTTTAATATTAACACATCAATTGTTAAATTTATGAGTATTTTTAAAAAAATTACTTTGGGGCCTCCCTGGTGGTGCACGGGGTTAAGCACAGCACTACAAAGCTGTCTGCAGCCTCTGCAGCAGGAATTCGATCCCCAGCTGGCCAGGGAGCTACCCACATGGTGCAGCAGACCTCTACTGACTCTCCCACTGCTCCCCTCAGCAGTGTGTTTCAGTCAGTCTGCCTGTTCTGTTCCCCACTCTGTTTCTGGTGAATCCTCTCATCCCTGCATCTCTGGCCTGTACCCCAGCTCTTGTATGCATAAATAAATAAATCTTAAAAAAAAAAAGACTATTTCAGATGGGTAAAGAAACTGGAGAAGTTCTCCCATTAGTAGTAAAGTACTAGGCACCTGCTTACTAGTGGAAGAGAGAATTATACCCAACAAGAGTAATAAAAAATTTTATTTCTGAATGTAACTTAAGAAAAATGAATGACTAAAACCTGTGAAATGACTTTCCTTTGCAATTCTCTGTATGCATTTGTGTTTGTGTAGGAGACAGGGAAACACAGTAAACTCATGTGTTTTGGAGTAGCTATTATATGCCAGCTACTGCTTTAAACCTTAGAAATACAGTGATGAACAAAAGCAGGAAGTTTCAGCCCTAATATTGATAGCATTTCCCTTGGGAGATAGGGAAGGCAGTCAAGAGAAGAAAGTAAAGGGAAACCTCTTGTGTCTGTATTAGGAGTTGAACCAGAAGCCAGAGCTAACCCATGGCAAATTAGAGAACTTAAAATTGACCCATTCCCCACCCACTCCTCAACCCTTCATACTTATAGAGAGAGCCTGTTTACCATCAGGAACATGGTAAGTGCTGGGGAGAAAATAAGGTTGAGTGTTTAACTGCCTAATCCCAAACACATCCCCTCTCAACTTGAAATAAATCAACAGATATTTATTGACTACCTATTATGTGCTCCATCAGGCTTTCAATCCTGCCTACAATTAGAATTACTAGGAAGTCTTAAAAAACACCAATGCTTATACTCCTTAAAACGAGTTAACTCAGGATCTCAAGGGTGATTTCCTGGTATCAGTATTTTTCCTAGTGTGATCCTGACAATCAGCCAGAGTTGAAAACCCATTTCCCATCAGATGCCTTTAGAATGAGTGGGGGAGGGGAGAAGAGGGGGCAAGGTGGGAGAGGTGTAAGGAAAAATCCACCCATGTTTGTAGAAGACAGTACCTTTCTGGAATTCCATAAAAGGGAGGGGGGGGATAGAGGGCAAATAATTTGCCTTCATATTTTTGTCCAACAAATAAATAGTTGTTAACTCCTTTTATCTACTAGAGGGCTATTGGGAAAAAAGTGTAAAGCATGCCCCTTCCCCCTGGGAGCTTAAATTGTAGTTATAAATAAAAGGCAGAGTCCAGAGAATTGAAAATATATGAGAACTCAACAAATATCCCCAAAATGGCAAAAGACATGCATTATGGGCCTCCCCGGTGGCGCAGCAGTTGAGCGCTGGGTTGCGAAGCTGCCCGCGGCCTCTGCAGCGCCAGTTCGATCCCCGGCTGCTCCCCGGCCACCAGAGGAGGGTCCCACATGGCGCGCAGACCTCTCCTGCCGCCCGCTGCTCCCCTCAGCAGTATACTTCGGTCCTTCTGCCTGCTCTGCTCCCCGCTCTGGCTCTAGTGAGTTCTCTCACCCTCCCGTGCTTCTGACTGTACCCAGTGCATGTATAAACAAAACAAACAAACAAGTAAATAAATAAATAAAACATGCCTCTATTAAAAAAAAAAAAAGACATGCGTTATCTGGTCTATAAATTCCTATAAGGGCAAAGGACACTTGAGAGCCAAGAGTTTTTCTAATGCAAAGTCAAGAAAATTATTCATCCCCACATTAGCTCTGAAAAGAAAAGAAAAAAAAAACAGTTTGTCATTAGGTTTGGAGCAGAAAATTCCCATTTATTTATAGACAAGCAATTAAGGAGGTGTTCTCATTAGAACTAAATGTGACCATTTTGAATGACTGATCCACCTATTTGTAAATTGTGATAAATATTTGTAGGGGCAAACATTTCTCCAAAGATTTAGAACAGTCAATAAATGCCCCCAGTGATATTTCTGGGATTATAAAGAATATGACAATAACAACAACAATAATAAAAATATTGAAGAATACAGTCACTGTTCAAAGAAATATTCTCATTATTAAAAATATATGATTTCAGCTGTTATTTAATCCTCACAAGTATTTTACCTAGGAAATGAATCATGTCACCAGTAAGAGACAGATCCAGGTTTGAGCTTTCATCTTCCAGATCCATTGTTCTAAAGCCCCAGTGGTTCTCAGTCTTAGCGGTCCACTCAGATATCTATGACACTTTTTAAAAATTCCAGGACCCAAATCAACAGTAGTTCTTACAATAGGTAGGAGAAGAAAAAGGGAGACAGAGAGTGAGGATGGGGCAGAAAGTAAAGATGCTTCAATAAAGACTTTTCAGTGATCCTTTTGACATCACCTCTGAAGCGAATAATAGATTTGTTAATAGTTAAAACCTTTGTACATGACTATGAGACTAGAGACTATTTATGAAAAAATAAAATAAGAAAAACATGAGGTAAGAGTTTGATATCCTATAAATATCAAATGTCTGGCAATATAACTAGTAAGTTACTTTCTTATTACACAACTTTATTAAAATGTAAATTGAATGTACTGTATTTTGAAGAAAATTGTTTTGAAAATGTGAGCTAGTGCTTTCCACATCAAGAGTCAAGGTTTAGTTGAGTAAAATTTTTCAGAAGAGGCTTTCCAGGCTTTGCTAGACCATAGAGTTGAAACCAGTTAGTCTTGTATGGAAATTCAGAATCATACCATATTACTAAGAGTAATTAATCTAAGCAAGGTCTGTTGCCATCTGTAAAATTACTTATTTCCATTAAATAATACATGTTTATAAAGGACAAGTCTATCCTAGATATCCCTATTTTAGATCTGAAAATATTTTCTTGTAATGGTTTTTAACTATACGGAAGCCCACTGAAAACATCCTTAACAGAATGAGTTTTAATCCATTTTGCGTGTGTTTAAGTACACATGTACTAACATTCTGTGACTGTAGAGGAGGTGCAGGATATATACATGCATAGCCAAAAAAATGTACATTTTTGTAGTTGGACATTTACCAAACAGTCAAAAAGGAAAGTAGGATTTATAAGTGGTACTACTTTTCTGGGAGGAAAATGCAGCCTATCACAGTTTTATAGAATTTAGTTGTTTTAGATTGTATAAAATGTGTTCTTCCTCTTATTCTTCTTACCTCATAGATACTTTTTGATGATATAACTTACTGAGTTTTCTGTGGTTTAATCAAAGAGAGATAACACTCAAAGTTGTTAATCTTTCTAGTAATCACTTGATAGCACATTTCCAGAGAAAGAAGAGTTCCTTTTCCTGACCAAGATGAGTTCACTTTATCCATAAATGCTGATTGACCCTAGATAGACACCTTCAAGTTGGCCCTCTCTCCTATGTATCTTTAGTTTCCCCTTTGTTCTCCACTATCTCCTTCTTCTCAACCTAAAACAACATGCTCAGACTTTTCCATCTTAACAAAGATAGGTTGAAGAGAAAGCACCCTCAACTTCCTTCCACCTCCTCTCACCAAGTTTCCCCTGCATCCCTTTTTGAAATCTGCCCTTCCCTTCTCAGATAGGATCTGCTTCCTATCCACCTCCCATTCATTCCTCAGCCCACACTTGGGCTCCCACCACAAAGGTCACCCCCAACACCCAGAACACTCTACTCTCTCCTTCTGAACTCCTACAGCATTTATTGCCTGCAGTACTCATTTTTATTCTGAACCACATACTGCTTTCCATTGTTATTTTGCTCAAGCCTCTTTGCTGGCTTATCTGTCCATCTCTTAAATGTACATCTTCCCAGGGTGTTTATTCCCAGTTCTTACTGCTTTTCAGTTTTTCCGCTGGTTAATTTCTTCCCTAGCTTCAGCCAGTTATGTTGGAGCCATTTTGTATGAGCCAGTTGTACACATCTCTTCTCAACTCTTTGTTCAGTGACCACGTTGTGTCAGTAGCTTAATAGTGGCCAAGGTGAGAATACTTATGTCGCAGATGTCAGCACATGCTGTCAGCACATGCTGCAAATTAGTGTTTTTGTTCTTGTTGTTTTCTGAGAGCTGGTTTTGTAGCACATCACTGGCTTTAGGAATGATGTATATACTGTCAATTCCCAAACCTGTCTCACACTTTCTGAGCTGCAGCCATTATTTCCAGCTGAGTTCTTGGCAATTCCTCCTGAATGCCAAATGCAACTCATTTTCTTTTCCTAAAGCAGCCCTTTCCTGCTTTAGTCTGTGATATAACTAAGGGTCCCACCATTTCCCTGTCATCCTTGCTGTACAAAAACAAAACTTCTCTCCCCTTGGATCCCTCTGTATCTGATTGATTGGTATGTGTATGTTCCCACCTTTTTTCATAAAAGCCTTAAGTTAATTCAACAATACATACAATGGGACAAGGCAGAATAATTTCACAATGATAGTAAAAAATAGGATCTGAGCTAAGGCAAATAAACACAAGAAAAATAGATGAACTCAGAAGTGAAATGGTACACAAACACATGCCAGGAAATTCTGCCAGTTATATCCTGCTAGTTAATTCAACATCCTGAATTGCTCTGAATTCATCTTCACTAACAATTGCAATATAGTAGCCTCCCTATCCAACCTCTCTTCCCTCAGACTTACTGCTTACACACTCTTGCATTCACTTCCCAGGATACTTCCAGAAAGTCAAATTTGATTCTATCACATTATTTTGCTTCAGTTTAGAAACTTTCAGGTGCTCTCCACTGCCTTTGGGACAAGTTCAAACACACACCCATAGGTAAACTCTACCAAAGGATTCTAAGATTCAGCTTGAATATCACTCCTCTGTGAAGCCTCTCTTCTTCTGTGTATCTCTATCCCTTATATGTACTGTTATTTGATAGTAATAATTAATAGTTGTTGAATGTCTGCTTTATGTCATGAATTGTATTTGCTATTGAGGATACAGAGTAAGATAGCCTTTGCTTTATAAGGACCTCTATTTGAGAAAACATTTTATCAAATTATAGAAAAGTGTGATAATTTCTGTATTGTAGAAGAGAGTGCACGGCACAGAGAGAACTAAGAGGAAGGAGAGGTATATCATCTCGTAGCTCATACCTACTATGATTATTACTTGTGTTTCTCTCCAGTGGAAAGGAGATCAGATATATCCCATGTACCACAGAGAAAGTACAGAATAGGTGTGCAGTGTAGGTGTATGTTGGATGGATGGATGGATAGATATGGATGATAGAAGGAAAATGCCTAAAATTATTTAGAAGTGTATCAACAAATTCCACTGATCCTTGCTTTCCTTGTCATCTACTGCCAATTATATTTAGGGTGGGGTGAATGGGAGTATATGACTATGAGAAAATGTATATCCTTACACTGTGTAAGCTAAATCCTTGCCGTTTTGTGATTTAGCCAACTTTGAATATGTTAGCCTTCAGGGAGGAGCTCAGGACCTAGCCTTTGCAGCCAGCCTTTTGCTCAATACATAAAAGAAGTCTGTCACTTGATGGTTCATTTGTTTTACAGCTTGCCAGAGGCTCAGGCAAAAGATCCCAATTAAAAGGTCTGTGTGTTTCTGTGGTCTCTTGCTCAATGGTGAGGGGAGACTCCCCAGGGCTTCATCACATCACCAACAATACATCCAGTTAATCTTACTAGATTAAAACAAAAAAGCCCACACCATTCTAAAACTTCATAGTTCAGCTTTATCCATAGTGTAATTCCCTCTTGTGTCTGAAGGTCTTTGTTTACACTGATATAAAAGTGTCTAGACTCCAGAACAATGTTTCTTAGTCCTTGCTCTAAGGGGGGAAAAAAAAAAGGAAGGAAGGAAGGAAAAGGATTTGCATTCCACTTCTAGAGATTTACTGGACTGCAGGGGAGGGGGAAGGGGGTGGGGGAGGGCTGGGGAGGAGGGGCATCAGTATTTTTTTGAAAGCACCCTGGTTGATTTTAATATGTAACTAGTATTTGAAAGTGTTAGCTTAGAGTCAAGACCAGAAAACTTTGCTCTTGTCCTGGAATTCACTTCACAAGACTGACTCCTTATTAAAATTCAGATCTCTACCCAAGAAAGGTCACCACCTCAGTGGAGCCTCCTCCATCACCTTTTTGCTCAGAATATTTACTACACTCTGGAAAACAAACAAACAAAAAAAACTTGTGCATTTGTTTGCTTTTCTTATTTATTATCTGTCCTTCCTATTAGATTAGGTACTTCATAAAATATTCATTGGCCTCTACTATTGAGTGAATGTTAGCACACATCTAGATATGTGTGCAACTGCTGCTAAACTAAATCAATGGAAGGAAGAAGTTGCTGGAAAAGAAAGCTAAAGCAAGTGAAAGTTTGAAGGCAGAAAATGCTAAAATTACAGGAGAGTAATAGAGTGCCTTCAGTGGATCATGCATGTCAAGAAATAGTTCTGAACTGCAGTGCCAGAGATGGCATACCCCTATCACCTCCCTGCTAAAGAAAAATAAAACCCTTTTTATTCACAAAGTAATACAAGCTTGTAAAAATTTCAACACCTCTGCTACAAGTGAAACTTCTAACCCCCAGTCTCCAGCAGTAATCATTGTTTAATGTTTCAAGTTTTATCATTTAAAGTATTTTCTAATGTGTACACATATAACATATAGATTGGTTAAAAAGAACACTTTCAAAATGATATTGCTCAGTAATTATGTTGCATATAGACATGTAGTGGAAATCTACAATTTTTTTCCTGTGGCAAAACATGGATAAGGTATCTTGATTCATGTAATTACATTTTCACAGGGTTATCCAGTTACTGAATGATAGCTTTTTGAAAGTGTTTTTAATCTTTTTAAAAGATTTCTTTTTAATGACACTATATTTTATGCACACACACACACACTCTCTTCTCCTAAAAATAGGTTCTTATTGTGCTCACTATAATGAGAGCTAGTTATTTTTTTTTAAAAGATTTATTTATGTGCACAAGAACTGGAGTGTAGGCCAGAGGGATGGGGTATGGGGGATGAGAGGATTCATTAGAGAAAGTGGAGAACAGAACAGGCAGATCTACTGAAATACACTGCTGAGGGGAGCAGCGGGCAAGACAGGAGAGGTCTGCTGTGCTACTTGGGTTAGCTCCCTGACCAGCCAGGGATTGATCGCATGTTGCAGTGGCTGGCAATAGCTTGATAGCACTGTCTAATCCATGCGTGCCACCAGGGAGGCCCCGAGGAGAGTATTTGTAATAAATAAATTTTTTTTTCCTATCTGATTCTTTAGGGGAAATGTTGGCTCCTGCTCTAGTTAATCAAAAGATTATACAATCAGTATACAATCAGAATAAACCTGTAAACCTATGTCTACTGTATGAGAATGTGTTGATGGTTCTGGGGATTGGCATTTCTAGCTAAAGAAGAGTAGGCTATATGTATTTCATTGCTTTCATAGGAAGGAAGATGCCAGAGTATTATTACTAAGTGAAGGGATGGGAAAGGAGTGGGGATGCATGTTCCATCTAGCTGGGCCCCGTCTTCCTGTCGGGCAGGTCACATCTTCTCCCTTTCTATTTGCTTCCCTCCCAAGCAGAACTGTGCTTGCTACAGATGTAGCCAAGGTTTTCAGAATACCTGTAGGTTGGATCTTTTGAATTTAAACCAGTCTGCCCTGTCTTTGCTGCCAAACTTAATAAATCATTTGGCTGAACAATTAAAAGGCTGGGTGCCTTGTTGAATGCTGCTCCAGGTGCTATAGGGTGCCCCCCTCCTCCTAGCCACTCAGCATGCAGGGTAGCCCCCACACAGTGCTGGCTGTAGGAAGCTCTAGAAAGCATTTGGTTTTCATCTCCACTGGACTTGTCTGTTTTCCTCCAATCCCAAATTTTGTTGCACATGCCGTTCTCTGGAAATTTATTTCCACATCTTCCAGTGATAGGCCTCTGAGTGTTTGCATTGGCTGGCTTTGGAGAGGTGTGGTGCCATGGGTGGTGGAAGTATGATGGTGAGACAGGCTCTCCAGCAGACAACCGCCTCCTTTTTGCTTGTATTACTCTCCAACAAGTGCCTCCTTTTCTGTGGAACTGGTGGTGTGTGAACTCACAAGCTGGTATCTCTTGGGTACATCATGTACAGACTGGCCCTGAGTTTGCTTTAGAGTTAAGGTTACAACATCCCTCTTAAATTAGGAATTATTTGATGGTTGGCATGCCCTCCTCCTGTCCCTCTTTCTTTTTTGCCCCCTTTATTGTTCTGACTATTGCCCTTAAAGAAAATAGGTCTTAGTACATTGTATCCCCTCATGAGCATTTGCTTTTAAACTTCTGTAATGTAATTAAAGTGCCTTATAATCACAGATGTGAACATTCACATTATGTGGAATTATCAGTTCCTAATTGCCATTTTTTCCTTACGTCCACAGATTTATACACAGCCACACACTTAGCTATTAATTCAGAGTGACAATGGAGGTAGCCAAAAATTTGAATGACCTATATGACTGAGAGTAAATAAAGCTGATTTTGTGTCTGATTTATACAAATAAATGTTTATCTGCTCCTTGTATGGGTGAGGACACACCCTGAAGATCAGTTAATTGTAGAAAGACCATGTAAACCTGGAGTGACTTGTCCAAAATGATAAAGCCTGGTTCTTTAGGCCTTCTGACTATATGGCTTAGTCTATAGTTAACATTCCACTCATAAGATCTCCCCTTTAAAACATGATTGAAACAAAGGAAATATCAGAAACTTCAGTTTGGGTTCATATTGCTTTCTCTGATATACATGTGTGTGTTCTGAGACTCTCTCTGCTGTCTGCAAATCAGACATACTTGTGGGGTTGCATCAGAGTCCAGGCGACATGATTGATGAAGAAAGGGCAGAGGAGGGTGATGTAATGGCTCATGCAGCATTTACCTGTGAATTATCTCTAGCTGTGTACTGCTTGGTGTCTGTGTGACTCATGTACTGAGGTTCTGCCATCCCTGTTATTCAGCACTGTAGCCTCACACTTACCTCACCCTGTGTTTCTATCCTTTTCTTGCCAAATCTGATTGGAAGCACTTTTGTTTTAAGCCCAAGTTTTTGAGTCTATAAGTGGACTTTATACCAATGACCGTGTGGAGAAAAGAATGTTGGAACAATCAAATTACATACTGATTTGATCAAATTACCTTGATGTCTCTCTCAACTTAGTCCAGTCAATATTTATATAGTACCTACTATGTACCCTGTGCTGTCATAAGACTGATAGTCTTCTTCCTTATATGGCTGTTTTGTCTCCCAGCTTCAGTTCAACAAATTCATAGCAGACAAGCCTGTCACGAGTGCTCACCTGTGTCAGTAATTATGGCTCTTGCACATGTAATTTTTTCTTGTATATCTCAAAGAATTTACAATTTGTTCCCACTCTAGAGGTGAGGATACTGACAATTTCACTTAATTCATACATATGAGAATTGGGATTGGAATTCTGGTCTCCTGACACTAAGTACAGTACTTTTTCCACTGCATGATAAATGACTTTGATTTATGCACCCAAAGAATTTTTGCAAGAAATAAGGCCAGTTTTCTCAAGTTGATTTTCATGCTTAATCCAATGTCTGCCTCAGTTCTTTATTTGTCCTTGGAATGTTGGAAGCCATGAGAATAAACATGTAACACACACACAAACACATATACAAAGATACACAAAGATATACATATATATGCATACATACGAACACATCAACTCAAGTTCTGTGGGGAAGTTGTACCATACAAATAGTAAATTTGCATGAATTCTATGCCACCTGCTTAGCAAGTGAATATTAGAAGAGAAAGAATATTAATTTACATTGTACAGATAAGCTTATTAAGGCTTTCTTCAATGAATCTATGCCCGGGAGTAAACCTAAGAAAAAGAGATGTGTTTTCAATAAAACAAAAACAATTATAAATCAGAGATATCCTTCAGGGGATGAGGAGAGAGAAGGATCAGAGGGAGGGACTGTGGTGATGGTGGACGGGTGCTTTGGTGAAGGAAACTCTATGGGGAAACTCTCAAATGAACAATGATGTAAAAAATAAATAAAAAAAGAAGAAAAAAGATGTGTTTTGATTTTTCTTGGTCTGTGTCTGTTCTCATGTTCTCTCTCAGAATGAACATCTTGTCTTGGTCAGTGTGCTATTTTATACAACAATGCATCCTAGGGCCTCCCCGGTGGCGCAGCGGTAGAGCGCTGGGTTGCGAAGCTGCCCGCGGCCTCTGCGGTGCCGGTTCAATCCCCGGCTGCTCCCCGGCCACCAGAGGAGGGTCCCACATGGCGCGCAGACCTCTCCTGCTGCCCGCTGCTCCCCTCAGCAGTGTACTTCGGTCCTTCTGCCTGCTCTGCCCCTCGCTCTGGCTCTGGTGAATTCTCTCACCCTCCCGCGCTTCTGACTGTACCCAGTGCATGTGTAAACAAAACAAACAAGCAAACAAATAAAGAAAGAAAAACATGCCTCTATTAAAAAAAAAAAAAAAAAAAAAAAAACAATGCATCCTAAACACAAGTCAGCTAGTCTCTCTTTTACTCAAGCAGTCATTATAATCTACACCAGTGCTGGAGAAAAACCTGCCTGGGTTGGGCCTACTGAGAATTAGTATGTTATTCTCTAATATGGCTTTCGTAGAAGATTTCCAAGTATGATTTTTTTCCTTTACATATTCTTTAAAAACCTAAACCTCAGTAAATACAACTCTTAGAGTTTAATATTGGTTTGCATATAATCAGGCAAGGAATTTTTTTAAGGTTGAACTGAAATGGTCTTGAACTCAACAACATTGTATATATTGGTTATTAAATATATGCTCTATTTCCTGTGGTTATGCTGGCTTGGAAGCATTAATACCAAGCAGATCAAATATTCACTATGTCCTTTGAAGGACTATGTTGTCTCTGAAACAAGAGAAGAGAACCAAGAGAATGAAAAGTGTAATTGAATCACCCATTGAACAGTGGATAAAGAGGGAATAGAAAACCCCATTTAATTTAGCCACTGGTGACCTTTGAGAGAACAGCTGTGGTCAGTCATAAGTTCAGAAGCAAGATATAAGAAGCTAAATACATCTAATATTGGATCATAGTAGGCTGTGTGATATCACGAATCCCTTGCAGGAAGAGAGGGCACATGAGCTGTGTATTGAGAGTTGAAGACCAGGATTGGGTGTCAGTAGTACCTAAATTATAGGATTTAGAGGTTAAAAGCAGAAACACTTAGTGTCATCATAAAGAATTTTGACTTCTAAGATCATTTGAGATTCCTTTGATAGTGCTCCTGGGAAAGATCTGGTCACCAAGGGAATAGAGGCAGGAGAATCAGTGCCATCTAAGCAAACAAATTCTAGAAACTTGTGCCCACTGCATAGGATTTCAATTGGTGATTACTTTTCATCATAGTTAAGAGTCTAATTCGGTGACAATTTGGGAAGTCAAGGCTGGTTCTGCAAGGCTATCATTGGGTCAGGGAAGAGGGTGCCAGAAGTCAACATACATAACTGAAGAGTCAGTAAAAGTTCAACTCTCATGAGTACAAAAACCAACTCATTAATAATACCAAGCCTCATCATAGTCAAGGAAGTAGAGTTAAAACCCGGGCACCTCCCTTTCTTTCCTGTATTTGTGTAGCTAATAACACCTTGCATTGTTAAAAGTAAAATCTTTTTGGTGATAATTTTCTTTCTCTCAGATTGCTCACTTGTGTTTTTGATTCAGTGTGAACTACAGGGGACCACTTGATACTGTCAATAAGAAACAAGCTGGCTGCCTTGGAGGAATAGAACTGGGAGGCTAGGACAAGGTCTCAAGAGTAAGGCCCCTCCACACCCACTGTATATGTATAAGAATCCCCTTTATAAAAATGTGGATTCCTAGGTCCCCACCCTAGACTGACTGTAAATAAATCCAGAATCAGATGTTGTTCAAGAATTGGCATACTAATAAGCATCCATGAAAATTGTTAATCTAAAATTTAAAAACTACTGGTCTAGGAAATGTGTATATGGTTTAGTAAACCAAATTCTAAAAGAGTAGCCTTTTAATAAACTGAATTCTTGGTTTATAATTTAAATTTGTTAATGTGGCCAGGCATATCTGTTTTAATGAAAATTTATACACCTCTTTGAAATTCCTAAAAGAAAAATTAAATATGAGGTAAATCCAAAATGTTAAGATTTATATTAAATTAATGGCACTTGAGTATGAGGAAAAGGAGATTATTGTGATTTCAGAAAAGCTGTGTGTTTTGTAAACTTTTTATCATTTCTTAAGAAGGGAAATAGGTGAAGGAGGGAAGAACACAGAGTTTTCCTTGGCTTTGAAGATGATAACTCTTTGTTATACTTGCCCCCCAAATAACAGCAGCTTACTTCCAGTTCATTTGCCACAAGCTAGTTGTGTCCCATTTATTCTTACCTCCACTACTGCTTTTCAATCCTTATATACCAGAAATAGAATGAAGGATAGCAGAAAAGGAGGAAAAAACCCACTTTGATAGGAAATAGAATTGAAGTTTTATAGAAAATGAGGGAAGGGGCCTCCCTGGTGGCACAGGCGGTTGCGCGTCGCGTTGTGAAGCTGTTCGCAGCCTCTGCATCACGAGTTCCATCCCGGCCTGCAGGTGAGAATCCCTCATGACGCAGCAGACCTCTCCTGCAGCGACCGCTGCTCCCCTCAGCAGTGTGTTTCGTCAGTCTGCCTGTTCTGCTCCCTGCTCTGTTTCTGGTGAATCCTCTCACCCTCCCGCGCATCTGGACTGTACCCCGCTTGTTGTATAAATGAATAAATCTTAAAAAAAAAAAAGAAAGAAAGTACATGAGGGAAGTAAGGTCTCTGGGTTCTAATGCCTTAGACATCAGAAACCCTGAGCCATAACTCTCTGGGTAAGGTCATTTTTTGCAGCTATGAGCTGTGTGGGATGTAGGTGTCCATGGGGAACTGTAGGTGTCCTTGGGGCAGGATAGTCGCAGTAAGAGAGCCTGGCTGCAGTTACATTGCCCCTAATGAGATAACTTCAGAAACTAGCACAAATTAATCTCCTCTATCTGATCTTTCATTTTTATTTAAATTTTGTTTTTGTTATCTTTTAACTTTTCTTTGTATAGGTTATTTCCCTATATAACTCCAAATTTCTTCTTTTTTAAAAAATATATTTAATTAAAAATAGCTGTATAATATTCCATAAAATGGAAATATCAATTTTCATTTGAGCATTCCCAATGATGGCCATTGGTGGTTACCTCTCTAAACATTCTTGGACTTGAATCTTTTTTTTTAAATTTATTTATATTTTATTTATTTTTATTTTTTATGTTTAATATACTTTATATAAATATATTTTATATTTAATAATAATTATTTTATATAATCCTTACATCATTTTTTGGTTTTGCACAATGTATGTATTTTCATTTTGGTTATATTCCCCATACAATTGCACCCCCCTTATTTTAACCCTAATCCCGCCTCCCTTCTCCCCTCCCCCCCAGAGTGTGTCTCTGGTTTATAGTTGCTTGTTGATTTTGATTTTTACTTTGTAGTAATTAGTCTTTTTCCTGGTCCCTTATTTAGGTTTTGTAAATTCCTGCTATGAGTGAGACCATCCAAATTTCTTCTTGACAGGAACTGTGTTAGGTACTTCCTTTGAGAATATCACCAACACACTACTTTACTCCTTCCCTGTAATCATCATCACCACCCACAGATGGGTATATCTGAGTTCCAACTTTTACCCCTTCTTGTGAGGTGATCATAATTTTCTGCTCTAAATGCTGCTTTTAAAAAAAAAAATTGGGGGGCCTCCCCGGTGGCGCAGCGGTTGAGCGCTGGGTTGCGAAGCTGCCCGCAGCCTCTGCGGCGCCGGTTCAATCCCTGGCTGCTCCCCGGCCACCAGAGGAGGGTCCCACATGGCGCGCAGACCTCTCCTGCCGCCCGCTGCTCCCCTCAGCAGTGTACTTCGGTCCTTCTGCCAGCTCTGCTCCCCGCTCTGGCTCTGGTGAATTCTCTCACCCTCCTGTGCTTCTGACTGTACCCAGTGCATGTATAAACAAAACAAACAAACAAACAAATAAATAAAACATGCCTCTATAAAAAAAAAATTGTCTACATAGTCATGGAAGCCAAAGTTAAAAATTCAAGAAGTTTTAGCTTTATCCATTTTACTTTATGTTATTAAAATTCAGATTTGGATTGATAAGAATCCAACTTATATCTTCTCTTCAGAAAATTTCAACTTAGGATATACTCAGCTCTTAATATTATAGCTCCTAGAATTTGCTACTTAAATTCAGAAACTAAAGCTACAAATGTTCCTATGTTTCAAATCAAATAACCAAATTAACAATTACAGTATGTCAGCCAAAAAGCAAGCATTATTGATAGGTAGACCCATGATACATAGTCTTGAGCTGTTTGATTACTAAACCACTGCAAACTCTTAAAATTGAACTATTTCTAATGTGCACTGTGAGGGATTGAAACAAAAACAAAATATGTTTTTTAAGTATTTTTGTTTGGTCTTATTTTATGTACTCTTTGTCTGAAACCTGAGCATATTCATCTTCATAACTTAGTATTTACTGGTTTTGTTAGTTCCTTAGCTGGTATTTTTTCATCTGAGGTTTATACCATCTTGTGACCTGTAATTTTCCCTTACTCACCATGTTTCTTGTGTCTTTGGCATTCACTCATCTACTGACAGATATTTGAAATGGGAAAAGGAGAAATCACCTGTCATTTTCTGCTTAAAGGCCTTTATTACTTTTCCTTTGTTCTCTTCATGACTCTGAGACAATGATTTGAGTCTCAGATTTAGCCTTTTTTATCTTTTATTTATTGGGATCAAAGAATCTTGTTGCCTGAATTTTTCATTTGACTGGAAAACTGTGTAGAGCAGAGCCTTTGTGATGTGCTCACAATACTGGTGGTTGCCATGTTCAGTGATTCATTTTGTATGAAATAACAAATTATAGAAATCCAAGTTTCTACATCTGCAACAAAATGGTAGTGCAATGAGAGAAAACATGAAAGATTCAAAAGTCTAGTCAGGAGAGACCAATTAGAGGTGCATTATGCAATAAAGAAGGGAGTTAGATATACAAAATACACTCTCAATTGGATGGCTAAGGCCCAGGGAAACCCTGAATTGGCCTGGAATGTGCACAAATTTTTCTGTAGTTCCAATTCAAGGCTAACCTTTAAAGTGCTTTTAATCACTTTACTGATGGAAGCTAAGTGTTATATAAGCAATATGAGTTTTTTGCCCATTGCCATTGTTATGAATTGGATTGTGGTACTGACAGGAATCATCAAGAAGGATGTATTAATCTTGTGTTGGCAATAGGAGTTGGCAAGAGCTGACCACTGTGGGAATAGAAACAGATAACTATTGGTATCTACTGATGAATAAATTTTAATGGCCTATTATTACATGGCCTGTGGTTATAAGTTTTCTAAGTAGTTAGGATCTGATTTTTTTTTTTTTTTTTTTTAAGTTTGGGAAACTGATGCCTCCCTGGGAATTAAGGTTTGGGGTTGGTTTTCCCAGCACAACTTGTTGTGGGACCTATATTCAGGGTGTTGCCCTTCTCATCTACAAAGTTGGCATAACATTTTCCGCCTTCCTGATCTTTGTACTAACATAATAACAATAAGTTGCTACTGCTCTTGGAGATAATCTCTTTTCTCACATCTGGGTTTAAGTCTTTCAGTAAGGCTACTTAAGTAGTGGAAAGAGCCTTTCCATGAAGTTAATGTCTTTCCTGATAAAGGTAACTACTCCACCCCTCCTTCCCAATTATATCCCATGCCAGCAATAGCATAGACTTGGGCTGGTGCCAAATGTTTTAATACCATAAGGACTTGCTTGATAAAGGCTATGCATGGCAAGGGGGGGGAGGAAGCTGAAGTTCCCAAACTAAATTTTCCAAGATTTCCATGAGATCCAGCCAGGGCACCCTTCATCTAATTGTTACCATGTGTTGCTGTAGTCACTGGTACCCTGCAATTCTCACTCTCCAGGACTTCTAGAGATTAGAAATTATAGGAAGTGCTAGCCATTTCAAGATGGATATCTACTCTAGCTGCAGAGACTTTGTCTTTGAAAAAAAGAAGTGTAGTGGCAAAGACAAAGAACATGGGATTAATAATGTGGGATTAATAACATCATCTTTCCAAATAATTACTAAGTAATTAGTAATTGGCCTGTTAGCAGCATTTAGTGTTGTACTTAATGACTCCATTAATATTTTGCATGTGTTTGCCAGTTTTGCTTCCTTCATTGTCATAAACTGTAGATAGGAAAAGGATTATTACCTTGCCCCGGCCCTTATGTTTTGCATGAACAATTCACCTAGAACAGAAAGTGACAAAACTAAATATTTTGTGGGCATCTGACATGTTCAAGCGAAGTAGTTTCATAGATCCCTGGACACTGGCAAGATTGATTAATGTTTAATAATTACAAAGTTCTCAGACAATTCAGAAAGCTGAAACACCTATCTAAATATAGGAGATATTTTTCTCTGTTGACTGATAGGAATGTTAAGATCTTATATATGATAGTTTTACCCTCAACATCCATCAAATCTTTACTATAGTTGTTAATGAATAATGAAATTGACTAGCTTATGGTATTCAAGAGGAAAACAATGAAAGATCCATTGCCATTTGAATATTAGAATGACCCTGAATGAGAATTCACATTGAGTGCAAATGGTTGAACTTAGCAAGGTCTGTTTCAACTTAACCACTCAAGACTTTGCCTCCTGTTGGAAGAAATTAATGGATTTCAACCAAACCTGCAATGTATTACTTAAGAATATAAGATTCATCCTCAATTAAGTTTATTTTTCTGTTGTCTTGAAACAAAATGACAGCTAGTATAAATTTCTACATAATTTCTTTGAGGAAGTTAAAGCTCAGAGTATTTGTAATAATAATGATAGCCTTAAAAGCAGGAACAGGATTGTCTGCTCCTGTTAGCAACCTGAGCAATCAAAGGCATAAATGGACCATGAAAAGTGGTGAGCTTGGGTGACCTTGGGTCAGAGCTAAAGTACATAGGCAAGCACAGTATACGGAGAACTTTCATCACCTCCAGTACACTGAGCCTGTTCTTGATACAGCAGGCTCTTAATTTCCCCAGGTTGTTAATCTGGCACCTTTCATGAGCATCAGTGTTCACTTTAGAAAATAAAAAAAAAAAAAGCAAACAGCTCAAACATCTAAGTGTTAAGAGGAAAAGAAAATCAACAGAGGAAATTACAGTACCACTCAATACAGTGGCACCTTTTTCTGGAGTCACATGAAGTAGATACTTGAAAGTTTGCAGCTTTGACACTTTCTCTTTTAGATAGTAACCAGGGGTCTTGGGAGAGAAAGTGGCATGCACATACTGCCACAGTTTAGTTATGTTCTTTTATGCATGTGTGTCCACCTTTTGAAAACTTCATTTTAAAATATATTTGAGAGTCAAGTGAATTGAAAGTAAATACCACTTCCTTTCCCCATTGCTTTTTCTCCTTGTTTGTCATTTCCTTCCTAACTTTAATTACCTTTTCTAAAGGAGTCAGTGTGTCCTGCACTGGTATACTTTCTGTTTGTTTTGGATAGCCCATCAGTTGTTGAGATATCTGCCCTGTTGAATTGAGACTAGAGAGGGGGGAAATATGGGGGTGAGAACAAAGTGGGGAGGGGACCCAACTGGGTCTGTGGTAAAGGACTGTGGGTGCTTTGGTTGGGAGTGGTGTGGTGACATAAACCTGAGAAGGTGTGACTCGATTCCCCTAAAACATATACAGTGTTGTAAATCAATGTCATCTCAATGTTTTAAAATCGGAGGGGGAAAAGATATCGGCCATGTCTTTTGCAATTTAATACATTGAGGCTTCAGTACAATACTAAGTTCTCATTTTCTTGTATCTCACTTGTTTTTAGGTAAGTCATCTGATTGGAGTGACATTTCACTCGATGGACTTTCCATTTGGTAAAGTATTACTATTTTTATCAAATGATATAAGCGTTCATTTTTGTCATTTTCATTCTGTATTTTTCCACAACATTGACCTTGATAGTCTACTCTTTTAACAGAGAAAGGGTGTGAGGGAGGGGAGTTTCAAAGGGAAAACCAAGGTAAAAGGCTTATTACTTAATATATTGCATTTCTATGTGGAAAAAACTGTTGAAAGAAACCTTTTAGCTAGTTTTATCAGTTTTGCCTTTTAGAACTTCAGGAAATAGAAGAGTTATTATATTTAATTGTATTTAGAAACTGTTGCGCTTTCTTCAGACTCAAACCAAGTTTAGAGCAGTGGCTTTCTAATTGCAATTGGTGCAAATCTGGTGTTTCCTCAGAATGTTGCTCTATATCTTCGGGTAAGTATTCTATATCATCAGAAAGCTTTTCTTTTGAATCAGAGTTTTAAGTCTTTAGATATTTGTTCATTTTTACACACAGTTAGTAAATAAAAACAAAATGCACAAATTTGGAAGTATAAAAACTGGGGTTCTGTAGCATAAAGATGGTACCAGTGCTTATAGTTTATAATAATGGGAGATTAAAGCCTCCAAGAGTGAGCATAATGAGAGGCACAAAGGGGCACATTATGGTGTCAAATAGCTTTTCCCTCATGGTCTGGATCTTTTTACTAGTAAGAAGAGCATCTGTATCTGGTACAGATGCTCTTGAATCTTAGCAATTCTTATTCCCTTGCAGGGATGTTTCTCTTCCTGTGGATGTAGACATATATTAATCTACTGAGTTATAAGTAAACAGAGTCTGAACACATTATTCCTAGCATCATGCCTCTTCCATTGTCTCAATACTGGAAATTTTATTTTATGTTTCCTTCTAGAGATTAACTTGATAAAGAGATATGACTGAAAATACCCAGAGAGCCAGTTGGATACTGTAACTCTGATTCTTCTACTCTATTATCTCTTACCTCTTCCTGGTATTACATTTTTTAACTAAATACTTGGTAGTTAGTAGTAATAAATCCTGTTGGGATCATGGCTGAGAAGACCCATAAAGCTTCAAAACTGTGATAAGATAACATTGACATTCTATTTAAAAAGTTTAGTGATGTAACATCAATTTTATCTCAAATTTTTAAAAACATTCGATGATTGAAGGAGAAATTATGAGGGGGAATAGTAGGTAGGAAGCAATGATGAATAGTATCTTGTAACTCAAGAGTATTCAAAAAACAGTTAAAAGCAAAATAAATTGTGGCCTGATTCTCTACTTGAGTTGAGTTTTTAACATCTTCGTCTGTCTTTTATCTTCCAAAAGGATAAAATATCTAAAACCTTTTGTGATCCTTTTATATTAACCAAAGTAATCTGTAGGATTAATATCTTGTCAATCCCTCATAACCATCTAATTTTGGTCCATGTTGTTGCTATGGGAATTATCAAAATCTCAATGTGCAAAAGCATACATACAATATCAGATATAGCCAAACACAAGGTAACTGTGACTAAAATGGGAATGTGTCCATATTTTGAAAGCTCTACTATTAAAATACTAAAACTCTCATTTACAAGTCCAATATGAATATATATGTATTCATCCATTCATTCACTCATCCATCTGTTCACTCATTCAAC
Organism: Talpa europaea; assembly: GCF_964194135.1. Classification (NCBI taxonomy): domain Eukaryota; kingdom Metazoa; phylum Chordata; class Mammalia; order Eulipotyphla; family Talpidae; genus Talpa; species Talpa europaea. Next base: position 86,293,455 of record NC_140070.1, read on the forward strand.
CAAAGCCCAATACTTTAGCACAGTGCTTAAGTGAGTTAGCAAAAGTGGTGCCTACCCTATGTGCTCTTAGACCAGTGGGGTGGAATCTGTGTTATGCAGTGACCAAATGAAAATTAATCATGTCTAAATGTTAATCAGAATATGCCTATCTAATTATAGTTACAGCTTCCTTATGAATGGTTTTATGTTTTTTTCTGAGATTTGGTTTAATTTTTATAATGTAGACCTTTATGTGGATTTTTATTAATTTTTTCAAATATACACTTTGTGAATATTTATGCCATAGAACTTTAAGTAAAAACTTCTATAAACACACTCATTTTGATATTCTCCCTTGTTGAAATGTTGTGTCCTGAAAATGTCTATCATTAAAAATAAGTATTTATGAAATATTTGTTGAATTATATGTCTCTAATTATAATTAAGCTGAAAATTGAGTGCTGAAAAGAAGTCCAACCAAATACGTACTTTATAGAGAACTAATGTGTTCTATCAGCAAAGTTTATAAGACTCTGATATAGATTGGAGCAATAAAGCTGGAGAAGATTTTAGCTCCTCCCAATGACCATGTTAAATATACCTATACTGCAATTACCTCTCCCATTATTAGTAACTGTTAGCTCATCGCATTCCTTCAACACCTTTTTATCCTCTTTAATCCTGTCTTATTTATGTGCTCAAATCTACTTGGCACCCATTTTACCAAATGAGAGCAAGCAAGAAGCACCAGAGTAACCAAAGAAGGAAATTCCTGTGTGTACTTTGTATTACCAGCAGCACATCTAGTGAGATCTGTTTTGAGGAGTCAGTTAATGAAGAAACTTGAGAATACTTGAATTATCTGTCATTTAAACTTAAACTGTGGTAGTTTTGTCTACTTAAAGGCAGAAGCAGATCCTCTTTTCTCTTAATTTCTCCTAGACTTTTTTTTTTTTTTTTTTTGAGGGGAAGACAAAACGTGTTCATTTATTGGAAGACTCAATACTGTTTGCACCAAGTGAATCTATAGATCCAATGCAATTCCAATAGATGTGCCAGCAGGACTTTTTGTTGACATTGACATACCAAATTTAAAATCTTTTTTTTTAATTTTTTAAATAAATTTTCTTTTTATATTCCCCAAACAATTGCAATCCCCTTATTTTGACCCCAATCCCTCCCCTCCCCGAACCCCACAACCCATAGAGTGTCTCTGATTCATAGTTGTTGATTTTGATTTTCACTTTCTTATAGTTATTCATTTTCCTGGTCCCTTATTTAAGTTTTCTAGATTCCTGCTATGAGTAAGACCATCCGGTATTTTTCTTTTTCTTTCTGGCTTATTTCGCTGAGCATGATCCCTTCCAGCGCCATCCATGTTGCTGCAAATTGCATGTGTTTATCTTTTTTGAATGCTGAGTAATATTCCATGGTGTATATGTACCACATCTTCTTGATCCAGTCATCTATTTTTTTTTCCCTAGATTTTTTGATACCACTATTAGTTACTTCTTCATTCCTTCTCTGTTTAAAAATATTTTCTTTATAAATGGTATAAATGTATGCTGATGGTCTGTGTAAGGGTGTGATTCACATTCTATAGAAGTATAATCTCTCAAGCTGTTATCACATTAAAGTGTAAGAATTTTTCATCATATTGTCCTCTAATTTCATGGCTTATTTTCATTTGATTTTTTTTAATTCACTTGGAATTTACAGAAGAGACTTCCAGAAAACTGCAGTGATTCCGTTTTTCAATTAGTGCAAGGGGCTAGCATTAGATTAAGGGCAAGAGTGTAGAACAAGGAAACTGGCTTGAAAACTTTACATATTATGTGCAATTTTATTTTCTGAGTAATATCTCTGATTTAATAATCATCCTGGGCAGTAGCCATACAAGTTTTCTTATTCCCTGGAAAGCCTCACTATAATCGAGAACTTTGCTAGCATATCATGTACCTTGTAATTTTATTTTCTAAAATTATGTGGCATTTAATGTCTTCATTTTCCCATGTAACCTTTTAAAAGTCATGTATCTTCATTTGCTTTATTGCTCCCACACCCTCTTTCTATTTCAGATAATTCCTTACAATTCACTTTGCCATTCTACAAATAAATCATTTGCAGATTTTCTAAAAGTTGGATTATTTCACTTACGGTCTAGTGCTGTGGTTTCTTAGTAGAAGACAAGTTTATGGCTGAAGTTGTAATTTCCCTAAATTCAAAATCTGTGCACGTTTTATGCTAGAAAGCCAAAATATTCCCTCTGTAATCACTGAGCTTCCAAAATATATAGATGCTATCCTCATAGATACAGTGAATTCATTAAGCTTTGGGTATTTTGAAGGCCTGAGATAAAGCATGTGAGATCCAGCATCACTTTGGCCATTCTTTTTTGAGGGCTGCAGATGGAGTAATATCTTTTGCCAAAGCCTAAAAGACATTAAAATTATAGATTAGCAGGAAAGTATACTCTCTCATACTATTCTCACTGAAAGGAACAGTAGGTAAAAACAATAACTGATAACATTTTTTCAAATAGTCTCAACATTTTTAAAAGGTGTTTATTTTTTAGTTGTTTCATTTAAAATTTATCAAGCTAGTATATATATTTCTATTTACATACTAACAGCTATTTTTAGGAGGTAGTTAATAATTTTGATTTTTCTCAAAACCCAATGCAGAATTCCCCAGTCTACTTTTTTCACCTAGAAAACTGGGGTACCCAGTCATCTCAAAGTCATTGCTTTTCTAGATATCAAACAACACTGTTAAAAGTACATGAATTTCTAGTAACAAACTCTAGAACTCTCCTTTTATTTAAAAAGTTCATTGTCCTTTGAAGTTGCTAAGAAGTGAGAGTAAAAAAAAAAAGCTAGTGGTACAAGGGATTAGGCAAGATGCTTCAAGAGAAAAGCAACTTTTCCCAGAAATTCAGAATTCCATCACTGGAGAGGAAATCCCAAAACATTTTGTTGTATTTGGAGAATCTTAATGTTAGAGAGAACAAAGTAGAAGAGTTATACTGGGCTCTTGAATTTAAAATCTGCATTATGACCCTGTTTTAGAAAAGTTCTGCTCCTCCATTAAGTAAGTAGTGAATTTTAATCAAGTGTTTTGCTTTTAGTGTAGACACAAAGATAATTCAATAGAAACAATTATTTGTGGGTTAAGGAAAGAGTATTTGATCTTTTTAATGAAGAAGGAATAATAGCGTGGATACTAGGTCTGTGTGTGTGTGTGTGTGTGTGTGTGTGTGTGTGTGTGTGTGTCTAAGAGAGACAAAGAAAAAGAGGGAAGGAAGGAGGGAGGAAGGAAAAGCAACAAGAAAGGAAAGAGGGAAGCGAGAAAGAAGACACAAGATGAGATGGCCATAATTATACTCATCTCATTTTTCCACAAAACATTTGCAATAACTTGTAAGCAAAACATATAATAAACTCTAATAGGAATTTTATTTTTTTGTAAGATTTATTTATACATAAAAGAACTGGGGTAAAAGCCAGAGGTGTGGGGGATGAGAGGATTCACCAGAGACAGAGTGGGCAACAGAACAGACAAACTGACTGAAATACATTGCTGAGGGGAGCAGCAGGTGAGACAGGAGAGGTCTGCTGCGCCACGTGGGCCACCTCCCTAGCCAGGGATCAAACTCATGCTGCAGTGGCTGGGGACAACTTCATTGTGCTGAGGCAACCCTTTGCACCACCAGGGAGGCCTATCTGCTGAGGTTTTTTTTTTTTTAAAATTTTTTTACATTGTTGTTCATTTTTATACAACATTTGCTTCCCCTCACCCCCTCAAGTGTAGTCCCCATGAAATTTCCTTCCCCAATGCACCCTTGCACCATTACCTCAGTTCCCTGTTCTTCTCCCTCCCTCCCTCTAATCCCTCTCCCTCCTCCTTCCCTGCAGAATGTCTCTAATTTATAATTGTCTGTTTTTGCTTTGTTGTGTTTTGTACTGTTATCTAATAGGAATTTTAAATAAAAATAGAGCAGGATGGTGGGGGAAGGAATTAATGGTATTAGAGCAACTTTGGATCTCAGGAACCCTACAGATCTTTTAATACAATCTTTTAATAGCAATAGTATTAAGAGCTGAATCAAGGTGCAGTTCTACTCTGAGTAGAAGAGCAGATTTTCCATTGGTACTTCCACTCATTACCAGCCCATGTTGAACCAAGTCCACTATTAGCCCTTGTGCCTGTACATTTGCTCTATCAATAGTTCCTCTGGCTCTGCTTGCATGATTGTTATGGCGAGACTCTGCCAAAGTGTTCATTCCATTGCTTTTGGAAAGACCTGCAGTTTCAACAATCGTACATCCTGCTACAGGAACAGCACTGAGTCATGATTTTGGAAAAATTACCCATATATCTTATATTAGACATGAGTATTGAAACGGTCTTCAAAACATTACTCTTAGCTTATTATTATTCTGTTGACTTCATGGGTTCCTCCAAAGGCTAGGCATAGATGAGGGACCCAGGAACTGACAAGCATAGATGAAAGGAAAGTGAGACTGAGTCCATTCTACCTCACTTGTCTGTAAAAGGTAGAAAGCCTAAGGAACTTTTTCTCCAGTGATCATCATTTGTTTCTATGGTTATTTTCTACTGCCCAGTTGTATGTACTACTTTTAAAAACACCCATGAATGAGTCTTAAGAGAACTGAGGTGCTACACCAGAGTCTGAGAAAATTCAAAGTTTGGGATTGAGGTCCCACCTCTGAGCTCATACTTTTTTATTACACTGATTTGTCTGATGGTCTAAAACTGGGTTCACGAAACCATTGCAAAGTCAGTGCAATCTCTTAGATTTCCACTGGTGCCTGTTATTTGAGTAACCACACCTAATTTATGAGTTTTGGGTATTTTAGCAGTTTTGATAAAAAGAAGTGGAGGTGAAACAAGCAATCAGTAGAAAAGAGATGACTCCTGAAAATGGAAAAGTCACAGATGAAAGCAGAGTATGTGCTGCCTTCTAGCTCAGGCCAGGTGATTGGATGTGGATGTCATTTGTGTCCCAGTACAGTCACACTTGCAGCAGTAATTCTCCTAGGGTAGTAGCCACAGAGTATTGTTCCTTGTTTTTCTATAGTGCTTGTCAAAATGCTATGACAACTGGCTGGTTTTATGCAAACAGAGCCTGACTTTCAAGAGACAGTGTGTCTGAAAGTCAAACATGGATGGCAGCCATTGGCATGCGAAGGAGTCCGAAACCACAGATTGTTTTCTCGTTGGATGAACAGCTTAAAGCAACGTAGAGTTAATTGAAGAATTCCTTGAAAGTGAAGTCAGACTAAAAGAAATGCTCTGAGTCTATAATTTACTAAATGTGAAAGATCTGTAAATGGTAGTAAGACTAAAAGAGTTGGGGGGGTGCGGAGAAAGAACATTTTTGTAAACAGATCTGGCTTGTATTACTGCCTAGGCAGTTTTAATTATTTGCTCTAATAATGAGGATTTGCAGAACAATCTCTAATTAAGTAAAGCTTGATTTATGGAGTTGGCCTCATATAAACCATGATGTCATGGTGTGCTGCAGAAAATTACAGGCCTGGTCTTGCCATTGAAAACTATTATTTCTGCTTTGGACTACTCACACTCTGCATGTCTTACTCTGATGAAATCAAAGCATATCCTAGGTTTTTTGTTCACAATGCCCATTGCCCAGGTAAATTCAACACTTATTATTATTCATTTAGTAATTTATCAAATATCTATTTTAAAAATGAGGAGGCAAGGGTGAAGTTTAACTACTAACTCTAGTAGTTAAAGAAATCTTTACTTCTTGGGGACTTAGTAGAGACCCAGTAGAGACCCTGCAGAAGTGGATTCCTTTCTCCTCAGCTGATGGGCTGGCAAGGACATGTTAGACAGACAAAAGTAGTGTCTGTGTGTCTATATGCCACTCCTTCTTACAACCCTAACCTCCTACTCCACTTTCCCCTCCCTTTCCCGCCTCTTCCTGGAAAGCTGTTTCAGCGGCATCATTGCCCGTTTCATCTGGTTTTAAATAAGAGCATGGGGCCTCTGTAACATTTCACCGTGGTTCTTATTCCCTGTCCCATTGCAGAAGAAGCCTTGATGTAGGTCCAAGGCTTTTTCTTTGATTATAGGTCTGCTGATTGTAATTTCCTAACATTTTTCTTACATTAATTATAACTTAATGATTACATTTTCTATGGTTTCCCACTTCAGTTTTGTTAAAGTTAAAAAAAAAAAAAGACAAAAGAAAGAAAAGAAAACCTTAGAGGAAATTCTTTTAGATTTTTATAGTTTTATTTATTTATTTTTTAAGATTTATTTATGTATGCATACAAGAGCTTGGGTATAGGCCAGAAGTGTGTGTCGGGGGGGGAGGGCGGGTATGTGTGAGAGTATTCACCAGAGACAGAGTAGGGAACAGAACAGGCAGATTGACCAAACTACACTGCTAAGGGGAGCAGCAGGCAAGTCAGGAGAGGTCTGCTGCACCATGTGGGTTGCTCCCTGGCCGGCCAGGGATTCTAACTCATGCTGCAGAGGCTGCAGATAGCTTCATAGGTTGCATCTTAACCCCTTGTGCCACCAGGGAGGCCCTACAGTTTGTTTTAAATTCTTTTAGAATTGCCTGACCTATATCTACTTTGATAGCCATTCTCTGTGATTTGCCTTTATCAGGTCTTCTCAGAGTATTCAATGAACTTGCATAGAAATGAACTCCTGCCTTTCATGGTCATATTTTATCAGTTTACATAATACCTAGTTATAGTATAATAACAAGTCCAATGGGTATAAACAGGTTTGAGAACAAATACAACTCTTTAAATAGTTGGAAATGCTTGGGACATGTTAGAGCATAACTGTCTATCTTCCAGGATTCAGTATTCTTGGGCTTGGCTCAGAGTAAAACAAAGGACCAGAATTGGATAAATAGAACTCAGTTACAAGAGTTTCTGAATCAATGCTCTCCACATTCTCTTCATTTTAAAAGTCAGACCTAAGGCTTTGGCATGACTTACCCAAGACTGTAAAAATAGTTAGTAACCAAGCTGGTTGTCCTGGTTGCCAAGCCAGGGTTTCCCCATGGCACCTGAGGAGAACTGATATCTAGCTTTTTATTGTGCTTTTCAGGCTGCTGATAAAATGTGAAAATAAAAGTTCATAGAGTGTACTTTGATCTATTACCTCTAAGTATCTGTCTTGATGTTTATTTCACCCATTTTCCTTTAAATTTTCCTTTTTTAAAAAAAGATTTATTTTTATTTATTTATTCATGTAAGAACTAGGGTGTAGGTCAGAGGTATGAGGGATGAGGGGATTCACCAGAGACAGAGTGGGGAGTAGAACAGGTAGATCGACTGAAATACACTGCTGAGGGGAGCAGCGGGCAAGACAGGAGAGATCTGCTGCACCATGTGGGTTAGCTCCCTGGCTGGGGATTGAACTCATGTTGCAGTGGCTGGCGATAGCTTGATAGCACTGAGACTTTAACCCTTGTGCCACCAGGGAGGCACCTCTTTAAATTTTTCTTACTATCCAAACCAATCCATCTTTATTACAGGGAATTTTATCACTTCAGTGTCTAAATTAGATAAAAGAGAGAGACTTCATGGGAGAATTTTCCTATGCCTATAAGTAGGGCTTGTCCTCCTCACCGACCTATAACCCCCATACTGTCCAGGGATACTTTTCTGTCTAAATGCAATTTTTAAAAAATAGGCCTTTGAGAAAAAGCTGTTTTGAGATTGAGGCAAAGGAGGGCTTCGAGGGCTTTGTCTCTTTTGTAAATCATATGTACCTTTTCTAATATCAAATTAGAAAAGATATTTTTTAAGTCATGTTTCTTTTCCTGCCTCTTCCTTCCAGTCTTCCCCTCCTGCCCCATTCCCTTTCAGAAAAGATTTGATGTTCCCTGGAGTCAAAATGGACCTACAACCAGTTAAAAACCATGAGCACTTCTCTAATTGTACCTGGTAGCTTGGGAACAACCTTTATGACTGCATCATGACACCTCCTTGCCAGGAAACCATAAAAGAGCTTACCCATTCTACTCCTATATATGGTGTCCTTCTTTTACACTGTTAAATTTTAAGGCATTTCATTGTTTTATGCTTCAACACTACTTTTCCAAATGCATTGCTGTTTAGAACATGGAGAATATTATGAGAATTCATTTAGCTTCTGAAGGTAGAAAGCATTTCAACAATCTGACTTGCTCTCCACACAGAGTTTAGAATTAGAGAGGCAATGAGTAAAAGAAGGAGTACTGCAAACAGTGAAGAGCTTGTATAAAGAGTCAGGTAGAAGAAACATTGATGCTTTGGAAGAAAGTAAGAGAAACTTGAGTAGGGGAAAGGGATAGAGTAGGGAAACTAGTGAAAAGGGAAAGTGATAGGAAAAAAACAAGACATTGGTAAGGTAGGCATGGTCAAATCTTGCAGTGCAAAGAAAGGAGTTTGGCTGTTAAGGAGTTTAAGTATAGAAATGATGCAGTTGGATATATATTGATTAAATCTTACTCTGGCTGTGCTGTGAATTTAGGGGACCAATAATAACAAAAAAACAGCTAACATTTATTGAGCTCTTACTATGTGCTAGGCAGTGTAAGTGTGCTAAGTACTTCATACAGATTATTTTTTAAATCACTCCATTGAAATATATGATATTATTATCCCCATCTTGCAGATGAAGAAATTGAGGAATTTGAACAATTTACCTATTGTCACAAAACTAACCTGCCATCATTTTTCAGCCCTCACTCTTAATTATTAAGCTTTACTTGGCAGTAGATTATGATTACTTGGATTTTTCTATAAGATTTTTTCTATTATTCCTTATACATATTCATTCTTGTAAATAGAGTAGTATTTAAATCATGTTTGAAAATAGATCTTTAGCAAAAATTAAGGTAATACATTTTATTACTAATCATAAATTTTTTCACTGAATGGTTAAATCTTTTGTTAAGACACTGTGCATTTATGTAGGAGTTACTTTAATAAATAGTTTTGCATTATAAAGCATAAAGCTAACATATATAGTGATAGAATGGGGTGGTTGTTTCTGTGATGAAGAATGTATGACAATTTATCCATTTAAAAATAATCTGGGCCTCCCCAGTGGCGCAGCAGTTGAGCGCTGGGTTGCGAAGCTGCGCGCAGCCTCTGCAGCGCCGGTTCGATCCCCGGCTGCTCCCCGGCCACCGGAGGAGGGTCCCGCATGGCGTGCAGACCTCTCCTGCCGCCCACTGCTCTCCTCAGCAGTGTACTTCGGTCCTTCTGCCTGCTCTGCTCCCCACTCTGGCTCTGGTGAATTCTCTCGCCCTCCCGCACTTCTGACTGTACCCAGTGTATGTATAAACAAAACAAACAAACAAATAAATAAAACATGCCTCTATAAAAAAAAAATTAAAAAAAAAATAATCTAAGCTGGGGCCTCCCCAGTGGCGCAGCAGTTGAGCGCTGGGTTGCAAAGCTGCCTGCGGCCTCTGCGGTGCCGGTTCGATCCCCAGCTGCTCCCCGGCCACCGGAGGAGGGTCTCACATGGTGCGCAGACCTCTCCTGCCGCCCGCTGCTCCCCTCAGCAGTGTACTTTGGTCCTTCTGCCTGCTCTGCTCCCCGCTCTGGCTCTGGTGAATTCTCTCACCCTCCCGCGCTTCTCACTGTACCCAGTGCATGTATAAACAAACAAACAAATAAATAAATAAACATGCCTCTATTATAAATAAATAAATAAATAAATAATAAAAATAAAAATAATCTAAGCTATCAGACTAACTATAATAGACTCAGAACTCACTGCTAGAAACGATTCATAGTGGCAACTTGTTTTAATACAACTTTTTACTAAGATAGTGGGCGGGGGGTGTGTATGTGTGTCCTGGTGATATTTTTCAAGCAAGTGGTCAATTGTTTACTGTCATTTCAGCACCTTAACTCCCTTCCCTTTGTTTAAAAGAATTGTTTGCACTTCATTTCCCGGAAAAAGTGTTTATTTTCACATATCTTACTAAGATAACCAAATTATTTGTACAGAAAATAAGCTTTTTAGTTCCGTAACACTGAATTTTGGTTATGGTAATTATTTCATAGAATTAGTTTCTCCAGGTACATTCGGTCTTTTTAATAAATTCTATTACTTTAGTTACATAAATGAATGCTAAATACGCCTTCATTTTATTCTTGCACTTGCAACCTTTGTGACATTAGTATCACATTAAAATGTAGTGTTTTTACTTCCAAAAATCAGGCTCTATATACTTAAAGTATACCAAATATACATTAATTACAATTTTTATAAAAGCTATAGCTTTTCCTTGAGCTGAAGGTTTATTCTGTATGTTTTAATCATAATATCAAATATGAGCAGCTTACTAACATTCCATAGAAAATAGAAAAAGACATTTTAAGTATATAAGAACATTAAGACATTTCTCATTTTTTTTTTAAACTTCAGAATTTTGCAAGCCAAATTGAACATTTAGATTTTGTAACTTATTCTTAACTATATAATGGCCAAAGGACAGATTCTGAGTCATGGTTACATTTTAAATAATCAATGATTGGGGCCTCCCACATGGTGTAGCGGTTGAGCGCTGGGATACGAAGCTACCTGCAGCCTCTGCAGTACCTGTTCCATCCCCGGCCGCAGGCGAGGGTCCCACAAGGCGCACAGACCTCTCGTGCCATGCCCTCTGCTCCCCTCAGCAGTGTACTTCGTCAGTTTGCCTGTTCTGCTTCCCACTCTGGCTCTGGTGAATTCCCTCACCCTCCCATGCTTCTGACTGTACCCAGTGCTTTTGATCAGCGATCAAAAGCTGAATCAAGCTATAAGTAATCTGATAATTTGAGGTAAAGACTAAGTGTTGGGATGAAATGATTAAGTCTAAAAGTCTTGAAACGTTCAGGGACAATCCAGGTGTGAGAAAAGAAAGAACATTAAGAAGAAAAACGTCAAAGCTCTTTGTAGCTCTCTCACAACTAATTTTCTTTTCAGTAATATAAGGAAATTAACAAAAGTAGAGAAATTTAGAACTGGAAAGGACCACAGAGAATCTGTTTTATAGATAAGGAAACTGAGGGCCAGAGAGTATAACACACTTGCCCAATGTCACACAACTAGAATCAATACAGGTCTAAAGTTGGAGTTTGGAGCTTCTATTTTCTAGCTCATTATTCTCTTCTCTACTTTCTTGGGCATCGTTTGACTAGATAGCCATTGGAGTTGTACCAAAATAGAACAAACTGACTTTTGTGAGAAAGGGAATGCTCTGCCACCATTGGGTGACATGATTGGGAGGAAGCTAGACAATCGCTAGCATGTTGAACTCCCATGAAGGAAACTTAGACTTAAAGCCCTCTAAGAACTTTTCCAACTAATGTTAATGAGTTTAGATAATTTCTATCATGTTTGTAAGAGGATAATTATTTGTCATCCCTACTTACAAAAATTATTGTTCATTCCCCTCAAGCATATTTCATCCACTCCAGTCTTTTCTCAGAACTTGTTTTCTCTTTGGGAGTACCTGTTCCAAAGATGCTTAGTAATGCATTATGACCAAAATGTAGGCCAAGATTCCAAGCTCTGTTCATCATTTGAAATGATGAATAGTAATTTTACTCACAACTAATTCAACCTTCTACATTCAGCTGGTATCCAGTGACTGCTGGTTTTTCTTCTACCGCATAAATCCACATCAGCTATACAGTTAACAAAAGTGAGATCCATGGCAATGAAACCAATCCATTTTCCTATGCTACCACAAGGACTTAGAATGTTAAAATTTTCACTCAATTGATATCTAATAAGGCATAAATGATTTTCAAATTAAAATTTCTTAATTGTGTTATAACCTATAAAAATGAGAGTTTATCATTGCATTAAAATATAAAATGCTTGAGATAATGAGTTCTTATAAGAAGTGTATTTGCTGATATCTATGTGAGAATAAATATCTTGGCATAGTACTTGTTATGAATATAAAATTTTCCCTGTCCACCTCATATCCATTCCTTTATTCAGCTTTAAATGCTGGGTTTTTTTCCTGCTATAATTTAGAAGGTATTTTCACAGACATCAACATTTTTAGACTGTACACTTCACAGTCATATTTATAATAGGGATTTTCCAGAAAGTAAGTGATTCAGTCTCATAAGACCTAAGTGCTACCATTTTCCAGTAAAGTGGAGGGTGAATTATTCTTTTAGTCGATAGGGTCACTTTAGGGAGACCATCTCCATAGGTTTAAAATTGGGTTTTAAACTTCCATCCTGCAGTCATGTGGGAAGGTTACCAATATCCTATTCCTCTGACTTCCACTGCCCCTAGATTGATTTGGAAGGTACGGTGAGGGAGATGGTGGTAGGGTTTCACATATTATTATGGTGCTCCAGTAAGGCCATGAAGGACTAACTCTTTTTTTCATACATAAAGGAAACCGAGAACCCAAAGAGAGAAGAAACATGTTACAGGACTAGAGAAGTTGAGTACGTAATTATCTAGAACTAAATAAAAACGAAACCTGAGACCCATGCTTCCTGGCTCCTGTCAGTTCTTTTCTTACTATTCCATGTTATCCATATTGAAAAGTCAAACTGGTCTCTATTTCCTTTCCAAGGCCTACTAGACAAGAGGGGCAGGCATTTGCCTCATTTCCCCCAAGAGAAATACCCTCAGGAGTAGTGTTGACATACTTCTGTTATAGAAGGTAAAATGGCAGATATATTAGGCTTCACCAGTCAGTCATACAGCCTCTGTAGCAACTACAAAACTCTATCACACCCTATCATTGTGGCACAAAAGCTTCCACAGACAGTATATACGAACAAATGAGCATGGTTGTATTCCAGTATAGTGATTGAAATTTCAATTTTATGTATTACAAAAAATTATTTTGATTTTTACCAACCATTTAAAAATGAAAAAAAAAAAAATCATCCTTTTGGACTATACAAAAACACACTGTGGGCCACATCTGAGAAAGGGATAGGACCATCCAACTATTCTACCTGCATAGCCATCAGTTATTTCCTTTACCACCTTTAAATCATTGTTCTTCAGGTATCATATTTTGTCTCTTCATGTTTGAATACCTAGCTATAGTCTTCCTCATATGTGGCCCATAGTGTGTTTTTGTATAGTTCAAAAGGATGATTTTTTTTTTTTCATTTTTAAATGGTCAGATTCCAGATTGGTTATTTTGATTTACACTCAAGATTTGCAACAGGCAGGTTTTAGCTGGCCTTAAAGAAGAAAAGCAGAAATAAGAAGAGGCTGTGTGAGAGTTTGCCATAAGTATGCAGAGGCAACAGAACATTTTATATGTGGCAGCTGAGAATTTTCATTATCAGTGAATCATTGTGATATCTAACTTTAAAATTTAAAAACCTGTAAACTCAAAATCATAAAGGATCAACTTTTTTTAATAGTATGATTTACATGCAGTTGAGTATACATATGTTTTGTTGTTCTGAAGATGAACTAATCTATAATTGGGCATAAGTGGTAATGTGTTTATTTATAACAACAAAAAATGACATTGATAGTATTTTTTAAGCAGCAACTATCTGCTTCCATCTAATATACATGATCTCATTTATTCTTATACCAACCCTGTAAGGCAGTCATTACTCTTCCTTTGAAGAGAAAATTGAGGCCTATTTGTCTACAAAGTAGCAGGATCAAATCTATGTCTTCTTCACAGGAAAGCTGTGCTGTTTCCACTTAGACAGTGACCACCATGAGGAATGGTGGCAAAAAACCCAGAATTTGGAAAAATCATCCCCAACTGTATTGATGACTATCATTAGTTCATGTTAATTTTATTCTGTAGTTATTATTCAGTAAAAGAAAGACTTTAGCCTCTTTAAATCTTGAAAAATCAGATTAATCGTGCCTTTTTAACATTTGCGGTTTGTGTGATCATTAATCACACACAATTTCTAGGCAGGCAGCAGCCTTGAACTATTCACTGTCTGCACTTGCCCTTAAAGAATTCTTCTTCCTGACCTTCCTCTATCAAGTGACAATCATGAAAAACCCACAAGCCGGGGCAATTGCAGCTCTGGAAAGTTTCCTTCAAAACCCTCATTCCCACATCCCCTTTGAAAATAACACCTCCTAGCACTTACTGTTATCTTCTTAAAGGTCATGATGAATGCTTGTAACATTGTAAAACTTCCATAGCAAACACTGTCTGCATGCAAGACCAGGGTTCCTTAACTTGAGCTTTTTATCTTAACTACACCAAGACATTTACTGCCCTTCAGCTGCTCTACCCTAAATTCTTACCTGGGAATCTGAAAAGCAAATATTAGGATGAGAGCATTTTAAATACTCAATATAAAAACTGGAAAACCTAATTTCAAAAGTACCTCTTTCACATATCAGAACTGAATAAAAACCCCTGCTATATTGAGAATATGGGGCAACTCATCTCTGCCTTTCTCTCTAAATTTTATTCTTTCCATACATTGTTTTTAGGATTTAGAGGTCAACTGTACAGTATACTTCTCTTAGAGGAAACAATTTCATTTTCCCAATGTGGAAATGAATGCAAAAGTGGCTCTTTTATATATTACTAAAGATACCAAGATCCAGTTTTTTTTGCAGCCTTTTTTTTCCCCTCATATGTGAATCATGTTATTTAATCCAGGTTTCTTTGAAACCACAACCAGACACACAGTATGGGTATTTAATTGAAGAAATATGGTCGCTATTATTCACCCTGCCATACTTTATTTTGCTTACATTAATGACCCTTTAATACATTTAAGAAAAAAAGTAAATTTGCATCTTTATCCATTGAGAGCGACAAGGCTGGGTATTAGTGATTATGGACACAATACCCCATCAAGAGATAATTTCATGATTTGTATGTATCACAACATCAATTTTCCCAGACTGTTCCACAAGTATGTCCAGGAACTCATGGGGAGGAACGCTGCAGCCAGGAAAAAAATATGTACTAATGTACCACTTGTTGTCTGGAGAAAATATTTGCTAATGGTAGCAGTAAGAAGTTATTTGCTCTGTGTTTATTGACAATGTGCAGGCTGCAGAATGTTAGCATTCTGATTGTGCCGAGACATAATGGAAAGAACTCACTAGGATTTTCACACTAGCTTTAGTAAGAAATGCACCTTTTGAACCAACAGTGGTTATAGTTTGTCATTTAGTCCTAATAACTCCAAAAAGTCCTTTCTGTTGCCTAACTAATGCAGAAAATTATTTGAGGCCTCAAATCACATCTGAATTGGCTGCTTTTAGTCACTTAAGCATATTTTCTTATCAGTAAAACTAAGCAGACACATATTTTTTTATTTGACAGAAAATATCTGCCTATTTAGGTAAGACTGAGTTCAGATTTATGATGGGGAAACCCTAATAATTCAAAAGATATTTTCCTGAAACAGCGTTGATAAAGAATATCAGTGTCAATTTTCCTGAAGTGAAGGAGGAGCTTGCTTTATAACCCTAACCTTTTGTTAAACAGGCAGCCTTTCATCAGTGAGCAGTGTGTGTGTGTGTGTGTGTGTGTGTATAAAATGTTTGAGGTGCTCCTCCCCAGAGTAGAGGATCTCAATAACTTCACTGACTTGTTTTAGTATTCTTTTTTTTTTTTTTTTTTTGCTTCAAGTAATACTTTATTTTTTTTTTTATATTTTTTTTATAAATTTTATTGTTATATTCCCCATACAATTGCAGCCCCCCATTCTGACCCCAATCCCTCCCCTCCCGCCCCCGCCCCCCTAAAAGTGTCTCTGGTTCATAGTTTTTTGTTGATTTTGATTTTCACTTTCTTATAGTTATTCATTTTCCTGGTCCCTTATTTAAGTTTTCTAGATTCCTGCTATGAGTGAGACCATCCGGTATTTTTCTTTTTCTTTTTGGCTTATTTCGCTGAGCATGATCCCTTCCAGCGCCATCCATGTTGCAGCAAATTGCATGTGTTTATCTTTTTTGAATGCTGAGTAATATTCCATGGTATATATGTACCACATCTTCTTGATCCAGTCATCTATTTTTGGGCATTTGGGTTGTTTCCAAAGCTTAGCTATTGTAAACAGTGCTGCTATAAACATAGGGGTGCAGGTGTTCTTTGGAATTGATGTTTCTGTGTCCTTTGGGTAAATACCTAGGAGTGGAATTGCTGGGTCATATGGAAGCTCTATGTTTAGTAGGTCCAGAAATCTCCACACAGCTTTCCACAGTGGTTGGACCAGTTTGCACTCCCACCAACAGTGCAGAAGAGTTCCTTTTTCTCCACACCCTCGCCAACATTTGTTGTTGCTAGTTTTTTTAATATGTGCCATTCTCACTGGTGTAAGATGGTATCTCATGGTAGTTTTGATTTGCATTTCCCTGATGACAAGTGATGTTGAACATTTTTTCATATGCCTGTTGGCCATTTGCATTTCCTCTTCAGAGAAGTTTCTTTTAAGCTCTTCTGCCCATTTTTTGACTGGATTATTTTCTTTGTTGTTGTTGAGTCTCATCAGCTCTTTGCAGATTTTTGTGATCAGTCCTTTATCATTAGTGTTGGGTGCAAAAATGTTCTCCCAGTTGGTGGGGTTTCTCTTTGTTTTTGTTATTGTCTCTTTTGCTGTGCAAAAGCTCTTTAATTTGATATAATCCCAGCTGTTTATCTTTGCCTTCACTATCACTGCTTTGGGTGATGTGTCTGTAAAGATGTCTTTGATGTGCAAATCACGTAGTGTTTCGCCTATATTTCCTTCTATATATTTTATGGTTTCAGGTCTTATGTCTAGTTCTTTAATCCATTTTGAGTTGATTTTTGTGTATGGTGTGAGGTGGTGGTCAAGCTTCATTCTTTTGCATGTAGCGACCCAGTTTTCCCAGCACCATTTATTGAACAAACTTTCTTTGCTCCAATGCATAGTCTTTGCTCCTTTGTCAAAGATTAGTTGACCATAAATCTGTGGGTTTATTTCTGGATTTTCTATTCGATTCCATTGGTCTGTATGTCTGTTCTTGTTCCAATACCATGCAGTTTTGATGATTATGGCTTTGTAGTATAGTTTGAAGTCTGGGAGTCTGATGCCTCCATTCCCTTCTTTTTTTTTCAGGAGAGCTTTGGCTATTCGGGGTTTTTTGTGATTCCATATGAATTTCATCAATAATTGTTCTATTTCTTTGAAGAATGACATTGAAATTTTGATTGGAATAGCATTGAATCTGTATATTGCTTTTGGAAGGATGGCCATTTTAATAATGTTTATTCTTCCAATCCATGAGCAGGGGATGTCTCTCCATTTCTTTGTGTCTTCTTCTATTTCTTTTAACAGTGTTTTATAGTTTTCTTTGTATAGGTCCTTTACCTCTTTTGTTAGATTTATTCCCCAAATATTTGATTTTTTTTGTTTCAGTAACAAAAGGGATGGTCTTTTTGATTTCTTCTTCTTCAGATTTATTGTTTGTGTATAGGAAGGCTACTGACTTTTGCGTGTTGATTTTGTATCCTGCCACTTTACTGAACTGATTGATGAGTTGAATTAGCTTTTCTGTGGAGTTTTTGGGGTTCTCTATGTATAATATCATATCGTCTGCAAATAGTGATAGTTTGACTTCTTCTTTTCCTATTTGGATTCCTTGGATGTCTTTCTCTTGTCTTATTGCCCTGGCTAGGACTTCCAGTATTATATTGAAAAGCAATGGTGAGAGTGGACATCCTTGTCTTGTTCCAGATCTTAATGGAATTGCTTTCAGCTTTTCACCATTGAGAATGATACTGGCTGTTGGCTTGTCATAGATGGCCTTTATGATGTTGAGGTATGTTCCTTGTATCCCAAGAATTTCAAGGGCTTTTATCATGAATGGGTGTTGCACTTTGTCGAAAGCTTTCTCAGCATCTATTGATATTATCATATGGTTTTTATCTTTCTTTTTGTTGATGTGTTGGATAACGTTGATTGATTTTCGGATGTTAAACCATCCTTGTGCCCCTGGAATGAATCCAACTTGGTCGTGGTGAATTATCTTATGGATACATTGTTGGATTCTGATAGCTAAAATTTTATTGAGGATTTTTGCATCAGTGTTCATTAGGGAGATTGGCCTGTAGTTTTCCTTTTTTGTGTTGTCCTTGTTCGGTTTTGGTATTAGTGTAATGTTGGCTTCATAAAACGTGTTTGGTATTGTCCCTTCCTTCTCAATTTTTTGGAAGAGTTTGTGAAGGATAGGCACTAATTCGTCTCTGAATGTTTGGTAGAATTCATTTGTAAATCCATCAGGTCCTGGGCTTTTGTTTTTGGGGAGGTTTTTGATTACCATTTCAATTTCGCTAATTGTAATTGGTCTGTTTAGGTGTTCTATTTCTTCTTTATCTAGCTTTGGGTGATTGTAGAGTTGTAGGAATTTGTCCATCTCCTCTAGATTGTTAAACTTGTTTCCATATAACTGTTCATAGTAGTTACTGATTATTCTTTTGATTTCTGCTGTGTCCGTTGTGATTTCTCCTCTTTCATTGATGATCCTGTTTATTTGTGCTTTCTCCCTTTTTTCCTTTGTGAGCCTGGCTAGGGGTTTGTCTATTTTATTGATTTTTTTCAAAGAACCAGCTCTTGGTTTCATTGATCTTTTGGATTGTTTTTTTAGTTTCAATTTCATTTATTTCTGCTTTGGTTTTTATTATTTCTTTTCTTCTACTGGTTTTGGGGTTTTTTTGTTGTTCTTTTTCTAGATCTTTGAGCTTCGAGATTAGGTTGTTTCTTTGCGTTCTTTCTTGTTTCTTGATGTGAGCTTCTATTGCTATATATTTTCCTCTTATTACTGCTTTTGCTGCATCCCATACATTTAGGATATTGGTGTCCTCCTTGTCGTTCAATTCAAAAAATTTTTTAATTTCTTCTTTGATCTCCTCATTAGTCCAATGGTCTTCCAGTAGTGTGGTTTTTAATCTCCATGAGGTAGGAAAGTTCCTTGCCTTCTTTTTATGGTTTATTTCTAGTTTGATGCCTTCATGGTCAGAAAAGATGGTTGATATGATTTCAATCTTGGTGTATCTGTTGATGTTTGTCTTGTGCCCCAGTATGTGATCGATCCTGGAGAATGATCCGTGTGCGCTTGAGAAAAATGTGTACTCCGTTTTTTTGGGGTTTAGTGTTCTATAGATGTCTGTTAAGCCCAATTGCTCTAGGTCTTTATTTAGAGCTTTGGTTTCTTTACTTATTTTTTGTCTTGTTGATCTATCCATTGTTGATAGTGGTGTGTTGAAGTCTCCCACTACGTATGTGTTTTCTCTGATGTCTGTTTTCAGAGAGGACAACAGTTGTCTGATATATTTTGGTGCTCCTTCGTTTGGTGAGTATATGTTAATGAGTGTTATTTCTTCTTGAAGTATTGTCCCCTTGATCATAATGTAGTGACCATTGGGGTCTCTTTTTATCTTTTTGAGTTTGAAATCTGTTTTATCTGATATAAGTATAGCTGTTCCTGCTTTCTTTTTTGGTCCATTTGCTTGTAGGATTGTTTTCCATCCTTTAACTTTGAGCCTATTTTTATCTTTTGTAGCTAAATGTGTTTCCTGGAGACAGCAAAAGGTTGGGTTTTGTTTCTTAATCCAGGCTGCAACTCTGTGTCTTTTTATTGAAGAGTTTAGTCCATTTACATTTAGAGTTAATATTGATATGTTAACATCTGTATTTGCCATTGTGTTTGTCTTTCCTTTGATTTTATTTATTTATTCTTTTAATAACTTTTTTTTTTTTTGGCCTTCTTTGTTATTCGTCGCTCTGAGGTTCTGGCTTTAGGACTCCTTGTAGTATTTTTTGGAGTGGGGGTTTAGTTGCAATGAAATTCCGGAGTTTCTGTTTGTCTGGGAAGGTCCATATTCTTTCTTCAAAGAGGAAGGAGAGCTTTGCGGGATAGAGTATTCTTGGTTGGCATCTGTTTTCTTGGAGTCTGTTGACTATGTCCCTCCACTCTCTCCTTGCCCGTAGTGTTTCTTCGGAGAAGTCTGATGTCAGCCTGATTGGTTTTCCTTTGAATGTTATCTGTTTCTTCCCTCTTGCCAGCTTCATTATTTTTTCCTTGTCCTGGATTCTTGGGAGCTTTACTATTATGTGTCTTGCTGTATTTTTCCTTTCGTCGTGGAAGTTTGGTGTTCTTCTTGCTTCTTGTATATCAATTTTCAGCTCCTTCTTCACATTTGGGAAGTTCTCTTCAATTATCTCTTTGAATATTTTCTCTGTTCCTACATCTCTCTCCTCTCCTTCTGGTATTCCTATAACTCTTATATTTCCTTTCCTCATGGAGTCAGATAGTTCCCGAAGTCTTTCTTCGTTCTTTTTCCTTCGTACTTCTCTTTCCTTTTCTGTTTTGGTTCTTTTTATTTCTGTGTCTTCAAGATTACTTATTCGTTCTTCCATTTCATCTATTCTGCTTTCATTGCTTTTCCCAGAATTCTTTAGTTCTTCCATTAATTCTTTGATCTCCTGCATTTCTTTTACTTCCCTCTTTAGGGACTCAATTTCTTTCTTCTGACCATTGTTTTCCCTCTCTAGGGACTCAATTGCATTCTTCTGATCGTTGATTATTTTTCCCTTATCATTGTTTTCCTTTATGACTTCTGTCAGTTTTTTAATCACGGCAATTTTAAATTCTCTTTCTGGAAGGCTCAGAAATTCTTCCAAGTTATTGTCGTTGCAATCTGGGGGCTGGCTTTCTTTTTGTGGTGTGCTTTTTCTCTGGAGAGTTGCTAGGTTGCGTGTGGTTCTTCTCCTCCCTACTGTCTGTTTTCTAATTTGCCGTATGCGTTGGGACACTGTGTTGTTGGGACTTGCCGGCATCTTGGGTGGGCTTCTCTGTTCCCCTCTGGTTCTTCCAGGAGTCATCTGTCAGTTTCAAGCAGCCTTTACTGGAGAAAGGTCCCTGTTCTAAAATGCCGATGTGGGGACACACTCCCCTGTGCGCCTGGTCTGCCCCGGCGGTGGGTTCCTGCTCCCCTCTGGGCTTGGACTGCAGGCCAGAGGGGGTCTGGCGTTGGCGAACTTCCCCCGCTCACCTCTGGCTCCTGAGGAAGCCTTCTGCAGGTAGTCTTTACTGAAGAAATGTCCCTGTTCTAAAATGGTGATGTGGGACACACTCCCTGCGCTTCTGGTCTCAGGCACACTATTCTGCGCGCCTGGTCTGCCCCGGCTGTGGGTGCTCGCTCTCCCTGTGGGCTCAGACTACTTGTTCAGAAGGGGCCCGGTGTGGGCTAACTCCCCAGCTGGCCATTAGCTCCTTCAGTAGCCTGTGCTGGGGTCAAGTCGCTAGGTGGCGCCAGAGATCTCTCCTAGAGCCCTTGGGGAGCTGATTTTCCACCCCGTGGGACAGGGAGCAGAGCGGGGATGGTAGGGTACACCTCAACGGCTTTGGGGTGCTGTGTCTGCCTTGTGCCCCACCGTCGTGGGGAACCCACGCCCCTAATTTCGTGCCCCGGGTCTCAGTTCCAAAGCCCTCAGTTCCAGGACGCGGGCTGTAGCCCAGATCAGTGGCGCGGGAATGGCGCCTTTTGAATCCCGCTCCCCTGCCTGGGCGCCTTGTTCCTGCTCACTCAGGGAGGGCCTCCGCCCGGGTCTCAGTTCCAAAGCCCTCAGTTCCAGGACGCGGGCTGTAGCCCAGATCAGTGGCGCGGGAATGGCGCCTTTTGAATCCCGCTCCCCTGCCTGGGCGCCTTGTTCCTGCTCACTCAGGGAGGGCCTCCGCCCGGGTCTCAGTTCCAAAGCCCTCAGTTCCAGGACGCGGGCTGTAGCCCAGATCAGTGGCGCGGGAATGGCGCCTTTTGAATCCCGCTCCCCTGCCTGGGCACCTTGTTCCTGCTCACTCAGGGAGGGCCTCGCCGTCTCCCCGCAAGCCTAGGTCGCAGGCGCAGGGCCCTGGGCAGCTGCAATCCGAGCGCCGCTTTAGCGCAAGCTTACCGGGCGGCCGGGGCTGTGTGCTGGTGCTGGTCTCCTCCTGGTGGGCGGGGCGCTCTTTAATGGCGCCTGGAGCTCACCTCTGCGGCGGATCCTGCAGGGTTCGCCCCAGCTCCCGTTCACGGGGTGTGGTGGCTGAAATAGTTCCTTTCCACTCACAGTCCCGCTTGCTGCATCCGTTTTTCTTGTTGGGCGTTTTGGTTTGTTGTTTCCCTCGTCTCTGCCGGTCGGAGAGTGCCGCCTCTGTGGGCGGGGGAGGGGAGCAGGGTTCTGCGCTTCCCTCCCTTCTCGTCCTCTTTTATGGCAACTTTCTTCTTCGGGCAGTTTGCTGGAGTCGTCCGTTTATCTTCCGTGTCCCAGTTCTCACTGGGACCTGCCGCTTTTCCTCCCTATTAACTTTTTTTAATGGGAGATCTTACTCGCAGGGTCTCCTCGCCGCCATGTTGCTCCGCCCCTTGTTTTAGTATTCTGACTATCAGTTATGTGTCAGAAAATAATTTGAGACATCAAGAAAAAGTCCACTTCTTATATCTCTTCATCAAAATGCTAGGTTTGTCTATTGTCAGATAAGTCTAAGTCCCATTTATCTAATTTTATTGGTATTTCTTAGAGGCTAGTCTGATGTCATAAATGCATATTCAAAATGACTATCCAAATTACTTGTATTTCAAGTTAGTGCTTTCCAAGATAATTACACTAGTAGGTTGATAGTGAAAACCATGAACATTTTCAGTCTCTTAGACTGATTGTATTGAAACAATTAAATGCATAAATGAATGTATAGTATATAAGCATTTTTTCTTCAATTTTAAATGGAGAATCACAATTTTGCAACCATCATAGTTACATTGTTTCAGGCAAGAAGTATCAAGACTAAAACTGGAAAGCAAAAGATAGTGAAGAACAGGTTGCTTGCCTATCTCAAAGAATCTCTCCACCACAAATTCCTTATTAATAACTATGGAAAATAGTAGTTTTGGAGTAAAGGGGCTGTTAATTACAGTCTTAACCAAGTGATAAAATTTCCATCACCATTCCTATAACATATATGATGTGTGTATCAGAAAAACTGATATGTTTCTCCTCCAAATACATAATTTAATGTTAAGGAAATAATAAACAAGCCCAAACTAAAAGTACTCTTCAAGTGTTAGTGTCCTGAAACACAAGCACTGAGGAGCAATGTTTGACTAAAGAAAACCAAAGAGATATGAAAATTAAATATATGTGTGAGCCTGCATTGGATCCTGGACTTGAAAAAGAATTGCATAAAGAACATAATTAGAACCGTTGGTAAAATGTGAATAGGTTAGTAAATTTAATCATAATATTATGTAAGTGTCCTGATTCTGATTTTGATTGTTGTACTGTCATTGGGTAATTGACTAACTTTACACTTAGGAAATAGACATTGCATATTTGAAGATAAAGGGACATGATGTCTGCAACTTAATCAGTTGGTTTAGAAAAACAAATAATGTGTATATGTGGAAAAAGAATAAAATACAAAAGCACCAGTTTTGACAATTGCTGAGTCTGGATATAGCAACTTTTAAATTTGAGTTATTTCAGGTTAAAAAAATTAAAACTGAAATAGAACACTTACAGAGACATTCATACAGAGTTATCTTCATTTTAAATAAAGACAACTCAAAATATAGAAACCTGAAATTCATACCCCTAAATAAACCGAGGAATATAAACATTTTTCTTAACAAATTTGCTAAGAAATAATTTAGATAGCGCTCTTTATGTTAAAATTATAAAATTTATAAACATTTAATAAATCCAAGCCCCTTCCTGGAGGTGGAGGCATACCTGCATTTGTATAGTCTCTGTCCTTGTGATAGTTGCTCTACCCTTCTGGCTTGCCTTGGAAAGTTCCTCACATAGAACTGTGAGTGCATGAGTGTGTGCCTAAATGTTTTTGAAGAAATGATGTAGATGATAACCTGCTCCAAAATGCAGATTTAGACCTTTGAAGAACTGAATCTCTACCTCAGATTTTTCTCTCCTGGTTAACTGAGTAGGTTTTCTAGTCATAGAAAGCCAGGGTTTTGGAGATCTATTCCTGCTACTTACTGGCTCTAAACTTCTTGGGTTTTCTTTTATGTCTCTTCCGCTGTCATTAAAACATAACCTTTATAGGAATAATAAGATTAATAATGAAGTAAAATAGTAATAGTAATGAAGTAAAGACTGGGAGGTCTTTATTTTATTGATAGAGAAAGATTTCCAAGGGGTATTGTTAAGTTCAAAACACACAATACAGGACCTCCCCAGTGGCGCAGCGGTTGAACGCTGGGCTGCAAAGCTGCCCGCAGCCTCTGCAGCGCCGGTTCGATCCCGGCCACCGGCGAGGGTCCACATGGAGTGCAGACCTCTCCTGCCTCGCCCGCTGCTCCCCTCAGCTGTGTACTTCGTCGGTCTGCCTGTTCTGCTCCCTCCTCTGGCTCTGGTGAATTTTCTCACCCTCCCGTGCTTCTGACTGTACCCAGTGCTTGTACAAATAAATAAATCTTAAATAAAAACACACACACACAATACATAACAGTCTATATTGAATGCTACCATTTATATATAAAGAGAAAAGAATATAATTATATACCTGCTTATTTTCCTGCATAAATATAAAATATTGCTGAAGAAAAACACAGGCACACAAAATTGTCAAAAGTGATGAGAATATGTTGTTGGGACACAGATTCATTAATTTCAACTTTAATAGATACTGAAAATCCCCTCAATTTTATGTTATAGAAGGAAATAGGAAATAGGAAAGTTGTATGCATTTAGTTCTACAATAGTGTTATTGCTATTAAAATTACTATCCTATAGTTATCATCAAACATAGAGACACTCTTAAACCTTTCACTGTAATGTTGAAAACAGTTATGTTTTCAGCCTCCCTGGTGGTGCAGGGGTTAAGTCTCAGCACTATCACTATTGCCAGCCACTGCAGCTTGAGTTCGATCCCCTGCCAGCCAGCAAGCTAACCCACATGGGCAGCAGACCTGTCCTGTCTCACCCACTACCCTCCCACTCTGTTTCTGGTGAATCTTCTCACCTCCTGCACCTCTGGCCTATACCCCAGTTCTTGTATGCATAAATAAATAAAATAAATCTTTAAAAAAAAATCATGCATCTTATCTGATTTACTTAGACTGATTCACTTATTAACTTGACCTCAAAAAAACTTTTTCTCTTAAGTGTTATTGGTCACACACAGGAGTACATTCTTATGTAAGAATACAAGACACCTGCTACAGTAATATTAAAGAGCTAAAAAGTATAATAAGATGAATTTAGTAAAGTTCTATGAAAATACCAATTTGGAACCTCCCCCTGGTGGCGCAGGCGGTTGAGCGCAGCGCTGTGAAGCTGTCCGCAGCCTCTGCAGCATGGGTTCAATGCCGGCCAGCCTGCAAGAATCCCACATGGCCTGGCAGACCTCTCTTGTCTCTCCCACTGCTCCCCTCAGCAGTGTATTTCAGTGAGTCTGCCTGTTCTGTTCCCCGCTCCGTCTCTGGTGAATCCTCTCACCCTCCTGCACCTCTGGCCTGTATCATGGTTCTTGTATGCATGAATAAATAAATCTTTAAAAAAGGAGAGAGAGAGATAACACTCAAAAGTTGTTAATCTTTCTAATAATCACTTGGTATCACATTTCCAGAGAAAGAAGATTTCCTTTTCTTGGCCAAGATGAGTTCACTTTATCCATAATTGCTGATTTACCTTAGATAGACATCTTCAAGTTGGCCCTCTCTTACATATCTTTATCTTTAAAAAAAACAAAAAAGAAAGAAAGGAAGGAGGGAAGGGAAGGGGGAAGGGAAGGGGGAAGGGAAGGGAAGAAAGAAAAAGAAAATGGAAATTCTATTTAAAAAATACCAATTTGGTTTACCTCACTGGAAGTAGAAGGCTAAAAGTTATTCCTTAGGTACTATAAGAGTCAGCATTCTTATAACATAAAGTATACTGAGGGCATCTCAGGAAACCAAGAAAGCAAACAGAACCTAGGAAATTTTTAGGAATCCAACAGATTGTAAAAGAGAATCCTCCCTGGAGTTGATATTTTAATATACCACTAATTCTTTTAGGTCAAGATCTCAGTATTTTCCTTAAACAGGATGTGAAATGGCATGAATATTTTTTTCCTCTAATGGTTCTCTTGTAGTTAACAGCTGTCATTATCAGACCACCTGCATTTTATCAGTGAATAAATAGAATCACTCCAAGCCATCTGAATACTTCTTTGTCTTCCTGCACTTGTCAAAGTTAGTGAGAAGTAGGGACTTCTCTGGAATAGGTAACATAAGAAACATCTGCACAATTTTCTGAGTATCTAAGTTGGGATTTGTACAGCTTTCTCTGCATCTGCTCTTTTCCCCCTTATTTTTTCAACACATCGAGATGATTAATAAGCTGAACACTTTGTATATGCATTCTGAAAGCCATAGGGACTGTCAGGACTGACAATGCACACGTCACCCTGTGTTGTTATCATGGAACACCTCATTGGATACCTATACCAGAGGCTATAAATTTTGGCAGGGTGCTGCTGGGAGCTCTATGGAACCCTTTCACCATCATAGCCAAGTTGATGTTTTCTCAAGTAATAGGGCCATAGAGTGCAGAGAGAAACTTTAAGTCAGTGTCTACACAGCCATCCCCTGGAGTCTGGGTAATGCCTTAAAAAAAAGTAAAATCTTGTTATCTTAAATAGTAAAAAAGACAGTTCTCATAACCATTTTATTTGTTCCACTATGAATTTTGCTTAAAAACCTGCCCTGAAGCAATTCTCACTGCCAAGTGCCAAGATTCACAATTACCAACATTCACTCTGTGTGACCTGTTGCTTTTTCCATAGATAGTTGGATATGATCACAGAGGGTGATGGCCAAAGTTTTGTTTCAACTCAGATATAAGCTTAATTCAAAATATCACTTACTACCGCCTTTATTTTACCTATATCACCCTAAATCCCCATGTAAGGAAAAGTTGAAAGATCTATAAAATCATCTGCCTGTTTCCAAGTTAATTTTGCAAATGACTTTTTATATCTGGATTACAGTCTCTTTAGAAAAGCAGAATTATGATAGAAACACTGTGACATCCTAAACTGTTATAAATGAGCTGTTCTTGAAGATAAATGTAACTTCATGTCTATGAAGCTAAATATTTACTTTCCAGATGATTTAGTATATCTTTGTTCCTTTCCAAGCTGAGCTTTTTCTTTCCTTGTATCCCTTCATCTCCAAGCTACTTTTTGTAGCCTTGTTTTATCAGTGTTTTGTGATGTTACAAAAAAGCATAGAGTGTGAGGTCAAATTTTCCATTACATATCTCAACAGGAATGCCAGGGAACCTTGCCAAACTCAGTCTACAAAAAATAAAAATTGCAGGAAAGATGATTCATTAATCAACAATTGCCCTACAAAAAAAAATAAAGTTGTATGCATTTGGTTTTAGGAGCTGGGAATGAGTACAGATGGCCTGGCTGTGGGGCAAAATGGGATGTTTTAATAGCTGCAGGGCATAGTTTAGATTTTCTAGGTATCTTTTAAACTGTAAAATTCGGGGAAAGAATAGCTCACTTTGTGCTTTGATTTCTCTCAAGTTTTTCTTCTTTTGAAATGAAAGTATATCATATGGTGACCCCAATTATAATTTGATTTGAAAAATAATGGCAGCTGAAAATATGATAGAAAGGCACAGCCTACAGCTCATGAACTGTGAAAACATGAACCATTTCTCCCTCTTTGTTCTCTGTTACATGTTTCTCTCACTTCCCTTTCTCCTTCATTGGTCTCCTTCAACATTAGTTCTCTTTCTTTTGCCATAAGTTCCAGAATTTTCATTCTTCTCTAAAATGTTGTCAGATCAATAGAAATGTTAGATTTCTGTCTTTAACGCTATTTTTAAATATTAAAGGAGGTCCAAAGAATGAAAACTGTGAGGAAAACATTAGTCACTGAAATTAGAACGAGCCCCCAAACTCCTAGACAAAAAGAATTATCTGATCACAGAACTTAGTATCATAAATGTCAAACTCACAAATGTCACACACACACACACACACACACACACTCTAATGTAAAAACTAGCGGGTAACAAATACAGTTGACTCTGTGACCAGCCAATAGTAGATATGGTGCACTCTGTTATCTAATGTTTTATGAGCAGCCCCTAGGCACCATCACACACTACATATTCAAAACCATGACCTAGAGGTTACAAAATCCTTGTGCACCTCTGATTCATCAAAGAAAGATGATGCTAAGATCCTGTATCATTTTACTACTAAGTGTTTTTTAATTTTTTGAAAATTGGTACTCCTTGTGTGGTTCACACACTATTCTATTAACCAGAGCACATAATTAATCAGAGCAATTCCAACCATGTTGGATCATGCAGGATTTACTGAAGATTTTTGTTGCCTTTTATGGAGACTATGAGGAGGAAATGGAGAACAGGTTTGTGTTTTGTTTTGTTTCACCAGAAGACTGATAACCCAATTGTTATTATAGTTTTATCCACACAAAAGGATAGCAAGATGAGAAACTTGTTAAAGTTTGTCATAATTGAGTGTTTGTTCTTAGAAGCTGGAACTATTCAAGAATTGGATTTAAGGAAAAGAACAAAGCCAAAGTTCCCAGACCTTAACAAATAGGGCAAATGTTGCAAGTCCACATTTATCAACAAAAAATGCGAAACCCTCCACTTTTTTTCAAAAAAAAAAAAAAAAGAAAATTTGCAAGAACAGAACCAGGGAGATAATAATCTAACATAGCCCATGCTGGTCAGATGCCTCAGTGTTCATCTCTCCTCTCCGCCATCTGAGGGTCAGTGACAAATGTCTGGCAGACAATGTTCTTAGAATAGCACTGATGGGACAAACATCCTAGGTCTCAGATGGAAAAGAATTACTTCCCAATCCTCAACACAGAGAGGCTTTTCTCAGTCAATTCCACTATACTTTACCCCATTCTACCTCATCTGACTGCCCCACTGCACACCCTTCCCTACACACATAGAAGAAAGGAGAGGAGAGAAGATTCATGCAGAAAAATACATCCTATAAGGTTTCTTCCCCCTTTCAAAGATGGATATATATGGTTTTTATTTTGGTTATATATATATTCTAATTCTAAACATTGGAATTTAAACATTACTTTTACTGAGGTAACATTGGTATGCATAACACTGTATAATTCAGAGGTAGCGGCATAAACCTCTTCAGATGTATGTTCTCACACTATGCCCAACACCAAAGCACCAATAATCCCCACCCCGCCATATAGCCCACTATGCCTCCTGGTTGCCCCAATTCTTCAGTCAGATTTCAAATGTTTGTTTTTATCTAATCCTTTGCTTTATTTCTTTATATTCCACACTTGACTTATTCAGTATTTATATTTCCCCTGACATTTTGCTTGGCATAATTTTCTCCAGTTCCATCCATGTTGTTGCAAATGGCAAGAGTTTACCCTTTTTAAAAAATATAGCTGAGTAGTATTCCATTGTGTATATACACCACATCTCTTTTATCCACTCATCCATCATTGGTCACTTAGGTTGTTAATATCACTTGGCTAATGTAAATAGTGTTGAAATTCCTTCAAAGTGCATATATTCCTTCAGAGTAGTGTTTTTGCTTTCTTTGGGTTCATACCTAGGAATTTAATTGCTGGATTATATGGCACATCTGATTTTTAATATTTTGAGAAATCGTCACACTGTTTTCCATAGGGGCTGGACCAATTTACATTCCTACCAACAGTGTATGAGGGTTCCTTTTTCACCACATCCTTGCCATCACTTTTTTTTTTTTTCCTGGTCTTTTTTATATGGACCATTCTCACAGGTGTGAAGTGATATTGTGGTTTTGCTTTGCATTTCCCTGATGATAAATAATGATAAACATTTTTTTTTTCATATGCCTGTTGGCTATCTGTATGTCTTCTTTGGAGAAGTGCCTATTTAGATCTTCTACCCATTTTAATTAGGTTATTTGCTTTCTTGTTCTTAAAAGATTATATTTCATCTTTTCAAAATGTCTCTGCTTTTGCTCTTTTCAGCTATATCAAAGATTTATTTCATTAGCTTTTAGATCTTACTTTGCTTGGGCTCATAGCAGTTCAGTAATCTCTAATGTCTCCTTTCTCTCATCCATATCTCTGTTCCTTTCTACTTATGCACCATTAACCAGCCATCCACCCATCCATTGCAGTCAATAAGGACTTCAAAATATATGGAAATTTACCTCCTGAATTGATTATATATTGAATTTATAAAGAACTTTTTCCTGCTCACAAGATTTTAAAAGAGAACATGCTTTACTAGACATATTTGAGTTCAAATCTAACTTTGAGCAACTTATATAACTCATTTGTTCATTTAGCAAATATTCATTGAGCATCTTCTGTATTCCAGGCATGATGGTAGGCTCAAAAATAGGTAGGAGTTACATTGCTGGTGGGAGTGCAAACTGGTCCAACCACTATGGAAAGCTGCCTGTAGGTTCCTCAGCCTACTAAAAATGGAGCTACCATATGACCCAGCAATTCCACTCCTAGGGATCTACCCAAAGGACACAAAAACATTGATTCTAAAGAACACCTGTACACCTATGTTTATTGCAGCACTATTTACAATAGGTAAAACCTGGAAACAACTCAAATGCCCAAAAATAGATGACTGGATCAAGAAGATGTGGCATATATACACAATGGAATATTATTCAGTAATCAAAAAAGATAAACTCATGCCATTCGCAGCAACGTGGGTGGAGCTAGAAGGAATTATGCTCAGTGAAATAAGCCAGAAGGAAAAAGAAAAACATCAGATGGTTTCACATATAGCAGGAATATAGGGGAACCAAATAAGACATCCATGTAAAAAAATAATAACAGTACAAAACACAACAAAGCAAAAACGGACAATTATAAATCAGAGACCTACTGCAGGGGAGGAGGAGGGAGAGAGAGCAGAGGGACTGAGGTGATGGTGCACGGGTGCATTGGTAAAGGAAACTATGGGGACTACACCTAAGGGCGTAGAGGGAAGCAAATATTGTTTAAAAATGAACAATGATGTAAAAAATAAAAATAATTAATATTAAAAAATAGGTAGGAGTTATCCAAACATAAGGACTCTAACAGTATCATAGGATGGAAGGGTGCCTCTTCTAAGACAGAAGTCAAAAAAGGAACTGGGTATTCATACATGAGGAATGAAAGCAAACAGGTTAGACTGGAGGTCAGTAAGTGAGAGAAAGTGGAAAGATAACAAGGAATGGAATAGACACTAACAAGATTTTTGGTCATTTCTTATTTTTAATGGGGGGAAATATGAGAAAATTTGTGTTTGAGTTACTCTGTTATAGCTCATCACACACAATTAGGGGACTACAAAAAGGAAACTAGTGAAACTAATGTCATTTTATGGGTAAGAGATCATGGTGGCAATCAATGAGAAATGGATGGATTCAATACTGACTTAGAAGGTAGAGTTTATAGGATTTAGTGACTCCCTGGCTTTGGTGGCATTGGAGAAAAGGAGAATGTCATAACGATTTCCATTTTTCTGATATGAGGTGTTATTTTCTGATGTGAAGACTTTTTGATAAGAGACTAGCCAAGGAGCAGAGTGGGATGGGGAACTGAAGTAGATTCCAAGTTCAGATTTGGACATGTTTAATCTGAGATGCTTGTGATTTAGCCAAGTGGAGATGTCTCGCAGGTAATTATAAAAGTAGAATCAGAGCCCAGAGGAAATGTCTAGGCTGTAGACATAAATTAGGTAACAGCTAATAGAAAATATTTAAAGCCACGAATATGGATTAAATCACCCAGAAAGAGAACATGTGTACATAAGAGGAACCAGGAGCACAGGAACTCTCTGAGCTTCATTTGTCTCAGCTATAACGTGGAAGAAATGCTCTATTTGTATAAGGAGATGAGAGGCATGCATGCAACACATAGGCCTATGTCCACTCATAATTGGTACTCAGTATATGGCAATTGCTGTTATTTCTGTGTCTGGTAAAATCTCACACGCTCATTCTCTGGGATAATTTGGCACCAACAGAGAGGAGAATGGAAAAGAGAAATGAACACGAATTTATAAGGATGACTATCTAGGGAGATATGAAAGTATTAACTTTTATTGTATTAGTGTGTTCGAATTTTTTTTCTAATTTTTGCTTTCTAGGCAGACCTCCTCTTGAAAACAAACTCCCATAATTATCCCACTGAAAATAAGGGTCTTGACTTTTCCTAAAGGAACTTTTGAATCCCAATGTCTTCACACTGCCACCAACTTCATCATCTTGGAGGGTTCTCATCAGTGTTGCTACAGTTGCTAATGGATTTGTTAGGAAGTAACTAAATGTTCTTTTGGTAACATTATTTTTAGGAAGACAAATCCTTTACATTTCCAGACAGCAGCTTCACTGTGATTGTGGGGAGACCACAGAGCTGTAACGCATTGCACATGTCAATGAAGCTGTCTCTGCTCCTTGGCATTACTAATGATGATAATGACCCCGCTTGGTGGAAGGCAGACCCTCCCTGCAGCTGGTGTCCTTTCTGCAAGGAATGAGGTCATTTGGGGAACGGGGGAATAGAACTCCAGAGGATAAGAGAGAAAAGGGGAAGAAGCTGTCACATCTGCATTCTTGGTGGAAAAATAGAAACATATTTGCCACATGCTTACTTTATTTTTTTAACAGAGCAAATGGAGATGCAAGGGGATATTGAGGCACTGTAACATGGTAACAGCTTGGTTTTCCCCCAAAGCTGCACAGCTCTCATTATTCCAAAGTTAACCAAATCTTCAGGGCATGATAACTCTGTGAATCTAATCTCTAGAAAATTTGAAACTGCTCAGAGCAGATTATTCCTGTAATTTAGGTCCCTGTAACCACTTAAGAGTTACATAAGAGCCTTATTCTAGTCAGTCCCCTTTTCCTTCTCCCTCAGATGTGTCCAAAAAAGAGAAATTCAGAATTATTATTCTTTTGGCAATGCAGTTAAAGACATCAGATTGTTCATCAGCGTCTCATTGTCATCACCAAAAACAGTCAGTTTTTTCAGTTTATCAGTAGTCTACCAGGTGCATGAAAGGTTGATTTCTCAAGCATGTATACACAGACTTTTTGTCCCCAGGGTTTGAGGTTGTTATTAGATTTAATTGTTGTCGTAGATTTTTGAGAGGAAGAGTTAGTGAAAGAGGGGTCACTTTAGCAAGAAAAGTCTCTGACTGGGCACAACCAGCCAGTTACAATCAACCATTTGCCCATCTCTGCCCAAGGTGATAGAAGTGAGTCAACTCTGGGTGATTTGAGGAAAATACTAACACTGTTCTCAAGATGTATGTGAACACTTTAAAGGCAAGACAGGGTCTGATTAGCCTTTGCAGCCTCATTGCCTCCACCAGGTCTTGACACAAAATAAGTGTTCATACAAGTGGCGAGACTACAAATGATCCTGCGTGCCCATGTCCTAGGTTCAGTACTGTTGCTGTCAGCAAGTACTAATAACTATGAATAATAATCTGAAGGAGGGTCACCCTAATGGTGTAAGGGTTAAAGTCTCAGCACTATCAAGCTATCACCAGCTACTGAGGCATGAGTTCGATCCCCAGCTAGGGAGCTAACCCACATCGCGCAGTAGACTGCTCCTGTCTCGCCACCTCTGCTGCTCCCTCAGTAGTGTATTTCAGTAGATCTGGCTGTTCTGCTCCCCACACTGTCTCTGGTGAATCCTCTCAACCCCACACCTCCAGCCTACACCCCAGTTCTTGTATGTATAAGTAAATAAAAAAAAAATCTGAAGGAAAAAACATCATTTTCTCCTAACTGCTGGGGAAAGAGGCCAAGTTTTATAAGTAAGTGTAATAGTTGATTCTTAATAATGCTCCTGATTTGAATATTCAAGATATAATGAAAAGAATACAGGGCCAGAGGCTAAAACCTGACCAGCCAGCAAGCCACTAAAATTTCTTACCTCAATTTCTTTATCCAAAAAAAAAGGGCCTAATAAGAGACAATAATACTTTCTCCACCTACCTCTTAGGAGTATTTTCATTATTAAATCCTATTAAGAACGTGACACTAATGAGAACTATAGGAGGTAAGGTGTTTTTACTGACTTTTGAAAATTCTATATGCATCAACTTTTTTTTAATTTATTTTTTTATTTTTATATTCCCCATACAGTTGCAACCCCAATTTTGACCCCAATCCCTCCTTTCCCTCCCCCCCAAAGATTGTGTCTCTGGTTCATCGTTGTTTGTTGATTTTGATTTTTTTCTTTCTTATAGTTATTCTTTTTCCTGGTCCATATTTAGGTTTTCTAGATTCCTGTTATGAGTGAGACCATCCGGTATTTTTCTTTTTCTTTCTGGCTTATTTCGCTGAGCATGATCCCTTCCAGCACCATCCATGTTGCTGCAAATCGTATATGCACCAACATTTTTAAGAAAAAACAAAAAAATTAATGTCTTCATGAAAGGATGTTTATTGGTGTCATTGTTGTTCATTATTGCTCAACCCTGTTTAAGCATTATTTATCTAAAAACTAATGACAATCCTCCTCCCTTTCTAGAAAGCTTTTATTACTGAATGCCAAATTTTATATTTAAGAATATATTTAAGACTATATTTTATATTTAATTATATATTTAAGTATATCTTCCTTGGAAAATACCATTATTACTAATAACCTCTGAAATCAGTAAGGATTATAAAGCTACTGACTGCGTATGATTAAGTGGTCACAAATAAAATGCTGGTATATTACCGCATATAAATTCTTTCCCTGCAGTTTGACTTCTACATGCTGAGTCAACTACAAGTGTCCGTCACAGGACAGTAGAATTTTGTACCAAATATGAAGTTAAGCAACAGTGCCTACCATCTTCTAGCCATGAAATTGATCTAATCATTTCACCTTTATTGTTCTTGGTTTCTTTCATCCTTAAGAGAAAGAACATTCAGGGCCTCCCCAGTGGCGCAGCGGTTGAGCGTTGGGCTGCGAAGCTGCCCGCGGCCTCTGCAGCGCCAGTTTGATCCCTGGCTGCCGTCAAGGGTCCCACATGGTGCATGCAGACCTCTCCTGCTGCACCTGCTGCTCCCCTCAGCAGTGTACTTCGTCAGTCTGCCTGTTCTGCACCCCACTCTGGCTCTGGTGAATTCTCTCACCCTCCCGAGCTTCTGACTGTACCCAGTGCTTGTATAAATAAATGAATCTTTAAAAGAAAGAAAGAAAGAACATTCAGTGTCTCTGCCTCCGATCTTTACTGCTCTCTTCAGAAGGCATTTGAAAAGAGGGAGGGTATTCTGGGTTGTTAGAATGACCAGGTGGGCAAAAAATGATAGGGCAGAGGTATGCTGCTGGCATTTAGTGGGCAGAGGTAGGTCTGCTAAATTTTCCATTGCTCGAAACAGTCTAGTGAGAGGAAGATTGTCCCTCTACAATTGTAAATATGCCCCTCCCCCACCTAAGAAACACTGGACAGAGCTTCGGAGAGTAAAGGGGGACATAATAATATGGGACTGTATCAGACAAACTGGAATATGATGACCCTGCTAGAGTTCAAGTCCACTTTTGCTTGGATTGTCTTCCTTTATTCTTGCCCTGTCCCCCTCTCAAATGACAAGATCCCAAACTCTGCTGAACAGCTCTCATGGAAGGAGCCAGACATGTGCAGACCACGTATCTTCCATGGTATCTATTTTACTTAGAAAACTAGCAGTGATGTTAAAGTTAATTCACTTATTCATCCCTGAATTCTGGCTGTTTTAGTCACAGAGCCGTCCCCCCGCTCCCCATTTTTCCCATTCCCTCACCCTCAGAGCCTTGGGTACTGCCAGCATTCAAGTGTGACAGCTGCCTGAAGCATTTGTTTGGGGTGGGTAGGGGAAAAAGGATGGGGGGGGGGGCGGCGGTGTGGAGCCAACTCTTCCCTGCAGCTGCAGCTAACCAAACCAATCTGCTGAAACAGACAGCTCGTTCCATTTCAGGGGCCACCCTGAAGCCATATCTGTGGGTGCAAAGTTATTGTGACATCCCAACATGGGGTGTGAGGGGAGAAACTGCGTATGGTGATGGAGGCGCCAGATGATTCTTTAGACTACTTTTTTGGACTTCCATTTAGAAAGGGAGAGCAAAATCTAAGGAATTCTTTGCATTCTGTTGACACTTCAGCTGAGGAAAGCAGTGGAGTCCAGGTGTGTTTTATGCCTCTCAGCTCCTGGACATGGACAAAGACTGGGATTCCAGAATTCCCTTTCTGGCCCCAGGTTTTTTTCCTAGTTAAATTTACATTCAGCTTCCTAAATTATATTTTACTCATTATAGAAAATCTGTTGTGCAGAATGTGTTAGATTTAACATGATGGTCTAGACTAATTGCTTAAATATGCACTTGGACAATTGTTGAATAGCACTTTTGTTTGTATCATGGAATGAAAGTTACCACATACACAATAGTCTATTTTCAAACCTAAATGAACTACGTCTTAAAAGGCAATGAAAGAGAATACCCAAAAAAAAAAAAGGCATGAATTTGTTAGGCCCGAACTAAGTTGATGTCTAAATTCAACCAGAAAGAACTGTAAAAATTTCCATTGAACACTGACAGACTATTCTTTGCTCTACTTTTATCTTCTCACCTTTGTACTTAAAGTTAAGCCTTTGGAAATATGTGGTTTTTCTACATGATGGAAAAGTGGCAAGTATAAAGGTGGTAGCAAACAGACCAATGTTTTGTTTCATTTAGTACTACTTCAGAAGACTATCACCTCTTCTGAGGGACAGCAGACCCAACAAAGATCAGAGGTTAGGTCTTTACTTTTCTAACTTTCCCAGGGAGCCATTTTTTCAGAATTTACCAAAGATAAAATGGTAATTTGGGGAGAGCTTTGATAAAATCACTCGTTGTAGGGGAGTTAATAACACACTAGAGTGTCATGTTTTTAAAAAGAATTCTTTTTATTGTTTAGTCTATTTAAGAATGTGCAATGTAGAAGAGTAAAATAATTTGTTGAAGAAATCAGGATAATTGGAATATAAAGAGTGGGAAACAGAGAAATACTATTTGGTTTGTCATGGTTGTTATAAGTAAATCACAATTTTATCTCTTAAGCTTTCTGTGACCTAAGTTAAAGGTATCATGCTATTTAATAACCCAGACTCATCCTGTGGAGCAAACTTATTAAGGGCAAATGATTTTTTTTTATTTGTGCGTTCATTTATGAATATTTCTTAAGCACTTTCTAATACACTGGGACTTATATTGACAGAGAGCTCCAGCAATGTCAGAAAAAGGCATATCTTTATTAGATGTCTATGAAATGCTTGGTATGAAAATGTGTGTCTCGTAAAATAGATTTTAACCATGCGTTAATACTGATGTGGAATGTTTTTCTGTTTATGGATAAATCCAAATTAGATCAGATGCATTTTTTTATGTACTTTAATTTAAGTTAATTTATATTTTACATCATTCTTCCTTTGTGTATAATGAATGCTTTCTCCTCTCAAGTGTAGTCCCTGTAAAATTCCCACCACCGATTCACCTGTGCACCATCACCAACACATTCCCTCCCCTGTTTTGATCTTTCTCCTTCCCCCCACTGCAGAGTGTCTCTGATTAATAGTTGCCTGTTAATTTTGGATTTCAATTTATTATAATTTTTTTTTCCTGGTCTCTTACTTGGTTTCCCTACATTCCTCCTATAAATGAAACCATCTGTGGATGAGTTGCATTTTTAAGATTTTTTTTTCTTAGAAAAGTCTTTATAAAGTCCTCCTATATCTTGTTAAATTATCACCTTTAACCCTGGAAGATGTTTCTGTGAAATGGCATGTTCTTTGGAGCATGATAGTTGCTCTTTGCGGATGAAAGTCTTCAGAGTCTGAACTTGGTTTGGTGCAAAGGCAGCTCATATTGCCCTCTGCCAAAATCTTTGTCCTCAAATATCATAGACACAAGATCCTTTCTTGCAAACATTAGTATGCCCATGCTTATGCTCAATATAAAAAACACATATAAATGATATTTTATTAATGTAAATTTATTGTTAAAGTGTCACACATCAACTTTTTTTTATTAAGGC
This sequence comes from Talpa europaea, assembly GCF_964194135.1. Taxonomy (NCBI): domain Eukaryota; kingdom Metazoa; phylum Chordata; class Mammalia; order Eulipotyphla; family Talpidae; genus Talpa; species Talpa europaea. Next base: position 86,331,464 of record NC_140070.1, read on the forward strand.
AGTTATTGAGGCCAATGAAACCCTTTACATTAAGCCAGGAATCTGATGGATAATAATTATTCTCTGTCCACCCTAATCCTGGTTGTTTTTTGTTTGTTTGTTTTTTAGACTTACTTTGGTCCCTTTTATATATGCTGTGTGATTAGACTAATCCAGAATCTTGAAAAAAGAGTAGTAAATAATTTTATTTACTTATTTATAAGTTTGAATAGCTCATAAAAAACTAACTTCTCACATTCCTAAAAAATTTTTATGTATATGTCATTAATGACATAATATTTTCATGATGTGTTTTATTTATCACATTATTTAGATATAACATATGGTCTGAGAGTTCAGCTCCCACAGAGCTGTCCAGGACCCTTGATACACACTTATGATGAGCTGATGTGACAAGTTTTTCTTGACATGTAATTGTATATGATGTATGTGTGCTGTGCTAACATACTTCATTAGAGTTTCACATGAGTAGACATCCGCAGTCTGGAAATTAACCAAAGATTGATGCAGAGCAATACCCTTGCTAATAAGTGGCATATTTAAAAGAGATTCAGGGGCTTCCCTTGTGGCTTAGGGATTAAGTCTCAGCGCTATCATTGCTGCAGCCTGAGTTCGATCCCCAGCCAAGGAGCTAAACTACATATGGCCCAACAAACCTCTCCTGTCTTGCCCGCTGCTCCCCATTCTGTCTGGTGAATCCTCTCACCTCACACTGCTCTGGCCTACACCCCAGTTCTTCTATACAAAAAATAAAATTAAATAAATAAATAAATAAATAAATAAATAAATAAATAAATAAATAAAAGAGATTCACTTCTATGTACCAGAATAGCAGGGAGAGTTTTTGTTCAAGGATCTGGTGGTGGTAATGATGGAAGTGGTAATCCGTGAATGTGTGTATTCATCCTACTAAAACTGAGTGTACCCAGTTGGAGGATGGCCCTTATGGAGCCATTTGTGTTTTCATCAACTTTATGAACTGAATTTCTAAATGAAACTAATGAAACCTCTCCTCCCTTTCTCTGGGCTTTGATTAGAAATGCCAGGCTGTTATAGGAAAGAGGGTCTGAGACATGAGGAAGCAAAACCAAAAAGAAAGCATTAACACTGAGAGCCCATGGATAAATTCATGCTATATGTCTTTGTATATTTTGAGATAATTTCTATATTTTAAGATAACCGTATTTTAAGATAATTGTATATTTTTAATTTACAAGGCAAAAATAGAAGACATTCCATCCATCATGCAAACCTGTTGTCTGTATTACATGAGGAAAACTCTCTGCATATGGAATGGGACAACGTTACAAGTAACATTTAATCTTGTTCTCTAGATTTATCAAAAACCCAAAATACTTCATAGTTATTTCCTAGGGGCCTGACTTTTTTGTTTGTCTGTTTGTTTGTTTTTAAAGGTATAATCTTTCATTTATTTTTTTATTTTTTTCCCCAAAGATTTATTTATTTATTTATACAAGCACTGGGTACAGTCAGAAGCGCGGGAGGGTGAGAGAATTCACCAGAGCCAGAGCGGGGAGCAGAACAGGCAGAAGGACCGAAGTACACTGCTGAGGGGAGCAGTGGGCGGCAGGAAAGGTCTGCGCACCATGTGGGACCCTCCTCCGGTGGCCGGGGAGCAACGGGGGATCGAACCGGCGCTGCAGAGGCTGCGGGCAGCTTCGCAACCCAGCGCTCAACTGCTGCGCCACCTGGGAGGCCCTGTTTATTTGTCATTTTTTTTTTTACAAAAAAAGGAAACTAAGTTGGGCAAGAACAGGATGACTGGAATTTTTTAAATCTTCAATATGTAATTTCCCCTAAATGAAATTGAATTTACTGCAACTCTGAGATAAACATTGTATTTAACAACAGTGGAGCTCGAGTTTTCCTCTCCGTTTGGTTATCAGTTATTGTTCCTATTTCAAATCTCTCCAGAAACAAGGTTTTCATGCTCTGTTGACACTATGCTTCCTGTGCCTTTGTCTCTTATACCCTACATATTGCTCCAATTTGGGACATGGTTGTAAGTCATATAATTCACTATAGCTAGCCCTTCATCACAGAAGTGGCTTGAAAAAATACAGTTTTAGGGCTGCCATAACAAGTAACCACAAAATTTATTCTCTCATGGCTCTAAAACTAGAAGGCAGAATCAAAGTGCCAGCAGGGCCATACGTCCTGCAAAGCTCTAGGCAAGAATCCTTCCTTTCCTTTTGTAGCTTCTGCTGATTGCTGGCAGTTGTTGGTATTCCTTGAGTGGTAGTGGAAGGGGTTAGTCCAAAATCTGCCTGTCTTCACATGGTTGTCTTCCTTCAGTGTGTTTTTGTATCCAAATTCCCTCTTCTTATAAGGACACCAATCACTGTATTAGAGCTGCCCTCATTCAGTATTACCTCATCTTAACTTGTTTACATCTACAAAGACCATATTTCCAAATAAAGTCACATTCACAAGTTCCCAGGAAACATGATAGTGGGGGCCGGGAGAGAGTCTGGAGAAGGAGAGACTGTTCAACTTAGTACAATTTAACAAGACTTTTGTTAAATTCTCTTCCTCCCCTAAGCATTTTGGGGTCTACACTTGAATGCTTTCGTTTGTCTAATCAAAGAAAGCATTCTTGAATTTCTGTCCACTTGGCATGTAGGTATTTGTTTTCACTATAATTGTCTTCCCTGGAAATCTATCCAAAGCCACAGAAACCCTAGCTAATCAATTCTTTGGTCACTGCCATGGCACATGCTGAGTCTGTATCACTTTATAGATCACCCTGCAGGGCCACGTTTTGTTCTTCAGTGTTCAAATGCAACATCCTACTAGAATCAATGTAAATTGGATGCAAGTATTTGCAAGCATTGACTCTGGCCCACATTTAACTCCTTCCCAAATTCTGTACTTTGTTCTCTGTACATCTGGACATTGGACTTATTTAAACTTGTGTAATAGTCTCCCCAAGGCATTAGCTATGAAGAGCTACATTATCCCAGATTTTTTTTTAATCACTTGAACTCCCCTAGTATTCTAAAGGCTGGCCAAAGATCAGATATTTGCATGCTTTTATGATAGCATATAGTTTTAAATCCCTTCCTTAACCAAAGTTGCAGTGGTACTAAGGATGGGGTCCAGGGCAAAAATCACAAACTAGTGCAGGCACTACATTCTTCCCAAATATATTTTCTTTGACCAGCATGATGGTTTTTAAAATAAATTGAATTTGTTGCTAATAATAGCCTATTTCACAAAGAAATCCAGATAACTGGCTTTTTTTTTTTTTTTTTTTGGACTCAGACAATCTGGCAACTCTGGACCCCTATTTCTGCAGCTGTCCCTTCAGACAGCTCTCACCTACACTGTGGACCCGTCTGAACTGACTACTTCATTTAATTGTTACCATTCAGCTCTTGTTTGTATTTGAGCTATCCACTCCTGACCCCAGACTCAAGAATCCTACCTTAATTTTCTTCCTAACCTTAATTTTCTTCCTAATGTGGTTCAGAGAAACTGTATGCATTGAATACACTGGGACAAAGGAGGGCAGAGATCATTGGTTTCCCTCCCCTCTAGTTTGTATTATCTTTTGGCTGATTCCAACAGCACTCCCTAGCTACCACCTTTGGTCACAATGGCTCTGGATTCCACAGCCTTGCCCTACCCTATCCCCCCCCCCTTTTTTTTTTCACGATCTCTGGTATTACAGTTAAGTTCAAACGCAAAAACTGAAATTTTCAAAAGTGGGAGGTAATTTCAAATTCAGTCTCATGTTACTTCCTTAAGCCTCAGTTTCACTAATCACAGCATAGGCTCTTCCAGACACTTTTGAATGTCCTTTCATAGACTGTGAAGCTTCTATTATAAGCCTTCTTACTCATCATTTCTACTTCATGTTCCATCCCTGACCCGTTGGTCCACAATAATTTGACTTAAGATAGAATTGTCTTTCTGGACATTTGTCTCATACTCTTATTAGCATCTACATAGTCTTGACTTATAAAACATCTCTGCAGCCCTTATGCTGGTTCAGGGTCTTCCAGTTCTCCCTGTCCTATTCTTGTCAATTTCTTCTTGTACTCACAATGTTTTGGTAGAGGGCTGTCACTTCAAGGACTGATCTCAGGATCCTGAACAGTGCCTCTCTGGTGAAAGTCATGTTCACTATGTTTCATGTGGCCACATGCTCTTCTTAGGATTTCATGGGACATTTATGTTATGGCAATCACCATCTGTTGCTAAAAAACTCTAACTTGTCTTTTTCAAATATTTGTAAATCCTAAAGGCTACAATTTACCTTTATTTTAAATCTTCTTTGTGTTTCTTTCTGATTATAACAGTTCATTGTACAGAATGTGAAAAATCTACAGATGCACTTCCCTAATTCTTTGATCCTTAAACACTGTTGAAAGAAGAGTAATTTTTGTAATTATCCCAAATTTAGAGAAAAGAGTTATGTATCACAATATATAACTCAAGAAAATTCTAGCCTTGGGCCTCCCCAGTGGCGCAGTGGTTGAGCGCTGGGTTGTGAAGCTGCCCGCAGCCTCTGCAGCACTGGTTCAATCCCTGGCCACTGGGTGAGGGTCCCACATGGCGCGCAGACCTCTCTTGCCGCCTGCTGCTCCCCTCAGCAGTGTACTTCGTCAATCTGCCTGCTCTGCTTTCTGCTCTGATTCTGGTGAATTCTCTCGCCCTCCCGCGCTTCTGACTGTACCCAGTGCTTGTATAAATAAATAAATCTTTTTTAAAAAAAAAAGAAAATTCTAGCCTTAACATTTCAGAATGTTTTTGAGATTGCTTCTTTATGGTACTGCCTTTTATATTAAATTATTTTACCCTTCTATAATATTATGTATATTAGGTTTTTCATAACTATCCCCATGGATTCCAAAGATTACCTGAACACTCCCCTCATTTTTCTGATAGGATAGATTACATAATGATCAACCCATGTATGCTGGATACTGGCTTAGTTTTAGGCATTGGTACTGAGTTATTTACCCTCTCATTATCACCACCAAATTCATATGTTGAAACCCTTCCTCCTCTGTGATAATATTAAGAGAGGAACCCTTGGGAGGTAACTAGCGTTAGATGAAATCATGAGGGTGGAATCATCATGAATGAGGTTAGTGCCCTTGTAAGTGTCACAAGAGAGATTGCTTCCTCCCTCTACTTTCTCCATGCAAGGAGAGAAGTAGTCAGCAGTCTGCAGTCCAGAAGTAGGCCATCATCAGAACTTGATCAGGTTGGTTGGCATCTGAACTGAGACTTACAGCTTTCCGAATTGTTAGAATTAAATTTCTGCTGCTTATCAGCCAGTCATTCTATGGTTTCTCTTATTGTAACCCAAACTAATTAAGACAGCATTCAAGAAAGGGGATCCTGACTGATCTGGTTGTGGATATAGACACAGATATTATAATATTCATACATGCCCAAGGTGGTCTGTTGGTACAGGTGAATAGTAGATTATGAGTGCCATCTATTGTGGACCCTGAGCTTAAACTGTGTCCTAAAGGAGGAAAAGACAGGCACTAGAGAAGAAATCTATTTAGGTACATTTTACAATAGAAAAGCATCAGGGTGCAAGATTATTACTGACCAGCAGTATGGCAAAACCCTGATAGGAACAGAGTCTGACCTTCAATTCTGGGATCTCCTCATAACATTTCCAGCTAATGACAAATCAACAATGAATCATTCTATAAATACTGTTAAATGTTCTAGACCTCACACCTACCTTTTAAATTTTTATGAAGCGCTTTTTAAAAAGTTATTTAATAGCCTAGAAATAGCTAAAGCAACTCGATAATAAAATAAATTGCACTTTCTGAATTCTTACTAGTCGGTGATATGAACCTAAGGAAATTTTATAATATATTCCAGTTGAGCTCAATAGAGATATAATTCTAACATTTTAGCATTGAGGCGTAAAGTGCTTTTAGCACTTGCTGGCTTATATGCTAGCAATTAACCAGTGTGTCATAATACAATTAACATGGCTAATGTGGAGTTCATAGACCATTGTAAACAAATGTCTCATTGCTGTGGATATCCATATAGCCAAGTGGCAGCTCCAGACCATTAAGAACATGAGCAAATAGTTTATCCTGCAACTTGACATTAATTCTATGAGAGATAGAACTAATGAACGGATGGCTCGGGGTGGCAGATTTATTGATTGTATGGCAACCTTTGGACCTGAAATCAGGGAAATTCTGGTGCTGGCAGTGCCAACCTTTAGCTGCATCATCTTTGCCTATCACATGGTTCTGCGTCCTCCTGTGGACAAGATAAACTCTGAAGACTTCCAGTTCTAGCATTCTATGACTCTGTTCTCTCCAAGCATCTAATCTTTCTGTTTCTATAGAAAACCAAGAACATAGTGAGATATTACTTTAAGGAAAGATGACGTGATCTCTAGTACTGAGTTTTTCATCCAACCTTAGGCATGTCAGTTTTAGATACTCATTACATCATTAGGGAAAAAGGCCAATAAAAGCCCAGACCTCTCAAGCTGTAGAATCTGCTTATAAATTGGAGTGGACAGAGTAGCTGTGGTTTTTCCAAACTCTGAAACCTTACAAGTTCTTGAGTATTACTAAAATGCATTCATTTTGTGTTCTGCATCTTGTTAAAATTTTCGTGATTTGTCCCTGTAAAAGTCTGCTGGCCTCCTGCAAGCAAGGAAAAATGCCTTTGGTTATCTGTTACCAGTTAGCTCAGTTGGTTAAAATCCAAGGCTGTGGGATCAAGCCCCATAAGGGATAGTTTTGGCTTCATGCAGAGCAGCCCCCACATGCCCAAGTAGCTTATAAATGCATGCATTTGACCACAGAGGGTAGAGGTGTGAGCATGACTGGCTCGCCATAACCTATCCCTCCTACTGAAAAATCACTCAGAACTCATGTCCATTTGACAGGAGTCACTGACGTCAACCTTGTTCAAAATTACCAAACTGTGAGCACAATGCCAAGCCAGTTTATGTCTTCCTTGAAGATACAATGACCTTTCACCCAATTGACCATCTAAATCATTCTACATTGTGACAGACTGTTGAAAATAATTTGTTGCATCCTCTCACTCATATTGAAAAATAACCCAAGACAATAATACTATTTTTATTCTCCTTTTGCAGGTGAGAAAACTGTGGCTAAAAGAAATTATCTAACTTTCCTAGGTCCCAAATACACTGACTGACAGATTCTGTATAAATTCTGTATAATTTCTGTATAAATTCTGTATAAATTCTGTATAAATCTCTTTTGACTCCAGAGACTATACTGTTATCTACTTCACCCTCCAGCCTCTCTCAGTTTCAGGTTTTAGAAACGGTGCTAAATCCTCATGGAAATTTTGCACAATCAGATGCTTACAAGTGGGTATGGGTTTTAAATTGTCGTTTCTTGGAAAGAGAAATGAGGTCACCTCCACAGACAAACAGAAAACTTGACAAATAGTCAAGTGAGGCAGATGTCTGTTCTTGGATCCTTCTACCAGTGTCCCATTTGTGACCTACACTCTGTCCAGTAACTCAATATAGCCACAGTTCACATTTAAAGCTTTGTTCAGCTTTGGTTCCTCAAACTTCTAATTCAGATGCAAATTCCCATAGTGAGCAAGTTAAAAAATCCCTTCACATCTTTTTTTCCTCTGAATTCCCCAGCACCTCACCATCAAATCAATTTGATTTATACCATCAATCCCAGAGACATTAATAGATCAGCGAGACCAATTTTTTTCCTGACTTTCTGCTCATCAGTGAGCTGGGGGAAGATGTAAAGCCTCCCTTATTAGAGCACTGAGTTAAACCCTGACTCCTTTGGAGTCACGGTTTCATCTGTGAAGTTTAACGTTCATTGAGTGATGTTTGGTAGAGATTTCCCCACTATCTAAAAGTAGAACTTTCTTATTTGGTATAATTTGATTATTTTTGGGGACTGGAAATGCTATTTCTATTAATTGTTGGGAAAATGTTTTAGCATTCCCAGACCCAAAAAATAACCTACCAAATCATACCAACTATAGAAATGAAGTACTTTTGCATAGTAGGGGAAATCTGTATTCTGGATCCTGTCGTTCAGGACTTGTTGAACTTCATTTGGTGGAAAGGGCAGTTTGGATGTGATGCAGAAGGCATTCCGTACAAGTTTAGGAAAAGGTCCTTGGTAACATAGTTAGTTGCCTTATAGTGCATTTGTTTTGAGATTTTGTAGGTACAGATGAAATTAAGGCTGACTTTGAGATAAACTCTTTCACCTAGTCAGCAATACAAACAGTGCAAAGTGAGGCTTAAAACTTTGTGGTTTTCCTTTTAAAAAAAAGAACAGGCTACTTCACTACTGATACTCTAAAGTGTGCTCAGAGTTGAAGAGCCTCATTAGATAATCTAAGTTGTTTCTCTTGTCCAGCTTCTGGGAAGTTATTTTAAAGACAAAGTGCCCCTTTTAATTTTCTGAAAGAGCTTTATGAATCATTACCATTTGAAGTTATAAAGGAACAAGTTCTTCCATTTCACATCCTTTTTGAAGCATTGAAAAATGCCTCATTCGTATGTCCTTACCCTTGGCCTCCTTTGATCGTCTTCTCCCAGATACATCACTTTCATCTACTTCTTTGCTGCTGGCCTTTATTCCTGCCATTCAGGAAGTATTTTTTCAGCACCTGTTATGTAAATAGCGGTTTGCTCTGCATTGAAGGGGGGAGGTGATGAAGACAAAGACCCCTGTCCTCTAAGGACTTAGGGTGTAGTTCAGAAGTTAAAAGTTTAAAGACTGCAGGAGACAGGAAGATCTGTGAGGGAGCAGGAAGAGCCAGACTCAGCCCAGAGGAGTGACTGGGACTATGCCTCAGTGGGAAGGACACATCTTTTCTGAAGGGATCAGTCATTGCACAGCACCAGCTGATTGGAACCATCCTGAGTTGCCATCCCAGCATTGTCGGAGTTTCTACTTTGTCAAAAGAAACCAGAAATCCAAATTTTTATTATGCGCAATCTCCTGATTTTTTACAAATGCTGGCAACTAATTCAAACTCTTCAAAAACATTGTGTGGGCCAAACAAAACAAGTTATGTGGACTGAATTCAACCCATGGGCCTCCAATTTGGGGAGTTCTGGTCTGGTTAGTGAGGTAAATCACACATGTATGAAATCATTCATTTAAAATGCGGCCCATATGACTAAGAGCCCTAATGAGTGACACAGAAATTGCCTGGGGAGGAATCCAGAGAAAGGAGAAAAGACAAGGGAGCTGGGAGGAAGATGGACTCCAGGTGCTGTGGCCTCAGCTGTGTCTAGTATGTTGAGGGTATGAGTGAAAACTGAAGAGTGTGTGTTTGGGAGACCAACCAAAGACAAACTGAAGAGGTTGGGCTTTATCATCTGTGTCAGAGGTAAGAGGGAGGATATCGTTTTAAAAATAAGCTGCTGGTGGACAAAGCGGCAGGGACCGTGAATGGAGATGCTGTCAGGAGACTAGCCATTGTGCCTATTTTCCACTGCACTTCCTCTTCCACCCCCTGTACCTTTACACCTAATGCACTTTTAAGAGAAGAAGCCACCCTCCCACAAGGTAGCTTTAAAATATGCCAATGTCCTAACCTAAAAAAAAAGAAAAGGAAAGAAGAGCCAATACAAATGGCACCCCCTCAAGAAATAAAGAAAAGACCTTTGCCACCACCTCTCAGAGTAAAGACCACTCTTTAAAATAGAAATAGACATCGCTATTAGCCAAACAGCTCTACCTAAGGCCTACACAATGCCTACAAGACTCTAAAATGGGGATGGGAAGGTGCAGAATTCCATTCTCATTAGACACAAGTTGATTACAGAAGTCTCCGCAATAGCCACGTTCAGAAATTGCATTTTTCTCCCTAGCAATTATTAGCAAATTTTTCTTACTTAAGTGACTGATAGACCGATATAGCAATACATACACACAGTCAAAATGGGTGGACACTACTAGAAAAAAGAAGGCATGATTTCTAGATACGAGAGTATACAAGTCTTCCAAATAACGTACAAAAAAGGTGCTGTCCTTAAGATCACGGTGTTTGTGAGATGACAGGCTCCCCAGGCACGAAGGGGCAGTTTCATCACTGACCAGGTAACTGGGCCCCACTGCTGGGCAGTGCGAGTTGGTTAGTCTAAGGAGGAGCCAATCTCCTGTGAAAATATTCACAGGAGGTTCAGGACCCTACACCATTGTGCTTACACACTGAAACTAAAATGCTTGGCTGATGTAGGCATTGGCTTGGCTGATGTAGGCTGATGTAGGATGTATTAATTTTCTAAGGCCCTCATTTTACTTATTCTTCCTCTTTCTACCCACATTTTCACCATTTTTATTATTCATGCAGTACTAGGGAATGAGAAGAGAAAAGGAAGCTGCACCTTTAAAAAAAATCACTTTACCTCATAATAAGTGCAATAATAATAGTGATAACACCAGTAACAAATGGCTAGTATTTGTTAAACAGTGCCAGACACTGTTCTAGATGATTTACACATATTAATTCATTTAATCCTCACCAACTTAAGAACTATGGGCCATTGTCCTCTCCATTTTGAGGTGAGGAAACTGAAGCAAAAGAGATTATTACATTTACCTGCAGTGACCACAGTTAGGAAGTCAGAGGCACTATTTGAACTCAAGAGGACTGACTCAGAGCCCTTATTGTGACAAAATATATTTAACATAAAATAATCATTTTAACTGTACCACATTAAGTGATTGTTCAATCACATTAAGTACACTGTTGTACAAACAACACCACTGTCCATCTCCCAAACATTTTCATCTTCCCAAACTGCCAGCTTGCATTTTTAACCACCACTCTGTGTTCCCTACTCCAGCAGTGGTTAGAGATCTGAAACTATTCTCTATCTGTGGCCCTTTCTACACAGAGGATCTGTACCTTTTAATCTTAGCATTTACTCTCTCCCATCCTCTGTGCCACTGCATGCAGTGCAGCCAGCCCACAGTCACAGCAGCCTCTCCAAGCTATAAAGTGCTACTATCTCTTCCCTGAGATGTGTGTTGGCACCTGCTTGGCCACAGACAGCTGCATCACTTCTTCTGCCTCTCTTTTGACATTAATTCTAAGCAGCATTCTAATTTCAGAAATCTTAGTATTGTAAAAGATGTAGACCTTACACTTGGATTTGTGAAAGTCCAATCTTCTTCTCAGCTGAGATGTGTCATGTGAAGTAGCTTTGTCCCGGTTCTTAGTCATTCACCCACCCTACTCTGGTCCGAACTTCATTCCCTCCAGCCTGGCTTAGTGTCGTAACTGGCTCCCAGTTCTCACTTGCTGGGTAAACTTTTCACCATCAGCAGCTCATTTAGTCTCTGAACTGAGAAACCTTATAGTCAATAGGAGCGAAACACAGAATGCTAACATTCTAGGAATTCTTAGGCCACCTCAAGATGTAATTTGGAACTTAATTCTACCAAAGTCTAAAGAACTTCAAACTAGATAAATATTTCTTTTTCACTATTTTACCATTTGTCAGCCTGTTTATTGTTGAGATAACGGTGCCCTAACCTGCTACTACTCCTTGGCTATCTAAAAACTTTAAATCTTGGGGTCAAAATAAGGGGATTGCAATTGTATGGGGAATATAAAAATAAAATTTATTTTAAAAAAAGAATTGCCAGGAACCCCCTAATAAATACAATAATAATGCAACATTTGTACTACCAGTTATTAAAAATTATCATAAAAAAAACTTTAAATCTTAAAAAAAAAAACAGCTTTAAATCGTAAGACTCTACCTCTCTTTGCTTGTTCCCGAATAACCGCTTGTATATACAATATAATACAAATATAGTATGTTTAAATAAATAAAATGAATATAAATGCAATAATACAATATAAATTATATGCAATATGTAAATGATATGTGAATATGATATACATTTTTAAAAGAACTTTTTCAACCAGATTTAAACCTTGTGAGCTCTACCTAAACCTGAACAAATAGTATGCAAAGCAACTAATCTGCAAACATGAATGAATACTTGTTTAGAGTTTGACAGTTATTTTTAAAAAGCCTGATTATCAGTTGTATTTTTTTGTTTTCTTTTCCATTTATAAAGTCACCAGAAAATAAGTCAACCTGCGTGCAATCTCATCTAAATTCTGGACTTCAGGGCACAAAGTAAAACTAATTTTCCAATGAATCTCATTTCTTTTCTCTGTAAAGAAATAAACTGGTTTATTCTGATAAACCAGTTAAAGAAATAAACTGGTTTGTTCTGATATTTGATGTGTGGAGAAGATACCTAATCAAATGTTAAAATCTCTCCATGTATTTTCTCTCCGTGCCTGTCACAGATAGTGTCCTCCATGCTGTGCCAGTACTGGTTGCCTACTCTGAAGGTTGGAGAAATTGCTTATAGTCTTTGTGTTTCTGGACTGTCTAGAAGCAGATGGAAGACCCTCTTCTGGTTTGGTTTCATTGCTTCTGCTGTCATATAACTCAGAAGAATGAAAATTTTGAAAGTGAGTTTGTGCTATAAACTTTCAAGCACTCACTTTTGAATTACTGGATTTTTTTTCTGAGAATGTATTTAGGATGTGGTGGATTGGGAAGACAGGATGTATCAAAGTAAACACTTCATGAGTTTCTGCTTTGCAGTTTAATTTACTAAGTAGGCAAAACCTCTGAGTATTTCCTGTATATCTTAAAGGACAAATTTGTCACCAGCTCCTCAGCCCTACTGCCTCTATTTTTCCAGCCACCCCCCTCAACACACAACACTTTTTTTTTTTAACATTAAAGCCACTCATTACATATAGGACTGGTGTGTATGTTTGCCAGCATCATGCTGGATTAAATGTGTTGTAACTTATTGGCTTCATGTATGGTATAAGTCAGTTTTCATTCATTATGTTTTGATAACTACAGCCTAATATTAAACGCAGAGAACTGAGTTAAAGACCCTTTGCTCTCTAGAGGATAGAAGGCCCTGGAGTAGAGGAAGAGAGGCTTTGGCAGAAGGCTTGGAAAATGCTTACAGTCCTAATGGAACTTGTGATTTCCACTTGCTGATTTCCTTTAGCCTCAGATTCATTGGGGGCCTCTTGGCAAATCATACTCATGCCCAAGAACACTTTTCTAAGTTCCATGTTGCCACCTATGCAAATTTTTAAAGAAATACAGCAGTTTCGTTTATTTGCAGTAAGTAGGTTGGTAGTGGGAAGATTTGAGCAAAAGGAAACCTAAATAAACAAACCAGCATGGATTTCTTTGTTGCCAATGCACTATTTGTATACCAACATGTTATACAGACACAAATATGAATGTGTGCATAACGAAACGTTGTGCTAGGCATTAGGTGATAAACACACAGTTCTTGCTTTAGGGCCAGTTTCATAGGGTTAAAAACCTTGAGCCCAAATGACATAAGGTAGAAAATGGAAAGTGATGTAATTGAGATACACATTGGGAAATCTACTTGGTGTGATATTTCAGTAGCAAAAACTGCGTAGAGGTGACTGCCCCAGCGCTATTCAAAGTGTAGTCTCAGAACTGGTTGCATCAGCCTCAGGAATACAGATTCTATGCCCCACTCCAGACTTACTGAATCTAAATCCCAGGGTGGTATGACCTAGCAAGCTGTGTTTTAACAAGTTTTTGTGTTTTAAGAAGAATTTCCAGGTAATTCTTCTGCTTGCTGAAGTTTGAAGACCATTGTTCTAAACCAGTTTCCAGGCCACTCCAGTGCTTAGGAGTAGGCATTATCATCCAGTCACAGATGAGGAAGTGGAGAGGCAAAGAGATTAAATAACTTTGCCAGATGTCATGCTGCTAACATTGTGACAGTATTGATCCAATCCCAGTTCCACTGATTTGAATGTAGATTCTATACTCTTCTCTCTACTACCCTGCTGTCTCATCCTAGAAATTAGTTTCAGCCATGAAAGTCATTTTCCTCAAGATGTCTGTCTTGGTTTTCCACTGTACATGTTACTCTTTATGCCTGACTAAAAAGGGACTTACTTTAATGTTACCACTACTGTAGTGCCCCATAGTTATCACAGGTGCTGAGGTGCAGGTGACATTTTGGTTTGTTTCCCTTATCATGTAACCATCACATGGTCAGTGATACACCAGAGGCAATGTTTTTACACCTAATCAGTCCACTAGCATGTCATATTGAGATTTGCGGTAGGAAAGAAAATACTATTTTTGAACATGAATTCAATTTAATAAACCTTTATTATTCACTTAACAATTGTCTAGTTATTCAGTCGTGCTCAAAATGTGGCTCTGCACTGGCAGGATCACCTGAAAACTTATTTGATATGCAAATTATCAAGCCCCAGTCTGTCTAAAGCCCTCCAGATGATTCTAATACACACTAAACTTTCAGAGGCACTGCTGGAAGGGATATGAGAAATAAAAAACACTGTCTTTACTTTTAAGGAGATTTATTACCTATTTTCCCTTGCCCACCTGTCAGTGACTGAGTTTGAATGGGGTTTTCTGATAGCTCAGAGTTGGTAAGGCTGTTATGCTTTACTGTGTCTGCAGGATTCAAAAATGCCTCCTGTAGCTCTTTGTGAGTTTTTTTTTTTTCCTTTTTAAATGAGAGTCACTCATTTATAAAACCACTTACAGAAATTTTAGTATGTTTCAGATGGCAATTACACTTTTTTTTTTCTCTCCAGGGGTCTCAGTTGCAAAGAATATGTATAGAACTGAATTGTTTTGTTTATGTAGGCAGTCATTTGCCATGTGGTGAGCTTGAAAACAGACTAAATAAATGGTTTGGACTGTGATGTCATGGGTAGTGGTGATTAAAGCAAGGATAATGTGGAAGGCTGTGCTTCTAGACACCAGACATACTGAAATCCTGGGTCGCAGTTTAAAGATTTTTCTGTGACTTTAGCCAGTTGTTTCTTGTTTTCTCTCTGGTTATTCTGTTTTGAAAGAAATCTGTTTATCTTCTTCAGACAGACACCTAAAAATGTGTATACCACACAGATTTCCTGCTCAAGTATGCTTTGTATATCAGGGAACAAACCTGGAATATGATGATATTGTCCATCTCAGGGTCACCAAAGTGCGCACTGCAAGGCACCAGTCATGAAGAATATAGGATCTTTGCTCTACATGGCCCTGCCTACTTTTTCAAATCTCGTTTGTGATATAGGGAAATTTCCAGTACTCACAGTTGACCTAAACTTAGGTGGTTGCTATTCAGACTGATGTATACGGACCCTTTCTCTCCCTTCTTGCCCTTCCTCGGCATTTTTACAAGTTATCTGGGCCTCTCTTTTGGGGCAGGTAAGGGTACAGATAGAATGTGACATTCCTAAATTGGAAAACTAGTAACTAAGCATCCTGGTGAGGGGTTTTTGCGTGTATTAAATCCCTAGGTCTGATTCCTCCCTCCCCTTTGGTATACACGATGGAGAACAGTGAGTGACTTGCAGATGAAGTCTGACCTAAAGTCATTTCCTCTAAAGTGTTGTCAGATCATATGAATTTTGCAGATGTTATTCAAATACAGATTTATTGAATGCCAATAAGCCCTTAAAAGGAGGGGAGGACGTCTAGAATTCACACAATTATCTTGGCTGTCCAAGTTAGCAATATACAAGTTTTGATAATAAAATGAATGATTATCTAGTTTTAAAACCATGTACTTATGAACATGTAGGTGATGAATAGTTTTAAATACATTCCCTGCCCAAGCCTTAAGCTCTGTAGATTGCTATTTCAAAGAAGCTTTGGCGAGAGACACTTTAGAGAAGCACAATGTAGTAAACAAATTGAAGTTGCCCTTCCCCAACTCATCTATGCCCTTGTGTCACTCCATAGTCCAAGGACTCAGGGTACCTCCAGTGACCCTTTCAAGTCCTACATAACACAATTCAAAACCCACACTTAAAACAATACTCACAGGGGATCCTGGAAGAAAAATAAACTTTGAAATCAAACAGCCCTGGATCTACCACCAATGATGGAATTTTAGGAATAACTGCTTCATAAAATTAGGGAAGCTCACATGGAGCTTATGCATGTTTAGAGAAATGTGTGTTTAATTGAAGAAATGCCAGTATTCACATATCAAGTTGGCCGATTTTGTCAGTGATCATCCCTGCATTGACAGAGGCACAGGGAGATAGGTGCACACACACACAAACGGAGGGCCAATGTTAGAATGCCTTTGACCCAGCAATTATCTGTTGAGGTATTTACCCCCCCCCCCCAAAAAAAAAAAAAAACATAAGGGACATGTTGCCAAGATCTAACTACTCGGCTGCCTGTCATACTGTTGTTTATAATATTGAAGAACCAGAAGTGATTAGCCTAGGGCTGGAATTTTATAGGCGCTGATTTCCTCCCACTGACCTTGGAAAGCCCATATACATCCACTCCCACCACCATCCCCACTCCAATACAACCCATAAGAAAATTAAGGTTAAAAATGTTAAGTAAGTTGCACAAAATCAAACAACCAAAATAAACACCAGTACTTCTGCCTCTTCAAGAATTCAATGCCGGTCACTGCTTTGCCACTTTTTTAAATTAAAATCAAGACTGACATACAGGCCCATAATCCCTTATCCTTGATTCTAAAATTAAAAACACCCTCAAAAGTACAAGCTTACTAAGTTTTATACAAATTCATTTGACTGCAAAACTGATCTGAACTGACACAAGTCTATTTAGAGTCTTTAACCACTTAAGTGTGATAGCCACATGTCTTACTACAGGAATTTGATTAGTGGATGTTGCTCAAAAACCCACTGGGAGTGTTGTATGACACATAACATATGTACCATTTTGCCTTTCTAAAATCTGAAAAATTCTGAAACTCATTTGGCCCAGGAAGCGTTTGGCCATATAGCAGTTTCTCCATTGAGAAGGAATTAAAATATCTGTTAAAATAAGTTAAATTAATAACTTTTAGGGTATGGATTAATTTTTTATTAACATTCCAAGGATGGAATCTAGTATTTTATGTGACAGTCAATGTATCTTTAGCCACAATTTTTTTCTTTTTATTTCAGAGAAATAAAAAGGAGTTTAATAAAAGGACCTATATACATAGTGC
Organism: Talpa europaea; assembly: GCF_964194135.1. NCBI lineage: Eukaryota > Metazoa > Chordata > Mammalia > Eulipotyphla > Talpidae > Talpa > Talpa europaea. The sequence continues at coordinate 86,348,530 of NC_140070.1, forward strand.
AAAGGAGAAAGAAGGGAAGAAGGAAGGGGTGAGAGAGAAAGAGAGTGTGCAACAGTTTTTTAGTGGCCCAAGAGTTTGGGTGTTTAGTGGGACCAGATATTAAATGTTCTAAAGAGAGGTTAACTATAACAATAGAATTAACTTCATTTAGAAGGGACACTTACAGTGCTCTCTTAAAGACAAAAACCATCCAACCTTTGATCTTCTATTGAGACAGGCATGTAGCTAGTCAGCATGCAAGGCCCATAATTTATGTTCTTGGTTTTAATGCTCTTATTTCCTGTTTGGATATTTCAAAGGAAACACTTATCACTCGACTGTGGGTGGTGAGGGCCGCGGCAAAGATGAACTGGGATGTCCCTTCTTTGTGAACTTTGTGAAAGAGAGCACTGTTTCTCAGTGTTTTGTGTACAGCGGAAAAAGACATTTCATCTTTTTTTGAATTGGTAGGTTAATGTATCAAAGTTAAGCTCTCTCTGACCTCAACCAGCAGGTGGCGCTGTGAAATAGAGGGATCTGACAGCGCAGTGTATCCTCCACAAACTCAATTAAAACCTTTGCAAGTACCTACAAGCACTTAATGTTCTATTAGTTGAAATACTTGAAAATCTTCAAAATGTCCAAAGCCTTAGACAAGTTATGTTTAATTTAGTTTCCAATCTTCTGTAAATTTCCTGCTTCTTTTAAGATCAGTGGTGTCAAGTGCTCACATAATTGTGATTACAGCATTAGTGGAATCACAGAGGTCCTTTAAAAAGGTGAAATTCTGTTTCTGCACCTGATGTTAGAATGGGTCCTTTATTCCCATTTAAGGGGAAGACCACACTCTCCTCTCCAGGGTGTAGGCCTTATTACCTTGTCTGCTTGAGAAAGGATCCCTTAACCACTTGAATGAATGTACTGTAATGTGTGTGACAGCCTAACTGAGCCAGCCATTAGCTGCCTTCCCTACTTCTCTACTCTGGGTGAGCAAGTGGCTAGAAGAAAGGGAGGAAATATATCCTGTTGTGTCTCCGGACCTTTCTCTTTTTATTCTGATAGTGGTGTTTTGGAGTTCTGATTTAGCAGCCAGTTGAATCAGTGTCACAGACTAAAGACCAGTGGTTCCTTCAAGCTGCAGTCTCCTGGGGCACCAGACAGTTTATGCTCATAAGAACTTTCACTTTTTTCACAGACATTAATAGTTTCCTGGCACTGCCTTTCAGGAAATGTCGTCATGGTCTGGAGGAACCAATAAAAATATAAGTAACCTGTTTTGACAGATCTCTTTTCTGCCAGAAACTTCAGAATGGGGGGAGGGCAGGAGTGGAGAAGCAGTTCATTTGTGAAAGTGTGAGACAAGTAGTGGATTTGCCATCAGAGAGGGAGATGATATCTACCCTGGATATGAAATGCAGAGGGCTCTAAAATTTGAAGGAATTCCAACTCATTTTGGAAAACTATGAGGAAAAAAATCTAGTCTGATAGGGTAATTCAAGTGTATGGCACATTGGGATATTTCTCTTACTTTTTTCCTTCTCATTTCAAATACAATTCTTAACTCTTTTTATCTTCAAATAGAAAACTCACAGATTAAATATTAAAAGCATTTAATTATGGTTGTGCATGTGGTATTGCCATAAAGCATATAGGAAAGAGGTCATGGATTTGGATAATTATTACCAAATGCCTAGCACTAGATGCTCTCTGCTCACCCTATAATGGCCAGAGAATGGGTCTGAATCACATTAATGTGCAAAAGTATTTAATGTTGCTCAAAGATATTGATTGAAATTAGGATTGTGGTGTTTGCTTTTATTTTATCGGGGGGGAGGTGTCCATTGTTTCTTCCTTACTAGTGTTTTAGGGAAGTTGATCACTAAAGGAATGTGACCAGGGTAAAACTAATAAGAGAGGCCTCCCTGGTGGCACAGGGGTTAAAGATGGTGCTATCAAGCTATCCCCAGCCGGCCAGGAAGCAACCCACATGGTGCAGCAGACCTCTCCTGCCTCGCCCAGTGTTCCCCTCAGCAGTGTACTTCAGTAGATCTGCCTTTTCTGCTCCCCACTCTCTCTGGTGAATCCTCTCACCCCCCCACACACACACACCTCTGGCTTGTACCCCAGTTCTTGTATGCATAAATAAATAAATCTTAAAAAAACTAATAAGAAACATGAGAAATGTGTACTCTCTTCTAACCAGTGAATTAAAAATACATTTTACACTAGTGATGATTTTGAATACTTTGCTTTTTCTTAGGACTAGTTTTAAATAATGCTGCTTTACTCTCCTAATCAGTTTAAGCATCAACCTAAGTACATTGCAAAGCATATAGCTTAAAGAATAACTTTGTGCCAATTTAAGAGACTGTATAGAGTTATAATAATATGCTGTCCCACACCCCCAAAAAATGACCCCAGTAAAATTTCATATCCATAGTGTTGTATTTTCTCTCTGTATGGTTTTCCTTATTAAATCTCTTCCATGCTCTCCTAATATAATGTTCTTTTTTTTTTTAAGATTTAATTATTTATTTATTATTTATTTATACACGCACTGGGTACAGTCAGAAGCGCGGGAGGGTGAGAGAATTCACCAGAGCCAGAGTGGGGAGCAGAGCAGGCAGAAGGACCGAAGTCCACTGCTGAGGGGAGCAGCGGGCGGCAGGAGAGGTCTGCGCGCCATGTGGGACCCTCACCCAGCGGTGGGGGAACGAACCGGCGCTGCAGAGGCTGCGGGCAGCTTCGCAGCCCAGTGCTCAACCACTGCGCCATCAGGGAGGCCCATAATGTTCTTTTTTTTAATAAAAGAAACTTTTGTTTGACTGTATAGTGCCAGCAAGACACAGAACAGGTTTTCTGTTATCCAGGCAGATGGGTAAAGGAGGAGTCCTGGACTCCTCAGTGGCTTTTTCAGGCTTTTATTGAGCTTTTTACATCATTTGTAATGTGGCAACCGGGTACTGGGCAGGCAGGGGGGCCTACCAGCCCCCGGTGAATCTTCACTGTTTCTGGGCTTCCTGGTGTTCCCTCATGGTCACTGCTTCTGCTTGTCTGCTCCCTTAGCATCCTGTGACTCTGCCCTTATATGCCCAGCCTCAGCCCAGGTTCACCCACTTACGCACACCCACACCCTACTCCAGGTGCACCATCAGGCGCACCTGTAAGCCCACAGGTGTCGATCATTGATGCTAATGGCTGGAGAGCAGAAAAGCCTGATCACTTCCATGTACCCTACAGACTGTTTTTAACAAGAAACTATTCTTTGTGAATTAGCATTTCCAAGCTTACTTTTTATGGCAAACCCTTACAGTCGTCTCTACTTCAGATCCATTACTATCAAGTAACGCTGGGGAAATGGGGGGGGTGTAAATTTTACCTTGATTTTTCTCTTGCCCAAACCATTTTAATTAAGAGCCTATATTTGCTACCCGCCTAGCTGGTTGGAGAAACTTGTATTTCAAGAAAAAAGTTGGAAATAGGTACCTTGTTCCCTGAGGAACTCTGCCTTAAATGTTTTGTCCCTGCTAAGGGCTTTCCCATCTTACTGTAGCATAGTCCCCATGTGAGAAAAATCTGCCTAAGTAGATATTGTCTCCTCTTCCAAGCCTGCCCTGATTTCAAAGCACTCACTAAAACGTACTGAGAGGATTGGATAGAAGTTCAGAAAAACCCAAGAATGGGAGTCTTTTATTCTCCTAATTCCAGTCAGAACCCAGTCCCCTCTTTGATGCCCTGACTCTGGTACCAGAGGCTGACCCTAGACTGATCTTCCTTGGTCTGTGCTTAGGCCTTTCTCCCCCTCAGCTTCAAAATCTCCCTTCCCTGGCCAAGATTATTCCTCCCGAAAGGTTCTGTGTCTAGATTTCCTTCCTAACTTCAACTCTTGTCATCTTCTTCCTGTTCTAGTCTCTTTTCAGTGCCAAGCTCTGACCTCAAAGGATCCTGGGAAAGAGCCTACTGGTCTTCCAGCCAGTATTCACATCAACATTCAAAGTGAAGAGCAGGGTGCATGCTGGGCAAGGTGTCCCATTTGGTACTTCTGTGGGTTTGCATACTAGGAAGACTTTTTAAAAAAATATATATATTCATGCATACAAGAACTGGGGTACAGGCCAGATGCACGGGAAGGTGAGAGGATTCACCACCAGAGACAGAGCGGGGAACAGAGCAGGCAGACTCTACTCATTTATTCTTCTTAAACTTGCATCTTTTTTTCTTGGAAAACCCTTGAGCAGCATTACCTTTGTCCCCCTTGATTGCCCACCATGTTCTTACACACTGTTTCCTTTCTGGGAACTTTTGCATGCTGTGGTTCTCCTTTCCTTTTTTTCAGACTTGCATACAAGTAAAACCAAGTCATCTTCTACAGTTAGCTGCAGGAAAAGGTTTGGTGGGGAGGACTATTTTTTTTTCTCTCTTTTTGGCCTTCCATCCTCCACAACTGGAAAATGTGAGGCAGATCCTGTTTATGTATGTTGTAACCTCAAAAGGAGCTGATATGCTGTTGTCATTAAAGAAGAATCCGGAGCTGTTTATCCTGCAGAGGAGTACCAGAGCTCTAAATCCAAAGCCCCACTGGGCCCTCCAGGCCAACTGTGGAGAGCTCTTTGCTGCTCTCCCAAGGCCACTCCTACATTGCAAGGCAAAGATTTCTGCTACTGAACCTGCTCCCTGCTCTTGGGAACAGAAACGATGTCAGTGCTGCAACTTAATAAAAAGTCAGAGGCCTTCTTCCTTTGTGTTAACTTTTTTTTGAAACCTGGTTTCCAGAGGTCTTTTGCTGTCTAAAATGTAACTTGAATGTATAACCTTCCTTCTACTATTTTCTCTATGGATCTATTACCATGTTTCAAAAATCCTTTTGCAAATTCTGTTGCCACTAAGTTTGAAAAATTGTAACAAAATGAGTTTTCTTTTTTCTGAAAACTGTGTTTTGTGGCTACATCTTTCTTTTGAAGTTCCAAATTTTTTTTAATGCATCTTATTTATCTATGGCTGTTAAACAGTTGATTCTCTTTTATAATAATGATTTTCTTTATAAAGTTGTATTCTATAACACTATCTTAACCTCTTATACTTTTCAGGATTTACTTTATTGGTAAATGTTAGTGTTCTTTCATTTTGATTTGCCTAGGGGGACAAGCCCAAATTCCCCACAGAAGACTAGAAATTCAAAACCAATCAACCTGAAGCACTCGCTGCTCACCACTTGATAAACGAAGCTGTTTCAGTGCAGCATAATTGCTTCTCAAATAACAAATTCTAATGAGACAGGAGAACTAACCAGAATATGCCAGTGGTTACCTAGACATAAACCCCAGTCTGGTTCTCATCACTCTGTCCTACCTCCTAAAGGAGCAAAAGGCTTATCTAAGGCAGAGGTTTTGTATTTTATAAGAGGCTTAGATATTAGGAAGAACCAATTATTTTCCTTGAATTTCTCTTACTTTTCTAAGTTCTCTTTCCTGAGAGTTTATTATGCTTTCAAAAATCATCCCTTTTCCTGTTAGTTAAAGTTAAGAAAGATGTTAAAAGACATTGAATAAAAAACAGAGTTCCCTAATAAATCAGGGAATCTAGAAGGTGGTAGAATTCTAAAACTGTCACGGAGTTACGGGGATAGGAAAGTGAAGAATCCAGTTTACTTTCTTTAAAACTCTGGCGGCTTATTCTTGAGTTATTGACGCTACATGTCTGTGAGAACTGAGAAATTTCAAGCAAAGCCTCTGACTACAGGCTGTTTTTCTTTGCTTTGCATGGCATTTCATATTTAGAAATAATTTGGGATTTGGGGACATTTCCATCTACCCATCTCATGTTCATCTCTTCCAAAATAGCACATTCAAAAGGAGGCCCCAGGAGACAGCCGTTCCTAAAACCACCTGGTCCCTCCTTCAAGATGACTATGGAAAAGGCTCATGGGATTAAGCCATACCCACTTATTACCCTCAAATTCCTTTTAGAGAAGGTGGTGAAATGGACTAAAGGTCTTACTGTTCAGATTGTGATTTATCTTTGCATATGTAGATATTTTGATATCTTAGTTAGAGGCTAATTTGGCTCCTGCTCCTGCCTGACTCAATTTTTCTTTCTACTTCCTACTGCAATCTTTGTTCTCTATTTTCTTTCATCTTCCCTCCCTTATTATTCAAAAAGTGAAGTAAAATCAAGAATATAAATTAAATTCTCAGAAAAATTGTACACTATGATAATAGAGGCAGATTTGGGGAGAGTTTTGGACCAGAGACCAGTACTTATTGGTGCCTGACCTTGGGCAACTTATCTCTCTGGGCCTCGGTTTCCTCATCTATGGAAAGAGGACCTTAAGCTCTGCAAGGTCAACCAGCCTTGTGTATTAGGATCCAGGAAGACTGTGTAGAGTTCAGAAATCTTCATTTTTAACAAACTCTCCCGGTAGTTCTATGTCAGGTGACTTTAGACCTCACCTTGAAGACAACAAACTAGATCACCTCTAAGATCCCTCCTTCTCTCAAGTGCTGTGATCATAAGTCTTCTTTCAACTACATGTCTTTGTGCAGGACTGATGCTTCCTGAAGTTCACATTTTCATCTGTCATACATCTAACAAAAAATTTAGTTAATTATCTTGCTTGGAATACCCTTAAAATGTAAACAGTAATTTTGATCAGAGTTAAATATCTCTTTTTGTCATTGCTCAGAAGAGTTTCATCTGTTTCATTCCTTAAATCTCTCATCATGTGCCTATTTTGTTAAAAAAAAAATTCTCTCTAAAGTCTTCCCAGATGCTTTTCATCTTTCTGAAGGAATGTTTAAATCCAAAGCATAGTGCAGGTGTTCACACTCTTGAGCCGAAGAACTCAGTTATTTTTTTCTCACCTTTTAAACCACGTCAGCATCATCCGAGGACCTCTGACAGGCATCCTGACACAGACTTTTTGCTTTGTTACTTCTGTTGCCTTGCAAAATCCTATCTGTTCTATATGTTACAATGTCTACCCAATTGCTTTTAACCTGATTTTGGGGTTTTGCCCACTCAGTGAATATTTATCTTCTGATTATTTTCCTGATTTCTCTTACTTCATTGTATTTTGCCAGACTAAATGCATAGTTTACATTAGCATTGTACACTATGGATCCATTAGTATTGTTCAACCTCACCTCTTTCTCTCCTGCCATCTCCACATTTAGTGACATCTGAGGAACTTAATGTAATGACCACTCAAGTTTCTAGGTCATTAGTAAAGTTGTGTAATGAAAGCATTTTCAACCTCGGCATTATGCAGACTTCTTCAGTGTTTTACAGCTCTACTATTCTTTCCCTCTGGTATCAGGCCCCGTATTGTTATGAATATAATGTAGACAAAGGGTACTTTTCAAATTACTGGTCAGACTTTTAGTACAAGCCTGGCCACATAAGCTTACCTAAGTTTGTTTGCAAATTCACAGACATCTGTGTTTTGAAATTTTCATCTTTTTTTTAAATTAAATTGTTTTTTTCCAATCTATTTTATTTTTTTAAAGATTTATTTATTCATACAAGAGCTGGGGTACAGGCCAGAGATGTGGGTGATGAGAGGCTTCACCAGAGACAGAGCGGGGAACAGAACAGGCAGACTGACTGAAATACACTGCTGAGGGGAGCAGCGGGTGAGTCGGGAGAGGTCCGTTGTACCATGAAGAATGGTTTCTGGGATAACTCTTTGTTGACCTGCAAAGACCTTGGGGAAACTAGCTGTTCACACATTGTTCATAGGTCCATACCAGATGACAACACTCCATCATGCAGACTCTCGCTGCCTTTATCCATGTGAGCTCCCAAACAGAAATAGATGCATGATCTTTTTAAGAAGTAGATCTGAGAAAAGACCAAAGTCTTTTCTCTCTCTTACAGTCTCAGAACCAGAAATGTGTATACCTTGCTTAGAGTTTTAGTCCAGCAACCAGAGTCAAAAAATTAAAGCTGTTAAAGAACTGCTTTAGCTAGGTGTTTAGCTACCTGGTCGTAGCTGCATGCATCATACAGAGTGTAGATACCATTATCAATTTATGCAAGGATGTGTGTTTAAGGTAAGAATAATTTACATAAATGGCGAAGGGAGAATAACAGGGAGAATTTCAGGGAGAAAAATTGTGAAATAACCTTCAATTCTGAAAGTTAGCTGAGAATGTAAATAGCAAAGAATGACTCTGGTGGATCCTCTCACCCTCCCACGTATCTGGCCTGTACCCCGGTTCTTGTATAAATAAATAAAAAAATCTTTAAAAAAATAATAAGTAATTTTGTTAAAAAACAGATTGGGGAAACCCAGGTTCATTTAGTCAAACTCGAAAATAGATTGTCAGTAGTAAAATACCCAGCTAACGGATTATTAATTATACTGATAGAGTTAATTTTTTTCTAATTACAACTTAGAATTGGGCTTTTTAGAAAAGATAACAATATGTGCTGGCTTGGTAACAATTTTACTTCAGAATTTTAGGATATAAACATTGTATTGTTGGTGATATATCAAGTCCCACTTCTCATTTGGACAATTAAAAAAAGAAAAGGAATAACTTTACCCAATGTCTCAAAATATAGTGTAGTGAAAATAATGCTTCTCACTGAAGTGAAACACCCACCAGAAATAAGATCTTTAATATCAAACTACTTCTGTTTCAGCCAACAGTTTATTAATCCAGAGTAAATATAGAAACTTGGTCTACATTTTCATTTTAGTTCTAAGACTTAAACAATGACTAATATAATTCACAATGATTGTTTTAGGTCTCTTACTGCATAGCAAAACATTCCAAAATCACTTCACTTTAATAATTAAAAACAATTTATTGACTGGGTTCAGCTAAATGGCTCTTCTTTTCCACATGGTATGGCCAAGGTAGTCTACAGCAGCATTCAGCTGAGAATTCTACTGAGAGTGAAAAGTATTAAATGGCCCCTCATCTTCCAAGACCTCTCTCCACAGTTCTGCATCCAACAATATAGTTGCAGACTTCTTTACAAACATAATAACTTATTTCCATGAATGCAAAAGTGAAAGCTCTTGGGCCATCTTAAGGATAATTTATAGGCGGAGGGTCATATTTGACACTTTCAGTCAAAGTCCCAAGGGCAGCCTGATCCACAGGGAGAGGACATAACCAGGACCTCTTGACAAGATGGGTAGCCAAGAATTTGTGGTCATCTTCACTTTACCACATAGTTGTTTTGTAAATATTTGTTGACTGACTATATGAATATTGCATTTGAAGTTCTTCATGTCTTGGTTGCATTTGAAGTGATGTTTATATTCACTTTGTAGAAGAATTTATCTTGTAGTTCATGAAAAATTAAAAGAAATATATTATCATGTCAATAGGAAAGATTTTTTTTTGGTAGATATAGCCAATATCACTTTCAGTTATTAAAACTTTAACACAATGAGATGGTTTATTCTCCTTTGTTTTCATGTTCTGATTTTACTTTTCTCAGTATATACTGTAGAGTCACATGGGGTATTGGTTTTTTGAACAATGGGGAACAGAGATTCTAGGTGAACAGTGTGATGCTTCAATTTCTCTATATCAATATAGAGATATCGTTAGAGAACAATGTCCTTGAGAAATTCTTTTCTCAAAGCACTGCAGACAAATGAGATTAATGGCTATAAAAAGGTGCAGTAGACCCTCCTGTCTCATCTGCTGCTCCCCTCAGCAGTGCATTTCAGTAGATACACTCTGTTCTGCTCCCCACTCTGTCTGTGGTAAATCCTCTCACCTTCACACCTCTGGCCTACGCCCCAGCTCTTGTATGCATAAATGAACTAAATCTTTTTAAAAAATGACCAGTGGAACAGGTTAAAATGCAGATTCCTAGAAATGTCCCTGGACAATTCTATTTCTCTAGTGAGAGGTGGAGCCAGAAATCTGAGTTTCGTATTGTGGATGAAGCAGATATATGTAATCTTTGGGCCATATTATGAGAAATTCAGCTTAGATCTTCTCCTACCAATCCTTACTAGCTAAAGCCAGAAAGGTTAAAAAGGTAGATAGGTAGATATCTTATCCTGTTCCCCATCTGGAAAAAGCAGTTGAAGTGGCCAAGAGACAGTGTATGGGTTCATGAATAATTAGAATTGATGTCATTTCTTGGGCAATATCAGCTAATTCTTTATTTGCATTGGAGCTGGAAGACATGTAAGAATAGAAATGGAATGTTATCACTTTTCACCAGTCAGTTTTTACCCAAATAAGGCATGGATTGAATTTTCTTGCTTGATCCTATTTTGGGATCCATGTGTATGCTTTCCTACCATGGTTACCAAAGCAGTGCATTTAAAACTGGCTCATATTGCTGTCCTAAGTATGAGTTTATAATATAAATTGGTTTTAGTTCTGTGTTTGCAAAGATACAATCACATATTTCCTTAATTCTTCATTTATTTATTCAAGAAGTGTCTATTGAATATCTTGTAGTAGGAAGGTGTTGTTCTAGAAACCGTCATCAACCAGTGATATATCCATTAGTCTTACTGATAATCCAGCCCTTCATTTGATGCCCCCTCATTTTCGAAAAGTGTTGTAGGACTCCAGGATACTTCCATTGCCCATAATCCTCTCTTAAGATGGAACTTCACCTAAACCACCCAAAAACCTTTCTTCTGATCTTAAAATTTTCAAGAGATGAAGACTCTTTAGTACAATTTACAATATGACAATTTCCTCATCTCTGTCTTCTATCTTATCGTAATCCACATGGCTGCAATTAAAGACAACTTTTTCTTTTTCATCAGCAATAAAGATGGAGGACAGTGTATCACCTTTCAAACAGATTATGTACCACCATTTATTATTATCCAGCAGATATAATTTATGTCCTTGGAAATCTAATAGTAATTTTTTGAAAGCCCAGTGTCAAACTCTTGGACACATGTTTATCTTATCTGTCAATGCCAGCCTCTTAAAAGAGTCTGACTGTACTTGGCACCTCTTACTTTCCATGTATATTTGTGCAGAGAGATCTCTCTGTAGGTCACTTAGAGATTAACAGCTCATAAAGATCCCTTGGGTTAGGCTGATATCTCCTTGTAGCTTAGTCTCTGCACCCTTATCATTGTCTCCTTGAAGCTTACATAGTTTGACTTTATAAACATTCTCTAAGAAGTGAATTTTTTCACAAAAAATCATAGAATATACACCAGGATGGTCAAGCTGACTATATATTACTATTTTATATTATGTCTTTATTTTTTATGAGTATTATTACCATTTTCTCTTAGTTGTGTTAGAGCAGGTTTCTCAGCAGTAGCACTATTGACATTTTGTTCTAGATAAATCTTGGTTGGCATGGAGGGCTGTGCAATGTACAAAGCTTAGCAGCATTCCTGCCCTCTACCTACTAGAAGCCAGTAACGCCTTCCCATTGTGATAGTCACAGTGTCTCCAGACATTGCCAGAATGTCTTCTCCAGGACAAAATCCCTTCTGATTGAGAATCACTGTTTTAGAGTATGTGGCATGACCTGGTTAGACTTAAGGATATCTGAAAAAGAACTGTGCCAATATCTTACAATATTCCCTCTCCATCTTAGAAAAAGTATGACTCAATGCTCTGAAAATATAGTTACACAAGGATAACATACTTCTAAACATTTTTAGTTCTACTAAATATTTAGGATGAAGTTGCGAAGTACAATAGCCTCTTGATTCCTCATTATGACGTTTATAATAAGCCAAGAACATGATTATTAAATTCAGGCCCTATGTTATAAAATAAATTATATATGCTATGTAGAATTCATGAAATAGAATCTGTTCTGTTTCACGTGCTGACTAAGCTGCACATGTTGAAAGTAAATACTGTGTAGAACTTGTATAACTCCTAGGCAAAAAGGTACAAATACAGTGTAATGAAAACTTAAAGGAGCACCTCTATACTATTAGGGAGAAATTTTTTATCATTACACATGAGAAAACTCACCATCATTAAATGTATAGTAAAATTGGTAATTAATGATTTTCATTCTCTTATATCAGTAAAATACTATTCATTTCTAGATATGTTTTGCAAAAGATAACCCATCATACCTGGGTGAGGCATGAGCCAGCTATGAAGACAGCATGGCATCCATATTTATGGTTGAAGAATATAGCTCTGAGAAACAGAGTTCCCTAAGGTAGTCATTTTTTAGTTATAGTCAAGTTCCAACAACTTTTCTTTAGGGAGACTTTATAGATGCCACACAAACACAATGATATTTTTTTTTATCCTTGCTTTAATTTGTTGTTACATGTTTCTGTTTCTGTGAGGTCCATTAAAGTCACAAAATCTGCTTGTCAGCATGATTGTCAAAGACTTACCCTTGTTGACTTAAGACACCACCTAGTTTGAAGATATAATTCACCCTTTGGGGTTTATTTTGTGAGAACGACCTATTGTACATTCCGCAATCTGTAGAATTAGCTCGCCTGTGGTTTTGAAAAAAAGAATAAACAGAGAACTCTTGCCCTGTGGTTTTATTTAATGTTTAGAAAAGTTCAAGTTTAATCTACTAATTTAGAATGTATACATTTGACTAGCTATATTTATGAAATTACAATTCTTTACCAGCAATTTAAAACTCTAAAATGTTATGTGTGGGTTTTACTGTTCAGGGTCAGACATGTGGGCAGTTAGTACCAAACAAGGGTCAAAAATGTCTAGAAAATGATGCAAAAAAAGAATTTTTACTTAATCTTAGGAGTGCTTGAACCTGTAGGTACTTTTTAAAAATTCTTTCCCATCTAGTTAATTGCTAAAGGAGTGTTTTAGATGAACAGTTCTCTGAGTATGATGCATGCAACCACAAATTACCTTCACCTGGAAACTTGTTAGAAATGAAAATTTCTGGGCCCAACACCAGAAACTCTGAGCGTGAGGTCCAGAAATTTGTATTTTCCCAAGCTCTTCAGGTAATTCCAATGCATGTTAAAATTTGAGAATCTTTGCTTCAGAATATTATAAGCATATTAGCATTTTTTCCTGCCTGATTTGATGGTGATTGTCTCTGATGCCATAAATAGCAGATGATTTTTCTTTACCAAGGAAATATTTGCTTAGAAACTGCTTCATCTCCTGCATTTGCTGTCATGTTTTTAAAAGGTACACTTGAATAATTAGTCTTAACTGAGTTCTGTTTCAACTTTATAAAAAATTTAAAATATCACCACTCTTTTATTCTTGCTATAGTTATTCTACTATAGTTTTGGGCCAAAAGGTTATGAGCATAATTATCAAAATAAAAGTTACGTATCCTTAAGTTGACAACTAGTTTACAAATAACATTTACCAAGTCACAGGTAATATATCTTCCTTTGAGATAATAATAATAATGTTAATAATAATAATAATAATGCTTGCATTATGTCTCTAATTACTCTGCTACCTTCATACCAGCAGAAAGGTTCTCAGTTGTAAAGGAAAATCTTGGTCCCTGAGACCCACCTTATTTGCTGCTTGTCTGAAATTTGAGATTAGATTCTGTCTGTGTATTCCAGTTAACCAAAAGCTCCATATTGTTATTTCATGCACATGTATAAATAGTTTTAATGCCATCCTTTTGAACGGCTCATTTAAGAAGGCTCTTTTAGTCTCTCGCTTGTTATTTTTACTACTCAATTAGGCAGAGGTTTGCTGTTTTTTTTTTTTCCATAGTACAAACTTAAAAATATGGAAGTATTTATAAGCTCAGGTCAAACTAACTGGTTAATTTGGTTCTAAATATGAATCCTGATCAACATTGCTTGCAAATTCACAATTTGAGCTCCCATTGAGCTATGTAGGAAAAAAAAAAAGTATTATTAAAGCCTTTTAAAGCCTCAAAGATTTGTTTAAAGGCGACATCCACTAAAAACTGGAAGACAATGTTATGGGAAGTAAGAACCTTATGTGTTTATTTAAGGGAACTTTATAAATAGGTGCTACTATGGTTTTACTCTACAGATGTATAGAATTTGACCTTAAAAATTTTAAGTTAGAGGGCCTCCCCGGTGGCGCAGCGGTTGAGCGCTGGGTTGCGAAGCTGCCCGCAGCCTCTGCAGCACCGGTTCGATCCTCGGCTGCTCCCTGGCCGGAGGAGGGTCCCACAAGGCGCGCAGACCTCTCCTGCCGCCCGCTGCTCCCCTCAGCAGTGTACCTCGGTCCTTCTGCCTGCTCTGCTCCCCGCTCTGGCTCTGGTGAATTCTCTCACCCTCCCACGCTTCTGACTGTACCCAGTGCTTGTATAAACCAAACAAACAAACAAATAAATAAAGCATGCCTCTATTAAAAAAAAAATTAAATTAAAAAAAAAAATTTAAGTTAGAAAAACCTCATTTATGCATAAAGACAAGCATATGAATATACAGAAGGGCCTCACTTTTCCTATTTAAATATGTCCCTAAATTGTCAAGTGAAAACAGTGTTTATAAATCGAATCATAGTTTTCAGTTGACTCATTATCTCAGGAGTGCTGTTTCCTCCTTTTCGTTAGCCTAAATAGAATATGACTACTAAAATACCTATCTCCAATCAAATTAGTGAATTACAAGTTTAGCATCAAATTAGTGAATTACAAGTTAAGTAGCTGGTACTTAAAGCACCACTTTTAAAGAAGGAATCCAGAGGGCCTCCCTGGTGGCACAGCAGGTTGAACGCAGTGCTGTGAAGCTGTCCGCAGCTTCTGCAGTGGGGGTTCAATTCATAACCGGCCAGGCAGATATCCACATGGCACCACAGACCTCTCCTGTCTCGCCCGCTGCTCCCCTCTAGCAGTGTCTTCAGTCCATCTGCCTGTTCTGAAGCTCCCCGCTCTGTCTCTGGCGAATTCTCTCACCCTCCTGCGCCTCTGGCCTGTACCCTAGTTCTTGTATAAATAAAATAAAAATCTTAAAAAAAAAAAGAATGAATCCAGAAATTATTTTGTAGAGAGGAAATTCATTCCCTCTCCATCTCTCTAGCTTTATATTTTTCTTTCAAGTTTGTTGAATTGTAGCACACTTTAAATCATGTATGTGTGGTTGAAGATCTCAGCTGATCCTCAAAACTAAATCCCCTAAAGCAGTGGTTTACAACCCTGGCTACTCAATTGAATCGCAAAAGGAGCTTTTACAAGTATTGATGCCTGGACATAACCCTGATCAATGGAATTATAGTCACTGACCATGGGATTGCTTTTAAAGTGATTAAGGTGATTCGGCTGTGCAGCCAGAGTTGATAACCATGTACCTAAGGAGGACATTAATATTTTGAACAGCTTATTAAAATTTGTAATGTGGCTATAAATTAAAGAGAGAATTTTACACCAAGACTGCTGGTGTTTTGTGTCTTTCCTTATTCTTTAAGAATTCATTTAAGGAAATGAATTTAAGGAAAAATGAGTTTTACCTTATAGCAGGGTCTTTTTATACATCTATTGCCCACTTGAGACTATGCTTTTTCTAAACACTTGTAATTTCTCAAAATTGTAAGTCAATCAAAGTCCCTTTTCCTTTTTGTCTTAGAACCAAAAATGTTGATATTCCTTCCTGTCTTATCACCAAGACCCCAATCCTCCATGTCAGCACAGCTCTACGATGTGGGCAAATAACATCTCATAACCGTTTTCCAACTCTCATGAGGAAACTAAGCACCTTTCCTCTAACTGATATGTTTCTGAAGTTTTCTTCAGCCACCTCAGTAGTCCATCATTTTTGTCTGTCATCTGAGCGTCAGAGCTACGCATGTTGACAACCTCTTCCTAAGTGGTCAAATAAAAGACATTGCTTATGTCTTTTATTCACTAGGCTTTTTCTCTGGAGAACTCCACCAGCAGGGAAGAAGGTGGTTACTTTTTCATAAAACGTAACATACTCCCAAGTTGGATTTTAATGGATATCTTAGCTCCGGGTTAGAGTCTTTGGCATAAAAGTCACTACTTTTAATATAGAGGGTCATGAGTTTAGTCACTGGACGAGTTAATCAAATGGCTGCTGTAGTTCAAAAGTACATCTGCATTTGGGTAAAATATGATTCATGTTAGAGAGCTAAAGTTGACATTTGTTTCCCCCAGGTAGTAAAATAGCTTTTAATGAAATAAACGTGTACCTTTCTGCAGAAAACTACATAAAGCCCATAGCATAGTTGTATTTCCTTGCTGTTAGTGGCAGGAAATCTTTGACCTGCTTCATTTTTTTTTTTCAGTCTAAAGTAGTTAACCTGTTGAGCTGATTAGCAGGACAATTTAGTCATTGTCAGCACCACAAATGAAAAGGACAGAAAAATCACAGTCAGTTGTACTTATTTGTACATCAACATCACTGATTATGATAGCATTTCAAGGGCCACTACTCAGAAATACCTTTGACCCAGCTTCCCTATTTTATAGCCCTCTGTAGTTTTCCCCATATAGGGCCAAAACAAGTCCTACTCATGTCTATATTTTTATCACTTGTAACTACAGTATCACACCTTTATTTTTAACACACACACACTTTTTAAAATTTAAGTAATTAAAAAAAATTATTACCCATTGGGCTAAAGTTCAAAATATGATATCTATTCCTATGGATCATTACAATCACTTGGTGTAGAATTTCTTAAAAATTTTAATAAAACTCACTGGAGAGTTGGAATTTTTAAAAGAATTATTTATTTATGCATATAGGATCAGGGTACAGGCCAGAGGTGGGGAGTGGGTGTGTGAGAGGATTCACCAGAGATAGAGGGGGGAACTGAACAGACAGATTGACTGAAATACACTGCTGAGGAGAGCAACAGGCGAGTCAGGAGAGGTCTGCTGCACCATATGGGTAGCTCCCTGGCCTGGGATCAAACTCGTGCTGCAGTAGCTGCGGACAGGTTCATAGGTTGCATCTTAACCTCTTGCACGACCAGGGAGGCCCGGTATTGTCAGTGTTTTTTCATTTGCTTTTCTGAGTTGCTTTCTTTGTTTTAGCCATAGTGGTATATCCTTGTGGTTTTAATTTACATATCCCTGATAACTAATGATAGTGAGCATCTTTTTATGTGCTTATTTTCTGTGAATACTCTTTAATGATGTATCTGTTAGGTATTTGTCTTTTTTTTGTTTTTCAAATTGTGTTATTTGTTTTCTTATTCTTGAATTTTGTCATGCACTTGTATATTCTGAATAGAAATATTTTGTGCAAAGATTTTCCCTCCCCGTCTATAGCTTGCCTTTTTCTTAACAGAGGAGAAGGTTTTAGTTTTGAAGAAGCCCAATGTATCAAATTTTCTTTCATGGATTGTGCTTTGACATTAAAACTAAGTACTCTTTCCTGAACCCATGGTCACAAAGATGTTCTCCTATTTCGAACTGGAATATATTTTAAGTATTCCTATACATTTCAGAGCTGTTGGGGTGGAGGAGGCAATGAAGAAGAAAGATACTCGTTATATATTTCCCTGAACATCCCTTAGCTAAATTAAAAGTTTGATTTGATATTGAAATATAGTTTCAAATCTGAATTTAATATGTTTCCATTATAGCTTTCAGACATTATGGGAATAAGAACATCACATTATGGTATGAGGATACTTGAAATTAATGGAGTATGTTTTTATTATCAAAGGAAATCTATCCAACACATAGCTTAATACATGGGCAGATGCCATTCTGGTTGCAAAATAAATTTCTAAAACCTAGATTGTTCCCTTATACATATCCAAAATATTAGCATTTGTAGAAAATAATTATGTTGCACATTGATAATTAATAATAAATTGCTAAGAAAATGGTTATATTTTGAAAACTCTTGGAACATGCCAGTTTTTCCAGAATCTTAGTGTTTTCTCTTTCTATTTGCATTGTTCCTAATCTCTGTTCCTCTTTCTAATTCTAATTTGCCTTCATGTCCTTTTTGCCCTGGAATTCCTTTTTCTTCCTGCTTTTCTCTCTAGTCTCCATCTATTTCACTCTTAAATCCCTTAAATCATTAAAATGTGAAATGATTCTTTTCTCTAGATAGTACTTACTAAATGAGCTCTATTTTTCCTCTTGTCGTTTCAACTTTTAAAGTTTACTTTTACATTTTTATTTTTGACCTCTGACTCAGAATTTTTTTTAATTGTATTATTTTTGTTGAGGTAATACAGGTTTACAACACTACATGTAATTAAGAGTTACAGGTTCAGGGCCTCCCCTGGTGGCACAGCACTTGAGCGCTGGGCTGCGAGGCTGCCCACAGCCTCTGCAGCTCCAGTTCGTTCCCCGGCCACCGGCGAGGGTCCCACAAAAAAAAAAAAAAGAGTTACAGGTTCACACCTTCAGATGCATGCACACCACAAAGCACCCATAATGCTTCACCATAGACCATTATGTCCCACCCACTTTGCTCCGCTCCTCCACCCTCCCTCTCTTGCAACCTCAATTTTTTTTTTTTTGAGGTAACATTGGTTTACAATACTACGCTACATATGATTTAAAGGTATAGGTTCACACCTTTCAATGGTATGTTATTTTACAACCCCCACCACCAGGGTACCTGTGGTTTTCCACCGTAGTCCATTATACTCTCCCCTCATTTTCCTTTCACCCCTGCGCCCTTCCTAACTAGTAGCTTCATTTCTACAGTCAGATATCTAGGGATTGTTATTGGTTTGGTTTCATTTGATCCTTTGTTTTGTTTTTCTGTATAGGTGAAACCATCCAAGATTTGTCTTTCTCCTTCTAACTTACTTTGCTTAGTATAACAAAACAAAAAGGGATCCCCTTTAGTTCCATCCAGGTAGTCTCAAATGTGATAGCCTCAATTCTACAGTCAGATTTCTAGGGATTGTTTTTGGTTTGGCTTTACCTGATCCTTTGTTTTGTTTCTTTATATTCCACTTATGAGTGAAATCATCCATTATTTATATTTCTCCTTGACTTATTTTGCTTAGCCTAGTCTCTTTCAGTTCACTCATGTTGTCATTAGTGGCAAGATTTTTTTCTTTTTTTATACTGAGTAGTATTCCATTGTGTGTGTGTGTGTATATATATTTTTATATTGAGTAGTATTCCATTGTGTGTGTGTGTATAAAATCCACTCATCTGTTGTTGGACACAGGCTGTTTCCATTACTTGGCTATTGTAAATAGTGTTGCAGTGAACATAGGAGTGCATATATCCCTTTGAATTAGTGTTTTTGCATTCTTCAGGTAGATACATAGGAATGGAATTGCTGGATCATATGGCATATCTATTTTCATTAATTTGAGAAACATCCATACTGTTTTCCACAGGGACTGGACCTGTCAACATTCCCACCAGTGGTGTACAAGGATTCCCTTTTTCTCCATACCCTTGCAAACACTTAATGTTTCTGGTCCTTTTGATTTGAGCCAGTCTCATAGATTGTATCTCACTGTAGTTTTGATTTGCATTTTCCTGATAGTAAGTGATAATGAGCATTTTTTATTTCATGGCCATCTGCATGTCTTCTATGGAGAAGTGTCTGTTTAGATTATTTGTTTTGTTTTTGTTCATTTGTATTGTGAGTTCTTTGTATATTTTGTATATTAACCCTTTGTCAGCTATATGATGAGCAAATTTCTTTTTCCATTCACTAGAGTGGCTTTTCATTTTAATTACATTTTTTTTCACTGCATAGAAGCTTTTTAGTTTGATATGGTCCCTTTCATTTATTTTTTATTTTGTTTTTTTCCTTGCCAATGGAATCCCCAAAGACATCTCTGAAATCAGTGTCTCAAAGTGTTTTTGCCTGTGTTTTCTTTGATGTATTTTTAGTTTTCAGCTCTTACAATCAATTCTATAATCCATTTTGAGTTAATTTTTGTGAAAGGTGTGAAATAGTGGTCTAGTTTCATTATTTTGCATATGGCTATCCAGCTTTTCTAACACCTTCACCTGAAGAGACTCCTCTCTCTATTGTATATTCCTGGAATTTTTAAAAACACCATCTGAGTCAATGTTCACATATGTGTGTGAATCAGTCATGTGGACACTCTCCTGAGAGAAAGTATCCTTAGATAAAATAAGGAAGTTTTGCATCTCTGCTCTGTAAAGCACAAATATTTGAAAACATCACAGAGGATCATTTTACCATTTCCCTGCCAGTCGAGCATCCCAGATTAAAATTTTATCTAATATAATTAGTATTGTCATCTAAGCATGGTTATTAAGTTAATACATTCCAATAATTAATCCTTTTTCCGGAAGCTTAAAGAAATTTAGTAATTGTATTACTTTCCAGTTTTCTGACTTTATTTGTCCTACAGGAATTATTTTATTTTCAATCTTCAGTTGCATTTTCCTAGTACTGCTATATGCATATCCACAAGCTAACCCCTCCAGAAAATTTACCTGGCTTTTTAATTAATTCCTACTTAATAATGGCTAATTTCTTTTTTTTTTTAAGATTTATTTATTTATACAAGAACTGGGGTACAGACCAGAGGTGTGGGAGGGTGAGAGAATTCACCAGAGACAGCAGGAAGCAGAACAGGCAGAAGGACTGAAGCCATGCTGAGGGGAGCAGCGGGCAAGACAGGAGAGGTCTTCCACGCCATGTGGGAATCTCCCTGGCCAGTCTGGAATCAAACCCATGCTGCAGAGGCTGTGGGCAGCTTCACAGCACAGCACTCAACCCACTGCGCCTCCGGGGAGGCCCAGTAATGGCTAATTTCTTGAAAATTAAATGTTTTCCTTAATATTCCTAGCTTTATACAAATAATGAATTAACTTAATTAAAAGCTTTAAAGAGATATGAAAATTTCCTGCATTCACCTACAGGTCAAAGCCTTATGTCAAACAAAAGCATATGAAGGAAAAACATTTCTAAAATAATCATGCTTTAGTTTAATAAGTAGAATTAAGCATTCTTGCTTATGATTGCATATATTAGTCATAACTGAATCATTTTATTGCTATCTTGTCTTTGAGGGAAAGATACCTTTCTATGGAAGTAGTATATACCCTCTTATTTGTTGTTAACTGCAGCCCAAAAATTTTATGTACAATAAGATGTTTTGAAAATGAGACCACAACCATAATTTTATTACAGTGTATTTTTTAAATTGTTATATTTTATTATTGTTGTTGTTGGTCTCCTGCTTTGCTTAATTTATAAATTAAATTTTATCATAAGTATGTGCATATAGGAAAAAATATAGTACATATAGGATCCATTCTCTCCAAGGTTTCAGACATCCTTGGGCAGGTCTTGGATTGTATCACCTAATGATAAGGAGGGCCTACTGCAATATAAATATCAAGGTCTTAGAGGCTTATGTAAAGTAAGAATTCTTTGTTCCTTAGTAATCTGGAAGCAAAGGTAACTCTTCTCTTATCCAGTGGATAACTGAGGAAAATTTGAACCAGCTTTTTTTACGTAATATGTGCAATAGAAACAGCTTTGTTGTAGTCTACATTGTTTTATTTACTATGCAACAAGTCTTTCATTTTATATTTTCTCAAATGTGAAATGTAGGAAATGAATAAAATGACCTCTGATTTCTCCTCTAGTTCAAAACAAAATTTGAGGAGAGTGGAAGTCATACACTTATGTTCCCTATCCCACCAGCCAATTTTCTCATAAAGATAGGTATAGTCACAGAAACCATTATTCACATTTTCTCAGAGCTCTGTGCTCTACTATTGTTCCATCTTTGTGGTTGCCCCTACTGAGTTCCTTTCAGGGAGAACTTGCTCCAGGCAGTGGCTCCCTGGACAATGAAGCACTCTGCCTTTACTATAAAGCCCCAGGCATCTTTGTGGGCTTGGGTCCACTGTGCAGCTGTTTGCTATTGTTTTCTCCCAGATTCAAACTTAATGTCCTGCTCTTCTAAGTCTTTAAGATAGTCGAGGGAACATTAGCTCACTGAAAATAATTGAAAACACCTTTGGAAAAGTGCAACTGGGAATACAGGCATGAGATTCAGTCATGCTGATCGTGGTTTTTCAGGGAAGAGGTTATTTCTCTACCATGTAACATTTTCTAATAAATTTGGAGAAAGCATTTCCACCTCAGATTTTCTGAGTCATTGACTTTCAGAGCAAGACGAGGCCATAAAGATGCATGACTTGTCCAGGGCCTACAAGATGATCGTTTGTGAAGCTGCCCCAGACCCCCTTCCAGCACTGCTTCTCTGCACTACTAGATTCAGCATTTCCAAAGCTATTGCACACCATCCAGGACTTGCAGTCATCTCTCTCACAGTGCCCACTGCCTATCCTGCCTTACTCTGAGCATGACTTTTGTCAAGAGGAAGAATGGGATATACATAATTAGAACCTACAGCCTAAGAAAAACTCCAAAGAACTGCACAAGTTGTCTCACCACCACTCTCCAAGGAGGTCTTTGCAGGTGTGCCAGTGCTGGCAGGTCAGGCTTTTCCCAGGAATGTGGTGTTTCCATTCTACCCCAGGGCTTGCCTGCTTCATTCTGTTCCATGTAGCCCAAAGTGTATTTTAAGAAAACTTGAACCTAGAGTAGAGGTTAAATATTTGCAAAGCACCTTGGATTTATAAAGTAAACCCAAAGTAATTTTAACCCAAGGTCATTTTGAAAATGTCATTCTTGGAACCCTACCTTTAAGGAGCGTGGGCAAACTGTTGTGAGGGTGGTATGTGTGTGTCCTCTTCCTCCCAAACAAGTTGTTTTAATGAATGAACTTTATGAAATCTGACTGGAAAGACCTCATGCTTTGTAAGAGAAGAAGCACAGTGTGGGAAACTATGTAGCAAGGAAAGAGCATCCAGTTTTAAATATACTTAGCAGCACACAGTTTCTACTACATTTCCAAGCAGAGTAAATTATTCTGTCAGGAGAAGTATAAACATGTTCTGATTTAAGTGCCTGACATATGTTTAATAAACATACTGGCTCCTCAATTTTCCAGATAATCCTTCTATTTGAACCTGCTTGAGCGTTCCAAATTCCTGTTTCTGATATCTCTGGATGATATTAAAACTGATATTAGAAAACTAACAATTTTCTATCAGTATCATTAGACGCAACCTGATCTCTTGGTAGATATTTTTTGACATTTTCTTAAGACAGAATTCTTTGTTCAGTATCTTCCCTAATGAATCAGAAGTTCATTGTTCTGATTCCATGTCAGGCCTGAGTAAACATTAATTGAAATTCTAAGGACAACATAACTTGGTGGTGAAGAGCTCAGGTTCTGGGGTCAAATTCACAGGTTAGAATCCTTTTTTTTTTTTTTTTTTTGCGTAGAAGAACTGGGGTGTAGGCCAGAGGAGTGAGGTTTTGTGAAAAGAGTCTCCAGAGACAGAGTGGGGAGCAGAACAGGAAGATTTACTGAAATTTACAGTGAAGATTTACTGAAAATTACTGAAGATTTACACTGCTTAAGAGGAGCAGCAGGTGAGACAGGAGAGGTCTGCTGTGCTAACACTCCCTGGCCAGGGATCTAACTATAGGCCTTTGTGGTGATAATGGTGATACTTAAACCCTAGGGACCCCCTAGGTTAGAACAGCTGTGTGTTCTAGGGCAAATTGCTTTACCTCCCTGGGCCTCATTTATGCCACATCTGTAAAATGGGGATGAAAATATTATATCTACCTCATAGGGTAGTTATGAACAGTGGTCTTTTAAAATGTATTCTCAAAATAATTTAGAAATACTGTATGACTTCCTCATACATTTTTAAGTTGAAATGTGAAACTTTTCATCATGGGTTTCAAAGTTTATTTTTTATAATAAGAGGTAGAAAGAGTAAATATTGTATAACATAAAGATCAGAATTGGTAGTGGTTCAAATAGTTGACATTATAAGAAGCGGGCTTAAGTGGAGCCAGTTTAAAATGAGGCCAGAGATACCACAGTAGAAAAACCACTTGTTTAGTTTTGTTTGGACTGGACCAAACAGCAATTGTTTCATGAACCACTGTCTGAGAATCATCAGGAGAAAAGACGTCCTGATCACGAGGACTAAAGATTGTGGATTTGTTACTGGAGGATAGAATCAGTAGCCAATTATGTCTAGCCAGGAATAGTTTACGCTGTTTAACACTAATCAATTCCTATCCTTAACCACTTACCTCATCTTCCTCTTTTCCTTCTATCAACTCCCAACTTTTATCCCTCCTTGGGGGCATGTTTTGGGTGTTCTGTCTGAATCTGTGTACCCCAAATTGCAGTCCTCTGATCCCAAATTGCACTTTGCCTTTTTAATGGCCACCTGAATTTTTCGGTTAACAGCTTGACTTTAGAAAATAAGTTTTACCTGTCTTTTTGACTAGCTCATTGATAATTAGAACGATATCATGGGGAAACGTTATCCATGTTTTGGGTGTATATTTTGAGTAAGTTAGCATTCCCAGAAAACACAAAAATAACATGTGAAAGAGTTGGCACTTATTCTACTCTGTCATTGTAAGAATTTAGAACTGAATTCAGTGTTTAGATCTCACATAAAAGACAGAAAAGATGGGACCCTTGCCAGTTGAAAATGTCCTCATAAAAGCACATGTTCCTGGGCCTCCCCGGTGGCGCAGCGGTTGAGCGCTGGGTTGCGAAGCTGCCCGCAGCCTCTGCAGCGCTGGTTCAATCCCCGGCTGCTCCCCGGCCACCGAAGGAGGGTCCCACATGGCGCGCAGACCTCTCCTGCCGCCCGCTGCTCCCCTCAGCAGTGTACTTCGGTCCTTCTGCCTGCTCTGCTCCCCGCTCTGGCTCTGGTGAATTCTCTCACCCTCCTGCGCTTCTGACTGTACCCAGTGCTTGTATAAATAAATAAATAAATCTTAAAAAAAAAAAAAAAACACATGTTCCTGAAACTGGTAGTAATTCTAATCATAACATGTTTTTGCTTCCAGGAAGAATGTATTCCCCAAAGATAACATAGTATAAGACAGTGAACCATATTAAGATTTTTCTTGGGTAAGCCATATTGATATTGCCTTTTAGTAAAATGAAAGGGGTGAGATGGAATGCAGGAAATCTAATGCAGTCAAGTACTCTGGCATGTGCACATCTTGCAAAATGTTTGCATACCCAGCACACATATGCCAGTTTGAAGACCACGAGTCTTCATGACTCAGGATGATTAAATGAGTCAATACAAGTAAATTCTTAGAACAATACCTGGGTATCTAATAAGCACAGAGCAAAAAGTAAGCTGATACTACTTGTATTTTTTGGGTCCCCCTTTAGAAAGAATGCATACCTTCTTTGAATTCTTAGTTTGACCTCAGGGCTTTCCTTCTGCATTCAGCATCGTATGGAATTAATTGAACAAGCATCAGAAAAATCTGTTACCTCAGTATTAGAATCACTGTTTCATTCTTCTCATGAGACAAACTTCACTGTTGAAACTTTGGTGAAACTGTTGGAACTTTCTGGTCAAATTCCATTTAGGTTAGCCATAAATGTGTTTTTCTTCTGGATATACGTAATTCTATATATGGACCCAGCCTGATGCTAATGAACTGTCCCATAAGTTGGGAATCTGTGTGATTTCATTAGTACCTTAGGAAAGTAGAAGTTACTGGAGAACTGAAGAATTAGAATATAGAATGGAAAGCACAATGATAGTACATGCTCCATTGCTATTTGAAAAACCTAGTAAAATGAGAATAGCAACAAGACTATTGGTTAGTGACTATTTTCATTCTTGATTGTGCTGTTGTTTTTTTGTTGCCAAGCCATTGGCCTCTTCCATGCAGATTGTATGTAACGCAACAGCTAAAAGCCCACCTGTGTATCCTTCAGGAATTAGCAGATTCACGCTGATGATGGGTAAGAAAAGTAAAGTAGCATGTGTGATGAGATGCTTTAGTCATAGGAGATATTGAGATCAAATGGAACAAGCACTGTCTTTGTTTTTATTATTTTTTTTATTTTATGTATTTTGTGTGTGTGTGTGTGGGACCCTCGCCGGTGGCTGGGAATCGAACTGGCACTGCAGAGGCTGTGGGCAGCCTTGCAACCCAGCACTCAACCACCGCGCCACCAGGGGAGGCCCTGTCTTTTTTTTTAAAGTGAAAAAAAATCTGCATTTCACTCCTAGCTCTACCATTTAATCACCTCTTTGGCTTTAGGAAAGTTACTAAAACTACAAAAATTACTAAAAATTACTAAATTACAAAAATTACTAAAACTACAAATAAACTAATATGGTAGTTTTGTATATATGTGTGTGTGTGTAATTCTTAAAATCAGAATAAATGGGTTACTATATTTAAGTACTCAGCCTAATTCCTAGCATATAACAAGCACTCAGTCAATGTTAACTATTATTGTCATTTATTTTTGTTAATGAATTTTGGCTTTTAATGCATGTAAATATCAAAACATGCAAAGGGAACTTTCCTGTAGTGTTGATATTTTTGTGACTACAACCCTGAAAACTGAGTATCTGTCAGCATCTACCACAGCCATACCTGCCTAGAGAATGTTTAGATTTTTCAGAAATCACTGCCTTTTTCACAGAGATGAAATTTGCCATGAAAAAAAAACCATTAATTATAATACATTTTGTTGTTGTTGTTAAGATTTATTTATTTATTCATACAAGGACCGGGATACAGGCCAGATTCGCAGGCCGGTGAGAGGATTCACCAGAGACAGAGCGTGAAGCAGAATAGGCAGACTGAAGAAATACACTGCTGAGGGGAGCAGCGGGCAAGACAGGAGAGATCTGCTCGCCATGTGGGACCCTCGCCGCCCGGCTGGGATTGAACTGGCGCTGCAGGGGCTGTGAACAGCTTCACAGTGCGGTCGGTGCTCAACCGCCTGTGCCACCAAGGGAGGCCCTATAATGCCTTTTTAAAAATGACTTTCTTAATCTAGGAAAACATTATAAAGGTTGCAAATATTCTAGATAAGAAAGATTTTTCATTCACTACCTGAAACTAGATACTTTGCAGTTTGCCATTGTAAATCCATTAAGAGTGTATTCCAGGGTCTCCCTGGTGGCGCAGCGGTTGAGCGCTGGGTTGCGAAGCTGCCTGCGGCCTCTGCGGCGCCAATTCTATCCCCGGCTGCTCCCCGGGCACGGGAGGCGGGTCCCGCATGGCGCGCAGACCTCTCCTGCCGCCCGCTGCTCCCCTCAGCAGTGTACTTCGGTCCTTCTGTCTGCTCTGCTCCCGGCTCTGGCTCTGGTGAATTCTCTCACCCTCCCGCGCTTCTGACTGTACCCAGTGCATGTATAAACAAAACAAATAAATAAATTAAATAAATAAAAAACATGCCTCTATTAAAAAAAAAAACGAACAAAAAAAGAGTGTATTCCAGTTAAGAATTTATTAAATCATGTATGGGATATGGCTTTGAGTGGTTAGGAAGCAGTTTTTTCTTTGCCAATAACAGCACTCTTATTTCTATATTAAAAGTGAGTTTTCGGGGCCTCCCTGGTGGCGCAGGGATTAAAGCCTCAGTGCTATCAAGCTGTTGCTGGCCACTACAGCATAAGTTTGATCCCCTGCCAGAGAGCTAGCTCACATGGCACAGCAGACCTTTCCTGTCTCACCCACTGCTCCCCTCAGCAGTGTTTCAGTAGATCTGCCTATTCTACTCCTCACTCAGTCTCTGGTGAAACCTCTCATCCCTCACACCTCTGACCTACACCCTAGTTCTTGTATGCATAAATAAATAAATCTTTTATAATTAAAAGGGAATTTTCAATTTTTTGTCAATGATCATTTTTCATTGGTAACCCAGAGGGATTTTGAATTGTCATTTTGTGGGCTTTATTAGAAAGTTAAATCCAGGATTGAATTAATCAGAGAGTACAAGATTGGGTTTCTGCATTTTTCAGTTTTGAAATATACTTAATATAGGTAATGGATTGACCATTTATCATGATAGTGTTCACACTGACAGCAATGAAATAAAACATTACATAATTCTTTTAAGAAAATCCTGAGAGCTTAATGTACAGCATGATGGCAGGAGACCCTGATGGCATAAGATGAATAAGCTGCCATCTTTCCAAATTTTCTTTTAAGCTTTTATAAGAAACAAGCATACCAGGGCAGAGAATGTAGGGGAAGTAGAAGGTTGTTCTTATAGCTGGAATAATAGGAGAAGCCCCAACTGGCCTCGAGGTGATATCATTTGTTTGTCATGGTCTAGCTGTGTAACCTTGGATAAATCACTTAATTTTTCTAAGTTTCATGTCCATGTTTACTATAATTCCAGGGGAATTATAATAGTGTTTCTACATTTCTTTCTTTTTTTAAAAAAATAGTTTTATTTGTTTTATGCAAATAAGAACTAGGATGTAAAGTAGAGGTGTGAGGGTTGGAGGTGGGGGTGAGAGGATTCACCAGAGAGAGTGGGGAGCAGAAGAGGCAGACATACTGAGAGGAGCAGCGGGCGAGACTGGCAGGCCAGGGATTGAACTTGTGCTGTCATGGTTGGCAGTAACTTGTAGCACTGTTTTTAACTCCTGTGCCACCAGGGAGGCCTGTGTTTCTACCTTTCTAAAAGATGATTAAGTAACATAATGGATAGAAAAGTATCTTGAAAGCTATAAGAGAGAGAGAGAGAGAGAGAGAGAGAGAGAGAGAGAAAGAAAGAAAGAAAGAAAGAAAACTACAAATGCATCATATTATTCATTCCATAAATATTTATTAAAAGCCCAATGTGTACCAGACTTGTCTTAAGGATAAGAATTTAAAGTCAAAAAAGATATGATTTCTAGTGGTGAGGAAATAGCTGTTCAGTAAGGAGAAACAGACATGTCAACTTGTTAAGTTTAGTAAAGTATCACCAGTGTGCAGAGCTAGAACACTCTTTGTGTAACTATGGTCTGGATTACTGAGGTGGAGTGTGCAAAGTGTTCTGAAGTCAAGAAACTCTAAACCCACATATCGTCATAAAGATCATCCATGTTCCAGTTGAGGCTTCCCACAATGGGAAGGGAATTAGGAAAGAAAGTTTGACCCAGTTGCAAAGTCCTTATTAAATGGTATATGAGGAGAAGAGGACAGCAGGTACTAGGCAAGTGTGGTATGGATAGATGGCTTGAGTATTGGGGGAGAGTGATTTTGATGTCATAATGGAAAGAAATGGCCTGGAAGCAACACTATGGGGCCAGAAGAATGGTGCTACCCTAGGCTTGGCAATGGAATGTGGGAAGCATGGACTGTCTTTTGCAAGACTGGGAGGTTATATGACCTGGAGGAAGGGTTGGACCTACAACCTAGAAATGGACAAGGAGGCATCTGTAAGAAGGATAAGGCTTATGGGTTGTAATAATAGCAATATCTGTCATGTGTTGAACCCTTAGAATGTGCCAGGTCCTGTACTTGGCTACTTTATCCATTTAACTTCACAGGACTCTACAAACAAATTATTATCATCTGTACTCTATAGATGAGGACAAGAGATACAGACAGGCCACAGGCATAATTTAGGGTCACACAGCATGTCCACATTAGAATCATTGAGCCCAGATCTGCCAGCCTGCAAAGCTGTGCTTTTTCAGTGTTTCACGTGTCTTCAAAGAGACTTCGAGGGCACCACAGGAAGCACTCAAAGTGAAGTCACTGAGGAAGGAAAGAAACCAAGGAAGAAGAATTTTATGGGAATGACTAGACAATAGATGAGAGGACTTTTGATCAGAGATGCTTGCATTTTGGCTGAGGGCTGCAGACACCAGGGCTGTAAGGACTGGGGTCACTGATGCTGGTGGAGTCTGAAGCTGGGTGAGGTTAGAGAGAGCCTTTCTACAGATTCAGATGGAGTTCTGTTGTGAGGTTGCCCTGGCGTCTTCTGAAGATAGTTAGCCCAAGCATTTAGCAAAGAGGGGGCCCCCTATCCTGACTCTTCCATTTCTGGGAGAGTGGTCTAAAAAGGCTTATCTTCATGAGGTGTTAGTGGTCATTCTTTTTGTCTGTGTAATGGAGAACGGAGAAGGAAATGTGGCATGGTGCTGGCCTCTCTTTTGCATGAAAGGAGGGAACCAACCAGACTTTGTGATAACTTGGCCACTTTTTACTTGGGGACCTTTGGAACTGTGTAGTACAAATTGGAATGCTCATAAAACTATATTGAAAAGCAAACACATGTATTAGCCTCTCTGGGGTGGTAGTTACCAGTATCCAACACAGCTTTATATAGAGACTGTAGAAGGAAATATTTTTGCTTTCCTTGCCATCCAGGCATGGCTGGTGATCAACTTTTATTTACCAAGGGACAATTAATGCTACAGCTGAAATAGCAACTCCCTATGGTCTAGGAGAGAAAGTAGTGTGCTGATTATCACAGAGACTTCTGGTAGCGAGCTTTGATATTTGGGGTGAGCAACCCCCAATTCAGCAGCCAAGTAAAAGTGATCTCAGGTATGGGGGTTCAGATTAGAAGAAACAAAGGCAGAAGGTGAGCAACTGAAGAAAAGTTATGCCTCTCACAGCCTTACTTTCAGTTAAGTGTTTCCATTAGAATCCTTGATTATGGTGAAAAAACATATGCCCTTCAAATTAATACATGTGCCATTAGATCCTGCCAATCAAACAAGGGCTTGGGTGTTAATAGGATAAATAAATGTCCTCAGAATGGGAATAATAAGGAAAGAGGAGAGGACATAGCCTTTAACCTCTAGTTTGCAAAGGATGCTTGTGGAAGAAATTGGACCCATATTGTAAATGTGATTTCTGCCTCTCCACAAGTATGAGTTTTCTTTTTTTCTTTGAATGACACCAACACTATCTGTGCCTCTCTTGTACCACTTTTTATATTC
The DNA here is from genome assembly GCF_964194135.1 of Talpa europaea. Taxonomy (NCBI): domain Eukaryota; kingdom Metazoa; phylum Chordata; class Mammalia; order Eulipotyphla; family Talpidae; genus Talpa; species Talpa europaea. The sequence continues at coordinate 86,379,139 of NC_140070.1, forward strand.
CACACTGTGTTATAATTTTTCTTACTTCCTCTAACTAATAATTCCTCAATGGCAGGGAGAGTGCCAGAGTCCATTCTGTATCACCCATGACACTTTGCATTCAGTAGCTACTCAGTGTTCAACTGAAATGATAAACACAAGGACATTGTGAGTCCTCTGAATTTCTTAGCTCCATACTTAGCTACACTTCACAAAATCCGCTTTCTACATTTTCTGGGATAGGGGACTAAATTACATTAAAAGTGTCCTATAATACTTAGAGTTAGTAGGAGGGGTTTTTTCTGCTTAGGGAATGTTGCTAAGCCCTCTCATCAAAAATAGCCTTTCCATCACTTCTAAACTCTGCCAGGGTGGAGTAAATTGGCAAGGGCACTTCAAAGGAAAAAACAATGTCATGTCCTGACCATGCTGGTCCAGTGGAGGAGGAAAATGTGTGTGGTTGAAGCTTGGGATGCTAAGTGTTATAAAAATGGAACCAACTATCTGATGGTGGGTGCATAGATATAACTTTTGTGACATTCCTTCCCCAACTTTTGTATATTCCTATGCACGCTGGATCCTAGGCAGCTGGAGTCTTTAAAAGGCAGCTGGTGATTAGAAAGCTCACCACCTAAGCCATGTAGCAGTCCTTTAAGAAGGACACACAGAAATCTTGGAGAAGGCCACAGGTCAGAATGGAAGCATGAACAGTGGGAATGGTGAGAGCTGGCTAGAAAGACATACATGGAACTGTAAGTCCTGAGCAGAACAGGAGATTGGGCAAAGCTTCTCCATTCCAAAGGCTGTTGCTCCTTTAGGGTCTGCCACGCAGGTACTGATATGGAATCAAACCAGTGACAGGATTGTCATTTTAATTTTCGTAAAACCTACTTAAAGTCCTTCTGTGTAACTGGAAATCTAGTGTCCTTAAAGGATTTTTCCTTAAATATCGATTTAGATTTTTCTAAGAAAGTTGGAAACACTGGGCGGGTTACAATCACCATTCTGATTGTGTGGACTGTGAAGAACCAAAATTGGAATGGGGAGATACATATCAGTGCCAGTATGGACTGTATTAGAAGGCCTAGAATGGCTACTTCCATTAGTTATTACAAACTGCCCTCTGGGAAATTTAAATAGGAAAACCTTTTGGTTTAGCCTGACTGATTTTGTAATTAGAGTGTTTGTTCAAATAGCAAATTGTTGCATTGAGATGAATCTGTCTCTTCTCCACTAAAGAAAATAGTCTTTGATGCCTTCCCCCAAAGCAGCCAAACATTCCAGATGGAAAACCATCGAGCTGTTCATCTCTAGATACACATCCACCAGCAGTCCCAGCACCGTGCACTGGTCTGACTCTGTTTCTCTTCCAGTCCCCAGCTACCTACTTCATATTTCTTCATGTCACACAGACTCCTCCCACATGCTTTTGCTCCCCTCTTTCTTGGGGATGGCCATAAACGCCTGCTAATGGGGACCTCTCCATCTGTAACACCAGATCTCTAAAATCTCCCTAGGTTTGATCCTCTTCCTCATCCACCTCTTACAATAGATGAAGGACCCTTTCTTCTACCAGAAGCATGTGTCTGCTTCATGACAACTAGCAGTCAGCAAAACGTACCATTAAAAACATGGTAACTAATGGGAAAACTCCGTAGTAGTCCTAGTTAAGGTAAATTCTAATCCCAGTAGATGAGTTTGATAATTTTGGCTTAAAAACAACCATGTCTTCCCCACTAAGCATAAGGCTCTATTTTATGTAACACTTAAATTTATGTTATGATAAGCCTGATTAGTTTCAATTTCTTGCATTTCCTTTACTGGTTTTATTGGTTTGATAAGATCCCACATTTAAAGTTATGAAAATGTAGAAATTGTGTGTTGAAGTAAACTGAATTATAATGTCTTTTAAAGGGAGTTGTTCTTTGACGCTTGAGATGACTATAAATGTAAACTTAATTTTTCTCCATAGCTCCCTGGATAAAATTATTAAAATGTCATTTCTCTGAAAAAGAAGATCCTGTATCCTGAATGTTGTTTGTATTGTCAATGAATAGCTGGTCATTATGTAAAGATCAACCCCTATTGATAAGAATCAGGAGTACCCCCCCCAAGATTCCTGATAAATTGTTTATTCAGCTGCATGACTGCAAAGATTTTCAATTAGTAGACATGTCCATTTGCACCCTTATTTGCTAGTAAGTCCATAGACTAAGTCACCAAATTGGAGCTCCTAGTCTTCTTCTGAGGAGAGATAGCTGCTCATTTCCCTAAAATGAACATAACTGCTAGGCTAGGCAGGCTATAGTGAAGGTAGCTCTCTCTACCAACCCACCCCCACCACCCGTCATGCCAAGTTTCAGAGTGGGGGCTGCTGGAAGCTTGTTCAAGCTCCTTGACCTCATCCCAAAGCAAGAAACAGAAGACCATGATGACATAGCTGTGGTCACACAAAGTCTGTTAACTACATTGGTTGTCTTTGTTTATTCAAGAACTCTGAGCTTTTTTTTTTTAAAGAAATTTGAACCACATTTTGTTTGAGATACTCCAGAGAGCTGTAGCAATGTGGTTACCATTTTGTAAACTTTTAAACAAAACTGTTAGCAGTTCACAACTTTGTTTAAAGAACAATGACTTGGAGCACAGGCCTGTCTTCTCAAGACTCAGAGGATAATGACCAAGGCAGAGAAGAATTCAGTGCAGAGCTGACTGACCAAAGCCCGCTTTTGCAAAATCTCAGAATCCAAGGTTAGGGTTGAGCTACCTCTTCCCATTTTGCAGAAGTGTCTGTGAATTCGGCTCCACTGCTTTGGTGATTTACGCAAATACTTTCAGCCCACCTCAAGTGGAAGAGAAATTCAGGAAAAATGGACATGAAAACAATCCTCTCTGTTTTTATCCCCTACCCCAGAGACTGAGCAAGAATCATTATTTTCTGTTTAAATTGTTCACTTCCCAGCCATTGCCATCTTTGTTTCTTCTCTTCTGTACCTCTGTAGTCAACACTCTCTGTAACAGCCCAATCCTTACCTGTGATTTCACTGTAATCTCTCTACTAAAATACCTGCCTTTATCCTATCTCTCCTAAACTTTGGATTCCTAGGTTTTTTGTTTTGTTTTGTTTTTGTTTTCTAAAGATTTATTTATTTATGCATACAAGAACTGGGGTACAGGCCAGAGGTGTGGGGGGTGAGAGGATTCACCAGAGACAGAGTGGGGAGCAGAACAGAAATATACTGCTGAAGGGAGCGGTGGGCGAGACAGAAGAGTTCTCGTACTCAAGGGTAGCTCCCTGGCCCGCCAGGGGATGGAATTCATGCTGTAGAGGCTGAGGATCGCTTCATAGTGCTGTGCTTAACCCCTTGCACCACCAGGGAGGCCCTGGATTCCTAGGTTTTGCAAAATTTAAGTTTATAGGAAACGTCTTTATGAGTTTTTTTCCTACTATATAGTTAGCTATATTATTGTTCTTTCGCCTTGTCTTGGAGTGTTCACAAAAACATTTAACAAGAAGTTTTGTTTACGTCTCATAAACATTCTTCTAAAACCATATAAATATCTATGCCAAATCAATTTTTCTAACCTATTCACAAAGCTTATTATCAGATAATGTGTTCTGCTACCAAAGATTAAAATTGAAATAGCCTGTAATTGAAGTTCACCAATAATACTGATTTTGGGGGTGACAACCTTCAATTTCCAAGTACACAAACACGTATAAATTACAGGGGCTTAAACTCATAATACTCTTATTGACACGTTTTTGAAAATTCAGTTTCAGAATGCCTCCAGAAGGCATTTCTTTGGCTTAATTGCAATTCCAACTAACAACTTCAGAACTTAAAAGTAAGATGGTGATTCAATTTTTACTAATTCTGGGGCAAAGGGAAATTTCAGGAAGACTCGGTAATCATTGAAAAGGATAGTTAAAGGGCTGTAAGATTAACCATTTTAACCTAAAACAAAACGTTTCTTATGTACCCTCAGAGCAATACTGACTAGGTATTTCCTGGAGATTAATGGCAGCCTGAGTTAATGGGCTAAGGGAAGGTCATTAATCCTTACACAAAGATAGTTTGGAAAGTAGAAATGAAAAACAACTGCTAGGTCAAGGTGATGAAATCCCAAGAGATGTTTCAGAAGATTAGTTCCCATTTTAGAAATCCATACTTATTTCCATTCTCACTCTCCCTGTTCCACATACATACCTCAGACTCAGACTTTCAACCTCCTGGGATGCAATTAGACTTTTGAAAGTAGCTTGTAATCTCTCCTTTCACCAGACAAAACCGTTTTTATCAATGAGCTTCCTCTTCTTGCTCTTTCTCACTAAAACCCATCTTAAAGTCATGCATTTTGTGTAGTTTCTTACCATCAGACACATTACTGATGTTGACAGGAAATTGTGCTTGAAGTGTAGAAACCATGACAGTCTGAGTATATCCCCTAGGGATTTTTATTAGATAAAATATCTATGTGTGATATACATTTGACATGTAGAAAATACGAAATTATTTTCAGTAGTAGGCTGGGATTGATGGAACAATAAGACCTAGGTACCACCTCAGTAAATCGAAGAGGCTGAGTCATTGAAAGGGAACAGAAACAAATTGGAATAGTCAGGATACCATTACAGCAGAAGTGCAACTTTCCAAACTGAAGAATACTCCCGGAGGTGTACACTTGATGATGATGATGATGTCATAGTTTATGGAAGTCAGCCCTCCTCCAGGCCAGCCAGGACCTCAATCTATTACAATGACCTTCCTATCTGGTCAGATTTACTGATTTTAGGATTATGCAAGATACAGTACAACTTCTGGAGCAAGAAGGACTCAGGTAAAAATAGAAGGGAATGGTGGTAGAGGATCAGGACCCATGTGGTAAAAGACTGTACAAAGAACCCCACTTTGGCTCTTTACCTAAAGAACTGCAGAAAGCTGGAGAATGAGCTTTTAGTTGGAAGTGGGGATGTCATATCCATGGGCATCATCTTCTGTACCTGCAGGTCCCTTTAGGAGAACTTAAGGAGCCAGAACTTGCAGTCTTACCTGTGCTGAGCATGCTGCTTTTCCCGCTGTGAATGTAAGCTTCCTTTAGAATTCTTAAGATGAGTGAATATTCACTCGAGTGGTATATGACTGTTTTTTCAAATAACCTCAAGTCAAGACCCTATAGTATGTTTTCACATGTTTGGAAAATTTGAAATACCAGAGGTTATTTTGCTGTTTAAAAAAAAAAAAAAAAGCTGTTGAAAATGAATACGATAGCAGAAGTATACTAAAGGGAACTCTAAGAAAAATGTTTTCTGGCCAGTAAAACAAAGGAATAAATGCCAAAAAAAAAAAAAAACGCATTAAAATGGCAACTGGCATTTTGCACTAACATGTAGTTGATCTGATTCTGAAAGCGTTAAATCCTTGTGGATTCTGTGACAAATCGAAGAGATGTATGCTTGTAGCTACCATTTCAAACTGAACTACTGTTTTAGGACTGTAAGTACAGGTGAATATCTTTATGTTCTTCTATATTGTTAAAAAAAAATAAAAGAGCTCTCTTGTTTATACACAGATTAGTTCCAGTAGACCTACTTGAGCCTTTGAGTTCTCTTTTCAGCTGAGATTGCCTTGTACAAATGAACTATCCAGATGTGAATGGAAACATAGTAATAGAATTGCATGTTGAAATACTAGATTATTTAGGTCATGATTGCAGTTTTATAATACCATCTGGGCAAATGATTAAATGCATGTGAATTCAACATGTAAACTAGTTTTTCTCCCTTCAGTAGGCATTATTCTCTCTTTTGACACTTTGTTGGTAGTGAAATTTCCTGGTCACTTTGCTTACTTTAAGAGTAATGGATTCATGATTGTGTAATATTTGAACTGAAGCTTTCCTTCCACACATTTTTCAAGTATTTAATGCATCAGTACAGTCTTTCTGAAACCTGACTTTACCACTTAACAATAGGATAGTGAAACTTGCTGTGTTATGTGTACAAATGCTATTTTTCCAAATTGGGAAAGAACAAATAAAACCCAATAGAAGTGCCTGGTTTTGAAAAGGAGTAATTTAATTCTTTAACATTAACACTCTCCCCAGGTAGTGTTACATAAATAATTACTACTATACAAGAAAAGTCATTTCCTATTCTGGAATAATTTGTACATGTTTAGGAATCTCATTGTCTCCTCAAAATCCTCTGGACTGTGAAACCCTAAATTATCAAAATTTGAATATGGAACTTCCATTATATGATTTAAATTTTATGGGAAGAGAGAGCAAGAGAATTGGGGGGGGAAAAAAAAGTTGTTACTCATGGCTGGAGAATCTCAGGGAAGGGAAAAGAATATTTCTTCTTCTTTAACATAAATCAAGGAAATTTATGGTTGACTTTTAATAGTCAATTTTCTGGGTTTATTTAGTGCCCAGACCACAAAATTTGGCATTTTAAAGTCCTATCTGCTTGTGGGTATGTAGTGACTAGAGCAGTGGTTCTTAGGGTCGCAAAGAAAACATTGTTCAAATACCCGTTCCTTTGGTTTCTAGGTGGCTTTTCTAGTCCTGGCATTCCTAATTTGACCCAAAGTTTTATGTCTGTGTGGGTCTTGTAACATTTATCAATGTCTCAGAAGACCTGGCATACCACATTTCAAGACTGAGTTTTGATGGATTCTGTGACAAATGCATCTGCTAATACTATCACCTTTGAGGTTAGGATTTTTCTAACATCATGGTGAGAGTTGTCTGTGTTAATGATAATGATAATAGCTCCTGACTACTAGCACTCATTATGTGCCACTAACTGTACTACTTAATACTTTATATTTCTCATTTATTGCTCCCCACAAGGCAAATACAATTATTATCTCCATTTATGACTGAGGAAATCTTAAACTATGCTTTTGTTTGCTATTAACTATTCCATTCAAACAGCCCTTATTTTGTTCTAGTGGTTGGGCATTGCTTCTTACCTAGATTCTGATGTCAACTTCGGTCTGTTGGACTCAGAAAAGTATCTGGCTTAGTTTGTTACATAAATAAGTAAGCAAATGAACAAGCATTATGCTTCCAAATTTTGTGATTTTCCCCCCTCCCGTTCCCCTCCTCCTATTCTCAGTATAGGTTGTAGTGGCAGTAGCAGTGGTGACTGTTGGTTTTGACAGATGCTGGGTAGGCAGTAATGTCTCTGACTACTAAAATCAAGCAATATTCCCTTGTAATTATATATTTTTCAGAATCTAGCAGCCTTTGGTCAATTTCTTAACCCAACATTCTCAACCCAAGCAATACTGGAAGTTTTTTGTCTCGTGGCTTTTTTCATTAGACAATGCAGACTTGATGGCACTGTTGCACAAGTTAGAGAGTTGAATTTCTTAGGTTGACCATTTTTAACTATCTCTAGATAAACCTAGTTCTAAGCACAGTGTTAAAACCTTGGAAAAACTTATTCAGCTCAGTTCTTTATCTATAAGACAGATAAGCTGTTTTAATCACGGAATGGATAGTTTATAAAAAGCATAAAGTAATGGCTCAGGTTCTGAAGACTGGATGTCTACATTAGCATAGTTAGATGAGGGCCTTCTTCCAGGTCACCCACTTCTTGCATCCTCACTTGGTGGAAGAAATTTCTCTGGGTTTTCACATGTGGGCTCCAAAAATGCATCTGCTAATACTATCACCTTTGAGGTTAGGATTTCAACAGATGAATTTTGTTCAGACCATAGTAATAGCCCGTTTTATTCTTGTCTGAAGAGGAAAAATTAGAACATGTCATCTGAAGTAGAGATGGCACCAAGGTAAAATCATAGATAGATCCCTGATTGCTTTGAGAACTTGAAGATTGAAGCTACAATATCTCACATCCCAATTTATCCCCAGCTCCCTTAAAAATTTAAAAAAAAAAAAAAAAACTTTTTTATACCAACAAAGTTTGCCCTTTCTCACTTTTTTAATTCAGACATGGTCTTATGTCCCTACTTCCCACCAAAATTAATGCTTTTGGTTAATATTTACTGGATCCTTACCCATATAAAAGTGCTATTACGAGGGTGAACTCCCTACAAGGTATGACTCCTTTGGGCTTCATAGTAAGGCATGATCCCTTTTGCCAGGGCTTGCTCTCCAGTACAGTGCTAATCTTGACCAAGTACTGACACATGCACAGTGTTCACTGGTCTCCTTAGGCATTTCCCAGACAGAACTGAGAGACTGCTGACATCACAGTGCAGCACTGAGCAGCGCACTGGAACTGTGCTGACCAAACTGTCACTGCTCTGCTGCAACATAAGTCAATATATAGAGAGTATTTAGGAACCTTTATTGCAGTCAACAGTGGATTGACTGTAACAAAATTTTGTCTTATCCCATAAGTAGTTAGAAATGACTGATTTAGTTTGCCGTTTCTCAAACTCTAATTTACAGAAGATGTCATTCCCAAATGCAGATTCTGATTCTGGGATGCAGCCTGACTTTCTGTTCTTATTACATACTCCCACATGATACTACCAATTTACCAACCAAACTTTGAGTAACAAGGATTTGATGGCTTTGTACGCTTCATGCACGGTTTCCCCTTGACTTTATTTAAGCCCACATATTAGCCTTGTTAAAAGTTTTTCATATTTTATTTTATTTTATATATTTTTTACATCATTTTTCATTTTTGCGCAATGTATGCATTTTCATCTTGGTTATAGTCCCCGTGAAATTCCCACCCCCTCCCTTGTTAAACCCCAGTGCCTTCTCTCCTTCCCTCCATAGTGTGTCTCTGGTTTATAGCTGCTTATTGATTTTGATTTTGATTTTATTATAATTAGTCTTTTTCCTGGTCTCTTATTTAGGTTTTCTAAATTCCTGCTATGAATGAGATCATCTGGTATTTTTCTTATTCTTTCTGCCTTATTTCGCTGAGCATGATCCCTTCCAGCTCCAAATTGCTGCAAATTGTATGAGTTTATCTTTTTTGATTGCTGAGTAATATTCCATTGTGTATATGCACCACATCTTCTTGATCTAGTCATCTATTTTGGGGCATTTGGGTTGTTTCCATAGCTTAGCTATTGTAAATAGTGCTGCTATAAACATAAGGGTGCAGGTGCCCTTTTGAATTAATGATTCTGTGTCCTCTGGGTAAATACCTAGGAGTGGAATGGCTGGATCATCTGGAAGCTCCATCTTTAGCAGGTTGAGGAATCTCCACACAGCTTTCCATGGTGGTTGGACCAGTTTGCATTCCCACCAGCAGTGCAGGAGAGTTCCTTTTTCTCCACATCCTTGCCACCGATTAGGAGAAAAATTTTGTGCACAACACTAATGAGAAAGGACTGAGCACAAAAATCTACAAAGAGCTGATGGGACTCAACAAAAACAAAGAAAATAATCCAGTCAAAAAATGGGTAAAAGAGTTAAAAAAGAAACTCCAAAGAGGAAATGCAAATGGCCAACTGGCATATGAAAAAATGTTCAACATCACTTGTAATCAGGGAAATGCAAATCAAAACTACAATGAGCTACCATCTTACACCAGTGAGAATGGCACATATTAAAAAAACTAGCCTTGTTAAAGTTTAAATAAAGGATATAACAATGGTTACATCTATAATCTCAGAGTTTTGGTTTAGTGATTTTCAGTGGGAAATTGGGCCAATGCACTGGGAAGCTTGAACCTGCCTGGGGCTTCAAGGTGACACTTTGTTATTGTGCCTTTAAAACTTCTCATGTGTTAGGAAGGGGGTGAAGTTTCGTAAAATAGATGACTTTTTGGACCAAAGCTTTCACTTATATGGGGACTACATCTGGGGATGGGGGAAGCAAATATTGTTTAAAAATGAATGTTGTGGGGGAAAAAAAAAGCTATCGCTGCTGTTTCCCTAAACAAGGAGCCTGTACAGTGCTCCAGGGTAAGGATCAGGCAACTGATTTCTTATACCATGTTCTTCTATAGCAATAAACCTTTATAATTTGATCACTTCAGATGTGTATTCTTCTTTTTAGAGTGATCCAGAGAAGCCCTCAGTCCCACATTTACCCACATAATCAGTTAACCTACTGCCATTATTTTTCTAGAGTTGTATCCAAGTAGCAGATTCCAGCACCCATGCTTTCTTGATGTTCCTAAACAGTAGAAACATCTTTTAAAGTAAGACTGGACTACTCTGGGCTTAATGCATGGGTATGTGGTAGACCATTAGAGTTGTAAACTTTCTACAGGCCAGGGAAGACCTATATAAATTTTAGAAGAATTTACTTATATTTAGTTCAACTACTTTTAAAAGAAAGGCATTTTTTGTTTGTTTGTTTCAACTCTGTGTACCTTCTGGAAGCTGAATGGGAGGATATCTTTCTCTGTCAAAGTTCAAGTGATAAATCAATCACTGCTTGATATCATCAGACAATGTTCAATGTCCATCGTACACAGTGTTTTGCCAACCATGTTCTAAGCATAATAAGTAGAATATAGGGTTAGATGGACATTAATACTAATACTTATAGACTGCCCCAACTCTTAAAAATGATTTTATTTATTCTTTTATCACCAGAATTTGCCAAACACAAATTATGAAAAATGCCAGTGATTTTTTTTAAGTCTTTAAGAAATGAAGTCCCAAATTTTTAATTTTATTTAAGAAGCATGTCTCAAACTCATTTTGCTTTTCTTACCCAAAATAAAGTTATTTTCGCATTGGTTGAGAGGAAATAGAATATTAAATTTTTTAATTCTGAACTAATAACCGCACCTGCTTAGGATCTAAAACTGAAATGGAAAACACAAGGCTTAACCCCACATGCTCCCTGCTCAAATGCAAAGATTCTTAAAATAGCTTCTAGTAAAGATGTTTGGAGCAGCTGAAAACCAAGAAGTTGGTGTCGCTACTCACAACCTGGCAGTTTGATAACATGGCTCAGCAGCAGCTGCTTTGTCTCTTTCTGTTTCAGGGCCAGGCTCAGCAGTGCTCAGGACAAGCACAGAAGCAGCCTCTACTTGAGCGCTGTTACCATCCTTCCTTCAATTCTGTTTTCCTATCAAAGGATTGTTCCTAGATCCATCATGAATTCCATGTACAAACACTAGAGAAAAGTAGCTAAAAATCTCCTATTACAACAAACATGAAATAGATACACAATAAATTCTAAAAAAAAAATACAAGAAATGAAGTCTTTTACATTTGATGGTTATAGCTAGTAATAGGCAGTACTAGTTGTGTGTAGCACCTTGCACACTATTACCCTCATATCTTATTTATCAGCCAATCCCTTTACTCTCAAAATCCATCAGAAAGATCTTTTTCATTCACTGAAGAGTATTCTGTTCAACTCTGCCTATCTTGATATGTGCTGACATTTTTTTACATGTAGAGAACTTTTTCCTATGATGGTCTCTCTTACCCTTAATAAACTGCTTCTCAAGGACCCACTTACGTTTCTACCAGAAGCAGAATTTGGACTAAGTGGATAACTGGTCTGATTTGATGTGGCATCATTTTATGTCACTAGTTGTTGCATTAATCAGCTGTTTAAAATCCTGTTTGCATTCACATACAGGTAAATATACTAATATATTATGCTGTTGTTATCCTAAAAAGGAAAAGATATCTTATATCTCTTTTAGCAACTAAACTGATTTGTCTATGGACAGAGGAAAGACCTATAAGGTGAGTACTTGGAAGGGAGATGGAGGCGGGAAGATGCGTGAGGTGGGAGGCCTGCAGTGCTCCTCTGTTGGCAGTTTCCACCTATCTGCTACCACTTCAAACAGGTCAGAGCTTGAGAAGTCATGTTGAAAACTTAATTTTTCTACTCCTTTATTTGAGAAATTATTTTCTGAGATTTTGCACTAGAGAAAATCAGCTGGGCTAGACCCTTGAACATCTAAAACCTAATTTGTCCATCTGCTGAATGGGGAATAGCTGCCTTTCCCATCTCATAGGGCCACCATGGGATCAAGTGAATGACTGATATTCAAGTTCTGTAAACAATGTAAAACAATTTATAGGTGTAAAATGACGTTAATGTTATGATTCATGCCATCCTACAAAGGTCTCAACCAAGATTAAAAAAAAAAAAAAAAGAAACACAGTACTGCTGCCCTTTCAATTTGCCTCTGATTGACTGTCCTGTTAGATTACAGAGAAACAACCTGAAGTTCATTCAGAATTGAACCCCTGAAGGCAATAATACAAATTTTGTTCTAATATCTTCCTTAGGGACTTCTTTTCTGACCCATTTCTCAAGGAACAAAACAAGTGTTGCAACCTGGTTATTTTATCCCTCCAGTAGTCTCCATATCTTGCAGACAATAAATAACAATTTGTAAAGTAAAAAAATTTTTCAGGTCCTCAATTTTTAATCAGAAATAAGAGAGAAAATACAATGATAAAAAACATGAACATAAACAAACTCAAATCACTAGTAACCGGCTCCTCTATAAGGATGCTACACTCAGGCTGTGTAGAAACCAAGTTTGTTTCACACTCTACTGGATCCCCAGTGATCCAGCACACAGTAGGCACATAGTAGAACCTGGCATGTTGTAGACATTCTAAATTATTTCCAAAATGAATGAACAAATAAGCTAACAAATTAAGCCCTTTACGATAAAAGTGTTTCACCTAATTATAATGAAACAAAAACTTACTTTGCTCAGAATGAATGACTATTAAATACTAGTGGTCATAGTTCTGTCCTAAGGAAAAGTTTTTTTTTTCTTTAAATATTTTTTAATGTCTCAAGGTAAGAAATGTACTTCAGTCGTGATGAAAATTTTGCTTTAGGTTAAGACAAAGAATAATATGGACTCTATTCTGAAGAAAATACAGGAAGGACCCTCTTTTTTTCTTTTCCTCATCCTTGACCTGCCCAACTCTTGGTGAGTTGCATTGGTCTCCTACAGCAGTGCTCTAGGAAATGTACTATTGTTCTGAAACCACAATGAAGGATTTTCGTCTCCGGTGACAAAGCCAGCTAACTAAAACCAATGTTTGGCTAACAAATTCTTTACATCAATAGCAGTTCAAACAAAAACTATTACAATTACACATGAACTTTGATGGAAATTAAAGCCTTTTTAAAAATTGCTGTTTCTTAATAATCAATCTTTTTCTTCACTCCAAAATTTTTACTGTGTATTTTTGCATTGCTTATCACAAAAACCCCAAGCCTACCTTCTTTTGGGAAGGCAGTTTTCTTCAGAGTAGACCTGTCTTAATTGCCTTAACTTATTTTTTTTAATGATGTACAAAATAGCCCATGAGAATTATGGCTATCTTTAGAAATTTTCAATAGCAAACAGCTTTTAAAGTGTTTATGCTGATTTTTAATTAAGCATAATGGCAATATCATAAAAGTGTCAATTGATAACTGAGGATATATTTACTTGAAATATTTAATTTTTTTAAAGATATATTTATTAATGCATACAAGAACCGGGGTACAGGCCAGATGTGTGGGAGGGTGAGAGGATTCACCAGAGACAGAGTGGGGAACAGAACAGACAGACTGTCTGAAACACACTGCTGAGGGGAGCAGCAGGCGAGACAGGAGAGGTCTGCTGTGCCATGTAGGCATCTCCCCGGCTGGCCAGGATCGAACCCACACTGCAGAGGCTGCAGACAGTTTCACAGCTCTGCGCTCAACCGCCTGCACCACCAGGGGAGGCCCGGAATATTTAATTTTTGAGGGAAAGAAGGTAGATATTGGAAAATTTCATCACAGTAAAAGCATTTTTAATTATAGTTAAAGGGCCAGTGCCATAATTTGAGAGAATTCCCCTCCGTTAGTAAAGTACCCTGTGCTCTCCTTTATTCAAATCTAAAACACACGTGGATTATGGTAAGTGTAGTTAAGCAATACAGGTATTGGACCTCTTGAAATCCTTCCCGAGACTTGCACAGATGCTGCAAAAATACATGTGCTCATCACTTGTTATTAAGTAGAAAAAGAATGATTAAATATATCACAAGCATTTTAGTCAAACATGTATTTCTGTTGGTAGGGACTCCTATAGACAAACCCTAAATATTCAGTAATTCTTCCATGGAACAAGTACAGTGAGCAGAATTCTGCAGTATCATATGGCAGCAATCTGGCATCATTTCCCATTGGCATGGAGATATGATGCACCCACTGATATCCAGTCATGTTCTCTGGGGTGTAATAAGTATCTCCCAAAACTTTCAAAAAAAACCCTACTCAAAAATAATTGCGCTGTTCTTCAAAACTTAGCATCAAAGAAATAATAGGAACTAAAGAAAAAAGGATGCAGTCTAGTTATCCTTCTAATTTCTTCTATCTTTCCATGAGAAAAGAATTCCTTGTCTCCAATCCAACATATCCAATATACTTTTACATTTTTGCCACATTGTGTTGCTTTTGAAATTATACATTGATCATTCACATCATTTTACAAAATCAAACTTTTAACAAGAAGTCATTTACCCAAACTTTTTTTTCCTTTTTTTTTTAGTTTTGATCATGTCTTATTGTTAAGAGGATAAAAATTAAAATTTTTATTTTGGTTTTCTTTCATACCTGTTCATTTCACAAAATATATCTACTGTCAGGATAGTTCCTCTATTTTGCAAGTGACTCATGCATTTTTGCCTAAAAGTCATCATCCATCACATATTGTTAAGTGCACCTGAGATTTACCATATCCCCTTGTATGGTATCCAGAAGATTCTGCTCCTGAAGAGTGATGTTGGCAGATGTTCAATAACACTGAAACATGCCCCAAACCTCGTCTCAGAAACAATAGGAATGCTTAACTTACCATGCAGATATCTTTGCTTTATCAAGCCCAGTAATTCTCTCTTCTCATCCCTGACAAAATCCAACAGTGGAATCCAGGGACCAAAGGCAATGTTTTCTTCTTTTCTTTTTGGACACTTTCTCAGTTTTTGTTTTGTGGGCTTCAAAGCCACAGAGACTTTGCAACCAGGGGTCACTGACAGTTCTACAAAGGAGAGGCAGTGGGGAGCCCAACACTGACTGGGCCCAAACACTAAATATAACTGTCCTCCCTCTCCGGTCAGTGTCCTTCATACTCTGAAGACAGGCGACCTTGCCGAATACTTCGCCCCACAGGTTGCCTATATCCACAGGAAAAAGGGTCTGACTCGACAGGACTTCAGGATGAGGCGACCCAAAAGCTGGGAGCCATCTGCCCAGAGCAGACAAGTAGAGGCAGGTATAGGCTATGTGAATGTGTCTGTGTGTGTGTTTGTGTGTGTGTTTGCATGCCTGTGCTCAGCAGCTGCTCTCCAGATTAGAGACACCGTTCTTTGGCAGGCAGCTCTGAAATGCCCTCTTCGTAATTTCACATTCATGTGCACCTCTTGGCTGAGCATAGAAACCTCCCAGGCACAACCTGGGTCCCTTTCTCTGCCTTCTCACTGCCCCAAATATCAACCTCAGACAGCAGTGCCAGCACCTTAGGAACAGATGCCCAGATGGACGTTAAATTGCAACTCATTTTGTAGCCTGCAGCCATGAACTGATGCAAGCCTTGTTTGACTTAAGTAGCAAGGACATTCACCTCTTCTTTGACAGGCATAACCCAAGACACTGTAGAGATTCGCTATTATTAACACTGTGTTGAACTTTAACTTGAATGCCTGCCTGTTTCATTCAGTGTCACATGAGATGTGAATGCAAAGTGTTGAGGAAACTTTAGAACAACATCCAAATGTATGATGGTGTTTATTATGATGACGCAAGTTTTTGTTTTGTATTATTCGAGTGTTAAGAAAAATCTCATTCCTTATATGGCTAAAATTTTAAGAATCTAATTTTCTCTAGGTGACATCACTTGTTCCTACTAGAGGAGGAGAGAGGGAACAGAAGAAAGAACTTTTCATTTCTTCAGCGAGTATGTATTGTGTCACCAGTTAGGTATTGGGTCCTCTGCCAGATAAGCCCACCACCTGCTAGGTGTTCAATCTGGGCATTATCTTATTTAATCCTGATAGCATCCCTATAATGATTGAGCTAGTTCCATACTGGTGATCAAATAAGAAAACCAAAGCTCAGTAATTAAATAATTTCCTGAGTCTCGTGGATCATAAATATGAAATAGGGAATTCAAACTCTAAAACCCATGCTCTTTTATTTTTAGTGTTATAGAAATAATTTCACATTTACAAAAAATATAAGAATAATTAAAAAAACTATATGTTCTTCATGCAGGTTCTCCAATTTTTTTAAGATTTTGCCACAGTTTTCTTACCCTTGTATTCCTTCTTTCCTCTTCCCCTTCCCCCATGCATCTTTATATTTATAGATTTTTTTCTGAATCAGTTTGTATACTTCAGTGTTACCATCCTATAAGACAAGTATACACCTCTTTATCATCATAGTATAACAATCAAATTCAGTGAATTGGTAACAACATTACTTTCTCTTCCCATTCAACTTTTCACCAAATATCTCAATAATATCCTTTGTAGGGGAAAAAAAAATTTCTCTTTTGGTCCAGGATTATATAGTGCTTTTTTCTGTCATGACTTCCTTTCATTCCTGAATAGTCTTTCCTTGTCTTTTGTGACTTGACATTTTTGAAGTGGCTTGTAAAATGTTCCTCATTTAGATTGGTGGTGTTTCCTCATTGTAAGTCTGAGTTTGTGCATTTCGGGGGGCTGGAATACTGTAGCAGTGCTATATTCTTACTAATCATGTCAGGAGACACATGAATGGAATTGGACCCGTAATTAGACCCAGTTGGTTAAAGTGGCATCTGCCAAATTTTCCACAGTTAAGTTAGTTTTTCCCTTTGCAACTAATAAATATTGTCTAAGAAGATACTTAGAGATGATGTAAATATATTGCTCCTAAATAAAACTTTGCACTGTGAGGAAGAATTTTTTCCCTTCTACCCTATTTATTTTTGTATTTAATTATATTGATGTGCACTTACTGTTTTATTCAATAGGTTATAATACTGTAATATTGTTTATTTTGATGCCTAAGTGATCTCATATTTGACTAGTGGGAGTACCTTAAACTGGCAGATGTGTCCTTTGAGATGTTCTCATCATTGTCTGAATACTTTATTACTTTCTGACACAAGAAAATCTTGTATATCTTAGACTTTTCTATCCAACTTTGGAATTAGCCACATCTTTAAGGAAACCTGGCCCATTAAGGAAAATAATATATATATAAATTGAGTTCTAGGCATTAGATGCTCACTGGATTTAGTGAGCTCATTGCTACTAGACCCTCTCAGCCAAAAGAGTTAGGAAATAGACACACAAGACTTAGATACATAGATAGACACATACCTATTAATTTCTCTGTATCATATACTCTGCAATCACAGTGTATATCATATACTCTGCAATCCAGTTCCAGTGTAGCAACATAGGGGCATTCTAATGTTCACTCTTCCCATGTTTGTAACTCTTCCCCTTTCTCATCAGTGAGCATAACCTGGCCTCTGTTATCCTCAAATTGTTTACTTATTTGCTCACTGCTCTGTATGCATTCAGTCTTCCGACCTGCTTGCTGTTTCTTACATTTATAGTATTTTCTTCCCTTTTTTATTTTATGTATTTTTTACCTCATTTTTTGTTTATAGTATTTTCAACCCCATCAACTCTAATACTTCTAGGAAACAAAAGAGAAAGAATCAATACTTTTGAGATAAAAGTGAGGGGGGAAAGGAAGAGGATAAGAAATCCCTGTTCTTTCTATCCTTTGGGGCATCTGTATGTTTGTGACAAATCATCATGCTATCACTGAAGATGTCATGACAAGAAGTTAAAGTTTATAATAGCTGAAAGAAGAGTTCAATTATTTATTCACCTCATAAATGAGCACTTGAGTGCCCACTATGTGTTGAGCATATTATGAAACACAGACATGGACCTTGCCCTTTATAAACATATACTCTAGTGAATTTGAAAATTATAGTTACTGTTTAATAGTAGCACTTTGTGTATGGCAACACTATATTAGGCTGGGTACCTGTGACCTGTGACCTCAAAAATGGCTAAGATGGTAAATTTTTTGTTGGGCATATTTTATGCCCTTTTAAAAAATTATTACCATTTATTTTTACTTGTTAACGTGGCTACTAGAAAATTTTCATTACATGTGCAACATATATCTAATAGATGGCATTGCTATAGTATTATTTTTTTAAGATTTATTTATTTATGCATACAAGAACTGGGGTGTAGGCCAGAGGTGTGGGGGGTGAGAGGATTCACCAGAGACAGAGTGGGGAACAGAACAGGCAGATTGACTGAAATACACTGCTGAGGGGAGCAGCGGGCGAGTCAGGAGAGATGGGCTGTGCCATGTGGGTCACTTCCCTGGCCTGGGATTGAATTTGTGCTGCAGTGGCTGCAGACAGCTTCATAGTGCTGCGTCTTAACCCCTTGCACCACCCGGGAGGCCCCACTATAGTATTATATTATAAATACAGAAAATTATGTTATTTATCAAACTCTCCCTTTCACATGGCAGATTTAAGAGATTCTGACATGCCATAATAGACTTGAATTAGACTTTCTACTTCCTATTTAATCAGTTTTAAAAGAATTAAAGAACGGTTTTTGGTGACATGGACTTTTGAAATATAGGTAACATTATGAAACAATAGCCATTTGTTGTTTTCATAATTCTTAATTTTCCATTTTCACTGTGTCCATTCAGCCTCTAGCCCAGCACTAATATCGTTTTCTCTGCTTATGTGTATCCTAATACATAATTATCATATATTCCAACCCTATTAAAGTTTCCTTCAGTTTGTGGAATTGATAGTATTAGTCTGAATTAAATATCAAAAATAGGATAGACACTCTGTCCCCTTCCAGTATCCTTTCTATCATGATGTTACTGAAAATGGGTATCTGCTTAGGGAGGAAATGGAGGAATATTTTGGGCTGAAGTGTAGTTCTCTGGCAGAACAGAGAACTGAAGGAATTGTGTGTACAAGTATTCATAAGCAGAACAGATTCTCTAAAAGTGCCATATTCCCTCCTACTGTGGGGTGACAAAGCAACCAAGTACAGAGGGAAATATTAAGAAAAAATATTCTTAATCTTTTCCTTGATTTTTTCACTGACTCTGAACTGCAGTAAAGGTTTTATTCTGGAGAAGAGGTTCTTTTAGTTATAGGTTAGCACTAACATTCTGTAAGGTCTGTCAATTCATGACTTAAAAATGACCTAGGAGAACCTAACCTCTTCTTTTTGCCGGACTCTTCCTAGTTATTATTGTAGATGTCTGCAAGGTGTTAAGAGAGATACAGTGCTAGCTCTTGAAAACCTGGTAAAGTTTAAACTGTCCATTTTATTTTTGTATTTGTTTGTATGAATAGTAAAAAGAAACGTGAAGTTCTGGTTGCAGAACTGGATCTCAGGACATTGCAGACACTGTTCCCTGGGCATGCTTCCCTTTTCCTTTACTTAGATCCCAGATCTCCCCCTTCCCCTGCACTTTCCCCACACTGGGTTGCATGTGTTCCTCCATGGTACTCCTAAGTCACCCAGAGATTGATTGCACTTTACTCTCCACCTTACATTATTTCAGTTGCTGGCATACTTGTCTCTCTCTCACTAAACTGAGAGTCCCTGGAGAGCAGATTGCATCTTCCCATATTGTAGTCCTAACCTACAGCACAGAGTCAGTAACAACAAATACGTGTTGAATAAAGAAAGCATCACTGACCACTTTGGCCAATTGGACACAGGAGCAAAGCAGTCCTAGAGGAAAGCAAATTTAGAGCAGCACCTCGGTGAGCTGGAAGGTAAAGAAATAGGAAACACACACATATTAAATCCACATCATTTTTTAAATTCCAGGATTTTAAGTGTTTTCACTAACAGGCATTTTACTAGCAGCAAAACTGATAAATTTAAATTTCATATATTATTCTCCTCTCCTTTATGTTGCTTAAGGGTGGGACAAATGACTTTAACGTAAAAATAAAAGATCTGAATGCACAAAACAGAAAAATATCTCCAAGTAAATAAGTCTGTTTAGGAAGACCTTGTACAATAAAGGAGACTCTCTCTTCTTTTGAAATCCACCTATAGGCAATGTTTGGAATTATGCATCTTTTAGAGCTTTATGTTTTTCTAACTTAAAAATAAAAAAAGATGAGGAAAGCATGTTCTTGACCTCTGAATCTTGTCACTGCAAATAATTTGTACTTTTCGGTTTCCAGGGGCTATTTCTTCATATACTTCAGGAATGCCAGAATACCAGGTGACAGCTGTTTTAGCTCTAAGACCTCCTCAACTGTCCTATTTTGATGTTGTTATGTAACGCTTTAACCTGGCACAGCTTTCATCACTTAATAGCCTTGCTGATATATGTCATTGCATAGCTCTCTTCACTTTTGTGTCCATATTACTTTTCCAAATGGGCACTGGTTCTCTGAAAACTCAAAAAAGGAGAGAAGGAATAAAATAATTCCAGCAACATCTCTAATTAGACCAATGTTTTCTCCTTGGCTAGACGTTTCTTTGTGAACAGGAAATTCATGGGCTAAAAGTCCCCTCTCAGTCCTTCTTTTCAAAAATGTTATTTCATTCTAGTCTTGCTTTCTGTTCTTATAAAGAGATGTTGAATCAACCCAGAATTTGTCCAATTTTCCATTCAAATGTTGCCTTAGTAACTGTTGTGTGTGACAGTCTAAAGGACAGGTGTACATGGCCAGAAGTACAATTTTCAACTCACTTTAACAATGCTCACTGAGTACCCACTATATGCCACATACTGAGCTAGGTCCTGGTGATATAAAGATAAAATGTTACTCTGACCCTGTCCCTCAAAAACCTACAGTCTAATCAAGGAGGCAAACATCAAAATTCTAATTTTAATGGGCTGCGCATTATAAAGTGGGACAAACATACTGTTGTCTGAGTGTTCCTGAACTGCATGTCAGAGAGGCTTCCCAGGGTAGAGTGGGAATAGATGACCTGGAGACCTTGGGGGAGGAGGAGTAGGTTTCTGCCAGGGAAGGGTAAGAAGGCAGGCACTCCGGACAGAGGCTGCACGTACAGTGCAGGCACACCGGAGGAGCAAAGGATGTGTTTGGCAAAGGTGAGCTGCTCCCAGGCCTGGAGGACAGGGACGTGGCATCCAGCTTTGTTCTAAGTAGAATGGAATCTTTATCGGAGCCCAGAATGTTAAGGTCCTTGGATGATTTGATGCTAGATGTTATAATTATACTCTGTAGAGAGTGAAGGGCCAGCAGAAGCATTTTAGCAGAAAATTATAGTCAGGTGTAGTCGAAATCCAGAGTTGGAACCACAAGACCTTTTTCTGGGACTTTGGAGTGTTTCACCTGAAAGGAAACTCAGCATTCATCTAATTTTAGCCTCTTGTTGTAGTCATGAAAATTGTGTGACTTAACTTTAGATTTCACAGTATTGGGTACCACAAGACCTTTTTGGAACCACAAGACCTTTTCTGGGACTTTGGAGTGTTTCACCTGAAAGGAAACTCAGCATTCATCTAATTTTAGCCTCTTGTTGTAGTCATGAAAATTGTGTGACCTAACTTTAGATTTCACACTACTGGGTACCCAGTATTTTACATAAAGCCTTGAAGAAGCCACTGTTTCGCTGCTTCCCCCTAGTGATTCCTGGATATAAGCAATGGTATCCTTATGCCCTGAAGGGGCCACTACTGTTACTTCGAAGTGCTTCTACTTCTGAAGGATAGTAGGACCTCAGAAGCCAGCCGTGGAAAGGGGATGAAAAGTGGGTGAGGTAGCCCCAAGGGGGACCAGTAGCATATATCACAAGTGGGACATTGCTACCCTGCAGGTGGCTGCAACACAATTCCAGGTGAACTGCCTGGATTGGGGGTAGCAATAACTAGGGCATCAGAGACATGGAAAGACTGGAATTATGTAAGGAAACTGAATCCCATCCAAGTAAACTTGGTGACAGAGCTATCTTCCTAGCGGAGGAAATTAAACACATCTAGGGAAAAGATTAGTCCTAAAGGATGAGCACATCAAGAGAAGACTGGAGAAAGGCTGCTGTCCATCAGGTAGATGAATCCACCTAGAGTCCACTAAGGCCCTCTCAAGGCACCTTCTGCTAGGAAGACTATTCTAGGCTTCCTTTTATGGCATGGCCAGGCTCCTGATTGCCTGCCAAATTTGGTTCTCACTGACCAGAAAACCAGACAGGACATAGTCTGAAGATTCAAGATCCTCCCTTTTAGCCACTGGGTAGGATTGGGGAGTCAAGCACCTGCATCCAGGGCACTTATGAGTTTCCAGGCAGTTGCATAGTTTGGCATTCTGGCCAGGGCCAAATGGCTGGGTGACAGGGGTGTTCCACTTGGACCAGCTTCCCAAGAACACATTGTGCTATCCATTCTTAATGTTCTGGTCCTTGACTTTAAAGGTTCTTTTGTAATTTTCTTTACATCTAGGAATACCATGCTACATATATAATAGCAACTTTACTTTCAACCACAAATGTCTTTAAATGAAAGGGGCTAATCCCCCTTTATTCAAAATGTATTGCGGGCCAGACATGGTATTTTTAAGCAGTCATTTTGAAGCTTGCTAATTGTAGCCATAAGTAGCTGTCCATTCGCTTAGCCTCTCAAGTTCAGTCAGGGTGGTCCTGGTTAAAATGAATACATGAAAAGCCTCTAAAGCCAAGATTTAGAGAAGTATAATAGTATTTATGGTTGTACAAACATAAAAGTATGTCCTTTTTTTAAAACTTATTTGCACTTATATTCACTTCATGCATGCATTCAATAGTTATTGCATGGCTGCTATGTATGGACACTGTCTGAACATGAGGAATATGACATTTAAAAAGCAGATGTTGCTGGTTCTTGCCATGTTGGAATTAAAAATCTATGGGAAGTATCAAATAAAAACAAGTTAACAAATAAAGCAGAAAGTTACAACTATCACAGTGTTATGATAGAAGAAAAAAATCATTAGAGAATAGGGAGGAAGCAGGAGGCCTACCTCAACTGTCAGAGGAGACCTCAGGGTGACATTTAAGCTGAGACCTGAGTAATGTGAAGGACCTAGACCAGAGGGAGCAGCCCAGAGTTGAAAACAGCAAGCATAAAGGCTCTGAGATAAAAAAGTAGTTTGTGTATCCTAGGAACCCCTAGAGGTCAGTGTGGCTGGGTTAAAGGAGGCCAAGAGGAGAACAAGGGGAGATTTTAGGAATAAGTGGAGGCCCAGTCATGGGGGGCCTTGTGGTTTGCGGTAGGGAATATAGGTATTATTCTAAGTATAAATGCAAACTTCTGTGGAGTTTTAACATGGGAAGTTACAGAATCCTATTTATATTTCAAAAAGATCTTTCTGGCTCTCCTGTGGAATCAAGTGGGTAAAAGTGATTTATTGGGGCACCAAGCACTGCCGGAGCAAGCTACTACCAGGCCCTGCTCTGGGGCTCTCCTGAGGGTGGCAACCCGAAAATTCATCGACTTTGGCAACCTGTCATTACTTTTTCTTCACATTGCTTTTCCTCTAATTGTCCAAACTATTTCTCTCCTTGCCTGGTGGTTATTAGCAGAAAAGATGCCAGAAGCAATGTCTTGCAGGTGAGCCATTCGGCTAGGTCCCTGGCCCTACCACATTGTACAGGAATCCCACATTGGTTTCACTTTTCAAATGGGTTAAATACATAACAGTGAGCTCTTCCCACTGTTCTTCAATTTTGTTTCTGGTACACAGAAGGTATTCTGTAAATTTTTAAGTGATTTGACTTGGATTCCCAGTGGTGTGAGTAGAAAGGGAGAATTATAAAAATGTATAGGGTCCTCTTCGCTTCCTTTCTGGAGATGGTGTCATTGATGTGTTAGTGGCTTACCATGACTCAAAGAGTTAGCATTTTCAGTCTGTAGTGGGTACAGTTAAGGGGTGAATGAAATTACTCTCTGCTAGAATAAAAGGTGGTGTGTACAGGCAAAACACTTTTTAAGAGCATCTGGTTAGAGTTTAATGTGACTGAAAAACGTTGCTGTTTTTTTATGCTTCAATTACTTGAATATGGCTAAAAGTGTGCTTTGGAGATTTTCCAAAATAAAAACTCTTGAGGTGAGAGAAACTTCAGCCCCAACAATAACTTGAAAATTGGAAGTTGGAATAGCAACTGTTTTTTCAACTGTCTTAACTCTGTCACCAACACTATGATGATTTGATTACATGTGACAAGTCTGGTTCCTGGCCATTAAATCGCACACTTAAGCTATAGGCATCAGTCTTTCCCGTCTTTTCTTTCACCATGTGTCGATTTGGGGACAGAAATGAGAATGATGGAGGAAAGCAAAAGGCTGGGGAGCTCAACCCTTCCCATATGCCTCCAGGTGACAGCTGGTAGCCCTGAACTAAGCAGCCTCATGGATTCAGGGACTACAGCAAACCAGTCATAGGGTGGTTCTCTCATAGTTCTCTCCATCCAGCAATATTCTTCAGGTACCAGTAGTTTGCTTGAACATCAAGGACAGTCAGAAGAAAAACATCCCTAAATGGCAAAGGGCAACCTGGGAGTCACATGGGAAGGGAGGGTCCAACACTCCTCAGCCAGGGCATGGACATAAAGCCCTTGGTGTAGTGCCTGCAGAGAGCTGTCACTCAGCATATTAGGCGTTGTTTTTATTATTTTTGATGGCAGTAGTTCATAAATTGACTACAGCTCTTCCTCAACGTACAATGAGGGTATAGCCCAATAAACCCATCATAAATTGAAAATAGTGAAAGTGGAAAATGCATTTAAGATAGCTAACCTACCAAAGCTACCCACCATGGCTTAGTTTAACCTACTTTAAATGTGCTGAAAACAAATCAGCCTAAGTTGGGCAAAATCATCTAACACAAAGGTTATTTTAAAATAAAGTGTTGAGTATCCCTGTAATTTATTAAATATTGTACTGAAAGTGAAAAACAGCCTGTAGAATATCACTTGTTTACCTTCACGTGGTGTGGCTGACTAGGAGCTGCTGCTACTGTTGCTGCAGCATCACAAAAGAATGTCATACCGCACTCTCTAGGCTAGAAAAGGTTAAAAGTCAAAGTATGTTTTCTACTAAATAAGTATTGCTTTCATACCATTGTAAAGTGGAAAAATTGTTAGTCCCTCATGTTCACTCCCATGCTGCTTGACACCAAGCAGACTGTTTTCCTAATTCACTTCCTGTATTTTCAGGTCATTCCTGTTCATATTATTCTCATTATTCCAACCTCTCCATCTGGTCATTGGCATTCCTTCTTACTGCCACTCTGAACGTCTTTACTGGGGACAGATCTTCAGGACAGTCTTCAGAAATCCAAAGATACATACATAAGCTGGCTACACCAGTCTAGCCATACCATTCCTGCCCTGGCTACTACTTTCCCATACAAAGAGTGGTTTTCTTACCCTTTCACCTCAGGGCTTCTCACCACAGCACATAATTCAATTCCTTCGGTCATCTTTTGCACTTTGCTAAAGAGCTCTGTGATCTCAGGTGCCTCATTTTGCTGGAAAGGGAGGAGCAAGACACATCTGATCCCTCACTTAGAAAGACAGGAAACAATCATTTCAGTTAGGGGTCTGGGAGACACATCGATTTGTAAAGAAAGAGGTTGCTATTTCTCTGTCTACGTCCTTCCATCTGCTGCTCAAACCCACTCTTGGAAGTCAAGGCTTGGCATTTCTCTCAATGAAATAAATATTGTAATGAGTCAGTAATTAGCAGGCAGAATTATGTTTGGGCTGTAACCTGACTCTAATCGCTGACCTCAGAGAGTTAATTTCCTGTGGCATAGCACCTTAGCTGTGTGCTGGTTTAGAAGTTTCCATTCGTCTCTCCCTTCAGCCAGATTGCTCTTTCTATTTCTGGACTTGTCCTGTCGATGAGTCAAGTGGCCCCAGATTCTTCCTGTGTATGAAAGGGGCATTCCTGACTTGGATATATTTTCTGCATATATAAATTATAAGAAGGAGAAACTCTGTCTGTTCCTTGGCATAAAAAAGAGGGAAAACTGGAGGATTGAGTGAAGAAAGTAGAAAACAGCCAATATAAATAAACCTTGGCCCTAGGACCTGAATGAAGCAAGATGTACAACATAGAAAATGGCACTCAGAATAGTGCTTTCTGTATTAAAAACACTCATCATGTGGAGCTTAAACTGTAAAAAGTTGTGTTAATATTTGTCACAAAGTCCTAATCATGAAGTTAAAAGAATTTACAAAATAAGAGAAAACATCTCTTTGAGGACCTGCTTGTTCCCCAACCATGGTGCATGGATTTTTGTCTCTTCCACTGTATTAAGTGTGTAGTCACCCTGCCCTTCTCCCTAGGTCCTGGAAATATTTCAACAACTAATGAGTTCACTAGGGTCTCACCTTTGATTTCTGTTAACAGCATTTGCTACATGAGTTCAGAGAAATGTTAAGCTTTTCATGTTCTCAAGAACATGACATGGTTTCTCTTGTATACTTAAAAGACAGTGTGAAGCCAGAATCACCATTTAAGGCCTACTTTAAAGCTGATATCAAAAAAGTTGCTTTTCCTTCTGACTTGTGATTATTAAAAACCTAAAATAGTTGTATTTCTACTGAGGAATCAATTATTTTGCCATTGTCATTACTGTTTTGGCCTACGGATACTCTGAATAGTGACCAAGCTTTTTTCACATTGGTTCCTAGAAATTTAGAATCAAATATGTGCTCCATTAACAGCAAATTTATATCATTATAACATCATTATTGTAACTCTTGTATTGATTCCAGGTTTAATTTTAATTTTTATTTCATATTCACTCCCATTTTTAATTTATACTATATACTTTCTCTACAACCTTGTTAGTTGCCTTAATCCTTCATAGAATGAGATGGCTAAAACTTTGATGTTTGTTAAAAGTGAAAGAAGAAAGTTGGGCAAAGAGGGAAGACAGGAACTAAGATAAAACAACAAACCAGCAAATAACACAGGTGTTAGCAACTTAACCTCCCTAAACCTCAGTTTCCTCATCCACAAAATACTTTCTGCATTTTTGTGGGGCTCAAAATTTTGTTTACATAATGAATGTGAACATACTTTATATATTAACAAAGCTCTCTGCAGCTTTGTTGTTATTATTTTATGCCATTATTAATTAGAGCAGTTCTCCAGTACAAAACCCTTGACCAAATCATCTCTGTCCAATTAGAAGGCACTTTCCTCAGAATCATCTATTCTGAGAGCAGGGCTCAGGCACTTCTGAGAGCCTTCTTAGGGTCTTCCCAGCAGAGAATCATAATCC
Organism: Talpa europaea; assembly: GCF_964194135.1. Taxonomy (NCBI): domain Eukaryota; kingdom Metazoa; phylum Chordata; class Mammalia; order Eulipotyphla; family Talpidae; genus Talpa; species Talpa europaea. The sequence goes on from NC_140070.1 coordinate 86,406,353, forward strand.
TAGAAACTCTTTGGAGGCCATGTTCTCTCCAAGATTGGTTTTGAAACCTCCAAGCCTGACAGAGTTACCTTCCTAAGCCAGTTCTGGGGCAAAGAAATCCAGATCATCGCCAAAACCTGGTCAGCAAATCCTGTTAATCTTAGTGTTTTAGCATCTTCTGGAATAATTGGTAAGGGTATCTGCTCAGAATTCCCCAGTATGGCATTTCTGCTTCATACATATTCTCATTTAACTTGGGGAGTGCAAGAGTATACTGTCTTCCACTTAGAAAACTTACAGAACCATCACTCATTGCTAACCTAGTACAAAATCAGAACTTCTTGGCAGTGGGTATACTTGTGGAATGAGGAAGGCATGGGGTGTAAAGATAGCTATGGTGAGGCAGAATAAAAGACTGAGAACCACAGCCCAAATGATCCAACCTTGTCAGAGGCCAGTTATCTACTTAAAGCATAGTCTAGTCAGGTGAAGTTTTCCTTCAGTCAGATCCACACCACGATGGAGGCCTGGCTCCCCAACATGGCAGATAGGAGGCAGTGTAATGTCAAGATGAGCTATCTGTGTGAGAATGTTTGCCCTTGCATAATGACTGAGGGAGCTGGGTAAGGCCCTGTGCCTTGCCACGCTTCCACTCTAAAAGATAGAAATGATCATGAGGATTAAATTAAAGAATCCACATAAAGTGCTCAGCACCAGGACACTAGGAGGTGGCAGAGGGATGGGGGTGATCTTTCCAGTCTGTACTGAGATTGGAAAGTTTCATTTACCTTCATTTCCCACAGCATTTCAGCCAGAAGGATTTCCCCCAGCTTTCTCACATCTGTGACTTTGCACATGTTCTTGAATGTTCTTCCTTTCCTGATCTTTCCTGAAGTTTTCCTGGTGCATTGAACTCTTACTTTTTTCTTCAACATCCAAATGTGATTCACTTCTTTCTGAATGCTTTCTCTGCTACACACCAGCAGAGCCTCACCCCAATAACATACAGAGTCCTTTCCTTGCCCCCCCCACTATTGCTCCTTGCTCTTTAGCTTGCATTATAATTATCTTAGTCATAAGCTTTATTATTGGATATTATGTTTATTTCATTAAGACAATGAAAGAAATTTCAGTTTATCTTAAAAAGCAAATGATACCATATGGCAGAGAGGTTATTAATTTTTTTATAACTTTAAACACCATTAAAAAGTCTACATTTTAGAAGATAAGCCAAGTCAGTTAAATGTTTGGTTTTTATTGAGGTATAATTTATATTTATTGACGTACTCAGATCTTTAGCGTACTGTTCAATCAATTTTGATCAAGACTTGGAACATTTCACCTGAAAGTTCCCTGAGATTCCCTTCCATTTGGTCCCTATGAATCCCACAGGGGGTTACTTCATGGTATCCTTAGTACTGCTTGTGAGACTCATCCAGCTATTGCAGTTGCAGTTAGCCCATTCCCTTTATTGCCCAGTGGGTGTTCCAGTATATGAATATACCATAGCTTATACATCTGCTCTCCTATTGACAAGCATCTGTCACTTTGTTGCTTTTTTTTTTTTTTTTTTAACTGTAGTGGCACTGAGCAGGTTTTCTATGATAGGAGCAGACGGGACTGGTAAAGGAAGGGTCCTGGAGCCCTCGGTGGCTTTTTCAGGCTTTTATTGAGATTTTACATGTAGTGCAGCAACAAGGTACGTGGCAGGGAGGGGTGCCAGAGGGCCAGGAGACTGGTAGGTCCCCAAGCCCCTGGCACATCCCTAAGCCCCAGGCAAGTCTTCACTCTGGGCTCCTCTGGCCTTCTTTCTTCTTTCTCTCTCTCTCTCTCCTGCCTCTTCTGCTTCCCCTTCTCTTGGCAGATATCTCAATACTGCTCCCATGGCCCACAGAAGTAAACAGCATAACTTACAACAATGTAACAACTGCAGGTGCCCCATCAGGCAGGGCATTCCTAATGGTGGAGGGCATTCCTAATGGTGGGAGGGCATAAAAGTCTGAAAACCATTTACCCTACACTATCATACAATAAACTTAGCCTTTTTGTATTTTAACATACAGGTCTATGAATTTTAACACACCTATAGATTGATATAACTACCACAACAATCAGAATGTAAATAGTTCTATAATCTTAGAAAACCCTAGTGCTATCCCTTTATAGTACAACCCTCTCCCACCTCAAGTCCCTGACCACTTTATATCTCCATCAGTATAACATCACATTGCGTTTTTGTACACATCTGTCATTCTCATCATATTATCAGCTCCTCAGAATAAGGACCATATTTTATTTGTCTTGCTTCATCTGGGCTTAGCACAGTACCTGGTACATAGCAGGTGTTCATTAAATATTTGACGAATGAGTGAATTAATATTCCTGTAGCCACATAATGAATCCTTTCATAAATTTCAGGAGGGAAGGGGAAGTAGAAAACTGAGGGAAAGTACCATTAAATTTGTTCTTTTTAAGAAAATCGTAGGTCCTTTTTTTTCCCACAGCAATAATGATTTTATGATTTTAAATTCCAAAGAGTGCTGTCTGGTAATTGCTACTTGAGAGAATATGTTGAGTCACATAAAATGAGTAATCTCCCATAAAAAGAGTTCAGCAAATGTTTAATTATACTAAAAATATTACTTCTGGTTAAGTTTGAACATGGAAATTGAAGAGAAAAAGTTGAACATGCTTCTTTGTTACCTATTTCTAAGTATATTCCAGAAGTCTGAAATTCTCCCCCAGAGTATTTAATATATTTTCCAGGTATTCTTAGCTCTATAAGGAGCCTCTGCACTATATTTGGAGAAACTCAATATTCACATTGTTACTTTTGACTGAAGTTTCAGTTTCCAAATTTTCCCTAAACCAGTGTCATCTTTATCTAAAATTTGTTTTACTAAAGTCATTATTATTGCAAGTGATACTGGGTTCTGAGGTAGTGAGTACCCTAGAGCATATTCAGTTCTTTTCAGCTTCAACTTTACTTTTCTTTTTTTTCCTTTTAGTGTTTATTGGTGTTTCCTTTCCCATTAATCACAGTGCAGAAATAAGTCTATAATATACCCTTTTTATCCTCTGAATTTCACCCACCATGACATTATCTCTTGAAAACTGAGCCTTTATCCCACTCCCTGTCACATTTCTTTAAGCAAATAAAGTTTCTCCATATGCTTTGCATGTACCCCTGAGCCCTATAGCCTATTCCCCCTTTTAAAATAGAAATGGGAAAACAGCTGTTTCTCAATTCCTATAAAGTGTATCCTGTTTTACAGATCACGCTGGACAGCTCTATTTTGACGTCTGCAATATTACTTGGTCCTTGAAATTATGAATTTCCTGGACCTAAATTTACTTCTCACATTTGGTAAAGAAAGATTAATTCTATTAGATGTTTCAGTGTGTTATACAGGCCATGAGGTCTTCTTTATAGTTTGTTTTGGGAGCTACTGAAGGGCTCACCTGGAAGAAATGCCTTCTTCCTTATAGCACAACAAAGTTTTAAACTATTAAGACTGATATGTGGTCATTTCATTCAGTGTTTCAGCAGATGTGGATTGAATGGTTCTGCCAGACTACGCTACATGCAGTACATTGCAAAGATGAAGGGACTCCCTGCTCTCAGGTAGCACACGGCACAGTGGGAAGTGATGAGTGCAAAGTGATGAGTGTTCTAATCAAGGGATGCTTGAGCTGCCACAAACTATCACCCATGGGCTGACTACATGTTTTTATAAAACTTTATTGTGATATAACTGTGCCCACTCATTTACATATTTTCAGTGAATATTTCTCACAATTGTTCAATATGTATTTTTTCATATTTTTCAACATATAATTGTGGCAGAGATCATGGACTTACAGACTTAAGTTGTTATCTATCTAGTCCTCTAAACCATGCCAACTCATCATTTAGAAAAAGGAAGCTGTGGGCCTCCCCGGTGGCGCAGCGGTTGAACGCTGGGTTGTGAAGCTGCCTGCGGCCTCTGCAGCGCTGGTTCGATCCCCGGCTGCTCCCCGGCTGCTCCCCGGCCACCGGAGGAGGGTCCCACATGGCGCGCAGACCTCTCCTGCCACCCGCTGCTCCCCTCAGCAGTGTACTTCGGTCCTTCTGCCTGCTCTGCTCCCCGCTCTGGCTCTGGTGAATTCTCTCGCCCTCCCGCGCTTCTGACTGTACCTAGTGCTTGTATAAACAAACAAAACAAATAAATAAACTAACTAAATAAATAAAATACATGCCTCTTTAAAAAAAAAAAACAGTGTTAAAAAAAAAGAAAAAGGAAGCTGTGTGATCAGCAAAGAAAGGGTAGTAGAGGATGTCTTGGAGGATATCAGTTAAAAGAGAGAGTTCACGAAGTGATGACTTGAGAGCCAATCTCAGTGTACCAGGAAACAAAGGAAAATGTGTCAAAAAGTTGAGGGTGGACTTTAGTGTCAGGTGCCCTAAGGCAAGCAAGAAAGATGGTGGTTGTGATGGCCATGTCCTGAAAATTTTCTTGTGTGCCCGCCTATGCTAAACAATCTGTATTCATTCAGGTGTCCTTCACATTATGTGTTTAGGACTCCAAGTTATAGTTGTGTGTATATATATATATATATATATATATGTATGTATATATACACACACACACACACACACACCCCTACCATAGAAGGTAGGTACTATTAATATTTCCATTTTATAGAAGATGAAACAGACGCTGAATGAGCAAGTAACTTTTTTAAGGTCACATAACTTGTGGGGCCTCCCCGGTGGCGCAGCGGTTGAGCGCTGGGTTGCGAAGCTGCCCCGCAGCCTCTGCAGCGCCGGTTCGATTCCCGGCTGTACCCCGGCCATTGGAGGAGGGTCCTACATGGCATGCAGACCTCTCCTGCCGCCCGCTGCTCCCCTCAGCAGTGTACTTCGGTCCTTCTGCCTGCTCTGCTCCCCGCTCTGGCTCTGGTGAATTCTCTCACCCTCCCCGCGTTTCTGACTGTACCCAGTGCTTGTATAAATAAATAAACAAATAAATAAATAGATGAATAAATAAATAAATCTTTAAAAAATAAAAAAGAAAAGGTCACATAGCTTGTGAATGACAGGAGTAGGGTTCCTTCCAGTCCAAGCAGCCTGAGAGCCTTCTAGAGACTCTGTTATTTTAATCCCTGTACCATGTTGATATGACAAGGAAACATTGGTGTCCTTAGAAAGATTAGCTTCACTGGCATAAGGGAGATGAAAGATACTTCACTTATGTGATGATAATAATGTTTACATGGGCCATTCATTGCCCTAAGTGTTTTGTACTGCCTCATTTAACCCTCTAAACAAGCTCATTTGACACTATAAGGAAACTGTGACACCAAAAGGTGAGTTAACTTGTCCAAAGCCAAACATCTATTGAGTAACTGATGTTTAATGTGAGATCCTGTTGAGAACCTGTTTAACCTCTATCCCTATATCCTTACTGACCACCATTCATCCCTGGCCCTTTCCCATGTCTCTCAGATTTGGGCACAAGTCTGGCACTCCTGTCTTCTTATTTCTTGTACCCCAATGTGATTATGATTTAGGAAAATAAAAAAGAAAGCTCAGTATTTTTTTTTAATAATGTTATTGCATGGTACCCATACAAGACTCACAGACAGAGCAAGAGAGCCAGATCCTAGCATATGTCTGATATTTGTTTTGATTAAATGAAAATGCCATAACAAGACAGTGAGAAAGGGAAGGTGCTAGGACAACTGACTAAATATTTGAAAAGATAAAGTTAGAGCTTCATTTATACATGAAACAAATCTGTTCCATAGGATTTAAGTTAAATGATTTTAAGAAAAGAGTGAATCATTTTATAAAAAACTAGATAAAAGTGTCTATTTTGGGATGGAAAGATCTTTTCTAAGCATAATGCAATGAAAAAATACAATATATTTGATCACATTAAAATGTAAAACATCTATTGATCAAAATAATTCTAAGATAAAACAACTTTTAAAATTACATTTAACATTAAAGTGTTCCTACTAATCTATAAGGAAAACATTAAAATCCTGCTTGACAAATGAACAAAGGTTAAAGTGTAGGAAAAACACATGACTAACAAAAAAAGTAAAATATTTACTCCATAAGTAAATGAATGAAAATTAAAATGTTACATAATTTTTTTTAATCTATTAGCAGTGTTTAAAGTTAAATACTTGCTAGATTGTGATAAGAGAAATATTTTTATGCATGTCAGTGACTTAAAAATTGAAAACTTCTGGAAAACAGTTTAGAAGTTAATAAGATACCTATGTATAGATATATATATATGTATATACCTTTTTACAATGTAATTTCTCTTAGACATAAATTGTTATGAACATATCTATTACAATGTTTATAGTGACAAAGTTTTGGGAATAAGCTAAGTAATAATAGAAAAACAACTAAATACTGTATAAGCAAACAGTGATTTATAAATAGACATTAAAACGTTTTTCAAGACCAATGACATAGGGCCTCCCTGGTGATGCAAGGGATTAAGCACAGCACTGTGAAGTTATCTGCAACCTCTGCAGCACAAGTTCGATCCCCGGCCAGGGAGGTGACCCACATGGCACAGCAGACCTCTCCTGTCTCTCCCGCTGCACCCCTCAGCATTGTATTTAGGTAGATCTGCTTGTTCTGTTCCTCATTCTGTCTCTAGTGAATCTTCTCATCCCCTGTACCTTTAGCCTGTACCCCAGTTCTTTATGCATAAATAAATAAATCTTTTTTAAAAAAAAAGACTACTGGGCCTTCCCAGTGGCACAGCGGCTGAGCGCTGGGTTGCGAAGCTGCCTGCAGCCTCTGCAGTGCCAGTTCTATCCTTGGCTGCTCCCCAGCCACCGGAGGAGGGTCCCACATGGCACGCAGACCTCTCCTGCCGCCAGCTGCTCCCCTCAGCAGTGTACTTCGGTCCTTCTGCCTGCTCTGCTCCCGCTCTGGCTCTGATGAATTCTCTCCCCCTCCTGCGCTTCTGACTGTACCCAGTGCTTGTATAAATAAATAAATAAATCCTTAAAAAAAAAAGACTACTGACATGGAGAAATGATCATAATATTAAGAGATAAAGTATTTGTATATGATGTGTAATTTGAGATATGTAAAGTTGTGTGTACCTGTGTGTATACACACATATATTTATATACATATATATATATACATAAATACATATATTTATATACACACAGAATGGAAGGTGAAAGTAAATCTATCAAAATTATAATAGTGGATCTCTTTTATAATAGAACTATCTTCTTATAGTACTACAACATTTTTGTTTATTTTTACTTTTCTATATTTTCTGAAATCTCTACAAACAGTACTACTAATTTTATGTCAGGGAAAAGGGTAATTTTTTTAATGATAACTCAATTAAATTGGCAGTATAGTATTGCCAAATCATGACTTATTTTAGTCTCTCTTATTTGTGTACCTCATTACACCATTAATGTCTCAGCTTTATCCCACACTATTCTATGCGATCCCAAAGTAGTGGTTCTTGAAGTCACTCCAAATACAAATGTCTTTCTGTATATTTCTCTTGTAATTGGTAATTAATTGATAGTTTAATACCCTTAAGCTTAGTTTACTAGTAGGAAACTTTAAGGATGAAGCAACAAATACCATGTCCTAAGCTACACAAAAAGGCAGTTTCCTTTGAGAAGCTATGTAATGAAGTTAAGCAATCTGAAGCAGACCCTCAAACATTACATCCACTTTTAATGATTCACAAGCTGTACATTAAGTAATCTAATAAGTAGTCAAAGTCTCTGTGAAGGCCAAAGGGCAGCTGTAACAGAAATAGTGTGCTTTTCCATTGTAACATTTCTCCTCCTTGGGATAACACTTCCTAATAAGGGTGTGTGAGTAGCAGGTCCAGCTCCAGCCTCATGGGCTTTTCCTAATGAAATTTCTGTTCAGGGGACATGATGTAACTCGCATACCCATATTACAGCCCATGTTCACCTATATTTTTTAAAATGTTACCCTACCCCTCTATACTTCAACATTCCACGTCACTGGAAATTTTGACATGTCCAGAGCATTCAACATTTTTAATAGAAATTGGCATGAACCAGAAGAGAATCATAAATTACAGCAATATGACTTCATCAAACAAACGAGGAAAGTGTGACATAAAGTAAGGGATTTGCCCAAGATCACAAAAGTTAGAACTAGAACCTAAGCCTTCTAGGACCTCCCTCATCACTCCTCTCATTGGCTCTTCCCATAATTTGTACACACAGCACTTTTCTGTGAACTGTTTGTTAACAGTTATACTGCAAAGAGTTTAGGGTTCAAGTAAGTCTAAGCATGACCTCATTTCCATTCCCCTACTTAGAAAGTAGTAATGCATATTAATGTAGTAAGCAATCTCAGTAAGACAGACACAAAACCAAATGGGTTATGGGAATGACAAGCATAAACCAGGACTAGTCTAGGTTTAGAACATATTTTCTCCCCAGCTAAAATATAGGGTGGAAGTGGCGTGGTGAAGGAGACTTACTAACAGATATCTCAACTGAATGAATGGTTCGTTGATTGGTTCATTGGTTGGTTTGGAGGAGAGTTGCTGCTCACCAGATGCTGCAGCTTCTTCCCCAGTTAAATGAGTGCTACTCAAATATAATAACATGCACAGTGGTGTTAAACTGTGTCCACCAAGCCCATAGATTCCAAAACCTTTCTTAGAAACTAGTATCATCAGAGGGTTTCCCAAATTAGAGGGGCAGCATGCATAGTGCCTAAGAGCAGGCTCTGAATGGAGATTGTGTAGGTCCAAATCTTGGCACTCTCTCTCATTAACCTTGGGCAAGTGTCCCAGTTGCCAACTTTGTGAGGTGGTAATAACAGTACTTATCACATAAAATTGATGTAGGAATCAAATGAGTAAATATATGGAGAACATTTAGAACAGTGCTCTGCACAAAACAAAGACTATGTAGGATTTTTTTTTTTTAAGATTTATTTATTTATTTATACAAGCACTGGGTACAGTCAGAAGCGCAGGAGGGGGAGAGAATTCACCAGAGCCAGAGTGGGGAGCAGAACAGGCAGACTGACGAAGTACACTGCTGAGGGGAGCAGCGGGCGCAGCAGGAGAGGTCTGCACACCATGTGGGACCCTCACCAGTGGCCAGGGATCAAACCGGTGCTGCAGAGGCTATGGGTAGCTTCGCAGCCCAGCGCTCAACCGCTGTGCCACTGGGGCGGCCCATATATGTAGGATTTAATAATATTATTTTTAGTTGCTAGTCCAGGAATGGGTAATTTATATAGCAATGCTTCCAACTCTGTCAAGACATTCATTCAATAAACTTATAACAATTATATTGAAACCCAAAGCACCACAAGTGAACCATAAAAGGTTAAATTGAAATTACTCAGTTTAAAAATTGCCCCCAAATATGTAAATGACCCAACATTAAAACATTAACAAGGAAGAAGGATGGAACTCTGACACAGACTGCAGTTGAGGTCCTATTGCCCCAAGCTGACTTTTTTCCCCTCTTAAGCTAAAAAGAATATAAGATATAAGGCCCAAAATGCCTGATTCCAGGATAGACAGCAGGTAGGTACCTGTTCTGCAGTTGTCCTGTGATGTCCATGTGATCTGCATTGTATTTTTATAACCTGAATGTAGAAGAGGTGCTGTAGTACCTGATTTGTGATGTTAGAGGCCCCTTATGCAGCCACTGTGGGCAGTGAGTGTTCCCAGCAGAGTTGCTTTGCCCCTTATGTAGACTAGAGGTTCTTGAGAAAACATTCCCATGTTTTGTTTTTTTTTTTTTAATTTAAAAAGCATTACTAACCTGGAACAGTCAAAATGTTTTAACCTTCAGGATTTAGTTTCACTAACATGTATGTAAACTGAAAACAGAAAAATTTATAGCATTTTAGCTCCCCACAGAAAGGAGGCAAAGCATTTTTCTTTTGTCATGTAGTTTTTAGGGAAATCTTGTATGTATTAATACTTAACCTTCTTTCAAAATTTCAGGATACATAAAGCAACCACAATTTAAAGTTTTGCCATCTTATTCCAAATTTTCTAACCTTAAAGTGTTCTCTGGGAACTGGCAACATATTTTGTAAGCAAAGTCTGGATCTGTTGCTAGGGACATCTTCAGCTATGAAAATAGGAGCATTATTGGAATGCAAACTAGTCCATGGCAGTTGCCACTAAAAAAGGGCAGAATTGAAAGAGGAAAAGGAATCTCCATTGCAGTTCAGAATGACAGGAAAACTGATGGAACCAACTCACAGGGACTTAACATTCAGAAGCATTTGTCTTGTGAAATCTTTTCAAGAAGGGGAAATGAGATCTTAAGCAGCCTTTAAGGTAGAAAGATAATAATCCCCAGTTTCTTGCTGTATATGAGAAAAAAAGCAAAAAGGAAATGATAATAGTTAAGAAAAACCAAACCAAACCTGAGAGGCATACACCAGGCTACCATTAAGCCCAGGGAACCCCCACAAACCTATGAAAGAGTGGTCCTGTGTCCCAGCAGCCAGACCTGGAACTCAGTGACCAGGAAAAGCCAAGAGACACTGAGGTTGAACCTGCCATAGCTTCTCTGAGTAGCCTCCTCAAAACAGCCAGATTCCCTGGATTGGGCAGAACAAACTTGGCCTTAGGTTTGCTGCTCCTCCTACCACTAAACTCGTGGTTCTTGATGTGCAGGTTGTTCTCCTTTTCCCCACATTTCCCTTCCTCCATGAAAGTTGCAACTACTTGCTAGATTCTTGACCTAAAATGGTAGTGTTTCTACTTTTAGAGAGTCTTTACAAAGGAAGTGAAATCCGAGATGAATTTTGGAGAATGGGGATAAGATTTTGATAGAAACAGGGAGATGATAAGGATGGAGGAAGAGCTGGCATTCTGAACACAGAGTAAAGATAGTAGGGTTCTTTTCTGGCATGGTCTAATTGATTATAAGTACTTATTTTTTAATTATGGCATATAATTATTTTGAAAAGTGTGCAGAGGTAATAAAAATAGAGGTGAGGGGCCTCCCCGGTGGCGCAGCGGTTGAGCGCTGGGTTGCGAAGCTGCCCGCGGCATCTGCGGCGCCGGTTCAATCCCCGGCTGCTCCCCGGCCACCAGAGGAGGGTCCCACATGGCGCGCAGACCTCTCCTGCCGCCCGCTGCTCCCCTCAGCAGTGTACTTCGGTCCTTCTGCCTGCTCTGCTCCCCGCTCTGGCTCTGGTGAATTCTCTCACCCTCCCGTGCTTCTGACTGTACCCAGTGCATGTATAAACAAAACAAACAAACAAACAAATAAGTGAATAAATAAAAACATGCCTCTATTAAAAAAAATTAAAAAAAAATAAATAAAAATAGAGGTGATCACTATTAGTATAAGTGGGGTGAGAATTGAGAGCCCCTTCTTTTCATTGGCTGCACTTCTCACAGCTTGCTCCTCACCTCCCCTTCACTTTCCTTGTCTCCCCTCCTCCTTCTCCTGCCCTGAGTTCTGTTTTGCTGGCTTGGCCTTAAGGCCTTCACTGAGTTCACTCTTCACAGGGTCTTGTCTTTAGATGTGGGAATTGTATTCTTTCTCAGTGATGCTGGTGGGAGTCCCTTAATGAGCTGGGAACACGGTTCTTGAAGAATAGTTCCCAGCACTGCTTCTCCTGGCCAAATAAAACATTCTTGCTCCTAGGGATGAGTAATTTTAGCATATTACTAGACTGTCGAAGTACAGCTATGTCTCCAGCATTAGGTTTCAGTGTGTATAGTTAGATTTCCCAGAGAACAGTTGACGACCTCTAGAAATATAGAAGAACCACCCCCAACCCAAATAATTGAAATTGAACTAAAATGAGCACTGTGACTTTTTAAAAATTGGATCACAACATTGTAATAAAAGGAGCAGTTCAACAGGAAACTGTAGCAATTCTAAATTTGCATGTATCTAATGTATCTCTGAGATATGTAAAAAATATTGATGGAATTGCTAGAAAACATGGACAAATTCAAAATAAATGTAGAAAATATTAATGCACACATCACTAATAAACAAAACAGATAAAATTCATGAACATATAACAGAGTTGAAAAACTTAATTGATAAGTTTATCTATGATCATATATAGAACTCTGCACCTAACAATTAGAAACTGTTTTAGAATAGAAACATTTATCAGAAACACTTGGAAACATTTTTTTAATTGACTGTGTACTAAATCAGATTTCACAAACTATAGGCCGTGGACCAGATGCAGGCTGAATATATTTCCCTAAAGAAAGTTTATCAGAACAATCCATACCCATTCATTTACACATTATCTAAAGCTGCTTTTACACAACAGCAGAATGAATAGTCACTGATAGTTATTCTACAAAATCAGTGTATCTATTTACTATATGCTCCTTTACCCAAAACGTTTGCTGATCCCTATTCTATTAAATAAAGTTTTAATAGATATAAAATAAGTGCTATGCAAACCATTTTTCTAACCATATGCAAACAAAAAGACAGCCTTAAAGATGTGTTTGGAATTTTAAAAATACACTTCTAAATTATTTCTTGGTCAAAGAAAAATCATAATAGAAACTTAAGAAATATTTAGAATTAGGCAATAATGAAAATGCGACTGTATTACGATGTATGGTATTCAGCTTAAGTTATATTTAGAGGTAATAGATAGCCTTAAAGCTCACATCAAAAAAAGAAAACAAGTGGGCAAAATATTCAATTAGAAAAATTAGAAAATCAATGGATTCTTCCTAAAGAACATTATTTAGTGTAATAGAAATCGAAGATGTAATTAAAGGCATCTATAAATGTAGAACATGATCTCTTTCTAAAGAAAGACCTTTCCAAAGTTGAACAAGAAAGAAGGTGCAAATTAAAAATGGGAGGAAAGAAATAGGAGCTATAGCTACATATAGTGATCAGTCCTGTTCAGTAAATTTGAAAAGTTAAATCCTAACAAAAACATCACTTACCAAAAGTAAGCTAAAAAAGAAATAGAAAATGATGAATAATCATATAGCTTTTAAAAATTAAAACATACCACAAAAGAATACTACATTCTGGGCCTCCCCTGATGGTGCAGGCAGTTGAGCGCAGTGCTGTGAAGCTGTCCGCAGCCTCTGCAGCGCCAGTTCGATACCGGCCAGCCAGAGAGGGTCCCACATGGTGCGGCAGACCTCTCCTGTCGCACCCGCTGCTCCCCTCAGCAGTGTATTTTGTCAATCTGCCTGTTCTGTTCCCTGCTCTGTCTCTGGTGAATCCTCTCACCCTCCCGCGCTTCTGGCCTGTACCCTGGTTCTTGTATGTATGGATAAATGTATAAATCTTTAAAAAAAAAAAAGAATACTACTTGTCTTACTGAAAGATTTTACCAAATATCAGGAAAGAGATTATCTCAACTATAACTATTTCAGAGGAAGGAAAACGAGGTAACATTTCCCAGCTCTTTTATAAGGGTAATACAACCTCCATACCTAAACCAGAAAGGAAAAATTATGTCACTCTCAGTTGGACATAGATGAAAGATGTCCAAATAAAGTTAACCAAAAAAAAAAAAAAACTGATTAAAAAAACCACATCAACCAATTGCTTTTTATCGTAGGAATAACAAGAATAGTTTAACATTGGACAACCTATTTTTACAACCCACCACGTTAACAGATTGTAGGAGAAGACACTTAAGATATAGCACAGGGATTAAGGGGAGGACAAGTGCAGCCTTTTATCTTAGCTTGCTCTTTTTGTCAAAGGGTAGTGTATATAATTCTTGACTCCTTTTGGAAAAGAGGTTGAATCAAATCCCATCTTAAAGCAAACTCTCAGAGAATTGTAGATAAGGTGAGTCCTAATGACTCTACTCCCTGGACTGAGTAAGCCATTGATACTAAATGGTATAGGGTTGGCTTAACCTCCTCAAATGCCAGTCATTGTAGAGGACTAGGGTACTAGAGCCAAGCAGGGTAGGTTGGGTCCCCAACCTACTGCTCTTCCAATAATCTCTTAATGGAAATCACAGAGCTATCACCCTTACTGCAGAAAGTGTTTTTATCTCTTGGACCAAAAATATCACAGACTAAAGAAACAACTAATATAGCCAACCTATCCTATGGTGATATGATATAATCTCATTTTATATGTTAAAAAGTTTCAGATGAAATAATTTTTTGGAACAAGAAGTAACTCAAATTTAGAGCACTTGATTAATAAGGTATTTTAAATATTTCCCATGGGTTTCTGTTGCATAAGAATCACGTACCTTTAAAAATATGTTATTTCCCTGTAGATTGCTTAAATACAGACTGCACTCTTCAGTTATCAGATTCTGGGCAAAGCAGGAATATGGAATTTTTTTTTTTTCTCTATAGTCTGTAACCCCTTCATATATGTACATGTGTGTATATAGGTGTATGTGTTTGTGTGTAATTTCTTGGTGCTTTTTTTTTAAATAATAAATTTTATTTTTATATTCCCCATACAATTGCAGCCCCCCCATTCTGGCCCCAATCCCTCCAATCCCGCCCCCGCCCCCCTAAATGTGTCTCTGGTTCATAGTTTTTTGTTGATTTTGATTTTCACTTTCTTATAGTTATTCATTTTCCTGGTCCCTTATTTAAGTTTTCTAGATTCCTGCTATGAGTGAGACCATCCGGTATTTTTCTTTTTCTTTTTGGCTTATTTCGCTGAGCATGATCCCTTCCAGCGCCATCCATGTTGCTGCAAATTGCATGTGTTTATCTTTTTTGAATGCTGAGTAATATTCCATGGTATATATGTACCACATCTTCTTGATCCAGTCATCTATTTTTGGGCATTTGGGTTGTTTCCAAAGCTTAGCTATTGTAAACAGTGCTGCTATAAACATAGGGGTGCAGGTGTTCTTTGGAATTGATGTTTCTGTGTCCTTTGGGTAAATACCTAGGAGTGGAATTGCTGGATCATATGGAAGCTCTATGTTTAGTAGGTCCAGAAATCTCCACACAGCTCTCCACAGTGGTTGGACCAGTTTGCACTCCCACCAACAGTGCAGAAGAGTTCCTTTTTCTCCACACCCTCGCCAACATTTGTTGTTGCTAGTTTTTTTAATATGTGCCATTCTCACTGGTGTAAGATGGTATCTCATGGTAGTTTTGATTTGCATTTCCCTGATGACAAGTGATGTTGAACATTTTTTCATATGCCTGTTGGCCATTTGCATTTCCTCTTCAGAGAAGAAATACGGAATTTTTTTAAAAGGAGTATTGCTCTAGATTTTTATGGGTTAATTTTGATAACTACTTATAGTTCATCCTTTTTATCTTAAAGTGATTTTTAAAGCTAATAATAGTGTAGGTCAGTGTGAGGAAATATATATTACTTTTATAATAAAAATATAAATAAAATAAATATGGGGATGCTTTTTACTTCCAGTCAACTGTAAGCAAGTATTTGGGATTTTCATGGGTGCCTGCAGAGTGTTTACAGTCACAGTGGAGAGGAAGCCTAGCACATATGCAATGTCATCACACTCTGTGAGAAAGGATAAATTATGTATTAATTTACAAGGTACAGTAAGTGGAGAAGTGCAGAGACAAAAGGAAGAAGGAGGACTGTGTGGTCAGCTTAAGTTTCCTAGAAAGATCCAAAGGAAGATAGGTTGGAGAATGGTTAAGAGAAAGTAGGTCCCATGGATAGAAGCCAATATAAGAAAATTGAATATGGCCTTTTCTGGGGAAGGAAGTCCCCCAGGTGAAATTGCCAGATTTAGCAAATAAAAATACATGACACCCCATTAAATTTGAATTTAATATAAATAGTAATTTTTAGTATGCTGTGCAATATTTGGGATGTACCTATACTAAAAATGCTTTCAGTGTTTATCTGAAAGTTCAAGTAATGGAGCATCCTGCATTTTATGTGGCCACCCTACTCTCAGAGCTTTTCTTTTTGAAGACCATCAAGGGCTCTCTGTGTTAACTGCGGTTCTCTGACCCTCACCACCCTCCTGGTTCTCCCAGTCAGAACAACAATGAAGAAGTGCCCCAGTAGCAGGATGATGTTCTAGACTAGTCCACAGTCAACCACACACACACTTAACTTTTTGAGCATAATGATTTTGGGCTTCCTGAAGAAGAGGATGGATTTCCTTTCAAGACTCTTTTTTTATTAAACTTTTTTTTAATTTTGAAATTATTGCAGATTCACATGCAATTGTAGGAAAACAATAGGGAGAGATGGCATGTACCCTTCACTGATTCCCCCAATGGTAACAATTTGCCAAACTATAGGATAACATCAGACAAGTTTATTCACATTGGTACATTTAAGGCATAGAACATTTCCATCCCCACAAGGACCCTTCTTGTTGCTCCTTTGTGGTCAGACCCACTTCCTTTCCAGCCCACCACATCCTTAACTATTCTGTTTTCCATTTCTGTAGTTTTGTGATTTCAAAAATGAACATAAATGGAATCACACAATCACCTTTCAGGATTAAATTTTTTTTTTTAAAGATTTATTTATTTATTTTATTTATTCAAGCACTGGGTACAGTCAGAAGCGCGGGAGGGTGAGAGAATTCACCAGAGCCAGAGCAGGGAGCAGAGCAGGTAGAAGGACCAAAGTACACTGCTGAGGGGAGCAGCGGGCCGCAGGGGAGGTCTGCGCGCCATGTGAGACCCTCCTCCGGTGGCCGGGGAACAGCCGGGGATTGAACTGGCACTGCAGAGGCTGCGGGCAGCTTCGCAACTCAGCGCTCAACCGCTGCGCCACCGGGGAGACCCCTCTGGATTGAATTTTTCACTTGGTGCTCTACTGATTCATCTAGACTGATGCCTGCAAGGGTAGTTCCTTTTTTTTTTTTTTTAACCTGATTAGTATCCCATGATTTGGTTAAACCACAATGTGTTTAACCATTCACCTATTGAAGGACATTTGGGTTGTTTCAAGATTTCTTGCTGTCACCCTTCAGGTGAAGTTTTTTTTATTAAATATATCATTTCTCTGGGATAAATTCTTAAGAGTGCAATTGCTTAGTTGTATAATAGTTACATGTTTGTGTTTTTAAGACATTGCCTAACTATTTTCCATTTGTGGAAAGGAAATGACTATCATTTTACATTACCACTAGCAGTGCATGAGTGATCCCGTTTCTCTGTAGAGAAAGACAAAATTTTCCTTTCTTATAGGTTCTTTCACTTGTCCAATAATTAATCTGACAGAGGATAGATAAATAGGAGAGCAACAATTTATTTCATATAAGACTCAAAGAAGTGACCAAAACAGGCATCTTTTATGCCTTCTAGACAAACAATGTATTTGTGAAGAATTGACAAAACAATGTTTGGCTTGGGATACACATTGGGTAGCAAGGTTTGTTTATACAGTCTTCCTGCCCCTAAGTTCCCTTTCTATGGTGATAAGGACATCTTTCTACCTCCCGGTACAGGGAAGGTATTTTTCACATGGGAGATTTTATTTTCTGCTTCCAAGGCACAGAGAAGGATTAGTGTTCCCTAAGTAACTTTAATTCAATTTTATGAACTAAATATGAAAATAAGCCCAGTAGCACATTTTGGGGGTGGCATGTTTTGCTTTCTGCTGAATCCTTACCAGCATGTGGTATTGGTGCATTATTTAATGATAGATGTTGGTATAAGCTTATAGTGCTATCTCATTGTA
This sequence comes from Talpa europaea, assembly GCF_964194135.1. Lineage (NCBI taxonomy): Eukaryota > Metazoa > Chordata > Mammalia > Eulipotyphla > Talpidae > Talpa > Talpa europaea. The sequence goes on from NC_140070.1 coordinate 86,423,975, forward strand.
GTTTTAATTTGCATTTTCCTAATAGTTAATAATGTGGAAAATATTTCTGTATATTTGTTTGCCATTACTAGATTCTTTTTCAGGGAAATGTTTGCTCATGTCTTTTCCCACTTTCTAATACAATTTTATTTTTGTCTTGAATTTTAAGAATTCCTTATATTGTCTATACCACTAGTCAGTCCTTGGTTAGATATGTGGTTTGCAAATATTTCTCCCATTCTGTAGCTTTCTCTTAATAGGGCCTATGCAAAGGAAAGATTTTCAATTTTAATAAAGTCCAATTTATTAAGTTTTCTTTTTGATTTTATTTTTGGTATCAAAGTAAGAACTCTATGTATAAATACTAAAGCTTTTTCCCTCTTTATTCCTAAAGTTTATACAGTTTTATAATTAATCCTCTGATCTACTTTGAGTTAATTTTGTATGAGATGTGAGACAGGTTAATTTGAATCTAAATGTGAATTCTGACCATAGTTGTTTACCATATTTCTTCAAGAGATCTTTAGAAACAAAAACTATTAAGATTTTTCTTTTCCCTGATAAAGAATTCCTTTCTTTCAATTGTTGAAAGATTTAAGAACTTCAAAATAATTTCTTATTATATATAATCCCTCTATCACAATCTTCTAACATTCCCCTGGGGTCAGCACCAGGTATGAAGGGCTGGCTGGTTCTCAGAGCAAGTCCTATCACTGTGGGAAAGACCTTGGACTCAAACAAATCTGAGTTTCCAGGTGGAAGGTCTGAGGCAAATGGCTTCACTCCTATAAACCTCAACTTTCTTATATAAAAATGAGTTTAATTAATCTGTAAAATGAGTATGAGTGTTCCATAATTATTCTCTAAAGTTAGTTAAGACAGTAATCTTCAGTTTTACATTTTTATAAATGATGGCCATCTTGGTGCTGCTATCTCTCTTTTCATTTTGGATGCGCTCCTTAAATTCAGCTCCCTAAAGGTAGAACTAGTAAGTCAAGGGATAGAACCTTCTAGCAAATTGGTACCAAGATTGCATGAGCAGTGGGAAAGAGACAAACAGAAACACTTTCCTAATTTTTTAACTTTATATTTCCTAGAAGCATCAGATGGTGAAGGAGGACAAGATGCCAAAATGATGCCACAGGAGATAGCTCCAGTTCCTGTCCTGTCAAAGAAAGCCAAACAGGTGACATTCATGACTTTTGGAGTCTGAAATCAGCCTCTTTTACCCCTCTACAGTACTTCCTGTGACAAATATCAGTTACTGCTGAATTAAAGAGAAGATTTTACCTTCTCTGCTTTGGAAAAGGCCCTGTTTTATTAACTATAAACCAGCAAGGTTTATTTTTCTCCCTAACTTTTTTTACAATGTAAATATATTTTTACAATATAAATGTATTTTATAATAATGATATCTTAGATTCGTATGCCACATTTTCACCAAAAATCTAGTCTTATTCTTTTGGGTACAAATAGCATAAAAATATGCAGTATTATCCCCACACCAAAACAACCAACACATGATTACAGAGCTATGCCATGCTGCCAGCAGGCTGCCAAGACCTCATTTCTACCCAACATTATGGTCCATAGTATGAATTTTTTATTGTTATTAATTTGTCAGTCACCACTGGCACTGTGCAAGGCACTGTGACTCACATGGTCCTCGCATGCACTCTCTAAGTTACCTAATTTTTCAATGAGCCTGATGCTCAGAGAGCTACATGCCAGACTCAGGGCACCTTGGCTGCTGTGTGCCAGACCCTGAGGCTATGTTTGCTTCCACTTCCTTTTTTCCTGTATTTCCTCTTTCAACTTGGGGAAAATGGGATTCATCAAGTCCTCCTGTGCTTTGCTGGTCATATGTCATTGCTATTTTCTGCTAAGAAAAACAATTCATTCCAAAAGCTTAAAGTTTTACTGCCCATTTTTAACCATCTTTCTCTTGCTCTAATTTATGTCACTGACAAATTGCTTTGAAGAATCCAAGTGCTAGGCAGGCTAAATGCACATACCTCTTTCTCCAAACCTAGCCTCATTTCCCTGGCTGGAGAGCTCACACAGAAATCAACTTGTGCTCCTCTGCCGCATGGAGGGGCACATAGAGGTCCTGACCCCCGAGCCAGGCTGTGCCTGTGGAGTGCAGTCTACCTGTACATCACTACAGCTTAGCACAGAGGCTTTCCCAGAATAGACACTGATTTATGAAATGGAGACGCTGATTTATGAATGGACGCTGATTTATGAAATGGAGGAATGGATGACTATACCAGCATCCCACTTTTCAAACCACTCTTCTCATCTCAACCTTTTGTGCCCCAGCTTAGCTTCTAAGCTGTCAGCTCCCTGACACTGCTGCTTGCAGAGGTCTCTTGGCCCCATTGAGCCAGAATCTCTCCTTTAGCCCCCTCCTTAAAAGCCTGCTCCACCTTGATATTCAGAGTTGGAATCTCTCTGCCACCCCTGACTACCCAGGGTTCCTCTCTCTCCTCTTTGGGCTCCCCGTTTTCTTGCCTTCATGGCTCTTCTCTATTTAAACCTCATCTTACCTAAACAACCTTCTAGTAAGGTAGATTATCCTTTTTTTGAATCTTCCTCCAGTTGTTATGCACAACAAACTTGAGTCTCCAACTAATTCATAATCTCCAGTTTCTTTTGTCTTCACTGCAGTACCTAGCACAGTGTTAAACACTTGAGTCGTATGGCAGATGTAACAGGATATTTATCTTTTAATAGTTATTACATTTTTTCCTGGATCAAAAAAAGGAAAAGAAAAAAACTACTTTCTGCTTTATTTAAATTTTTTTTCTAATCTTCTTTGCTGTTCTTTAAGTTTTTTGTTTGTTTGTTTGTTTGTTTTTTTAAAGATTTATTTATTTATTTATTTATTCATACAAGCACCGGGTACAGTCAGAAGCACAGGAGGGTGAGAGAATTCACCAGAGCCAGAGCGGGGAGCAGAGCAGGCAGAAGGACCGAAGCACACTGCTGAGGGGAGCAGCGGGCGGCAGGAGAGGTCTGCGCGCCATGTAGGACCCTCCTCCAGTGGCCAGGGAGCAGCTGGGGATGGAACTGGCGCTGGAGAGGCCACGGGCAGCTTCGTAACCCAGCGCTCAACCGCTGCGCCACCAGGGAGGCCCCTGTTTGTTTGTTTGTTTGTTTTAATAAAAATCACCTGGCATTATGCTACCAGCTGTATTATACAGTTAGGCCTTATGATTACCAGGGAAGAGTACCTGCTGAGAGAAATGGTGTTCCTTCCTTTGCAGTAGCTGGGCCTCACATTTCTATTACTAAGTCCATTCTTCCCTTCCTGCTAGTATTTCAAATAGCATATTTATAACATTATAAATTTTTTTTTAATCCATGCAACTACATCATCTCTAGCAACCATTTCACATCTAAATAACCATCCTTGGCATGCTTAATAATGTGAGTAGAAAGATGTGCCAGCAGTTCTTTTTTTTCCAGTTATTGCTTCCAAAATAAAAGATGAATTTCCTTACTCCTAAAGATTGCATCATCCTCTCCCCTCTTCAACATCAGTCATTTCAGAGCCAGCACTAGTGACTGTGATTACGGTTCCCAGAACATAATCCCTTAGGAGGGATTTCGTGACATTTCACTTATGCCTCGATGATGTCAGTAGCCTCTCAGTGCTTCCATGACCCATCCTCTCCCCCTCAAAGGCCACACTGGACTTCTTTTTTCTTAAGCTAACTTTTGTTTGTCTGCCTGGGTCATAAAGCAGTCTTCAGCAAGAGAACTTTTCCCTTCCCTCCTTACTCACCTTTCTTTACTGTTATGTTTCCTTACCATTTCTTTATCGATTACTGATTATTCACTCTTTATCTTCAGGATTATGCTGGACTATTTTAAGAGAAAACAAGACTACTTCCTGTCCACTGTCTGATTTACCTTCTCACCTCCCATGTGGGTGCCTTAGTTCTGTTCCTTGGTGCATAAGAGGTTGGTTAGTCATTAAAAATAAGCAAAAAAAAAAATTATTATCTCATTGTTTCTGTTCTGTTATCTTAGAGACATGGCTTGGTCCCTGTGGCTCTGTAACTCTCCTCAGGTGCTTGTGAAGTTGTGGACTAGGGATAGGAGGTTCATATGGGACCAGTCTTCCTTGAAGCTTGCTCCTACAGTTTTTGGAAGATCTCAGTTCCTCTCCATGTGAGCCTCTCCTGAGGATTAGCTTAAAACATTGCGACTGGCCTCCCCCCAGGCCAAGTAATTCCAGAGTGAACCAGCAAGAGCAGGTCTAACAGAAACCTCAGGGTTTTCTCAACCTAATCTCAGAATTGACATCTCATCACTTCTGTCATACATATTCTGGTAAAAACATTCAGTAAATCCAGTCCGCATCAAGCGGAAGGGGTGAACACCAGGAGACAGTGACCAGTGGTAGCTATCCTAGAATCTGGCTGCCACCTTCTGCCCTCTAACTCTCAGCAATCTACATCCTCCCCATATGCAGATTAATTTCACCCCTCCCAAGGCTTGCAAATGTCTCCTCCATTATAGCATGAGCTCAGTGTCCATTAATTTAGAATTTCACATCCTGAATCAAGTATAGGTGCAGTTGAGGTTCCTCAGCTTTGGTTTCTAAGAATACTTCTTTGAGTACATTTCGTCTCAACCAGTGAAACGAAAGAAACAAGTTTTCTCTTTCCCCTACATGCTCAACACAGAATGGTAGGACAGGGATAGGATAAACTCTGCAGACATTTCTATTCAAATGGAAGGCACAAAGAACTCATAGCATTCTGAAAGTGTTGGGAATCTCTTGATTAAGCTTAAGGCCCAGGTTTTAAGATTCTTCCATGGTTCTTACTTCTGCTTTTTGTGTTTTTGTGTTTTGTCCTCTGAGTCAGCCTTTCTTTTTCATTTTCTTTTTTTTTTAAATGAAAGTAGCATGTGTTTGTAACTGAGCAGCTCTTTCAGCCTGCTTCTTGATATTAGCTTTCCTGAGGATTCAAAGGCTTTTCCTCATTTTATTCAGTGCTCTTACCCCAGAGGTGTTTCTGAACATATCTTTAAAGAATTTGGTGCATATCCATTGTACAAAAGTCACACCCAAATCTTTGCCTACTATAGACCCTGATGAGACGCTGAGACACAATACCTCTTCAGCTTCCTAAAAGCATTTTTGAGGGGTCTGTGGACCACACCTTTACTTTATTTAGAGTCTTTGAGTGACTAAATAGTACTCTCATGTACCACTTTGTTCTTTCTGAGGTCTTGACTTCTTAGACTGTTTTCTCAATTTAATCCCCCTCCTTTTACATTTCCCTATAAACCACAAGAAAAAATCAGGTGACACTTTCAACACTATTTAGAAATCTCCTCGGTTAGATTACCCATAGCATTAGACATATTTCCTATTTTCCACATAAAAGAATTATATTGCTAAACTGTCTACCACTACACTATAAGATTCCCTTTCCTTTAGTTTCCAACAAGATTTTCTGCACTTTCTGTAAGTCCTCACTCTCAGTGTCCTCAGACCCCAAAATTTTATGAACAGTGTGTTCAGATAAATTATCCATCAGTCACCATACTTTTCGACACATTTCAAAGTAATTTGCAAAATGAACTATAAATCACAACAAAAATAACTCTTAGACTGTGAGAAAAATATGGTGATTACCTCAGGGGGAGGAAAAGCAGATGGGAAAAAAAGGGTGGAGGAGTCAACTTGGTGGTGGGAATGGCACCAGAACTTTGGTGGCAGATGCAGTGAGGCTTATGCACATGTTGAGAAGTAAAGCTGTGCTGTTAAATTTTCTATGGTGGTGTAAACCACTGGTAAATCAACAAAATTTTATTTAAAGAAAAAACAGAATTTTCAAAGTCAGTATATGCACCCCAACACTTCGGCATGCATACCATTAACAAAATTCAATGCTTATTTTATTTTTGTATAGTCTGAACTGATTTTTTAATCTGATATCTGTTTTTATTGAGGTAATATTGGTTTACAACACTGTATGTTACTCAGAGGTCTAGGATCACATCCTACATTTGTATGTTACCACACCACACCCATCACCATGACACCCAATGGAACATAGCTCATTGAGCACTCTTCATTGTTTATTTTATTTATTTATTTTTTGAAGATTTATTTATTCGTGCATACAAGAACTAGAGTACAGGCCAGAGGTGTGGGGGGTGAGAGAGTTCATCAGAGACAGAGTGGGGAACAGAACAGGCCGACCGACTGAAATACACTGCTGAGGGGAGCAGCGGGTGAGACAGGAGAGGTCTGCCATGCCATGTGGGTGTCTCCATGGCCAGCTGGAATCGAACTTGCACTGCAGAGGCTGCGGACAGCTTCACAGTGCTGCGCTCAACCACCTGCGCCACCAGGGAGGCCTCATTGTTTAACTTTTTTTCCTTTTGTAAATTTAACATACAAAAAAATGCATAAATATCAAGTGTATGATTCAGTGAATATTGACAAATTCAAATAATTCTGTAACACAAGCCCCTACAGGATAAAGAACATTCCTATCACCCCAGAGTCCTCTCATGCCACCTTTCTGCAATCCTTATTCCAAACTCTGTGCCCCAGAGGCAGCCACTCTTCTGATCTCTTTTCTCAAAAACTCATTTTGCCTATTTTAGAATTTCATGCAAATGAAATCATATAGGATATGTTCTTTCATTCAAGTTTCTTTTATTTAGTATGATATTATTTAGACTCATCCATGTTGATGATAGTGCTTCTTTTTTTTTTAATTGTTGAGACTATGCTAGAGCTGCCATAACAAAATATCACAGACTGAGTGGCTTAAATAACAGAAATTTATTTCACATGGTTCTGTAGGCTGGAAGTCCAAGATCAAGGTGCCAAAAGATTTGGTTTCTCCCGAGGCCTCTCTCTTTGGCTTGCAGATGACTGCCTTCTCACTGTGTCCTCACATGGTCTTTCCTCTTTGTGTGTGCACACCTCTTCCTCCTCATATGAAAACACAAGTCCTATCATTAACTTCTTATGACTTCGTTTAACCTTAATTATCTACCTCTTAATAATCTGTATCTCCAAACATAGTCACATTGGGGGTTAGAACTTCAACATATGAATTGGGAAGGAGGGCCATTTCAGTATTATTAAATTATGTGAATATACCACAGTTTGTTTATCCATTCTTGTTTGTCCATTCTTCTATTGGTGGATACCTACGACTATTTACTGTTTGGAGCTGTTATGAAGAAATCTCCATGAACATTCATATATGTCCTTTTATAATGTATAGTCTTATTTCTCTGAAATAAATAAATAGGAATGGAATTGCTGAGTCATGTTTTATTTTATAAAACCTGTCAGGCCTTTCCCCAAATGATTGCACCATTTTTTGCACTCCTCCATCTGTTTTGTAAGAGTTTTGTTTGCTTAAATCCTTGTCAACATTCAGCATGTTGGTCCTTTAATTTTAGATATTTTGGTGGGTGTGTATGGAATAACTTTTAACCAAACCCAAAAGAAACTAAAAATTCAGTTCTAAATTGTTGTTTATCACAATAAGCATGCTTGTTTTCTTTATAAAATAGCAATCCAAATTTTTTATTTTTACCAAAGTAATAATCAAACATTGTTGAACATTTTAAATGAAAAAACAACAGACCCCTTCCTTACACTTATCTTGTGTTTTTCTTCAGAGGCAATCACTCTAAACTTTTAGTTGTTTTCCTATTTGTTGCCGTGTAGCATAATCTGCTATTTCTTGATTTATCAATTTCTGAGATGATTTATTAACTTTCTGAAGTAACATACGAAGTCGTAGCTCTCCAATGTATCCCCATTCCCTCTCTAACTGCCATCTCTCCTGCTGACACAATACCACATTTGTTTCGCAATTATCACTATATTGTTATTTATGACCATGAAAATGCTGTTTAATGCTGAGAAAAAGAGACACTATACTCATCCCTGTTTTTTTTTATGTAACTTTATTTTCATGGCATTAATAATTACCTCATTTCTTCATTTGCCTAGCTTGCTATGTTCCTATTGTTAATTGTTTCCATGTATTCCAACATCTCTTCCACATGCCCATGAATAATATTTTCCATGTGCTCAAATAAATCAGTTATTGTTCTTTCCTGCAGACTTCCATACTCCTATTCCACCCTGAACTGTTATTATTTAGACCTGCAGAGCAGTTTAGATTTCTTGTTATTGCCCATATAACACTCTTCTGGACTAGTCTCCTTTATTGAATCCTATATCTTCTTTCTTGGGTTAGTTTTTTTTTTTTTATTTTCATGTATATAGCCTTCAGTCTCTGTAGGTCGAAATTACATTTTTGAGACTTTAAATATGTGAAAATGTCCTCATGTTACATGTAACTCGATTGACAGTTTGGCTGGGTATAAAAGTCTAATTTGCAAATAAATTCTCATAATTTTTAAAGCATTGTTCCATTGAGTTCTAACATCAGTTATTACTCTTGTGAGGTCTATACCATTCTTTTTCCTGACCTTTTGTGTTTTGTCTATTATTGTTTTTTGGAAATTTTTAGTACCTTTGTCTTCACATAATGATCAGAAATTTAACAGTGATGCTCTTGGGTATAGATATTTTTCTTTTTCATTGTAATGTATAACCATGGGCTTTCAATTTGGGGTTTCATGTCTTGAAAAATTTCCTTTAGTTCTGGAAAGCTTTTTTTTTTTTTAATTTTTTTTTTTTAATAAAGATTTATTTATTTATTTATTTGTACAAGCACTGGGTACAGTCAGAAGCGCGGGAAGGTGAGAGAATTCACCAGAGCCAGAGCGGGGAACAGAACAGGCAGACTGACGAAATACACTGCTGAGGGGAGCAGCGGGCGGCAGGAGAGGTCTGCGCGCCATGTGGGACCCTCGCCCGGCAGCCGGGGATTGACCCGACGCTGCAGAGGCTGCAGGCAGCCTCGCAACCCAGCGCTCAACCGCTGCGCCACCGGGGAGGCCCTTTTTTTAATTTTTTTTTTTTGCCATGGTAGTATTGGTTTACAACATTGTCTATGATTCAGAAACATAGGATCTGTATGTTACAATACACCCACCACCAAGGCACCCACAGAGCTCCAACATAGTCCATTGTGTTCTTTTATTCCTTTTCTGTTCACCTCCTCCCTCCCCTTCTGGTAACCTTAGTTTTACCATCAGATTTCTAGGGTTTGTTTTGGCTTGGTGTTTTCTGACTCTATTTTGTTTCTTTATATTCCACATATGAGCAAAACTATCTGGTATTTGTCTTTTTCCTTCTGACATATTTTGCTTTAGCATAATCCCTTTGAGTTCCATCCATGTTGTTGCAAATGGCAAGATTTCATTCTTTTAGAGCTGAGTAGTATTCCATTGTATGTGTTTATATCTACTACATTTTCTTAATCCATTCAGCTGTCCTTGGGCATATAGGTTGCTTCCATAACCTGACTATTGTATGAAAAATTTTTCTTGTGATATTTCTTTGATCGTCCTTTCCCACCTCCCCTTTCACCCCATTCCCCCATTTTTTATGACCTCTTTCTCTCTTTTTCTGTAATACTTTTTATCGGAATATTGAATCTCTGATTCTATAATTTTACCATTTTCACATATCTGGGATACTGCCTCTTTTCAAGTTTTCCTCCCACATTTACATTATAAATTTATTTGTTTTAATGTGTAAATGTTTTCTGTTGGTTTCTTTGTTACAGTATTTTGTTCTTGTTTCAATTGCAAATATGAATTATAATTGATTTGAAGTACTGTCTCTCTTTCCTCAAGGTTCTTTTTTCTTTTTATTGTTTATTTGCTCTTATGTTAGAGATTTTACTTAGCTGTATGATGAATGTTTATTGTATGTATCTATATTATAAAGAGATACACTAAAATATTGGTGGGAAATTTATGTTCGTGCATTGATTAATGGGTTTCATGGTACTATGATAACATAACAATCTGGACTTTTTCTCTGGGATTCCCAAATGCAATTGTGTAGCATTTCTCTTAGGCCATGTCATTTTTCCAAAGAATTCAGTATTCTACCTGAGATATATAAGTCTGCTTGGAGACATCTTGAAACAAGAACAGGAAAAGAAGATGAGTCTCGGGCCTCCCCACTGGCGCAGCGGTTGAGCGCTGGGTTGCGAAGCTGCCCGCGGCCTCTGCGGCACCAGTTGGATCCCCGGCTGCTCCCCAGCCACCCGTGGAGGGTCCCACATGACGCGCAGATCTCTCCTGCCGCCCGCTGCTCCCCTCAGCAGTGTACTTCGGTCCTTCTGCCTGCTCTGCTCCCCGCTCTGGCTCTGGTGAATTCTCTCACCCTCCCGCCCTTCTGACTGTACCCAGTGCATGTGTAAACAAAACAAACAAACAAACAAATAAATAAAAAACATGCCTCTATTAAAAAAAAATTTTAAAAAAAAGTTCTTTAAAAAAAAAAAGAAGAAGAAGAAGATGAGTCTCAGTCTCTACCTTATCACCACTGTGCCAGATCTTGGTCCACTTGTTCTCTCCAGCGAATAAACATCCAGTCTGCTGCCAGGAAGAACAAGATGAGAGGAAGCAGTAATAAGATAGTTGCTTGGCTGCTTAGGCAGGAGATACAGCCTACTGGGAGGTGGAAGGGAGGCTAATCATTCTAAATGTAACACTCAACCAATCTTTTTTTTTCTTTTAAACCTTTCCCTTTCTGTCATATTTGTGCCTCCAGCTACTGAACCTTTTCAGAATCCAAGAGTTCAGTCAGATTCACTTACTGTTAGTGTCCATTGCTTTAAAATCCCATGTGTTAGTTTTCTCTCTCTCTCTCTCTGCTAAAGCACTTACAGCCATTTCAATCACTTTCCATTTTCTAAAAAGTTTTTGAAATCTCCATTACTGTTGACTGTTGTCCACTCTTCTTCTATTCTCTTGGTCCTTATAGATTTATACCTTTTCAATGATATTTTGGGATTAATTTGCCATATTTAACCAGAAGAATCATTTTTGGTAATTTAAGAAATAATTTTTGACACTTCTTTTTCTCACATAGAAGAACTGGGATGCAGGCCGGAGGTACAGGTGTGAGAGGATTCACCAGAGACAGAGTGGGGAGCAAAACAGGCAGATTTACTGAAATACATTGCTAGGGGGAGCAGCAGGCAAGATAGGGGAGGTTTGCTGTGCCATATGAGGGTTAGGTCTCTGGCTGGGAATCTAACTCAGGCTGTAGAGTTGATAGTACTGAGACTTAACCCCTATATATATATTTGAAAGCATGATTCTTGTAAATATTTAAACTACATATTTAGGCTACATGTTTTTTCTCCCAATCATTTTTTTATTATTAAGTTTAGTTATTTTCTTACATAATTGCTAACTTTTGGAGAATATTTGTTTTCTCCCCTCAGGTGTAGTCCCCATGGTTCTTCCCCCACCACAGCAGCTGTGATTCATCTCCACAGTCCCTTGTGCTCTTCCCTCCCCCATTTAGGCCACATTTTAAATTGCTACATTTCATAAGAAGAAATGGGCCTCCCTGGTGACACAGTGGGTTGAGCGCAGCTCTGTGAATGAAGCTGTACGCTGCAGCTGTCCACTGCAGCACGGGTTCAATTCCCGGCCGGCCAGGGAGAAACCCACATGGCGCTGGCAGACCTCTCCTGTCTCGCCTGCTGCTCCCCTCAGCAGTGTTTTCCGTCATTCTGCCTGTTCTGCTCTCTACTCTGTCTCTGGTGAATCCTCTCACCCTCCCACTCCTCTGGCCTATACCCCAGTTCTTGTGTAAATAAACAAACCTTTAAAACAAATTTTTTTAAAAGTTTAAAAAAAAAGAAATGATATTGTCATCAATGGTCAAATACATACATGTTGGAATCAGTTTCCAGGAATGGATAGTGGACTTAATTTGAATCTTCCATCGCTCCTTACCTCGTAAGGACGGTAAACATCAGCATTCATAAATTTAGCTACTGGCTAAATTTTGGGGTTTTTAATAGTATGGAGTGATATTTCTTCATAAAGCCATCACATCTCATGAAAATTGACCCCATAAATTTGGCTTCTTCATTAGCACTCTACCTCAACCAGCTTTTTCTGGTTGCTCCCAGAAAACAAAATACTACACTGTGACTTTTTCTTTTTAGAATGGCCTAAACATTTGAACCTAACATATAAACCTGCTATAGTATCCTTGATTAAAGCACATCAAAAATCTTTCTTTTTTCCTATGCATAATCCAGAATTTCTTTTTTATATTTTCTTCTAGAATTGGAGAATCTAATCCTTATAACTGAGCTCATTTCCTAATTTAATTTGTGTCAAGTTTGAGTTAACTGACTGCAAACCTAGCATAAATACAACCTAGCACATTGAATATACTCAGAGAGTATTCCCATTTGCTAAAAAAGAAAATAGAACAGCTTTCTAATTATACTTCCCAAAATCTGGATATTGGTGACAAGATATTGCAGTATGCCTTAAGGAATCTGCTTATCATATCTAAGCCCTTGCCCTAGAAGCATGAGCTGAATGTTGGCCTGGTCTGAAATTGAACTCTTATGACTATCTGGCAGCTTCTGTGACATATTAGTGACCTTGGCCCAGCTTCTAGTTGGCATACATCAGCATCAAATTGGCTTGTATCTGCAGCCACAAGACAGCCTACCTTTCTAAATAAAAGAGATAATAATATCTTGCTTTTCTTTAGCTATTTTGCAATTGATCTTTGCAGGTTTTTTTTTTTAACTAAAAAGAAGCTAAAATTTGAAGATTTCCATGTTACTTTAATCCTGACTGTTTTGAATCTATTGCTCTACTAACTCACACAGTTAAAAAACTGCTGGTCCTAGCTGACATCTTGAAAAAATTATGTGGCATTATATCTCTCTGGCTTCAGGCTATAGGACTTCTTAATCTGCAAGCTGTCTGCAAGTTTTAAAAGAAAGCTTCATCTGCAATCATTTTAAACAGCCAATGGAGACAAGATTGCTTTAGTTAGTAGTTTACCAGCTTCAACTGAGTACACTCTAGTTGGATAAAAATTTAATCAAGGAAAAACTCAAAATAAGTTTTTAATTATATTTTATATCTTACTTGGCAACTTGTTTGAAAATGCTGCATAAAACATTCAGAACAGGAAACATTTTATATTGCTGCTTATGATTAATAAATATGGAATCTGAGGCATTCTATTTTATAAATCAAGGTCTTAGTCCAAATTTCCTGTTTTTGTACATTTAAAAAAAATCGGAGTGTAAAAATAGCACGAAAGTTTTTCAGGTACTAGGGGGTCAAGGCAACAGGCAAAAGCTCGGGATGCTAAGACTTTTGTCAGGTCGGCATCAAAAACATTTTGTCGTCACTGTAGATAAGGAATTTGGTGCCGCTGGCTTTATAAAAATATGAGTAAATATATACCACTTCAGATTTTCTATGCTTTTTGCTAAAAAGAAAGGAATATATAATACAAAATAATAAACTAGTGACTTGGAAAACACCAGTGACCCTGTCAAAGACTTTCTTCCCACATCTTAATTTTAATCACATCTATTACTGTCTGTGTTTTACAAACCTGGCCACTGTCTTCAATGTTTAATACCGTACCCCAAACACACATGTATACTCACCCACATATTTTGACTTCTGTTTAGAGATTCCACTCTTAAGTCATCTACACTTTCTGACCTTCTCAAATTTTCTCAGCCCAGCTCCTCCCATAGGTCTTTCCAGAATCTTTCTTTGTCTATAGAAGATTACCAATTCTGAAGAATATGTGAATGACAGAAGACGCTTTGGCATTAGTTAATATCTTGTCATGCTAAAGAGAACATTTTCACATTTATATCTCTTTATAGCCTAAAGAATGTTTCTTGATACAACCAAGGGAAACACAAGAGAATGGCACTAAGACCAGGAAGAGGAGAAAGGTAATATTTTTTTAAGATTTATTTTTTTATGCATACAAGAGCTGAGGTACAGGCCAGAGGTGTGGGGGATGAGAGGATTCACCAGAGACAGAGTGGGGAACAGAACAGGCAGACTGACCGAAGTACACTGCTGAAGGGAGACAGGAGAGATCTGCTGCGCTATGTGGGTTGCTCCCTGGCTGGCTGGAAATCGAACTCGTGCTGCAATGGCTGCGGGTAGCTTCATAGGTTGCGTCTTAACCCTTGTGCCACCAGGGAGGCCCGGAGAAAGATAATATTAATAATGCTTCATACTTTATGTAGTCTGCTCTGAAGGGGTACTCATTGTAATCCCCATTTAGAGATACAGTACTTTTAAGATTCGTGAGGTTTGGTGACTTCCCTGGGATCACTAGTAATAAGTGTTTCTGTTGGGGCTAAAAATAAATTCTTCTGACTCCTATTTAAGTTGTGTGGAGCACCAAACTTCTTTTTTACCCACTCTGTATTTTCACTCTGGTGAGAAGCCAGACTTGAGTTTCTAATTCTAGACAGGGCCCACAGCTATCCTGCCTCTGACTCTTCTCATTCTGTCCAAGAAAAGAAATTTATCAACTTTCTTTTCTTCCCCAAATCCATTTTTAAAACTTCATATCTTAGAGTATTCATAAAAAGAAAATAATAAGTAGATGAAGGTAGTATAAGAATGACTCTAATTTGAAACTAAACAAAAAGATCACCTTACATTTTGATACTTGTCTATGAGCATAGGAAGACTCTGTTGCTCCTCTGCAGACTTTCTGAAGGCTCAGCCTTGGAGGAAGTGTGGTTAGCTTTGACCTTCCACCACAGTTGTGAAAACAGCAGTGTAATTCTCTCCCTGCCAAGACGAGTCTACTGCTACAGTCAGCAGAGGAAATATGATTGGGATTAGAGGAAAGAAGATGGACTCAAACCAATTACTTAACAGCAAGCTTTTAGAAAACTGAGAGTGTGTGTGCCTGTGTTTTCTTTGCTTGCAAATGGCCAAATAGGAAGGTGGGAGATGCCAAATTGGCTGAGGTTTGGCAAGTCCTTAAAGAAGTGACTTTAACTTCTCTTTGATAGTTCGTACACTAATGGCCTTCAGGAGTGTTAAGTTCTTGTGACTGAAGGTCAGAGTCTAGCTAGATAGTTAGCCTTGGCTGACGTCATGCTAAAATGTGCCCACCGATGACATAATTTTAAAAGTTAATTCATTTGACAGAACTTTGACCATTCTTGGCAGTGGTATAGAAATAAGGATATTGTGCAAGGAGGAAAAGTTAAGATGTGGGGGGCAGGTAGGGAATGGCTCTTTCTGGGTCTTTAGTGAAACAGAATGAAATGAGAAGGAAAGTTTATGATCATGGTTAAATGAATGATTATGTGCTCATGGTATATTGCAGGTGTTCAGTAAATGCTACACAAATGAGTCCAAATCAGTAGAGATATTGTGAGTTATCTCTGGTTTTTCTGGTTCTTCCTTCCATAGGGCGATGTCAAGACTGTCTTTCCAAAGATGAGAATTAAGGGTCTAAAGTTCCCCTTCTCAGTGGCTCCTGTGCTAAGATTACTCCTATAGCTTTTGCCTTAATTCCAGAAATCCAAACTGAAACTCAGTACATTAAAAACCAGATTAGATAAGATATTATTCTAACTCCCAGGAATACAAATTATGTAAGCTTAGAGAGAGTTTTCTATAGCAACAAAATTTCTTGAGTTTTAATGGAAAATAACACCCTGTTCTGGAGACTCCTGCAAGTTTCAGTAAATTTTTGGACTTCTCGTAAAATCATAGGCAAACAGTTATAAGGAACGTTTAAATCACCCATTCATCTTTTAAAAACAGTACAGGCATACCTTGGAGATATTGCAGTTTCATCTAAACCTTTGCAGTAAAGTGATGTCATCATAAAGCAAGTCACACCAGTTTTTCTGTTTCCTAGTGCATGTAAAAGTTATGTTTATACTATATTATGGTCTGTTGAGTGTTAAATAGCATTATGCATTAAAAAACATGGTACAAACCTTATTTTTTAAATACTTTACTGCTAAAAAAAAGCACGCTAAACCATCATCTGAGTCTTCAAGTGAGTCATAATCTTTTTGTGGAGTCTTATTAGAAACACAATTATCTGCAAAGCATGTAAAGTGCAATCAAACTAGGCATGCCTACAATTACCTAAGGAGTATTTGTTGTGTTTTCTCAAGTTTATTTATTAAAAGTCACATTCACACTTGCTACCACCAAAACCTATATACAGTGCCAGAAGGTTGATTCTTCAATACCAGAAGAATCACCCTATCCTAAGCCAAATGCCACTCTAAAGTGTCTTCTCATTTTTTCTTCTCTTGTATTAGAAGAAAATTACTGACATTCTTGCAAAATCAGAGCCAAAGCCAGGGACACCTGAAGACCTGCAGAAGCTGATGAAGGACTATTACAGCAGCAGTCGCTCTGTGATTGAATTAGAAGAACTAAACCTACCAGGTACAGAAAGACTTCTGTATTTTTCCTTTTGTTTTTTCCCCCTGAGTATTCTGAGGTTAGTTATTGAGCAGGTTCCATTACTAATTGCTGTCAGTTTTCCTAACGATGAGGAGTAAAACAGCTTAATCTTTCCTCTCCTATGTATAGTGACTATATATTCTTAGCTGGTAGTAAATGTATGTTCCATGTACTAGTATTCCTTTCTTCAACCTAATTGTTTTAACTGTTAGAAGATTTATTAAGATGATAAATGATATGTATTTGACCTAATTGAAATTTTTGTGATTGTATTTTTTATTCAAAAGATAGTTATTAGCTGTGTATTTTTGATAGCAGATTTTTCAAGGAGTACATATGAGAAAATAAATTTGAAAAAAGATAAAGCACACATTTAAAGGCATAGGTATAAGACATTGATTTGCTCATCCTTTATAGACAAGTACTTTAACTGTAATGAAGCATCTTCATTTTGTTGTTATCCTTATCATGAATTTCTAGTCATGGTCTAGAAATTTCTAGAATTTCTAGTCATGATTTTTAGGGTGGCTTAGTTTTTCAAGAAAACTATCATAGAACAAGTATTTTTCATTTTTAACAAGGATGATACATTAACCCAGGTGATTCTTAAACCTATTAGTGTTTGATATCTACTGGCTTAGAATATTAATAATTAAGTTAAAAGATACTGCAAAATCCTTAAATAATTTTAATT
Organism: Talpa europaea; assembly: GCF_964194135.1. Lineage (NCBI taxonomy): Eukaryota > Metazoa > Chordata > Mammalia > Eulipotyphla > Talpidae > Talpa > Talpa europaea. The sequence goes on from NC_140070.1 coordinate 86,441,049, forward strand.
AATTTCAAAATTATGATACATCTTGTAACTCCTTTATGCAGAGATAAAAGAAAAATAGTCATAAAATCAAACCAGAAAATGCCTGGGTACCACTGCCTCAGCTGAGCTATTTAGAGCTACTAGTGCTCTCTAATACTGTTTTTAGAAAATGTTATGGATAGCTTGATTTCCTCTTTCCATTACAATTTATGCTGTCTAGAGGCTTGAGAAGCTAACAGACAGTCCCTTCCCTGAACTTTTTACAATTCTTTTGCGATGTCCTTTAAAAAAAATGATGCACATTGATTTTGGAGACAGGAGTGCCCCCTCTATTTCTTTTCCAAAAAGAATACCCTTTAGGGAATTGAAGGAGTGCATTTGCACATGAAGGACATCTGGAGTTTGACACTTCCTGAGCCCAGATGGCTCCAGCAGTTAGAAAACCTTCCTAAAGCAAGGCAACTCCTCTGGAGGAGAGTCACACCTTGGCCACTCTATCTCAGGAAGCAAGTGTTACTTAAAAAAAAAAACCTTCGATTAGAGAACAACAGAGACTCTGGAGACCTGCACACAGCCCCGCGCCAGCCGGTAAGCGCAAACGCGGATCGCGGCTGCCCAGGTACCCACGCCTGCGGCCTAGGCTTGCGGGGAGATGCGCGGGGGCCCTCACTGAGGTGAAAGTCCCTCACTGAGTAATCAGAAACCAGGCGCCCGGACACGGGAGCAGGGTGCAAAAGGCGCCATTCCTGCAGCCACTGAACTGGGCTACAGCCCATGTCCTGGACCTGAGGGCTTTGGAACTGAGACCCGGGGCACGAAATTCGGGGCATGGGTCCTCCACATCGGTGGGGCACAAGACAGACACAGCACCCAAAAGCCGTTGAGGTTTTCCCTACCATTCCCGTTCTGTTCCCTGTCCCATGGGGTGAAAAAAACAGCTCCCCAAGAACAATAGGAGAGATCTCTGGTGCCACCTAGCGACCAGAAAAAAAGTCACTAACACCCCATAGAACAGGGAACTATCTTCAGAAAAGACTGCTTGAAATCGGCAGAAGGCTCCTGGAGGAGCCCGTGGCCAGCTGGGAAGTTAGCCCAAACCAGGCCCCTTCAGACCAGCAGTCTGAGCCCACAGAGGGAGCGGGCACCCACGGCCGGGGCAGACCGGGCAAGCAGAAGAGTGTGCCTGAGACTGGACGCGCAGGGAGTGCATCACGCATCAACATTTTAGAACAGGGACATTTCTTCAGTAAAGACTGCCTGCAGAAGGCTCCCTCAGGAGCCAGAGGTGAGCGGGGAAGCTCGCCCACGCCAGGCCCCTTCTGGCCTGCAGTCCAAACCCAGAGGGGGAGCAGGAACCCACCACCGGGGCAGACTAAGCGCACAGGGGAGTGTGTCCCCACATCGACATTTTAGAACAGGGACCTTTCTTTAGTAAAGCCTGCTTGAAACTGACAGATGGCTCCTGGAGGAGCCAGAGGGGAGCGAAGAAGCTCACCCAAGATGCCGGCCAGTCCCAGCAACAGTGTCCCAATGCATACGACAAATTAGAAAACAGACAGTAGGGAGTAGAAGAACCACACACAACCTAACAACTCCTCAGGAAAAAAGCACACCACAAAAAGAAAACCACCACCCAGATTGCAACAACAGTAACTTGGAGAACTTCTGAGCCTTCCAGAAAGAGAATTTAAAATTGCCGTGATTAAAAAAATGACAGAACTCATAAAGGAAAACAATGATCAGAAAAAGGAAATTGAGTCCCTAAAGAGGGAAAACAATGGTCAGAAGAATGAAATTGAGTCCCTAAAGAGGGAAGCAAAAGAAATGCAGGAGATCAAAGACTTAATGGAGGAACTAAAGAACTCTGGGAAAAGCAATGAAAGCAGAATAGATGAAATGGAAGAACGAATAAGTACTCTTGAAGACACAGAAATAAAAAGAACCAAAACAGAAAAGGAAAGAGAAGTACAAAGGAAAAAGACCAAAGAAAGACATCGGGAACTATCTGACTCCATGAGGAAAGGAAATATAAGAGTTATAGGAATACCAGAAAGAGAGGAGAGAGATGTAGGAACAGAGAAAATATTCAAAGGGATAATTGAAGAGAACTTCCCAAATGTGAAGAAGGAGCTGAAAATTGATATACAAGAAACAAGAACACCAAACTTCCACGACGAAAGGAAAAATACAGCAAGACACATAATAGTAAAGCTCCCAAGAATCCAGGACAAGTAAAAAATAATGAAGCTGACAAGAGGGAATAAACAGATAACATTCAAAGGAAAACCAATCAGGCTGACATCAGGCTTCTCTGAAGAAACACTACGGGCAAGGAGAGAGTGGAGGGACATAGTCAACAGACTCCAAGAAAACAGATGCCAACCAAGAATACTCTATCCCGCAAAGCTCTCCTTCCTCTATGAAGAAAGAATAAGGACCTTCCCAGACAAACAGAAACTCTGGAATTTCATTACGACTAAACCCCCACTTCAAAAAATACTACAAGGAATCCTAAAGCCAGAACCTCAGAGGGACGAATAACAACGAAAGAAGGCCAAAAAAAAAAAAGTTATTAAAAGAATAAATAAATAAAATCAAAGGAAAGACAAACACAATGGCAAATACAGACACTAACATATCAATATTAACTCTAAATGTAAATGGACTAAACTCTTCAATAAAAAGACACAGAGTTGCAGCCTGGATTAAGAAACAAAACCCAACCTTTTTGCTGTCTCCAGGAAACACATTTAGCTACAAAAGATAAAAATTGACTCAAAGTTAAAGGATGGAAAACAATCCTACAAGCAAATGGACCAAAAAAGAAAGCAGGAACAGCTATACTTATATCAGATAAAACAGATTTCAAACTCAAAAAAATAAAGAGACCCCAATGGTCACTACATTATGATCAAGGGGACAATACTTAAAGAAGAAATAACACTCATTAACATATACGCACCAAACGAAGGAGCACCAAAATATATCAGACAATTGTTGTCATCTCTGAAAACAGACATCAGAGAAAACACATACGTAGTGGGAGACTTCAACACACCACTATCAACAATGGATAGATCAACAAGACAAAAAACCAGTAAAGAAACTAAAGCTCTAAATAAGGACCTAGAGCATTTGGGCTTAACAGACATCTATAGAACACTAAACCCAAAAAAAACGGAGTACACATTTTTCTCAAGTGCACACAGATCATTCTCCAGGATCGATCACATACTGGGGCACAAGACAAACATCAACAGACACACCAAGATTGAAATCATACCAACCATCTTTTCTGACCATGAAGGCATCAAACTAGAAATAAACCATAAAAAGAAGGCAGGGAACTTTCCTACCTCATGGAGATTAAAAACCAAACTACTGGAAGACCACTGGACTAATGAGGAGATCAAAGAAGAAATTAAAAAATTCTTTGAATTGAATGACAAAGAGGACACTAATATACTAAATGTATGGGATGCAGCAAAAGCAGTAATAAGAGGAAAATATATAGCAATAGAAGCTCACATCAAAAAACAAGAAAGAACTCAAAGAAACAACCTAATCTCGAAGCTCAGAGATCTAGAAAAAGAACAACAAAAAAAAACCCAAAACCAGTAGAAGAAAAGAAATAATAAAAACCAAAGCAGAAATAAATGAAATTGACATACAGACCAATGGAATCGAATAGAAAATCCAGAAATAAACCCACAGATTTATGATCAACTAATCTTTGACAAAGGAGCAAAGACTATGCATTGGAGCAAAGAAAGTTTGTTCAATAAATGGTGCTGGGAAAACTGGGTCGCTACATGCAAAAGAATGAAGCTGGACCACTACCTCACACCATACACAAAAGTCAACTCAAAAAGGATTAAAGAACTAGACATAAGACCTGAAACCATAAAATACATAGAAGGAAATATAGGCGAAACACTACGTGATACTCACATCAAAGACATCTTTACAGACACATCACCCAAAGCAGTGATAGTGAAGGCAAAGATAAACAGCTGGGACTACATCAAATTAAAGAGCTTCTGAACAGCAAAAGAGACATAAACAAAAACAAAGAGAAACCCCCACCAACTGGGAGAACATTTTTGCACCCAACACTAATGATAAAGGACTGATCACAAAAATCTGCAAAGAGCTGATGAGACTCAACAACAACAAAGAAAATAATCCCGTCAAAAAATGGGCAGAAGAGCTAAAAAGAAACTTCTCTGAAGAGGAAATGCAAATGGCCAACAGGCATATGAAAAAATGTTCAACATCACTTGTAATCAGGGAAATGCAAATCAAAACTACCATGAGATACCATGTTACACCAGTGAGAATGGCACATATTAAAAAAACTAGCAACAACAAATGTTGGCGAGGGTGTGGAGAAAAAGGAACTCTTCTGCACTGTTGGTGGGAGTGCAAACTGGTCCAACCACTATGGAGAGCTGTGTGGAGATCTTGACCTACTAAAGATAGAGCTTCCATATGATCCAGCAATTCCACTCCTAGGTGTTTACCCAAAGGACACAGAAACATTAATTCCAAAGAGCACCTGCACCCCTATGTTTATAGCAACACTATTTACAATAGCTAAGCTTTGGAAACAGCCCAAATGCCCAAAAATAGATGACTGGATCAAGAAGATGTGGTACATATACACCATGGAATATTATTCAGCATTCAAAAAAGATAAACACATGCAATTTGCAGCAACATGGGTGGCGCTGGAAGGGATCATGCTCAGCAAAATAAGCCAGAAAGAAAAAGAAAAATACCGCATGGTCTCACTCATAGCAGGAATCTAGAAAACTTAAATAATGGACCAGGAAAATGAATAACTATAAGAAAGTGAAAATCAAAATCAACAAAAAACTATGAACCAGAGACACTTTTTGGGGGTTGGGGGGCGGGAGGGGAGGGATTGGGGTCAGATAGGGGGGGTTGCAATTGTATGGGGAATATAAAAATAATTTTTTTTTTAGAGGCATGCTTTATTTATTTATTTGTTTGTTTGTTCGTTTGTTTTTTTGTTCATATATGCACTGGGTACAGTCAGAAGCGCAGGAGGGTGAGAGAATTCACCAGAGCCAGAGCTGGGAGCAGAGTAGGCAGAAAGACCAAAGTACACTGCTGAGGGGAGCAGCAGGCGGCAGGAGAGGTCTGCGCGCCGTGTGGGACCCTCCTCCGGTGGCCGGGGAGCAGCCAGGCATTGAACTGGCGCCGCAGAGGCTGCAGGCAGCTTCACAACCCAGTGCTCAACCGCTGCGCCACCGGGGAGGCCCTAAATTTTTTTATTTTTAAAAAAAAAAAAAAAACCTTCCAGGCCTCTCTGCTGGGCAAGGGGTTAAGTTTCAGCACTATGAAGCTATCACGAAGCCACTGCAGCATGAGTTCAATCCCAGGCCATGGAGCCAACCCGCAGGGCACAGCAGACCTCTGCAGCGCCCGCTGCTCCCCTCAACAGTGTCTTAGGTCCTTTTGCCTGTTCTGCTCCCTGCTCTGTCTCTGGTGAATTCTCTCACCCTCCCGTACTTCTGACTGTACCCCAGTTCTTGTATAAATAAATAAATCTTAAAAAAAAAGATGTATGCAACTTATAATTCTATTACACTCCTGAATAATGGAAAGAAATTCCTACATGCTGTATAAAGGGATACACATAGTAGGTATTATCGGAGACTGGAGATTGGGACGCAAGCTAGGTAGATCCGCCTGTTCTGTTCCCCACTCTGATAAATCCTCTCACCCACCCACCCCACTGCACCTCTTGCCTACACCCCAGTTCTTGTAGGCATAAATAAATAAAAATAAATCTTAAAAAAAAGCTTTCAAGATGTAACTGAAGTTTAGTTTACCATGACTCGGTGGTCAGTTTTCCCGTCCACTTCATTGGAGTTTACCTTCAACTGAGGAAGGATTCGTGAGATAATAGAACCACTAACACTTTGTAATCTCATGAATTATCATTGCAAACTTTAATTCTCTACAATCTAGAGTCAAAGATCAAAAGAACCCTTTAAGGAGTCATTTGAGTTCCATTATGAGTTTAGATTATTGCTATATTAGAATTTAGTAATACAGTTAGGCAAGAATGTGTGGTCATGGCTTGGCTTAGGGAGGAAGGAAAACATGTTAAAAATACTATCATAACCAAAAAGAACAGGGTTTCCTTTTCAGTTAAGAAATCAGGTTATTCTAAGACAGCAAATGAAGTCATCGGTAGAAAGGTTTAAGTAATAAGCCCATCACTGCACTGGAGCCCAAGGACAGAGAGGAAATCCATGCAGGTGAAGGAGGGACAAACTGTGGGGTATTTGGGACAGTCTCAGGAAGTGGCATAAATATAGGTGAGTATAAAGAATAAAATATTGTTCCTATTTAGTTTGCCGAGTGTCTAACTTGGTTTTGATTTAAGGTTGTTTGTGTCTGTAGGGCAAGAACATGTCTTTTCAATTAATATTGTGCACTGTACGTTGTTAATGTCATACACATGGGCACTTAATTAGGTTTCAAGGCAGGAGTTGCTTGGAGCTAATTCAGCTGTCCTTCTGAGAGCTGCAGTGTGGTTTAAATCTGTGTTAAATGCCTGTGGGCTGGCTGCAACTGAATCGCCCAGGAACTTGAAAAGCAAATTCCCAGGTCCACCCCCAAGGAATTCTGACTCACTGCACAAAAGTAGGCCCATCCCAGGAATCTGTATCTTTTGGAAAGCTCCCCAAGTGAGTCTAATCATATCCAGGCTTGGGAAATTACAGTTTTATAGGCCATCAAAGCCTCTGCAATAGAATTGGAAGCAACATCTTTGAAGTTAGTTACTCACAAAATGTGAGCTGTATATGCTGGGTCACACTATAAATTTCATTTAATCTAGTAATAAGTTAATGTGTTACATTGTCTATTGTGTTGTTGTGTACTGTGTTATATTTTGGTGTGCTATTCCTACTCTGCTTACATTCCAATTTCCTTTCCCTTTACATTCACTCTATTAATATATGTTTTAAAGTATGTATATATTCTTAAATATATACATAAAATGTTATGTTGTTGTGTTTATGTACATTGTACAAATATCTAAACGATGTTGTGCTGATCCTCTTACTCTGTTTGTTTCCTCACTTAATTTTCAAGAATGTTTGCATGGCTTTATGTACATCTAGTTCATTGTTTCTAAATGCTGCATAGTATTGCAGTGATTTCATCCACCAAATATTCCTCATCCATTTCCTCAAATGTGAACACCTAGCTTGCTTCCAAATCTCCACAGTCTCAGATAATGGCTACTATGTGTATCCCTTTATACAGCATGTGGGAATTTCTTTCCATTATTCAGGAGTGTAATAGAATTATAAGTTGTATACATCTTTTTTTAAAGATTTATTTATTTATACAAGAATTGGGGTACAGTCAGAGGCGCGGGAGGGTGAGAGAATTCACCAGAGACAAGAGCAGGGAGCAGAACAGACAGACGGACCAAAGACACTGCTGAGGGGAGCAGCGGGCGAGGCAGGAGAGGTCTGCCACACCATGTGGGTTTCTCCCTGGTTGGCCGGCAATCAAACTGGCACTGCAGAGGCTGCGGGCAGCTTCACAGCTCTATGCTCAACCTACTGCATCTTGGTTTTACTACTTTTCAAACTAGCTATATTAGTGTACCCTCTCCATTTATAGTTCACAAAGAATTTCTATCATCCTACACTGTCATTTCTATCATTCTAGATGACTAGGGAGCTTGAACATATCTCTACATAGATTTGTTAGCTATTACAGCTTTGCTTTTGTAAATTGCCTGCTCCATGGATTTGAAAAATAAAAATACTTCTTTAGTCCATTGAATGATACAAGTTTCTATTTAACTACTCTAAGAAATTATGGACAATTAAAGATATAATTGCTGCTGCTGTTAATTTACTTTTTCATTGGTGAAATAATATTTAAATCCTTTACCCTTTTTTTCCATTGCCATCCCTTATACAATTGTAACTCTTTCTCCCTTCCCCTCTGCTTAACCTCAGGAGACTCACTTTGTTTTTTAGTGTCTGCTAGTTTTTACAAGCATTTTGCTTTATCAAATCATCTACTAGATAAACATCCAATATTTGTCTTTGACACTGTGACTTGCTTCACTACACATAATTCTGATGCTGGTGTGCACTTTTAATTTAGCCCTTGAACTACCACCACAGGGTCTTGTCCCAGGAAACTATAAAAAGGAATTTGCAGACATTTTAGATAAATAAGTAGAGAGAAACAAACTTTGTTTAAGAAAGTAAAGAAAAGAAAAGTTTATTTAAAGAAAGAAAGTAAGGACTCCCAGGTATGCTATTCTTTAGAGTTTACCTCCCCTGTCCAAAGTCTTATTCTCTCAAGTTTTACTGTCTTTGTTTAGTCCTCCTGTACTTACTGACCTCATCTCTGGAGTATGGTTAGTACTTCTCAGAATTTACTGTCCTTATCTCAGAAGCCTCTTTAACTCTCCCGAGTCCCTGAAGCTGCCTAATTAAGCCTAACTTGCTCTGAGACTCAATTCCTTCAACTCCTTCCATTTTGCTATAAATTGAAACATTTCATATTTTTATTGGCTGAATACTATTCTATTGTCTGTATATAACACATCTTCTTAATCCAATCTTCTATGAGTGAACACTTTTTGCATGCCTTAGCTATTGTACATAATGCTGCAATAAACATTGTAAAGCATATAATTTTTTTCAGTTCATGGTTTCATGTTCCTTGGATAGATACATAAGAATGGGACTGCTGGGTCAAATGGTATTTCCATTTTCAGGTTTTATAAGGTAAATCCAAATTTCTTTTAAAAATGTCTGCAGAGGTTACATTCCCACCAACTAGTAGGGTTCCTCTTTCTCTGCATTCTCTTCAGCAATTGTTACTGCGGGTCTTTTTACTATGTACCATTCTCATGTATTTGAGATGACATCTTATTCTGGCTTCCACCTGCATCTCCCTCATTAAAAGTGATGGTGAACATTTATCCATGTGTCTGTTGGACTTCTGAATTTCCTCTTTGTTGAATTGCCTATTCAAACCCGCTACTCACTTATTGAGTGTTTTATTGTTAAATTGAAAAAGTTTTTGTATATCTAGGATATTAACCCCTTGTCAATTGTGTAATGTCTGAATATTTTCTCCCATTCAATTGGATGTCTTTCTAATCTACTTATATTTTCTTTCTCTGGGGGTTGTTATTTTAATACTAGACAACCCCCAAAGTCACTGACTTATAACCTTGTTCAAGAATATACCATTCATGGGCCTCCCCGGTGGCCCAGCGGTTGAGAGCTGGGTTGCGAAGCTGCCCGCAGCCTCTGCAGCACCGGTTCAATCCCCGGCTGCTCCCTGGCCACCGGAGGAGGGGCCCACATGGCGCGCAGACCTCTCCTGCTGCCCACTGCTCCCCTCAGCAGTGTACTTTGGTCCTTCTGCCTGCTCTGCTCCCTGCTCTGGCTCTGGTGAATTCTCTCACCCTCCTGTGCTTCTGACTGTACCCAGTGCTTGTATGTATGTATAAGTAAACAAACAAACAAATAAATATATAAATATTTTTTTAAAAAAGAATATACCATTCACATTTAATCTATTTTTATTATATGTGTTTGCAAATTTGCCTACAAAGCCTGTTTCTCATATTTCTAGACTCCTGTTTCCTCAAGGCCAATGATTTGACTCACAGTCTCTCCTCATACCTAAAGGAAAGTAAGTAATCTCTCCTGCTCATCTGTCACTTTGCAGGTGCCTCTCTTTTTCTTTCTACTTTTCCTAATAAACCTGTAAGGAAAAAAAAGGAATAATAATAATAATTTTTAAACATTATTCGCCTTATTATTATCCCATTGAAATTATAAAGTCTGTCAATTTAAAATAATAAACTTTTAATTATACTTACAATCAAAAGTTTCTACCTTTTAATGGGTTCTAAACAGGTTGGTTTGTTTATTTTTCGCTTGATGTTACTATTTATTTAAGCTTATTCTTGTTTTACTCTTGCTTTGGAAACTTGAGTTTTGGTCTCATTTTGTTTTATAACACTTTATTTTGTCCAGGATTCCAGAAACTAAGTAGTATGCTAGCCCCAGTTCCCCACTAATTTATTATTTGACCTGGAAAATTCATTGAATACTCCTTTGGGACTTGATTTTGTTACCTGAAATATAAGGAAGTTGGACTATGTGATATCTATTCCAGCTATGAGTTTCAGAATCAATGTTCACATGTTCAGAACTCACACTAGGACTATTGCATGGTCAACATGTTAAGTGTTAGCCAATCTAGCTTGATCTTTACAGTATGTATTGTGGATAGCCAGTAATAACTAGATTATTCATATCAGGTAGCCATTTATTTATGGCAAAAAATGAAATAGTTTAGATATAGATTTTGACCTTTTTTTTTTTTTCAAACTCAAAGCAATTCTGATGACACCCAACATGAATTCACGAACTTCTCTTTGGGGGTATAGCACAGTGGTAGAGCATTTGATTGCATAAACCTTTCTGTGCTTCCAAATGGGCAAATGTAAATTTAGGTAATAATAGAATTACCTTCACAGGGTTATGAGAATTACAAAAGAGAATGCATGTGGGCCTCCCTGGTAGTGCAAGGGTCTAAGTCTCAGCACTATCGAGCTGTCACCAGCCACTGCAGCACGAGTTTGATCCCCAGCTAGGTTGGTGTCCCATGTGGCACAGCAGACCTCTCCTGTCTCTCCCATTGCTCCCCTGAGCAGTGTATTTTAGTGGATTAACCAAGAATGCATATAGCACAATGTCAGTGTTCCACAAATGCTTGCTATTATTTAAATGTCATTTCCACTTTATATCTTCTGCTAAGTATTCTCTTAAAATTTAACATTATTGAATCAAAGTTCTTTGCCTATATAGTCAAACATAAATTATAAGAAATGTATTATGCCAAGCTTTTTTTTAATTGATTCTAAATTAGCCACATTTAGCTATTGCCGTATTATGTTTTGTGTTATAAGTTAATGTTTCATTTTAATCTAATATCTAGAATAACCTGAAAACAGAATCTATATTTTAGTTTACTTAAATACTAACAAAGAAGTAATGGGAGAATACCCAACCTGGAGATCCTATTTTACTATATTTAGAGTAATAATTTTCTTTTTTTTTAAAAAAAAAAATTGTTTATTTATTTATACAAGCACTGGGTACAGTCAGAAGCATGGAAGGGTGAGAGAATTCACCAGAGCCAGAGCGGGTAACAGAACAGGCAAACTGACGAAATACACTGCTGAAGGGAGCAGCGGGTGAGGCAGGAGAGGTCTGCGCGCCATGTGGGACCCTCACCAGAGGCCGGGGATCGAACCAGCACTGCAGAGGCTGTGGGCAGTTTCGCAGCCCAGCGCTCAACCGCTGCGCCACCACGGGAGGCCCAAGAGTAATAATTTTCTTATAGTCTTCTTTTTTTTTTCCCAGTTTGCCCTAAGTGGGCAAAACTTTGTAAAAACCACAGTGAGAAGAAATCTGTCTTGATGCTGATCATCTGCAGCTCTGCCATCCGAGCCCTGGAGCTCATCAGGTTGGAAGCATTGCCTAATCTGTTTCATAAAGTTTACTGAGTGACTGATACCTGCAAAAGAATATGTTCTATATGAGGGAGATATAACAATAAACAACACTTTGTAATAGAGCCTCCTCTTCCATGGATACTTTGCAATGAGGGAAACAGACAATAAACAAGTAATAAGCATTATGTCAGGTAGTGATAGATTGTGCAAGAAAAATACAACATGGCAAATGATTGAATGGATAGGATGGTCCTTTTTTTTTTTAATTTTATTTTTATATTCCCCATACAATTGCAACCAGGATGGTCCATTTTATTTTTATTTATTTATTTATTTATTTTAAAGATTTATTTATTTATTATTACAAGCACTGGGTACAGTCAGAAGTGAGGGAGGGTGAGAGAATTCACCAGAGCCAGAGCGGGGAGCAGAGCAGGCAGAAGGACCGAAGTACACTGCTGAGGGGAGCAGCGGGCGACTGGAGAGGTCTGAGTGCCATGTGGGATCCTCCTCCGGTGACCTGGGAGCAGCTAGGGATCGAACCGGCATTGCAGAGACTGCGGGCAGCCTCGCAACTCAGCGCTCAACCGCTGCATACTGGGGAGGCCCTGGATGGTCCATTTTTTTTTTTACTATAAATTTTATTTTTATATTCCCCATACAATTGTGACCCCCTTATTTTTACCCCAATCCCTCCCCTCCCTGCCCCCCGCCCTCCATAGAGTGTCTCTGGTTCATAGTTGTTTGTGGATGGTCCATTTTAAAGGATGATCCCAGAACACTTATCTCAGGAGGTGACATTTGAGCAGTGACTTGAACAAGGTAAAGAAGAGAGCCATACAGATATCTGGAAGAAGAATATTCCAGGCAGAGGTATCCCCAAGTATCAAGTAAAAGATTGTTTTTTTATGCCCTCTTTATACCCAAAGTGTTTCCATATAAGAAAAGCTCCTTCTACATAGTAGATTAAAGAGGGAAGGGAGGCTTCTCTGATTAAAGGACATAGCCCTCTTTCTTCCCACTGTCAGCTCATCCCCAGCTCCCCCTCACAGCAGCCATGGACCTTTGTTGATGCCTTGGGCTCCAGAGTTCAGCCTGACATCATGCTTTTAGATATTTCTCACAGCAAAATTGTGCATGAGAACTATACTGCAAAATTTGAAGATGAACTCTGTACCATCGACCTGGAATACAGAAAGTGCTAGGCAGACCCAAATGTTTCAATAACTACTTAAGAAAACTTAAGTAGTTAACCATCTGTATGAGAGTTAGAATACAGCCCAGATATGTGCCTCAATAAAATGTCATCCCATTTTCATTCCAGTGTTGGGCTAATCTGAAAATCTGACAATGTTTTTTATATGTATATACACATATATACTTATATATAAATGTGCATGTTCTTTTTTTAGTAAGTCAATATGTAATCCGGAAGTAATCAGCATGGCCTGGGATGAGTGAATTTTTTTATTGACTAATCTGGTTTTGTTTTTTTTTTTTTTATTAGATCGATGACCGCATTCAGAGGCAATGGCAAAGTTATAAAATTATTTGCAAAACACATAAAGGTAAGGACAGGCCTGTGGTTACTGGTAGGGGGCATAAGGGGTTCTTCTGGACCTCAGCTTTTCCTCTTCAGCCTCTTCTCCTTATCTCAAACCAGCATTCTCTTTGGAGCTTCTTGATATTTAATAACCATCCTGGAATTCTTTGCATTCTGCTTCTGCATCCCCAGCTGCCCCCAGTGACCACTCATCTATACTCGGGGATTCTTGTATTGAAGCAGAGGTTTGACCCCTCGATTCTTTGAAGATTTACCAGTTTTCTGAGGAACTGTTCTTCTATCTTGATCTTACCCTTCCTTACCCTGGAAATTTACCTTAAACAAGAGTAACCCCATTTACCATTTTCTTTTTACTTTGTTAGCTTTTAGATAAAATGCCCTAAATTGGCCTGTGATTGCACTTCCTAATGACTTTGCTTTTCTTTATTCTTTTCCATGTTGGAATAGATCCAAGAACAAGTAAAGATGCTAGAGAAGCATGTTGTGCACCTGGGTGTTGGAACTCCAGGGAGAATTAAAGAACTCATTAAACAAGGTATGAAAAGAGCAGTGATTCTTTTTTTTTTTTAATTAATTTATTTATTTATACAAGTACTGGGTACAGTCAGAAACGTGGGAGGGTGAGAGAATTCACTAGAGCCAGAGCGAGTAGCAGAGCAGGCAGAAGGACCGAAGCACACTGCTGAGGGGAGCAGCGGGTGGCAGGAGAGGTCTGCACGCCATGTGGGCCCCTCCTCCGGTGGCCGGGGAGCAGCCAGGGATCGAACTGGTGCTGCAGAGTCTGCGGGCTGCTTCGCAACCCAGCTCTCAACCGCTGCGCCACCAGGGAGGCCCCAAAGAGCAGTGATTCTTCTCCCCAGAGTTGTGAGAGTATTTGTCTTACCCTCATGTGAATTTGGGAAGCCATATTTGTGATGTGAATCCAGACTTCCATGTCAATTTCAGGAGTGGGGAACTTAGCTTTTTGTTCATAAAGCCAGCCAAATAAAATGCCTCAGGGAATGATAAGGACTGTGACAAAATGCATTAGCACCTAAATACATTGAAATTCCAATTGTTTTGGAGTTGGAGTCCCCAAGGCTCCAATTCCATTTGAGTGCTGACATATAAAACATGTTGAGACAAAAAATGCAGTTTCAGGCTTCCCTGGTAGCCTAGGGAGTAAGTCTCAGTGCTATCACCTCTACAGCCTGAGTTTGATCCCCGGCCAGGGAGCTAACCCACATGGCACAGTAGACCTCTCCTGTCTCACCCTCTACTCCCCTCAGCAGTATATTTCAGTAAATCTGCCTGTTGTGCCTGTTGTGTCTCTGATGAATCCTCTCATCCCCTGCACTTCTTGTCTATACCCCAGTTCTTCTATGTAAAAATATTTTAAAAAATGCAGTTTCTAATAATGATATGCAGATATTCTAAAATATTTCCCCTAAATGCATTTCTCTTTTTGTACTTTACCCAGAAAGAAGTCCAAGCAACATCTACCAGTGGGTTTTTATAGTCTGTTGACATTCTCAAAGCCAGTAACTTAAAAACCTACTAACCTGCTGACGCTTGTACTACCTGTTCTACTGCCAGACAGATGAAAATTTTCAATAATCATTTCAAAATCACTTATTTAATATAGTATTAGAACTTTGTTTTATAACAGTCTGGAGCTATTCCTGGAGTTTTTATATATCTAAAAGCAATGTGTTCAACTTAATAACTTTTGTAAAGATGGGCATTTGCCAGGAAACAAACAAAAGCTAAAAATACTGGTGTTTCTCTACAGATGAAAATCATACAAAGGTTAAATGGCCCACTATATACAGAAGTCTGTGCAATAACAAGCTTGGAGGCTCCAGATAAGAAAAGGAAACAAATATGTTTTGAGATCCTACTTGTACTTGGTGCTCTCCTAGTTACCCTTACATATATCACTTAGTACTCACTGCATCCTTCCAGACTAGCATTCTTATTACTTAGGAGTGAAACCTGAAACTGTGGAGGGTTAAGTAGCCCTCCTAAGGTCGCTCTCTGTCTAGGCTTTCCTGATTCCAGAACATTTCCCCCTCAGGTGCTGATCCAGTTGAAGTGATAAATGTTTATAAAATAAAACTGACAATAGGAACCAGTAAAAGCCAAACCCAAATAAGCATTTTTCAATCCTAAGGGAATTGAAATGAGGGACTCCCTGACTGATTGAATGAGCAGGGAAGGCTTAACAAAGGAAAGTGTCTTTAACTGATTTTTGAGGTATGGGGAGGATTAAAATAGGCAGGTAGATATTTCTGGTCTTTTTGAAATGGCTCATTCTCAGAGATATGAGATGGTATCTTATTGTAGATTTGATTTAACATTTTCTTTATGATAAATGATGGCATTTTTCATGTGCCTCTTGTTCATCTCTGTGTCTTCTTTGAATAAACATCTATTAACTTTTCTGTCCATTTTTTAATTGGGTTTTCTGTTGTTATTGTTGAGTTGTATGAGTTCTTTATAGATGTTGGGTATTGTTATATATTGTTAGATGTATGATGTGCAAATATTTTCTTCCATTTGGTAGAGTGTCTTTTCATTTTTAACAGTTTCTTTCACTGTTCAGAAACTTTTTAGTTTGATATTGTCCCATTTGTTTATTTTTGCTTTTGCTTCCCTTGCCACTGTAGTAGAGTCTCCAAAGAGATCCCTGAATCCAATGTCATGGAGTGTTTTGCTTGTTTTCTGTGTATTTTATGGTTTCAGGTCATATGTGCTTGCCTTTAATCCATTTTGAGTTAATTTTTGCATATGGTGTGAGATGGTCATCTAGTTTCATTCTTTTGCATGTGACTGTCCAGTTTTCCCAGCACCATTTGTTAAAGAGACTTAACTTTCTCTTTGTCTACTCTTGGCTTCTTTGTCATGATGAACTGCCCATGTAAATGTGTGTTTATTTCTGAGCTGTCAATTCTATTCCATTAGTCTATGTGTCTATTTTTATTCTAATACCATACTAGTTCTTACTTTTATTAGAGAAATAACATAGGGGGAAATGCATATTTTTTTTGAGATAGTGTTTTTTTTCCTTTGGGTGTATACCCAGAAGTGGAGTTGCTAAATCAAAGATTTATTTTTTTATGCATATAAGAGCTGGGGCACAGGCCAGAGATGCAGGGGGTGAGAAGATCCACCAGAGACAGAGTGGGGAACAGAACAGGCAGATTGACTGAAATACACTGCTGAGGGGAGCAGCGGACAAGACAGGAGAGGTCTGCCTCGCCATGTGCGTTTCTCCCAAGTTTGTCTTTTTTCTACTGAGTTGTATATATTCTGGATGTTAACACCGAGTTATATTGTGTTTTATAAATTCCATTATGGTGGGATTTGGGATTGTTACTAAATTTTTGCTATTGTAAGTAATACTGCAGTAATCATCTTTGCAAGCAACTATGTTTAACTTTCTGGTATTTTTGTCAGGATATGTCATCAAAGGAAATTTATCTTATCAAATAGTAGGCATTTTACAGCTCCTACTATATAATGCCCAGGTGCCTTCCAAAGTGTCTTTACCTATTTGTTCTTCACCAGCTGTAAGTTATTTTTAAGGGAAGACTGTCAACCCCCTATCTTTCTCAATTTATCATTTTAATTTTGCAAAGAGGGGATTTTAAATAAAAGGCATTATTTTTAAAAAGTCTCTTAGGCAGAGAAGAAAATAAGTGAAGTAACTATAGAGAAAAGTTGACGATCAGTGCTGCAGTGTAAAGGAAAGCTTCAGTTATATGTCCCAGATAAAGTGTAATAGGGATAAGAAGTCGGGGGATAAGGGAAACTAACTGTACCCAACTCTGAGACCTCTGAGGAACAGACGGTCCCTGAGGTCCACTCCAGCCCCACATTCCATCACTGTGTCTAGATAGACAAGATTCCATAATTGTCTCTAGATAGACAGGAAAACAACAAGGATATAGTCCTTAAGTGGTTTACCAGTTCCTTCAAAGAATAGCAGACTTTGAATAGAGCCCATTCATCTTAACTTCTTTTTCTGCTTAAAATTAACCTCTCAGCGCTGTTCTCATCCTTCTTCCCACTTACATCCTCTGAGCCATGCAGATTCTGTTGGACTCATCTCCCCTAAAGGACCGCTACCCCAAACTATCAAATCTCTGTCAGGAATGAGACTTCACCCTCTGGGATTTGGGATAAAGGTTTGGGATTGATTCTTTGCCAGCCCTTGAGCATTTGACAAGCTTAGTAAGAGCAGCTTCTCTGTTTCCCTCAGAATCGGTGATAAGATTTTAAGAACCTCAGTGCTGCATTTGTTTTCCATCAAGAGAGGGTAGCACTTAATGTACGGAGATTAGTTGCCTGGGGAGAGGAGAGCAAATGAGGCAAAAAGCAACCAGGAGAATAAAAAAAAAATTTAATACATTTATGTCATGTGGTCTTCACTATATAGTAACTCTCTCCATGTCTCTTTCAGGTGGCCTTAATTTGAACCCCTTAAAGTTTCTGGTCTTTGACTGGAACTGGAGAGATCAGAAGTTGAGGAGGATGATGGACATTCCCGAGGTACTATGTAATCATCAATTGACTTTAATCTTTTTTTTTTCAACTTGAACTTGAGTTCAAACACACTAAAAAAGTCTTTGACATGGGGAGCCAGCACATTCTGGCCTTTGAAATGATTTCTTTCTTTCAACTCTGAAGTAACTACAATTATAGAGACCATCTCACCTCTTACATGTAACTGTATACTTTCCATGTGTTTCATGGGAATAGATTTTGTTTCCTCATTAAATGCCCAGTGACCTCTGCCCCGCTGGGACCACAACTATTCTGTACCTTTAAGAAACAGGGCAGTTGAGAGGACTTGGCACATTTGCTTGTAACTTGCTTTAGAGACATGGAGACATGGTAATCTTTGTCATTCATCCTTATAAGTGTATGGGGTGGGGCGCGTGGGGGACAAACTTGCCTCATGCCCTCATCTCCACCTCCTCCCCTTACTTACTTTATGGTCTATTTTGGATTTTGTGGGTAGGGAAACTTTTAATGTCTCAGTGAATTAAAACTGATCTTAATCAATTTTGAATGCTTTTGTGGGCCCACCATTAACTCCTTATTTATGAAAGTAATCCATTACTATCATAATGTGAAAAATTATTTGCCACCTACCTTGTTATAATGGGGCTAATTTTTCAATTTAACCTGATGCTTACAAGTTGTTGTTGGCGAGAAAAGGGTTTGTGCAGCAATAAACATGGTTGGCACACCAACCAGGAATGAATCATGGCAGCAACTATCAAAGAAACTTGTAATTACTCCTGAAAACATGCTGAATGAATTAATTTACCATTAAAATCATATCCCCAGAATGACCATACTGATTATAAATAATTGATAAATTATATCAGAAATCAGTTCAGGTTATATGACAATTTTTTCAGAAATGCACATGTGCGCGCACACACACACACCCTGTCTACACCTTGAACCAATTGGTTTTTTAAAACTGATTTAATGAATTTGATGTCAGACACATAAGCCCGTACTTGGTGATAAGAAAAAGAAATAGGGGAGGAGGAGGGAGAGGGATCAAAATAAGGGCTGGAAGAGCTCAAGGGACTATGGTGATGGTGCATGGGTGAAGTAAAATTTATATAAATAAATGAACTATTTTTAAAAAAGAAAAAGAAATAATGTCTAAAAACCCTTGTTATTACCCATGATGATTTTTATTAGTTTATCATCATTAGCAGTTATTATAAATATTGTGTATAATCTAAGCACATTTTGGATATCTTTAAATACCTTTATATAAGATTTTAAGAGATTTTATCTTAAATGACTACAAAGGACACCTTAATGAAACTGATTTTTTTATAGTATCTCTTTTTTTACATATATATTTCACTGTGAATTACATGTGCATGAGGAATTTATTCCCTCCCTGACTCTGGCCAAAACAGTCACATAAAGGAGTCCAGACGGTTCAATTTATTCACCATGGCCAACTTTTCTTGATCTTAACCTTGTTTTCTCTTCTCTCATTTAGATAAGAAAGGAGGTTTTTGAACTTCTGGAAATAGGAGTCCTTGGTCTGTGCAAGTCAGAATCTTTGAAGCTGGGCCTTTTCTAAGACTGAATCCTAATGAAAATTCCAGTTTTCATGGTGGGATTTGCATTTCCTTTAATGACTCTGCCACATTGCAAGTAGTCAGTTAATATCAGCTATTGTTTTATTGTTAACTGCATCACCAGATGGAGCATTGGAAATGTTTGCTAGAGATTCTTTGACAAAATTGAATCTGTCCTTTGCCAACTTCCATGTATAATAAAGTATCACTGGCTTGTGTACTTTTGGTTGAGCAGAGTAAGTTTTCTCCCACCAACTAGCCTCTGATGTGACGTGCAGAAGAAGGGAAAGAACTGCAGGGTAAACTTAGGCAAACTCCTTCCCCTCCTAAGCCTCAGTTTTATCAGCCTGTGAAATGGGAATGATATCTCACAGGACGGTCATACTCAGTGTGGTGGTACATGGGGATAGATTTGTAAACTGTGAAGCCTGATCCCAGTGAGAAGGGTGGCAGTGTTAGTGACAGAAAGAATTGTAAGGGTATGTGGTACTTTGTTAATGTATAAAATATAACACAATAACTACAACTGTCTTTTTTAACCTTTTACTTTGAAATAGTTCAGACTTACGAAAAAGTTGCAAAAATAGTATAGAGAATTACCATATCCCCTTCTTCCAGTTTCCCCAATGTTATGTGAAGATACCATATTTACCCAAACTACAAAATCAATGTTTTGATTCATTACAATTAACTACAGACTTTATTTGGATTTCACCAGTCTTTTCACTGACATCCTTTTTCTTTCCTTTTTTTTTTTAAGATTTATTTATTTATCCATTTATTCATTTATTTAATTATACAAGTACTGGGTACAGTCAGAAGTGCGGGAGGGTGAGAGAATTCACCAGAGCCAGAGCGGGGAGCAGAGCAGGCAGAAGGACCGAAGTACACTGCTGAGGGGAGCAGCAGGCGGCAGGAGAGGTCTGCGCGCCATGTGGGACCCTCCTCTGGTGGCTGGGGAGCAGCCAGGGATCGAACCGGCGCTGCAGAGGCTGCAGGCAGCTTCACAACCCAGCGCTCAACCACTGCACCACCAGGGAGGCCCTGACATCCTTTTTCTATTTCAAGATCCAGTCAAAGATCCAACATTGTATGTCATTATCACAAATTCCTAGTTTCCTTGGATTGGTGACAATTCACCATCCTATCTTTACCTTTCATGACCTTGAGGCTTTTAAGGAATACCGGAGAGATAGTTTGTAGAATATACCTCAATTTGAGTTACTATTGGTATCATGATTTGATTAAGGTTTTCCATTTTTTAGTCAGAAAACCAATAATACTGGGTTATAACACATAGAACAAAGTAAATATCCATATTTAGTCAGAAGTGAGATGTCCTTGATATGTCACATGGGGTATACAATATGATGTGTCTTATTACTAATGATGTCAACCCTAATCCCCAGCTTATAGTGGCTTTGCCAATTTTTTCCACTGTAGATTTGCTATTTTTCCCTTTGTAGCTAAATGTCTATATTAATGCTTTGGAACTATGCAAATATCCTGTTCTTCCTGATAATTTGCCCACTAATTTTAGAAATGTTGGTTGTTCTTGCCTACAACAGTTATTGCTGTAATGATTTTTCTTTTCTCTCATTGCATCAGCATTTGTTAATGGGAATTCTTCTTTCAAAAATAATTTTCCTGTTACATGTTTTTTTCAATTATTTATTTATGTCAATATGAACTCATGGATATTTATTTTGTTCTATGTGTTATAATCCAATACTATTGGTTTTTATTTTGGTGCTCAAATTCACTTACTTTTTCCTAATGTAAATAATGTTTATTGATTACCCCTTCTGTGTCAAGTATTGTGTTTAGGGCTTTCATTTACATATAGTTTTATCATGTTTAATCACTAAAAAGGTCCTGAATCAAAAGTGTTATTCACATTTTATAAATGATGTAACTGAATATAAGAAGGGACACGCACTAATGTGTAGTAAAACCAGAAATCAAACCCAGGTCTCCTGTATTCACTTCAGGACAGACACCATGGTTGTCTGTTTCAGAACTCAGACATACAAAACGAATAAGAGGTAATAAAGCAAACAGATGCTCATAGTGGTATGTAAAATTCCATATTTGAATATTATGAAGTTTTAAATGAGCCTGGAAGTCTTGTAAATACAATCCCAATAATCACACACTTCTGCACACAAGTGACTTTACCAGCAATTTGTTGATTGTGCACCTCTGTGGGCAAGAAGCCACACACAGGGACTCGAAGGAAAGAGGAACAACTTCCATTCTCAGAATCTTGGTAAGTCCAACAAGTTAGAGGAAAAATATTTTATTTATTTTTATAAGTGAGTAGTGTTCCATTGTGTATATGTAGCATATCTTTATCCAATCATCTGTTGATGGGCACCAGGTTGTTTCTAGTTCTCTACTGTTGTCAATAATGCTGGAGTATATATGGGGGTGCCAATTCTTCAATTCTTTTTTTTTTTTTTTTTTTTGCATTTTTCTGGTAAATACCCAGAAACAAGGTAACTGGAGTATATGGAATTTCTAGTCCCAATTTTTTGAGGATCCTTCATATTGTTTTTCATAATGGCTACCCCAACTCACATACCCACCAACAGTGTACAAAGGCTCCCTTCTCTCCACTTCCTTGCCAGCACTTGTTTTGATTTGCATTTCCCTAATAATAAGAGATGATAAACATTTTCATACCTGCTTCTTGGCTATCTGTATTTCTTCTTTTGAGAAGTATCTGATCATCTGCCCATTTTTTTATTAAAGTTGTCTTTTTGTTGTTCTTGAATTTTATGAATTCTTTATGTATTTTGGATAATAATCCCTTGTCAGATATATGATGTCTTTTGTTTTGATCATAGTTTCTTTCGCTGCATAAAAACTTTTAGTATGATGTGGTCCCAATTGTTTCTTTTTACTTTCGTTACCTTTGCCTTTGGTGTCAAGTCTCCAAATACATCTTTAAGACCAATGTCAAGTAGCATAACACCTGTTTTCTGCTATGTATTTTGTGGTTTCAGGTATCTACATCCAAGTCTTTAATCCATTTTAAATTAATTTTTATGTGTGTTGGTAGATAGTTGTCTAGTTTTATTCCTTTGCATGTGGCCATTCAGTTTTCCCAGCACCATTTTTTTTTAAGTTTTATTTATTTATACAAACACTGGGTACAGTCAGAAGTGCTCAGGGTGAGAGCATTCACCAGAGCAAGAGCAGGGAACAGAACAGGCACACTGATGAAATACACTGCTGAGGGGAGCAATGGGCGCGGCAGGAGAGGTCTGTGCGCCATATGGAACCCTCACCGGCAGCCGGGGATTGAACCGGCGCTGCAGAGGCTGTGGGCAGCTTTGCAGCCCAGCACTCAACCGCTGCGCCACCAGGGAGGCCCCCCAGCACTATTTATTGAAGGTACTTTTCTTTCTTTATATGTTCTTGGCTCCTCTTGTAAATTAGTTGTTCATATATGTATGTGTTCATATATTTATGGGATTACTTCTGGGCTCTCAATTCTGTTATGTTGGTCTGTTTCCATTCCCACATCATGATACTTGGATTATTATGATTTTGCACTATAGTTTTAGGTCTGGAAATATGATATCACCTTTTTTGATTCTCTCTCTTTGCTATTTAGGGTCTTTTGTAGTTCCAAATAAATTTCATGGTTTTTCATTCTATTTCTGTAAAGATTGCCATTGCAGTTTTGATAGGGATTGGCTGAATCTGTGTATTGCTTCAGGCAATATCACTATTTTAATGATTTTAATTCCTCCAATTCACGCATAAATATAACTCCATTTATATGTGTGCCCATGTATGTGTTCTGTTTTTTTTAACAAGGTCTTAATAGTTTTCTGCGTACAGGTATTTCACCTCTTTGGTTAAATTTATTCCATGGTTTATAATTCTTTTTGATACAGTTTTAAATGGTGGTTTCTCCGGATTCCTTTCTGCTAGTTTATTATTTGCATATAAAAATGCAGTATATTTTTGTATATTTGTTTTGAACCTGCCACTTTGATGTAGTAATTATTTCTAATATCTTTGTATTGGATCACTTGAGATTTTCTATGTACGTTATCACGTCATCTGCAAAATGTAACAGTTTACTTAATTTCCAGCTTGTATACTTTTTCATTTTCTTGTCTATTGCTCTGTCTAGGACTTCAAACATTATATTGAATAGTAGTGTTGAGAGAGTGGACATCCTTTCCTTATTCCTGACCTTAGAGGAAAAGCTTTCAGTTTTTTATCATTTTCCTTTTATCATTATCAATATGATGTTAGCTGTGGGTTTGTTTTATATATGGCCCTTGTTATATTGAGGTATAATCCTTATATATCTATTTAATTAAGGGTTTACATCATAAATGGATGCTGAATCTTGTTTATATGGTTTTTCTGCATCCGTTGAGATGATCGTGGTTTTTGGCCTGCCTTGTGTTGATAGATCATGTTTTTTAAATTTGTATATCTTGAACCATCCATCCTTCTTAATCATGATGTGTGGTTCTTTTTGGTGTGTTGTTAGACATGGTTAGTTACCATTTTGTTGAGGATTTTTGCATCTAGGTTCATCAGCAATATTAGTCTATAATTTTCTTTTTGTGTGTGATGTCCTTGTCTAGTTTGGAAGCAGGGTAATGTTGGCTTCATAAAGTGTGTTCGTTAGTTTCCCCTCCTTTTCAATTTTTTTGAAAGCAGTTGAGAAGGGTAGATATCAGTTCTTCTTTGAAAGTTTGATAGAATTCACTATAAAAGCCATCTGATCCCAGGCTTTTGTTTTTTGGGTGGCTTTTGATTACTGTTTCAAATTCCTTATTCATGATCAAGCTATCCAAATTTTCCTCTTTTTCCCCCCGATTAATTCTTGGGATGGTGTGTGATTTTTTTTTTTAATTTTTCCATTTCTTCTAGATTGTCCAATTTATTGCCATATAGTTTTGTAATGCTTTCTTATAGTCCTTGGTATTTCTGTAGTTCTCTTTCATTTCTGATTTTATTCAAAATTCTCCTCTTTGGTATTCTAGTTAGTGGATTGTCTATTTTATTAATCTTTTCAAAGAACCAGCTTTTCAATTTCATGAATGTTACTTATTTGGAGAGAAAAAGTCTTTACAGATATAATTAAGGTCAGGATCATGAGATGAAGTAATCATCAAGGATTATCAAAATGGGTCATAAATCTATTGACAGGATTCCTCATAAGAGAATAGCAGAGAGAGAGAGATAACAGAATAAAGAAGAGAAGACACAGACAAAGGAAAAGATGGTGTGAAGATGAAGACAGAGATTGGTGTATGTAACCACAAGATCAGGAATGCAAAGAGCCATCAGAAAATGAAAGAGGCAAGGAAGGATACCTCCTAGTGACACCAGCAGGAGTGAGACTCTTGATTTCTGCCTTCTGGACTCCAGAACTGTGAGAGAACCATTCTTGTCTTAAACCACCAAGTTTGTAGAAATTTGTGGTGGAAGCTTCAGGAAATTAAAAGCACTCTCCATAGGCAACTGAGTAATACTGAAGGGTAAATGTCATAACAGAGAATGTGGTGGTGCCTATAACATATGCTCCAAATGTGTACAATTCACAATCAGCTTAAAGATGCTCTCCCTCAAAAAAAAAAAAAAAAAAGTCAAAATATTGGACTGCCTTTGACTGTTTTATTGAACTCTTTTTTTTTTTTTAAGATTTATTTTTTATTTATGCATACAAAAGCTGGGGTACAGGCCAGAGGCACAGGGGGTGAGAGGATTTACCAGAGACAGAGTGGGGAACAGAACAGGCAGACCGACCAAAGTACCCTGCTGAGGAGAGCAGTGGGCAGGAGAGGTCTGCTCGCCATGTGGGTCTCCTCCCTGGCTGAGGATGGAGCTCATGCTGCAGTGGCTGCGGACAGCTTCATAGGTTGTGCCCCAACCCCCGTGCCACCAGGGAGGCCCTTTGTTGAACTCTTCAAGGCTTCCCACTGCCATCTTGTGGCTTTCCCCTACTCAGGACTGTCTGATGTTGACATTGATGTTAGACTGGACTTACATGGATACAGATTTTGAGCAGGTTTGATAATGAGGACATCATTGAGGGGGTTTCCTTAATTCAGAAGGCTGTGGGGATGGAAGGATTAGGAGCAGCATCAAACTAGTGCTGGAACAGCCCGGGCTGCCAGCCTCCCAGACCTCTAATCCAGTGCAGGTCCTTAAAACATAATTTGAATGAATTAGAAATACAGGGTCATTTATTTCATATTTTTCACACTAAGCTCCTAAAATATATGCCAAAATGTAAATTGTTCCTTTCTTACCAGTGTGGACAGAATTATTCAGGAGAAATAAAGAAAATTGTTTATTTCTACACCAAAAAAAAAAAAAAGGAAAAAGAAAAGCCACAAGAGAATGAAAATTAATTCAATCTGAAAAGTTAACCCTATTATTTTCATTCCTTTAATCCTAATATGTAAGATATCCTTGGCCAATGGTAAGGGGAAAAAATGAGTCACATATCTTCCCATACAAGCATTTAGCTTCCTATCAATTGACAGGTCATATATTAATCTAAAAGAAAGTACCAATCATGATTGCGTAAGAGGGTGCATTTGCAAATTAAGACATGCATCTATGCTGTCAGAATTCAGAATAATTCAAAAAGCCACTATTGACTTGCCAAAACCAAAAAATACCATCACCATGAATATTATGTGTGCTTGTGTATGTGTGTGTACCCCACACATATAATTACTTCCTGACTTTATATTCATGTGGTACATTTTCATCCCAACAGTTAAAATAGGAAAAAGCAGTGAAATATGAAGCAACCCAAAATGTAACGCCTGAGGAAGCTATCTACTCAGCAGTTGAAGAGAAATGAAAGCAAGGACTTAATCATTATGAAATTTCTAATGATACCACAATAGCTGCCAACAACTATCATATAAATGTCAATCCAGAACAGTGGTTCTTAACCACTATTTTGACCCCCAAAGGCCAGTTGTCTTATCTGAAGATTTGTAAAATTATCTCAACTGTGATGCTAGAGACCAGGGATGTTGCTCAACATTCTGCAGTCCTAAGAACAGTTCCCCTAAGGACAGAATTATCTGCACAAAATATCAATAGAACTGAGATTAAGGAATACTGTTCTAGAGCCAGAGTGGGGAGCAGAGCAGGCAGAGGGACTGAAGTACACTGCTGAGGGGAGCAGCGGGCGGCAGGAGAGGTCTGCGCACCATGTGGGATCCTCCTCCGGTGGCCGGGGAGCAGCCGGGGATCGAACCGGCGCCTTAGAGGCCGCGGGCAGCTTCGCAACCCAGCGCTCAACCGCTGCGCTACGTATAAACAAAACAAACAAACAAATATAATAAATAAATAAATAAACATGCCTCTAAAAAAAAAAAAAAGAATACTGTTCTAGAGATGTGAAAAGGAGAGTGCATGAGGTATATTTGTATATTTGAAATACATTTATTTAGAAAAAATATGTGAATATGTGAATATAAAAGTACCTGTAAAAAGTATTATCTGGCTGTCTCTCAAGAATGGTGCCCAGGGAAATTCCTCACTAAGATGGCTCCAAAAACAAAGAAGGAAGTCCCTGCCTCTCCCAAAGCTGAAGCCAAGCAAAAGCTTTGAAGGCCAACAAAGCAATGCTGAATTGTGTCCAGCACAGCCACAAAATGAAAGAAGATCCAGACCTCACCCACCTTCTGCAGCTCCAAAGGCAGCCCAGATATCATCAGAGAAGTAAGCTTGACCACTTTACCATCATCAAGATTACAAGTCAGGGCCTCCCCTGGTGGTGCAGCAGTTGAGCGCTGGGTTGTGAAGCTGCTCGCAGCCTCTGCAGCGCTGGTTCGATCCCCGGCTGCTCCCCGGCCACCAGAGGAGGGTTCCACATGGAGCGCAGACCTCTCCTGCCGTCCCCTGCTCCCCTCAGCAGTGTACTTCGGTCCTTCTGCCTGCTCTGCTCCCCGCTCTGACTCCGGTGAATTCTCTCACCCTCTCGCACTTCTGACTGTACCCAGTGCTTGTATAAATAAATAAAAATAAATGTTTAAAAAAAAAAAATCACCAAGTCAGCCATTAAGAAGATAGAAGACAACACACTCCTGTTCATTGTAGATGTCAAAGCTAACAAAGGCCAAATCAAGCAGCCTGTGAAGAAGCTGTATGACACTGACATGGTCAAGGTCTACACCCTGACCAAACCTGATGGAGGTAAGATAGTGTAAGATAGTAAGAAAAGAGAACTCAGCTATGACTGGCTGTTTACCATATCTTCAACCTCTTCCTTGCACATTGCATAGCACATCATAGTCACACACTTAGTTGGACAAATAGTGAGGACTTCGA
Source organism: Talpa europaea (assembly GCF_964194135.1). Classification (NCBI taxonomy): domain Eukaryota; kingdom Metazoa; phylum Chordata; class Mammalia; order Eulipotyphla; family Talpidae; genus Talpa; species Talpa europaea. The sequence goes on from NC_140070.1 coordinate 86,468,581, forward strand.
AGAAAAAAATGTCATCTCAGGCCCCACTCCTCCTACCAGTGTACACTGCTCTATTGCTATTCCGCTGGTGTATTCTGCTACCCCGCCCAGCTCCCAGTAGCTTTTCTCCTTGGAAATTAAGTGTCCCTACATCCTTTTGAGTCCTCCAGTGTGATATTTAAACCACCAGGCCTCACTTGACACAGACAAAATGACAGGAGGAAATGAGGCTAGCAATGTTGAAGGAGCTAGAGTAATTGACTTGCACACGTAAGGGTGATATGCCTTTCCACAAAATTTCTAATTCACTCTGCTTTTTCTATTGTTTCATTCACCAACCCCTTTAATTCTTATTCTATGTCCTCTTGCTTCCTACCTCTGGTCATCCACCCCTATCATGAGAGGCAGCCATTGCTGAATGATGTCATTCCATGCATGTGAGGACTTTATTCCACGACTGACTAAGGTTAGCCTGCAAACAACTTGCAACATGATGCTTTGGTATGAGCATCATTCTTATGTCATGATGATGTTAAAGGGATACTCCAGTTCTTTTTTAAGTCACTAAAGATGAGACTGTTTCTGACACTTTGCTTTTATACCAGAAAGTAAGAAACCACCCAGAGAGTGTGATTCCCTGTCACATGAAAGTGTTTCATTATGTTGGGTGAGAGGACGAAGTGCTACCCCAGGCCAGTGCAATCAAGCATGGACCTAGATGTAAGAAGTTCTGAGCAGGCTTTCTTCTCACGTAGCCCTGGGGCACTGTGAGGAAGAGCTCTTTTCACAGTTCACTTTAAGCAAGAAGAATAATCCCTGCTTCTCCAAAATTCTATGAGAAGCAAACTATGATCTTTGCTCTCATTTAAAATGTATAGGTTCAGAGACCTTCGTGTCCGGACCTATCGTGCTGTTGCGGCAGATAGAGGGGAGACAAGGGCACCCCGGGAGAACACAGTCATGCCTTTCTTTGATGTGCAGAAATGGCTGGGCCTTGATTTAGACCACTGGATGACAATCCAGAGCGCTGAGCAGCCTCACAAGATTCCATCTCTCTGCCATGCTTTTTTTTTTTTTTTTTTTTTTTTTTAATAGAGGCATGTTTTATTTATTTATTTGTTTGTTTGTTTTGTTTATACATGCACTGGGTACAGTCAGAAGCGCGGGAGGGTGAGAGAATTCACCAGAGCCAGAGCGGGGAGCAGAACAGGCAGAAGGACCAAAGTACACTGCTGAGGGGAGCAGCGGGCGGCAGGAGAGGCCTGCGCGCCATGTGGGACCCTCCTCAGGTGGCCGGGGAGCAGCCGGGGATTGAACCGGCGCTGCAGAGGCTGCGGGCAGCTTTGCAACCCAGCGCTCAACCGCTGCGCCACCGGGGAAGCCCTCTCTGCCATGCTTTTGAAAAAGAGTGGATAGAATGTGCACATGGAACTGGTAGTATTCGAGCAGAGAAAGAGTGTAAGGTAGAAATGGATGATTTCGTAGAATGTCTGCTGCGGCAGAAAATGATCCGTCTGCCTGTTCTGTTCCCCGCTCTGGCTCTGGTGAATTCTCTCACCCTCCCGCGCTTCTGACTGTACCCAGTGCTTGTATGAATAAATAAATAAATTATAAAAAAAAGAAAGAAAGAAAGAAAACGATCCATCGCCCGAAGAATGCCATCAGGAGACAGAGGGATAAGGTAATCCAGGAGGGGAAGTACACACCTCCGCCCACCACTGGGGCCAGGATGAGCCTCGGCCCTGAGCAGAGCATCTGTGATGGCTGGAAGTGGATTTTCATGTTCTCTTTTCTCCTCTGCAAAGTTTATTTATTGACAACCTCTTTGTGAAAATGTCTAAAAATAAAGGCTTGTTCCATCTTAAAAAAATAATAAAATGTATAGGTTCATAAGGCTACTCAAGCAGCAAATTGAGTAGATCAGAGATAGATAGGTAGATAGTAGATCAGAGATTTGTTTCCCTCACATTTTTAGAGTTAAGAAGCACCTTAGATACCATACATTCAAAATTATTTGACCATGAAACATTTTTTTTTCTAATTCTACATTAATAGAACTCCAACTCAAATCTGTGGAGTAGGGTGTGTACTACTACAGTGACTTCACAGATCAATTAGTTGCTAGACAAAAATGACGCTGATAAAGAAAATGTAGATGAAGAAATGGTGAAGAAAATGGGTATTAAGTACTTCACTCAAGGGGACTCCCTGGTGGCGCAAGGGGTTAAGCACCGCACTATGAAGCAATCCGCAGCCTCTGCAGCACGAGTTCAATCCCAGGCCAACTAGGGAGTGACCCACATGGCACAGTAGACCTCTCCTGACTTACCCACTGCTCCCCTCAGCAGTGTATTTCAGGCAGTCTGCCTGTTCTGTTCCCCCACTCTGTCTATGGTGAATCCTCTCATCCCCCCCATCTCTGGCCTGTACCCAACTCTTGTATGCATAAATAAATAAATCTTAAAAAAAAAAAAAGTACTTCACTCAAGAGATCTCTCTTGGCTGAACTAACCCCAGTTTCCTCAGTCACCGTTCGATGTGCTAGTTCTCAATTATGATATAGCATGTTATTAATACTTTTTAAAAAATTAGAATGTAGTTTCACAGAGAAGGAATCATTAATTTTTTTAAACAGTTCAAGTTTTGTCACATACTTAAAAAATGATTACTTAAACATAGCATCTAACAATTAAGTACTTGCCTAATCTTTAATTTGCTACGAACGACCTATTTGACTCCATAACTCCTAGTGGCTTTGCACGGATTCACAATTCTTCTGTCTTTGTCAGTCTTCCACATTTCCATAATCTTCTGATTACTCCTCAACAGTGAGAAAACACAAAACAGAAACCAGTAGTACCCCACAGTAGCACCCCACAGCAATCCCTGGACACCTAGATGAGCATACGGGAGATGCACCACTTCTGCGCCCCCTTCCTATAACAGTCTTTCAGCTAGAGTTCACAGGATTTCCCCCTTGGGACACAATACACTTTTCTAAAGAGACCATTACACTATTTGTTACAGAATTTAACTTTAAAATAGAATATAACAGCGTTTTAAACCACATGTCAGTAAATCTGTGTTTTAAGAATGCTGCTTTTTCTATGTTTGGTCAATTTTAATAACTTCCTCTAGACGCCATGTAGGAGAATTCATTAGTATAAATATTTTCCATACAATAAAATGGAAAAGCAGTGAAGTGACTGCCCCATAAAGCTGATTAGACTCCGGCTGTAAGCCCACTTCCTGTGAGTCACTGACTAATACTTTCCTAATGACACCTCTTTCTAATGAAGGGATAAGGCTTCCTCACAACAGGTTACATAAATATGCAGTAGAAACACTGAATTCCAGGTCAGTGGCAAAATGCTGCCAGGTCTCAAAATGAAAGAATGTGCGAAGGCCCGTTCCTTCCACTCATGTCAAAAACATTCACCCTGCACAATGGGCTGCCTCTGATTCGTGTCCTAGACAACATTACTTTGACCTAGAGAGCTTGAAGACCTTGGTTGACTCAGGACTTGAACTTTAAAATATGTACTCATGTAATTTAACTAGTAATTATTCTTCCCCCTGCCTGTCAGATTAATTATAAATTGTGCAGCCCTGTGGGAAAATACTAATAATTTTTACAAAGAATGCACCTGCTCAATTCCTTTAACTTGAGAGACATTGCAGGTAAGTGAAATTCAAGTCTTCAGCTGGCCCTCTGCTGATATACACTACCCACTTAATATTTGGCAGCAAATTCATGGTTAGTAACCATTGTTTCCCAAAACTGAAAACAGAAAAATATAAAGCAGGGTGGAGTAGGGATCTTATAAAGTGCTGGGTTCATGAGAGACTCACACTGTCCCATGTCTACCTTTCTTTAGAATATTCTTGGTTTCTAAGTTTCTAGATTCTTTATCTACCCAACTTTGTAACATAATTCTTGACATAAATCAGCTTTTACTCTAAATGTCAGCACAGAAGGGGAGCTTAGAGATCATTGAATCATACATTCATCTTATAATGAAAAAATTAATGGGCTTAGAGGTTAAGTGACTTGACCAAGGTCATATATTGAGTTAGTATCAGTGGTCACATACCTGGTGGGCCTCTCCTTGGGTCCCCTCAAGGCATTCTACATATGCAATTGCCTAATCCCTAAAGTGATTCTTTGCCTGATTAGCAGGCACTCTGAGAACTACCAAGGAAATATTAAGAGAAGACCCTACTGTTAGGCAGATCACAGTCTCATGTTAGTTCAGGTCCTCTGAGGAGCAGATGCCCAGACAGGATTAGACAGGCAAGAGATTTATTGGAGGAACTTCCTATGAGAGAAAATTGGGAGAGAGCTGGTAGAGGCTCAGATTGTTGTCAGACCACAATACATCTTTGACCCCTGTGAAAGAGGGAAGTAGAGAAAGAGGGAGAGAAAGGAGAAGGAGAGTAAAAAGAAAGGTGGGAGGGAGAAAAAATAGAGGGCTGGAAGGGATACAGGTCTTAGATTGCGGTACATTAAAGTTTCCGCAAGGTCAACAGAGAGTCCCTGAAGGAGCCTCAGCATCCCTCCTGGGCTCAGCCACAGGCTAGCAGCAGCCTGGGAAATCATGACCTTGGAGCAAACATAGAAGGATCTCCTCAGTGCAGCAGCTGGGCCATCCTTCAGTGAGAAACTGCAACAGACCTGTGAGGAACGTTTTCAAGGCCACCATAATCTTACGTGACATTCTTTGTGTGAGGAAAAGACCTTAAAGGAACTGAAAAGGGCAGAAAAAAGGCAGATGAGTAGAAGTGGCATTCAAGGCCAATGAGTTATAATGTAAAAGAAAAAACTCATTTCCTAACAAATGTCCTTGTGCCTTTAATAGCATGTTGCCAAGTGACTTGAGGCCTTTTAAGAACTTTGCTGGGAAATGCTGCTGTCCTGTGCCGTTGCTATGAGAAGCCTTTATTTGTTTATTAGTTTGGTTTACAAAAGGCACCAGATGTTTTAAAACCTCAGGCCACATGCATAATCAAAAATGACATCATTAAAATGCTAATGATAGCAAATCCACTTCAAACACTTTCTCTCCAGCCATGGGGGATGCTGCTCTTTTCAAAATCCAAATGAATATACCACCTTTAGTTTTCCCACCAAGAATATGTGCCATCAGTTTCATTATATTTTTTTTTGTTGTTCTTTACTCCTCTTGAAGAATTTTCCCTGAGGTAAGAATTTAAAGCTTAGTCTGTTAGATTTTAGCCTACCCTGGGTCTCCCCTGGGTCTCCTGATTCATAAACACTTAGGTTTGCTATAAAACCTATCTGTGTTTTCACTTCCTTGGGTTTGCCAAAGAAAAATGAAATATACTTGTCTATTATTTGGTTGTCTGTAAGTCATTCAGACCTATTGGTGTAAGAATCTCTTTCATAGATTACAACTGTATTGAGGGAAGGCTTGTTTTTCATTTCATTCTAGCAAGATTCAAAGTACTGAAAAATTAAGCCATCATTTCAACCTACAAAATTGGTTCAGTATAATGTATTTAGGATAAGCCAACAAACATTCTTCGTTGGAACGTCTACATTCCCTAAATAGTCCTAAAAAACAAAGTGATTTCAAGTACCAACTCTTCTGCTCTGAAGGTTTGCATCTCAACAGATCTTTGTATGGTTCAGAACCTACTCACTTACCCTGCACAGTTGAGCATGAATCCTATAGTCACCCTACATAAGGTTCTCTGGGTTTTCTGAATGTCAGTCTGGCCAGCCTGAAAGTAAAGAGAGTAAGCTCCCATAGGGCAGTACCAGGCCTCTAACTCCCTGTTTGACCCCGAGCACCTGGTTCCATGTTGAGTACAGAAAGTGGTTCAAGTTGACAAAAATCTCCTGACTTGACACGACAACACAATCTCTCCCAGACTGTGTCAATGTCCTAAAGACTAGTTTTTCATCTGGCTTGTTTCATGGTAGAAGCTTTATTACACAAATGCTAATAAAAGAAAACCAGCTTCATGCAGCTGCTGGTAGTTTCCCTTTGCAGTGTGTCCAACAGAATCCCATAGCACCTTGGCCTGTGGCTGACAACATTTTTTGACAATTTTTGACAAATGTTGGATAACAATTCTGGATGTTTATAATGATAGAACCACAGAGTAGATCTCTCCTCGCTTCTCCAATTGGTGCAACACAGGGAAGCCCATCCCCCCTTCTTGGAGCCAGGAAGTCACTCAGGCACTCCCCTTGGGTTCCTTCTCATCAGAGCTGGCACATGATTCCACTGCTAAATTAGCATTGGTTTGATAAATAGGGCACAATGCTTTGATATCGTTAATGCTACTAACCAGGTTTCTACGTGTTTACAATACGAGTACTTTTTTTTTTTTTTTTCAAAAACCATAAGATAAATTTATATTGTTTTTTTTTTTTGTAAGTGAAAAAGTTTTTAATTGGCAAATGAATTGTAGATTCACTTGTTTGACATATCGGAAAAAAAATCAAAATTTTAACGTCCATATGAATGGCCACCAATACCTGTCAAGTATCCGGATTAGAAAATTCATATAAGTTTACTGACGTGTGAGACATCTGGAAGCAAGTAACTACAAAGGAGACTAGAGTAGTCATAAATCAAGTTAAGCTAGATTTGCATGAGAACAGTCCAGGGTATTCTCTTCATCATCTCCATATTACTTTTTTTTTTTATAATAAATTTTATTGTTATATTCCCCATACAATTGCAGCCCCCCCATTCTGACCCCAATCCCTCCCCTCCCGCCCCCGCCCCCCTAAAAGTGTCTCTGGTTCATAGTTTTTTGTTGATTTTGATTTTCATTTTCATTTTCTTATAGTTATTCATTTATTTAAGTTTTCTAGATTCCTGCTATGAGTGAGACCATCCGGTATTTTTCTTTTTCTTTTTGGCTTATTTCGCTGAGCATGATCCCTTCCAGCGCCATCCATGTTGCTGCAAATTGCATGTGTTTATCTTTTTTGAATGCTGAGTAATATTCCATGGTATATATGTACCACATTTTCTTGATCCAGTCATCTATTTTTGGGCATTTGGGTTGTTTCCAAAGCTTAGCTATACAATACGAGTACTTTATGAGCACTTCTTAGTAGAATGCATTTTAGGGTAAGCCATGGTCCCTTTTAATCTCCACCCTAACATTCTCAGTCCTCTTAAAATCACTATCTGGTAAAATGATTAGCAGAGAATAAGGTGAAATTGCAAGGTTTGGATTGCAATGATTCAAAGAGCAACAAAAGAGCTTACTTAGTGGGAGAAAAACTTTCCTGGAAAGGGTCAGGATTGTACAATATCCCCATTCTAATTCTTTGGGGGTCCATGAAATGATTCAGAGCCTTGCTGACAAATGTAGGAACTCTTCAAAGTCTGGGGAGTAAAATATTGATTTATAATGAATCTTCCCCTTTTGGTTAGTGTGGAGCCTATAACCTGCTTCCAGAGGCAGGATCCAGGTTTTATTGTTCATTTTCACCATAATAGAAATGGAAAATCTTAAGACATTGATCTGATGGCAAAAAAACAGCTTGTGGCACTCACAGAGCCAGCCATCAGCACAGGGACACCTTTTGCTCTTTGCTGTGTGGAAAGAGCTTTACTCCAATGAAACAGATGATTTCTAGTGCAGGGTAACATTGTAAAAATAATGTGTACTCTAGATTGTTTTTCTTTTGGTTTATAAAGATCCCTCAGTTTCTTATTTGTAATAAACATCTATGAGCTGACCATAAAATATGTATTTCTCAGTCTGAGGTCAGGAACTTATTTGTTTTATTTTTTTTAAAGATTCATTTATTTAAGCATATAAGAGCTGGGTTACAGGCCAGAGATGTGGGGGGTGAGAGGACTCACCAGAGACAGATTGGGGAACAGAACAGGCAGATTGACCGAAGTACACTGCTGAGGGGAGCAGCAGGAGAGTCGGGAGAGGTCTGCTGTGCCATGTGGGTTGCTCCCTGACCGGCCAGGGATCGAACTCATGCTGCAAGGCTGCGGATTGCTTCATAGTGTGGTGCTTAACCTCTTGCACCACCAGGGAAGCCCCAGTCAGGAACTTATTTGAAAGATCAGGGAGATCTGAAATCCTTGGTGGAAACTAGAGCAACAAAACTCAAAAAAATACCTTTGACAAGCAGTGCCTTTGTTTAGGGAAGGTGAGCAAAGCTTTTACATTTCTATCTTTCTAAAACAGAGAAATGAGGAAGGTAACCTAAAGGAACAAAGGGAGAAATCTGACAGAAAGATGAAGCTCTTCATGTGTTCAGTTTTCCTAGACCTGCCTTACCTACATTCGTGCATTTAGTCATCACAAGAGGGGGGAGGCATTTGTTACCTTCCACCAGTCACTTCCCTTACACTTCCCTCCAGTCAAAGCCCATATCATGTGACGAAATATTAAAGTGCTAGATACATTGGTAAGGGACCCAGTTCTATGGGACATAAGAGAAAGTTTGTTAGGGGACAATAACCCTGCCCCGTCTGCTAGATATCAATGCACTTGTATGAGGACATGATGTCTGAGCTGTAGAGGTCATCCTGCAAACAAGAAGTGAAAAATCTGAGGGCCAAAAGTTTTCATACTTAGGATATTGGAATGGAGGATGGAAGGAACTTGATTCTTCATAACATTATTGAGACCGCTCATTCATCTTTAGGACCACTTACCTCTATAGGTCTTTCTGTGTGAGATATTGAACCCCCTTATTATTTTGGTCACATTAACAGAGCAGTCTATTACTTGCAGTTAAAGTATCCTAATAGATAAAATATGAGCATTTCCTGTTCCTCTACTAGATGTGTTTCATCTAACAGACCAGTAAATTAACTCCCTAGCCACTATAGTGGATACAAAAAAAAAAACAAAACAAAAACCAATGCTTTATAAACTGTGGGGAATCATCTCTTGTGCATTCCTATAGTTTTTCGCTTAATACATTTCTTCCTCACTGTCCCATCCACTGTGTGCATGATAATGGGTAACAGACCATGGAATGACCATGTACTACAGTTGGTAACCTTACTTCTTATTTCTTGTGACCCAGTGGCTAAAAGATTGATCCCAATCTTAAACCATTAGCCTTATAGTTTGACTAACACTCTTTCCTGCAGGCTGGTGGACGTTCAAAGGCTAATACTCTGAGGCTGATAAAATATGCAAATCTACAGGAGAATCTTTAGGAGAATTCTGCAGAACAAGAAAAATGTTGCTCAAAAGGGTTGCTAGCAAAGTTATCAATTACACTTAAGTTTCTGCTGAAAAGACATGCTATATACTGTTTGACATCTCAAAAAGACAAAAGTATAGCAATGCGGAGTAGTAGTTACTGGGAATTCAAGGTAGAGGGGTATGCCAATAGTGATAGCATGCACTTTTTTAGGGTGACAGAACTGCTCTGTATCCAATTGTGGTGGTAGCTACATGAATCCATATATGTGTTTATTCATAGAACTGTAATGAGAAAATAAATTTTACTGTATGATAATTTAACACTTAACAAATAATTTATATGCCCAAAACTTTTTTTCCTTCAATTGTTAGCAAGAAAGAATAGGATGCTATAGTTAGTCATTGCTGTGCTAAAGAAGCCAGCTCAAGAATACAAAATATCTAAACCTGACTGCTAAAATTGACAACCATGATTGCCTTCACCAAGAAGTATGAGACAGAACAGAGTTTTGGGAAATAGAGCTAATTTCTTTTTTTTTAAAGATTTATTTATTCATACAAGAAGTGGGGTACAGGCCAGAGGTGTGGGGGGGTGAGAAGAGTCACCAGAGACAGAGTGGGGGGCAGAACAGGCAGATCAACCGAAATACACTGCTGAGGGGAGCAGCAGGCAAGTCAGGAGAGGTCTGCTGCACCAGGTGGGTCAGCTCCCTGGCTGGGGATTAAACTCCTGCTGCAGTGGCTGCTGACAACTTCATAGTACTGAGAGTTAACCCCTTGCGCCACAAGGGAGGCCCCATAAAGCTAATTTCTTAATTGTTAAAGCCTCTCCCAGTATCTTTTGGGCTCAGAATCAGAGTCATTTTCCCACTTACAAAACCTCAGGTCTATGATCTCAAAAACGCATTTCACAAAATTCTATTCCCTTCACAATAAAAAACATTCATCCAACTAGGAAGAGAAATAAATTACTTCAACATAGGCCATATATAAACAATCATAGCTAACATCAAACTCAAAGGTGAAAGAATGAAAACTTTTCCTCTAAGATGAGAAATATGATAAGGCTTGCCCACTTTAAATACTTACATTCAACATAGTAATAGAAGTGCAATTCAGAGCAATTAGGAAAGAAAATGAAATAAAAGGTATCCAAATTGGAAAGGAAGAAATAAAATTATGTCTGTAAATGACAAGATCTTATATATGGGAAAAAGATTACACAGACTGTTAGAACAAATAAGAGACATCAGTCAACTTCAGGATACAAAGTCAACACACAAAAATCAGGTTTTTTTCTACACACAATGAACAATCCAAGAGGCGGTAAGAAAGCCAATTTACAACAGCATCAAAGAGAATAACATATTTCAGAATAAACTTAAATAAGAAGGTGAAAGACACACACATAGAAAATTATAACTGTTGCTTAAAGAAACTTTGGAAGACAGCAATAATGAAAATTCTTTCTATGTTTATAGGTTAGAAGGCTTAATATTATTAAGATGCCCTCCCCAAAGTGATGTAAAGTGATCCCATCCCAAAGTGATGTAAAGATGTAATGTGATCCCATCAAAATGCAATGACATTTTTAACAGAGATAGAAAAACCCATCTAAGGTGCATAAGAAGTCTCAAGGGACTCTGAATAGTCAAAACAATCTTAAAAAGAACAAAGTTGTAGGTTTCACATTCCTGATTTTAAAGCTTACTAAAATGCTATGGCAATTAAAACAGTGCAGTTACTGATAGAAAGATAGATACATAGGCCAATGGAATAGGATGGAGAACCCAGAAATAAACCCTCTCATAATTTCCAAGAGAGTGCCAAGTTCATTCAATAAAGAATAGTCTTTTCACAGTAGTGCTGGGAAAACTGGATCTCCACATGCAAATAATGAAATGGACACTTACCTTCACCATATAAAAAAATGAACTTAAAGGAGAACAACTACATGTTGGGCTAACTATAAAAACTCATATAAGAAACAACAAGGACAAGTTTTGTGATACTGGATTTGTCGATTTTGGGATATAACACCAAAAATACAGGCAACAAAAGATAAGTAGATACACTGGATTTCCTCAAAATTAGGAACTTTTGTCAATCAAAAGACTATCAACAGAGCAAGAAGGCAATACCCAGAATGGGAGAAAATATTAGCAAATCATATATCTAATAAGGGAGTAATGTCCATATATGTTTTTTAAAACACTGTAATACAACAACAGCAAAACAAACAAACCAATTTAAAATGGGCAAAGGACTTGAGGACATGCCCAAAGAAAATAATCAGTAAGCAATGAAAAGCTGGTCAATATCTAATCATTAGAAAACTAAAATCAAAACCACGAGATGCCATTTCACACCTATAGGATAGCTGTTATCCAAAAAATACCCATCAAAATGGAAAATAACAAGTGTTGGCAGTTTGTAAAGAAAATGGAACCCATTCTTGGCAGGAATGTAAAAATGGTGCAGCTGGTCTGGAAAGTGCAATAGTGATCTCTCAAAAAGTTAAAATAGAATGACAATGTCATCCAACAATTCCACCTCTGGGTATATACCAAGGAAATGAAAGCAGGAACTTGAAAACTTGTACATCCATGTTCATAGCAAAATCATGTACAATAGCCAAAAGGTGGAAGCAATGCAAGTGATTAATGAATGATAAATGGATTAAGAAAACATGTCATGGGCCTCCCTGGTGGCGCATGGGTTAAGCACCACACTATGAAGCATTCTGCAGCCTCTGCAGCATGAGTTCAATTCCTGGCCAGCCAGGGAGCAACCCACATGGCACAGCAGACCTCACCTGACTCTCCTGCTGCTCCTCTCAGCAGTGTACTTTGGTCAATCTGCCTGTTCTGTTCCCCACTCTGTCTCTGGTGAATCTTCTCAACCCCCCCCATCTCTGGCCTGTACCCCAGCTCTTGTATGCATAAATAAATAAATCTTTAAAAAAAATGTCATTACTCAGGTTTAAAAATGAATGAAATTCCAACACATGCTACGTCATGTATAGAATCTATAAAACATTATGCTATGTGAAATAAGTAGACACAAAAGGACAGATATTCAAATATACTTGCATGAGATACCTGGAATTGCCAATTCAGAGAGTCTGAAAGAATGATAATTGCCAGGGGTGGTGGGAGAGAAGAATGAAAGTTATTTAATTGTTACTGAGTTTCATTTTGGGAAGAGGAAAGGTTATCACAATGGATGGTGGTGATGGTTGAATAACAATGGGAACATACTTAATGCCACATGCTCTTAATGTAATGGATATTTTAAAATGGTTAAAATAAAAAGATCAATTTTGTATTATATATTTTACCACAAAACAAAAGAAAATCTCAGGGTTAGTGTGCCATGCTTGGAATTTAAAATTGCAGATACCCAAAGACTTTCCAAGTGGCTTTTACATGTTTGCTAAGCATTTGAACAAGCCAAATATAAGAAAAGAAGATGGTATGATGATAGCTGTAGCTTCTGGCTGCAGCATCTTCCAACATGTTAGGACAGCATAATTGTGTGAGGTTCCTGCTTTGCTAGTTTCATTAGAAATGAATAGTCTCCGTATCAATGGGGAATTTTAAGTAGGGCTTATTGGGTTCACTAAAACAGTTCTATTATTTAACCACTCAAAAAGTTCTTTAGCCACAGACATCTTATGTCACTACATCACCGAACAGAACTCTGTCTAAGATGCTCTGTAGATAACATCTTAGCACAAGGAATGCATTCTCATGGGAATACACTGGAGTCTCCACATGGCCTTAAGAAGACACTGATCTCTTTGAAACTAGGACTGCAAGATTCAGTGAACTGGGGGCAACGTCCAGTGGCACAGATTTTTCTGAACTCTGGTTCTCAAGAAAAAGCTAAATGAAAGAATCTTCGGAAGGCCCAAAATAGAATCTGTCACATACCAACCCTATGAGGTAATGCATGATCTTGCAGAGGCATTAAGAAGAAGGAAGACAGATAATCTGGGCCTCTTTTAATGTGATTTATGGGCTTCTAGAGACTCAAAGACTGGAAAAATTCTCTGCTTCTATATGAATATATTAAAATATATAGACTTTTTGACCTCTTTTAAACTGAAAATAATGGTTAAATCCTAGGATCAAGACTAGCACCAATACAAAGTAGGAGTTTCTGACTTCAAGCTCCTTCCAGTCAGCTCAAATATCATCAGTCTCCCAGTCATTGCAAAGACAGAGTCTATATTTCATGATTTTTGTCTTTGGCCTCTTTCTGCCTAAAACATAAAATAGCATCATCAGGGCTTTTAGATAGCATGTAGCCTCATGCAGACTTCTTTGGTTCACACCAGTAAGAGTTTTCCACATGGAATGAGATCAATTCTTGACCTCTAAAATATACAATATGCAATTCTCAAGGCAGTTGCCTTCTTCCTCATCTCTTTTCAATTAGCTGTGTATTTTCTGGGATAAACCACATCCTTGGAAAACTCACTGTAGCTTATCCAAGAAATTTGGCCTTCATTTTGTGCTCTCCAGAGAGAGTTGTGTGAAAGCTTCAGGAGCAATAACTCAGGCAGAAGGTCCTTTGTGGTCAGCAGAGCCCCAAATTTGGGTAAAGTTTCACTTGAATATTCATTGGCTTTGGCAGTTTGGCAAAAGTGGGAAAGGACTCCCAATTCCATGGGGTCAAATAACCCCCTGAAACCAAAATGGATAAGATTAACTGACTCATGGAAAAGGATTCTGTGATAAACCTAATGTCCTGGGGCCACTTTTATAATAGCACCTCCTCTTCTCATCAATCATTTCCCTTGTGTCTCTTGGATAATATCATTTTCAAAGAATTAATAAAGATTTCTCTGTCAGCAGCCCAAGTCAAACCCTCTAGAGGAACCGATACATTGTTTGAAAATTCCAGGACATTAGTTCCAATGAAGTTTAGGAATGAAGAGGACATAAGGAACAAGATGTCTATTGAGGAAAGCCTAAAGCCACTGGGATTAGAAAGAAGTCAGAGACTTCAGACAAATAGAGATAGATTGTGAGTAAGATAATATCAGCAATTATACATAGAGATGGCAAATAAGCATATGAAGGAATGCTCAACATCATCTGTCATTAGGGAATTATTACAATGACATTCCACTCCATACCTCTTAGAATGACTAAAATCCAATCATTGACAACACCCAATGCAGACAGTAAAAAGACCAGTGGTTTCCAGGGCTTTGAGAGAGGGGAGGAGCACAGGATGGAACACAGGGGATTTTTAATGAATCTATGGGAACTCTCTGTACTTTACACCTTAATTTTCTGTAAATCTAAAACTTCTCTAAAAAAATTAAATCATAATTAAAAGGAACAAGAAGAAATTGCTGCTGATGTGAGGGCAGGTAATGACTATCTATATGAAGACAGGAGCCAGGCAGAGATTTGCATCCTCTCAGTTGCATTGATTATTTGTGTGGTTGTTCAATGGGAACCTGTGATAAATGTGATAAATGTGTTTTCTCACAATGAAGTTCAAGAAACACCCTATCAGAATCAGCTGTGTTGATTATTAAATGTAGATTCCTTGGTCCTAAACCAGAATTTATGAATCAAAATCTCTTGGTGTGGGACCTTGAAGTTTGACATTCATTTGTATGCTCTGTGCCAATCTGCTAAATTGTTGGTCTTTTATTTTTGCACAGATGGGAGAATAAAGAGAAAATCCACTAAACGTCCACTAAAGAAAAAATTGGCCATTGGAATTCTCAGCACTTGAGCATTTTTTGTCAGATTATGGAATAGACTCACATTTGTGCTTGATCCATTAGTGACTATATCACCAAGTATAGGCTTTTACTTTCTTCTCTATCCTACATTTCTCTTATTCTCAAAAAGAAACTGTAGTAGAACTACTCAAAGTAGCCTACAAAGTCAGATGTAGAGAAGTCAGGCAGTGCATTAAAGAACTAGGATGAATTCTGTGTCTGGGCTACTAACTTTACATAGGAAATTAGATCTACATTTTCAGTTGAGTGTATTTGCTGTGTGATAAATCTTCCTGGCCTCTAGTGTATTGTTGAGCTACTCCAGGTTCTGTGAGTTAGGAGGGATTTGTTTCATTGTTTATAGAACAAAGAATGTAATTAGCATTTCTGAGAACACTCAAGTAAAATTAGGACATTTTAATTTAGTTTGGCTATTGGGCTTAATTTTATTTGGACTAACAAAGGCATAGTTTAATTAAGGCTGCCTCAGAGGGCAGTATTAGTCTGAAGAGAAGCTAAATAGTGAAGTGGCATTTATAGTATTACCTTTAAGTCACCTTAAATTACTTTGGAACAAGACAAATAAACTAGTAAAATAAAATTTGGAAACAACCAGCATTTGAAGATTTATGGCATATGAAATTACATTATGTTAAATTTCAACAAAGGAAATACTGAGTTTGGGCAAGTTTATGTCTCGTATATTACTAGTGGGAGAGTTAGCTTGATTAACTATTTTGAACAAGTATTTGGTAGCATATACCAAAATAGACTAAACATTCCCACCTTTTGGTATTTATCCAACAGAATGCGTATATTCATTCTTCAATTCTTTTTTTTTTAAAGATTTATTTATTTATGCATACAAGAACTGGGGTACAGGCCAGAGATGTCAAGGGGAGAGGTGAAAGAATTCACCAGAGACAGAGTGAGGAACAGAACAGGCAGACTGATTGAAATACACTGCTGAGGGGAGCAGCAGGTGAGTCAGGAGAGGCCTGCTGCACCATGTGGGTCACCTCCCTGGCCGGGGATCGAACTCGTGCTGTAATGACTACTCCCTTGCGCCACCAGGGAGGCCCCATTTTTCAATTCTTAAACTCGAATCAAAACTATCCAAATGCCAGTCAACAGAGAAATGAATACATTTTTGTGTTTTCATAAAACTGCATTCTGAACAGCAAGGATAAGGGATGATCCATGACTGCACATAATGAGATGGATAAATCTCACAAACACAACATTGAGTGAAAAAAAGTATGGCATTAAAGAGTACATTCCCCATGAGTTCGTTAATGTAAAGTTCAAGGACAGGCAAAACCTACAGTATTAGAGATCAAGATAGCAAATATTCTTTTGGCAGGTGAATAATGACTTGAAGGTGTTTGGAGGATGTTTATGAGATATGGGAATATTATGTTTCTTGTCTTGCATGTTTACTACCTGAGAATGTACAATTTGTGAAAATTTATCAAGCTGTATACTTCTAATACGTATTTCTATCTCTAAACAACCTGCATTTGAAGATTTACAGTATTTGAAATTACATAATAATCTCAATAATAATCTCAGTTCCTACACAAATCCTAGCAGGTTGTCTAAGGAAGTCATTATGTCTCCATTTTATAAATTTAAAAAATGAGGTAAAGAGAAAATAAATGACTTTTTCAAAATATTCAAGTTATTTTTCACATTGCTGACAAGAGTTAAAACAGTGCTTTATTGTATTGTAGATGAGGAAATGTTGTGTCTTATATTAACTGCTCTTTTCCCTCTTTGTAGGAAGTGGTGCTTTAGAATCATAAGTTATTAATTGTAACAACATCTTATATACCTCAATATGTGGGTAGGAAAAATACAGTATATTTCACTTTTTTCAGTAAATGTAAATACAGAATACATGAAGTTTATTATTCTCAATGCACCAAAATAGATGACCATTTATAATCACTCACTAATAAATTTTTATCCTAAACAAAACCAAATAAATCAGCCAGTCACATCTCTGGATAAAATCTACATTTTATATACAAATTTGTATATCTAAAGTTCTCATTTTTCATGTGAGAAAACTTGAGTAGGAGAGAGCTAAAATACCTTATATGGAATTAACTACCAGGGCTAACACTAACATACACCAAAAGAAAAGATGACTTTTTCTACAATTTAGTACAGTCTTAATATAAACCATCATCTTAGTGTAAATTAACTTGGAATCAGATGATCATTAAAAGGAGGTAAGAGAGGCAGAGAGAAAAGTGAATAGCCAGAAAAGTCTACCACCTAGCACTCAATGCACTCACAAGCACCTTAAAGTTCAAGTAAGATGTTAATTTGAAAATGGAATTATAATTTATAAACAAACTCCCCATAAAAGAGATTGCTCTCATTCTTTGTTAGATTTATAATTTATAAACAAACTCCCCATAAAAAAGATTACTCTCATTCTTTGTTAGATTGAATCTTTAAAGTTATCACATGACAGGGCTTATAATTTTAATCTTTAAAATGTCTCTTACTGAAAAGTCAGTAAAAAAGTAAAGTGATGGGGCCTCCCTGCTCCCTGGTGGCGCAAGCGGTTGAGCGCCACACTGTGAAGCTGTCCGCAGCCTCTGCAGCACGTGTTCAATCCTGGCTGGCCGGTGAGAATACCACATGGCAAAGCATACCTCTCCTGTCTCGCCCACAGCTCCTCTCCGCAGTATATTTTGTCAGTCTGCCTGTTCTGTTCCCTGCTCTGTCTCTGGTGAATCCTCTCACCCTCCCGTGCATCTGGCCTGTACACCAGTTCTTGTATAAGTAAATAAATCTTTAAAAAAAAAAAAAGTGATTATATAAAAATATTTTATATTTTTAAAAAAAAATTATAAACTAAAATCTCACGTATAAAACCATTTCCATGTCATTTTCTAGGTGACTAAATATATTTATATCACGGTAATCCTAAGGTATGCACTTTTTGGGTATCACTTCTTTTTAAATGACAACAGCAATATTAAATATACTCTCTGAAATATTTTCAATTAATGGAAGTATATAAAGCAAAATTTCTAAACCTCTCCACTCCCACTCAGAAGTAAACACAATTAGCACTTCTACCTTTTTTCTTGAATACTCATACATACATACCTACTGTTTTGTTTTTGTTTCGATCACTTATTCCCATGATTCCAAATAATTGCTGTTTCAAGGCTATATAGCATTCCTTTCTTTGGATGTAGTAATCAAGACTTTTTAATTGTAACAGAAACCCAACTTAAACTAGTTTAAGAAAAACTGAGACTTAATGGCTAGTGTAACTGGTATGAGCATGTGTGGAAAGGATGTTTGATGAGACTGGATGCAGGACTCAAACAATGTTTTCAGGAATGTACCGGATGAGTCTGTGTTTCTCTTTATATCTTGTCTCTTCTTTTGTATTGGCCTTATGTAGTCTCATTGCAGTTAGGCTTTCTCCATGTGGCCGAAAATAATAGGGTTATGTTTTTCCAGCCCTTGACCATAGAACCAAGAGGAAGTCTTCCTAACTAAACCTAAAGGAATAGTACTAGGAAAGGACTTTCATTGGTTCATCCTAAAACAATCACTGTGAGCATTGAGATGAGGCAATCCGTTTGGTCTTTCTGGGTCAAGTCCCTTCCCCAGTGTTTAGAATGGGTAAAGGAAGTGGTAGGGAAGAAAATCTCTGTTCTGTCAGAAATAGTATCATTCACAGATACTTAGACTTAGAGATTGTTTCAGTATTTTGACTGTGATTGATAACCTTGAGATCATTTTCAAGGTTACTCCTATAGGATTTGTTTGTTTTTTTTTAGATTTATTTTATTTTATTTTATTTTTTATTTATTTATGCAAGTACTGGGTACAGTCAGAAGCGCGGGAGAGTGAGAGAATTCACCAGAGCCAGAGCGGAGAGCAGAGCAGGCAGAAGGACCGAAGTACACTGCTGAGGGGAGCAGCGGGCGGCAGGAGAGGTCTGCGCACCATGTGGGACCCTCCTCCGGTGGCCGGGGAGCAGCCGGGGATCGAACTGGCGCTGCAGAGGCTGCGGGCAGCTTCGCAACCCAGCACTCAACAGCTGCGCCACCGGGGAGGCCCTATAGGATTTGTTCTTTATGAAAAATTCTTCGGAGTGGAACTCCCAGATCAGAGTATCACACAGACATTCCTATGGTTCTTGATATTTGTTGATTATTGCTTTCCAAAAAAACTGTGCCAAAGGAATAGCTTATAAAACATAAGGCCCTATTAAAAATTGTAAATCTATTCATTAATTCCATAAATATTTGTTTGGCTCCTACTATATGCCAGGTACTACATTTCTCCATACATGTTACACAGTTAGGGTAGCAAATACAAACCCATTAGAGTGATCTGTCTACATTATAGCAAGAAGGGTACACGTGAAGAGACATTACATTCTGTTTAGAAGTTTTTGGGGATCCTTGTGGGTGAGTGAATGGTTTTAAAATGGTTCCAGCAGTTATCAATTTTCCTAATGGTTTCAGCCATTTTCATTACCCAAAAGATTCCTTTTCATTCAAAAATTAACTTTAAAGACACAATCTTAATTGAGTCTGAGGCATAATGACCCAGTAGCTAGTTTCAGCATTTCCCTGGGCTTCAGTTTGCTCATCTCTGACTGAGAATGCCTCATTCTCTCTCCTTAGGGGCATTGAGGGAATCAACATTGGAGTATGAGAAGACAAGGAGATAGGTACTTAATGGGTGATAAGAAACTTTAGAAGAGCTGATGAGGAGTGTGGGAAACTGTAACAATGATATGAATGTAAGAACTATTATGATCAGAAGAGATGCTGTAGTAGCAGCACTTTTTTTCATATAAATATGGCACAAAATTGTAACTGGAATATAAACCTGGGTTTTCAAATTTTGTTACCACCTTTGCAAAAAAAAAAAAAAAAAAGTAAAACATTTCTGAAAATGCCTCTAACTAGATGCTCTTTTAGATTATGACCATTTTATTAAATATGCAGATGGAGTCATGAGTTAATGAAAACAAATGGATGAATTCACATAGCATTACTTATTTCTCTCCAGACCTGACTTATATTACTGGACAAGAATTTATGGATAATAGAGTTGTAAATTGTATTCAGGTATTAGCATTGGCTATAACTTTTTCAGGGTTAGAGTCATAGAGGTTTTCCCCATGACTGAAAACAACCTTAAAGATCATTTAATTCAAGTCCCTCATTTTACAGGCTATTTCAGTTTCATTGCTTTAGCAGAAACTTTCAATATATGCTTCCACTTGGTTAATACCCATCTATTTCAAAAAGACATTTGTTTACTTCTCCTTGGCAATACTGTGGTTACTTTTTGAAAGGTACATAAATAGGAAAGCCATTAGAATTATTATGAAACAGTCCAAATTGTTTAGGAAAACATTTTCTTCTTGCAATCACAAGATTTAAAAGTGGGCATTTACACTAAAAGATTCATAAAATGCTTTATGAATGAAGGCTTCATTAATTTAAATGCATTCACAGTTGTTTGGTTCCATTATAAACAGTGGTGGGAATGGAAATTTTAGAATCTCAGCTCTTCTGTTCAATTTTTAACATATGGTTCAATGATTTGCATACTGTTGGGACCCATGAGCTGTCTAGAAGCATCTTTCTGGTGCTAGTGACATCATTTATACTTTCAAATGGTTTCAGTTGACAAAAAGCCAAATTCAAGCAGAAAGGAAAATTAATTAATTAAAATTAATTAAGAGCTTAATTATTATGATTTTCTGCTAAATGGTATTTTGTTTAATTCATGTTTTATAATTTTGTCACTGGTGTTAGCAAATGCAAATATGGCTAACCTTTTTTTCAAGGTAAGAAGTAATGACTTATGTAATTCAAATGGCTCTACAATGATACTCAAACGTGGTACTCTTTATTAAGAGTCATGGATGACTTCAGGTAAAGAAATAAATACAATCAGTTGTTTGAAAAAGAAATAGAGAATTCATAAACTAGCTAATTAGTCTTCCTATGATATTAGTTACATTCTTTAGAAGTAAATAAAACAACTAACAGCTATAATTTCTGTCATTGTTTTGATTGAAGTATGGCATGGGGTCATTTTCTTCTAATTCATATTTCATCATTAAATTATTATGTGACCTTGAGCAGTTAACAACATGATACAAACAGAGCCATATCACAGAGCACACAGCATACAGCTTTTGGAGCTGAATACATAGTTTTGAAGCTTATCACTGACCCTCATTTGTTAACTGTCACTAATTTAATCCCTCATCTAACTTTTGGTTTTATTTTTTAAAAATTCTGTTTATTTGTGCATACAAGAACTGGGGTATAGGCCAGAAGTGCAGAGGGTGAGAGGATTCACCAGAGACAGAGTGGGGAACAGAACAGGCAGACTAACTGAAATACACCGCTAAGGGGAGCAGTGGGCAAGTCAGGAGAGGTCTGCTGCGCCATGTGGGCAGCTCCCTGGCCAGGGATAGAACTCATGCTGCAGTGGCTGCAGATAGCTTCATAGTGCTGAGACTTAACCCCTTGCGCCACCAGGGAGGCCCCCTCATCTAACTTTTGTTGAGCATAATCTGTGTCAAGTATTACCTGAGAAGTGAAGCTCGAAAGCTATATAAATGAATCAGACACAATATTGGCCCTTAAGGAACTTACATTTAGTGGCAAGAAATAAGCAGCAAATACATCTATAAAAAGGGAATATTAAAATCTGCAAAATGAGAGTGATATGAAAACATAAAATATGTGTTGCTCTCCCTAGCTTGTAATAGACATATAACAAATTTAGTTATTTTCCATTCAATTATTTACTCATTCTACAATTTTCTCAGTGCCAAAAAAGTTCATGGCACTGTTCTGGGTATTGAACAGGAGTCAGAGTAGTAGAAGCCACAGCCCTGTCCTTGGGGATTACTATATAAAAACTAGAGGGAGAAAAGTAGAAACAAGTACAAGACAGTAAACAACAAAAGTCAATTATCTCCTACAAGTTAGAAGCAACATAGGTGGAATACAGAAAGAATAAGAACTGACTAAAATGATTGTAACCATAAATGTCTTGATAAAATTGGTTGTCATAGAAATGTAGCTTACCAGTTAGTATATTTACATGAATTTCTTCAGTAAGGCTCATTGCTCAAATTTAAGAAGGAAGTGTCCTCCCGGGTGGCTCAAGGGGTTAAACCTCAGCACTATGAAGGTATCTGCAGCCACTGCGGCACAAGTTCACCTTGTGCCTCCCGGCCAGGGAGGTGACCCGCATGGCGCAGCAGACCTCTCTTGACTCACCCACCACTCCCCTCATCAGTGTATTTCAGTCAATCTACCTGCTCTGTTCCCCACTCTGTCTCTGGTAAATCCTCTCACCCACCACACCTCTGGCCTGTATGCATAAATAAGTAAATCTTTATTTAATAAATTAAATGTATAACTCATTTTCAGGGTTCCTTTTATTTGTTTTAGGACAACCTTAATAATGTTAGTAAAAGTCTTTTGGATGTTGCTTTGCCATTGATCAGACCAGAGTAATCGTCACATCCAAGAGGAGTTGTACAGTCTTCTTTTGAAGTCACAAAGCTATTTTTTATCATGAACAAGGTAATCTACAAATAGTGATTTCTTTGTTAAAACCTGATGATTTTCTTACTTCTTTCCTTCATTTTTTCTTTTGAATTTTGAAATAATAAAACACAAAACAAATTCATGATCATTACGTGAAACTTGAGAATTATAGAAAAATATACAAATGGCAATAAAGTTTGTCTGTAATTCCACTGCTGTTTATTAGTATTCTGCCTTTAGAGCTTTCTAGTTTTCTACAAATGTGTACATTCATTCCCTTACCCTAAGCATAGTACCACACCTTACCCTATCTCTAGGTCTGGGTGTTATGACTATACTTCAATCCAGAAAGCCCATGCAATTCCAATGCCCTCTTAATATTGACAGGTGATGAAGTCAATGAAATCCACCTTTTCTCCCCAAAATCAACAATATGAAATTTCACAATTTCTTCTAAGATCTCAGAGTTAGAGTTCAAATTCAGTTCTTCCAAGTGTATATTTGTTGCTAAATTTATGTACACTACTATTGTGATCCTTGACTGAAGGAAAAACATCTGAAAAGTAACTTGAATAAATTTTGTTAATGAAAAAAATACCACTTTTGGAATAATATACTGATCATGGAGACTCTCAACTCCTCCATCTCTGAGGTCAGTTCTGAAACTAGGTTGAGCCAAACTGAATTCTTGAAATGAACCTAGACCAGAATGAACCTTCAGAAAACATCAGGACAAATAAGGTGAGGGGAGCTAGGCTTTGAACAAGAATCATGTCTGGCTGACCCTGTTCAGTGGTCACTTGAAGTTTAGTGTTGAATCCAGAAGCTATTTCTGAATGTTGCTAAGTGGTGAATTTTACCTCTTCACAGTTGCTCCCAATTTCTACAATATTCCTTTTTATAATAAAAGATTCCTTAATAATCTATAATAGCAACATAAAAAAATGCTCTAAAATATTTTTTCTTTGAGTAAGGGAGGGGAAAGGGAGGGCTTTCAATTATAGGCCTCTTGTTTCTTTTCAGTTTCATTATAAAAAAAAATTCAGGTAACAAATCCATATTTCAGGGAACTGTGGACAGTGTCCTCTTCTCTTCAAAGTTCAAAATTTTATTCTACCTGTGCTGGAGAGTTTTGTCATCACCCTCCTATTCTAGTAATTTAAGAAAATTTCTTTTTTATTGGTATATGTTTTATTTTTCCCATGTAACTTCTAGTCATAAAATCACAATAAAAACAATTGTTTCAATCTAAAAATAACAATAAAGTTCAGTGTTGGGACTTAACTGTGTCCTAGAAATTACTCATGGAATGGCACATGATGGAGAGCTTAGAACTTGCTAATGTGATATCACATGCTTTTATGTCACACAAGAATGTATATCTGGAAAATGTTACACATGTAGCTAAACCATGATAATAACTTTTTTATTGAGTATTTTGAAATTTGAGATGATAAAAAGGAGAGAAATATGGAATCAGAAGAACATAATTAATGAAAGTAGCTGGTAAAATAGAATAGGTATCCACAGGTACAAAAGCTCTTCTTGATAAAAGAAGGCACAAGAGTCTCCTAAAACTGCATTATTTTCCAAGTTGCACCTAGCATGTCCTTGTATCTTTCAAGGGACAGGAGGAGCCTGGCAGCCAAATTAAGCCAGCCATTCTCCATTGGAGCTACATGAGTGCCACCTAGTGTCACTTGGTAAAGCTGAAGAGGGGCCTGGATAGACCAGCTAGTTCTCTATACCTCATCTGAGGAGAGCAAGACCCTGAGAGCACATGATTTAAGCAAGCCACATCTCCCTGACTACTGACTGAGCCAGGGCAAGGAATCTGATGTCCTTTACAATCTCTTCAAGTAAAGAAAATCATTGGAATTTGGAAGCCAGGAGTCCTGGCAGCTGGACCATACTGAAGAATAAAAGCCAAAATCTTCTCGGGCCTCAGGTACCCCATGCATTAAGCTCCTAAAATATTTGCTTGTTTTTAAAGTCTTTGAGACACATGAGTAATAGAGAACAGACTCTGAAAGGTAATATAGATCCCCACAGGCAATTAATCTGCTCTTCTCCTCTGAAAAACATCCAACTGTAATCAAATTAATTCCAACACAAGTTTTCTGGTCCAAAGTCATTAACCTGAATTCTGGGATGATAACTCAGCTATGGGCTTATTAGGTTTCTACTGTAGCCTCTAATTTTGTGAATGAAGCTGGTCTACCATCATCTTAGAAACCAGTGATACTGCAAACAGGCAGGCTTTGATTTCCAGAAGTCAGGTGTTTTTTAGGTCTCCAAGTAAAGTTTCAAGATTAATCTGAGCCAATGGTTCTGAATGCTGCCTGCTCATTAGCATCACCTATGGAACAATTAAAATACTCATATGTTTGGGTCCAACTTTGTAACTAGGATTAAAATTAATTAGAATTAGAATTCCAAGAGATGAAGTTCCCACATTCATTTTTTTTTAAACATCTCGGGTTATTATGATGAAATGGTACATCTCTTTAATTTTATTAATGTACCATTCAATGATGAGCAATTAGGTTGATACCCTTTTTTATTTTTGCCATTATAAGCCAAACAATTTCTTGAATTTATTCTTGCTCAATTGTGGAATATCTCTATAACATAAATTCTGCAGAGAATGCTTCAAAGGATATGCATATCCTAGAGGTTGATAAGCATTTCCAAATTCCAATCCAAAAAAATGATGCCCCAGTGCATGTCCCATAGTGGCATATAAGAGTGGCTACTTCTCCTCTTACAGAAAAAAAACTTAATCAGTATTGCACAGGATTTGTACCCTTGGCCATATTTGATTTTCTCAGAGTCCTGTTTCTGATTGCCTAATATTGTATACCCAATACCATCAAACTTCTATCCCAATCAGATTCTCTTCTGAGGGTTCTAGTCATTCTGTGCCATTATCTTCTGAACCACTTCTACCCCCCACCCCTTGTTTTTCATATCCAATCAGGAACTCTGTCTCTCATAATCTTTCTCTTCCCACAATCTTTAAGGTATTATTACTTTTCTTTGAGTTTTGTAACTAATATCAGTTTAGGGTCTTACTACATCCCAGTCTTTGATATGTTCCACTTTCACTCCATATTGAACTCAATTTCACATTCATCTTTTTAAAACTCTCTTTGGATCATATGTTCCGCTCCTATCTGAGAACCTGCAGCAGCTCTCCATTCTCTGCCAAATCCTGGCTGAGCCACTCTCCTGTCACTAGCCTACTCTCCCAGCTTCGAACATGCCCGGTGCTTTTCTGCACGTGATCATGTCAGTCCCTCCCTAAAGTTCTTTCCCATAGCTCTACCTCAGATAGTGATACCTAAGCACTCTTTATTTAAGTGACTCATTAAGATATCCGGGGAAAGAGATTGAAGATGGAGGGAATTTTGGGGTTGTAGATTATGGAGAGTATCACAGGACACTAAAGATTATGTCTAGGCAAAATTTAAGCATTATCATTTTATATGAATATAGGCTTTGTCTCTGTTGACAAGTGTTTGTATAAATCAATACAATAAATTTCTATGGCAGGAAGAAATTATTATGATTCAGGCTAAAAATGATGACACAAGATTCTGCTTCTCCCGGGAAGGGCTTCAGTAAGCAGAAGCACAATCACCCAATTGAGCAATAGCATTTAGTTGTGATGTTAAGGACCCTGAGGTAGTGCTCTCCTCCTTTATCTTTTATGTGTCTTTACTAAATTACCTTTCTTATTTAATAGAAACATGACAATTATTTCTGATTTTAAAGAGTTCTTCTTAAACCATGAAGACAGAAAATGACTTGCTCCTTTGATTTAACTTGAATTCAGATTTCATATTTATTCATTTCTAATTCATAGGGTTGTGGGGAGGATTAAATGGCTTAACAGAAGTGCTTATGGCAATGCCTGAAATATAATAAACACCCTTTAAATTTATGCAGTAATATCTTATATGTGTATTTACCACCCATACATTAATTTGCTCATACAGCATATTATAGCTATGTATTGAGTACTATGCCAGATAATGGAAATGTAAAGATATATCGAGTTGGTACCAAAGATCTCATGCCTAGTGGAGGAAACAAACACATAAACACATAATTAAAATAAAGTATGATAAATACAATATTGATTTCTATTTAAGGGGGAATGAGAGCAAAAGGCAGAAATGAATAATTCTACTTGAGAGAGGTTACAGAGAAAATGTTGCTCAAGCTCTATGACTGTGAGTAAGAATATGAGGTAGGGGGCCTCCCCGTTGGTGCAGCGGTTGAGCTGCGAAGCTGCCCGCAGCCTCTGCAGCGCCGGTTCAATCCCCGGCTGCTCCCTGGCCATGGGAGGAGGGTCCCACATGGCGCGCAGACCTCTCCTGCCGCCCGCTGCTCCCCTCAGCAGTGTACTTCGGTCCTTCTGCCTGCTCTGTTCCCCGCTCTGGCTCTGGTGAATTCTCTCACCCTCCCGCGCTTCTGACTGTACCCAGTGCATGTATAAACAAACAAACAAACAAACAAATAAATAAAACATGCCTCTATATATATAAAAAAAAAAAGAATTTTAGGTAGGGTGGAATGTAACAAAATAAAGGAAATAAACTTTTTTTAAGATTTATTTTATTTATTTATACATACAAGAGCTGGGGTGTAGCCCAGAGGTGTGGGGGGTAAGGGGATCACCAGAAACAGAGTGGGGAGCAGAACAGGCAGAGCTATTGAAATATACTGCTGAGGGGAGCAGCAGGCAAGACAGGAGACGTCTGCTGTGCCATGTGGGTTAGCTCCCTGGCCGGAGAGCGAACTCATGCTGCAGTGGTTACCAATAGCTTCATACTGCTGAGACTAACCCCTTGTGCCACCAGGAAGGCCCAAGGAAATAAAATTTAAAAAGACAAAATCCTAGGGCAGTGAGGCATATTTGGATTCATCCACATAAGCTATTAAGAGTCAACTTCAATCAGCAAGGACAAATATTTTGAGGGATAATAGAGAAGCATTTCCAGCTCCTTTTTTTTTTTTAAGATTGATTTATTTATACAAGAACTGGGGTACAGGTAAGAGGTGCGGGAGGGCGAGAGAATTCACCAGAGAGAGCGGGGAGAAGAACAGGCAGATGGACCAAAGACACTGCTGAGGGGAGCAGCAGGCGAGGCAGAAGAGGTCTGACGTGCCATGCAGTTTTCTCCCTGGCCAGCCGGAAATTGAACCCGCACTGCAGAGGTTGCGGACAGCTTCACAGCACAGCACTCACCCGCTGCACCACTGGGGAGGCCCTCCATTTTTCTTTTTTTTTTTTAAGATTTATTTATTTATGCACACAAGAACTGGGGTATAGGCCAGAGGGGTGGGGATGAGAGCATTCACCAGAGACAGAGTGGGGAACAGAAGCAGGCAGACTGACTGAAATACACTGCTGAGAGAAGCAGTGGGTGAATCAGGAGAGGTCTGCTTTACCATGTGGGTAGCTCCCTGGCCGGGATTGAACTCATGGTGTAGTGTCTGTGTATAGCTGCATAGGTTGCATCTTAACCCCTTGTGCCACCAGGGAGGCCCTATTTCAGGGAGGTCTTTTTGATATGTGCCATTCTCACAGGTGTGAGGTGGTATCTCATTGTGGTTTTGTTTGCATTTGCCTGATTATTAGTAATAATGGGCATTTTTTCATGTGCCCTTGGCCATCTCTATGTCTTCTTTCGAAAGGTGCCTATTTAACTCTAATACCCGGTTTTTATTGACTTATTTGTTTTCTTTTTGCTGAATTGTATGAGTTCTTTGTAGATACAAGATCAGCCCCTTGTTGGATGTATGTTGTGCAAATATTTTCTCCCATTTAATAGGGTGTCTCTTTGTTTTAATTATGCAGCTCCTTTATATCAGTGATCCTTTAAATGACTTAAAAGTAAATGACTTAGAGCCTCCCTGGTGGCCCAAGGGGTTAATCACCACAATCTGAAGCCTCTACAGCATGAGTTTGATCCTTGGCCCACCAGGGAGCAACCCACATGGAGCAGCAGACCTCTCCTGTCTCGCCCACTGCTCCCCTCAGCAGTGTATTTCAGTCAGTCTGCCTGTTCTGTTCCCCACTCTGTCTCTGGTGAGTCCTCTCACCCCCTGCATCTCTAGCCTGTGCCCCAGCTCTTGTATACATAAATAAATCTTTTTTTTAAAAAAAGTAAATGACTTAAAACACCTTTAAATAACTTAAAAGTAGATGTTGTAATGTCTGCTAACTGTTCACATGTCATCTGTAAATGAGAATTAACTTGGTTTTGTTCATTATTAAATTACATGTTAAGTTTCAGTAGTTTAACGAGTACTAGGAGGCAGATCCTGATGGGACTTAAAAGTTACAAATAACTGAATATTGATAATTGTGAAAACATCTGTCCTGTAAGATGACAAGGAAAATTCCTATGAAAGTTTAGACTTCTGAAACTCTCACATGATATCTAAAATATATCTAGGGTCTCCCTGGTGGTGTAGGGATTAAGTCTCAGCCTGTCATCCTATCACCACTAAGGCCTGAGCTCAATCCCCAGCCAGGGAGCTAAACCACATGGTGAAGAAGACCCCTCCATCTCTCCCACTGCTCCCTTCAGAAGTATATTTCAGTAGATACTCCTGTTCTGCTCCCCACTCTGTCTCTGGTGAATCCTCTCATCCCCGACATCTTTGACCTATACCCCAATTCTTGAATAAATAAATAAAAATAAAAATAAATCTTTAAAATATATCTAAAGAAAGCGCCCCCTAAAATGTTGTTATTCAAGAACTTTGGGGGCACCATTTATACTTTTAGCCTTGTAGTGTTTAGTGAAGGCCACAACAGAAGAATTATTGCCACTCTTAGCAGTAAATAATACAATATGCTGCATGACTTAATGCCCAGAAGAGAGGGTCTACTGATCATTTCTTTGAAAGTTCAGAGGAACTAGAACATTAGGAGAGCAGAGATGAATAGGCCAGGATCTGAGGCAAGGTTGGACAAGGGATAATGTACAGGATTGAATGTTACCTTAAGTGGCAGCCAGTCTTTAGGATGATCCTCAGTAATTCTTGCCTTTGGGTATTAAAGGCTTTGTGTACTTGCTTTCCACATTACTTCCTTTCCACATTAAATAGAGCTGACCTCTGTAACCAATAGGATATTGCAGAAATGATGGTGGAAGACTTTTGAGGTTAAGTCATTAAAAATATTGTGGTTTTGATCTTGGTCTCTATTCAACTCTCAGTCCAGGGGAAGCCACACTCTATGTTAAGAGGACATTCAAGCAGCCCATGGAAAGGCTTATTTGAAAGGATCATTGGCCTCCTGCCAACAGCAACACCAACTTGTCAAGCAAGTGAGTGAACCACCACAGAAGTGGATCCTCCACACTCATCGAAGCCTTTAAATGCCTATATAACAACAACTCTAACCAATATCTTGACTATAACCTCAAGAGTCCCTGAGCCAGAATATCCCGTCAAGCTGCTTCTAAATTCCTGACCCATAGAAGTTATGAGGTAATACTTGCTTATTGTTGTAAGACTCTGAGTTTTGAGGTAATTTTTTAAGAGGCAATAGATTAATACACCTCAGTGGGCCTTCATCTTAAGAACGCATAAACATCAAAAGATTGAATATAAATAAAAGATCAAGAGCAATTTCTTTTTAAAAGAAATGTTATAATTAATTATTGTAATAAAAAGTGGTGTCGGGCCTCCCTGGTGGTGCAGGGGTTTAAGCACCGCACTATGAAGCAGTCTACAGCCTTTCCAGCACAAGTTCAATCCCTGGCCGGCCAGGGAGAAACCTATATGGCGCAGCAGACCTTTCCTGTCTCGCCCACTGCTCCCTTCAGCAGTGTATTTCAGTCAGTCTGCCTGTTTTGTTCCCCACTCTGTCTCTTGTGAGTCCTCTCACCCCCCGCATCTCTGGCCTGTACCCCAGCTCTTGTATGCATAAATAAATAAATCTTTAAAAAAATAATAAAAATTAAAAAAAAAAAAGTGGAGTAAACTCTACCACTTTAACATAACATCTGACCACACAGATGAATTCATAACCCCTACCTAACCCCTATCCCACCCAACCAGCCATCTCTATATATTATAGGTGAGTGACTTCATCCATTCCAAAATATGTTTTTAAATCTTAGTTCATTTAACAAATACTTGGTGAGAATAAACTCTCTCATATATAGGAACTAAGTGCATATAATGCAATATAAATGACATAGCACAGAACACAAATAACTGATGAAAAATTTATTTTTGTTTCTTAGTTTCATTCAAAAACAAGGACTTTTAATTTTACCTTTATAAAAAAATTCAATTTTATTTTATCCAATGATAATATGAAATAATAACACACTTTCCTACTTGGTATATCTTTCTGGGAGGTACATCTTGGAATGGCTGCATTATGCAGATCCAGATGGTCACTACTATTATTATCAACTCAGCATAATAGCACCAGGTCTATAAAAGAAATTCCAATTCCTGCTCCAGGGAATATAAAGAAATATATTTTTAAAAGATTTATTTATTTATCCATACAAGAGCTGGGGCACAGGCCAGAGATGTGGGGAGTGAGAGGACAGAGTGGGGAACAGAACAGGCAGATTGACTGAAGTGCACTGCTGAGGGGCGCAGCAGGCGAGTCAGAAGAGGTCTGCTGTGCCATGTGGTTTGCTCCCTGGCCGGGATCGAACCCATGCTGCAGAGGCTGCGAACTGCTTCATAGTGTGGTGCTTAACCCCTTGTGCCACCAGGAAGGCCCTATAAAGAAATATAAATGCAGAGAAAGTCACCTCGTATCATCAATGAAATCTTACAATTAGGAGAAAAGAGTAATGTAAGAAAATACAGGAAAATAATTTCTTAATAAAATCTCCTCTAGCTCTTTGTGTTTTTTTTAAAGATTTATTTATTTATGCATACAAGAGCTGGGGTACAGGCCATAGGTGTGGGGTATGAGAGGATTCACCAGAGACAGAGTAGGGAACAAAGCCAGCACAGTGACTGAAATACACTGCTGAGGGGAGCAGTGGGCAAGTCAGGAGAGGTCTGCTGTGCCATGTGGATAGCTCCCTAGCCGAGGATCGAACTCATGCTGCAGTGGCTGCAAATAGCTTCATGGGATGCGTCTTGACTCCTTGCACCACCAGGGAGGCCCTCTAGCTTTTTGTTTTTGTTTTTGTTTTATTTATTTATTTGTTTATTTATTTATTTATACAAGCACTGGGTACAGTCAGAAGCGTGGGAGGGTGAGAGAATTCACCAGAGCCAGAGCAGGGAGCAGAGCAGGCAGAAGGACCGAAGTACACTGCTGAGGGGAGCAGTGGGCGGCAGGAGAGGTCTGCGCGCCATGTGGGACCCTCCTCCGGTGGCCGCCGTGGATTGAACTGGCGCTGCAGAGGCTGCGGGCAGTTTTGCAACCCAGCTCTCAACCGCTGCGCCACCGGGGAGGCCCTCTAGCTTTTTGTTTTTTATAGCAGAGGTCCACTACTTGAATTTAACAAATTCAATTTACAACCCCATGCTTCTATATTTCTTTTTAGCACATAATAATCCAGATAAATGCCAGGACCTTGAGTTTTTTTTTTAGGCACAAAAATACAAAGTTGCTACACAAAAATCTGCAGCCAGCTAGAAAAGTTCTGTGGGCATAGTGTTGTTCTTATCATCTCAGGAAGTGAGACATTGGGGAAAAAATGGACAAGCAAGATCCAGAGCAAGTGGAAAGACTTGTGATCAGAACACTCAACAACCAAGGATTTGTACTAACTCAGAAACCTGGAGATTAACAAGTGTTTGTCTTTTGAGAAGACAAAGTAAGGAATGACCCTGACTCACAGCAAAAGAAGAAGGAGCAAGGGCTGGTGGGCAGAATACTCATCTACCATCCGGATCTGTGTTAACTCAGCACATTTCAACTAGTCAAACTCATGCAAATACTGCAGAATGTGAACCAGTAGAATCTGTGTAAAGAAGAACCAAGCATACCACGTTCAAGGACTTTACCTAACAACCAGATTCATAAAATTATCATTGGAGAATATGACACTGGATGTCATTTTCTCTGTAGAAAGTAGAATAGGTTGGGCCTCCCCGGTGGCGCAGTGGGTTGAGTGCAATGCTGTGAAGCTGTCCGCAGCCTCTGCAACGTGGTTTCGATTCCCAGACGGCCAGAGAAAAACCCAGGTGGCGTGGCAGACCTCTCCTGCCTCTCCTGCTGCTCCCCTCAGCAGTTTATTTCGCTTGTCTGCCTGTTCTGGTCCCTGCTCTGTCTCTGGTGAATCCTCTCACCCTCCTGCGCCTCTGGCCTGTACCCCAGCTATTGTATAAATACAAAATAAATCTTAAAAAAAAAAAAGAAAGTAGAATAGGTTGATAAAGAACAGGTTGATAAATGCTCCTGAAAATGTCATTACTAAAATTACAATTGACTTAATTGTACTAAATAATTACAATTGAAATATTGTTCCAAGTGGATTATATGTCAACATCACATTTACCCTATATAGGCTCAGCTACACATTTGTGGAGTGCCTAATGCAAAATGAAAATGCCAATAGCAGAACACTAAGCATAGAAGTGCAGGGTGCTCCTAAGCATGGGGCCTTGTGCTGTTATGCAAGTTGCATGCCAAAGAAGCTGACTCTGATCCTGTTAAAAAAATGGAAGTCAGAAGTTTCAACTTTACTTCTACAAAATGAAGTAATGCTTGAAAGTGTCAAGAGATATATTTTAATGAATAATCTTACCACAGAGTATAAAGGAATCACTGATTTAATTGTACTCAAAATGAATTACAATTGGGGATTAGAGTCACCTTAACCAATGAACAATTACTTGTCATGTCACTGACTTAACAGTTTTAAAACCATTTTAGTAAAGTGTCTACAAACCCACAGCTAAGAATTAATTGAAGGGATCCAGCAGAGGCCTTGAAGATTAGGATGGTAATTTGACCTACATTCATACCTTTTATTTTTTTTGACAGTTGTCATCTAAACTCCCATTCCATGTTAAAAAGAAATTTCCCTCATAGAAGGACTGAACATGATGCAGAGATCCTGGGTATGGAAGTAGGTACAAGAATATATGTCCATATATTATCTCCCTTTTGGGAAGAGTGAACATGTTTTTGGTAGTTAATGACATAGTTGTACTATGCTTTGTGCTTATTTTAATCAAATAATTAAAAAAAATTAGCAAACATTTTAGATACCAAAGTATATATTCTATAAAGAACACTGAACACCTAGTTACTTATCAGCGCTTAAGAAATAAAATATTAAAAAATATAATTGAAGCCATTTCCTTCCTTCCCCCAAAAGTAACTGTGAGAACTGCAAAATTTTTGGCAAATAACAACTCTGTCCAAACTCCTGAGCTAAAAAGACTTGAACAATCTCTAGCTTGATTTCTAACAAAATAAAGCTGTGTCCCTAGGATGACCTCAGCTCCCCTCAACACCCTCCCTCAACTCCAATCGCCCTTAAAATGACTGCTTGAGACTACCAGAAGAATTTATTATTTGTTCTCGTCAGCACCTGATAATAAGTCCCTGACCTCTCTATGTTGGAACATTTACAATAAAGGGCTTACAATTGTGAATATGTATCTCTTATAATTCAGAATGTCTTTCTCAAGGATCTGAGAATCATTCCTTTGAAATGTAATCATCAGGGAAGATAGGGCCTCTGTCTTCCAGTCTCTGTGGGAGGGCAGAATCCTCACTTGAAAATTGCCAGTTAGCAGACACAGCTGGCCTCATCACATGACCAATCCTTTGTATTTTTTCACTTCTGAGTCCTCCCCCTCTTCACTCACCCTTTAAACTGCCCAATCACCTCTGCACAATGGAGCTCAGCTCTTTCCCCTGTCAATTTCTGAATAAAATTATTTTACTGTTTTAGTCAATGTTTTGCTGTGTTTAAGAATTGCTATTCCGATTTTTCTATGTACCATTTCTTTGTATTTTTAAAAGCATTACTCAGAAACACTGTATTTTCCAATTTTTAACACCAATTATAAATGACATTTTAATTATCCTTCTAAAATCTATTTTGTTGATTCTGGTCATGGTTGAGGCCAAGTTTGGGTCAAAACCACACCCACAAGGGCTGTATGCGCTGGGGGGAAGAAAAAACAGACTTTTCAAGACGTGAAACAGAGATTTTCACTGCGAGTCCTGCAGACCTAGTGCGCTTTATGGTGACCAACGCAAGAAAAATTACTTTGGGCTGGTCAACCACGGGTTAAGCTTGGAAACCACGTTGGGCACCAGCTGTTATAGGGCATCCCCGATATCGAACGGGTTGCCTGGCTGTGGGTCCTCACCCGCGCGCTTACAAGGTACTTATTAATACTCCGCTACAGGCATACACAAAAGGTTAATAAAAGGTTTATTTACAAGGGGAAAGGAAATAAGGAAAATGTTCAACACGGGGAGAAAATAGGAAAATAAAGTCTTTAATGCGTCCTACCCGATCCGCCGACCTGGAAACCCAAAAGCACTCTCCAAGCTGGCCAGACGCTGCGAGCTGGCAGAGAGTCAAAATGGGGGGACCCCTCCAAAGCCCACGTGTCTGGCTTTATACCAACCTGGCTGCTTTATACCAACCCTCAGGTCCCAGCCACCTTCCCTTTGGTGGTGATGGGATTTGGAGTTCCCAGTGTCTTTGGCTTTGGCCTGGGGTGGGGGTGGAGTCCACAAAGCCTGTATGGAATTAGCTTTAGGACATACTTTTACCCCTAATAATTCAACATCATGTTTTTCATATTAGCCATACTGTTACATGTAGCTCTACTACAGTGTTGGTTTCAGGGCTTGCAAAAGTGTTTCTCTAGTTCCATCCTTCTGAGCCTGTGCCCGCTGTCCAGGAACAATCAAGGGGGGACAAGGAGCCAGTATTTTGGTGGTAACATGGGCAGAATTAGGATGTGGAGGACAAGGTGTTATATGGCACAAAGGAATCTTGGACACCAGGGCTAACGAGAAGCAGGTTTGTTGACTCAGTGTATCCGCATCCAAAGGCGGACCCTGTTTGTAGGAAGTCAGGGGTTTATATGCACTCAGTTTCCACAAGGCTTTGGGTGGGTTTGCATTAGCAGCTACACATCGTCAGATATGATGTGGCTACATTCCTAGACATGACTTATATAGTTGCATACCAAGGAGTAAAGGGTCAGTAGTCAGGGGACACACCCCAGGTCCATTCTGCCTCATGGCGGTACATGGTCTAACAAGAAGCAAGATTCATACCAGGAACTAAATGGCATACCAGGAACTGAGCAAAAGGTTGTTACTAAGACCCCCAGCTGCTTATCTCAGGTCACCATGCTTCAAAGTTGTCCATCCATGTCAAGGGAAGGGGAGGTGGTATGGGAAGAGAAGAAATGCAACAGCTCTCCCCACCTGGATCTCTAAACTTGGACTTGACTTTCCAGATTGTTAGAAATACATATTTATTAAGTCGGGAACCTAGAAAATATTTCCTAAAGTATTATGAAAAGTTAACAGAACTGGAGTAATATTAAAATATGGCCAGAGAAAGCCACTCCGGAAAAAGCTTCTTTACTGTCCTCCTTAAACTGAATTTGACCCTTGGACTGGGCCAGATCCTAGAAGTAACAATGGGAATATCCTGTTTGAAAGGTGTGATAAAGTGAACTTTCACCTACTTTTACTCTGTGACTTGACCATTTTTACTTTGCCTCCTTCATCCATTACCTCATCCTTTTTATCTCCATTAGAACAGCATCCCACGCTCTCCACCCCCCCCACTCCCCCCACTGCACCCCAGCCCCTCCTCGGACACGTCTTGGGTTTCTGGCTAAATCCATGTACCAGAACTGCAATTCCCTATTCCCGAATAA
This sequence comes from Talpa europaea, assembly GCF_964194135.1. Taxonomy (NCBI): domain Eukaryota; kingdom Metazoa; phylum Chordata; class Mammalia; order Eulipotyphla; family Talpidae; genus Talpa; species Talpa europaea. The sequence goes on from NC_140070.1 coordinate 86,504,932, forward strand.
ACTCATTTCGGTTTGCTGCTAACCTTGCAGTTCTCTTGCTGAGGGCTAGCACGGTTCCAGTCAGTATCCAAACATAAAGCATTTGGCCGCCACTTGTCCTTTCGACCGCGCCTTCAGCAGGGTGGGCGAGCCCTTTCCTGAACGCCCACTCTTTCCTCTAACCCCATTGTTACAGCCGGAATGTCTGCAATGTGGCTATCCGCCTACCTCCGCTTTCCCTGTGGACTTTCCACCTCCCCATCGCTTCCCACTAGCCAGGGCTCTCTATTCTGACAGCTCAGTGGACGCCCAGACGGCACGAAGACGCCCGGGCGACGCCTGGAAGCGACGCTCCGACCCAGGCACTTCCCGCGGGACGCGCTCACGTGCAAGCCCCGCCCACGCCCCGGCGGGCCCCGGGGCATCCTGGGACTTGGAGTCCTGGCCCGGCCGCACCTCCAGCAAGTCTCCTCCTCCAAGCCGCCTTCAACCCTCGGGCGTCGTGACGTCGCGTACCTCCCGGGCCTGGCCTCCTCCCTCTTTCTTCCCTGGAGAAGCTCAGCCCGGACTTCGGAAGGCCTTTTACGACACTGGGTCTCGGAGTTGTCTCGGCGCCGGGTCCACTTTTCGGCAAAGTGACGTGGACGTCAACAGCAATGGCGGAAGGAGAAGAGGTCCTGCCGCTGCCAACGACGAGCGGCGACGGCTGGTGAGTGAGAGCCCGGGGCTGATTCTCACGGCCCCTGTATTTTTCCTCCTCCTCAGCACCTCGCTGCCTCCTGAGGCCGGGGCAGGCGCCGGCGTGGAATGAGAAGATGGTTCTGGGTAAAGTCTAGCGCCCTGCCCCGCCCCCTCTGTCGGCCAAGTCCCCTCAGCCAGTCCGGGCCCCTCGCCAGCCCCTTTCTGCCTTGGGGGCTAAGTCCAGACCCAGAGGGAGAGGGGTGTCGTCCAGATGCTGGGCCTTACTTCGGTCTGTCCCCTTCGTTCACCGGTATCCAAAAGGGGCTGGAGAGGTGGCCTCGCGGCTGGGTTTGGCCAGAGTCCCTGCCGCGAGAGTTGCAGTAGGCTGGTTTGGAAGGAACTTTCTGGGATGCAATTCAAAAGGCACTAGAGTACATTTGGAAGAAAAGACCACTTGAAATTAGCTCCGCGACCTTTGCCTGTGAGTTCAGAGGTTGAGCAGTACACCCAAAGAGGATCCCTCCCACGTAGTTGAGATATTTTTATTCTCGTTCTTATTTTTCGTTTCGCGTTCCAGCAGTTCCCATTTTTCTTCGCTTTCAAGCTAGTCATTTTCCTTCCTATCACCCCCGAAACTCTGTTTTCATAGCTTTGAATACGATGTGGGCCATTGCTCTTGCTGTTCCCAAACCTTTGTATGCTTACCTAATTTATACTTGGGGTTGTGGGGAGGACCTTCAGTAACTCTTACATTCAGGTTGTTCGACCAGTGTGGTTAATCTTTGGGGAAGGTTCCTGCTTTTGAATCTATTGATTTTCCTATTACACTTTCAGGGGCAACATCTATTGATTTTCCTATTACACTTTCAGGGGTGGGGGGCGGGAACCTTTAGAGGCTTGTCGAATCATTATTGTTCGTCTTAGTGTCTTGCCCACGTGTATTAGATAGACAGTTTTAGATTTGCTGGATTATATTGTATGCATACAGTTCACTGGCAGTCGGTTTGCTTAAAAGTAATACAGGTCGATGAGGACTTTCATCTCTGAGGGGAAAAAATGGAAATCTTTGAAAGGAATAGCAGATATAGTCACTTATATTTAGTAATTTAATAATGTATACTCAGAAATCAAACTCTCCACAGACTTCAAACTTAATCTTTAAGCCTGTACTCTTTAAGATGTAGGAGGAAAACTTAAGATGCCCTAGATGTAGTTTCTTTGCTCAGTTTGTTTATGTTGGAGTTGGGGAACTGTGACAGGTACACAAAGCAAACAGCAAGGTGAAACTGATTCATTTCTTTAGGAATGTTAATAAAATTGTTATGAAAGTTCAGAGGGTGTAGAAACCACTTCCTCTTGGTGTTACTGGGGAAAGCTTCATGGAAGCAAAGGTATTTGAGTCAGGCCTTGAAGAATAAGTAGGATTTAGACCATCACTGTTCATAGAAGTGTAATGTGAGTCCCATTTGTAATTTAAAGTTTTCTAGTAACCACATTAAAAACTAAAAAGAAACAGGCAAATGCTGGGAACCAGCCTCCGGCAAAATGTCGTGTCAGGGGTTTCTGAAAGGATGAGACGGCCTGGGAGACACTTTAAGGGGCTGAGGGGAACGGGATGAGGCAGTGAGGAGACACTGACACTGGATGAGGTGCAAGTATCTTCTGCCGAGAGACTCAGCAGGTCTTTATTTATTCATTTTTAGTAAGCAGGAAAAGAAAATACATTATCATGTGTAAAGCAGAAACAATTAGTGTTATTCCCATGGACTACTGGCTCCTACGGGTCCCAGCTAGACGGTAGCCTTCAAGGTTAATAGATAAAAAACCAAACCTAACACCAAAACTTAATATTTCAGCTAGACAATTACCTAAGACAGTTGATAGCCGCCACTACATCCCTATCAGCTAAAGCCTAAACATCAGAAGACTCTTCTATTCATATGGCCTTCAGCCGGAGACCAGCTGCTTCTCAGCTATCAGAACTTTTTCTACCTAGAAACTTCTTAACACAGTTAACTTCATTTAAAAACTTTCCTAAGAAACTTCTAAATAAAAAGGGACTTCTAAAAAAGCAAAAGAAGGACTTACTATAATAGTTGTGCTGGATTGCTTGTCAGATATGTACAATAAATTGTCTCCCATTGTCAAGTGGGCCAAATTGTTTAATGACTAATTTTCTAACCAGATAATTTTCCATGCCTTTTATTTGCAGTATACTGATACATACAATTTATTGCCTAATGTACTTTCTGATAAATTTTTCTCCTTTTATGACCAAAAACAAAAAATGAAGAGATATTAAATCTTCAGCCCCACGGTGTGAGGCACAAGGAATCTTCAGCCCCACAGTGTGAGGCTCTTTAACTTCGGCCCCATGGTCTGAGGCCCTTTGACTTAGCTGCTTGCCGGTGTCTTATCTGGCTGGGGCAGCAAGGCCCCCTGCAGCAGGCAAAATTAACTTTATACCTAAAATATTATTTGTGGCTCGTGGCTAACATTGGGTAGTGTAGAGTCAGATTAAGAAATGGGAAAGGACTCTCTGAATGGAGTAACATCATAAATAATGACACAACAAGAAAATTAATAATTCGGCCTCCCTGGTGGCGCAGGGGTTAAAGTCTCAACACTATCAAGCAATCACCAGCCCTGTGGCATGAGTTCTGCTTGAGTTCCCTCCCCTGAGTTTAATCCCTGGCCTGGGAGCTAACCTACAAGGTGCAACAGACCTGACCTGTCTTGCCTGCAACTCCCCTCAGCAGTGTATTTCAGTAGATCCACCTGTTCTGCTCCCCACACTATCTGTGAATCCTCTCACCTCTTGCACCTCTGGCCTATGCCCCAATTCTTGTATGCATAAATAAATAAAAATATATCTTTTTTTTTTTAAAGGAAACTAATTTGTTTGGAGAATAATAATAAGCATTTCATGAAATTTGCTATTTTGGAAGAGTGAATTGTTGGATCACAAACTGTAATCTGATCAAAGGCCGGGAGGGGCAGAACAAGATATTGAAAAGAAAAAAATATAGTCATTGGCAAAAAAAAAAAAAAAAAAAATCCAGAAGGGGAAGTGTTTCTAGAATTAAATTGTCTTTGAGGAGGTCTTAGATTAGAAGGATTGTGAGCATGTGTCTGGTTCACGGGGACAAGAAACACAGCTAGGAGGGTTGCTACATATACTTTCATTTAGAAGGTGACCTCTTCTATGGTTGCTGTGTTATTGGTATGACTTTCCATTTTTGCTCTTTGTATTTTCATGAACGGTAGAACCCTGAGGTGTTTTGTGATTTCTACTCCCCATCTATTCTCTTCTAATCTTTTCCCCTTTTGTCTACTTACTCCACTCATTGGTTCCCTAGAAATAGAGTCAGGAATAACATAGCTTGATTAAAGCCTCTCCTCTTAGAATGCTTAGTAAATGAGTTGTTATATAATTGGGGAGGGATTTGTTTACTCTTTTTTCAGAAAGTGCTATCACATTTTTAAGTTTTTCAGAAGGAAATTTTTCTGAAATGTATTACATATCTCATTGCCTAACCTAAAATTCATTTACAAATGTAAGTGTGTAAGAATAAAACTAGGTCCTTGTCCTCAAGGAATTTGTGATCTAGTTAGAGGAGGCATACTTTGGAAACATCAGTTGCTATTACACTTCTGTAATACAGTGAAACTTTTAGGGCCTATGTGGCAGACTGGGAAGATTTGTTACTATATTAAGTGACCTCATATAGCCATCACTTGTTGAGATTGTTTTTTTAAGTTTTCCCCTTTTTCTTTCTTGGTTGTCAGCAGTATCTCCTAGTTTGCTCCTAATCTGTGAAACTAGCTAGCAAAACTTTATTAAAGTTGTGTTTTCATCTGCAAAAAGGTTCAGGATGGAACCTGAAAATCTTACAAGTACGAGATGTCACCTTTATTGACTGGTTTTCGCTTATGTTCTAATTAGAGCCTCTCAAGATTTAAATGTGCACTGGGATTGCCTGTGCATCTTAAAATGCAGATTCTGATTCAGTAGATATGCTTGGGACCTGAGATTCTGAATTTGTGACTTACTAGCTCATAGGTGATTCTGCTGGTTTCTTAGTAAGGTTCTAGATAATATAAAATGAGTTGATCAGAGGAATTTATCTTTCTATAGTATATATTAAATGTTGTATCACCTAATCTTTATTCTGTAATCCATCATTTATCTGACTCCAGTGTTTTTGTGGGTTCTGTAATTGTCTGCTAGTATAATGACTCTATGAAACATTTTTCTGAGGCTGAATTTAGCAAAGCATTCATCTTTCATTTAGCAAACAATTAAATTCTGGTTATATTCAAGCCACTATGTAGTGCTTTAGAAAAATATGAAACAGATTTAAGGCCAAAATTGATGATCATTCTGCTGTGCTTGGGCACTTTAATTTTTCCATTATTTTAATCCTAGGAATAGTATATGAAGATATCATATGACGGTACCTGAATACTAGTGTTTTGGGAAATTACATATTCTAGCAGAGTAGAATAGGACTGTAAAGCTTGAGAAGGACTGTTGTTTGATGTGACTTGCAGGGGCAGGAATGGGCCACAGTGCAAGTTCTCTGATCCAGCAGACCAAGGTAAAGGAGGAGTCCTGGAGCCCTCAGTGGCTTTTCAGGCTTTTATTGGGATTTACCAGGTACATGGCAGGCAGGGGTGCTGGGGGGCCAGGAGACTGGCAGTCCTCCCAGCCCCCAGCAAATCCTCACTCTATCTGGGCTCTGTTGTTCTCTCTGCTTCTCTTCTTCTCTAGGCTTCTGCTGGTGTCCCTGTGATGCTGCCCTTAAAAAGCGCAGTCTCAGCCCAGGTGAATCCCATCTACCTATGCCCACACCCTACTCCAGGTGCCCGCCATCAGGCATGCATTCGGGACCACAGGGTTCCATCATCTATCCTAATGGTGGGAGGGCAGAAAAGCCCGATATTTTTACCTTACCCTGTAGACTTATTTAGATAATGAGAATTACACGTGGAAAACAAATCAGACTCTTATGTTAGGCTCCTTAGATACATTTGCTTCTTGTGGAAAGGCAAGAGCAGTAAGTTAGCATTCAGATAAAAGAAAACTTAGTTCCTGACATTTAATGTGTATTTGTTTTTAAGAGTCTGTCTAACCTTTTGACCCAACCTGAGCAAATGATGACTAAATGAATTATTTCAAATTCCCTTTTTCTTGATGGTTAAAGGAGTTTCTTATTGTTAAGCTGACATAGCATCTCATAGATGAGTAGGAATGCATTAGTATATGCGCTTCTTATTTTAAAAGTTTTTACATAAAACTTACTGCTATGGTGTTATTTAATAATTTCAGCAAGAAGGTGTAAGACGATACTATATACTTGCCCACAACTTATATATATAATACCTCATTTGGCACTTAGAGCAAGTCAGTGAAAAGGGAAGTTACGGAATATTATTACCTTTTTAGAAATGAGAGGGAAGACTTACAGTGGTCAAATAAAAGATCCAATTAGTGGAAAATCTGGTACTTAAACTCATGTTTCTTTAAACCCTGTGTTCTTTCTAAAGTTGATTGCGTACACATTATGTATTTCATATATACTTTAACAGACACCTAGAAAGAACCAAATTAAAAATACACTAATCCTATTTTAGTTACCCAATATAAGTGGCATCATAATAGTATTTGCCCTTTGTGATTCATTTATTTCACTTGGCATTTGTCTTCAGGATTCTTGTTGTAGCATGTATTATAAGGCTGACTAATATTCCATTGTATGTACCACATTTTGTTTATCTTTTCATCTATCCATGGGAATTTGGGTTGCTTCCACTTTTTGGCTATTTTGAATAATGCTGCTATGAACATGGATGTACAAATATCTGTTTGAGTCTCTGCCTTCAGTTCTTTTGGTTATATAACCATAAGGGGACCTGCTAGATTATATAGTAATTATGTTTAACTTTTTAAGGAACTGCCAGTCTTTCCATAGTGGCTGAGCTATTTTACATTCCTACCAGCAATGCGTAGGGCTTCTAATTTCTCCATATCTTTGCCCTTTTTTGACTAGCCATTCTAATCGTATGAGGTATAGTATTTCATTGTAGTTCACATACAAGTTTTTGTGTGAATGTATATACCTAGGAGTAGAATCGCTGGTTCATATGATAATTTTATATTTAACATTTTGAAAATCTGTCAAACTGAATTCTAAGATGGCTGTGCCATTTTACATTCCTACCAGCAATATCTGAGGGTTTCAGTTTCTCCACATCATTGCCAACACTTGTTTTTTTTTTTTATTTTTTTTTATTTTTTATAGTTTTTTTTAATAGAGGCATGTTTTATTTATTTATTTGTTTGTTTTGTTTATACATACACTGGGTACAGTCAGAAGAGCGGGAGGGTGAGAGAATTCACCAGAGCCAGAGCGGGCAGCAGAGCAGGCAGAAGGACCGAAGTACACTGCTGAGGGGAGCAGCGGGCGGCAGGAGAGGTCTGCGCGCCATGTGGGACCCTCCTCCGGTGGCCTGGGTGCAGCCAGGGATCGAACCGGCGCCGCAGAGGCTGCGGGCAGCTTCACAACCCAGCGCTCAACCGCTGCGCCACCGGGGAGGCCCGCCAACACTTGTTATTCGGTCTTTTTGATGTTAGCTATCCTTGTGTGGAGTGGTATCTCATTTGTGGTTTGGGTTTGAATTTCCCTAAATGGTTAATGATTTTGAAATTCTTTTCGTGTATTTACTTACCATTTATGTGTCTATTTTGGAGAAAGAATAGTTATATATCTTAGAAAGTTCAAATTAAGGTGAAGGTTTTGGTATTAGAAAGGAAGTAGTGAGCATGAGGAGAATAGTCCTTATGGAGTGGTGGGGTCAACGAGGGAGGAGAAATGATGGAGAGGTATGGTAAGAGAGAGGGGGTTAAGTGAAAGATGAGGGAGATTTGGCAGCATTTATTGTTGAGAATTCTTCCCCCAAACTGTGTTGTGTAGGGAACAACCAAAAGTTGGTAACTAGATGGAATGGAAAGTTTGAAGTTTTTGTGGTGGTTGTTGATGTTATTTCCAGTGGCAAAGTTGAGCATAATTGGTTCAGAGGAAAAAGCTGAGGAGAAACAGAAGTGGAAGGTGAGAGAGAGGGGATAGTTCGGGGCATGTTACTCCAGAGGAGTTGAGAAGACCTAGGTGAAGTTATCAGTCTTAAATACGTGTTCTGATTTTGAATGTTCTGCTTTTGTTTATTTAAAAGTGAAAAGAAACGTGGTTTACGGGCCTACCCTGGTGGCCCAGCGCTCAAGGGCTGTGCTGCGAAGCTGCCTGCAGCCTCTACAGCACTGGTTTGATCCCTGGCCACCGGCAAGGGTCCCACATGGCGCAACAGACCTCTCCTGCCGACTGCTGCTCCCCTCAGCAGTGTATTTCGTCAGTCTGCCTGTTCTGTTCCCCGCTCTGCCTCTGGTGAATTCTCTCACCCTCCCGTGCTTCTGACTGTACCCAGTGCTTGTATAAATAAATAAAAAAAAAAATCTTAAAAAAAAAAAAAAGTAAAAAGAAACTTGGTTTACAGGAAGCAAAATTCTGTTTGAGTTAACTACCTGTCTCTTAAGAGAACTTGATTCTTTTATGAATTATTTAACTGCACTATTTTCAGCTCTTCTACTACTTTTACAAGCACTATTGTAATTTTGAAGGTCTGATAGTCAACCTTTGAATATCTTGTTCAGAAGATAACATTATTTCTAATTATTTAGTTTGTGAGAAGTGCCTTTTACTACTTACGGTGGAGCATTTTCTGATCTACAAAGGAAATCTTAATCATAGTTGTACTCCTGGAGACTAAGTTTATGGTTCTCTGGGGACAGGGCAGCATCAAAGAATACAACAGCAGCTGTATCAACAGAGATTTACTTGTGCCTTATGATTTGAAAAGTACTTTGAGGACTGGACTTTTTGCCATCAGAGACTAACTTTGTTGTCTGAAATACTAAGGAATTTTGCAAAGTTACTTTAAGAAGAAACCAGGATTTTGCACTGAAATTGGAAAAAAAAAATTTTGTTGTTGTTCGTTTGGTGAAATGCTTCCATTTGAGTAAATGGCTTTTCAGTTTATTTATATTTTTAAGTCATTTAAAAGTGTGGTATTTATTGATCAAAGAGTCTGTACAATTTTCTCTTTCATGGATACAAGCAATCTAAATTTTAACGGGCTGCTCTGTACATCTTGGCCAAAAAAGAATAAATCAACCTCAATTTTTATCAACTATAGATCTGAGCTGTTTCTCAAAAGTAGAATTAAAAAAAAAAAAACCTCACATGTAAAATGTTTGAATCAGGGCCTCCCTGGTGGTGCAAGTGGTTAAGCATCGCACTATGAAGCAGTTCGCAGCCTCTGCAGCACAAGTTCTATCCCCAGCCAGGGAGCAACCCACATGGTGAAGCATACCTCTCCTGTCTTGCCCACAGCTCCCCTCAGCAGTGTATTTCAGTCAGTCTGCCTGTTCTATTCCCCACTCTGTCTCTGGTGGGTCCTCTCACTCCCCCCCCCATATCTCTGGCCTATACCCCAGCTTTGTATGCATAAATAAATAAATCTTTAAATAAAATAAAATGTTTGAAACAGTGCCTGGCACAAAGTTAGTAACTGCATAAAGTGTTAGTCTTTACAGCTACCTTCAATGCTGCTATTATTATGACTTGTTAGTGCTGTCAGTCTGCTTGCCCTGTCTTCTTTTTTTAAATTTCTTTAATTTACGAAAACAGCTAAGCCTCTTTAGAACTACATACATAAGAATAGTAAATTAGCTCTGTGAAGCCTGAGATACCCTTCCAAGAAAACAAAATGCTGTACATGCCTTGGCAATATAGTTTGACTACTAAGAACCTTTTTTTCTTAGACACAGCATTTTATAGGACATGCTTGTAAGTTATTCTTGCATAAGAAAAGGAAAAAAAAGAACTAAAATTTATCTTAATAAATAGGACTTGTTTTTTAGGGAAAAAGACCTTGAAGAAGCTCTGGAAGCAGGAGGTTGTGATCTTGAAACTTTGAGAAATATAATTCAAGGAAGACCACTACCTGTTGATCTGAGGGCCAAAGTTTGGAAGGTAATGAGACATTAAAATAAATAAAATGTAATCACTTAAGGTTGGTGTTTAATAACATTTTCAGCTGTTTCAGTTGCAGAAAAATTATAAGATGAGAAATCTGAAATGTTTAAAAGCATAACAATTTTACTAAATATGTGTTTCTGTGGTGTTTGGTATGTTTGACAATTTAGGTTTTAACAGACCATGTTTTCTTTGGAGCCACTAGAAGTAATTTTTTTGAACTCTGTTTAGTGAAATAGGGAATAAACCAGTGAGCAAAATAGGATATATAAATGCAGATATGGAATGACGTTAGTTATGTTTGAAAAATGGGGCAGGGAATGTAGGTCTCTGGGTGTTTGAATTACAGATTTTCCTTTGCTTTACTTCCTTTAAGTTACTCTCCAGTGCATGTGTGTGGTCACTTTTTAATTTTAAATTAAAGGTCTTATGATTACAGAAGAAATATTTATCTTTGTGAAAACATATATAAGCAAAGGATAAGATAAAAAAATTAACTGTTACCTGTCAATTATAGGTAAAACACACAATAATGCCTTGACTTTTTCCCATCTGCATGTATACAAACATATATATGTAATAAAAATGGGATTATAACTGTACATAGCATTCTATATGTTTTATTATAGAAATTTAAAAGACATACAAAAGTAGAGAGACTTGACAATGAGCCCCCATGTACCCATCACTTAACATTAACTGTTATCAACATTTAGCCCATATTGTTTAGTATTCTCATCTCTTCCTCTCTACCCACCCACTGGGTTATTTTAAAGCAAATCCTTGGTAGCATACTAAAAAAATTCAGCATGTTCGTCTGAAAGGTAAAAGCTTTTAAAATAGCCTTAATACCATTAAACTTAAAAGAATAATAATTCCTTTATGTGTTCTTACATTGCTGAAAAGGCAGGGACCCTCTCTGTCTCATTTATAAGGGCACTAATCCCTTTTATGAGGGTTCCACTCTCATGACTAATCACCTCCCAAAGCCTTCACCTCCAAACACTATCACAGTGAGGGTTAACTTTCAATATAATGAATTTGGGGGGGGGGGTGGAGAGGAAACAGTTCAGTCTATACTATTGATGATATTTGCTTGAAATAAATTTACACATATAATTATTTCAATTTTTTCTGTGAGTCATTCTGTTTAGTGGATTAACATGAAGTAAAATTTAATGTAGGAAGATTTAAAATAATTGTGTTACTTCATTGTAATATTACTAAAGAAAGGTTCAGCTCAGGTGGAGTGTAAATCTGTTACTTTGTGATTTTTGAAGTCTACATTATTATTCCTATATTTAGGACTTTCCACTATTACAGCACATTTTTCTAGAATGAGATATGAAACTAGTTGCTTTTTAAATTTTTCTTCCAGATTGCACTAAATGTTGCAGGAAAAGGCGATAGTTTGGCATCATGGGATGGTATTTTAGATTTGCCAGAACAGAACATTATTCACAAAGATTGTCTAGAATTTATTGGTAAGTTTAATAATTGTTTTCAAACAGTGAACATTTTTGAGTAGAGGAATAACTGTTTAGTAGAATTATCTTGTTTTGATGTGCGATAAAGTGAATTTATAAGTATTGGTAAATAGTTTTTGAACTTTTTAAATTCTTAGAAAATGATTTCTAGTATTTTAAGAAAGAAAGCCCAACTTTCAATGTTTCTTTTGCATTAGATGTTAAATTCTTCAAATACATTTACAGTTTTGTTGCAGTTTGTAAATTGTATTTGTATAATTAAACAGCTATATGACAGTAAACAGTCCTCAAATTAAAGAAATCTTTGTTCTAAAAGTTTATCTATAAATCATAGGTCATTTACTGCTATAGAAACGCTATTGTAAGTCATGGATGAATAGGCTTCCAATAATTCCACAAGGGCTTTTTCAAGATTAAATGAATGTAGTTTATGTTTTTCTTTCTGAATTCATCTATAGTTCAGTGTTGTCTTTTCTCTTTCCATCACATTTTAGTTAAGTGATTGATTAAATAAGCTTTTATATACTAACGACAGTAGAAATATTATTACTGATATGGACAAAGAGAAAGGAATTTGGTGGTAGAGAATGAATCCCTTCCCCCCCCCCTTGCCAATGCTCTAAGTGGCAACAGCCTATCTTGAAGTGCATGACAATCTGTTGTTTAGAAAATGCTTTTTTGTTTTTCCAAAATATGGGTTATGCTTCCTCTTTACTTCAGATTGTCCATTCTTATACTTACATCTATCTTATTATTCACAGAGATTGTCTAGAGTTTATTGGTCAGGTATTGCTACGTTAATAAATACTGAATTGTTAGTAAATACTGAGTAAGTATAAGGAAAACTGTGCTTTCATGTAGTGTTACTTTGCACTTGTCATTCTGTAAACATATTAACTGTGTACTGTATGTTTGTGAACAAATGTTATGTCCAATAATTTAGCTTCTACCAGGCCCATGTTAACTTTATTTTGACATTTATTTTCTAGACCAGCTTTCAGTGCCAGAAGAGAAGGTAGCAGAATTATGTTTGGATATTGAATCTGTAATTACCTTTTATTGTAAATCACGTAATATTAAATATAGCACGTCCCTTAGCTGGATACATCTACTCAAACCATTGGTGCATCTTCAACTGCCACGCAGCGATTTATACAACTGCTTTTATGCTATCATGAATAAGTACATTCCCAGGTAAGATGTAATTTAGTTATGATAATTTTAAAAATGAATACAAATCTAGTCTGCTTTGAACTAAAATTGTTTTACTTTGGTGATAAAGTAAAAGGTTCAACATTTCCAGGGTTTTCTAAGTCATAATTATTACTTGCATTTATTTTTGTGGTTACAAATATTTTAAAAGGATTCTTTTTAGGAATATATGCTTCTTGAGTCTGTATATGTAGCATAACTCATTGGTGGCATCCATATTTTAATTAAAAAAAAGATTTATTTATTTATTTATATAAGCACTGGGTATAGTCAGAAGCACGGGAGGGTGAGAGAATTCACCAGAGCCAGAGCGGGGAGCAGAGCAGGCAGAGGGACCAAAGTACACTGCTGAGGGGAGCAGCGGGCGGCAGGAGAGGTCTGGGCACCATGTGGGACCCTCACCCAGTGGTGGGGGAACGAACCGGCGCTGCAGAGGCTGCTGGCAGCTTCGCAACCCAGCGATCAACCGCTGCGCCACTGGGGAGGCCCCATATTTTAATTTTTTACCTAAGGAGTAAAGGTAACATTACAGTGTCTAAGTGAGAGGTAAAGTTTTTGAATTGCTACCTTAAGTGAAGTGCTGGGGTAACAACTTGGATGTAATCCTAGAAATACAGGCAAGTATCCTACATCAAACAAGTGATTAGAAGTATACTGAGTATTTGGAAATTAAATATGGACTACTATGGGAATGTATAATTGGGTCAAACCTAACTTGCCCTAAATAGATACTTAAGTTGAGACCATACCGGGGGTGGGGGTGGGGGGGGAGTGTGGTTGTGGAGGTGGGAAGGGTTGGAGGGGAGTGGCAATGTCAACACTTCTGAGACCAGAAAGAAGCTAGTCCTATTTGCATGCCTAACTAAACTCTTTGAGGAGGGCACTGGGCATCAGTGCTTGTTTAGAATTTCCCATTTGATTCCAGTGTGCAGTCAAGATAGAGAAACGCTATTCTGGAACTTGATTTAGTTGAATGAATACCGTCTTTACTATTTCCTGTGTGATAACACACTCTACTAGATGTAAGTGCTTTGTGCATTTTCTTATTTAAACAGTAACCACTATAAGGTAAGTATTTCTGGTTTACAGCTGCAGAAACTGAGGCAAATAAAGAGGTAGATTAAATGAGTTATCCAGGTTTACATTTCTGGTGTGTGACTGAGTCAGGGTTTGATCTAAGTTCGAAACGGATGCATGTGCTTTACTAATATTATTCCCCACTCTGGTTGCTTGGTAGAATGAACCTAAAAACTTTTTCTGTTGTTAATAATTTTACCAAGAGATCATTCACATATCATAAAATTCACCCTTTTAGCATGTACAATTTAGTGGTTTATAGTACAGTGACAGAGTTGTGAGACTCCAACTACAGTAAATTTTAGAACATGTTTGTTACCCCCAAAAGAAACCATGTACACATTAATAGACAACCCTCCATTGTACCCCAACACTCAGCCCTACGTGGACATTAATCTACTTTTTGTCTCCATGGAATTACATATTCTGGGCATTTTCATATAAACTGAGTCTCATAATGTGGTACTTTGTGACTGTTTTTTTTTTTACTTAGCATAATGTTTTAAAGGTTCATCTATATTGTAGCACATATCATTATTTCATTTTTTTTTTCCTGAGTAACATTTCATTGTGCTTACTTATGTACCACATTTTGTTTTCTCATTTAAGTTGATGGACATTTGGATTTTTACTTTGTGGCTTTTATGAATAATGCTGCTATGAACATTTGTGTAGTGTGTTTGTGTGGATATGTAATTTCATTCCTCTTGGATCTGTATCTAGGAGTGAAATTGCTAAATTCTATGATAACTGTTAATTACCAGATTTTTCTACAACAACTTTACCATTTTACAAGCAGTAAATGAAAATCCCAGTTAGTCCACATCTTCATCAGTGTTTTTTTTAATAGCTAGACTAATGAGAGTGAAGTAGTATTTTGTTATAATTTTCATTTGGATTTCCCTGACAGCTAATGATGTTGAACATTTTTCATGTTCTTAATGACAATTTGTATATCTTTGGAGAAATGTCAGTTCAGCCAAAGAACTTTTAATACATATTTGTCTTTGAAGTTTTAAATATAAATAGAGATCAGGTAGATCCTAGGCATAGATACTTTTTAAAAAATTCCTAGGTGATTCTAATGTATGCCAGAATGGAGAACCCTTGCTACCTTGATTCCTTAGCCCTTCAAGTAAGAAAAATAGACCCAGCGATGCTAAGACAGGGCTTACGCTATGGTAGTGCTGAGGCTGAAATTCATATACTAGGTCTCCCAAATGCTATTGTATTCTAGCTTACATTTTTAAATCTCTTGGTTTAACAGTGCTAGGAATTGCAAGGGATGTGACGTTCCAACTTTCTAGCTAATGTTGGCGATGTTACTTAGTAATAGAAGGCGGGAATTTTACATTGCGTCTTGAAACACATTGCCTTTTCAGGTACTAATAGTTACTGAGAATTCCATGTATAACAGTACTGCAGGGTATTAATACTCTGACTAGTACACAGCCCCCAAAAAATGCTGCCTGAAGAACTTCATTTTAATGTATCTTATCACAGATTTATGTATAACTTGGATAGAATTCTGTCAAGTACAAAACCTTCATTGAAGGACATCTTGCAATAGGCAGTTTATTAAATGAATGGATCCTATTGCATTCACTTATTACCTGAGATCCCATGATTTTGAAAATAAGATCACAAACTAGGCAGTTGTTCTCACAATTTATGCCTTGCTCTACTCACTACATATTTCTGTGTTTTGCCTTGGCAGATTATTTCCTTGCATTTTCAAAGTAGGGAAGATATTCAGACTAAGGATGAGAAGTAAATCTTGCCAATATGAATCAAGTTCTATTTCTGGACATCTGAATTACCAACCGAGGGCTTTTTCATTAACTCTTTTATATGAGACCTTTACCTAATTTCAATCCATATACAGTTTGTTATTTTAGAAACTGTACCCCTACCAAAAATACTGCTTGCTAAAATATTAAATGATATATATGAAAGGGTACTATGGCATAATGGCATAATGCCCAGTTTCTGTGTATAATTCTTAACTTCATCACGTCATAGCGTGACCTTGGGTGGACTACTTGATGACAACTCAGCCTTAGTTTTTGCATCTGTAAAATGGAAATGATAATTATAGTATCCATTTCATAGGTTTGCTTATAGAGTTGAAATGAGATGACTTTGTGTGTGTCTGGCACATGGAATTCCCTCTGAATAAATACTGACTTTTATGATGATGGTCTGTACTTTGACACAAAGGAACCAGGCAAGAAGTAGGAAAGTTATTTAGTAGGTTAGTGTTTGACACCTTCTGGAATTCGCTCTGAACACCTGATACCCAGGTCACTTAAGTAGCTTCTAAGACTCTCGGTTCCCTACAGGATTTTCCCACTCCCTGAAAGTATAAGTTCTATTTAGTATATTTTGGTAATTTATGTTTTCAGACTGAGAACATTGTTGCCATTAATTTATATGGAAAATTTTTGAGGCGACCAGCTACTTCTACAAATTTTCTCTCAAGTAAGATGTATTAAAGGTGTTAGCAAGAGGTGTTAGCAAGAGGTTAGCCTGGTTATATCAGGTACTTGTTGTGAATGCTGTGGTGTTCAAGTGTTCTGGGATGTGGGGAGAGGAGGTGGTTTTGCAGGAGTGTTGGTTACTGATATGATTAATTCTGACCTACTAATGCAGAAACCTTGATTCTCTTGTTTTCTAGGGATTGTTTGCTGAAAGGGAGACCATTTCATCTTTTCCGGTTACTCATCCAGTACCATGAGCCTGAGCTTTGTTCTTTCCTTGATACAAAGAAAATTACTCCAGACTCCTATGCACTCAACTGGGTAATAAAGTGAAAGTAGGAACACTTAATGAAAAATAGATTTCTGTAAACTATAGTTAGGCTGTTTCCCCTCTCCCCCAAGGAAAAGAGAAAGTACTAAATTATAGACCATCACCATCACTAAATCACAGGAATAAAGTTATTGGCACTTCAGAAATGCTTTTTTTAATGTTAGTTCAGATTATTTAATATAAAGTTTAACCTTTAGTTTTATAAATATATGTCACATATTTACCTATAAGTGTGATTAAATTGTTCGTGGTCTCTGTAATAATTGATATCCAGTCATGACTTAAGATTATCAAATGATTTATATAAAAATACATAAAGTACATCTAAGTGCTCTGTCATTCTGTGTTTGCTTTTTTATTGTGAAGTTTTATTATTCTGGGTCAAACCTTTTGTTCTCAGGATGTCTTGCAACCAACATTTGTTGGAGATCCATAGTTTGTATGGATTATGTTAATTAGAAATTAAGAATCAGAAATTTATTAGTTCATTTATTAGTTCATTTAGAAGTAATATAGCCATTGTATGTTAACATAAATAACCTATCTTTTAAACGAAAAATAGCTATATTTCCTAAAAGATAATTAGTGAGAACAATGGCATTGTTTTATATTTTTGTAAATCTCATATACATTTGACTAGATAAATCTGGTGATACTATATATTGTGTAGGTATTGGAAAATTCTGTTGTCTCTGTGAGAATAATTATGGCAAACCAGATAAAGCCTAATAATTGTTATGAAAATAGTTTTGACATCATGGACTTCCCTATTAATACTCTTAAGAATTTCTGTGCATCTCAGATACTTTCAGAATTGCTCTTCTAGGTTAACTCGAATATCTTTCTGAAAATATATATTTAAAAATTAAACATATTCCTGGATCCTGTCTTACCTAACTTTTCTTCAGAAAGAATCCCATTTCTGCCAGTCGTTAACTATCTGATTTAAGACACAATCGCTGTACTTCGGTTTCTTCTATGTAAAATGGGAATTTATGCTACCTATTTCAGAGAGTGATGGGATGAATTATTTCAAGAATACTAGATTAATCCTTGGTGTTGATATCAAATTTTAATTAAGTACTAAAACAACTGTTTTTTCTTGAGTGTGTTCCCCAAATAGTTCATTCCTTCTACTACTATCCTATGGAAATGACTTTTTTCCCCCTAGTCTTGAGATGAAACAATTAAAACTGATTTCTAAGCCTTAAGAACCCATACCCATGAGCAATGCATTGTTAGCTTTAGTTTAGCTAAGTGACTTCAATGATGTTTTTGTATTGCTATTTGTGTTTGCATCTTCTAATCTGTATTTATAATGGCAATTTTTAAAACAACAAAAAAAACAGTAGCATTACATACTTTAAAAAACTCTGGTGAAGTGTGGTGGCATTTACATGGGCTGTGGATTCTTCGGCTTTTTTCTAGTCTGACCACCACCACTTGCTAGCTCTGTGAGCTTGTGAAGGCTCTTTAATACAAATTCATTTCGTCACCTGTTAAATGGGAAGGGAGAGATTTACTTTGAAGACCTGTTATGAGGATATTTAAAATGAGAGACATTTTAATGAAAGATATATGACAGTAGTTTAGTACATGGCTCAAAATATGTACTAAATGTATTCTCACTAGCTCCCTAGCCTTCAACAATGTTGTAAATTTATACCTGTAGGTGAAATTGTTTCTGTATCTAGTGAAAATTGAATAATCAAAATACATCATTAAATTCATGCAGTTTAAAATACAAGTGAACACTAAAGAAATTTATACATTTACAACGCATATTTGAAGTAGAAAATCCTAGATTTTCCAAAACTTATTGAGGGATATGAATGTCGGATCTATTTCAAAAGATGAATGTAAGCTTTGGGAGCAATTTACATTTATAGTTTCATTAAAGTTTTATTAGGTGCTCTTCACTTAAATTACCAGTTTGATCCTCACAGTTACCTTACAAGTAATAGTGTAGTGATTATGCTAGTTATACTATGGCAAATATCAGCTAGTTACTTCAGATACTCTAGATTAATTATTTCTCTCTTCACAACAATGGTAGAAGATGAGCAGTAGTATTTTTTTAACAGAAGTAGAAATGGAAGCTTTAGAGGTTAAGTGACATACCCTAAGTCACGTAGCTAGTAAGTAGCTCCACTGTGCTTTGAATCCACATGTTCTGCATTTGGATTACATACACTAACATTAAGGTACACAACAGGTGCTACAGGTGATTTAATGTAATGTTACTCTTGCATTTCTTTAATTCTCTTAAAAGTACAAATTATTTCCAATGGTTTATGTCATTTCCTTTTTACAGATTGGAAGCCTTTTTGCATGTTACTGTCCCATTGAAGTCACACAGGCAATATGGGATGGATATCTACAACAAGCAGATCCATTTTTTATTTATTTCTTAATGTTAATAATTCTTGTTAATGCAAAGTAAGTATTAGGTTGCTTAGATATTTCTCCTCTCCATTCTCAGAGTTCTCTGTTAATATTTAACTCAAATTAATTGGATTCTCTTTTACAGAGAAGTTATTTTATCACAGGAGTCTGACAGTAAAGAGAATGTTATCCGTAAGTATCAATGTAGAGAAAGCATTTCAAGTCACTTAATTTTTCAAAATTCATTTTCCTCATCTATAAATTTCAAAAATTAGTTGTAGAGGCAGGATTGGACATAGTGCAGGTTTTCTGATCCAGCAGACCGGGTAAAGGAGGAGAGAGTCCTGGACACCTCAGTGGGTTTTGCAGGCTTTTGTTGGGATTACCAGGTACGCGGCAGGCAGGGGGGCCGGGATGCTGGCAGGATTCCCAGCCCCCAGCAAGTCTTCACTCTTTCTGGGATCTCCGGCCTTCTCTCACATTCTCTCTGCTCTTCTCATGGCTCTGCTTCTCTCTCGGCTCCTCTGCTCCTTTCTCGGCTTCTGCTGGTGTCCCCGTGACGCCTCCCTTAAAAGCCCAGTCTTAGCCCAGGTGAATCCCATCTACCTATGCCCACACGCTACTCCAGGTGCCCGCCATCAGGCATGCATTCAGGACCACAGGGTTCCGTCAGCTATCCTAATGGCAGAAGGGCAGAAAAGCCTGATACTTTTTACCTTACCCTACATTAGTCCAAAAGAGCTCTGAGATTGCTTTAGATTTTATTCATTCTCTAGGTAAAAGCCTTAAAATTTTCCTGATTTTTTTACCATGCTCATGCATTCCTTCATGTTTTCTAATACTTTCTTTCCTTTCCATATACTATTTCTTTGGTTTCATTTTTCAGATAAAACGCCCTCTTCTCTGTCTTGGCCATCCTTCTTCCTTAATTTACCATTCAGTGCTCAGTTATCATGGTATCTCCATTTTGCAACCTTGGTTCTCTTTCTGGGTTTTCCACCCTCCAACCTTTATACAAATTTAGTTACTTCCTTTCTCACACAAGGCAAAGTTCTGTAAGTCAGGAAATCTTTCTTAGTCATTTATTATTTGCAGAGGCCCTGGTACTTAATTGTGTTTGTTAAATAAGTAACAATATGAGTTTGATTTGATTATCTGAGAGGATCATTCACTAAGGCAGAATTGCATTAGCAGTTCCTTTGGGGAAATTCTCATCCGCCCTAAGCAGTTTTAAAGACAGTAACTATTGTGATTCCATTTATATAGTTTTTTTATTATGTTGAAGATATTTTAGCTTTAATATGTAAATAATATCCATCATTGTATTCTTCACTAATGATTTTAAAAATGTATGTAATCTTATTTCAGAGTTCTTGGAAAATACTCCCTCCAGTTTGAATCTAGAAGATATAGAAGACCTTTTCTCTCTGGCACAGTATTATTGCAGTAAAACACCAGCTTCATTTAGGAAGGTATGAGACAAGAAATGACCAACTATTACATTTTGTGCATTGTTTTAAGATTTATGCTATATGTTTTACAGTTAAAATACTCAAGGTTATCATTCTTCCTATCTAGTCGTGTGTTAACAGTTTTGTGTGATTTTTCACTGTATATATTCTCCATAGTGGAGGAACACACATTAAAAAAATAGTACACAAATACGGTAGGAACCTTTATTCAGAATTGACTGAGATGTTTCTTAAATGCTTTCTTTTTATTTAAGATTTTATTTTTGTTTTTGCATAGAAGTATTGGGGTGTAGGCCAGAGGTATGGGTGCTGAGAGGATTCACCAGAGACAGAGTGGGGAGCAGAGCAGGTGACTTAGTGAAACACACTGCTGAGGGGAGCAGCAGGTAGGGTAAGGTAGGAAAAGTCTGCTGTGCCATATTAACTCCCTGACCAGGGATTGAACTTAGGCCATAGTGGTGATAGCGCTGAGACTTAACCCCTAAGTTACCAGGGAGGCCCTTAAATGCTTTCTTGACTTTAAAAATTGTATTACAAAAATTGAATGGAGGATGTATAGTTATATCTTCTTTATCTTTAAGCTTTTCACAACTTTAAATGAAGCAGAGCTGTCTTGTAAACAAAAAAGGGCTACTTAGCTCCATAGAGATCTACAACCTTTCTTAAACCATCAAGTTGCTTTCATGAGAAAAGACACCATATTAGAAACCTGAGTGGTGTGAATGCCTAGAAAGTAAAACTCAAAGAAGCAAAAACTAATAGTGAAGGAGGCAAAGAAGTACCAATTCTCCCCCCACCCCCATCAATCTGTCCTGTTTAGTTTCCTATAGGATAAAGGCAAACACGGCATATTTCAAATGTTAAAAAAATGTTTTCATGTGTGACTTGTTTGACTCTTTTTCCTTTTACTTCCACCATCATTCCTTATACTCCTCCTACCTCCCTGTTAGTTCTAGAAACCTCACTATTTTATTAGTGTCTATTAGCTTTTAGTATTTTACTTTGTCTAATTGTCTGCTACTTAAACATTCAGTATTTGTTTTTGTCATTCTGACTTGCTTTACAACACATAATTCCGTAGAACACATGTTTTCCTGTAAATGGCAACATTTTATCTATCCTTATGGTAGAATAATGTTGTTTTATGGATATACCATATCTTTTTGATCTAGGTCTCTATCAGTGGTCACTTAGGTTGTTTTCATGTCCTAGCTATTTTGCATGATGGTGCAATAAACATTGTAGAGCATCTGATTTTTTGAGCTCATGGTTTCATGTTCTTTGGATAGATGTCTAAGATTGGGATTACTAGGTCATATCCTATTTCTATTTTTAGTTTTTTAAGGCCACTTTCCAAATGGCTGCACCAGTTTATTTTCCCACCAACAGAGTTACAGGGTTCTTCTCTCTCTGCATCCTCTCCAGCAGTTGTTGGGGGTCTTTAAATGTATGTCATTCTTACTGATGTGAGATAATCTCTCATTGTGGTTTTGACCTGTATCACTCATTAAAAATGATGTTGAACATTTTTCTATATATCTGTTGACATTCTGGATATCCTGTTTCACAAATTATCTGTTCAGATCTGCTACCCATTTGTTAATCAGGTTTTTTAAATTATTTAGTTGAATGTTTTTTAAGCCATGTCAGTTGTGTAGTATGTGAATGTTTTCCCCTATTCTGTAAGATGTCTTTTAAATCTACTTACATTTTCTTTTGCTCTGTAAATGCTTTTTAATTTGAGGTAATCCTAATTATTTAGTTTTGCTTTTGTTTCCCTTACCATAGGGATTCAGAAGTATTGTTATCTTTCATGTCATGAAATCTATGGCCAACATTTTCTTCTACATGTTTTATTGTTGCAGGTCTAATTTCTAAGTCTTTAATCCATGTAGTAAAGAGTGTTCCAACTTTTTTCATTTACATGTGTGGTCTTCCAGTTTTCCCAGCACTCTTTGTTAAAGAGATTCTCCTTTCCCCATTATATGGTTGTGGCTCATTTATCTTGAATTACATACTGATATATTAATGGATTTATTTGTATCACTGTGAACTGTAGTTCTGTCCTATTGTTACTGTTTTATTTAATTGAGGTAACATTAGTTTACAACACTCATATAGGTTTCAAGATTACATTTCTTCACTATACCTGCCACCAAATCAGTTATCACCCACTGTGATTGGCTCCCTTCTATCCATTCACACCCACCTCCTTCCCTCTCTGGTTACCACCATTTTGTTTTTGTTTTGTTTTCTTTATATTCCACAAATAAGTAAATCATCTGCTATTTGTCTTTCACCTTCAGACTTATTTCACTTAGTGTAATCCCCTCAGGGTCTACATATGTTATCATAAATAGCAAGATTTCATCTTTTTTAATAATTGAGTAGTATTCCACTGAGTATATGTGCCATATCTTTATTATTCTTGAGTTGCTTCCATTCTTTTTTTTTTTAAGATTTATTTATTTATTCATTTATTCATTTATTTATACAAGTGCTGGGTACAGTCAGAAGCACGGGAGGGCGAGAGAATTCACCGGAGCCAGAGCGGGCAGCAGAGCAGGCAGAAGGACCAAAGTATACTGCTGAGGGAGCAGTGGGTGGCAGGAGAGGTCTGTGTGCCATGTGGGACCCTCCTCCGGTGGCCGGGAAGCAGCCGGGGATCGAACCGGCGCTACAGAGGCTGTGGGCAGCTTAGCAATCCAGCGCTCAACCGCTGCGCCAGCGGGGAGGCCCGGTTGCTTCCATTCTTAACTACTGTAGATTGTGCTGCCATGAATATAGGGGTGCATATGTCTTTTCAAGTTATTTGTCATTTTCTTTGGAAAAATAACATTTTCTTTGGATAAATACTCAGTTGGGATTACTGAATCATATGGTAGTTTTATTTTAATTGTTTAATGACTCTCCTTACTGTTTTCCATAATTGCTTTACCAATTTACATTCCCACAGCAGTGAACAAGATTTTCTTTTTTTCTGCTTCCTCACCAATAATTATTTTTTCTTGACTTTCTGATAATAGCCTTTCTGACTAGAGGGAGATTGTATCTTCCATTTGTTGCATACTAACTTATGTGTTATTTCTTCTTATTGTGTTAGACCCTTAATCATAATGTAATGGCCATCTCCATATTTTATTAGCTTTTTAAATTGAAAATCTATTTTATTTTATGTAAGTATAACTTTTCCTGACTGTTTTTTTTAAATGCCATTTGCTTGTAGGTTTGTCTTTCAGTCTTTAAGTCTATGCCTGTCTTTGGTGGTAAGAGGAGTTTCCTATAAATAGCAGGAAGTTGGCTTTTGTTTTGAAATGCACTCACCATTCTATGTACCTTTTAATTGGTGAATTCAAGCTATTTACTTTTTTTTTAAATATTTATTTTAAAAGATTTATTTATTTATACAAGCACTGGGGTATAGGCCAGAGGCATGGGAGGGTGAGAGAATTCACCAGAGACAGATCAGGGAGCAGAACAGCCAGAAGGACTGAAGCACACAGCTGAGGGGAGCAGCGGGCGAGACAGAAGAGGTCTGCCTTGCTATGTGGGAATCGCCCTGGCCGGCTGGGAATTGAACCCGCACTGCAGAGGCTGCAGACAGCTTCACGGCTCTGTATTCAACCCGATATGCTACCCGAGAGGCCCTCAAGCTATTTACTTTTAATGTGATTATTGAAACATAAGTACTTATAGAGATTCTAATATTTAAAAAAATTGTTTTTGTCTTTTTATTTTTGACATCTTTTTCTTTAAGGTCCCACTTCCATTGTCTTATGTGTTACTTCTGTTATTTTTTAAATGAAGTTTCTGCTGAGGTTAGTGTATGGTGGACTATTTAAGTGGCACATTGAACAGTTTGATCAATGTCCTGATGAGCCACATAGTTTGTCTTATTGTTGCATTATAATATCCCCTTTAGTATGTCCTTTCATCTCTGTCTTTTTTAATTTTTCTTTTCAGTGAAACTCCTAACCCTTCCTCTTCTGTCCTGAATGATAGCTTTGCAGGATAAAGTATTCTAAACTGGAAATTTTTTTCCTTGAGTACTTTACATATCTCTTGTCATTCCCTTCTTGACTGTGAAGTTTTCACTGAAAAGTTCACAAAATGATCTCATAGGAATTTCGTTATAAGTTACTCTTCTTTCTCTCAATGCTGTTTATATTCTGTCCTGGTCATTGGCTTTCAATAGTTTAATTCTAATGTGTCTTGAAATGTGTAGGTGGTATTACTTAGTTTGGATCTCTTTGGGGCCCTTACATCAGGGCATCTGGTTCAGTTCCCGGAGTCATATGGTTTTCAGCAATTATTTCCTTAAATAATTTTTTCACATCTTTCTCTTTTCTCCTTCTGGGACCTCCATGATACAGACATTATTTCCCTTTAGTTTATCCCAAAGAGCTCTTAACACTGTTTTCATTCTTTTTTCCCCTCTTTATTTTTTCTATTTATGTGTTCTCTGCCCTGTGGTTTCAAGCTGTGAATTCTCTTTATTACTTGCATGTGTCTGCTATTGAGGCCCTCTTTTTTTTTTTAATAATTCAGAAGTACCATTTTTTAGGCTAACAGGTTTATTTGTGACTTGTGCCCATAGGGAATTACTATCTTTTTTTTAAGGTCTTCTACCAAAATAATTGCTACTCGGTGAATCATTATGTCACTGAAACATCAAAATGAGGTTAAATTATGTACAGTATAGTGTGTTTTAGAGGGCAGGTGAGGGAGACCTTTTAACATTTCCTTTGAAGTTAATTAGGGACTAACTAATTTGTGTTTCTAGGGACTAACTGCTGTTATTTTAATAATTGCCTTATGTAGACTGCCTTGGTTCCCAACAGTGTTGAGTAAGTCAGACCACTAGATAGTAGTTTAGGGGATGGATGGAAAGAAGTCTTACAGTTTTTTCAGTCTTTTAAGAAAATCAGCTGTTTTTCCCCAGACTTGATAAATAATCTACAGTTAGACCAAGTGTTAGATCAGTTTATAATATAAGGCACACCATATTTTTGTTTATTTTAGTAAAATATCATAAGTTATGAGTAGTAATTTTTGAAATTTAATATTTATATATGTAGGTGATAGTGTAGAAAATAAATGTTCAATGTGTTTTTATTTATGCTTTCACTTGTGTAAACTCTGATAAGGACTTTTTAGAGCTTTTTGCCTGTAATATTTATTCTGATATAATGATACATTTTAAAAATTATATGCTTCAAGAATAGTATACAATTATTTTACCTTTTATGAGATTTAATTTAATAATAATACTTTTGGGAAGAAAGTTGATTTTTTTTCCATGATGTTTTAAAATTTTTCTCTTCAAACAGGATAATCATCACCTATTTGGTAGTACTTTGTTAGGAATTAAGGATGACGATGCAGATCTAAGTCAGGCTCTTTGCCTGGCTATCTCAGTGTCAGAGATCCTTCAAGCAAATCAGCTGCAAGAGGTAAAGAAAATCTATAATTTATAAGAAAACTGTCGCTTTTAAATGCATGGAGCCAACATTTCCCAAGTGTGTTGATTTCTTGCAAAATTAATTTACTACAACAGTGTGACTGTTTTGCTTTCTTTGAATGATAAATGTGTTAAATCTTCTGTCCAAATGGTCATTTTTAACTTGTCAGCTTGTGTGTTACATTTATTGTCAATAATTATTTTTGACAACAATTCTTTTGACACTCAATTTCAGGGGCAGCTCTTTCTTTTCTTTTTCTTTTTTTAATGTATTTTAAAGATTTTTATTTATACAAGAACTGGGGTATAGGTCAGATGTGCAGGAGGGTGAGAGGATTCACCAATGACAGAGCAGGGAACAGAACAGGCAGACGCACTGAAGTACACTGCTGAGGGGAGCAGCGGGCAAGACAGGAGAGGTCTGCTGTGCCAAGTGGGTTTCTCTCTGGCTGGCCGGGATTGAACCTGCGCTGCAGAGGCTGCGGACTGCTTCACATTGCAGCGCTCAACCACCTGTGCCACCAAGGAGGTCCTCTGTCTGTTATCTTTATGGAAATCTAAAGAGTCAATTTCACTAGTGATATTTTTCAAAGTTGTTTTTTTTTTTTCTTTTTAAAGATTTCTTTATTTTTATACAAGAGCTGGGGTACAGGCCACAGGCACGGGAGGGTGAGAGGATTCACCAGAGGCAGAGCAGGGAGCAGAACAGGCAGACGACAGAAATACACTGCTGAGGGGAGGAGCGGGCACGACAGAGGTCTGCTGCGCCATGTGGGATTCTTACCAGCCAGTGGGGATCAAACCAGCACTGCAGAGTGTGGATAGTTTCATAGTGCGGTGTTCAAACTGCTGCGCCACCGGGGAGGCCCAAAGTTTGTTCTTTTTTTTTTTTTTTTAAAGATTTATTTTTATTTATTTATACAAGCACTGGGTACAGTCAGAAGCGCGGGAGGGTGAGAGAATTCACCAGAGCCAGAGCGGGCAGCAGAGCAGGCAGAAGGACCGAAGTACACTGCTGAGGGGAGCAGCGGGCGGCAGGAGAGGTCTGCGTGCCATGTGGGACCCTCCTCCGGTGGCCGGGGAGCAGCCGGGGATCGAACCGGTGCTGCAGAGGCTGTGGGCAGCTTCGCAACCCAGCACTCAACCGCTGCGCCACTGGGGAGGCCCCCAAAATTTGTTCTTTATTCTTAGTAGTGGTACAGTTAATGATGGGTATGTGTCATTTGGAAGGCGGATATATTTTCAAGGTAGAGGGAAAGAGTGAATATAGAAAGATAGGTGTTTTACAATAGACTTTTCACAGCTACACTAATTTATCTGAACTGGTTTTCAGAATTTTCAAAAAACAAGCATCACACATCTTTTTTCTGATCAGAAATATTATGTGAAACCATATTATAAAATTCAGAGACCCATGAGAATTTCATCAGTTTACAAACTCCCCTCATCCACAAGACATTTCTGATGTGAATTGTTGATAAGTTTGTGGAGTTATTGGCAGAATAGGACTTGTGACTAGATTTGTTTATAATTATAATTTTTAAAAGGGGGTTTGATATGATATACCTTAGAAAATTTTAATTCCAATATAATTAGTATTATAGCTCAGACTGATATTCTTTTACATATTTTAAGACTTTCCAGTCAAAAACAGCATAAACGGAATGTTTTAACTATTTTACATGATTTAAATTATTTAATATCTTGAGGTTATTTTCTTGTATCTATACTGATTGGGCCCTCCTAATTCTGTGTGAGATCATTTTTTTACAAACTTGTTTTCCCCTCAGTTAATTGTTATTACATTGTGTAAAATGTAACCCTCATGGCAAATTACAGTATGCCAAATGTTGTTTCCCTTTTAGGAAGGAGTCCGATTCTTTGTGGTTGATTGCCGTCCTGCAGAACAGTATAATGCTGGACATTTATCTACCGCCTTCCACTTAGATTCAGATCTGGTTAGTATAAATACAAAGTGAGATAAGAAACAATTTTTTTTTCCTTTGTCCCCATAAATAAGTATACATATACCAGTCTGCGGATGTTTTTGTTTCTGCTTAAGGGAAGACTTTACCTTTTTAGAAGAAGTGTTGCTTTTAGATTTCCCTGTCACCGGGGATGCCCTTTTTGTGTCATAAAGGATAGATGAAAGCACTGTTAACTGTGGCTTGTAATTGTTTACCATTATTATGTCAGTAAATTCTAAACTTCTTACTGTGACCTACTTGATTTAGCACATAGCATAGTTCCTTTGACTGAGTAAGTACTCTGTGAACATTAGCGCTTATAATTAAGAATTCTGAAAGGTTTTGTTACAAGCCTTTTTTTCATTGTAAGTACTTATGTACATAATAAAATCATTTAATAAGGATAACTCTCTAGCATATAAGTGTTCAGTTGTTAATAAAATTGCTATCCTAGAGTCACATTAATTGAAAAGGGGCATGAAGTAAATATCTCTTGTCAGAGATGCTTAGGACAGTAAATCGGGCAGGGACTATCATCATTTAAACTATTCTAGAGTTAGGAGAGTCTCAGGGGTGGGGAGGACTGAAAAGGAGTAACCCCTTTTGCTGCCTATGAAATCTGCCCTTCTTACCAACTTGTATGAAAAACTTGAACTGAGCCTTGAAAGGGCCTGTAGAAGAGCCTAGATGGTATTTGAGAGAAAGCTCATGGGAAATGAAGCTAGAACAACCCAGAGAGTTTTGAGTGCTGTCGGTGAGGTGATGATCCTAGCTTATTTGCATTCTGAAAGTGAACTCCATGCCTTCCTTTTCTTTGATTCATCTAGGAAGCTTTGGATATGTTTATGCTTATTTTAAAGTCCTATGTTTATGCTTATTTTAAAATTTTACTTGAGTGATTCTTCAAAAAATTCAAAGACTATCTCAAGTTGACTATTATTACTACCTTGTTTAATCTTCTAAACCTTCACTATGTATTTATATATTTCTTATTCACTTCTTTTACTTGGTTTTTCACTTAACAGTTCACTGGATGGAGAGCTTTCCATTTAAGTACATTCTTTTTTAAGGCTATGTAGTGACCCATTGTACATATATACATAATTAATTGCCCAGTTGATGTACATTTTGATTGTTTTCCGTTTTCTTACAATAAAAAAATACTACAGTTAACATCCTTTTGCATATGTTGTGATCTTGTTGAAATATTTCTATAAAATAGACTCCTAAAAGTTGGGTTGAGGGGGTGTGGGGTCATATAAAATATTTCTAGAGACTGTCATATTGCCCTTGCAAAGGCTGAATTTTACAACTGTAAATGAGAATAATTGTCTTTATTAGTGGACATTCCCAATCATTTTTCACTTTACAAGAATGATAAGTGAAAAACAGTGGTAATTATTAATGATGTTGAACAGATACCTTTTTTCGAGTGTTCTATTGAGTTGTAATTTTTTTTTACAAATTGCTCTTTTGTCTACTTTCTATTGGATCTTTACTGTGCCTTTTATGTAGCATGACATAATGGTTTTAACAGTTTTGTAGTTATTGGCATTCTTGTTTTCTTGAGGATAAACAATTTTTTCATTCTTGTATCTCAGTTACCTGGAGTAATGATAATAAATAGGTGACCTCTACTAATTCTATCTTCTAAGGTATATTTCATGGTTTGCCTGTAAGTGAAAAACCAAGTTAGGAACCCTTAATTCAGTATTAAATGTTTCTGGTTATGATATCTCTGTATGAGAATCAGAAAACTACAATAAACTTTTTTGTGGTATTCTCTTTGCATAATTTACTCTCTGTGAATTTCAACTTTTGTTGTAA
Organism: Talpa europaea; assembly: GCF_964194135.1. Classification (NCBI taxonomy): domain Eukaryota; kingdom Metazoa; phylum Chordata; class Mammalia; order Eulipotyphla; family Talpidae; genus Talpa; species Talpa europaea. The sequence continues at coordinate 86,534,383 of NC_140070.1, forward strand.
TATATTACAGTTACATATACAAATTTCTGTTATTCTGAAGATTTTGTTTATGAGCTCTCTTTTTCCCTTTATTTACATGGTGGCTATTTATATGTTGATCTTTTTTTTTCCTGGAAAGACATTTCAAATTTTGAAAATGCATGTATAATCAAGGCTTGTCATGCTTTTAATTTTTAAAAAATTGTCTAGATGCTGCAGAATCCATCTGAATTTGCACAATCAGTGAAATCTTTGCTGGAAGCACAGAAGCAGTCCATTGAGTCTGGCTCTATCGCTGGTGGGGAGCATCTGTGTTTCATGGGTAGTGGCAGAGAGGAAGAAGACATGTATATGAACATGGTCCTGGCACACTTTTTACAGGTATCCTGACAAGCTATTTCATTTTACTTGGTTATTATCACCACCTTTATTCTCATAGGTAAATTTGTGCTTTAATCTATTTTGTCGTATTTATTTGTATTTTTTTCTTCATAATTTTTTTTCTTTATAATTTATATTTTTTCTTTATAATTTACTAGTTTTATATCTTGCCAAGAACAGTCTTCTTCAGATTTTCTGACATGGTTATATGGTTTATTTTTAAGTCTTGAACCTTGTGGTATTTAATTACTTAAATTTTTTTTAATTGAAGTAGCATTGTATTATAGCATTATACAGGTTTCAAATGTGCATCATTATATGGAATTTATTTTGTGTAGGAATGAAATAAAATGATTTTCTTTTCCAGATAGCTCACCAATTGTGCTATTAATTTGAGAATTCTACCACTGAACCACCCATGCGCACATGTGCTATTAATTTGAAATACACCTTTTTCAATACTGAACTCCTCTGTGCATCAAAATCTACTTCTGGATTATTCTGTTATATTGATTAGTGTCTATTCCTGTCCTAGTTCTTTTTATAATAGCTATGTAGTTAATTTTAATGTCTTGAAATTGAATAAACGTGCATATTGTACTTAGCTACCTTTCCTTTTTGTGTTTGGATATTGTCTTCAGTACTAATTTGCATTAGTGATTTTTATGCAGCCTGTCTCTCTGCCTTCTATACAAAATCTCACCCAGTTCTTTCTTTATAAAAATAGTTATTAGGGACTCCCTGATGGTGCTGGGGTTAAGTCACAGTGCTTTCAAGTTATCACCAGCCACTGTGGCCTGAGTTTGATTGCTGGCCAGGGAGCTAACTCACATGGCACAGCAGACTACTCCTGTCTCGCCTGCTGCTCTCCTCAACAGTGTATTTCAGTAGATCTGCCTCCCCACTCTGTCTCTGGTGAATCCTCTCACCCCCCACACCTCTGGCCTATACCCCAGTTCTTATATGCATAAATAAATAAATCTTTAAAACAAAATAGTTATTAGTTAGAGATTTCTAGGTAGTTCATACCCTAACTCTACCACATTTTGTTTGACCGTGAACTGTGGAATCAGAAAGATAATAGGTATGATGTTGCACAAGCCACTCATTTAGCTCTGTTTCTATTCATGTTATAGTTTATTGAGAATGTAGTTTGAGAAAATTAGTGTAAAGGACAGAATCTTGGAGGGACAAAATCAGAAAAGTTATTAATATTAGGGGGAGGAATTGTTTTTATATGTTACTAAAGGAAAGACCTTAGAAATTTATGCAGGAGAACAAAATAGGGATTCAAACGCATTTTACTTAAAAAGTGAGTTGAGCTAGTCTAAGAAAAAAACAAATGAAAGTATAATCTGTCTGGTAAGGGCTGTCAGATGGCAAGAATTTGGAATATTACGAATTTTTTGTTTTATAATACTGATCCTTGATACAGTTTTAGAAGCTTTTAACCCAATTTTTATCATTGAAAATTTCAAACAAATCCGAAAAGAGGGAGAATTAAACCTGTGAAGAAACAGCTACTTTATCATTATTATACTTTATTATGTAAAATATAGCTGGTGTTCGTTTCCCTGATTTTCTAGGATCCAAAATAAGGACTGTAGTTGATTCATATCTTTTAAGTCTCTTTTAATTGATAGATCCCCTTTCTTGATTTTTTTCCCCCCTTGCATAATTTGTTGGGGGAAAAAAAAACTGGTTTATATCATAGTTTCCTACATTCTAGATTTTGCTAATTGTGTTAAGATGGTGTTGTTTATTTAGGTTTTGTCCTTATAATTTCCTGTTAGCTGGCAATTAGTTTTAGAGACTTGATCAGTTTATTTTCTTCCATCAGAAATGCATGCTGCCCTAGAACTATTTTTTTTAAAGTCAGTCTCCCTCCTTATCATTGCTTAAATCCATTAATTGTTAGTAGTTTGTAAAATGTTAACATTCTGTCATTTCTTCTTCATGATTACCTATATTATGTGCTTTTATATTTCCATTTTATAGAGAACAAACTATTTGGAGAAATTTTTTTAAAAAAACTATTCTAATACAGTTGGTACTGATTGCAAAAATATAATTTAACTGATTTGTTTCTTTATTACTGTTATCACTATAATACAAACGAAATCAAAATCATGTTAATCATCATTTTTCCACCAAAGTGGAATATATAAGTACCAAAAGTATATATCTGGTACCAAAAGTATATATACCAAAAGTATATATCTGGTACCAAAGTACCAGATATATAAGGTATCAAAGTCCAAAATGTCAAGGAAAAGAAAAAATCTAGAAATTTAATATATAGCCTTATAATTGCCAATGTTTGTAGAACTATCAGAAGTTTTAATTGAATTGCACTTTGGAATAATTTAAATTTCATTTCCCATTACAGAAAAACAAAGAATATGTGAGCATTGCCAGTGGAGGATTTATGGGTAAGGTTTTATTAATCCCTTTGTGTCCTGTTTCAGAGGAAATTATCACCAGACCTTATTTAGAGTGAACAAAGTAATCAGTACATTTTTTAGTCATTTAAAATAGTATTTTTAGAAATGGCAAGGCTAATAGGACTAACAGATAACAGATAAACATACATGACAAGCTATTGAAATTAATATTGAGGGGCCCCCTAGTGGCGCAAGGGGTTAAGCACTGCACTATGAAGCAATTCGCAGCCTCTGCAGCATGCATTTGATCCCAACCGACAAGGGAGCAACCCACAGGGTGCAGCAGACCTCTCCTGTCTCGCTGCTGCTCCCCTCAGCAGTGTAGTTCAGTCAGTCTGCCTGTTCTGTTCCCCACTCTGTCTCTGGTGAGTCCTCTCACCCTCTGCATCTTTGGCCTGTACCCCAGCTCTTGTATACATAAATAAATAAATCTTAAAAAAAAAAAAAAGAAATATTGAGTGGAAGTAGAAGTGAATGTTTACTTAGCATGTCTTTGCAAAAAAAAATATATATTTGTAAAAGTATAAGAAAAATTGCTCACTTGATATTCTCTATGGAGAAGGAAGAATGTATAGGACTAGGAAGCAAGAGTAGGATACTTTTCACCATACCTTTTGTACTATTCATGTTTTTATTTTTTAACTGCTTGAAGTATTAGGTACTAAAAAATTATTGAGTCAATAGAATAAAATAAATAAGTTCATGCTTTCAAATCTGTAGACTAATATCTGGTAACCCAGGATTATAAAATAATTGATGAGATCTCTGCAGACAAATATTTGAGAATATATGCAGCATTAAATCAGGGTAATAAATTAAATAAAGAACCTTTCTTCTTACAAGCATGCTACTAAGGGAACAAATTTGCATCTAGTAAATAAGTCCTGGAGTACTAATTCACAATAGATTGAATATAGACAATAGTATTTTATTATAATCATCAAATTTGTAAACAGACTAGATGTTAATTATTCCTACCATAGAAAGTAATGGTAATTGTGTGATGTTAAGTAGTGTTAATAACACCTGATAGGGGGACTCCTATACTGCCAAAATGGAAACAGTGATGTGTAAACCAACGTGAGGTCCATTAAAAAAAAAAGTGGTAATTAGTGCTACAATGGAAATCGTATTATAACATGTAAATATATCAAATCAACATGTTGCATACCTTAATGTATACAGTTACATGTCAAGTATATTTCAGACAAAAAAATAAATACCCTATCTTACATTATGAAAAGAGGTATCTTAAAAATAGTGAACTGTAAATACTGAGGAAAAAATACCAATATTTGTTGAAGGTAACAATTTGAATTTGAATCATAGTAGTCTAATAGGGATTAAGTTCTAACCTAATATAATCCTCTTGTGTTATAACTTAAAATTTTGATAGATTAGATCTATTTACTCTTTTTACTGATTTTAGCAAGAATTATGATTATTTCTTATGTACCACAGCCTAATAGCTACCTTTGAGGCACATACCCAGAGTGATCTACAAAATTATTTTAATAAGTAGAGTTAAGCAAGTACAGTTTACCCTGAATGACATTGGGTCTTAGGGTTGCCAACACTTTTGCAATTAAAAATCCACATAAAACTTTTGGCTTACCCCAAAACTTTAATTCCAGTTGTCTTTTGGTATCTGCTGAGACTAGGTTTCAGGACTCTAGTCCTGAAGGGATTCTTGAGTTCCTTACAATCGGTCTTCTGTATCTGTGTATTCAACTACATGACATCCGAGGTTGGTTTTATTTGTGAATATGGACTCATGGATATGGCAAGTCAACAGTAGTTGTTGGAAAAAAAATCTGTGTACAGTGCATTTCAAACCCATTGTTATTCAAGCGTCAGCTACATTTGCCTTGAGTCTGGTGTTTTTAGAAGTTCTGACAATATGATACAAAACTTGGTTATTAAGCTTGTTCTCAAAAGTATCTGGAATCATTCTTTTATAGTATAGTTTAAGTTTTAGAAGAATAATCAAGAATTAATCTCTTTCCTTAGCAAAGATTAATGCCAAAGACTGCTTTTTTTTTATTGTGGCAAGGTTAATTGATAGCTCCTTATGACAAAACAAAAAGCCACCATAGGTTTTCTCTTAATCCTTTGTATCATAAAAAATGTTGCAGACATTTTCTGGTAACACTTGAAAGATTATCTCCCAAATAGGAAAGCATCAGGCCTGTATATATAGTTGTCACTGTTGGGGCCAATTAGGAAAAGTTGTATGTACAGAGGACTTAGAAGGAAGATAAAGAAGGAAGGGGAAGGCTTTTTATAACTTGGAGTCCTTTATTGCTTTCAAGAGGTACCGAAAGAAATACTTGTGATAATGTCCTTGAGTCCCATACTTGGTGATGATATGTTTATTATGTATCTCTGGTAGTGAATCTTTCCCAAAGGGGGTTGAAATGTCAGTTTTTTTTCTTCTTATTTATCTTAAGCACTGCAGCAGCACCTAGCAGACATTAATGTGGATGGACCAGAAAATGGATATGGCCATTGGATTGCTAGTACTTCAGGCTCAAGAAGCAGTATCAATTCTTCTGTTGATGTAAGTATATTTGTAGACTATGTTGTCATGTTTGGATAAGTGCCCAGAAAAGGGGATTAACAGCCCCATCATAAGAAATGGAGTAAAAATATTTCAAGCGGATACCAATACGGAGTCATTTTTATGAGAATATTGAAATGACAGTACAAGCCTACAAAGCTAAACTAGGTAGGAATGTTAGAGGTCTGCCTGAAAATTCACATTTCTCCCTGTCCAGCTGCAATTTGGTGTCATTTAGTGACAATTTTCTGTTCCATCTTAAATATCAGGAAAGATAATTTTAATCCTTTGACAAGCTGGGACTCTCGGGTGAGCTGTTTTTAGGAATCTGCAATTAGTTTGAGCCTGGAGAATACCGAGGTTTATCGTTGTATCTCCTGCATAGCTTGTTTATACTCCTCTCCACCAAGACTTACATGATTAGAACTTCTTTGTCTCCACCCTTATTTAAGAATGGGCAAGGAAGAAGAAGACAGGAACCAATTACCAGCCCCATTATATTTTATTTTTAGTCATTGAAATGTTCATTGCTTCAGGAATTTGCTGTAGTTGATTAATTCATTTTTTGTTTTACTTTGGAAATAGTTGGGCAATAAATTGTTTTTGCTCTTTCAATATTTCATGTCAGTTAATATTTAGAAGTCATCAAATCATTTTCTTAACAGCTAATAATATCCCACATTTATTTAGTGATTATTCTTTTAAACAGAAATAGAGGGAAACTTCAGTAGATGGTCATGGTTACTGTTTTGAGTTTATGGGTCTGACATGCCTGGGTGTTCAAGTTTTATCTCCAGAACTTATTTGTTGTTGTTGTGTAGAAGAACTAGGGTATAGGTCAGAAGTGCAGGGGGTGAGAAGATTCACCAGAGATGGAGCGGGAGCAGAACAGGGAGATTTTACTGGAAGAGACTGCTAGGGGGACTGCTAAGGGGAGCAGTGGGCGAGACAGGAGAGGTCTGCTGTGCCCTATGTGGATTAGCCCGCTGGCCAGAGATGGAATTCAGGCTGTAGTGGTGATAGCACTGAAACTTAACCCCGAGGCTACTAGAGGGACCTCCCAACTTGCTATGTCTCTATATATATTGCCTTTTTTCCCTTACATCCTTGATGTCTCCCCATTTTCTTATAAGGACACTAGTCATTGAATTAGGAGCCACCCATATGACTTCATTTCAATTTAAAAAGCTCTTTGAAGGCCACATATTATAACTTTCTGAGGTATTCTGCGAGTTAGAACTTTTACATGTGAATTTGGGGTGAGGGGACGCAATATCCAAAACATTTGGATAATCTTTAGCAGTTAGTGTATCTGCAAATCATTTTGAGAGCAGTTATTTTATCAGTTCTCTTTTTCAGGGTGAATCATCAAATGGCTCAAATGATAGAGGAATGAAATCACTAGTAAATAAAATGACTGTTGCTTTGAAGACAAAATCTGTTAATGTCAGGGAAAAAGTTATCAGTTTTATTGAGAATACATCAACTCCTGTGGACCGGTGAGTTGCTTATATAGTGTGAGTTTAAGTAATTAAAACTAAAGAAAAGTGTCTTGTAGTAAATGTCAGTTTAATTGAATGTGTTCTAGAAAAAGATCATAAAGTATGACTTTTAAATGATTCCAGTTTTCATCATCATTTCAGAGATGTCTTTTGTTGCTATAAGATCTCACTACAAAGATTTCTTTCTTCTACTATTTAGAATAAGATGCAAATAATGGTTCTTCCCCTTCATGTCATTCATTAAAAATTTTTTTTCAAATGCTGTTATGTGGGGCATGCTTCATTTTAGTAATTGCTTTCCATATGTCAGATTAATGGGACTCATTTACTAAAGGCAGTGATCTCATAATAGAAACCTTTTCATCTAGAAAAGATGTAACATCTAGAAATTTTGGTCATGCTAGATAATACTGAAATTCTTATGTTTAAGAGTTCAAACCTCTAAAATTTTGTTCAAAGAATATAAATGACCCTTATATTTGTTTGAGTTACAAATGAAGGATACACCTGAAAAGTGATAAGCATGTTTAGGAATGTCTGTTATATTGCTTCTTACTGGAACTATGAATGTACAGTATGTTTTTTTCTCCACATATTAATCTAGTAGTTATTTCCTGTCCTAGAGTTTAAAGCTAACCAAATAATGTCAGCCTCTTTCTTTGCAAGCCTGCCTGGAAATGTATTATAGTATTTAATTTCACTCATATCTTACTTAGAATATTCTAGGAAAGTTGAAATACTGGATTTTAAGAACTAAATTTCTATTAGTCATTTTTTAAATATATTGCATTTGCATGCAAAAGTTTACATATTTTTTCCCATTTAGTAAATTGCAAAGAAGAGAATAGGTTATTTTCACTAATCCAAAAAATTATACTTGTCTAAAGTGCCAACTGATAATTAATATTAAAGTGTTTCATCAAACCCAAAAGATTTTTTGCTCATTAAAATTATGTCTGATCTCAAAGTCCTAACCTTTTTACTTTTAGTGCATTCTGAATTAAAATGCTATTATTATTGTTGTATTTTGTAGCATGAACATTTAAATTTTTATTTTTCAATGCTTTTATTTTATTTTAAAATTAAATGGTGATAACACTAAGTTGAAAAGACTGTTGTCTTTGTTAAAGACTCACTTGAAACTGGCTTTTCTTCAATTTTCTTTGTCCTTGAGATGATTATAACATTTTCTTTATAATGTACACTCTGGATTAGATAAACTGATTATACTATATTTTTGTTTTGAAGCTGCTGTGTTTTTATAATCATGTTCTGTCCTCTACCTCAATTTGCTATAGAATGTCTTTCAATCTTCCTTGGCCAGAAAGAACATGTACAGAGCGGTAAGCCAATGAGTAGACCAGCTTTATTGGACCGTCCTTTTCCTTTAGCATGCTTCATGCTGTCTTTATGCCTCATTACTGTCTTGGCTAAAATTTCATGCAGCTATTTTTTAATGCATTTCTCATTCTGCTTTTAAAGAGTATGTTATACTGAGTAATCTGCTTTTCTGGTTTTTTGTTGCTACTTTTTGCTTGATCACCTTTTTTTCATTGGGTGTTTCTTCATATCTCTCATTCCTTAGATGAAAATCAAACACATTCACATCTAAGAACTTCATAAAATTTTCAGTTTTTATTCTGAGCCAGAGGAAGGTGAAACAAAGAAATATATAATCTCAGAATTGGCAGGATATTAGTTTTGGAGATTATTTACTTCTAATCTTCTACCCTAACCATTGAGAAAATTATAGCAGGTGAAAAAGGCACTTTATGGTTCATAATTTTTGTTAATTCATGTATATTATATAATTTAATAATATTTGCTAAGATGTATGTCTTTAGACTGTTAACATATACTGGGATCCAAAGAATCATAGTTCGGGAATTCTACCATTGGTTTTCCTTGAAAGAAATTTCAATATAGTGGCCACTGTAATGTATAATCCATTTTTACTCTGCCCTTAATAAAATGGGGTGCTTGTCATTAGATTTTGTAAGTTTAAAGCTTGAAAACTGGAACTTCAATTAGAAGAAAAGAATTTGACTAATATTCCTATATGACTATAGTTTTTTACATTCAGAATTTTTCTGCAATTTAAATTAGAACATCAAATATAGAAATATCTATGAACATTTTAAAAGAAATTGTCATTGGGCCTCCCTGGTGGTGCAAGGGGTTAAGACGCAACCTATGAAACTATCTGTAGCCACCTTAGCACGAGTTCAATCCCTGGCCAGGGAGCAACCCCTATGGTGCAGCACCCGCTGCTCCTCTCAGCAGTGTATTTCAGTCATTCTGCCTGTTCTGTTCCTTACTCTGTCTCTGGTGGGTGCTTTTACCCCCCCCCACACACACACTCTGGCCTGTACCCCAGTTCTTGTATACATAACTAAATCTTGTAAAAAAATAAAAGAAATTGTCATGCTTTGAATCTAAGTTAAACTTTGAAATAATGCAGTTCACTTTTTCCAAGGTCATTTTAATATTTTCAAGGACTAGAAGTAGCATTTTTAAAAAATATTCATTTATGCATATAAGAACTGGGGTACAGGCCAGAGGTGCAGGGGGTGAGAGGATTCACCAAAGATAGAGTGTGCAAACTAACTGAAATACACTGCTGAGGGGAGCAGCAGGTCAGACAGAAGAGATCTGCTGCTCCGTGTGAGTAGCTCCCTGGCCAACCAGGGTCGAACTCTGTTCTACAGAGGCTGTGGATAGCTTCACACTGCTGTGCTTAACCCCTTGTGCCATTAGGGAGGCAGTAACATCTTTAAAGACTCATCACCCAAAGCAAAGAAAGTCAAGGAAAAGATAAACACCTGGGATTACATCAAACTGAAAAGCTTCTGCACAGCAAAAGAGACATTAACCAAAACAGACACCCTACTGATTGGGAAAAAATTTTTGTACTCCATACAAATGATAAGGGACTGATCACAAAGATAGACAAAGAACTCACATGACTCAACAAAAACAAAGTAAACTAGTCAAGAAATGGGCAGAAGAACTTAAAAGACATTTCTCCAAAGAGGAAGTGCACATGGCCAACAGGCATATGAAAAAATGTCAGCATGCCTTATCCGGGAAATGCAAATCAAAATCATGGTTGAGATACCACCTTAGACCAGTAAGAATGGCGCATATCAAAAAAACTAGCAACAACAAATGTTGGAGAGGATGTGGTGAAAAAGGAACTCTCCTACATTGCTGGTGGGAGTGCAAACTGGTCCAACCACTATGGAAAGCTGTCTGGAGTTTCCTCAGTCTACTAAAAAAAGTAACATTTTTAAAGAATAGTTTAACTTACTGATAAGAATTTTATGTTACTTTCCCTAGACAATGTCAATTACAGGGCATTTTGTATCTTAGGCTATTTCATCTAAAGAGAATCCCTTTCCCTCTTGTTTTAGGACCATTGAATTAGTCTGATTTTAATTCCCAAGTTTTCTCACAAAAAAAAATTTGAAGCCTTGAGCTCCTATTGAGAGAGAGATGGACAGAGACCAACCAACCCCATCCAAAACTGCAAGAACTATTCTACTAACCCTAGTGTTGACTCCAAATACAACTTGGTTCCTGTCGTAGATTCTACCCTGAGGTAGAATCTCTCTCTTTAGGCTTTGCCAAATTCCTCACCCACAGAACTCTTTTGAAAGAGATCATTAAATGATGGCTGTTGTTTGAAGTCACCAGTTATTTGTTTAAGTCTGGGTTGGGGCCCAGCATGAAAGACTCCATTTCTCCCTCTTGATTACATTCTCTGGTCCACAGAAAGATACATCTATTTTGAAAAAAGAATTAATTGAAAAGTAGAATGAATTGTGTTTCTTCCTGAGCTCAGAAAATTAAAACCTGGTCTAACTACTTTATAGATGCTGCTTTTATTACTTTGGCTTAAATTATATAGATATACTGCTTTTAAAAAACTAGCCATTGAATTTCATTAATTTTAGCATATCTTTTAAGAACTATCTCAGTAATCTTTATCAGTTTTGTTTATGAAAACTACATATTTGTCTAGATCAGTAATGAAAAGTTTTTTGTTGGATTGTTACTTTCTTCATACTTGCATTCTTGTTATATATAGTATTTACTGTAAACACAATCTGTTACTTTCTGTGTCATAATGCTTAATAATCCTTGTAATATTAGAGAAACAGTAATTTAATTTTGTACTTTTTTATGATTTAGAAGGCACAAAAGTATTTTTAGGTAAAGCTGTATTTGTCTTTGCTTTTTGTGAGAAAGCTTAATCTGAGTTTCTTATTTAGCATTATTTCTCATTTTCTGTCACTAATGAGCATAAATCAGTAATTTATAGGATAATATTATGTTAGATATGTTTTAGCAAAATCAAAGGATTTTACAATTTTAACTTATGGTTAATTTAAGATTTCTAAGAGTATCTCTTACACCCTCAGCTCTCAATTTTTCTCTTGAGGAATGTTGATTTGGGAAAAGTAAAGATTTAAAACTGTTTCAACAAAATTAGGATGTAAGATTTCATTGATGATTTTTTAAAAATTATTTAAAATACAGTTTTGATATCTATGTGACTTGATTTTTTTCCCCCACATTGTATAATCTCTTGAGAGCTGACCAAAAATAAAGCCAGTTTTCCTTAACTGAACCTTATCCTACAAATAATATGATGCTTCCCCCCCCAGAAGCACATAATACTTTGTTTTTAATATATCTTCATTTATTTGAGATTATCTGAAAAGTAATAAGGTATTAAAAAGAGAGATTATATGTCCTTCAGAACTAATTAAATTTTCAGTTAACATATTTATGCTTCAGCCACTTGAAAGGCAGATTCATTTTCATTACTTATATTTATGTAAAAGAAGTAGAATCTTAGTTTCTCTTAAAACAAAACAAAATAATAATAAATGGGAGGAAAAATCTTTAGATGCTTATGAAAAATGTAAGCCCTCCTTCCAGAATTTGAATATTTGGTTCTGTAATCTGTCCAAAAAGTTATATACAGGCTAGGCATTGTTCTAAGAACATTACCAAGTGGTAGCTGATTTAATTCTCATAATAATCTCATAATAATAATGTCATAATTTTACAAATCAGCCCAGAGAGGTGAAATAATTTCCCTAAAGCAACACAGATCTAAAATAGGTTTTAATATGACTATTAAAATTGTTTAAAATTTAATTTTTACATATTTGAAATATTCGATCTCTACTAAGTCCTTATGCCACTAACATAATTTTCTTGTTTCAATTTCCTTAACATAGATGTCCTGAGACTGGGTAGTACCTTGGGAGACAAAGAACAATTACATTTTGCTTACTATTCAAATGATATTGGTGAATCTTTACTAACTTCTGAAGTGATAATTTCTTCCCTAAAATTCTTTGAATATAGGCATGTGAGCAGCAGTGACAGAGTGGGCAAACCTTACCGTGGTGTAAAGCCTGTTTTCAGCATTGGGGATGAAGAAGAGTACGACACAGGTGTAGTAACACATTTATCTACAGACTACTTTCCTTGGGCACTGTATGATTAGACAAAGCATTGTGGGATTAGCTGAAAGACTGTTTTAAAAACAAAATATAATGAAATTTTATAGGTGAAATTGGAGAGTCTATAGTTTTTCTATTAAGAGTTTGGTTTTAGGGCCTCCTTGGTGGCGCAAGGGGTTAAGACACAACCTGTGAGGCAGTCCGCAGTCTCTGCAGCATGAGTTCGATCCCCGGCCAGCCAGGGAGCAAACCCACAAGGCTCAGCAGACCTCTCCTGGCTCGCCCGCTGTTCTCCTTTCAGTGTCCTTCAGTCAATCTGCCTGTTCTGTTCCCCACTCTGTTTCTGGTGAATCCTCTCACCTCCCACGCCTCTGGCCTGTATCCCAGCTCTTATATGCATAAATAAATAAATCTTTTTAAAAAAAAAAAGAGTTTGGTTTTAGGCATCTTGAATTATGCCTATTAGAAATCCAAGCAGAAATATTGAGTAGGCAGTTGATTATAAGTGCCTTTATAGTTGAGGAGAGAAATATTAGCTGTTGGTAAGCTAGGAATTACAAATATAGAAATATAATTTAAATCCCTGGGGTTACATTTAAATCTACTTGATCTGCTCAGCTAAGAGATTGAGAGTTGCACTGAAGTACAGAGAATTCCAGAATTGATACATCTGCAAAGTCTTTTGAAACTGGAGGCAATATCTTAATAGGCCACAAGATGGCGATATTTTAATGGAACTTTGTCATTCATGGTGTGGTTCTTCATATTTAAAAAAAAAAAATATTACTTTGATTCATAATCACACTACCCAGAATATCCTTGTTAAAAAAAATAATTAAAATTAATATATGCACTGAATTAGAAAAAAATATTTTGTAGTTATAAAGTACAAAATGAAAATACTCCCAAATCTTCACCTTGTTTTTTCTGCTTAATAATTTATTTCATATTTTCTATCTCAGCCCATATACTTTCTCAATTCTCTGTCATATAAACATACCATAATTTATTTGCTTAATCTTCTCCCATTAGACACTGACAATTTTCCACTTCTTTTTCTGTTTCAAATAGTAATGAATATTTTTATACATATATCTAAGGAAACTTTTGCAAATTCTTAACAATAAGATTGTTAGATTATAGGGACTCACATTTGAAATTTTAGTAGATGTTACAAAATCACCTTTTGAGAGAACTGCATTGAGGTAAAAGTAATTTTCTATGTGTTATTTCTAATTGATTCTTTTTTAGTCCCTCTCTGTTGCCATTTTCCTGTTAAGTATCAGTCTTTTTCTCTCCCTGAATATCTCATCTCCTTCCACTAACAAAGGGGAGAAGTATATAGATGAGTAATTTATGGTATGTTTATGTATATCATATGTATAGGTATTTTTACAATGGAAAATTGCAATATAATGAAAATGTGACATCTTGAGTTATGTGTAACAATGTGGATACATTTTAGAATGTTGGGAGTGAGGTAGCAATTGCAGAGGAATGAAATTGAAAAACATGAATTTTAGTTAAAATGCAAAATGCTATTATTATACATTATTTAGTGATACTCACATATTTTTGAAGACATACATAGGACCTCCCTGGTGGCACAGGAGGATAAGAAGCAACCTGTGAAGCCATCCACAGCCACTGCAGCACTAGTTAGATCCCCGGCCAGGGAGCAACCCACATGGCGCAGCAGACCTCTCCTGACTTGTCCGCTGCTCCCTCAACAGTGCATTTCAGTCAATCTGCCTGTTCTGTTCCCCACTCTGTCTCTGGTGAATCCTCTCACCTGCCCCCCACACCTCTGGCCTGTACCCCAGCTTTTGTATGCATAAATAAATAAATCTTTTTTAAAAAACAGACGTACATAGAACTGATAATACCAAATTCAAGTAGTTGTTTCTTAGTGGGGAAGTTGGGAGGATGTGATTGGGGAGAGTGAGGGCTTCGCTTTTTTATTTAAGCTGGAAGTTTATAGATACATGAGGGTTTTTTTTTTATTATATTTCATTATACCTGAAGTTATTTTTAAAAAGCAGAAGAAAAAACATAATTACTTAACACTAGGACTATGTAATTCTACCTCTTCTTAAGTTAAATAATTAGAAAATTAATTTCTCTCTCAAAAATACCCACATATAAATATTATTTTTTCAATTTTCTCAGTATGATTGTTTTTTAATTTTCCTCAAAATCAGAAAGTGGCAAAAGAAAAGAAGTGTCATCTTTGCTTTTTTATTATTGGACAGTTCAACTCAAAAAAAGTTCAAACTCCTCAGTTTAATCTTTAAAAAATATTTTCACCTGACTGCTTACCATATGGAGTGATGTTTCATTACCGTATTCATTACCATGATACAAGGAAATATAGTAACAGTATTAGATTCAATTGCTTTTTTGTCGTGTTTAAAATACTGTAATTTTTTCAGACTTTTAAGAAATGTACCATTTTTAAAGTTGGAAATAACACTTTAAAACTTTAAATTCTTTATAGATGAAATTGATAGTTCTTCAATGTCAGATGATGATAGAAAAGAGGTTGTAAATATTCACACTTGGATAAACAAGCCAGACATCAAACATCATTTTCCCTGTAAAGAAGTGAAAGAAAATGGACACATGTTTCCCAGGTACTTTTTAAAATGTCTTCTTTAGAAGCAAAATTGAATTTAGGGAAGTTAATGATGTAAAGCTGAATCACAGAAGAAATTTTATTTATCCAGGTACAATAAGATAATTTTACTCTGTCATCTTGATTTATGTCTTGATATTTAAAACGAGATTTTATGGAATTTTTTATTGTGAAATATTTAGACAGAATTGGAGAAACAATACATTAAACACCTTTATAAGCCGTCATTAGATTCACCAGCTTTTAACTTCTGTCTGTACAACCCCATTTGTCTATTTCTATATATGCTCATGTATATGTACACAAACACTTATGTTTTGTCACACCATTCAGAAACAGCTTAAAGATAGGACACTTCACCCCTGAGCGCTCTAGCATATATCTCATCAGAATATGGGCATTCTTCTACACAACTCCAGTAGTATTATCACATCTTTAAAAACCCTAAAGGGCCTCCCCGGTGGCGCAGCGGTTGAACGCTGGGTTGCGAAGCTGCTCGCAGCTTCTGCAGTGCCGGTTCGATCCCTGGCTGCTCCCTGGCCACCGGAGGAGGGTCCCACATAGCGTGCAGACCTCTCCTGCCGCCCACTGCTCCCCTCAGCAGTGTACTTCGGTCCTTCTGCCTGCTCTGCTCCCTGCTCTGGCTCTGGTAAATTCTCTCATCCTCCTGTGCTTCTGACTGTGCACAGTGCTTGTATAAATAAATCTTAAAAAAAAAAAAAAAAACCTTAAAAACAACATCATTTCAACATACATACCAAAGTATCTTTTATAGTATTGTTTTTACTTCCTAATCAAGGATCCAGTCATGGCTCACACATTGTATTTGTACCTCTCTTTAGTCTTGCTCAACATGTAACAGGACTACCCTCACCACTCCTTCTGCATAATCTTTATGATGCTTGAATCCCTTGAGTCTAGGCCAATTGTTCTGCAGAATGTCCTATATTTTGACTCATCTGATATTATTCATGTATATGTATGTGATTATTGTCACTTTAGTAAAAGTGAGCTGAGATACAGGAAGGATGTTAATTCTGTTTCCATTTTGCCTTCAAGATTCAGTTACAGAAGTTGTAAAATATTAAGACAGCTTAGCTGTTGCTTAGTGGTCTTTGATATTAAATTAAGTATATGCTATGGTGTGTTGAATGAGAATAGTTGATGAATATAGGTGACACTGTAAAAAATTTGAAAGGTAGCATGTTCCATATACCATGTAGAATAGAATCTAAGAATATCAGTTTAAGATTTCTAATTGCATATGCTTTTTATTATAAAATATCATACCTTTGTTCCTACAACAGTTACAGTACTATTTGTTAAAACAGTTTTGTATACAACTAATGGAAAATTAAAAGCTTTTATTAAGTGGCTTATTTGTTTATAGATTAGCCATTTTTTTTAAACTGAAAAGCAATTTCATCTGGAGTTGAACATTTTTAATAATTGGGGCTATTGAAATAACACCTGCCTTGAATTCTGTGTATTTAAAATTCTTTTTGCTTTTTTAATGCTTTCTTTCCTTTCAAGTCATCTATTGGTTACAGCAACACACATGTACTGTTTAAGGGAGATTCTTTCACGGAAAGGTTTGGCTTATATACAGTCTCGACAAGCCCTAAATTCTGTAGTTAAAATTACGTCCAAAAAAAAACATCCTGAGCTAATTACCTTCAAGTATGGAAACAGCAGTGCTTCAGGAATAGAAATCTTGGCAATTGAAAGGTAAGATTTTCTTAGGCTGATAAATGATATGTTGACTTAGTTCATTATTAAACATTTTCTCTATTTGGGAGACTATATTGTGGAGTAGAATACTTGAATCACTTTTATTAGTGTTCATTGCTGTCTTATTTATTCCAGATGCTTAGTCATGTTTGGTTTAGCCAGCATTTGTGCATGATTTCAGTAAGAACCATACCTAATTTCATAAACTTTTTTTTTTTGTATAGCAGAACTGGGGAGTAGGCCACACGTGCAGGGGGGTGAGAGGACTCACCCGAGACAGAGTGGGGAGCAGAACAGGTGGAAGTCCTGAAATACACTGTTAAGGGGAGCAGTGGGGCAAGACAGGAGAGGTCTGCTGTGACATGTGGGTTAGCTCCTTCGCCAGGCATGGAACTAAGGCAACACTGGTGATAGCGCTGAGACTTAACTCTTGGGGCACCAAGGAACCCCCTAATATCATAAACTTTTTAATAGAAGAGTATTTAAGAATAATCTATACTGGTGCTGCACTAAATGCTGGTTTGCAGTCAAATAAGGAGCTTGTCTCAGAAAGTAAATCAATGTTTTTATTTTCTTTCATCAAAAAATCCTTGTTTTGAAAGTGTCAGTGAACCAAACAGTGTGCTGGGTGATGTATTTAATTTGCAGTCTGATACAAGCTCCTCTTTATCTCATTATGGACCAGTGACAAACCGTTCATGGAGCTGGTGCAAGGGCCATAGAGCACACTTGAAACTAAGTGTCTTTAATCTTAACAGATAATTTTACAGAGAAAAATGTGTGAAGCCCAGAGGAGTTGAATGACTTCCTGAATCTTTACACCTAGTGTATGATAGAAACAAACAAAAAGCCCTCCTGGCTCCTGGTCCAAGGTTCATTTTTACCTTATATTAATTCAGGTTTTTCTCCTGGTGAGGTTTGGGGTTATAGTTCTTACTCATATACAGGTGTGCTTGAGTAAAAAGTAAGCTTAAGATAATGTCTTAGGGGCCTCCCTGGTGGCGCAAGGGGTTAAGCACAGCACTGTAAAGTTAGGCACAGCCTCTGCAGCACTAGACCAGAGAGCTACCCCACATAGCCCAGCTGACCTCTCCTGCCTCGCCCACTGCTCCCCTCAGCAGTGTGTTTCAGTCAGTCTGCCTGTTCTGTTCCTTGCTCTGCCTCTGGTGAATCCTATCACCTGTCCTCTCACCCAAGCTCACTTTGTTAACACTTTGGTGAATGTTTTTTAGCTCTCTCTCTACATATGTATAATATATACATTATACATTAAAAACTTAATAAATGTGATGGGTTTTTGTATTATAATTTAAAGAAAAATAATGGTTTAAAGAACTTTATGTGAAAAAGTCACCTGGCTTTCTATGAAAATATATTTTTGAGTATATGTTGCGTTAAGTTATGGGGAGTCCGTAAGAATATATCGCTGCTGGCTTCATATGTCAGGGAAAACTTCCCTTAGAAGATTTGATCTCTAACTTGAGCTCTGAAGTAAAAGCATGGTATTTATATATATATATATATATATGTATCTGTTTTCTCCCCCATAGGTATTTGATTCCAAATGCAGGAGATGCAACCAAAGCCATAAAACAACAGATCATGAAAGTTTTGGATGCTTTGGAAAGTTAATATAAAAGAAAATTATTTTAAAAGTAATTAAGGCAAAGCAGTAAAATGGACATATTTTCCTGAATACTAACTGGAGACCTTTTATTTGCTCATGGGTGTGCTTGAGTAGCAGGTCTAAGAAGGTATAAATTATTATAATCACTCTGGACAGTAAAATTTTTTTTAATTTTTTTTGCATTTTTTGGTTTTATAAAATGATTTACTATAAAGGTCAGTTATTAAATAACTTTGAAGTAACTGACTTTGTGCTCTTATGAACTAAGGGTACAGAATGCAGTTCTGTTTTGAAGAGCTGTTTTAAGGGCATAAGCATCACTTTCAGATTTAAAAACAACCATATC
Source organism: Talpa europaea (assembly GCF_964194135.1). Taxonomy (NCBI): domain Eukaryota; kingdom Metazoa; phylum Chordata; class Mammalia; order Eulipotyphla; family Talpidae; genus Talpa; species Talpa europaea. The sequence goes on from NC_140070.1 coordinate 86,553,068, forward strand.
CTTATATTTTTGCAATGTCTTCACTGAAACATAGAATTTGTTGAAGAGACCCCTTTGATTGCTACATTAAGTTTTACCCACTCAGCAATATCAGAAACTAAAAAGTATTGCATAGATTAATGATTAGCTTTATGTTTTTAAAAAGTAAAATCTTTTAAATAAAATGGATAAAGATTCCAACTAATTCAGAATGTATCCAACTAATGAAATGATGAACATGAGTTTCTAACTCATCTTTGCACCATGTACTAATAATTAAAACTTTGAGTGCTTTGGATACTAACCATCATAATTGTTCCTAAGGAGTAGTTAAAAGCATTATAATAAGTAGGTAGGCATGAGAGCAAAATGAATATTTTGGGGACTATTGAATTTGTAAAAATGTTACTGGTCTTTATTACAAGTGAAATATTTGACTTAGGATATTTCAAAACAGGTGTTAAGCACACATTAATATATCCAGACCTTAAGATTATGGTCTGTGAGCACATTAATATCCACTTAAATAAAAACCAAATAATTAGCTGTATAAACTACAATTGTTTTTAATCATTATTTTGTGAAAATTCTTTTTCTCCTATTTTTTTGTCTTGTCTTACTGAAGTTCCAGTGATTTGAAACTATTTTTATCCTCTCAAGATGACAATCTGAAAAGTAACCTGCTTCCTTTTGCAGCTTTCTCAGCTTAATTTATTGAGAGGTCTGTATTAGGCACACTTGATAAAAGAAATTTGGGACTACATTTGGGGCCATCGGATGACTTCTTATAAAATTTTATTTGTGAAGCAGCTAATCCTTACTCTCTGCCATGTCCTAAAATGTAATGGATTTTCTCTAAGGGGCTGATAGAAGAAATATTTAGGTATACCTTGTTTACAGCGAGTTATTTTAATTTACTTAATGAAAATCAAGTGAATAAAAGGCAACATAGTTCAAGATATTTTATTCTAATATCTAAATTCTAATATCTAAATAAAAACAGTTTGAGTGGTTGAAGACATTTGCATGAACTTGCACCTGGTGCAGTACTTGTTATTTATGACTCCTTCAGCTGTTGTATTGTGTTTTTCCTTTTCTTAGCATCCCCTTTAGAAAATCTCCTTAAGTCTCCTTTTTTTTCCCCCATCTCAGTTATGGGACTCTTTTTCATAATATTAATGTAAAGATGTTTGTGTTACAGTTTATAAATTACAATTGTAAATAAACCACTACAGTTTGCGCAAACTTTGTGCTTTGTGATGTCTTTCTCTTTCTTCCTTACTTGTAATTGTCTATAGATAACAAAAAATTAGAAAATCAAGTTCTGTCCCATTGGTAGACTTTAGCTGATCAGATTTCAAGTTTGAAGTTATTAGAGTCATAATTATTTCTGCTTATCTAGATGAGGAAGGGAAAGAGGTAATTAAAACTACTGACACTAAATTCTACATGTAGTAAACTGCAACTATGAACTTATTTGAACCTGTTTTTTCATCTGAAATAACACCACAGTTATTGGTCATGAATACTAAATCAGAATACATTTCATTGACTATATTGGCTCATACCCCCTTAACTGGCTCACTAACCACAGAACTAGGATTAACTGTGGGATAGCCACCTCTCATGGAATCCCCAGGATTACAGATAGTGTAACTTTATGAGGTTTCAGTGGTCTCAAGTTATTTTTTGATTGCTGTTTTATTTTCCTCTGTAGTAGCTGTTTAGCAGCTTGTTGTTTAGCTCCATGTATTTGTGTGTTTTTTCTGTTTTCTTGTAATAGTTGATACTAGCTTTATGGCATATTATCAGAAAAAGTAGTCAATATGATTTCAAACTTCATAGTTTCTTTGATGATTGACTTGTGTCCCAACATATGGTCTAGTCTAGATATGCTTCATGTGCATTCGGTAAAAATGAATAAGCAGTGATTTTTAAGTCTTTGTAGTCTATGTGATATGCCCTTTTGGTAATAGAAGGAAGTTTTAAACTTAGATCTTCTAATTTGTAGAAAACTGCATCAGAAATAGAGAAACTTGTGCACATATCTATGTGTATATTTACACACCTACACATCCTCTTCGACTCCCCTGCTTTTGCAAAGGTCTAAACTAAATTCCCAAGTTTGATCTCTTTTTTGTAATTATACACTGTCCTCAGAGCCTCTCAACAACTCTTAGAATTACTGCTCTTTTTTTTTTTAAGGTTTATTTATTTATATATACAAGATATACAGGTCAGAGGTGCGGGACTGCGAGAGAATTCACCAGAGATAGCAGGGAGCAGAACAGGCAGAAGGACCAACGTACACTGCTGAGGGGAGCAGCAGGCGGCAGGAGAGGTCTGTCGTACCATGTGGGTTTCTCCCTGGCTGGCCAGGAATCAAACCCGTGCTGCAGAGGCTACAGACAGCTTCACAGTGCTGCATTCAACCCGCTTCACCACTGGGGAGGCCAGTGAATTACTGCTCTTATTCCATGCAGAATGCACTAATTCTTATTTTCTAATTTTCAGCATTTCATTACTGACTGCTCTTAGTCATTTGCAAATTACCTCATCCCCAAACCCGAACTCATGTTTCCTCATACTAAATTCCCTAATTCTATGGAGGAGTGATAGGGTAAGGTACTGATGAAAGAGACTAGTTATGAGTTGCCCAAAGTAGTGACTCCAAAATGAGTAAAACTTTGCTATGGATGGTGGTCATGGGCAGAAGAGGAGGCAAAAATCAAGTGTTTCAGGAGAGTAAGAAAGACCCTGTCCCTAACCAAAGATGGAAGATAAAGAAAAGTGACTAAGATTTGAGGAGGGAGCCAATAGGGAGCAAGGACAGTTGGGAAATTAGCGTTAAGTAGTGGTGCTTATATGTTTACAAATAAAAAGCTATGAGGAGAAGCTCTTTTCAGAGATAACTTAATTTCAGGTAGCAGAGTTTGAGCTGACGTGAATAGAGGTGGCTTACAGGCAGCTGAGATGTTGAAAATAGTTCCTCTGGGACACTGATGAAATTCTGACCAGTGCCAGCCTGGAAATGGTCCTTAAAGCTGTGAGACATCATTGGTAATACCAGACTTTTAGCTGGCTTAGAGATCCATTTTGTTTAGAAGTTTATTCTCTGTCTAATTTTTAAATGATGAAAGGGAACCTGAAAACACAAAAGCAGAGCTGCTGCAGTTGAGGGCCAAGGAATAGAGTGGTGGGAGGAGGGCTGCAAGACTTACAACTCCTTTTTCCTTCTCTTGGCTCTAAGTCTTTTCATGTTACAGGCGATGAGGTGATGTAGAGGTCCTGGGAGTGATGTGATTTGTCTAGGATTTACATCAAATTAGTGATAGAACCAGAACTAAAATATAATTTGCCCATTATGTTCAAAAAGTTCTAAAGTAAGTGATCAAAATCACAAATTTATTTTTTTATTACTTCTTTGCTAGAAACACCTCCTATCTAAGTCAGCAGCTTTCTTAAATGCAATGTAGGGATCATGGCACTCACAGGCTCTGGTTCTTAAATTGTCCTCTCCTAGATCTCCTATCTCTTCGATGGCTCCTCAGGTTCCACAGGCCTCTTCAGCCTGTGCCTTTCACAGTCCATTTGTGTGTTGTAATCCACATTCAGAGCTTCATCTTAATTTAAAGTGCTAATAACTCCTAAATCTCCAGGTTAGACACCTGAGTTTGAGGTTTATATCCAACTGCCTACTGGTGTCTCCACTGGATGTTCCAATAACATGTACTGCTTTGTTTGGATTCTGTCAGATACAAGTTTATGCCAATAAACTTGTAAAACTAGATAAAATTGGTGCTTTTTAAAAATAGATTGTAAGTGACCAATATGAATCAAGAACCTCAATTGGCTGATAAGCATAGCAGAAATCAAAAGATTATTAAGGATCTTTCTGTCACAAAGCCACGTTCAGGTAGTCTGTTAAACCTCCTTTCTTTCGCCATTGTGTTGTGTGCACTTGACTTTTCCTTGCCATATCTTCTCCAACTTTCAGGATCCAGCAATTCCTGACCAAGAAACAAAAGCAGAATTGTCCCATTTCCCACTTGATACTTACGAAAACTGGTGGTAAAATCAGGTGCAATTCCAAGAGAAGACATTGAAGAAGAATCAAGCTGGGTCTGTAAGGAATCCCATGTGAGATGGCACACATTTATGCTGTTTCAAGATCAGTAGTATCTTACCATATCACACTGAAAACATCACTGTTTTATGGATATGTTTTCTCTTTGTATGCTTCTGCACCTAGTAGACTGGGGTCAGTAATAAATATGTAAGATCCCAATGGGGCTAACCCAATGTTAGTTAAAAATTTTTAAAAAACTACAAAAAACCCATAATTGTTATGTATTCCCCCTCAACTCTTTATTATAAAAGTTTTAAGCTATAAAACTCTTCAGCAGTCTTAGAATAGTACCATGAACAACTATGTATCTTTGTAGATTGAAGAACATTTTGTTACATTTGCTTTATCTTGCTTCATATTTATTTAAGCACATATTTTCTTTTTGCTGGCCACTTTCAAGTCACTAAGACATGGTGACACTTCACCCCTAAGTCAGCATGAAATCTCCACAGAAGGAAGACATTGTCTGGCATAGTCACAATACTATTATACACAATACTATTATACTATAATACACAGAATTCACAAATATACACCTTATATTTCAGTCTCTAGTAATCCCCAAAATGGTTTTATAATGTCCTTTTAAATGGTAGGATCAATTTCAATATAAACTATTACAGTATTCAAGGGACAGGAAACTTACTCATTTTATGATTTTCATCCCCAAACCTGACAAAAGCACAAATACACAAAGCAAATACCAACAATTACAGTTAAATAATCCTGCGAATAAATTTCAGGGTAAGACTGATTTGTTCTTGAGGATACAATAAGAATATTTACTATTTATAAGATTCCTGGAGACTGTGACTTTAAGTGAATGGACCTATAAGTTAAGTAGGTCCTTCAATATCATTTCATTCCATGGTGGCAGAGATTTTATTTTTCTCATCACCATTAAAAGGAAACCACACTGACCTAAACATTATTTGAGGAACTCCTGTATTGTTCGAACCCCCCGTCCCATTATATAGGCGCCTTGCAGTTGAATCCACTGATACTTTGAGTGCTTACACCAACTTGGATAATTCCAACCCAGTCAGCACATAGCCCAAGGCATTTGGTAGCACCTCTGGCCACACAGGTGATCCAGCCAACAAGAGGTGGGATCTTTTTGCCGAACCCGAGAGGCCGGTTAAACCTATCAGCACACCATCCCGTTTTAGGCCGCCCCCTTTCCTCTCGGGGCCTTGGAAGGCATTCCTTTTTCTGGATGTATTGTACTTAGCCGTTTCTCCTAAATTCTTCCTTGGCGCAGAGTGGGGAAGCGATCGAAAGAGCAGGAAAGCGAGCGCCCTCCGGCTTCAGGCCGCGTCCGACCCGGCGGGTGTGGGCGGGGCCCCGGCGCCAGGCCCCGCCCCCTCCTGCGCGCGGCTCTGCCCCGCCCTCCGCGGCGCCCGCAGGTCTCACCGACGTCCGTCACGCCGCGGCGCCCATGGTGCTTCTCGGGAGAGCCATGGCCAGTAAGTGGCGCGGCGGCTGCAGCTCGGGCCTGAGGGGAAGCTTGGGGTGAGGTGTTGGCGGAGGGTCAGGCCGGCCCCCTTCTCGCCTCCGCCCCGAGCCCCCCGCCGTGCGCGTGGCCTTCCTCGACCCGAGTCCGCGGGGCGCGCGCGGCGGGGAGGGGAGGCCGGGGCGGGCCGGGCGCGCTGCCCGGGCGTCGGGTTCCGGGGCCCCGCGGGGCTGCGAGCGCCGCCTCCCTCCCCGGGGCCGCCCCGCGTCGCGTGGGGCTGTGCATCTGGGTGAGTTCGGGGACACCTCCAGCTCACCTGCGTTGAGACTGTTAAGTTTGCATCAAGGCAGGAGAATCCAGCGGGGTTGTTTTCACTCTCTTCACCTCAGATTGATTTTTGGCATCAGCCCTGATGAATTATGCTTTGAACCTGTCACGTGAAAACCAAGCACCTGTTTTGTTTGGTTTGGGCTGTGGTGTAAGAGGTTTGGATAGTTTGTCCACATCGCACCTCCCCCACACGCATTGCAGAATGCCCCCTTGCTGACGTGAGCCTTACGGCATGCCCTAATGCTTTCATATTAGATAGTCCAGGTTACTCAGTCCTGCCCTCAAAAAGCCCCATGGGTGGGTTTCTAGTCTTGTTTGTCCCCACGTTGTGCCATTAAGTAATTTTACAGGCAATGGAGAACTTTGGACTCAGCGTGGAGCTCTGAATTACTATGAATCTTGCCTCAGCCAATAGCTTCCCATGCCATGTCAACAAGTCATTTAATCATTGGACCCTTTGCCTGGCCTTTAAAATGGACATAAACTGCCCCTGAGGAGGTTTTGTGGGGCTCTCTTGAGCCGGTAAGATTTGTGGCTGTGCTCTCTTTTTTATTTACACCCTGAATTTAGTGCAAGTTAGATGGGAATGTGGAAGTTCTTTTACTCACCACCTTCTGGGTGTGACTAGTATCTTTGAAGAGGTAGGGCTCTTTATGACAGAGGCAGATGCACTTGAGAGCTGTGGTTCCTGATGCGATTGAGGGTGGTGTTGATCAGACTCCCCCAGGAGTGTTTTCAGGTTACATTACTACTCCCGGTCTCTCTCCTCAAGCAACTAACAAGATGCCCATCCTGTTTACAGTTCCAATTTTTGGCTTGGAATGTTGTGCCACTTACTCTGTTCACCGAGTGTGCAACTTTTATCCTGCAAGCCTCCTTTACTCATCTACAAAATGTCAGTGATAACCCACAGCTACTTACATGTGTAAAGGACCTGACATGTTCTTTATGTTATTCCCTTCTTGGTTCCTTCACAATTTCTTTCTTTTTTTTTTTTTTACTTTGCTAAGTCCTTCATTTTTAGTGATGTGACTATTAGGGCATCCAGGAGCTACAAAGTTACTATATTTCATTTTATAGCTGAGGTGATGGAGTGACTAGTATCGCATCCTCAGAATCAAGGAACACCCTAGTGTTGCAATTTCCATGATGTAGCCCCTCTGTGGAGTGGGAGATCTGCAGAATGCCAGGCTCTCCCAAGTCTGGTTCAGGACAGCTACTCTCTGAGTGTGGTTGGAGTGCGGTGAGGGAGAGGGGAATCCATTAGAATAATCCTATTGGATTTCATCTTTCCTCCCTCAGAGTCAGAGTCAAAGCCCAGTTTCTAAGCTACAGTGGAAACCTTTAACAGGTCTTTGTGATTTGTGACCACTCAAGCATTTCTTTGCCCCACAGTAATCTTTGCTTTTGCTTTCTATTTTAGTTTCCTTTGTTTTCATAGAGATTCTGGAATTATTTAACAAGCAACATTTGGGATTAAATTTAGCCCTTCTTACTATACTTAAATAAACCAAGAAATGGGACTTTTGAATGTTACTACTTTTAGGGTTATTCTGAGCCAAACAGGCCTTCATCAGGAGCCTTGGTTTTTGATTATGGACTCTTCAGGGATATTTGTACCATTGCAGGAGACACCCAGAGAGAGACGGTGCTCTCATGGAATTTTCAGACTCCAGAGCAGAGGTGTAGTAGCGAAGCTAGAGAGGCCATTATCTGATACTTTTGTCAAGCTTTGGAGGTAATAATGGGCTTTGGATTCTTTAATGGAGCTTTCTGCAGGCCATGAGCAAAAGCTATGTGTCGGTCAGGTGTCCAGGCAAGACACAAGAAACCACACTGAAAATTTTAGATGAAGACTTATTAGCCTATTAAAGGTAAAAGCTGAAGAACCCTAAACAACAAAGGCCATAGCTACTACCTCAAGGAAGGAATAAGCCTAGGAAAGCCCATGAACCTCCTTGCCCCAAGACTGAAAACGTATTATTGGTAAGACTGATTATCATAATTTGTGGGGCCCAGTCCCCAGTGGCAATGTGGAGCCCCTTGTTAAGGATAGCAGTTAAGTACTGTTAACTTTTCCTTCTGCAGTGTCTCTCAAACTGTCATTTTTTGCCACTTAATGTTGTGTTCCTTTGTTGCGTAAACTCTCACAGGTGCCCATTGCCCCTGCCCTATAATGAGACAGAAGCTGGTGGTGCAGCCCACCAGCTGCCAGGCTCCCCATCCTGTCAACAACTGGACCAATTCAGTGTGTCCCAGCTGGTGATGGGGAAGTTGAGACAGGCATCTCCCCTTCTCATGGGCCCACTTGCCCCATTTGTGGTGGGTGCAGGGTAAGGTAAAAAAATTATCAGGCTTTTCTGCCCTCCAGCTGTTAGGATTAATGATGGATCCCTGTGGTCCTGATATGCATGCCTGATGGTGGGCACCTGGAGTAGGGTGTGGGCATATGTAAGTGGGTACACCTGGGCTGAGAGACTGAGCTAATAAGGGCAACATCATGGGGATGCCAGCAGAACTACAGAACAGAACGGAACAGCGGAGCAGAGAAGTAAAGGCCAGGAGAGAATGTCGGAGAGTCCAGAAAAGAGTGAAGATTTGCTGGGGGCCTCCCGGCACCCCTGCCAGCCGTGTACTTGCTAAATTCCAATAAAAGCCTGCAAAAGCCACCAAGGGCTCCAGGACTCCTCCTTTACCCCGTCTGTTCGGATCATACAGAACCTGCCCAGTGGTCTTCCTGCCACTACAGTGGATGAATGACTTCTGAAGGATTTTACCTTCTGTGCTGGGGCTCAGGGCATCTGTGCCGTACCTGTACCTGGGGTAGGCAGGAGGCTCAAGATCAAATAGTAAGAGATGTAAGATCAGTCTTCTTATTTCAAGCCATGTTCTCATTTGTAAGTAAGAAGCTAATTCTGCTTACTTCATTTCAGATTCTTGTGCCTGGCATGAGATTTTGCCCAGAGATGTTGATTTATCTCAGGGTTTCTTAACCTCAACATTCTTGACATGTTGAACTGGATAATTCTGTTGTGAGGGGCTGAGTAAGCATCGTAGGATGTTCAACAGCATCCTTAGCCTCTACCCATTAGATACCAGTAGCATCACCCCCATTGTGACTATCAAAAATGTCTCCAGACATTACAAGATGTCCTGGGGGACAAAAAAGCCCTGTGGCATTTTTGATTCAGTTGTCAAATTTCTGACAGTTGTTTTCTTTTATATTCTTCAGGTTTCCGCTTGGCCCTCATCCAGCTTCAGGTTTCTTCCATCAAATCAGATAACCTCATTCGAGCTTGTGGCCTCGTCAGGGAGGCAGCAAAGCAAGGAGCCAAAGTAGTTTCTCTGCCGGTAAGTTATTTGTTTTTTAGTGTCAGTTTGCATCTTTTATTTATTTTTTTAAAGATTATTTTTTAAAAGTATTTTTTTAAATTTTATATATTTTTTACATCATTTTTCATTTTTGCCAGTAGGTTTTTTTTCTTTTTTTCTTTTTTTTTTTTTGTGGGACCCTTGCCGGCGGCTGGGGAACAAACCGGCGCTGCAGAGGCTGCAGGTAGCCTTGCAACCCAGCGCTCAACCACTGCGCCACCAGGGGAGGCCCTTTGCCAGTAGGTTGGAAGGTAGTCACCCAATTCTGGACATGTTGACCCAGCACAGTAACGTCTGCTAGCTTTGGTTGTCCTTTTCTGTCCTGGGGTCCTGCAGGGTTTGTAGCACTAATATTGTTTGAAGCACTAATATTCTAACTTTTTTTTTTAATTGTTGAAAACTGGAGATGGCTAGAGACTTTTAGGAAGCCTGTTGTACCATAAAGCCAGTAGAACTCTGGGTCACTTTTCTAGGTGATTTTAAAACAAAACCAGCTGTTTTGACGATCAAAACCTTTGTTAGCAAGTACATGGTTAGCCCTAGGTGAGGGTCCTGCAAGCATAAGGACGTGCATCTACTGGTATCATCTGGCAAAAGTCTGTTAAAGATCAGTGGGGGAACTATTCCAGGTAGTCGCCTTCTCCATGCTTCTCCCCTCACCCTCACTGCTATGGCAAGTGGCAGTTCTTTGCAAACCCTACTTAGAGTGGAGAAATTTCAGTGCTACCTTGTATTTTAGTTTCCAGGCCATCATAAATACATCTGCTGAATAGGAATAATTAACCAGGGAGTTTGAGATCTTGGCGATAATGCAATTCTCCTTAGGACTCCAGTCATGGGTTTCATCAGTACATGGTCTCCAGTTGGTTTCTGTTGCCAGAGGTCAGAGTCTAAAGTACTTGAATTCTGTGCCCCTCTGTCTATCCCTTGTCTGTGCAAGCTGATGATGCTCAGGCTTGAGTGTCATAGCACAGTGTCTGCTTGTAGCGGCAGGAAGGGCACAGAGCAGGATTTCTATGATTCAAGCAGATGGGTGAAGAAGGTCTGGGTGGCTTTTTCAGGCTTTTATTGTGTTTATCAGGTACACAGCTGGTAGGCCTCCCCGCCCCCAGCAAGTCTTAACTCTTCCTGGGCTCTCCAGCGTTTTCTCATGGCCTCTGCTTCTCTGTTCTCTCGATCCCTTTTGCTCTTCTGGCATCCCCATGATGCCACCCTCATAAGCCTAGATTCAGCCCAGTTGTACCCACCTACATATGCTCACACCCTACTCCAGGTGCCCTCCATCAGGCATGCATTCAGGACTGCAGGGATCCCTCATCAGTCCTAATGGTGGGAGAGCAGAAAGCCTGACCATTATTTAGTTACCCTACACTGCTACATAGGCCATCTCAGTGGTTACAAAACAAGCGAGTTAGAGTTGAAGTCCAGTAATTTTGTTTCCTTAACAAATCACCAGGCTGTTGAGGAATGAGATTTTATAGCGTCAGAATGCATGCTGAAAGGAAACCGAGAAACCTCATTTTACAACGAGGACATGTCTTAATTTCTTAGGCTTGAAAGTGGTCAACATTGGGGAAAAAATAAAATATCTTAACTTCTGTGGCCTTCAAAGCTTCTGTGTTTTTCCAAGTTCAGGTGTTACTGCTTTACATAGTTAAATGAATAATTTGATCCCATGGATTCATCCAAACAGGCAAAGTCCTGTAAGTAAGCTCAGGTCTGGTGGAGCCTGCGTGCCCAAGGTTGGAGTTTTGTTCTCTTGCAGACTAGAGGCAGATAGATGCAGGTCCAGCCGCTGCTTGGGTGCCCAGGATCTGGGTTGGCTAACTTGACCTGTCTGCTCTAGCCCCCGGGCTCAGTTGCTGAGTCCTGTCTGTGGTCACAGGCAGTTTTTAGTTGGTGGTATCAGTGTTTTTCTTATCAGCTGTTTTACCCCTTTGAGACAGAGCTGGAAAAAGCAACCATGTCTTGCAGCAGAATTTTAAAATGGGCTGGGTATTTTGATGTTTTTTCCTCCCTCTTTTCTGCCAACATTGTTTTAGGAATGCTTTAATTCTCCATATGGCACGACATATTTTCCTGAATATGCAGAGAAAATTCCTGGTGAATCTACACAGAAGCTTTCTGAAGTAGCAAAGGAATGCAACATATATCTCATTGGAGGTAACTTCCTACTCTCAAGGTATAACGGCCTAAACTAAATATTGAAACATCTGAATAATTTTTGTTGTTACATACGAAGTGTGTACTGCTTTTTAACCATTGAAAAAAATGAGGTAGATTTGTCTGCAGTAATGTGGAAAGATCTTTTAGGCCCCGTTAACTGGAAAAAAAAAATAAGTTCAAAGTGATACTCCTATTCAGCACCAAGAAAGCTATGTATTTTTAGATGCAGTTATATATGTAAAGACATAGTAAATATTATAGGGCACATGCCAAGCTAATAGTGATTTTTTTTTTCCCCCTACAGAAGTGTGGGAGTATAGGAGCAGGTAGAACTGTGGAAAGAAAAACCATATCTGAGTGTCTTTCATTATACTAATACAGAGTTACAGAAAATTTTTTTCATAAAGCAGGCACATGCATAAAGATAGCTTTATATGTCTTTTTTTTTTTTTTTTTTTTAGAAGAGAATTTCTTTTTTTTTTTTAGATTTATTTATTTATTTATTTATTTATACAAGCACTGGGTACAGTCAGAAGCGCGGGAGGGTGAGAGAATTCACCAGAGCCAGAGCAGGGAGCAGAGCAGGCAGAAGGACTGAAGTACACTGCTGAGGGGAGCAGCGGGCGGCAGGAGAGGTCTGCACGCCATGTGGGACCCTCCCCCAGTGACCAGGGATCGAACCAGCACTACAGAGGCTGCGGGCAGCTTCGCAACCCAGCACTCAACCGCTGCGCCACCGGGGAGGCCCTAGCTTTATATGTCTTTTTTTTTTTTTTTTTTAAGATTTATTTATTTATACAAGCACTGGGTACAGTCAGAAGTGTGGGAGGGTGAGAGAATTCACCAGAGCCAGAGCGGAGAACAGAACAGACAGACTGATGAAGTACACTGCTGAGGGGAGCAGCGGCTGGCAGGAGAGGTCTGCATGCCATGTGGGACCGTAGCCTGGTGGCTGGGGATTAAACCGGCGCTGCAGAGGCTGCGGGCAGCTTTGCAACCCTGTGCTCAACCACTGCGCCACCAGGGAGGCCCAGCTTTATATGGTTTTGAAATGAATTTTAGAATGTTCTATTAGCTTAAAAAAATCTAGCAAACAGAATTACTTCTATATTGTGCCACATTAAGACTTAGAAATAAGTAAGAGGTAGAGAAAAGGAGAAGCAAGAAAACTTCTTGGAACCACCCTCTGTGATGGAGAGATTTGTAGCTTATATTGCCATCTTGAGGCCTTTTTGAATAAGGTTCTGTTGCAGGACCTGGGGAATTTAAATTGAACAACAACGAGTTATCCATGTTGCTCAAGATCAAAGCTGAATGTAGAAATCATTTGGTTGTTTTTAGAACCTGTCTTTGACATCTGACCTAATTATATTTCGTCTTCACTCTGGAATGTGAAAGATTGTAGTCAAGAAGAATAATGATTAAATAATTAGAAGATAGTAAACTTCATTACCCAAGTGATAATGTATCAAGCCTTCATGAAGTTATCATAAAAGAATGCTTTATTCAGAATGTTTTCTGTGCCTGAATGTTTCTCTTCTCAATGAAAGGTTCCATTCCTGAAGAGGATGCTGGAAAATTATATAACACTTGTGCAGTTTTTGGGCCTGATGGAACTTTACTGGTAAAGCACAGAAAGGTAAGTAGGGAATGTGGTATGTCTCATTGCCTCTTGAGAATTTGCTGTGCTGTCCCTTACTCCCTTAGTCGTATTACACACAGGTGACAGTTGAGTAGGTAACACAAGTTGTTCTTAGTTGTTGGGGGTCTTTTCTGTTGATTGTCTTTTCTTTGGAGTTTGTACCAGATTTTCCTATTTGTGTTTGTGTCTAGGATTGTGTTTTGGATTACATATTAGATTATATATTGTTGAGATTCTAACTTATATTCTTCTGAAAAGCATTGAATTTTTTTTTTTTAACAGGTTGTTTTCTTGGCTGTCCAAACCATATATCCTTAGTCAGTAACTTTAGCTATTCTGTTTTATCTGAAGTTGTTTAGCTGGGCTGCTTGGAGTCTGCCTCAGCCACCTTTTAATTCAGTGGTTAGACAGAGTTGGGCAGTTCTTTATATGTGTAATTTAGGGTTCTTCCTCTTTGGCTTTCTTCTATTCAGGATTCCCCCATCACTTTCAAGTTGCTTTGGAGTTCTTGTTCTTATCTGCTAGTTCTGCAAGCTGGTATGATTATGGATGACTTTCAGTACCATGCATAGCAGCAACTGGACTTTGATTCAGGAAAAAAGCTGTAAATAAATAGGAAACTCCCCTAGTGTTATTCCCATCTTCCAAGTTTTGACTTCCCTTCAGTTTTTGCCTGATTTAGCCATTCCCTCTTTAAGGAATTGTGCTTCTAATCTTGTCCAGCATTCATAGTTATCCATTACAAATCTGGTCTGATAGAAGCTACTTGGCACATTGCTGGAAGAAGAGCTAGCACTGGGCTTCATAACCCAACTCTTTCAAGTGTGGAGTTTTCCAGTTCATAAATATGATAAGTTTATTTAGATTCTCTTTAACTTCTCTCATATTATTTTTACGGTTTTTTGAATATAGTCATACAATTACCATATTCCTAAATGGTGGTTTTTGATGCCCTTTCTGTTTCTTGCTAGTATAAAGTATACCACAATCATTTAACTATATTTATCTTATATATAACAATCTTGCTAAACTCATTAATTCTAAAAATTTATAGATTTTCTTTGGAGTTTTTAGGCACTCAGTTATATTATCTGAAACTAATGCAGATTTATTTTTTCTTTTTGATCCTTACACTTTTCATTTCTTTCTTTTACCTAGTTGCTTTGGCTAGGACCTCTGGTACCATGGTGAATAGCACATATTCTTGTGCTGTTCCTGATATCAGAAGGAAGGCTTTCAGAATTTCACTGTTAGGTACAATGTTTGTTTAGATGTTTTTGCAAATAGTCTTTATCAAATTAAAAGACTTTCCTACCTAGAAGAATTTCCCTCTTGTTTTTACAAATAAAAATGGATGTAGAAGTTTATGAAATGCTTTTTATGCATCTCTGAAGATGATCAAATTTTCTTAGTGTGGTAAATTGCACTGATTGATTTTCTAATGTTAAGTCACATTTATGTTCCTTGAATAAATCCAATTTGCAAGTGATATGTTATTTTTTTCATATATTGCTGCTTTTGTTTTGTAAGATCTTTTACCTATTTTTAATCACCTGCTTTCTACCTTTCCTGCCAATGTGTCAGCTTGAATGTGATTCTGAGAAGTCTTCCTTTAGCATTTCATTGAGTATATTGAGAAAAACATCCTACCTATGAGGTACCTGGACATTGATTTGCATACCACCTAGAATAGAAGGGTCATAAAACCCACATCTTAATTTTTTTCAGTTTCCTGCTTTAGAATTCATTTTAATAAGATGCTAGCTTGTGGGATAGGTTGTGGACAGGTTGAGGGTGCTGGTTGTTCCATTGAGCCTAGAGCACCTCCGTATCTGGCCTTGGAAAATTGTCTATTACTAATGCATGAACCCTTCTGGAAAACAGGTAAGCAAATCAATTTTTTTTTGTGTGTGTGTGTGATGCAGATCCATCTGTTTGACATTGATGTTCCTGGGAAAATTACATTTCAAGAATCTAAAACACTGAGCCCTGGTGATAGTTTCTCCACATTTAATACACGTATGTACCAGATAAATTCACCTCTTTTAGAAAAGTATCAGGCATTCTTTTGTTTTCCTCTTATATTTTTCCTTCATTCGTCACCTAACCTGACTGAAAAGCCAGTGGTGAGAAAGGTAAAGAATGGTCTGAGATGTGGAAAGGGTGGGCTGAGTGGAGAACTAGGGCATGGCATGATTTTGCTCTTTAGTTTAGTGACAGCCTCTTATTAGTATGATAGTTTCCCGAGAGTACCTGTTAAACTGTGACTAAACACCTCCCACTTAGATAATAAGAATTCAGGGCCTCCCTGGTGGCTCAGGCGGTTGAGCGCAGTGAAGCTGTCCGCAGCCTCTGCAGTGCCAGCTTGATCCCCGCTGGCCGCAGAGATACCCACATGGCACAGCAGACCTCTTCTGACTCGCCCACTGCTCCCCTCAGCAGTGTATTTCATCAGCCTGCCTGTTCTGTTCCCTGCTCTGTCTCTGGTGAATACTGTCACCCTCCCGCACATCTGTCCTATACCCCGGTTCTTGTATAAATAAATAAATCTTCAAAAAAAAAAAGATAAGAATTCAATTAGAATGAATTTTTCATTTCTGCTGATGTAAATGATATATTTATGAGGTGAAACATAAATAAGCTTTTAAATTGTCTCCATCCATATGTTAGTGTATCCCTGTCGGTGTTTTGTGATTGTTAAATCAGGGAGGTTCTGCCCGGCCACACCATACAGCAGATGGTTAACTTTTCACTTGTGCATTTTCTGTTGCTACAACAGCTTACTGCAAAGTGGGCCTGGGCATCTGCTACGACATTCGCTTTGCAGAACTTGCACAAATCTATGCACAGAGAGGTGAGCACTGCCCTTGTGTTGTATAAGTGCTTGGTGGTTGGGTTCTGAGTTGGTCATAGTGGGGTAGAGAAGAACTGGAAGAAAGGATTCAATCTCTCCACCCCCATCTAGCTGCTTAGACTTTGACTGTGTATTGGCTGTCTGGTTTTTCAGGGGTTGGTTTCAGCAGGAGCTATGTTCCTAAATGTCTGCTCTATCCCTCAAGGCCTTCCTGATACAGTGTTGGGAAAGTCATTTTAGGCCCACTAAAACTGAAGACATGGTCTATCCCTAAGGCCTCCACCATCCATAGTCCTAGAGGTTGGGTACAGTGCAAATGTAGCCAGGGACATTTTGGTCTAGAGAAGTCTTGAGCTACTATTTCAGGCTTCTGAAGAGCCACGTCAGAAAATCTGTGTTCTGATTCCAGATCTTCAGCTTAAGTGGCACTTTGGTTGAAACATTTAATCTCTCATGCAGTGTATATCTCAGTTTTCTTATAATGTAAGAGGATCAAGGAGAGAGAACTTGTAAAGCCCCTCATGTGGTGCTTAGCAACTATTATCATCCCTATTGCTGAAGCTACTTCTGATTTTTATTTGATTTTTACTTAAAGTGTATGCAAATGGCTTCACTGTCCCCTCAGCAAAAGGTGGGGTGGGCATGAGCCCTGGGTCAGCAATCTCTGCTAGTATTGGAGAACCTGTTCTGCTCCAGGTCAGCTTAAGAACATCACAAAACTTGGTTCTTGACCATGTGGAGCTGACTACATGGTGCTGAAATTTTGAATGCTAGTATTGCACTTTTTAAAAGTGAAGCCATGTATTGTGATTTTGGTCACTAAGTCTTGTGTGTCTATATGTATTTCAAATGTGTTTTTAAAGGAATTCAGAGTCATAACATAATGCTGTTGACATACTGACTTGGCTGACATCTTTTTATGCTTGGGAAAGTTTGGTCCCCACTAGCTAAGGAACAATGGGAGGGTGATGTATGGCTGGGTATTCACTGTATCTACTCTATGGCCTTTCTCTCCGTAAGACTGCCAGCTACTGGTATATCCTGGAGCCTTTAATATGACCACTGGACCAGCCCACTGGGAGTTGCTTCAGCGAGGCCGGTAAGAAAGCACCTCAAACCTGTCTTCAAGCATTTCAGTGTTTCTTCATGGCAGAATTTCCAATTTGTTGGCAGTACCAATATTTCTGACATGCCCCTGACTCAGAGTGCGCTGGCATTAAAATTGATTAGGAAAAGATGAATCCCCCAGCTGACTCTATGCTGTTTAGATTGTGTTTCTTACCCTACCCCATCCTCCACATCATCCTGTCTGGAGGTGATCTGCCAAAAAACTCATTATAATCCGTTGTTCTTCTAGTCTATAAACCCTGGGCATTGCATAGGAATCTTTGGCTTGTCATAGTTGCTGTTTTCTTAGTTCCCTAAGACTGAGGAGTGGTGAAGGCAGCGATGAATGTAACATGGAAGGAAAAAAGAGTGTGACTGTGTGTGTGACTGTGTGTGTGTGTGTGTGTGTAAAATGCTCTGCAAACCCTGAAATGCTCATCAGAGATCATGGTTTTCTTCATTAAATCTTTTTTAATTGAGGTATAACATACTTACAAAGAAGCATGCTAGTTTTAAGTCTGAGGTCAGTGACGTTTTAGATATGCATTTACTTAACAACCGAAATCAACATATAGAAAAATTTCTGCTTCTTAGAAGCTACCTTTTTCCTCTTTGCTCTTAGTACTCTCTCTCTCTACCCAGAGGAAGCCATTATTCTCATTTCTAAAGTTGATGGTAATTTTCATTGGAGCAGAAAGTAGGGGTGTTTGGTTGTAAGGTGGAAGATGGGCTAGGGTACATGATATCATTACTATTAATAAATGCAGCCTTTTCAAAAATAAGAGAAAGCTGGGAGGTCCTAGGATGATGTAGCCTGCTTCTTGTTGGGCCCAGAGGGCTCCCTGGTGAGGTGAGGTGGCTTGGTATACCTGGGCTGCCACCTGAAATTCTTATCTGATTTGACATAATGTGACTGCCACTGGCTTGGAAGTGCCGTGCTACCCTGCAAGGTTTATTGCCCCATCGAGGTGAGTCCACTCTCTTTGGCCACTCTGACATGCCTAACCAGAAAACTTCTGCTCCTCTACATGTTACAGGTTGGCTTAGTCCTGGATCTCTCAGCTGTGGCAGTATTGATGTTTTGGATGAGATCATTGTGTTTAGCAGTTTCCCTGTTCTCTATCCACTAGGTGAAATAAAGTATCTAGTCGTGACAGTCAGAAAGTTCTCCAGACAACAGCAAATTCCTCCTGTTGGGCAAAATTGCCCCTAACTGAGAACTGACTTAGGCAATAAGATAGTTTTTGAAGAGTGGGTTCCATGCCTTTGGATGTTGTCTTCCACATATGTCCTTGTTTTAAAAGAGTGGTATGTACTTGAGATAGAAAATGCTGCAGATCTCTAATGTATGATTTGCCTCTTTTCTGTCCTTTGTAGAGCTGTTGATAATCAGGTGTATGTGGCCACAGTATCTCCTGCCCGGGATGACAAAGCTTCCTATGTCGCCTGGGGACACAGCACCGTGGTGTCTCCTTGGTGAGTTTGACTTTGCGGGTTCAGGCTCACTGGGAGCTTAAGAGAGATGGCGCTTGGGCAGGTGGGTTGCTGCTTCCTGAGCAGCCTTGCTCTTCCAGTCCACCCCCAACACCTGCCGGGCCTCTACCTGGAGAAACCTCTGCTTGAAACTATGGAGAAAGAAATTATCTTGCTCTTCTGATTGGCTGCTTGGCCTTAGCCCTCTGCTGAGTTTCTAAGTGATTTTTACTATTAATCAGACATGGATCACATAACAGTGACAGGTGGGTGGATTATTAGAAGAGGCTCCCAAACTCAGCTTTGGATTAAAATTTAAACTGGGTGTAACTCCAAGAGTTACAGGGTGAGGATTTTGCCCCCTGCATAATGATTAAAGTTGGGGGAGGTTGAGTTCAACTGAAGAAACCTATGAACTCGTCCTCTGTGATAGGGCAGAGCATTTTATTGTTCAGTGAAACCAACATGAAAGTCTGGTCACATACACTTAGAGTCATGTTAATTTACTATCTTAGGATCTGTTTTTGTAGAGTTTACGTAGTACTTTCACATACATGGTACCAATTTGAACTCTCAGGGATTTTTTTCCTGTATTAAGCCCAGTTGATAGTGGTGGACTTCAGGATAAAGTAGCCAGAATGGGTGTTTGGATCCAGCACTTTGACTTGAAAACTTAGATATATTCCATACTACTCATGTAGGTTTGTATAATTATATATATACACACATACCCTGATAGGTATTTCTATAATTTCAGGATAAATATATCAGTAACAAGATTGAAAAAGGTTAAATGTCACTATGTGGTCCCTAAAGTTTCTGACTTTAGAGGACCCAAAGCTTAAGGCGTGCGATGGGAAAGCCTTGGAAAATATGACTGGTAGATATTCCTAGTGAGCTTCCTGTATATTAGGATTTGGGGGCATTGGAGGATTAAGTTGGCTTGAAAAATTTCTCAAATTTGATTCAAGTTTCTCTGTCCAGATGTTAGTGATGGCTTTCTGGCCTTCTGAGCACCTCTGCTCCCTCACTAGTTCTAATGAAATCTTACTGATCAAGCTGGCTGCTACTGATATAAAGCAGTTGTGTAAGATTTACCTTATTTCTTCCTTTTTAAAATTCCATCTGTAGGGTTTGGGGATCCTCTGGCTTATAGTGACCTTATTGGGATTGATACCTCAGGTTAACACAGAGAGAGATCTTTGAATGTTAGGACAAATGAGAAAGAAATAGAAAAGGATTCAGTTAAATTGCATCAGTGATGGTGTTTGTAGCTTATATGTGCCAAAAATCTTTTTGTGGCCAACTAGGAAATGGAACCAGTTATTATGTGATCTGCATTCATGGGGGGCCAGGATGGAAATTCCTGTTGATTATAGGTCACTGTATTCTCAGATGGTTTACACTAGAATAGTTACCATTTCCTAGCAGTTTGCAGTTTATAAAACATGCTCCATAATTTTCTCACTAACTTCTTATAGAGCTCTTATTTTTATGTTATAGTTTAGGAAATGGAGATGCCAAATGATTTGCCACAGGGCCAAGAGTTACTTAAAAACTAGAACAGAAAATCACATCCCTGTCTCTTGTTTTAAAGGTTAGATTCCTTCCCCTCTGACCTGAGCAATGGAGAGGAAAGAGATAATGTGAATTTGAGCACACATTTAGTGAATCCACTCATCCTCTCTGAAATTTTTTGCAGGGGGGAGGTCCTCGCCAAAGCTGGCACTGAAGAAACAATCGTATATTCAGACATAGGTAAGATTTCTCTGGCACCATTTAGGTCTCTCGTGTACCCTTTGCCCTGAGACAATCTTCCATATTTGTGAAGTCCATGTCACCTGGAGGGATTCCTTTATCTCTCCTATTCCTACCCTCCCTCCCCAACTTATCACTGGTTCTTTGGCCAAGTCCTGAGGGGGCCTCTAGTTCAGCTTGAGTTTTCTTGGTTTCATTTGAAATGACTCCTGGTGCAGTGCTAGGCCATCTGTGCTCTAAACAAGGCCTGTATTGCTGAATTACTTGCTAAGGAACTGGTGTTTTTTATACTGTTTGGGGGAAGAAATCCCGTTATGATTGATTGATTTAAGCAAAACACAAACATTTATTTGGGGGTTATATTAGGACTACAGCCCAGATGGATCCAAACTGCCCAAGTCAGGAGTTCTTATATGTGCAAAAAAGGTGGACTAATTCACACTCAGATATACTCTATGCAAATGATGTTTTCAGAGAGTGCAATTCTGACTGGTGAATAGTTCTTCAGTGTAAGCTTTGGCTCAATTTCTCAGAAGTAGAGTAGTCTGGATATGGCCAAACATGCTAGGGAGCCTGGATTTGTCTAGGGCTGGGCCCTCAACAGCCTCCAGCTCTATTTTATTTACCCATACTCAAAAGACTCCAAAATGTTATATTTCAAATTTGTTGTCATTTGGCCCTTTTGATTGAAATCTTTCTGCTGGAAAAGCATTGATCATCAATTGGAAAAACTCAAAGTTGCTGGCATAGACTTATCCTAGGAAGCCAGTATCACATTTCATTAATAGTGCACTTTTCTGTTTTTGCAGACCTGAAGAAGTTGGCTGAAATACGCCAACAAATACCAATTTATAATCAGAAGCGCCCAGACCTCTATGCAGTAGAAGCAAAAAAGCCCTAGGGTTTAAGTTCCCAACATGTCACAATGTAGGAAGATATGATTCTACAACATAATCACCTCCCCGTTGAATTCTTTAATGGAGATTTTTTTTTCTTCTTTTTAAAATTTCAGCCTTCCCCCTTTTTGGGAGCTCTCTGTTGAGATGATATGGTTTCAGCATACTGACAGTCTCCACACCATGTTAAATAGTCAGAAGGACTCAGGCTGGCATTGAGCAGGAGGGGGCATAGCTCTAAACCTCTGCACTTAAGTTGCCTCGAGAAGTTGGTCAAGTAGCAGGTCTTGTCTTGGTATCCTGGTGATTCTTTCACCTAATACAAATATGTTTGTCATGAACTTCTTATCTCATTGCTGGAGTTGGAGTTGCTTGTCTTTCAAGCAGTGTCTTAAAGTTAGCTCTTTGGTCTGTGAGTAGTAGGGGAAGCATGGTAATAGATCCTTGGTGTTTGTGAAAGGAGATGACAACCCCACCCTCATAGCTGACTTGTGTTTTTCAAATTCATCAAAGAGATGATGTTTCAACCCCAGAATCTTCAGGTGTTAGGGGAAGGACTAAGTCAATGAACCATGTAGGGAAATGGCAGTGGGTGGCATTTGGTCAAGGCAACTAAAGTTTGAATCATTGCAAAAGATTTTCTTGATAGGGGTGTCTGAAAGTCTTTCTACTTTTCTCCTTAGAAACACTTTCTAGTTAGATAAAGACAGGTTTTCAGTCTAGTGGTTCTCAGAATCCTTTTGCATAATTAAAAATTAAGAATTCCAATGAGCTTTTGTTTATGTATGTCATAGTTAGTGATGGGCTGGTTAACATTAACAACCAAAAGGAGGGATTAATAAAAAGTACTTTAAGAAATAATGACTGATAATTTTTGATGAAAACTATAAACCCAAGACCTAAGGATGCAAGAATTACAAAGGACCCACAAGCACAAGAAACATGAAGAAAACTAAACATGTAATCAAATTTGGTAAAGGCAGTGATAAAATCTTGAAAGGAAAAAAGAAAAAAAACATTACATAGAAAAACAAAGGATAGGAATACAGTAGAGCAGTCCAAAAAAGATGGTAGCAGAATGAAGATGGGACTCATCTCCAAATACAGTAGAGTAGAATAAAGCCCAAAAATATCCTGAGGGAGAAAATTGGACAACCATAGCACATATCAGAACAATGGTTTGCCAGGAAGGGGTGGGAAAAACTAAGTGATACTAGGGCAGTACAGCCCACATGAGGGAGGGGCTGCTACTGTGCAGAGGCCCCTACAATTGTTGATTCAGGTACAAGCCAGTATTGGGAACTCTTAAGACTTGGCACTGCACTGGGTAAGGGGAGTGTGCACTGCATCCAGCACTCAAAAACAGCCTAGGGTAAAAAACACGAGACTGTAAGAGACACTAAGACCAAGGAGCTGGCCTAAAAGAGGGGATTGCCGCGGACCCCTACCACACCTCTGATACCCATACTTTTTTTAAAAAATATATTTATACAAGCACTGGGTACAGTCAGAAGCGCGGGAGGGTGACAGAATTCACCAGAGCCAGAGCGGGGAGCAGAGCGGGCAGAAGGACCAAAGTACACTGCTGAGGGGAGCAGCGGGTGGCAGGAGAGGTCTGCGCGCCATGTGGGACCCTCCTCCAGTGGCCGAGGAGCAGCCGGGGATCGAACCGATCGAACTGGCGCTGCAGAGGCTGCGGGCAGCTTCGCAACCCAGAGGCCTGATACCCATACTTTCAAGTCTGTCACATGTTGGGCATCTGTCACCTGTGGTTTAGATAAGGTAACACATTTAACTGAAGACTCATCAGGATCTGTGTAAAAATAAGTCACAATGTGTAGTCTTGAAAGCCCTGACCTTGCTATTTCGAGTGATAACAGATAATGGGTGTTAACATTTGTTGCAAGTGAGCAAATTAACATTACAGGGCTTAAATGACTGAATAGTAGTAAGATTATGACATCAACTGAGTATTTAAGGAAGTTCCTGCTACCAGAAAGGGGCATAAGACAAGAGTCTAGGTCTCCAGATGAATGCTCTGCTTCGGTGGCACTACTGGAATGTTTTGGTGCAGAGCAGGTTTGATGAAGTGAGGAGATGGTAAAGATGTGTATTCTGTGATGTCTGCACTAACCAGTGCCGCAGACTTAACATGGGCTTTTCTCCTTAATGCCTTACAGCCAACTTTGTTGTAATTTCCTCCTCCTTGTAGTCATCCACTCTTTTTCTTTTTTTAAAGATTGATTTATTTATGCATACAAGAGCTGGGGTACAGGCCTGAGGTGCAGGGAGTGAGAGGATTCACCAGAGACAGAGTGGGGAACAGAACAGGCAGACCGACTGAAATACACTGCTGAGGGGAGTAGTGGGTGAGACAGGAGAGGTTTGCTGTACCATGTGGGTAGCTCTCCCTGGCTGGGGATGTGATTCATGCTTCAGAGGCTGAGGATAGCTTTATAGGTTGCGTCATAACCCCTTGCGCCCCCAGGAAGGCCCTCCACTCTGTTTCTTGAGTAAAGATTGGAAGCTAAGTAAAAGCTAGCTGTTGGAAGATAATGCACTTTAGGATAAAAAGATCTTCCTAAAATTGGGAGTTAAAAAGGTAAGCCTCAGATCTAGTCAAAGCCTCAGATCTAGTCAAGCTAAAACATATTCAAAGACAGTGCTTGTTCAGTGTTTTTTTAATAGCTGGTTCATAATTCAACAAATGAACAAGTACGGAGCATGCGGGCAAGGTGCAGGAATATTCTAATTGTTGTTACCCTAGTTCTTCCTGTAATATTTTAAACCCTCCAGATATATCCCTTCGTACTCAACTTTTATTACATTCTCAAAGTTTCTCAAAACAAAAGCCATGTCATCCTGTAAAACCATTTTATTCCACCTAGTTTTTCAATTAATTTTCAGACCCCTGCAGCCAGATCTGCCTTCACCCTCCAATAACTTCTCTGGAGATTACTATCACTACTAATGATGTGTTTGCAGACTTTGCTAAAACATTGATGTGACTTTGGTCTTACCTTTCTTCACCACCTGTTTCTTAGATGTTGATGTTTCCCATACTTTATTTTTAGTCCTATCTAATTTTACATATTGTACTTGAGTGATCTGGTACAGGCATGGTCCTAAACGTATGCTAATTCTCGAGCACTTCACTACCGGCACCTGTCTCAACAGTAAGAAAAAAACACAACTTCATCTTGTTGGACTCTGCCTTGGATGGCTTATTTTCTGCTCAGACTCAATGTTCCTTCACTTAGTTTTTATTTATTTATGCATACAGGAACTGGGGTACCCCCCAGGTGTGTGTGTGTGGGTGAGAGGATTCACTAGAAACAGTGAGGAACAGAACAGGTGGATTGACTAAAATACACTGCTGAAGGGAGCAGCGGGTGAGAGGAGGTCTGCTGCGCCATGTGGGTCGCCTCCCTGGCTGGGGATTGAACTCATGCTGCAGTGGCTGCAGGTAGATTCGTAGTGCTGCGTCTTAACCCCATGCACCACCAGGGAGAACTGCACTTCATTTTTTTTTTTTTTTTTGGTGGCTCACCCATCTTCTAAGAATACTCCTTCCTTAAAGCCTATTTATCCCTAAAATCCTAGCAGAATTTATTACTCATGTATTTCCATTCTAATGGAATATAACTTTATGGCACCAAAACTGTCACCCTAGCGTGCAGTTTATGAGGCCTTTCTGTTCGTTTTATGGCTGTTTCTCACCATCCTGGGTGCTTAGTAAACTCTGGGAGTGAACAGATTCCCACAGGTTGTAGTTGTACACATGCCAAATTTCATGACTACGTAACTTTTGCTTACTTTGAAATGATTCTTTTACTCTAAGGGATTTTAATCTGGTAAAATTCTCTGGCTTGTGTTCATATCTAATCTCTGCCAGTGGTCACAATGCCTTCTCTTCTGTCAGAAACCTCCTTTTATGAGGACATTTGTGATTACATTTGGGGTCCATCCAGATAACCAGGAATAATTTTCACATCTGAAGATCATTACCTGAATCATATATGCAAAGTCCAAAACTTATTTTGCTTTCTATGTTATCATGTTCAGTATTCCCTATTTTTGAAGTTTGAGACCATAAGAGAATATGAATTTACCTAATCACAAATGAATAAACTACCTATTTTTCTATTTAAAGAACAGATAGAAAAGCTTGAATGTAATATTTATTTGGTGAATTTACATGTGAAGTAATTTACAAAAGAAAAGATACAGACAGATGCAGCTCTCAGTGCAGTTTCAAATATTTTTCAGAACAGGCAATAGTCCACAAGGATCTGGAATGGTATTGAATGGCACATGCTTCAGTTTCCCTTATGTATGTTTCTACCCAATCCCAAGGGGAAGAGTAGAAGAAAATAATCAGTGTTCATGTAAATACAGCCATGCAAATAAAAACTTTTTAAGTCAAAGGTTATTCAGAGACACAGAACATTTTTGTACTCGGGTTATTATAATAGGTGCATAAAATAAACTAAAATGCAGAGCTCTCAAACTTTCCATTATCTAAGTCATTTTAGATTACATTAGCTGCCCCCAATAATTAGCAGTTCTCTCAGTATTTTCCAAACTAACTTTGGAGGGGCTTATTATTTCTAATAGTTTCTAAAAAGATAGCATTTGTAGACAAAATCTTTTTGGTTTCAGTAGGATAAAGCACCCTTTAAAGAGGGGTAAAATGCTGCTTTACTCCCAGCAATGTAAACTCTAATTATTCATTTCAGAAATGTATAATTGCTCTTTTATCATACGCAAGACTTATAAATAGGCATAAGAATGGTCTAGAAAAGTGACAACTGGAAAAAAAAAAAAACCCAAATGTTTTCTAAGTAGGTGAGGTAAAGATAAAATGAACAAAACTAACAAAAATCAGTTAATATATCACTAGTAAAGACCTGGATGGGGCAGTCAGGCCCTGCCATAGAGACCGAGGTAAATCCAAAACTAAAAAGCATTCCACATTTCCCCACCATCTGTGAAAATACTGGCTCAAAATTCCTGCAGCACATGTAGCCATAGTTGAAGCAATGAACTTGTCACTTCAGGAAATACTGTGCTTCTGGATCCAACACTTAGATCCTTTGAACTTTTACCCACATTTTTTTCATTAGAAATTTTAAGCTAATACACCCACATATCACACTCCTTTATATACACAACCAACCTGTATTTTCTTTAAACAGTACACTATTTGATAGAAGTACTTATTATAGAAAATAGCCATTGGCAATTATAAATACACATCTATTTCATCTTACCTCTTGCCTGGTTCATTCTTCCATTCATACTCTCATCTTCCAGCTCATAGATCAGTTTTAATATTTTGCTTCTGCATAATTTACTGTATGAAAAACCAGTTGTTGGAGACTTCAAGAATGATGCACATTATCCACAGAGTTGAAGGGATCAAAGATTAAATAGTTGCCACTGAGTTTCTAATATTCTGCAGAATCAGAGGCACTGTGCATTTTGACAGTGGTTTGTTTAGAGGGGCTCTCAGTATTTCTGCCTTAAAATCTGCCCCTTTAAGCTTTGTTTTTATTTAAAAAAAAAAAGTCAACTAAAAGGGATTAACTGAATCTAAAAGACACCTGTTTGACAGCACTTACTATGTTAATTTAAAAACCAACATGCTGTAAAATACAAATTTATCCAGAATATAATTTCCCCCATTTCCATTAAAAAAAAAAAAAGCCAAATCAACAAATCAAAGTTTTTATTTGCATGGCTGACTGTCATTTGTAATCACTGCAACTAATATCCCTTTAAGGTTCTAAGCTTTTGTTGCACAGGGAATAAAAGCTGCAACACTTCAAATTTCCTTCAACAGCCACTCCCACAACACCTAAACATGAAACAGATGTAACAAATGACAACAGCACAAACGGAAATACTAAGTTCCACCATTCAACACAGTCCATGACAGTGTCTTCAGGGTTCAGTTGAAGATGGGGTACACTTCTTCTAAAAAGAGGGTCATTTTCCTCCCCACCCCAGCCCCTATTTTATAATGTTGGTGGTTTTAATCCGTATTTCTTTGCAACTTCTGTCTGGGCATGGGCAGCATCACAGAGTGAGTACAAATGAGCCATCTCCATCTCCGATTTGGCCAGGTTAATAGCCTTGTTGAACATGTCAATGGCTTTCTCCATGTTTCCTCTAAAAGAACAAAAAAGTTAAGTGTCTTAGATTCAATAAGCTCTTCACAGTATTCAATGAAGTTACAGGCAATGCTACACACAGTCTGACCACTAAGTTTCAACTAAAATGTTTATAACAAAATAGTGCCTTGCACATAGAAATCACTGAGTCCCATGGCTAACATTCACTCAGTGATTACAAATGCTATGTGCTTATTATACCTCTTCGTTGTTTCCAGATAACAATGAGACTAAAGACATTAATGACATTGAAAATCCTAATCCAGTTCCTAAAGACTGTGTTTCCACTATACAGTCAACCTTCTAATTTAAACAACAGTGACATAGCCTCAAGAGAGTATTGTTGGCATTCAGGGGCCTTTCATTCAAATTCCATGTGAGCCCCCACTTCTTTCTATCTCCCACCCCAGACCCCCATCCTACCCTTACTCCAGGCACACAGGTTTATTTACCTAAGTTCCTTGATCGTGCCACACACTCAGACCTGAACATAATACTCAACTTTTTATTAACTGCCTCTCTGCCAGACTCTGTTCAAACCCTTACATTTCTAGTAAGACCCAGTTCAAATACAGTGTCCCATTGCAGTATTTCCCTCCCCATAGTTCCCATACTTTTACTGCCATTCTATGCACAGAAGAATGAATATATATTTGTTTATACCACAAACTAACTAGATTTTTATTAAACATCTCTCAATTCCCAGAACCCAGTACAATGCCTGGTAGTTTGTGTTTTGAGTAAATGGATGATAGCTTGGTTAAAAAAATATAGACTGACCTCTTAAAGTCCAAGTATGGTTAGGTTTATGTAAGTATTTGCCAAGAGCCAAGAGTTGTTTTAAGTAGCTAGCATTAGCTATGTATACATGTATATATTTTTATTTATTTATACAAGCACTGGGTACAGTCAGAAGTGGGAGGGTGAGAGAATTCACCAGAGCCAGAGGGGGAGCAGAGCAGGCAGAAGGACTGAAGTACACTGCTGAGGGGAGCAGCGGGCGGCAGGAGAGGTCTGCGCGCCATGTGGGAGACCCTTCTCCGGTGACCGGGGAGCAGCCGGGGAACAAACCGGTGCTGCAGAGGCTGCGGGCAGCTTCGCAACCCAGCGCTCAACCGCTGCGCCACCAGGGAGGCCCTACATGTATATAGTCTTAAGACAAGGATCTAGTAAGTCTCCATTACATGCCTATTAGACTCTAGAAAGTACACTGTTATCTCTGGGGTGACTGTAGGACAATACTTCTACAGAATATATGGCAACATTATATATAAGAACTTTTTTTTGTTAAGAACTTCTATTAGTTCCATGTTCAGATTTAGGTAGGTAGGTAGATTTGCTAAACACTAAGATAAGCAATTTATAGTCACTTACTTGTAAGACAAGATTTAGAATAGACTTCTTAAAATACAAGTAACATGAATAAAATACGTCAAATTGCAGAAATCAGGTCCTCAATAGGAACACTTTTAATGTCATTATTCTAAGAAAAACCCAGTTTGGCTCAAAAAGGATTAAGAACCACTACCCCTTTTCTAGTAGAGAATATTTTATTCACAATAACGAGCTGGCAATTAAAAGCAGTAATTTAAATTTATATACAACTGTCAGTATAAAATGGTTAAAAAACACAAACAATTTCATCAGTTTATATATGTATATTCTGTTTATTCTGGAGCACAGAAATCCTAGTAGGGGCTGAATGACAGGTAATTAAGACAACAACCACAGGTTGCTGACAAGTGATAATGGTAAAATGTTACTGTGGTATCATGAAAATAGGCTTATAATCTGTTTCTGCTATTGGCTCACTGTGTAACTTTATTAATTTAACCAGTCTGGTCATCAGTTTTTATACTCTTCAATCATACAATCTATACTTTGCAAAGATTGTAGTAAAGATCAACTGAAACAATAATTGGAAAACACCTACAGTCCAGTGCCTGGTCTAGAGTAGGTACTCATATGATGGCAATGCCACTGTTAAGATGGTATGCTATAGTAATAAATTCCATGGCTTAAACAGCTGTCACCTATTGATGATGGATCTCAAGAACATATAAAACAAGAGGAAGTCAGCTGCAAAAAAAACTTAGCCAACACCTTATTTTAAAGCTCAAGTCAGATTATGTTCTGACTTGCAGGTGCTTGGCTACTTGCTTTTGGGTAGTACGATCTACATCTTCTGACAACTTGGCTACCGATCCTTATGCCACACTGCAACGCTTAAGCACACTGCAGGTACTTTTTCCTTCAACAGGAATAATGCAGGTAAAAAGAATAAAGAACAAATAAGATCCAGTGTTCTTTTCCTAATCATGCTTGACATAAACTTTTGAAAGTATGACTTTTAAATTACAAGAATAAGAAATAAGGCAAATGAAAATTGTGTAGTTTTGCGGGAAGTTTACCTCAAAAGGTCTAACATTAAGACTAAAATTTTAATAGATATTAACTGACAACAGTATATCTAGAAAGAAAAAATAAGTATAGAATTGCCTTAACTTTCCTAAAAATAGACCCGAGAAGTTACCTTTGTACTTCAATAGTTCCCATGGTTTCATAGGCAAAATCACATTTATTGTCGATTTCAATTGCCTTGCTGATAAGCTCCAAACCTCTATCCAGATCTTGCTTCCACTGAAGTTGAAGTAAACTGTAAATGTAAAAAGGTAATTAGATGGGAGCATTGCCCTAGATAAATACAAGTGATGGCTCGATTTCTGCCCTCAATGAATTTATAAGGAAATTCTGAAACAGTATATAATCAGCAACACATTTTTTTTTTCAACTTTTATTGGCTTTGTCGTCTAAGTTACTATGAAAAAAGAAATGTCTGTAGCTTAGGCTCTATTACTACTTGCATAGTTTTTCTTTGAATAAATTTAAATGAAGTTTTATAATTTTTAACTCAAGTACACAAGGATAGGAAAAATTATGTGTTTCCTATGTTGATACAAGGAACATATGACAGGCTGTTCAGAACTGAAACAAGAGCGAAAATAGTGTATTTACTAATTGCTATATAAAAATGAAATGTAAGTAAAATTTAAAAAATTAACAGTGAAATAGCCACAGAACTGAGGAAGTTGCCAATTAATTCACTGATACTTCTCTACTCTCTACCAGGAGCTTCCTCAATGACCAGATGAAATTCATTTTACTGCATGCAAGAAATTTCCTTTTTTACTGCAACAGAGCCCCCCAAATACATACCCTTTATGAACATATGTTGTAGCATTATCTGGTTCCAAATCAATACATTTATCATACATTTCATCAGCTTTACCGAATTGCTGTTGATCTGTTAATGCCTATGTGAGGAGATATATCAGTTATATTAAGCTAACTATTAATGTAAACAATTAAATGTACACTGCTTATTAACTATTAAAATTTACTTCATTTATCCATTCATTACCAGAATTATGATGTTTTGGGGATATAAACTTATTCATTCATGCAATAGCAGATTATCTGATAAATTGTAGAATACAGAAAATCCCACTCATAGTGTCAACTCTAATAGATGGACTCATGTCACTTACAATTGATCATAATACAGCCTAAGGGAACTACTTGAAAGACTATACTCATTTGGAAGGAGAAATTAAAGTATGTGAGTTAACTGTTAGCAGTCATTTTCAAAAATGTTTGACGAAAGAAAAAAAGCTGTTACTATCAACTACTTTAAGGCACATTCTGTGGAAGAAATGGAGGGTTTGGTTCTATAAATATCAGGTCACAACAAGCATTGAGAATTAAAAACGTTATATAAATATACATAGTTATATATGTTGTATTTCTAGTGAAACAAAAATCAGAAGAGGGACCAAAGGACAGAAATTTTAGTGCAGACTATAATACTAATGCACATACAACAGTCCAGTCCAAGTTAAGTCAAAGCTATTCTGAAGGCAGCACAGTGACAGAGAAATATGCAATTAGGAAAGTTCTGCATATGAGTTGTTTTTTAGTATTGGATTCCTTAATAGCTATTTGCCTATGCTCTTTGAGCTGCTTAATAGAATCTGCACCATAAAATCCCTTCTGAATTTCATTTCAGTGATGGCAGTGTTGCTGTCACCTTCTGGTTTGTTCCTAATTTGAATATAAGGCACCAAGCCGTGTGTCTTTATGCAATACAAATGTCACATGACTGCCTGCCTTTAAACTATTTTAACTTCTATACATTCTATAAAATTTTATACAGTACATGCTTCCACAATTTAAGTGTGTAGTCAGCAACCAGTTTCTTTTTAATTCCTACCATCATGTCTTAAGAATTGTAAAAACAAAGAATGAATAGGTAAGATTATTTCAAAAGGTTAATGAATTTCTGGATTGTATTTCATATACCAGAATTTCAATTCCAAATAATGTAATGATGTTTAGGATCTCTCTAAAAGACAAATCCAACACAAATCAATCTTTCTCATAGTTCCTCAACAAACCCTTAAAAAGTTATACTCTGTTAACTTTACTTATATCTTGACTAAAAATACTTTGAAGGAAAGTGCACCTTAAAAATGGTTTGCAGGTAGAAGTATCAGAGATAACCATTTAAAAATATTTCCTATTTCTGTGATGACTGAAAGGAGGGAGGGAACCCCAACATTTCTTTGGAGTAAAAATAATAAGACAGAAAGATAGAGTATTGAGATGGCTAATTTATGTAAACAGCAAAAGCAATTTAACTTAGACTGAGAAAATCATTCAGAGATCACTCATTTGGAGGAGAATGTTCAAGTATGGCTATCAGAAGCTAACCATTTTCAATTAAATGGATGATTTAAAATTAATTCATTTTCAGAGATTTCACTACAATTGAAAAGTGACCCTTCCTATAGCTTTTATCCCGAACCAAGGAAAGCTTCAAGAATTTTAGCCAAATCAAAGAGAAAATGAGTTGTTATAGCCCATCTAATCATTTCAAAAGATAGTAGTAGAATAGAAACACAATTCCATGGACATTTTCTACATCAATTACATTTAGTAAAATTTCTTATGATAATTAAATTTTGCAAATTCAATCAAATATGAGGAAAATGATCTGCTTAAACTTCTCTACATTTTAAGTTAGGGTCTTAGTTTTCAAATTGTGTTAGAAGTCCCTCATAAAGCTGATTCAGAACCATACTGGTGGCCAGAAAAATCAAAGCAGGAACAAAACCATCCACTTTCACAAAAGCTGCAATCAAGGTAGCAATGTTTCTGATTTCCATTCTAGGATTCAGCATACACATGCAATTCTCTTAAAAAAGGAAAAAAAAAGAGACAGAGAAAAAAGGACTGGCTTCTGGGGGGGGGGGAATGAAAAAAAAAATATCATTTACCTGAGCATATAGGGCATATCCTTCAGCACACCTTGGAAATTTCTTTATGACCTCGTCAAAACCTTTCATAGCTGCTTGGATTTGTGAAGAATTGTTTCCTGTATATGCCTGACGATACTATTTAAAAAAAAAAACAGGCTGTCAAGAATCCAAAAGCTATGTTATAAGTCACACGAAACTATACAAATATTTCCAGAAAAGCAGGTAACAATGCTAACATAATTTACTGCACCTAAAAGTGTTCAAAAAAAGCTATGTACAATCTCACTGCCCCTATACAATCTCAAGATGTTCAATACTTTAAAAGTTATACTAACTTGTATGAAGTTAACTTTGCATATAAATGGAATTTTCAATTTGTAAAATTTAAATCTATTATGACTTTACAAAGGAGTTATAAAGTCCCTTCATCTAATAACATTTTATCTATAAGTGTTTCCTTCTTTAAAAAGAACATTCTTACATATAAATGGCAAATCATTATGTTGTACACCTGAAACTAATATTTTATATCAATTATACCTAAATTAAATGTTAAATGAAGGAAATTCTTTTAGAACTATAGGGCTAACTGAAAGTACCTCAATTTCACTAGTTATGCACTTTATTTTACCTGATTTATAGCTCTGTGTCTAAACATTAAGAAATAGCTCTATAAAGGTGAGATGAGAGCAATTGTGTAGTATCATGATTGAAAGCATTCCCTCAAAATGTTTCTGTTCTTTGTACTGGGTTATGGTAGAAAAGCAGGGAGAACAGTGATGTCTAGGGGGACATAAAATCAGGGACAAACATCTGTGTCAAGATACACTCAAATAAAAACATCCAGAGAAATACAGGAGCAGGAAGTCATTTAACATAAACATTTATGGTTCTATTTTCCTAAACACATTTTCCCCCTGTAGTTATAAATTCAGGGAGAAAATAGGGTATTTGTAGACAAAATGAGTACTCATTTTTGTTAACAATGGGAAATAATGTTTAGGAAACTATTTAAAAATTAGAACCTACCAGTGCAAAACATTTCTGAGCCTGTGCCAGAGCAGACTCAGGTCTTAATCTAATACATTCATCAAAGTCTGCCACTGCTTCTTCAACTTGATCAAGCAATATTTTCAGCTAAGGGAAAAAAAATACATTATTCAAAATAATAGGTGCACCAGTAAAATACTATTATTACAGCACAGCATGTTAAATATGTAAAATAATTATTCAACATAGAATTTTCTATAACAGTGAACTAGAAAAATTTACAATTTTAAAGGATATATTCTAAAACTTAAAATGCATGTTAAAACCACCATTTTTGCACAATTATGAGCACTACTAAGCAAGAAACCCCTTCTTCTAGGAAACTAAAAATGTCTGTAATTTCCAGTTTCAAAGCAGATTAGACAGCAAATAAGATGCTATCAATATGGATTTAAGATGTCAAGAATTTTAAGAGGTTATCTCAACACTTCCGTCAGACAAAATTATTAGGTAAATTTCTCCATTAGAAAAAACTTCAGCTTTCCTATTATTTGGATAACCCATATTTTCTATTATAATGCATTCTAAACAGCAATGTTTCCTCAATGAGGCTGAAATCAAGAACTGTTTTTACCATTACATATTTTTTACTAAATAAATATGCGTGTTATAAAACTCAATCCAGAAGAGATTTTTTTTTTTTAATTGTTTGGATAGTTAGGACTATTTCCTTGTAACAAGAAGTCCAAAAAAATCATTCTGTTGATTCTAAATTAACTCACCATGCTCACAAAATACTTTAAATATTTTACCCACTGAAAAGCTATGAACCAGAAAAACAAATCTGAACTCACAAACCAACAATTGTAGCCTTCCTTTTCTCTTTTTTCTCATTTGTGTATACCAAAATTACAAGGACAAATGTTCAAGATGGGCCTAAATAAATGCCAACTCAAACTGTAATTTCCAGTGGTACTTTGTTCACAGCTATAAAAAGTGATATAAAACTTTAAAACATTCTCAAAAAATGACATCATATCCCTCAATCCAAAGATCAAAACTCTTTAAAATAGGTTTACCTGTCCTCGGTGGTGATAAACATCTGCATTCTGAGGATCAATGTCAGCAGCCATGTTAAAATCCTGAGTCGACAGCAAAGGCTGCTGCTGCTGCATATACATGCTGCCTCTTTTGATGAGTGCATTTGCTCGAAGCTACATACCCCAAATGAGAAGAGGTTCAACATTACTTTTTATTCTAATTTATTTTTTTAAGTAACAGTTTTATTGAGATATAATTCACATACCATAAAGTTCATCCTTTTAAAATGTTCACCTGTTTTTAGTATGTTCGGACCTATGTATTTCTGAAGCTACCAAATACTTAACCCCCCCCCCCCCAACGCCATCCTGTTTCCTAGCTAAGTTTCATTTTTATTCAGTCACTGCACCAATCAACACCACTGTCTGGAATTACCTTTGAAAACAAAATAGCCTCTTGGAGAATGGTAGTTCAGATGTCAAAAATTTGGCAAGACATTATTGAAAAGCCTCATTTTTAAAGTTAATTTTTTCCAAATATACACATTTTAAAATATACCTTCACATTAGCTTCTTTCAAACTGATGACCTTATCTAAATCTGGCTTGGCCGCATTGGCATTGCCAATAAGTAGGTAGAAAGTGGCACGTAGTAATAATGCTTCTGCCATGTATTTGCCTTGAGCATCTATTTCTTTTGAGCATTCACTTATGATTTTATCATAGTTTTCTTCTTCCATATACTGTTTGGCCTTTAAATATCCAGAACTGAAAATAAAAACAAACACAGGAAATTATTTACTAAGAAAGGATCAAGTGCTAACACGTGCCACGGTTAGCATAACCGAGTTAAACGATTTTTCTTTAACAAATCAATCAGCCGATGTGGGAAGGAGTTGGGAAGGTGGGGTAACAGATTAGTATTTTTGATGCAGACTGGAATTTTCTTGATGCCTTACAGTAGGGAGTCTTTAAAAGGACACTGCAGAGTCAATGGCAGAAACCTAGGGTTACTGCCCAAATGTCAACATTTAGATATGTGACAGACTAATGACAGACTGACTGATCTGAAACATGGGTAATGACCCTGTCTTGGTTACCATTATATCTAGGGCACATTAACAGCACTGAACACTTATTTTATGACTAACAGAAGAAATGGGAAATAATCAGTGAATTTAAGGTCACCGAAACCAAGGGAGGAGTTGTGCCCTGAACTGTGCTTTGTAAAGATCACGTGATTACTCTGGTTGTGTTGTGGAAGACAGACTAGATGGGAGCAAGACTGGAGGCTAGGAAGTATCTCAAAGGTTTTCATCCAGAGGTTGTACTATTTCACTTAAAAGACCTAGAATGAATAGGTGGAAATATCAAAGCAGCAAATTTAAAGGAAGACTCTTCCATCAAGTAGGACTTAAAAAAACCCACCTTCTTTTTAAAATGCAGGGAGCACAATGTCACTATTCCTCTAAGATTATGACTTACTGGAGATACTTGTAGAAGGAATTTTTAACTAAAAAGGAATTTACACTAGATAATATTTAATGGGTCTTATAAATGGCAAGGCACTGTGAAAGTACATCTCGTTTGTTACATTCTGAATAGAGAAAACTGGCAAGTGACTTAAAAGTTAAGTTTGGTCAAAATTTTATAAATGACATGCTAACATTTCCTATAATTACATTTGAATGTCTCCCTGCATTCTTATTTTGTTCTTCTGGTCACCATATTAAGAAAATATAACTATTAAATCAGATTGGAAGTAATAATAACTCCTACTTATTGAGAATCTAAGTGCTAGAAACTGAAAATACAAACTCTACACTTCACAATAACCCTGTAAGGTAGGAAGTATCATTAGCTCCATTTAAGAACTAATGGATGTTAAGGCTTAGACTAAGATGGAATTCAAAAACTTAGGTCCAGTTCCGGTTCGTGTTCTACTGAGAGGTAGCCATGTCCTACCTCCTACCTCTCAGTATGGATTTTAGAATAATGACATGAAACTTCACTGTAGTTTTTCTGGAACAAGGACTGTTTCCTAACCAGAAGAAATTATTGGTATCACTGTCACAAGAACTATACAACACCTTAAACACTTCTTAACTACAATTTTCTGAAGACTTTTATTAAATTTTAAACATCTTGGTACAACTACATACAATATCCTCCCTTAAAAAGTGGCCAACAAAGGTGGTAGAAAATTTGGGTGATAGAAATCAAAACAATCTGTTTCTTCAAACATTCCAGTATACTGAAATGCAAAACTGTGCCACAGTAACAGTATTCTCTTTTTTTCCAAATTCGTTAAAACATGTCACATTGGTAGTAACATTTCTTAAGAGAGGAGAGTTATTTTATAAATTAGATACTTCCTTGCACTAAAAACCTGGACTCTGAGCTACACTATGATTTTCAAGTTAGTGCCCCTATCCAAATATAGTCAACCACTTGACTCACTGGGAAGCCTGCTGAGAGTATCACCCATGGCCACAAAAGCAATGCAGACTGCTGGCAGCAAGACTGTGAGTCACCAGAGAAATTAACTCGGAATGTTAGACACACACACACACACTCTAATTTTTTTTTTATGTATTTACATATATTTTAGCTATTTCTGTAGAGGTTTTTTTTTTTTTTGAGATGTCTCAGGGCCCTAGCTCTTGGGGCAGCAATAAAACCTCTAAAACCTCAAACATTTCCTAAAATATTAAGCAGATATCATGCTTGACACACTTACTTTTCTTTCACTTCTAAAGCTTCCCCTTCCTTATCTTTATCTTCATCAGATTTCTCTCCTTTAAGCATGGGCTGAGAAATTATATCATCCGTGAAAGAACTGAAGTAAGATTTGATAAACTGTGGAGATGGCATCAGAGGTTCACGATTCTGAAATTTAATCATTTAAATATATCAAAATGAGAAAACTCAAGAATTAGGTACATTTGTAGAACACTGGGACTACTATTATAAAAACTGGAATATCATTTTAAAGTATTATAAATGAGTATTAGGCTCCTAACCATAGCATAAGAGACAGTGGAAGGTAAAGCTGTCAGTTCCACTTTTCAAAGCAGATTTTACATGAGTCTTTCTCTTCTCCAAAAATGAAAAGTAGTAAGAACTCTTACAGCCACTCACTAAAATTAAAAGTAAAAAGGTGAACATAGAAAGTAAGTAACTGCTGAGTTATCTCCTTCTCCTAGGAGGTCTAGAAGCATCTCCATTTCAAGACCATGTCTTCACAGGTACTGAAAATGTCAAGTCCATTTATGATGGACTTTCTCACTGTCCTCTGGTTGTACTACAGCTGAGGATCTCCATTACAGTAAGTTCCACTGAAAGTAAAAATGAAATCACACTGTTTTTTAGCACGGCAACTGATTAGATTAATAGTTATGCAGCCTTTTGTTTCTCCTTACAGCACAATTAAGATGATAAAATTTTAAAAAGAGTATGGATGAGGGAATACCATAAGCAAAGGGCTCTCAATCCAATCCAAAGATTTTAAAATAAAAATATGGTGTCTTAAATTGTGTATATTATATATTTAGTGGTAGGCATTGTGTGGCAATATACCCCTAAAATATACACAGTATTATAAACACAAGTAACCTCAATAATACTGTGCGTAACAAAGATCATTTTGGTTATTTCTACTTGAGGAAGTAAAAACAGG
Source organism: Talpa europaea (assembly GCF_964194135.1). Lineage (NCBI taxonomy): Eukaryota > Metazoa > Chordata > Mammalia > Eulipotyphla > Talpidae > Talpa > Talpa europaea. Next base: position 86,591,429 of record NC_140070.1, read on the forward strand.
ATCTGACCTAGGCTAGGACAAGAGGGGGTAGATAAAAAGAAGGAAATCTAAATGAAAAACCCCTAGTTTTGTTTTCTGGGGAAGAGTCTATCTGTATTATTTTAGGATTAAACAAACAAACATTTAAGTCAAATGGTCACCCACCAAGTAACAAAAGTACCTAACTTCAGTATTTCACTAAAGAACCTGAGTAGGAATATATAGTGGCAATCATTTACCACTTTTAGGAAAAGCTTCAATAGAAATTTAAATAGCACTGTAGGTGAGTAAATCATTTGTTTCTTAGTTTCCTGATTCAGCTTAGAAATGAAGCTATCATCTCCTTGCCTTCCACACAAATTAAAAAAGATTTTCAGCTTTCATAACTCTAAAATAGTAGTGAAAGTACTTCTTTATCTTATAGGGTTGTTATAAAAGTCAAAACAGCATGAAAAGTATTTACTAAGTTGCATACAAACATTAAAAAATATATCTGGAAACGCATTTGGAACCTATGTTAATGTAGGTTTATCTTCTTACTACCCTACTGTCCTCTGTGGTATGATAGTCCAAGGCATTCATATCCCTTTGTGACACTTCACCATATCATGCCCTTTATACTTATTAATGATCTATGTCACGTAATTGTAATTCTGTAAGGGCTAACACATCTTTGTACCCATCCTTTCAAAATACCCACAACAGAGCTTTGTTCAATAAATATTTTTTTTACTTAAACCATCTGTTACTAACTGCATAAAAACACCACCCAATTTATACAATATACCTTTAAAATGTTCCTATGATGTAGAAATTTTTAAAAAATTTGCCAGTTAATAAATATTTCAGATTTTGTGAGCCATACAGTCTGTCACAACCCCTCAATTCTGCTGCTTTTATTTAAAAGCAACCTAAAACAATATGGGTATGACTGAGTTCCCATAAAGCTTCATAAAAATAGGTGACAGACTAGATTTGGCTCATAAGCCACTCTTTGGCAATAGAGACAAATTCTTCTAGTATTCTTCAGGTACAATACTGGGCACAGTCTACATTTGTATTAAAAAGGATATGCAACAAAAGCCCAAGATTACAGGAAAAAGAAATATAATCAAAATGTATATTCAGTTGTTAAGATTACCATCATGCCTAGGTTTAAGCAGGTATAAATTAGAAATGTTCCTTCACAATGCACAACTCCCTGTAGTAGCTAACTCAGATTATTTTACCTTGTATTTTTCTTTGGCTTTCTCTTTTCCAAGAAGTTTAAGAACTTTATCAGCTAACAGCATGCTTTGTTGATTTTGGAATCCTTCTAATATACACACAGCAGTGACATCTAGAAATGATGAAATGAACAGGAGTAAGTATGATAGTATTGTAATGATGACTGGCAGCATCAAATGGGAGCAATGTTACCACAGAAAGCTACACTAGAATGATGGCTTTATGTGGCTATCAATTTCATTTCTAATTGACTGCTTCCTAATATGCTATTAATTGTATATATTCATGACCAAACTCAAATCTCACTCTATTTCTCTGCAGTTCAGTTTCCTCACCTGTAAAGTGAAAGGGACTGTACTGCATGATTTGTGGTTTTCACCACTCTAACATTCTATATTAATAGTAAATACAACAAGGAGTGTACCTATAGGACAAACCAATAGAGTAAGAATCTTTCATGTTTGTTCGTTTTTATAGGTCTCGGTTATTCCTTGTCTCTTAAGCCGACTTGCAATTGAGTTCTCAAATATGCTTCCAAAACATCATTTTCTTCTAATTATGTCACAGTTCAAGATACAGTAGGGTTTGATATGGAAAAAGAAAAAAAATCACTGATTCCTGAACCTTTCAAAAGTACTAAATAGGCATTCCCTCTCTAAACTAAATTTCTCATAAATCTGAATCTTTTCTTCTTCAAACAAGTCCATCTGCTATTAAGTTTCCATGATAGTCTTGTGCTAGTGCCAATGTTACTATGTTTTTCCCAATTTCTCCTATCTAAAATCTATTTAATTGCCTCTCTGCAATTATCTGATAACTTCAAAGTTTGGCTCAAAACTCTGAATTCTGTTTTCTAAAACAATGAGCCTTTCATCCACCACCAAGATACGTGACAGCACAAAATTTCAAATTTTTCTAAAATGTTCTCTAAACCACTCTCACACTTGGTTATATGAACTAAAAGAAAAAAAAAAGTCCTTCCTTTTAAGTAATGTTATTAAAAATAATTATGACTAAATCTTCTGATTGTTGATGCTTTTAAAGCAGATTTAAACATGTAGTGGAAACCACTTCTACAGTGCAGGAATTACACTGGTTTGGCTCCACCTCACCTAGAAAGATGTACATTTAAGTCAGGGGCCTACAGGCTAACTGAAGTTTTGGCAGCAGATAAGGTCAGAGGTTACAGAAGACTTAGTATTTAATGAGAACAGCAAATCCACTTGATGCTTTGTATCAATTACATATTTTCTAAGTATAAAAAGTCTCAAAATACCAAGGGCAGAAACTAAGTATTTTCTTTAATGATTTATGTTATTATTTTGCCTTGTACTTTAATATTAACTTTACATTATAGTTATTTCATATTTATATAAGATATTAACTGAAAATATATAGAATCTTAGAAACACTCACTTTGCTGAAACCTCTTTTCTAATTTCTTATTCATGGAATTATACTGATGCTCATTAATTGCCAAGTTTATTTTTTTAAAGTATGTATTTTTAAAAAAGATTTATTTATATATTTATACAAGAACTGGGGTACAGGAGATGCGCGGGAGGTGAGAGGATTCACCAGAGACAGAGCTGGGAACAGAACAGGCAGACTGACAAAATACACTGCTGAGGAGAGCAGCGGGCGATACAGGAGAGGTCTGCCACGCCATGTGGGACTCTCCCCAGACGGCTGGGATCGAACCAGCACGGACAGCTTCACAGCACTGTGTTCAGCTGCCTATTCCATCAGGGGAGGCCCTAATTGCCAAGTTTAAATGGTGATAGACTCCAGATCTTAATATTCATTTAACTACATAGTTGGGAACACAGATAATACTCAGGTATTAGCAATCTCAATTTAAACTAAAAGACAAAGTTTCAATTGGAAAAGTTCAATTTAAATACAATTTTAAATATGGTTGATTTCTTTAATCACAGGCAGAGTTTCACTGAAATTTACCAATGATTATAAAGCCTTTAGTAATTTTCATATGTAAACACAAAAATACCCTCACCTTCTAAACATTCCTTCTTATTGTCTAGCTTCTCGTGGGCTTTTGCACGTCTAAAGAGAGCTTTCACATATTTGGGATTAAGTTCAACAGCCTTTGTGCAATCTTGTGCCACCTCTTTCCATTTTTGCTGTAATTAAAAGTATTTTTTAAAGTCACACTAAAAGCACTATTCAACAAAAATCAGTTTTCCAAACCTAAAAGACTATTAAAAGACCCACAACAGAAAAATATTCCCAATACATACAGTTAATACACAATACAATAGCTATTGATACAAAACATATAAATATCTGTAGTAAGGATAAGAAACCTAATTTTAATAGGCAAAAGGCACACTTGGGCCACCTTCCAACCACCAAATCTACACACCTACCTGCATCTATGTGCTCATGTCATCGTCCCTCCTGTTAACACCGACAAAGTGCCCTCTTCGTCAAGGGCAAACCCTCCACTTGTGATATGAATTTTTTCCAAATCAAGTACTTCATCATCATCTATCTCAGCTCTTCATCAATCTTCTCTACTGAGTCATTCCGAGGGATCATAAAAACATTTGTTCTAGTGTTTTCTATCTTTTAAGAACTGTCTTTTGATTCCGAAATTCACTGCAACCACTACCTCATTTCTCAGCATCTTTTTAATCTCAAACTGGCAGAGTTGCCACTCTCCTTGATTCCCATCTACCTTACTGGGTATTTCTCAATTTTTTCAAAGTATCCCCTCCCACAATCTCTCTCTCGGTGATCATAACCTATGGTGCTAACACTATATAACATCTAAAATTAGATGACTCTAAAATTTATTTCTGTAGTCCAGACTACTCCTAAGACTCCTAAGAGACATTTTTAATTCAGCTGTTTACTTAAATGTCTCACTCCTTCCCCACCTCACTACCATTAAAATTAATGTTTCTCTTTACCCTTCACATCCAATGAAACAGTAAGTTCTGTTATTCTTCAGCTTTCTTCCATGTCTTACCTATGCTACATGATCTTTACCTAGTCTTCCTGCCTCCATTCTTGCCTCCCCTCTCTCTCATATATTCTTTTAAAAATTATTTATGCATTCAAGAATTGGGGTACAGGCCAGAGGTGTGGGAGGGTAAGAGGATTCACCAGAGACAGAGTGAGGAACAGAACAGGCAGACTAAATGAAATACACTGCTGAGGGGAGCAGTGGGCTCGACAGGAGAGGTCTGCTGCACCACATGGGTAACCTCCCCGGCCAGGAATCGAACTCGTGCTGCAGTGGCTGCGGATAGCTTCATGGTGCTACGTCTTAACCCCTTGCACCACCAGGGAAACCCCTCTAATATATTCTTGACAGAACACTAAGAGTAATTTAAGGTGATGTTCCTGCCCTACTTAAAACCCTTAAATATTTCGCATTATACTAAGAATCAAAGCCAACTTCCTTACCATTGCAAAATTTGCCTGGTCTGGCCTCTGCTATGTCTCCAATTTCATCTCTCTATACTCCAGACTACTTTACTTCTTTAACCACACCAAGCTCTTTCCTACCTCAAAGTAATTATACATACTCTTGTTTTCTATCTGGAATAGTCTCTTCCTCCCTGTTTCATGCATCAGTCCCATTCTCTAATCATGTGTTTCTTCAAAGATTCAAGTGATTTCTATCAAAATGTCATTTGAAAGTTTACTGTTTAACTTCTCTCAAGTTTTATGCATATTATGTTTATTTTTTTATTCACCTAGTTCCTACCATAGTAACCTTCTGTATATGAGACAGACAATAAAATTTAAAATTTGGTTTAACAAATGAAAGAGTACAAATGCCCAATGAACAAAGAAAAGGCTGGTCAACTTTAGCAACATCCCAAAAAATGCAAATTAAAATGACAGGACAGTATTTTTATTCTACCAGAATTGTAAAAATTGAGACTAATATGAGAATACTGGAAAACTAGCATGCTCATATATTATTGGTGGGAGTAAGTATTGATGCTATCTATTTCCATTTCTAGAATTTTATTCTAGAATTTTATTCTCTGAAAAGTATGCAAAAAAAAAAATACTTACAAAAATATTTACTGCACCACTGAATGCAACAGGGAAAATAGGAAGCAATCCAAATGTTCATCAATAGGGAGATGTTTTCCACTATACAACCATACAACAGCTACTACATACATCCTTTAAAAAGAATGAAACAGATCTGTGTGTGCTATGAAAAGCTGTACAAGATATAGTGGCAACTGAGAAAATATGTCACAAACAATAGGTATAATAGGAAGTCATTTATGGTCTTTTTTTTCCCCCACATATGTTACTATTGTATGTATGGAGACAAAAAATTGAAAAAATAGTCTCAAACTGTTGAGAATGGGATCACCAGAAACTTGAACTTTCTCTATTATTTACTTCAATAAAATCTGATATATATATATTTATAACTCTGAATTGTATTTGTAACCAGCAAACTAAAATTTCTTCTTAAAAAAGTTATGTAATTAAAGGACATAAAAATAAAGTAAAAATCCTACAATTTCAAAACAACTTCAAAAATCTATTGGCTGTTTTGGAGTTGTATTAACTGAAATATACAAATAAACAGGAACAAAAAGAACACAAAAAACAATTTAGGATACATACCAACTGTTCAAAGGCAGCAGCTCTGTTTTGATAAAATGTGGAAAGATCAACGTTCTTCTCTGTAGGACACAAACTGATAGCCTCAGTATAGCACTGAATAGCTTGTTCGTATTTTCCTGCTTTGAAATACTTGTTGCCTTTGTTCTTGGCTGCCTGGGCTCTATCAAGAGAGTTCTGAAATGAGAGGAAACAATTATTAAACACATCAACACTCAGGAATAGATACAGATCACAGTGATTAAATGAAAAAAGTGGAAGGGTAGAATAGAATCTTGTTTATAGCTAGATGCTTCATATAAATATCTTCACAGGATAGCAGTGTCTTAATCATAGGATAGCTAGGTTTAAAAGGTTTGTATATTTTAAGTTTCAAACACTCAGAATTTTCCAAAAAATACTACAGTGCTTTAAAGTACCACTTCCCCACCATTCCTGCCAGCAACAGGGGTGACAGCATTTACTTTTTGTTAATTCAATGAGCATAAGACAGTGGTTCTTAATCAGGGGTGATCTAATCCTCTAGGGCACATCTGACAATATATAAAGACATTTTTGATTGTCACATCTGGGGGCTGGGGGAAGGTGCTACTAGGAGGTAGGACCAGTGATGATGTAAACATTCTATCAGTATAATGCACAGGAGAGTCCCCACAAAAAGAACTGCTAGATTTGAAATAGTAATAGTACTAAAAGGCAATGTTCTAATATTTTAATTTCCTCACTATTAATAAACTTGAAATTCTTTTCATGTTGGCCATTTGGCTTTCTTATTCTAAAAACTACACATTCAGATGTTTTCCTACTTTTCTATGAGGCTGTTTATTTAACAGTGAGGAAAAGATAGTGAAAACACTGCCATCTTCATTATAGCTGTTATTCTGTATCTACTGTTTGCTCATCAGTAAAATTCACTCCTTTGTCTCAGAGTGTGCTTCCTTAGTGACTTACACATTTCATATATAATATTGAAGAGTTGTAATTAATATCCACTGAGGACAGCTGTAGATATTTCAGTTAACATTTGGGAAGCATCTTTGTAGACAAATCCAGTTATTCAGGTTTCTGTAATTAGGCTTGGGAGTTTTGTGGTATGTTTTTTACTCCAAACTTGCAACAGCAGAAATAGCTACCCCCAGATAATTGACAGGGGCTATGAAAGTCAAGTTGCTTAGAGCATAGGACATCTATCAAAAAGATGATGAGACAACAACCATTCCTTTTGCATTTACTCTGCTTCATTTTTTCTTTGTTGCTGTTTTATTCCATTTATCTTTTGTTTCCTTTCTCCAAAGCCTGACAACAAATAGTTATTTTTAAAAAATATAGCGTGCAAAAGATTTGTAGGAAACTAAATTCAGAAAATTAAACAGCTAGTTTCAGCTAACCTGTTAATAACGAACATGCATATTTTATTTTATTATTATTTTTATTTATTTTTGTGTGGGCCCCTCGCCATGGCCGGGGATCGAACTGGCGCTGGAGAGGCTGCGGGCAGCCTCACGACCCAGCGCCCAACTGCTGCGCCAGCAGGGGAGGCCCAGAACATGCATATTTTAAAACTAGGTTGTGGAGGATGAAAGGACACAAATGAACAAAGAAGTTAACAGTTGACTATACATTTGTCATTAGCCGTAATTATCTTACAAAAACTTTAACAGAAAAAAATATCCACAACTATTTCCAAAACAGCATTCATTTTATATTAATAAGAGATGTATTCTTTCTAAAAAATTTTCAAGAACTCCAATTATTTACAGGGTCCTACACCCAACAGGAGCTTTTCAAAATAAGATGTTTTAGTAGAGTAACACTCATGCCATACCTCTCTCACGATATTAATTTACAAATATCAAATTTCAACAAGCCTTGATAATTCATTTTATAGATTACTAAACAGTGGCTGTTATAAATAAAAATGATAATGTAAAATATAAACAAAAAATCTGCACATCTGCACATTAAGAGTATGACAGAGAAAATCCTCAACATAAAAGATCCACACTAGAATACAATTAGGGACCTTTATGTAGTTGTGAGCTGGGTGGGAAGGGGGAAACTATCAAGGTGTTTGCTAGAAAACTGCATCTGAAGCAACCTCATCAGTCCTCCCACTGCACTGAGAGAAGCAAAGTCAGAATGGAGTAGTGTTATATCATCCAAAAGGAAGGAGGACCACCCACACCCAAGAAACAAGTAATAAGCCTATCTTGTTGGTTTCTTCCAGGAGATCACGTTGCCAAGAAGTGCTAACAGTAAAGGAATATTAATAGCATAAAAGAGAGGCAGTCAACATAAATAGCAAACTAATATTTGAGAAAGAAGGATAAACAAAGCAAATAAAATTAAACAGGAACGAAATGAGAGGCTATTGAACTCACTTTTAAAAAATGGCTGTTTTAAAAAGCTGTTAATAGCATTTATGTAGTAAAGAAACAGATAACTCAGCATCTGTCAAAAGGAGAATAAACTGAAGAATATTCACAAAATGGACTATTATTTAGTAATAAAAATAAATGAATCTATACAACATACTCAACTCTACTAATATTTACTACACACTACATAGATTGGGTGGGTTACATATTTATATTGTTAAAAAAACATAAATTACTACATATAGTATTATACAACCTGAAAGGCTGTGTTTAAAGAGTATCAATTAGCTTGAAAATGTCAGAGGATTATTACAATTGATTCAGTAGGTAGGCTATATATTAGAATAGGCATAACTGAGGAACAAATGAACAAGTACAAGGTGGAGGGAAGGAAGTCTGAAAGCAATAAAAACAGGATAGGATTATAATAAATTTGAAAGAAAAATTAAATGACATGGAACATAAATCTAAAAGTTTTGATATGTAGAAAGAAAAGTATGGAGTGAAGCTTCTAAAAAATATTAGAAAATTTCCTGGAATGTTAAGAAATATTCCTGGAATATTAGAAAAATTCCAAAAATGATATATTTTTGGATTTATCTTGGTAAAATTTCAAAACAAAGATCCTTAAAGTTTTTAGATTACCTACAAAGGTGGGGGGGGGGACAACTCAAACCATCAGACTGTCACTGAATTAGATACTAAAAAATAAAGTAACAACTTCAAGAGTTCCGAATGAAGGTAATTTTGAACTTAAAATCTTATACCTAGCCAAAGTAGCATTTAAGGTTGAACATAAGAAATAGATATACAACTTCCTTACCACTAAAAATAAACCTAAAGTGGGACAAATGATTACTATAACAAAATGCAGGAAGGGGAGGATAAAAGAAGAATAAACGAAGCAAAGTACATATAACAAAAATCACTAGTCAATAATAATAATAAGCTTGAAAAGGTTACATTATGGATATTAAGAAGTTTTCAAACAGAAAAAGAAAACAAACTACATGCTGCCTAAAATAAAATTACAGGTGAAAAAAATGAATGAAAAATCTCCAAAAGGCATATACTAACAAAAAGCCAGTATCAGACAAAACATCATTCAAAAGTCTCAGATGGCGCACAGTACAGTTTTATTGATAAAAGGCATAGTGCCAAGAACACATAATCTCCAAGCTAAGAACATACCATAAATTACTCCAAGCTTTATGTGCCTAACAAAACTTCAAAATAATGAAACTCAATTACTTTTGACATTAAATATAAAGAAAAACATTTCCTCTTCTTAAGTCATTGAGAACAGGGCCAACATCCTAAAACACTAGGAACTGTTTATACAGAAAATCATGTGGCATACTAAATGTGTGTGAGATATAGTTGACTAAAAACTTACTAAAGATTTATTCTTTTTACTAAAGATTTGCAGGCTAAATGAAAAGGACATTCTCTAGTCAGCGTAATGACTTTGATTCATGAGCATAAACAGGCAATGAACTTGTCTACCTAAAAGTTTAAAGCTAGGGTTGACAAGTTGTAACAAAAACGAGGAATCCAGTGAATAGGTACATAGGATTCCTCTCCTTAATAAAAAAGATAACATATTTCTTTTTATTCAGCAAATTGAACACCAACCTAAAACCAAGCAAACGAATCTTTCAATTAGCCAGTTCCCTTCATTTAGCCAGGTTTTTAAACAGCTTCCATTTTTTAAATTATTACAAATTCTTTAACTCCCCAGGCCCAAATTAGAGTCTGGATAATTTACTTTCCTTATTATACTGTAGGAAAATGATGTTCTGAATGACACTAAGGGATTTAATTATATAGGGAAATTACCAAATAGCAAATTTTCTTCCTATTGCTCCTTCAGTGCCACTCCAGAAAGCTGCCAAATTATATTTGCAGAGAAGACCTCAGTTATTGTCTCCTGTTCATCACCCCCCAGCCCCTAACTTGCCTTGTAACTGTTTCCTTTGTTAATAAAAGTGCCGGGGCCTCCCTGGTGGCTCAGGAGTTATGTCTGGTAGCTATCAAGCTAGCTATGCCAAACACAGCAGCATGAATTTGTTCCCGGACCAGGGAGCTGACCCACATGGCGCAGCAAGACCTCTCCTGTCTTGCCCACTGCTCCCCTCAACGGCGTATCTCAGTAGATCCACGTGTTCTGCTCCCCACTCTGTCTCTGGTGAATTCTCTCGCCTCCCCCTACACTCGCACCTCTGGCCTATATCCCAGGTCTTGTATGCATAAATAAAATAAATCTTTAAAAATAAATAAAAATGCAGGGAAAGAATGACATTATCATAGCTTATGACAGTGGAAGTATAGGGAAACTATTTTGGCTCACTGATGGAATTTAGAAGAAAAAGGTGGCTAGCAAAATCCCAACTTATCAATCAACACCAATGTCAGGAAGAACCAGATACAAATTAAAATAAATGCACTGGTGGAAAAAGTTTAAATTGGGAAATACACAACTACCTATTCTTTATAGATTTTAATCCCATCTCACAGGAACCCTGTGAAGCACTGCTTTTCATCCATCCCCCTTCTAAGTCTACCTTGTTGAAATTTAAAAGGTTGAAATTTGAAAATAAGTCCAAAGACATTTTTGAAAGCATATTTTATATATGAAAAGTGAAGACATATACTTCTAAAATATATGGGAACAGGGCCTCCCCGGTGGCGCAGCGGTTGAGCGCTGGGTTGCGAAGCTGCCAGCAGCCTCTGCAGCGTCGGTTCGATCCCCGGCCGCCAGGCGAGGGTCCCACATGGCACACAGACCTCTCCTGCCGCCCACTGCTCCCCTCAGCAGTGTGTTTCATCAGTCTGTCTGTTCTGCTCTCCCCTCTGGCTCTGGTGAATTCTCTCACTGTCCCGTGCTTCTGACTGTACCCCAGCGATTGTATAAATAAATAAATAAATCTTTAAAAAATAAAATAAAATATATGGGAACATTCTTTTTACATAGTCTGTTTACATAGCTAAAAGCTACTAAGGAGGAAAAAAAAAAAGACTATAAAGCCACATTAGAGCAAAAGAACTAAAAAGCCACATTACTGGAAACCACTTTTGGTTTTTATTAGTCTTTTTCAGGTCTTGAACATCGCATAACATTTTACACTAGCATTCTTTTTTTTTTTTTTTAATTTATTTATGCATACAGGAACTGGGGTACAGGCCAGAGGTGCAGGGGGATTAGAGGATTCATTCACCAGAGAACAGAACAGGCAGAGCGACTGAAATACACTGCTGAGGGGAGAAGTGGGCGAGATAGAAAAGGTCTGCTGTGCCATGTGGGTAGCTCCCTGGCCGGCTGGGGATAGAACTGTGCTGCAGTGGCTGCGGATAGCTTCACAGTGCTATGCTTAAGCCCTTGTGACACTAGGGAGGCCCTACACTAGAATTCTTTAAAAATGCATCTTTCCTCAGCATTTCTTACAACGCATTATTTTTGATTAATCTGAAAACTCTATGGCAAGTAGGTGGATTATGGCATTCCCTGCTGCAAACCTTCCAATAACTTCCCACTACCATTGCCACATTTAAGACTTTAAACTCCCTGTTATCCACTCCTGCCACTCTGGCCAGTCCTACATGTAACTTTGGTGAGTTCAAAAAAATACTAATGGCTTCCTAAAAGGAAACAATTTGAAAAGAATAAGAACTATGTATTCTATTTCCAGGAGTGATACTTGGGCATAAATGTAAATGTGAAAACTAATATGAATCCAGATGAATTATGTTAAGGACATTCATTTCTGCCTAGTATGTTACAAAGTATTTAACCTAATTTACTAGGAAACTTAGTTTTTTCATTAAAGATTTCAATAAATTTTATTTTTTCATAATAAAAACACGGTCCAGAGCAAAGTCAACTCCTTAACTGTGATTCTGCTAAATGAAGTCAACAGAAATTTGGAGCAAATCTTAATAGGGAATCCTGAAGCTAATGCATGCAACAAAAATCACTAATTGCCAAAATTATTTTTGAAAATTCTTTAAATGAACACTACACTAGAAATACTTACACCCATTTTACATACAAGGCAACTGAATCCCAGAGACAGAAAAATTTGCCCAAGGCAAGATTAAAACTGACTTCACCTTGTCTAAACTTTACTTCTATTATACCTCATGGCCTGTCATTCTTGGTTTTATGTAGCATATGAATCTTTATATCTTTAGACTCACACCCAGGCTAACATGCTGGAACTGAAATGAAAACAGATTCAGATGTTACATTGATCACTCCTTATTCCAGGGCAAAAGATCATTAAGTGAAAAGAGAATTATCACCAGAATTAATGTTTTTGGCAAACAAATATAATTGAATTCATTTTAGTTTAAAATACATTTCATGTGACTCCACTGTACAAAAACCAATAGGATAATTTTTATCCTGAAGGAACACTAAAGGCCAATGAAGGAAGTAATAAACAAGTTAATGGACAGACTCAAAAGAACTTCCACTTATCAAAACACTAAAACCCCAATTCACATTAAGAAAATGAACATTGGGCCTCCCATGGTGGCTCAGGCGGTTGAGCGCCATGCTGTGAGGCTGTCTGCAGCCTCTGCAGCACCGGTTCGATCCCCGCCAGCCGGCGAGGGTTCCACATGGTGAGGCAGACCTCTCCTGTCACGCCGGCTGCTCCCCTCAGCAGTGTAATTCATCAGTCTGCCTGTTCTGTTCCCCGCTCTGTCTCTGGTGAATCCTCTCACCCTCCCGCGCATCTGGCCTGTACCCCAGTTCTTGTAAAAATAAATAAATCAATCTTAAAAAAAAAAAAGAAAATGAACATTAGGTGATCAGTAAATTGTACAACTAGTAACCAGAAAAATATTAATCCAAGTAAGCTACTGCACACACAGACATACACATCCAAAACAACTTGGCTAAGAATTAGTTAATAAATCCTAAAGGAAACAATGAGAAGCACATATAAAATATGTATGTCTTCTCTCTCCAGCAAACACTGTGTGCTAAAACTTGTCAGAAAAAAGGCAAAATATAAATAAGAATTTGCCCCCTCCCACTTGCAGAGACAAATCTACTCTGGAGGATGTGGTTATTACTTAAAGGTCAGTTGGATTAACCCCAGCAAATGTAGTGGAATACAGAGTAAGAAAATGATCAGGATTTAAGAGTCCGTGAAGGGTACTTACAAAAATCTGCTCTGGAAGGGAAATAATTAAGGAAAAGCACTCAGGAAAATAACTGCAAGGGGGAAAAACCACCCTGGTCAGCACACAAATTTGGGAGTCCAAAAGGGACCTCTAAAACAGGTCCTCTAAAAAGGAGTCCTGGGATGACTAACCAGAAAACTTTTAATGATATACATTTGGTAATAAAGAATTACTGTAAATTCTTAACAAGTTTTTATAAAATAGTATCCTGATGATTGCATATAGACACTGCAAAAGTGAGCCAGAATGAGATAAATGCATGTGTGAGAAAATAAAGAGTAGTAATTTGTCACTATATTTGCATATTTATATCATTAGAATATAGAGGTGGTCTGAAGTTTCTCCTAAGTGGTTTTGTTCTGTAAGATTTACCAAATTCCAAAAGCATAGTTATTAAATTTGAATCCCAGTTTACAGAAGGAACAATCAACTTAAGCACTGTATGAGAAAGTCTTTCAATACCTTTATCAGCCAGCTGCTACTTTTTATGAATTAAAATATTCATACAGGATTAACCTGTGATAAGAAAGTCCTTTCCACATACTAAATCATAACACAGAGTACTCTTTAGGTAAGAAGAACCTACTAGTAAGAACGCTGCTTCTTCTACAGGTAGTTCATGCAAAATCAAGTGATTCATTTAAAAAAATGCCTGAAAGATGTTTACATCTGTTATACTAATTTTATTCTACCAATTGATTAAATTTGGTAGAATAAAAATGAAAACCTGGACGTTTTCTTTTTTCTTAAAGATTTATTTATGCATACAAGAACTGGGGTGTAGGCCAGAGATGGGACAGGGGTGGGGAGGTGAGTGGTGAGAGTATTCACCAGAGACAGGGTGGGGAGCAGAACAGGCAGATCTACTGAAATACACTGCTGAGGTGAGCAGCAGGCAAGACAGGAGAGGTCTGCCGCAACTTGTGGGTCACCTCCCTGGCTGGGGATAGAACTGGTGCTGCAGTGGCTGATGATAGCTGTCTTTAACCCCTGTGCCACCAGGGAGAACCCCCCAAACCTGGAAATTTTCAAAAAAATATTTACAGAATTAAAATACATAAACTTACAGATGTCAAAGAACGAAGTCTCACTGGTTCATTCCACTCAAAACCTGTCATGTGCTAGTTACTGTATTAAGTTCTGAGAATATAATGATGGGAAAGACTAGGACAATCCCAGCATATACCAATTCAAGAGTATAGTAGGAAAGATATGAAGACGCAAACTCTAGTACTACTTGGTAAATGCTATGGAAGGGAAATTTTCTGTGTTATGTAAATACAGAGGTGCGCTTAGGTAGAAAAGGGTTTCAGTAAAGGTAAAAGGACAGACGTTTTGTGAGTTGAGAATAAGAAGAGATACTAAGAAGTGTTCAAAGAACATCTAAAGGTGACAAGAAAGTGGCAAGAGATGATGCTAAGGAGCTTAAGCAGGATCAAAATCATGGAGGGTCTTAAATTAAGATGATTTTTAACTTTATCTTATGGAAAAATGCCACATAATTTTAAGCATGAATTGTTGGAATTTTTTTTTTTGGTAGTGACAAATGAATTAGAGGAACACAATAACAGCAGCAGTTAGTGTAGAAATAATGGCAGTGGGAATGAATGTAGTAGTCATATTAAAGAGGTAAAATTTTCTAAATTGATATGGAAAACATGGATGTTTCTTCTAGATTGAATACGGAAAACATGAGGATAAAGGTAAAAAGAAAATGATTTTTAAGTTTATGGTTTGGGAAACTAGTTATATGAGACAGTGACATGGGGCATTCTCAGAAAAAATAGGCGCAGCATGGTAAATTTTATTAAGCCTCAAAATGTAATATGACTTAATACTTTACCTCAAAATCAGATGCCATCAACTACGATTAGATACCTTTCTTTAGTAAAATCCTAAAATCTCCATTAAATTAAATTTGAAAATTTGCTTTTGCTTTACAAATGTTTGCTATCCCAGAAAAAAAAAAAAAAAAGATAATTGCACATAAGAAATTTCAAGCCCCATATATATATATCTAGTCGTTCATTTTATGTAAGTGAACAGACAAAAGCCACTGATTTTCTATTTATTTACTGATAGTGAAACCTTAACCAGCAATGTCTGTTCATTCTTTATTCTCTTAAGTTATAATTACTACTCAAGTGGAGAAAGAACAGTTCTGACACCAGAATTCTACCAGCTTTTTGATCAGCTGAAACAAAAGCTTCCTTACTTATAAAACCTGAGGGTAACCAATTAAAAGGTGCTATTCAATATAGGGCAGTTTTCCCAACCACAGATAATTACATTTAGTGGTCAGTTATATTTAGTCTAATAACTCCAAGGACTTGACTATAAAAAAGGCAAAAATAGTCTTTCAGTATTTATTTGTCACCAGCAGTTAAAAGACAAATTTCCATTAAAAAATTGCAAAGACATTCTTATTGTTGCTATACTAAAGAATCATTTGGTACATCAAAATAAGATTACAGGTAATTCCACAAGGTGAACAACAGTATAGGCAAGTGTCTTGCTCAGTTTTATTTTGGATCAAAAATAATAAAATCATTGTAAAGCAGTTAAAATTACAAAAAGAATTCATAAAGCTACAAAACACCATTAAATTTAAAATCACTGCAGTGCTGACCCAGACAAAGCTGAAAAACTGATAATGGGGAAATATAAAATCTGTAAAGCAGTTTGCTAAATGCTATAAACACCAGACAGGTGAAGTGGGGTAGTATTTGAAACCACAGTGAAATTTCAAAAACACCCATGTAGAGAAACCATTGTTATTTTTGGTGATTATTATAGAACTTTTATCTACTTTTCATTCATGCTATTCTTTTGTGATTAAAATTAAATAACAATGAAATAGGAAATGACCAGAGAATTTCAGACATATGAAAATGACATAAGACAAGTGATGATTAATTGGAAGAACCCTCCTGATTACTATTCTCACTAGCAGCACTTAAAATCACCAATTTTTAGGAGTGAAAGAAATGCAAGATAAATTTTTTCTAACACATTTAATACTTTAATCCTCATTTTTACTCGGGTAACACTAAGGTTGGAGAGATAAATGACATTTGTAAGGAAATATACTGGGGAGCCCAATATAAGGCACACATCTCCTAGTTCTCACAATCTGCGTTCTTCTACCATGCTTGGGTAATGTATTTTCTCCTCTACTTTAAAAAAAAAAAAAAAAAAGGCTGTGTTTTTTCACGCACGAGAAATTGTCTGTCTGGCTCTGTCATGGTTAGCTCAAGGCCTGACACATAGCAAGCACTAAACTATGTTAGTTCAAGTCCACATCAAAACTTCCTTTAAAGCCAATCTGATAACTTCGTGAAATCTTCCATCTTTATAGTATAACATGCAAATGACTTCTGAATGATTGTAACTGGGAGTTACTTGACCGAAGGTTACTCTGAACTCTTGATTTACTCTGGAACTATCATGGTACAATCCCAAACGCTGATAAAATCCTTCACCCCATCCCAGTATTAATTCAGCCTGGCACAGTACTCCCCACAGCTGTTAAATACCAAAAGGATCAACAAAACCATACAAAGAGCAGTTCCCCAGATACTCCGATGCTTGGCCTAACATTAGAGAATCTGTATCACGCATGTCAGGCTTAGTCACGTAAATTTCCAGGTAAAATTTAAAATGCTTCTACCCCAAAAGTTTATGTACTCCTAAGGACGAAAAAACCGAGGCCACTGTACACCATTTTACGCTTAATCAACCAACAGTCACAGCATTTACCTATCCCCACCCTAAAAAAACTCTTCGGAAAAGGGGAGTGACTCACTATTAAACGGTTATTACCGGTTAAATTCTAGACCTGAGAAATCACCAAAACAATGCATATCACATCGTACCGACCAATCGTTAATGGATTTAGCTTCCTTCACGAGGACCATATTTGCAAATGTCCCCAATATCCACAACGCGAGATAAATGCTGTGTCACTAAGAATTTCATATTTTTCTCAAACCAAAAGGAAGCTGTCAAAAGAATGTCTCTAACCTGCGACCTCGGGCTACTCCGTTCCCTATCAAGGGAGCCAGAAATGAGTTTCCCTCAAGCCCACGTGCTGCCGCCTGCCAGCTTCCGTCTGATGGGAAGCCCCTTGACCGACTCAGCCCGTCAAGGAAAGACTGCACCCGCCAGGTTCCGCCTCCCAGGCGAGGGGCAGCTTCTCACCATTTCCAGGTGAGCACCGGGGCCTTCGGGGTGTCCGCTGCCCGGTGCCGGACTGGCCCTGCCCTCCGGCGTCTTCCGTTCACTGTTGCGCTTCAGGCCACCGGCGTCGCCCCGACCCCCGGCCTCCCGGCGCCGCCGCTGCCGACTCCATAGGTACATGGCACCCGCACCCAGCAGCAGGGGCGCGCCGACCGCCAGCGCCAGCTGCCATCGCGGCAGGCCCCCAGTGCCGGCGCCCGCCGGCGCGCCGCCGCCGCCCACCCCACTCCCCGAGCCGGGCGCAGCCGCTGCGACCACCGCCGCCTCCATGGGCTTAGAGGCGGCCATGACGAGTGTCCTCCGCCACCGCCTCTCTGCCGGTCGCGGGCGCCACAGCCCCCAGCGAGCGAGCGAAGGAAGACAGGAGGGAGGGAAGCAGGGAGGGAGGGAGGGCGGCGCGCGAGCGAGCACGCTAAGCAGCCAGAGCGGACGACTGGAAAGGGCCAGAGGTCACCGGAAGCCCAGGGCATGCCGGGCCAGACCCGCCATCCGACTCAGCCTCCTCAGCCGCAGGGGGAACAGGAGCGAAGATTCACTTCCGGGTCAAGGGAAACTGGGCGGGTGGTGGCCGTCCGGGCAGCCCCTGCTCTTTCGTCCCGCTGGTTTGTAAGACTGACTCCTGGGGTCTCGGGCCGCTAGTGGTAGCCGCAGTCTTGTTTCCCCCCTTCAGGAAGAAGGGGCTGAGGGCTGCGTTGTCTAGCGAAATGGAAGAACAGACCGTCCAGAGCGGATTTATGTCACGCCGATCGTCACGCACGGGAGCTCGGCGGGCCCCGGAGCGGGAGGGCGGGGCGCAGGCGTCGTGAAGATGATTGGCTGGCAGGGGTGGGCGGGGCGGCGGCCGGCGGCCCAGTTTATTGGTGGAGTTTGGACCCGCTGCCGGTTACCGCCACGTCGGTGCCCGCGGTTCCGCGGCGGTTGCCCTGGTCCGCTCGCGCGTCCTGGACGCCCACGGGCTGGAAGGGCTTTTAAAGAGGTGTGAGGAAAAGCTCAGGGCTAAAGACAGCCTCCAGCATCACCGATCTTCTCTCTGCCAGGGCTGGGTTTTGTTGGGGCGGATCTGAGGCTACCGGGGGCGGCGGCCGACGGCAGGAGCCGGCCTGAGGGAAGCTGGGCGGGCGGCGTCGCCGCGGCTCGCGGTCTGGGCCGGTCACAGGAGCCGTGAACTTTGTGTTACGAGGTTCTCGAGCTGAGGCAGTAGAAATGCCAAACCTCAGAGTTCCAAATTGTTTACAGCCGTTTTGCAGGTATTTGTGACTCACTGGGTTCCACCTGACACCCCAACACTCAGCAGCCTCGCCGGAGCCCCCCCACCCGGCGCAGCGCGCCCACAGCAGCCGCCGCCACGCTGTTCGGTCCAGTTTTCGCCCCCCCTCGCCTCCTGCCCAAATCGGAATTGCAAGTCGTAGCTTTCATACAGCTAATAACATCATCAAGTCTTTTCCCCTTGCTCTACACCAGAGCTCATAAAATAAAGTTTTTCTTCCCAGGCACTGTGTGGAATTCACGATGGCACGAAGAAGAAAAGACAAGTATTAACAGTTAGAGAATCAGAAGCCAGAACTCTACTCTCGCATCCCCATTTTAGGTACACTAGTCTGCACACCCTGTATTAAACATTTACAGATGGTCATTTTGTTTTGGGGTACACCCGGATTTTCAACATCTTTAGGTCTACGTGGAGATTGAAAGGAGATGGCTCATTAAGTGATACCAAAATAGACTAAATTAGAGTGGCCTACTTTGAAATTTTCAGGATCATTGCTTTTCTATTGCTTCATGTAGGTTTCCATTAATAAATTGCTTTGGGGTAATAGGTTCCCTTAGCAACAGACTAAAAAGATAAGCTAAAAATAATAGCATTGGAATTGAGTTGATCAAATAGTGATTGTTGCAGGCTGTTGGAGTTTCTGAACTCCAGCCTCGAAAAGCAAGTCTTTTGCCCTTTCACATAATTTTCCCCTTGCCTTTTCAGAACAGAGTTAGAATTTTTCTTTCCTAAAATACTAATTTTTCTACATTCCCATAGAGGATTGTAAAGTGCTAGTAATTAGGCAGTTGGTAGGAACTAAAACATTTAATATTAGAAAAAAGTTTTTTATTGGTAATAGATTGTTATGGTTACAACCTGAAAGTTACAAAGAGTTACTGTGAAAAGTCTCCCTCCAACCTTTGTTCCCAGCCATCCAGTTTCCCTCTTCAAAGGCAATCAATGCTGGAGTTTTTGAAACATTTTATTCAATATTCACCTGGAGAGTTGGTTTTGTTTGATTTTATTTTTAAGGTTGACGTCAGTAAATGAATTTGTTCTTGTTCTTTTATACTTTGTTACACATTTCATTTCCATTCTTAAGCTTATTCATCTCTTGCCCCCATTTTCTCCTCCATTTTCTGAGTATAGTTAGAGCTGAGTAAGAATGTCACTAGCTCTGCAACCTCACTGAGCTGATACATACATGCCTTTATTGCTACTCTGAAATTGCTTTAAATGTCACTAACTTCATTGTTTGTTTCTGGCCCTCATATGATTTACTGAAACACGTGAAACTATTGGTCATTCCCTTCTTCAATGACCTTGGATTTCAGGAGACTAAATTATCTGGTTCTTCTACTTTCTGACCACTTTCTAGATAAATGCTGTCCAAAAACTCTTTGTGATGTTGGAAATGAATTATATCTGTTATGTCCAGTATTCAACCAGTAGCCACATGTGACTATGAGCATTTGAAATACAGCCAGTGTGACTAAATTTTTTCATTTAAATTGGTTTCAGTACCTTTATGTGGCTAGTGGGTACCTTGTTGGACAACATAGCTCTAGAACTTATCTTTTTTTAAAAGATTTATTTATTTATGCATACAAAAGCTGGGGTTCAGGCTAGAGGTGCGAAGGGTGAGAGGATTTACCAGAGACAGAGTGGGGAACAGAACAGGCAGATTGACTGAATTACACTGCTGAGAAGGAGCAGCGGGTGAGGCAGGAGAGGTCTGCTGTGTCATGTGGGTAGCTCCCTGGCCTGCCGGGGATAGAACTGTGCTGCAGTAGCTTCGGATTGCTTAATAGTGCTGACGCTTAACCCATTGCGCCACCTTGGAGGCCCCTCTAGAACTTAAGTATAAGTGCAGAGTGATATATAGAAGAAAGGTATACGAGACTGAAGCTAGTGAATAATCTAGCACTCAGGAAAGATGAAAGAAATGGAGAAAAGAGAGGAAAAAAGGATGAGAAGAAACTACTATTTAGTGAGTACCTGTTAATATTAGACGTAGTTGTGTTTTTACATATTTGAACTGGGAAGTGGCAGATGGCATGAAAGGAAGAAAAACATGGAAACAAAACTTTTTGTATACAAGCGTGTATATTGATACTTTTTTTTAGATTTTATTTTATTTATTTATACAAGCACTAGGTACAGTCAGAAGCACGGGAGGATGCGAGAATTCACCAGAGCTAGAGCGGAGAGCAGAGCAGGCAGACTGACGAAGTACACTGCTGAGGGGAGCAGCGGGCGGCAGGAGAGGTCTGCTGCACCATGTGGGACCCTTGCCGGTGGCTGGGGATCGAACCTGCGCTGCAGAGACTGCGGGCAGCTTTGCAACCCAGCGCTCAACCACTGCGCCATCGGGGAGGCCCTGATACATTCATTTAATCAAAATTCGAGCCCATTTGGTTTCTGATAAGATCTCTATTTCTGACATCATTGTAATCTCACACAAACTCTCTTTTTGTGCTCATATCGGGGAAAAGAGAACAAGTTCTCTTATGTCTCTTTTTATGAGGGCACTAGTTCCTGGACCAGGGCCACATCCTAATGACCTTATCTAATGCTAATTATCTCCCAAAGACATCATCTCCAGATACCATCACATTGGGAGCTAGAGCTTCAGCATATGAATTTGGGGGGGGGGATAAGAACATTCAGTGCATTCAATGAATATTGTTTAAAGTAAATGAACGCCTTACTAAAGGTATCAAAGGAAAAACTGGCATTCAAGATCATGTAAGTAAATTTCCATTTTCTGAAAACATTATTTGAAAACAATATGCAGGCCTGTCTCTAAACTGTCCAAATTCTTTTTTCTGTGACTTTCTTAAAACATATCACCTTTCTACCTTATTGTATAGAATTATTCTTGTCCTGCCTCTACTGATCTATAAGCATCCTGGATCAGAAGTTGTGTCTGATTTATCTTGTATCTTATACAGTGCCTATCACAATGTCTCCTTTAGTACGTCAAAGTATACTCTCATTTGCATTGGACCATACAGTAGTTTGTAGTTCTTTCCCACAGTTACCACATAATTATTTGTTCTCATTGTGCTACCCATACTCAATTCTGAGTCTCTGAAGAAGTGGGGACTAGGTTCTAGCCATATTTTTACCCCCACACCTATTTTAATGTATGCTTTTTATCTCATTTACTCACCCAATATGATGCCTGGTATCATCAGTGCTGAATAAAGAGTTGATGAAGTGTTTGTTGGACAAGTTCTTGACTGCTGCCTTTCTCCATTACTATTGCCTGCATTAATGATCTGGTGTCACCACTGCTGTCCAAAACGACTGGTAACAGCTGAGATAGCAACTCAGCTGCATTAATCCTGCCAACACCAGAAATACTCTGCTTCTATCACCAACACTATCATAGCTAGTCCCAGTCTACCATGGTTCCCAGTATAAGGCATCCTGTGGTCATTACTACCCCTTCCACTGCTACCCCTTCCACTACCCCTTCCTACTGTGGCTGCTTCCATTGGGACCTGTTTGGTTTGTCCTCTCTGTACCACTTATGAAACATCAAAGTCCCTGTTTCCTCAGAGCCCTCTTGCTGTTAATTTTTCTCCAGTCTTTCTCCTGATGGTTTCTGCCTTCTTCAACTTTCATCAAAGCATCAGTTGAGTGGGTGGAACTACTTTGTTTCTCAGGGGAAATGGCACTTTATGATTCAATCAAGTGACTGCTCTTTTTGCTGTCAGAAGGAGCCTCTGCATTTATCTTTGGGAACTACCCACAGTAACCCTAGTTCTTTCTCCTTAGCTGTGACTGATAGCTCATATGTATACTTAATGCACTCATTTCCCACCTTTCTGCCCACTTCTACAGATTTACAGGATCTTTCCACCTTCACTTAGTTCATTGCCACCCACAATGATTTGTGTCATTTGCAAATATAGAAATGTTACCTTGCATTTTAATTTATGAAAATCTTACGTGTAGGTTATACCAATTGTTCTCTGCATAAGAATTTCAGAGTAAGTGGGTCCAGCCTATACTTTGCTCACCAAGGTGTGGTGCCAGGCTGTGTCTGCCTAGAGAAAAGTGCTCCTTTTCGTGATTTGTATGAGATGCAGGTTCCATCACTACATGATGAGCCTGCAGTGGGTATCTGCCCATAAAGGGCACCATTTTCTAATTCACTCATGTTGGACTAGTAGCCCTGGCTCTGCAGACCTGATCTGAGGTCTTCAACACTGTACTTCCCTTATACTTACATTTCGTTGTTTTTTTTAACCAGTGTAAAAAATAGCCTAACTTCAACAATGAGGAGATTACTCAATTATAGCATATAAAACAAATAACAACAAGAAAAGCTCCTGTACCTAAGTTCTGGGTTATCACTGCTTAATAGATACCAAGGGGTTTAGGCTTAAAACAACTATTTATTCCATTTCAAAATTTTTGATCTACAGAAATTCGGCCAACAATATCTCTAATGGTGTCAAAAGAGTTGACTTCAGGCAGATGGGCTGGTCTGGATGTTACGATATGGCTTCACTCATTGGCACCTTGGGCAATATGACTTGACAACTGGACTCATTTGAAACTGCAAAGTGGAACACTTCTTGTAGCCTTTCTGCTTCACATTTAGGGTAGGTGGACTTTCTGCTTCACATATAGGGTAGCTGGACTTCTTATGTGGCAGCTCAGGGTTCCTAGAATGAATGTCCCAAGAGACCCAGGTAGCAGCTGCAGAGCTTTCCAAAACATAATTTCTCCTATATTCTATGGGTTAAGTATGTTACTAAGCCCAGCACAGATTCATAGGGAGGTGAACTAGACTCCAACTCTTCATGAGAGAAGTAGAAAAAAACTGCAGTTATTTTTTGCCTCCCACAATCTTCTGTCAAGTTTTAACGAATGTCAATATCTTGTTATATTTCTTTGTGACTCAATTAAGAAAATATTTTCATTATAGAACCTTGATAAAGGGTCATCTTAAAGTCTAAATAAACATCAGACCTAAAAGTAAAATGTTAGTAGTTTTCTCTTTGAAGTTAAGAACTAGTCAAGGACTCTGGATTTTATTACCTAATACTGAAAGCATTAGCCGAAATAGTATGATAAAAAAGAAAATGAAAAGCTATTGAAAAGGAAGAAGTAACTTTTCATTTTTTATGGACAACATGGTTATATCCATGGAAAATTCAAGAATATCTCAATCTAGAACTCCTAAAATAATTCAGCAATATTGCTTGATAAAAGATTAAATACAAAAATCAATAGTTTCTATACATCAGTGAACATTATTATAAATATGTAATAAGTTTTTGTTCACAGGTAATACTCTAAGTTATAAGAGATAAAGGCACAAGTTAAAGAGGTGAAGGTGGGGCCTCCCTCCTGGTACAAGGGGTAAAGACAGCGCTATCAAGCTACTGCCAGCCTCTGTAGCACGAGTTTGATTGGCAGGCCAGGGAGGTGACCCAAATGGCACAGGAGACCTCTCCTGTCTCACCCGCTGCTCCCCTCACAGTGTATTTCAGTCAGTCTGCCTGTTCTGTTCCCCACTCTGTCTCTGGTGAATCCTCTCATGGCCCCCACCCCAGCACCTCTGGCCTGCACCCCAGCTTTTGTGTTCATAAATAAATAAATAAATAAATAAATCTTTTTTTTTTAAAAAAAGGTAAAGGCACATTGAAAAAATTCTTAAGCTTTATTGAAGTGAATGAAAAAAGAGACCATCCCATTCCTCAATGGAAACAGTATTTTAAATATGTCAATTCTTTAAATTAACTCATAAATTCCAACATAGTTTTTCAAGAAATTTGACAAGATAATCCTAAAACTCACCCATAAAAGTAAAGAACTAAGAAAAGTCAAGAGACTTCTGAAGTAAAAAAATAAGAAAGATGTGATAGATGGTGTGACACACTACTCAGTCCTTCAGGAAATAAGGACTCCCACATTGCTAGGCATGCTGCTGGCAGATGGCCCTCAGCTGTCAACCTTAACATTTTTAATTAATTTTTCAGTAATTTATATATCTATATAACTTTGGGGGTACATTTGACACCTCCATATGTGCACGTGCTTCACTCACTCTCTACTATTACTCCTGTGCCAATGACCAATTCCCTTTCTCTCCTATCTCCTCTCCCCTCCCCCCATTCGTGTTGGTAACCAGTCTATTTTTGACAGAGTCTAAGAATTATTTTTGCTGTACTTTGCCAGTATGTGTTCCTTGGTTATTTATATTCTACAAATAAGTGAAACCATCTGGTATCTGTCTTTCACTTTCTGAAATACTTGGTAAAATCAATCAACTCATGATCCACCTATCTTGTCCTAAAAGACACCAGTTCATCTTTTTTAATAGCTGAGTAATATTCCATTGAGTATGTATTACACATATGTCAGTGGGCATTTAGGTTAGTTCCATGAATCCATTATTGTGAATAATGTCACTATGAACACAAGAGTGTGTGTGTCCTTTTGTATTAGCAATCTGTAGTGATGCTGGATCATATGGTATTTCCATTTCTACTTTTTCAAGGGCTCACCATAGCATTTCCATAGAGGGCAAATACCTTCTTCTAATTTGTACAATGCCTTTTTAATTTTGCAATGATTTCTTTTGAGGTTCAAAAGCTTTTTAGTTTGATATAGTCCCACCTGTTTTACTTTTGCTTTTGTTTCTCTTACCATTAGGGATGCATCCCCCAAAACATCTCTGCAGTTGATGTCCAGAAATGTATCACCTATGCTTTCTTTTAAGTATTTTATGGTTTCAGGTCTTCTATCCAAGTCTTTAGTCCTTTTTGAATTAAGTTTTGTGTGTGAGTTAAGTAAGGACCTAGTTTCATTTTTATTGTGGGTGGAATTCTTTCAGGATGTCAACCTCCTTTAGGAATTACTTTTTTTTCCCTTTGTCAATAAATTTATTATTATATTGTCTTTACTGAAAAATCTCCATAAAATATCATGGTTTGGTTTATTGGTTCTCAGGAGCCTGCTCCTGAGCTCGGAGGAGGCTTGTCTTCTTCTGAGCTACCTGATCTTTCTTCTGGGCAAGAGACATTTTGGGATGGTTCCACATCCTCTTTTTAACTCCTTCCTTGGACTTCTCATAGGTTGGATTCTCTTTGAGTGCAGATGAGTTTTCTTAGACATCTCCTCCATCGTTCCCAGAGTTGTGTTATTCTTTATGTATTAAGACAATTACTTCTTATAAGTAACTCATGTAATTTGTAACAATCTGACCCATGGTTTGCTTCTGATGTACTTCTGCATTGAATTCCTTGCTTCCTGAATCATAAGCAGGAATTGTTTGGTACTGTGAGGAATAGACAAGCCTCCACCCACAGCTCGTGCAGAACCCTCGGAGCTTTATTTCTAGTGGTAGCCCTGGAGAGTCCTGCATCCAAGCAGCAAGTGAAGGCACCAGTTCAACCATCAATGCTTTCCGCATTGTACTCATCTCCACTCATCTCCACTTGGCCTTCATAGATTTTTTTTTTTTTAATATAGATCTTAGCTATGCCAGACCTACTGAGAAGCCTGCAGGCCAGGAGCAGACCAGTACAACACACTGTAGCATGATTTGTCACGCCAACCTCTGCACCTTACTTTGGGAGTTCATGAGCATAAGCTGCACAAACTATACTGTCATCAGCAATCTAAGGAATGATATCTCCATTGCCTACATGAACTACCATCCTGTGTTTGTGTGTGTTTCAATTATTTTTATCTGAACTACCAAGTGTTTCCAAGCACAATAATCAGTTTTGCCCTCTTGCCTTCTAAACTTCTCCTGGTATCTCTTGAGGTAGGCATTATTCTTGACCACTTTAACAAACCCCATCCTGTAGGGGCAACACCAGAGCCCACAGCTTGCCACAGACCTCAGTCATAGAAGATTCCGCTCCCTTCCAGGGGCAGGCCACATACAATGACTGATCTATCAGAGTAGAAAAGTTTGGGGTCCTTTACCCCAGCTCAGGACAACTCAAAGGGCTAGCTCTGTTGTAGAGCTTCCCAAGGAGCTGCCTGAGACCTTCTTGGGACTGCATCACAATTCAGCACCTCTATTTACCTCTTTTATTTTCCCTTGCTTCATCCTTACTTCTTGCCCCTTCTAAAATTTTTGATTCTAAGAGCACTCCCTAAAAATCCTATATTCCAATCTCTATCACTACATTCTGGGATACCCTTCTTGTGACAAAAGGATCATTTTCCTTCAGAAATCAAACTTTTTTTTGGACAAAGTCACACAAGTTTGGAGAGAAATAGCTCCACTACAATGGATGCCACAAGTCCACACACTGTGTTGGTGTTCAACACAGAAAGAATTGGGGGTAGGATGACTCCAACCTCTGAAAAACTGTAATATTTATCATTTGATGTGTAACAGCAAATTACTCCAAAATGTAGTGACTAAAACCAACAAATATTAGCTCTGTTTCTGGGGGTCAAGAATCCAGGCACTGTTTTACTAGATCCCTCTACTTCAAGCTCTCTCAAGAGCTTACAGTCAAGCTAGCCAGGGCTATATAGTCCCATCTCAGTGCTCGTTCTGGAAGAAACTGCTTCTATGATCACTCAGAGGACTAGAACATCTGCTTCACATGTGCTGTCAGACTTCAGATCTTGCAGACTGCTGGACTGAAGATCTTAGCTCCTCATCACGCACATGAACTTCTCTATAGAACTGGTCACAACAGGGAAGTTCCCTTCCCCAGTAAGAGTGATCCAAGAGAGGAAAGTGAGGAAAAGTCCTCAAGACAAAAATATGACTCTTATAACCAAATCTTGAAAGTAACATCCCATCAGGAGATACTAGGTCAGTCAACATGCAGTGTCTGCCAACTAAGTTTCTATTGGAATGTAGTATATGGCATATGAGGTGCTGTGTGTTAGCGAGGAAAGGAAAGGTTTTCAATAAATTGTGTTGGAAGTATTATTTACTGTCGTTGGCAGAGGGCACCTAAAATTCCGGTCTCCTGAGTATACACCCTATATAATACTCCTCTCTTGACTTGTGAATATGTTGGAATATTACCCCATGGTTATGTTACTGTTTACATAGGAGAGATTTTGCAGATTACTTATGTTTCTTTTTTTTAAAACTTTATTTATTTTATGCATACAAGAACTGGGGTACAGGCCAGATATATGGGGGGTGAGAGGATTCACCAGAGACAGATGCGGGAACCGAACTGGGAGACTGACTGAAATACACTGCTCAGGGGAGCAGTGGACACGACAGGAGAGCCATGTGGGTCACCTCCCTGGCTGGGGATCAAACTCGTGCTGCAGTGGCTGCGGGTAGCTTCATAGTGCTGTCTTAACCCCCTGCGCCACCAGGGAGGTCCCTAGTTATATTTCTTAATCACTGGAATTAATCAAAAGGGAGACTATCTTAGATGGACATGATCCAATCAAGTGAGTTTTTTTTTTTTAAGATTTATTTATTTATACATACAAGCACTGGGGTGTTAGCCAGAGATGTAAGGGGTGAGAGGATTCACAGAGACAGAGTGGGGTGCAGAACAGGTGGACTGAATGAAATACACTGCTGAGGGGAGCAGCAGGTGAGACAGGAGAGCTCTGCTGTGCCGTGTGGGTCAGCTCCCTGCCTGGGGATTGAACTCAAGCTGCAATGGCTTGTGATAGCCTGATAGTGCTGAGACTTCCCCTGCTCCACCAGGGAGGTCCTCCCAGTCAAGTGAGTTCCCAAAAGAGATCAGAGATTGGAAATAAGAGATTTTTTTCCCTGCTGGTTGTAAACTGCCTATGGACATGGTCATATGACAAAGAACTCTAGGAGCTGAGAATATTCACTGACCAAAAGCCAGCAAGAAGATGCCCTGTAACTGGCAGGAGCTCAAGTCTTCCAATAAGCAGTGAACATGGGAAGAGGACCTTGAACCTCAAACACCTTGATTTCAGCTTAATGAAACCGTTGGTTGAGGACCCAGCTAACCTATTTTCAGACCTATGACTCATGAAAAACTATGACAAATTTGTGTTGTGTAAGCTGCTAGCTTTGTGATAGTTTGAAACACAGCAGTATAAAACTAGTGCAGTTAAATAACAAAATTAAAGGAGAATCCTAAATCATCCATACACAAAATGGCAATTAGATGAAAACCTAAGTATAAAAGAACAAAAACTGTAAGCTTTTAGAAGAAAATGTAAGAGAACATAATGGTGACTTTTGGATAGAACAAAGCGCAAACTTATAAAGGGGAAAAGATACATTTGGCTACATTAAACAAGTTTAACTTATATAACAATGACACTGTAAACAACGTGGGAAAGCAAGGTATACTGAGATTTGTGATCATAAACTGACACAAAAGTTTAATGTGCAGGATATATGAAGAACTCCCCACAAATCAATAAGAAAAGACAGCTCTTGAGAAAAAAGTATTTGTAAAAGAAATTCAAATGATCAATAAATGTATGAAAATAACCTCCACCTCACCAATAAGCAGGGAAATGCAAATTAAAGCAACAATGAAGCTTTACGTTGCATCTGTAATTTTTGCAACAGTTTTAAAATCTAGCAATACCAATGAAGCAAGTATATAAAAATAATTGCAAACTGGTTGAGTTACTTAAGAGAGCAACTAGTATGTGCATATTTTTTGTTTCTGAGCACTTACTCTTCTGTAAATGTTTAATAAAATGGAAAATTCAGATACCTACACTCCAGAAATCCTACTTCTAGATATATACCTTAGAAAAACATTTTTTTTGTACAATGATGTTTAGGGCACCATTGCTTAAAGTAGCAAAATTTGGAAACTACAGAAAAGTCTGCCATTTAGGAAAATGGATGAATTTTTATTAAGATAATATCCTTGTAACCACCATTCAACCTCCCACCCCAGAAAAGTCTCCCATGTGCCCTATTCAAATCACAACCCCACTTCTATACCTCAAAATAACTATTATCCCGGGTTTTACAGTAGTCATTTTCTTCCATGAAAAATATATCACCCAAATGCACAATCCATGAAGACTTGGCATCTGGTGCCATTACTCAGTCACTGATGCAGTTTCTTGTAAGAATCTTAGGTTAGCCTAAGTGGGAAGACATCTTCATATTTTTAAAGAAAGGGGTTTAACTAGGACAAAATGGAAATGGACTAATTTTATATAATATAGACCAAATTCTTTTGCTTTCAGGGATAAGTTTATATCTTGTTTGGGGAGAATTTTTGCCTTAAGATTTTCTGTATTGATGATCTTGAAGACCACTCCTAGGTTTGGTGACTCCCTATAAGGACTCACAGGATTTAGTACATAGCGGTACTCACAGCTAATATCTATTGCAGAGAAAGGATACATAGTAAAATCAACAGAGTGAAAAGGCTCATGGGTAAAGCCTGGAGGAAAACAGGAGCAAGTTACCCTGTGGAATGACACAGGACAAATTCTTCCAGCAATGAGTTGTGACATGTATAAAGGGCTGTTTATCAGGGAAGCTCATCGGAGACTCAGTGCTCAAGGCTTTTTTATGGAATGTTTGTCATGTAAGCATGCTCAAAAGCCTTGGCACTATCAAAATTCCAAACTTCTAGAAAAAAAGCAATTGTTCAGCGTAAACCACATTAGTTGTACAAGCAGTTTAAGCCACTCTTATCAGTTAGGGAAAGCTTTATATCACTTCAGGGAACTGTTTATCAACCAAGTTCTCAGATACCATCCAGGGGCCAACCTTTCAAGGAGAACTTTCTAAGGGTAGGCAGTGTTAGGCTGTTACATTAACTCTTTTCTACAAAGTCCACCCTCTTTACAAGGTATTTTCTTTTTTTTTTTTTTTAAAGATTTATTTATCTATACAAGAACTAGGGCACGGGCCAGAGGTGCAGGAGGGTGAAAGAATTCACCAGAGACAGAGCCGGGAGCAGAACAGTCACACTGAGGAAAACACTGCTGAGGGGAGCAGCGGGCGAGACGGATCTCTTCTGTGGGTTTCTCCCTGTGGGTTTCTCCCTGTCCAGCCGGTGGATTGAACCGGTGCTGCTGAGGCTGCCGACAGCTTCACAGCGCTGTGCTCAACCCGCTGCGCCACCGGGGGGGCTCTAAAAGGTATTTTCAAAGGAAATTATTATTAGTAGGAACCCAAGCAGCAGGGTAAAAAGCAACTAACACTGACTTCCCTTATGCCCTCTAAGGGTTCTGGATTTATGTAGTACAGGTCAATCTTAAAAAGTCAGGTGATTTTTTTCCTTATATTTTAAAAGTATAATTGACATAAACACTATTTTAGTTTCAGATGCAACATAATGATTTGACATTTGTATATATTGCAAAATAAATAAAAAATCTATTTACCAAATTTTCTTAGCAACTCTCATTTGCAATACCATACTATTTGTTATATATAACCACAGGGGTTACAGTCTCCACGAGATACACTATACTTCTTTGACTTACTTATTTTGTAACTGGAAAGTGCAACGCTCCTCCTTTTGGTAACATCAAACTGTCTTCTGTCTCTGTGATTCTGGTTTAGTTTAGTTCACTTGCTTGCTTGCTTAGAGTTCCCATATAAGTAAATCACACGGAACTTGACTTTCTTCATCTGACTTATTAAATTTAACACAATATCCTCAAGGTCCAGATTCAAGGTCTCTTTAAGTTTTTGTATAAGGCTTTTTGCCCAATCAGAACTATTAATTCAAGCATGGTGCAACTCTGACTAGTAAGTTGAAGCTGACCTGCATGCCTTCCAGGACTGAGGCTGACCATGATGGTGAAGGCATACACACAGGAAGTATAATCTCAGAGAGTGTCCTTGGAAACAAAAAATTTGCAATTTTTAAGTCATCCCACTAAGGACATATTTTTAGTCAGGCAATAAAAGGCCCTTTGTGTGGCTTCCCACTATGGCTGCTTCTGCCCCATGGTTCTTTGTCCAATAATTCAGTTGAGTTTTGGTTTTATTTTTATTTTATTTTATTTTTAAAGATTTATTTATTTATTTATTTATACAAGCACTGGGTACAGTCAGAAGCGCGGGAGAGTGAGAGAATTCACCAGAGCCAGAGCGGGGAACAGAACAGGCAAACCGACGAAATACACTGCTGAGGGGAGCAGCGAGTGGCAGGAGAGGTCTGCGCGCCATGTGGGACCCTCCTCTGGTGGCTGGGGATCGAACGGCGCTGCAGAGGCTGTGGGCAGCTTCACAACCCAGAGCTCAACCGCTGCGCCACCGGGGAGGCTCTGATTTTTGGTTTTAGAAGGATTATCTAGGGCCTCCCTGGTGGCGCAGCGGTTGAGCGCTGGGTTGCGAAGCTACCCCTGCAGCGCCGGTTCGATCTCCGGCCGCCAGGTGAGGGTCCCACATGGCGCGCAGACCTCTCCTGCCGCCCGCTGCTCCCCTCAGCAGTGTACTTTGGTCCTTCTGCTTGCTCTGCTCCCTGCTCTGGCTCTGGTGAATTCGCTCACCCTCCCGCAGTGCATGTATAAACAAAAAAACAAACAAGCAAATAAATAAATAAAAACATGCCTCTATAAAAAAAAAAAGAAGTATTATCTAAAGGCAAGTCAGTTTCAATCAATTTTGCTTGCCTGTGACATCAGTTCATTTGCCTCACCAATGTGGGCAACACCTAGAGGTGTTCATGGAAGAGGTAGGAGTCCTGCTCCGCCTGCTCGCAGTCTGTGCTGGGAGGTATTATCATAAGCTCAGCAGTCAGATTGAATTCAAGAGCTCACAACATCTTAGCAGCACTGACATTCATGGAAAATTCTGAATGACAAAGGTCATTAATGTTCCTTTTTACCTGCATCTCTCAGCTACCAGATTTCGTTTTCTCTCTGTTATTACAAAATTGATATGTCTTCTTTGCTAATAAAAACTTTACAACTTTTCCCCTATCATTTTTTATTCTATCTAGACCTTTCAACAGGAAGAATTGGTTGGAAACAGGAAGTTGAGAGTTTAGCTAAGCTACTCTGTAGTCTTGCTCCTTTGACATCCATCTTGTTTGGCCAAGCAGCTGGCGGTGACCTCAAAATGACCCTAGTTCCCGTATGCAAGCACATGCCCTAGATAGCAGCCAGAGCCACAGGCAAATGTAAATTCCTGATATGCTTCTCCAATAGCTGCATGTAGTTTGTCAGAAGTCCACTATTAGATTTGAACTGCCCAATCTGGCCTTAACCTAGGAACCCCAAAACATTTCACTCACAAATTCTAATAACATGTGTCCCAGACCCTCCCTTTCTCTGACTGTACTCCCTGTGTGGCCCCTCAGGGTACCCCAGGTGTTCCTCTAGGACCTAAACTTCTGTATTTTAATTTCTCTGTGATTTGTTGTTGAACTACAACTTACCACTCACACCCTGTGCTCCACTTAATGTGTTAATTTAAGAAATTCATAACAGAGTGACAGAAGAATTTATCTAGGAAAACATTCTGGAAAGACACATTATGTTTAGGAATTTAGGTAGCCCTGTGGTTAGCACAAGTTCCTGAATTTTGAAACATCTTCAGAATGTGTTTATAGTCTACTCCCTTCATCCTGGTCATTTATTCAGTGAACAGTCTAGAAAAAAATCAGTCTCTGGGGACAATTATATTTAATAATCAAACAGGCTATCAGTACATTGTTGTAAATTTCAAATAATCTCGAAAGTCAAATAAGAGTCAGCAGAGTGAGGCAGTCCTGAGAAGGGTGGAGGATCCCAGCTGTTAATGTGGGTAGAGGCCCCATTCCCCATCCTGGGCTCTCTCCTAACTCGCAGCTTTTGACAGGACTCACAAGTTAGGTTTCCTGTGATCTGTCATCTCAGATGCAATTAGTCTTTGCATGACAAATATTGAGAGACTGGCAGCTTGGTTTTAGATGGTTCCATCAGTAAGTCCTATCCCATGGGCATCTGCAAGTGACCCACATGGTCCAGCCAACTTCACTGATAGTTTTATAGGTTTCAAGAGGGGTGTGCTCAGTCTGCAGTAGCCCCTGTCTGAGTTCTGCTCCTTGAGCCCTGTCTACTTCCGGAATTTGGAACTCTCCTTCACAGACGTTATTAGGTTTTGGTCTATTGTCAGGTCCAGGCATAGGATATTTGAATTTAGTATTCAAAAAAAAAAAGCCCTCCGATTTTTCTTCAGCAGCAGCAAAGCTGAGAGACCCCAGGGCCAGACAGCAAGGCTTCAAGTCCTTTTATTTTGCCAGTCTTAGAGTTGCAAGGGTATGCATATTAGAATGAAATATTATCAGCATGTATCTTATTTTTCAAGAAGTTATAGCAAACTAAAATCTTTTTAAGACTGAAAAAAGTATATTTTTCCATGGAAATGATCTCTCTTTTTATGTTGTCTTTTTTCCCCAAAGGCTTCAGCAGGGGAAAAATCATTACAAGAAAAATGTTATAAAATAAACAATTATGTATATTTCAATTCTCAAATATTCAAAGAATTTAAATTTTAACCCATCCACCAGCAACAAATGGCAAGGGAATCATGATATACTAGTACTTTTTTGGTGGCAGCTTTCCCTGGTTGGAATAATCTCTGTAGCATTTATGAAATTATAAGCATATAATATTTTATATAAATTGTTATCATGCATCTAGAAGTGATAAATACAAAATGAAAAAAGCCATTTAATAAAGTCTCTCTTTTTTAATTTCAAGTTAACTCAATTCTCTAGCAGTAAACTTCATTTTGAGGGTTAAAATTGATCCTGGTGTTCAAGGGCCCATTAAAACAGAGGGTAGAGTATTATTTCATCCCCTCTCCTGTTTTCCTGACATGTCTAAAATTTGCTCCAGCATTAGAATTGACTGTTTTTTTGTTTTTTTTTTTTTTTTACCATTTAAAGGAGTGAGCAATACAAACATTTAACATTTTGACTCACCCCAAATGGCTTTTTTGGGGGCTTTTTTTTTACTTTTTAAAAATTTTTTGTAAAATTTTTTAATTTTTATATTCCCCATACAATTGCAACTCCCTGATTTTGTCGCCAATCCCTCCTTTTCCTGCCCCCCCAAAGTGTGTCTCTGGTTCATAGTTGTTTGTTGATTCTAATTTTTTTCTTTCTTATAGTTATTCCTTTTCCTGGTCCCTTATTTAGGTTTTCTAGATTCCTGTTATGAGTGAGACCATCCGGTATTTTTCTTTTTCTTTCTGGCTTATTTTGCTGAGCATGATCCCTTCCAGCTCCATCCATGTTGCTGCAAATTGCATGTGTTTATCTTTTTGAATTCTGAGTAATATTCCATGGTGTATATGTACCACATCTTCTTGATCCAGTCATCTATTTTTGGGCATTTGGGTTGTTTCCAAAGCTTAGCTATTGCTGCTATAAACATAGGGGTGCAGGTGATCTTTGGGATTAATGTTTTTGTGTCCTTTGGGTAAATACCTAGGAGTGGAATTGCTGGATCATATGGAAGCTCTATGTTTAGTAGGTTGAGGAATCTCCATACAGCTTTCCATAGTGGTTGGACCAGTTTGCACTCCCACCAGCAGTGCAGGAGAGTTCCTTTCTCTCTACATCCTCACCAACATTTGTTGTTGCTAGTTTTTTTAATTTGTGCCATTCTCACTGGTGTGAGATGGTATCTCATGGTAGTTTTGATTTGTGTTTCCCTGATAGCAAGTGACGTTGAACATTTTTTCATATGCCTGTTGGACATTTGTATTTCCTCTTTGGAGAAGTTTCTTTTTAGCTCTTCTGCCCATTTTTTGACTGGATTGTTTTCTTTGTTTTTGTTGAGTCTCATCAGCTCTTTGTAGATTTTTGTGATCAGTCCTTTATCATTAGTGTTGTGTGCAAAAATGTTCTCCCAGTTGGTGGGGTTTCTCTTTGTTTTGGTTATTGTCTCTTTTGCTGTGCAGAAGCTCTTTAATTTGATGTAGTCCCAGCTTTATCTTTGCCTTCACTATAACTGCTTTGGGTGATGCATCTGTAAAGATGTCTTTGAGGTGCATGTCATGTAGTGTTTCGCCTATATTTCCTTCTATATATTTTATGGTTTTAGGTCTTATGTCTAATTCTTTAATTCATTTTGAGTTGGTTTTTGTGCATGGTGTGAGGTAGTAGTCAAGCTTCATTCTTTTGCATGTAGCAACCCAGTTTTCCCAACACCATTTATTGAACAAACTTTGTTTGCTCCAGTGCATATTCTTTGCTCCTTTGTCAAAGATAAGTTGACCATAGATCTGTGGGTTTATTTCTGGGTTTTCTATTTGGTTCCATTGGTCCATGTGTCTGTTCTGATTCCAATACCATGCAGTTTTGATTATTATGGCTTTGTAGTATAGTTTGAAATCTGGACGAGTGATGTCTCCATTCCCTTCTTTTTTTTTTAGGAGGGTTTTGGCTATTCGGGGTTTTTGGTGGCTCCATATGAATTTCATCAATTTTTTGGGGGGGGGTTTGGTGGCTCCATATGAATTTCATCAATTTTTTTTCTATTTCTTTGAAGAATGACAGTGAAATTTTAATTGGAATAGCTTTGAATCTATAGATTGCTTTTGTAGGATGGCCATTTTGATAATGTTAATTCTTCAGATCCATGAGCAGGGGATGTCTTTTTCATTTCTTTGTGGCTACTTATATTTCTTTTAACAGTGTTTTATAGTTTTCTTTGTATAGGTCCTTTACTTCTTTTGTTAGGTTTATTCCCAGGTATTTGATTTTTTTTGTTTCAATAATAAAAGGAATGGTTTTCTTGATTTCTTCTTCAGATATATTGTTTGTGTATAGGAAGGCTACTGATTTTTGTGTGTTGATTTTGTATCTTGCCACTTAACTAAACTGATTGATTAGTTTAATTAGTTTTTCTGTGGAGTTTTGGGGTTCTCTATGTATATTATCATATCATCTGCAAATAGTGATAGTTTGACTTCTTCCTTGCCTATTTGGATTCCTTGCATGTCTTTTTCTTGTCTTATTGCTCTGGCTAGGACTTCCAGTATTATGTTGAAAAGCAGTGGTGAGAGTGGACATCCTTGTCTTGTTCCAGATCTTAATGGAAATGCTTTCAGCTTTTCACCATTGAGAATGATATTGGCAGTGGGCTTGTCATAGATGGCCTTTATGATGTTGAGGTATGTTCCTTGTATCCTGAGAATTTCAAGGACCTTTATCATAAATGGGTGTTGTACTTTGTCGAATGCTTTCTCAGCATCTATGGATATTATCATATGGTTTTTTATATTTCTTTTTGTTGATGCGTTGATTGATTTTTGGATGTTGAACCATCCTTGTGTCCCTGGAATATATCCTACTTGGTCGTGGTGAATTATCTCATGGATGCATTGTTGGATTCTGTTGGCAAGGATTTTGTTGAGGATTTTTGCATCAGTGTTCATTAGGGAGATTGGCCTGTAATTTTTTTTTTTTTTTTGTGCTGTCTTTGTTAGGTTTGGTATTAGTGTAATGTTGGCTTCATAGAATGTATTTGGTAGTATTCCTTCTTTTTCAATTTTTTGAAAGCGTTTATGTAAGATAGGCACTAATTCACTGCTGAACGTTTGGTAGAATTCATTTGTGAAGCTGTCTGGGCCTGGGCATTTGTTTTTGGGGAGTGCTTTGATTACTGCTTCAATTTTGCTGCTTGTAATTCGTCTGTTTAGTTGTTCTATTTCTTGTTTGTCCAGCTTTGGATGATTATATCATTCTAGGAATTTGTCTATCTCTTCTAGGTTGCTAAATTTGTTTGCGTATAAGCGTTCATAGTAATCTCTTATTATTCTTTTGATTTCTACTGAGTCTGTTGTGATCGCTCCTCTTTCATTTATAATCCTATTTATACGTGTTTTCTCCCATTTTTTCTTTGTGAGCCTTGCTAGAGGTTTGTCTATTTGTTTATTTTTTCAAAGAACCAACTTTTGCTAGAGGTTTGTCTATTTGTTTATTTTTTCAAAGAACCAACTTTTGGTTTCATTGATCTTTTGGATTGTTTTTTTAATTCTAATTCATTTATTTCTGCTTTGATTTTTATTATTTCCTTTCTTCTACTGGCTTTAGAGTTTTTTTGGAGTTCTTTTTCTAGTTCTTTGAGATGTGAGGTTAGGTTGTTTTTTGGAGTTCTTTCTTGTTTGTTGATGTGAGCCTGCATTGCTATATATTTTCCTGTTATTACTGCTTTTGCTGCATCCCATACATTCTGGAAAGTGGTGTCTTCCTTGTCATTCAACTCAAAGTATTTTTTAATTTCTTCTTTGATCTCCTCATTAGTCCAGTGGTCTTCCAGTAGTGTAGATTTCAATCTCCATGAAGTGGGAAGGTTCCTTGTTTTCTTTTCATGATTTATTTCTAGCTTGATGCCTTTATGATCAGAGAAGATAGTTGGAATGATTTTGATTTTCATGTATCTGTTGATGTTTGTCTTGTGGCCCGGTCTGTGATTGATTCTGGAGAATGATCCATGAGCACTTGAGAAAAAATTTTTGGGGTACAGTGTCCTATAGATGTCTGTTAAGTCCATAAGTTCTATGTCTTTATTTAGGGCTCTAGTGTCTTTGTTTATTTTTTGTCTGTTGATCTGTCCATTGGTGAGAGTGGGGTGTTGAAGTCTCCCACTATGTATGTATTTTCTTTAATATCTGTTTTTAGAGCTGATAATAATTGTCTAATATATTTTGGTGCCTTTTGGGGCATTTTTTGTAACCTTTCTTGTCCTATCCAAAGGAGAGTGCAAAACCCAAAGCATTAACTAGGCAATACTTTTAAATCCCTTCACTTTTGCTACCATGACCAAAAGCAATCACAGGATCCAATCAGCCAATTTTCCTGGGCATTAGAGCTATCATTTTCAAATATTCATGGATAACCTATACCTCACAAAAGATACCATTTCAGTGCTGTTTCATATTATAAATGACTAGATAGCCATTGGGCATTGAAGGTTCATCACTGTGTCCTCTTTTTTTTTTTTTTTAAAGATTTATTTTATTTATATAAGTGCTGGGGTACAGGCCAGATGTGCGGGAGGGTGAGAGGATTCACCAGAGACAGAGTGGGGAACAGAACAGAACAGGTAGACTGACAAAATACACTGCTGATGGGAGCAGCAGGCGAGACAGGAGAGGTCTGTCACACCATGTGGGATTCTCGCTGGCCAGCCGGCATCAAATCCGTGCTGCAGAGGCTGTGAACAGCTTCACAGTGTGGCACTCAACTGCCTGCTCCACCAGGGAGGCCCCATCACTCTGTCCTCTTCATCCTTTTTCCAAACACTGTTTTAGCCATATTTCAATGGGCTGGATTATTTTTAGCAAATCACATTTCTGACACCAACTATCAACCCTAGTTTGGGGATTTCCTGGAAGAAACCATAGGACTGAACCTATAGTTGTACTCATTGATAAGATTTACTGCATTTAAAGGATACAAATCAAATTAGAAAAAAGAAAAAACACTAAGTCTAGAGGAAGCAGGCAAAAGCTTCTTAAAGTCTTTTCCCAGTGAAGTCCCATAGGATGTGCTTAATTCTTCCAGCAGTGAGTTGAGGCAATGCATGTAAAATGTTTATATGCTCATTAGAGACTGAGTGCCCAGGGCTTTTACTGGGTGCTTGTCATGTAGACATGGACAGAATGTCTCTGATCATCTAAAATTCATGTGTGGTCATCTAATATAAAATATTTTGTTATTTGGAGGTAGGGTCTTCGAGAGTAAAATAGGTCATGAAGGTGGAGCCCTCATGAATGGAATTCTTGCTTGTGATGGTCAATTTTATGTCAACTTGACTGACTGTGGGGAGCTAGATTAAACATTGCTCCTGGGTGTGCTTGTAAGGGAGTTTCTAGATGAGATTAGCATTTGAATAGATGGATTCAGCAAAATGAACTGCCCTCCCAATGCAGGTAGGCAACATCCAATAAATTGAGGACTGAACAGAAAAAAAGGCAGAAGGGGAACATTGCCCCCTTTTTCTTGTTTACATTTGTGTCTCTGTGTGTGTGTGTGTGGGGGGTATATATGTATATATATATATATAATCATACATATACAATTGTATGTAATATGTCAATTAAACGAGACCCTTTTATCTTATGAGCAGGATTTTATATTGCTTTGTTGTTGCTTACTTTGTTGTTGCAATATTGCTTTGTTGTTGTTGTTTTTAATTAAGGAGTATATCTAACTCTAGATATGACATGCCAATAGCTGGCCACTTTGCAGGTTATGATCAATCTGTCCCTTGTAAGTGGCCTCATTGCAGGCTGCCTAGAGCTGACAAGCATGTTGTGAAGGTCATGCTCCATCATTATTGACAGCTTGAGATGCCTCTGACAGCAAAGCACAGGGAAAATCAGGGGTCAACTGTGATTCCCACCCTTAGGCTGTGAGAAACAAGCTTCAGCAATGGAAGGATTAAAGAGCCTCTCAATTTAAAAGGAAGGGGGAGCGAGGGGTATGTGGGCTGCACAATTTATAAATAGACATTACCCAAGGAGGCCTAATGGTCAAGTGGTTTTTAGTAAATCTCTCTCTTTTAAGGATCCCATTATCAAAGAGCACTTGAAAATACCACTTTCACTTTATCTTTTTGGGGAAGATACCGGGTTTCATCAAGTCAGCCTTCTTGCATGACATTCTCTCTGCCAGATTTAGGATTCAAGATTTTGAATCAATTTTGCATGGCGCACAAAGATGATGACAATGATGATGACGATGATGACAATGATGACAATGACAATAATGTGACTTTTTGCCAAATGGATGAGCAGTTGTGTTACAGGGCAGGGAGAGAGGCACCCCAGAACCCCCAAACCTGCCTGGACTAAATAGGTTCTCCCATCTGCCGCATCAAGACAAAACATATAAGACCTTTAATGGAAAGGAACTTTAATACAATTTATGTGCAATACAGAAAAGACAGAGAATATAGTTTCCAAATCAAGCACCCAAAGTTACCTGTCCCCTCATGGGTAAATGTCCCACTAAACAGGATTGGCCCAAAGCAAGGCCCGTAAGCCTGCCACAAGTCTAAAGCACCTTCCAGTGGGAAGCCATAAAAAAGGGTCAGAAACAGTCAGGCAAGTCTGGGAGGAAAAGAGTAAAATCAAAACCAAGATAAAAGCTGCTATTGTTAACCTCCCCATGGGTCTCTCACCTTCATTTGTTTTAACCAGACCAGGACCAAGAAGCAAGTGCATTTTCTTCATGTGTCTCTCTGTTCCATGTCCCTCCTCCAGGTCTCCTCCTTGTTCTCTATCCTGCTTCCTTCCTTCTTCAGTCTCCTCTCCAGCTTCTTCTCCTCCCTATTCAGTTCCACCCTCCTTGGGTGGGCCAGGGAACCTGGAACGTCCCCTTTTCCTAGGGACTGCTCTGTTAGAGTTTCTGGGGTCACAGCTGGGTAGAGGAGAATGAGAGAGGGCCCATCGTGGATTTCAGGATGCCAGTTACAGGAAAACCTCTCTAACCTGCTCAGTGGGTTATCACAGCCAGGGGAGAGCTGGGCTAGGGAAGTGGGTGTCTCTTAGACAATTTTTGAAGAGTGTCTTTGCATAAAGTTTTCGTTTGGTTGAAAGGCAGTGTTTCCAAACCGTTTTTTTGTATATCCACAAAAATCTCTGTTATCATTTTATATTCTCCTCTGAGACCTGATTTTCATCTATTAGGTAATGATTTCCTTTTTAGTAACCTAAGATATGCTTAACTGTTTAGAGCTCCTGCTAGGACTGAAATAATTCTACTACATGAAAATACAGTTTAAGTAAAAAAAAAAAAAAGAAACTTGATGTTATAGTTCATCCACATAGCATTGGTGTGGCTTAATGTATGATTTCCAATTGTCGTTTTGACATACTGAAAATGCTTTTATTTAGTAACCTCTAAGGAATTAGTGATTCCACATAGTAAGTCACTACCTTAGATAAATTTGATGTACATTTTCTTCTGGTTCCCAACTGATTTCTTGATGATAAATACAGAATTTTCTTTCCCTCAGCATTATTTTCCCCTGGGCTAGGGAGGGCATCTGGTGCCTTGGGAGCAAGACGTGAGCAGGCAAGATGTGAACAAGTTCCCAGGAGGGAAATGGGTGGGTCTGACCAGGTGTGGACTTAGCAGCAGGTACAGACACTGGTTCCCTCTATTTGATGCGGAGATAGAAGTAGACATAAGGGTCTCTGCTTCACAGTTACATGGGGGTATTACAGCTTTGCTTTTTCATGAGTCACTTAGAATTCCAGCCACCAGAGAATACTATCCTAATCCCCTGCTGTTTCCAACCTCAGAACCAAATAAATTTTGGGGTAATTTTTTATTTTGCTTTGCTTTTAGCTTCAGGGGTCTCAGATGCATAATGCTTATGAAGTATAGTAAAATGTATAAGGCACCCTCTTTTACTCTCAGTGGTCAGCAAGTTAGAGGAATGAGATCTGTTTGAGACATATTATTTGAAACTATATCTCTTAAGTTTTAACACTTCTTTGAACATCAGGTTCTTTAAGAGAAAAATAAAAAGGGTTGGATTGCATTATCTCCAAGAACCCTTCTAGTTCTAACTTGCCATGATTCTATTATAAAAGAAACACATGCTTATCACACTCTCTTTTTAATCTCTATGTTCCACAATGAGTGAGACATTAATTATGTGTGAGTATGATTAGTTTCCAGTTTCCAGATAGTGAGAACCAAGAAGAAACAAAGAAAAAATTATGATTTTCTATTTATCACAGCAGTCCTTTGGGGCCACAGAAAATATGAGAACAAAGGAAGAAACATAAGATATAGTTTCTTGAATACATTTTAGCTTCCATTAGACTTTAAAATCAGAAAATTCTAAAAATGGCTCCAATTTCAACTCATGAGGATGATTCATTGCAGTGCACACTAAATCTTGATGACTACTCACAAATATTATTTATGGAGCTTCTTTTTAACATGATACAGAATGCATTTTGAAATAGAATATTATACTTGATATAGACTTAAGTAGAATTGTTCTAATTAAAAACTTATGCAAGACAAAATGTCCCTAACACATTATGCCTTTTCTGGAGGGATTCTCAAGTGATATGTAGAAGAGGAAATGGTGTGGCATTTGTAACCCAGGAAACTATATTCCTCACTGAGCTGGTGTGCCTGTTGTTACCCCTGTCTGGAATATTCAGTGGAGTGAAACCTCAGAGCTGTTGGATATTAATGAAGTCGATGCATGCCTCATTGTGTTCAATAATAGCCTTTCAGTTTAAAAAAAAAAAAACAGCAAACAATTCACCCTATTTGAAGAATTCACTTTTAGGTTGTAATGTTTTTTGTCTTAAACTCCTGGGGAATAGCAAAATTTACTATGTATAACATTTTTAAACAGTATTTATATGACATTGATATCTTCTTCTGCTTGTATGGTTTTGGACATTTGTCTGAATTAACCTGTTCAGAGTCTGAGTCACTAATGAATTCCATAATTATCAGACAAACATGCAGAAAGCATGTGTTTATTTAGGGAGACAAAGCTTGGAATTAAAATGACAATTTGACTATATAAAGAGCACATAGATCAGGGGCCCCAGGAAAGATATGGACAGAGTCCAGGAAAAGATTCCTGAAACCTGGTTCTGTGTCCTCTAGTCACATAATGCTATTTATTACTAAGTGAATCTGTAGTTAGCTACATATTTTCTTATGTCTAAATGCACTAATTTCCCCCCTTACTTTAGAGATAGGGAAAATATTGGGTTTTCAATTCTTGCTCTTTGCTTTGAACTCAATGAAAACAATGTAAACATGAAAGTTTACTTCCTACATTATCTTTTTTTCCTACTCCCCCTACTGCTTCAGTTCAAGACCTTTCTCTCTTGCAACCTGTTAATAACCATATCCATCAACATCACGTGCATAGAAAGAGACGAGTTTCCCTTTCTTTCCTATTTGAATGTGGTTTCTTTTCTTTTTTTTTTTTTTTTAAAGATTTATTTATTTATTTATACAAGCACTGGGTACAGTCAGAAGCGCGGGAGGGTGAGGGGATTCACCAGAGCCAGAGCGGGGAGCAGAGCAGGCAGAAGGACCGAAGTACACTGCTGAGGGGAGCGGCGGGCGGCAGGAGAGGTCTGCGCGCCATGCGGGACCCTCGCCCGGTGGTCGGGGAGCAGCCGGGGATCGAACCGGCGCTCCAGAGGCTGCGGGCAGCTTTGCAACCCAGCGCTCAACCACTGCGCCACCGGGGAGGCCCTTGAATGTGGTTTCTAACATGGCTTTATAATCTCATGTTTCATACAAAACCAAGGTGATG
This sequence comes from Talpa europaea, assembly GCF_964194135.1. Taxonomy (NCBI): domain Eukaryota; kingdom Metazoa; phylum Chordata; class Mammalia; order Eulipotyphla; family Talpidae; genus Talpa; species Talpa europaea. Next base: position 86,635,514 of record NC_140070.1, read on the forward strand.
GAGCATTAATTCATTGAACGTATTTGTTGAATACCTATTACATGCTTAGCATTGCGGAAGGCACAATAGGATGACAGGGTAAAAGAAGACATGCATGATCTCTGTGCTTGTGGACCTTCTAGTCTAAGAGAAAGTGCAAATTTGGCAGAAAGAACAAGGTATATAAGTATATAAGGAATAAGCTTAGTCCTTCTCATTTTGTCTTAATGTCCTTGGTGGAAAAAAAGTGAATAGGAAGTCCCTCTGGTTAGCAAATCTATCTGCCTTCTCCCTCCATCATCACAGGAATACAAAACTGAAGTAGAAGTTTCCATATTACTTACTTAGTCTACTTGAATGTGAGTTTTTAACACTTCAATCTATCCAGCTTTCCAGTCATCTTCTCTTTCAATTTAACATGGTTCTCATAACCTTGCTCTATATAGTTCAGACACAGTCGTAGGGATGATTACGCTAAATGAAAGACCTCTTTGAGGCGCAACTGATTCATTGGTCTTAGACTTTGCTAATTCCAAATAGACTCTCTTACTTCTTCTGAGCTTTAACTTAGGCACAAGATGTGCTTCTCCACAGGATAGAATTACAAGGGATAAGGGATACAAAGTAATCCCAGTATTGAGCTTATTTTATCATTTCTTAAAATGCTACCATTTTACCAGTTGAACACTTGAATCTTTTTCCCACTGATGCTGTTCTCATATATAGCTGTTTAACTAATTTATATCTCTTTTGGCCCTGATGGTAGCATTAGATCATGTCATAAAATATATACAATTTTTTTAGACTAACCCCTAAAAACCTAAAATTATTACTTTTGCAATAGAATTCTATTAAAAATTAGAACATTGCTAAAAGTCACATGTATAGTCATTTTCACATAGAAATAGAATGAAGTTGTTGTTAAAAACTTTAGGATTATGAATTCAGGAAAGCGTTATCTCATACTTAAGCATGCCACCTTATCTCTCCAGCAAAGTCTCTTAGCCAAAATAAGACTCATTGTCCTCATCTGTGAAAGGGGAAGAATGACTCCCTTACAGGATTTCTTTTCTGAGATTGGAAATCAAGGTCATGGTCCCCAGAGTTCCTGGTATGTGCCCTGCACTGAGATTCAACAAGGATCTTATTATCATGAAGTTTCTGGATCTTTCTCCTCATGGTGTCTCATCTTGCAATTAATGTGTAAGTGAGGCTTTTGTTTATACTGTGAGTAGGAGGGGTAGAATTGATGCATGATTTGCAATGAAAGCCAAGGTAAAGAGCATCAAGCAGTTAAGTCCTTGAGGTGAAGCTATTACATCATTGATTTCTTCTTGAATGGGAACCTGTGACTTGGGGTTAGAATGAATAGGGCTTTCCCTTGACAGAAATGGTTTTCTGGGACCACAGTGTAAATAATTGTGTTTAGAGTACTTGTCTGCAGATCGAGTCAGTGGGCTGGGCATGTGCCTGCTGCATGTGTTGTGGCCAGGGAGCCCAGGAGCCCTGCTGGTGAATTTAGAGCGTGAGGGGAAACTGCTCTCAATGTCAAAGACTGCTGCTCAGTGTGGGAGGTAGACCCATAAGGCTAATCCATGACCGTGCAGCACAAGCACCTACTGTGGAAAAACAAGCTATATAGGGTGTTGATTCATGTCTCTGTGAGGGAAAATACTTTAGAAAGGTAGACAGAATTCCGAAGGAGAGTTTGCATAGTAATAACATTTTTTCAAGTGAGAGCTTCTTGCCATCAACATTTAGAATGTTCATTTAAGCTTGTTTCTCATAAAGGCATATCTCCAAACTGTAAATTCTGATATGAGATATGGAATATATGCTTCTTTTAGATTGTGACCAAAACCATTGCCATTACATCAGGCCTCTCAGTCAAAGAGGACATTTGCACAAACGTCTGCATTTCACTTCCAGTCTCAAAATATTTTACTTAAAATTTTTACTATACTAGGAGCACTTTACATGAGATCTATGGCCTAGCAGGTTTTAAAGTAAACAATACAGTATTATTAACTATAGGCATGCTGATGTAAGTAGACTATAGAATTTTTTTATCTTGCATAACTGTAACTATCGATGAGTGTCTCCATTTCTCCCACCTCCTAGACCCTGGCAACCACCATTCTCTTCCTCACTTCTATGAGTCTGACTGTTTTAGGTATGTCATATAAGTGGAATCATGTAGTTTTTGTCCTTCTGTGTCACAGTCTCAACTTTGTAAAATATTATTATTTTTTCCCTGATAATATACAATTACTCTAGAACACTTGGAAAATAATAAAAGGAGAAAGAAGAAAATAATCCCACATCCTAAAAAAAATATTAGATCACAATTGGGTATGTTTTAAGACTGCCCATCTATGTTATTACCCTAGTTCAAACCCTTTAACACCTTCCCATTGCAGCCCTCTCTCTCTCCATCAGTCTCTCTCCCTCTCCAGCCCTACGAGGCAGCTCTTCCTTCCACACCTTCAGAAGCAGGCACCTTCCATGGCAGGGCCGCTGTGCCTGTGGTGCTCATCCATAGGCAGAAAAATATTTTGTCCCCCAGTTGGCCCTTCTTGTCCTTCATATTGTAGCTTAATCATTTCTTCATGGAAGTCTCCCCTGATCCTCCCAAACACCCCAATAACCACCAAACAAAAAATACAATTTTACCCAGTTATACTCTTTAATTGCACCACGAATTTTCCCTTTTTAGCATTTCTTCAAGGATGTAGACTTACATATGCCCTATTGATTTAATGTCTATGTACACATTAGACCCTCCATGGACACTTACTGTTTTGCTCTCTAACTTATCCATGGCACCAAGTACCCTGTCTGACCTACACAAATGGACTAATCTATACAGATTTGCTGGATGTATCTTAGCAGTTTTATAAATCTTCAACCATATTTCTGATTATTAGTTGAGAATAAGTTTCTAGACATATGTATCAATTTTCTAGGGCTGCCATAACAAAACAGCACAAAATGGGTGACTTAACAGAAACTTATTTTCTCATAATTGTGGTGGCTGGAAGTCCATAGTAAAGGTGTCACCAGGTGTGATTTCTTCTGGGACCTCCCTTGGCATGTAGAGAGCCACCTTCTGTGTCCTCATGTCTTTCCTCTGTGTGAGCAGATCCCTGGCATCTCTCTGTGTCCAAATTTCCTCTCTTTATAAGGACCTCTGTCAGAATGGATTAAAATTAATCTTTCAAGAGCCTCTTTTCCAATTGTGAATTTAACATCGATGCCATTATGTTATGTGCTCTCTTTTTCTGCCTTATGTGAGATAGACTTATTTATGTTCAAATTATTTATTTTTTTAAATGAAAGCTTTGTATTTTTTAAAAGATTTATTTATTTATTTATTTATTTATGCATATAAGAACTGGGGTACAGAGGTGCGGTGGGTGAGAGGATTCACCAGAGACAGTGTGGGGAACAGAACAGGCAGACTGACCAAAATACACTGCCAAGGGGAGCAGCAGGCGAGTCAGGAGAGGTCTGCTGCACTATGTGGGTCACCTCCCTGGCCGGGGATTGTGCTTGTGCTGCAGTGTATGCAGACAGCATCATAGGCTGTGTCTTAACCCCTTTGCACCACCAGGGAGGCCCCCAAAGTATTTATTAAACATTAGTAACATCTAGTCAATATTTACAAAGTTTTTTGTCTAGCATTTGATTTTGTTTATGTTGTTTTATGCATCTTAGCTTTATTTTTATACAGTTAATTTCCCCCAATAACCTCTACCACAACTCTTTAGTTTAGAAACTTTTCCTTCATAGGGAAATCATATTGATAGTTACTTTTATATTATTTCTTAAATATTTATGGCTTTGTCAACTTATTTTTTAGAATTTGTATTTGCATATAAATTTAAGGCTTGGAACACTTCGTTATACTCCCTGAATGGTGGAGAAGGAACAAAACTAGTTTGGGGATGTTCTGATTAATATTTTAACCAGTTGACTCATTGTAGTCAATGAGTTTAACTCATTGTAGGAGAAAAGTCCTATTGATAAAGAAGATAAAATTTCAGTTCAACATGAGATTTGCTTAATTTATGAACATTGTGTCTTTGTGATAATATTTTGCAGTCTTTTTTTATTATAAAAATTTTTGTTTTGTATTCCTCGCTTCCTCCGCTTCCCCAAATCACATTATCTGAGAGGCATCCTAGAAGACATTCTCATGAAGATCAGGGATTTCCATGCAGTACCCACTTGCAAGATTACAGAAAATGCTCAGGGGTTGGGTCACTCAAGGAGCCACTGGAATCAAAAGGAAGATCCCATTCCAAAATTCACGATTTTCAGAGTCTTTTGAACAGCAAATGTGCTTTAGAACCAAATGCTCTATTTCTTTGGTATGTAAGAATTACTGAATTTTAAAACCACTTTTGTAAAGGAAATACAAAGTGTTCAAACACATACTCCCCAAGTTTGAAGAAGACCATTAGACTTTTTCATTTACATGAATGAATGTCTTTGAAAATTGGCCCTCAGTTTTAGATAGCACAGATGACATAATTTTGAAAAATCATTGCTTCTATTGTGAACATTTGGAGTAGGAAGATTTCCTGGAGGAACATACATGGATATCATTGTTACTGAAGTCCACTAGTCTTTGAACCTGTTTTCTCCCTTATCATAAATAGCTGTGACTTACTCTCTTTCAACTATTTGAAGAAGAGAAAAACTGCCCCCATGCTTCTGTCCTGTCATATTTAAATCAGTGGCAAATAGTCTATGATGTTGCTGTGTTCCTTTGTACTTTTACATTTATTTTTTCCCTTCTGTACTTTTAAAAAGCATTCAGAGGAAGCTCTGGACATCATCTAATAAGCATTCAGGAGTGGGAGAGGGCCAGGTGCTCACAGTGCCTTGTGGGAAAAGTACCAAAAACATTAGGCCTGAAATGGGGGTGAACAGAAACTCTACTGATAATTCAAACGTGATGCATAAAGTAATTAGAGAGCAATTAATTTGGGATAACTTTTTGAACTCTGCAACATGCTCACTGTGTGACTTTGGTTTTATGTTTTTATCTTGCAAGACAGAAATAACAATTTATTTCTGCTGCATAGTAAGTGGACCAAGGTGTATCCGCCACCTGAATCTTGAGGTAGGCACTGTGAATGTACAGGGGAGGCATTGGGTGCTTCTGACGTTGTTGTTTATCTGAGCACAATCTGAACTTTCTGCTTAGCAGTGGTGCATGTTGGGACTACCACCAGGACTCTCTGCCTTGCAGGAAACACCTCACTTTTGTCAGTGACCCTGTGTATTTATGTTTCTCTCCTTCAGTAAATTACTTTCTCATCTGATCATAAAAGGAATAAGAAGAGTGAACAATTGTAGCTTACTGTGTCTAAATCTTATTAAGAGCTCCTATCCTGACTTTTGCTTATTTTGCTTTTTGATATAATTTCAAACTTAGAACAATGTTGCAACAACAGTACAAAGAATTCCCATACACCCTTCACCTAGATGCTCTCCAAATGTTAACATGTTACCAAATTTCTCTATATCCTGTTTCTGCTTCCTACTCCCAAATAAGGGCACAGATCATTCTCTTATATAAACAGTACAGTGATTAAACTCAGGAAATTAACTCCCATACAATACTTTCATATAAATCTACTGGCCTTATCCATATTTTGCCAGTTATTCCAATAATATTCTTTATAAGGAGATTCCAGATCATTTGTTGAGGCCAATTTTCATGTCCCTCTAGTGCATTTTATTCTGGAGCACTTTTCTGGATTTTTCTTTCATGAAACTGGCATCTAAAAAGCAGACTGTTTACTTTTTAGAATAATCTCCTATTTTCATATATCTGATATTTCCTTATGACTAGATTCAGTGTTTAAACTTTTGGCAGGAAAAAGGCAGAAGAGACAGAATTCTTGTTTAAAACCATTGAAATCAATACTTATAAATTTCATTTAAAGAATTTTAAAATTGTGAAATATTAAAAAATAAAGAAGAGTATAATATGATTAAAAAATAATTAATTTGGGAGGCTTACCTGCTATAGATTCTTTCTGGAACAAGTTAGGGTAAATAAAATTTTGAAAGAAAAATTAATCTGAATCTTTATTGATTCTGGTTGCCTCAGGAAAAGTTTCATATAACACATAATTTTATATAACTGCTTATATGAAATCCATTTGCTAATATTATTATAGACCCTGAAAGTGTAAATGTGAAATTGCTTTCCTTATATAAAGAGATTACTCATCACATTATTCCTAAAATGTATGTTCACTTCATTCATTTCCCAAGTTCTTCCTTTTGCATGCCAAAGTAAATAAGGTGAATTTTCAACCTTTTTGACTCAAAAACCCTTTTCATAATTATATATAATACTTACAGTCTGTTAACAACTTACAAAATATTTTTTTTAAAAATAATATATTTAAAATTTAAAATATAGTTAATTTTAAATTAAATTTATTATCTTATATCAGTTTTAAGAGTATATTATGAAGTTTATCGTATTACAAAATTAAAATTCAGAACACATATACTTTAAAACATTTCTTCTATTTAACAGTTGACACACTTAAACCTTGAGCAACGCCCCTAAGGTTTGTTAATTTGCTACTAGAAACTAAGAAACTAAGATGTGGAAGCCTACTAAATGATCAGGGCTGTCTTCTTTTTGGATTAAGTGTGGGACATTGTCAGCTTTGGTACATTTCTACCCTTTCCTGACCTTTCTCTTTCAGGGATATGAGAGCAGAAAGGAGAGAAATGAAAGAGAATGCCTGATGATGGAGATAAGATCCAGCAAGAAGGTGGAGGGAGGAAGGAGCTCTAGGAAGGAAGAACATGGAGAAACATACTTTCTTGCATTGTTTGAAAAAGTACTACTACTTTTTTCCACATCACCATGGCAGATGGCTTTTGAGTCTGAACACACCAAATCAAGAGTGGTAGCTGAACAGTGTCTGCAGATGCTGCGGTCACTGGAGTGGGTGTTTACATCATATTTCAACTACTTCTGACGTCTCTGTTGAGAGTGCAGTCTACTTTATTGCCGTTTATAGGAATAAGAAGAATAAAAGGTATTTTAATAGAATAAAGTAATTCTTGAAAATGTAAAGAAAGATATTTAAAGAGCCACCCACACCTCTTCACCAATTCTTCTTCCATGCCAACCTTGTAAATCATCTTAAATGAAAGTCATGGTGTGACTCTAAGTTTACTTCCTTATTAGAAGTACTTATGTAAGCATGTCTAATGGCCATCATTTAGTGAGAGCTGGTAATTAACATGCCAACTATGAGGTTGAGTGCTTTAATGCATGACCTAAAATAATCCTTACCTCTCCGAGGTGGGACCTATTCTCTTCAGTTTCTGGCTTAGGGAACCAAATTTTGAAAAGTTCAGTAATTCATTTCTGGCAAAGTTAGGACCAGAGCCCAGTTCATTCTACCAATGTTCCTAACCTGAGGCAGGACCTTCATTTCCCTTGCAAGTGGGTCCTGACTTGGACATGTGTGATGTGTGTGTGAAAAGAGGGAGTGTGAGTATATTATGGTTTTGATTACATGGGGGGAGATTGATTCTCTGAGGCTAGTTTTATGCTCTGGGAGTTATCACTATGAGGCCATATTCTTTTCCTTGTCTTTTTTTTTTTTAACTTTATTGAACTATAATTGACAAATGAAATTGTATATGTATTAAGTTATTCAACATGATGATTTAACATACATGTACTTTATGAAATGATTCCCACAATCATTCCCAGGTTAATTAAAACATCAAGACCGTCTTCTATTACTATTTTTTCCCCAGAAGAAATGATTTTAGAATTCTCTAATAGTTGCTGTATTTGTTCTGCTTCTGTCTTTTTGTGTATAACTATGTGTGTGTTGTGTGTACACAAACATAATATTCTGGAAAGATTGAGGACAAGTATTAACCATGCTTATCAATGAGTAGGTAGAATAAAAGCTTTTTAATGTTTATTCTTTTTCTTTATACACCACAGGGATAGCTTGGATCATAAATGCCCAAGGGCAGCTAGAGTTTCTATTTTGTTAAGAACAAAATCTCCCAACAGCTACTCACAACTAATACTGTAATTGAGTGCTTATGTAACACACACACACACACACACACACACACTCTCACACTTCCCTCCATCTCAGGCCTTTTATACTTGCCTGATAATATTTGGATATAGGTGATTAAATAAAATGTTATTCAAATTAATTTTACCTATTTTTTCCTCTGGAAAAAACTACTAGAAAATTTAAAATTACATCTAAAACTTGTTATATTTCTATTGGACAGTACTGACCTATATATAACCTGAATATTTCTTAAACTTCTCTGGGACTATTTCAGTTTTATTTTTAAGTCCAACTGAACTTAAAATGCATTAGAATTTAATTAACCCATGGTGCTATTAGGAGTTAACTGCCTTAATATTAGTTACAACATCTTAAATTTATTATACCTCATCTTTCCTCCTTTCCTTTCACTCCCTCCCTCCTCGCCAAATAAAAATGCTCCTGTACATTCACATTCTCTCTTGTGCTATAGTATAATTTGTGTACATTTTAGCATGTGATATAATGATTTCCTTTCATGTCAGTCTTCCCATCTGGACTGCAAACTCTTAATGGCAGGAACCATATTTTAATCATATTTGCATTCTCAAAACCTAATAAGAGCCTATAACATAGTAGTGGATCAATATATATAGCTTGAGGGTACAACTCTAAACAACAGAGATCCTAAAATTTCAATTATTTCTGCCTAGTTTAGATAAGACACTGTTAAATGCTACTCTCTTGGAATAAAAAATTGTATTTGTAGTTAATATTTCCCCCTAAAATGGACGCCTTTTTACTTATAAAAGCAATATCTGACATGCTTTCAAATAATGCAGAAATGCAGAAAGTAGGAAGTGACAATCCTCCCAAAACCCCAGTGTCAGAATTATGAAGGTAATGCAGGCATTACCTTCCAGGTATTCTGGTGACTCTACTCTAGGCGGCAGACTTGAGCCGGCATTTGGAAGGATAACGCCGGACTCCGGAGTTTGGGCGTTTGGTCAAGGACAAAATCACTACCATTACTTTCAAAGGGAAAGGAGAGAGAGAATTGCTGCATTTCTTATCAAATTAAAAAAATTCAATGTTGGCGAATTTTTATGACTTTCTGATGTCACATGGGGAAGATGACAAATTGATTTTTTCCATAGGGCATGAAAGTAGAAAGAGGGTTTAAAATACTGGACAGATTATTCAAATTTGTTACAATTGTAAATTTTAAACAGTTTAGTGGTTGCCAGAGGCAGAGAGTGGGGGTGGTGGTGGTGAAGATGTTCTGAAGGCACAAATTTCCATTTATAAAATAAATAAATTCAGGGGATGAAAGATACAGCATGGTGACTATCGTTAATACTGTGTATATATTTGAAAGCTCCGAGAGTGTAGATCTTAAAAGTTCTCATCACAAACAATTTGTAGCTATTTATGGTGATGGATGTTAACTAGACTTATTGTGGTGGATCATTTCATATGTATACACAAATAGTCAATCATCATGTCATAGCCCTGAAACTAATATAATGTTCAATATCAATTATTTCTAAGCAAACAAACCCCAGCTGTGAACTATGAAACCAATCCATTTTACCCAGCTTCTTTACACCATTTTGTGTATGCATGTCTGACCAGCAGCTCTTGAATGTCTAAGATTCCAGGGCCTAGGCATGACTTGCAGAAATGGGTTCTGCCTTTGGTTCATGAAATGCCAATCTCTCCCCTGCTTACTGGATTCCTTTGTACATTCAACTAAGATTTTGATTGCCTGCTGTGTGCTGGGGATCCAACAGTGAGAAAAGCAAAGAAAAGCACCTGTCTTTCAGGTGGGTGCTTACATTCCACTTAGGAAGTAAACAAAATAATCTACAATAACTTCCTCAATATTAGCAGAATAAAATCAAAATCTTTTAGTGTGGTATCAAACACCCCATCTGGTTGGTTTTCAAGCTTTGCTAAAGTAGACACTGTTTCAAATTCTTCTATTCCCTTCCCTTTCTTCTCCCTTGGGTTCTGTGTGCTAACTATTTTTCTTGAGAGCACATGCTTTCATCACTGTTGTGTCAATTTGCCTGCCAGTGGTTTGGTGAAGGGAGGGTTAAGTGCAAACAAATGAAATCTTAGTAATGACTGTTGGGTTTGTTTACATTTTCCATTTGGGTACTGAATAGCCATTCATTAAGAGGTAATAATAATGTTGCGCTGTTCATAGGACATTTTAACATGATTAAGGAGTCAAACAAGTACTTCCCCAGGAATCTCTCTTCTCATCTCTGAAATACACGTATCACCTATGATTACTTAATGCGTGTTCAAAGGTTGCTCACTGTGTTCTTATTAACCCTTCAATTTGCAAGCATAGTGCAGGGAAGTGCAGAAACAAAAAGTGCAAAGGAGGGGAAATGAGAGAAACAAAATCAAAGGCCTTATAGAGATCACTTGATTCAAACCTGCCTCATTCAAACTTGTACTGAGCTAGGCACTGCCCCTGCAATGGACCTGACTGGTCTGTCCAGTGTTGACTTGCAGGGCTGGGGATGAAGGGGGTGGGGGTTGGCTTTTACATTGATATGATTATGGTTGATATTGCTATTTCCTAGAGGAGAGTGCTGAGGCTGAGGCCTTTCTCCGCCCTTCAGGTCCCTCAGGAGATTCCCTCAGGCATACATTCCTTTGCTGGCCATCATTCCTCAAAGAACCTGCCTAAGTCCCACTACCCCATCACCCTACATACCCTCACACTTACCTCTCTAGTTTGTCAATTTTTTGTTTCAAATAAGATGTGCTTAGTGATAATGAATGAAAATGAGACCTTTTAAAAACATTAAAATAGAAAGTGTTTGAAAAAAATCTTTTTTAAAATAAATTTATTTTTTATTTATTTTTTACATCGTCCTTTTCTTTTTTTTACAATGTATACTTTCTCATCTCAGTTATAGTTCCTGTGAAAGTCCCACCACCAATTCACCCTTGTACCATCACCCTAATTCCTTGTGCTATTCCCACCCGTTTTGATCCTACTCCCTTCTCACCCCTGCAGAATGTCTCTGGTTTATAGTTGCTTGTTGATTTTTGATTTTCACTTTATTATAATAACTTTTTTTTCCTGATCCCTTATTTGGATCCTCTAATTCCTCCTATAAGTGAAACCATCTGTATTTTTCTTTTTCTTTCTGGCTTATTTCACTGAGCATTATCCCTTCCAGCTCCATCCTTTTTGCTGCAAATGGCATGAGTTTATCTTTTGCTGAGTAATATTCCCTTGTATATATGTACCATATCTTCTGATCCAGTCATCTATTTTGAGGCATTTGGGTTGTTTCCATAGCTTACCTATTTTAAATAGTGCTGCAATAAACATAACGGTGCAGGTGTCTTTTTGAATTAATGTTTTTGTGTCCTTTGGGTAAATATCTAGGAGTGGAATTGCTGGATCATATGGAAGCTCCATTTTTAGCAGTTTGAGAAACCTCCACACTGCTTTCCATAGCGGTGGACCAATTTACATTTCCACCAGTAGTGCAGGAGAGTTCCTTTTTCTCCACGTCCTTGCCACATTTGTTGTTGCTAGTTTGTTGTTGTTTTTTTGATATGTGCCATTCTCACTGGTGAGACACAGGGCAAGCTAGAAATTAGGCAGTTTTAGGGACAGTGCAGGAGGTGACCTCTGAAGAATTTAGGGAGGCTTCAGAGATAAGGACAACCAAGGGAAAGTAACCCATTCCACTAGGAAAAACAAACATCCCAGAACCAAGGACAACATTGTTAATGCTAGTCCTGGTTTCCTTCAGGTGGTAAAGGGAGGCAGAGATTGGAGAAATGGAGAGTGGTTTAATTTATGGACACATTTGAAGGGCAGCTGTTTAACTTCAATGCAGGGATGCCCATCCAGAGGACTGGGCCATAAAGATAAAGATGCAACAAATGGGGAAAGACAGACCTGTTAGATAAGGAATGTAAAGATCCCCCACTCAGTAGCAAATTAAGTGAGACAGCCGAGAACTGACCAATCACAAAGAGACTGGTGGAGCTTTAGAATAATCAGGGAAAGAAAGTATATATTCCCTGAGACACGACTCCACTTTGGCTTCCTTGCCCCTCCCAGGCCTGGTTTCCTGGCCTGGCATTCCCACTTTATTTCTGCTCTTTTTCTCCTCAATACACTTTTTCTTTCTATAAACAAATTTGCCTCTTCTCGCTTGCTTGCCTGAGCGTCTGCGAAGTTCCTGCTGCGGCTTCGTGAGACACCAACCCGTGGGGGTCTAGCAGCTGGGGCTCAGCGCTGCCCTGCAGCCTGGGATCCGTTCCTGGCTGGGAGACTAGGCCTGACAATTCCGGTATCACTGGTATAAGATGATATCTCATTGTGGTTTTGATTTGCGTTTCCCTGATTATGAATGATGTTGAACATTTTGAAATAATTAATTCTTATATTATTGGGAGGGTGATATTAAAAGCAAATATTTGTTCAACCTTTCTTGAAAGTACTTTGTGTCTCAAGAACATAAGGACTATTGTTACTATTTGAGCCTGTAAATTTCCTTATTGGAATCTATCCTGAAGAAATAATAATTGTAGGATAAAATATCTTTGCGTATCTTTAACAACATTCTTTTCTTTAAAAAAAAACATATTAAAACAGCTTTACTAGGTATAATGGGTATATACTAAATTTCCATAATTGAAGTGCTCAATTTGACATTTTTTCTTTTTTATTTGTAGTTAATTATACATAAAAATTAACTGATTTATAATGATAAATTTTGATACAATTTTAGAGCTTTTTCAGTCCTCTTTCTTTCTTCTATCCATAACTTTCCCACCTTGCCCCTGAAAACCACTGTTCTATGTCCTGTCACTATAGGTTAGATTTGCATTTTCTAGAAATTTGTGTGAATGGTATCCTACAGAATGATTTGTTCTGATTTCTTTTCTTTGCCCATGTATTTTGAGATTTATGCATGGTGATTATTTCTGAGTAGTATTTATTATGTGGTTGGAGATACCATAATCTATTTATCCAATTACCTTGAGGGAAATTTGGGTTGTTTCAAGTTTTGGACTACTACAAATAAAGTTGTTATGTACATCATTAGTCTTTTTGTGCACATATGCTTTCATTTTTTTTTAAATGTATATAATGGCCCCAGTATACGTTTAACTTTTAAAGAAATTGTAAAGCTGTTTTTCCAAAGTAGTAATATTTTAAAACCCACCAGTTTTAGCCATTCAATAGGTAAGTAGTGGTATTTCCTAGTGGTTTTAATTTTTGATTTCCCAAGTGACTAATGTTACTGAACATCTTTTTTAGATGCTTATTTGCCATGAGTATATATTTTTTGATGAATTCCATATAAATATTTTGTCCTTTTAAAAAATCTGGGTAGTTTATTTTTTTTCAGAGTTCCTTGTATATTCTGAATGCAAGTCCTTATCAGGTATGTGATTTGCAGATGTTCTTTTGCAGTATATCGATTGTTTTTTTTTTCATCTTCTAATAGTGTTTTTTAAAGAACAAAAATCTTAATTTTTTTAAAGATTATTTTATTGATTTATACACACAAGAGCTGGGGTGCAGGCCTGAGCTGCAGGGGGTGAGAGGATCCACCAGAGTGGGGAGCAGAACAGGCAGATTTACTGAAATACACTACTGGCTTGATAGTGTGAGACTCAACCCCTTGTGCCACCAGGGAGGCCCCTTTCTCCATTTTTTGCACCATTGTCAAACATCAATTTTTATTCTGTTTCGTTGATCTGTTCCACTATTTTTATTTTAAAATACCATTACTTTCAAAGTTTTATAAACTACATGTTAATTACCAAAAAACTGGAAGACAAACAAAAAAGCTGATAAAAATCACCCAAAACCCAAGTACTTGACATAAATGTGGTTAATATTTTGGCATTTTGTTCCAGTTTTCTTTCTTAGGCATTTTTTTTTCATATTTATTTTTGGAAAAAGCTTTACATCCTTTAAGGAATATGTATAATTAACTTTATAGTACACAACATGGCAGACATCAGCTTAACAAGGGATAAAATTAACATCACCAGTCATGGGACAAATCACCATTGTCTGCTTTCTGATGTGATGCACTGAGGAAAGCACTGCGGTATTGCTGCCAAAATGCATAAATCATGAGACATCCTGCAAAGCCCAGCTGAGGGAAGCTCTACGAGGTAACTCAACTGTGTGCTCCCAAAAAGTCTAGGTCACAAAAAACAAGAAAGACTGAAGAATTGTTTCAGCTTGAAAGAGAATAAAGAAAGGTGACAGGGCCTCCCTAGTGGTACAATAGGTTAAGTCTCAGCACTATGAAGCTATTGGCAGCAGTGAGAATTTGATCCCTGGCCTGGGAGCTAACCCACACGGCACATTTGTTAATTGTATGTTTAGTTTATAACACTTTCAAAAAGTTATGTATTATGTATTTATTTTATCAGTCACAAATAAAGGTTACTAAGATATCCCATATGACTGTGGATTTGTCTCTCTGTACATATAGTTCTGCCAGTTTTTGGTTTGTATCGTTAGAGATTACATTATTGGGTATATGTAACAGAATCATTGTATCTTCCTGGTGTAATAAATTTTTATCACTACTAAATATATCTAATCCTATTAATGATTTGGCAGTAAAGCCTGTTTTGTTTGGGAGTAATGTAAATGGTCAAAGGGGTCAAAAGGTACAAACTTCTAGTTATAAAATAAATAAATCATGAGGATGTAATGTACAGCATTGTTACTATAGTTACTAGCACTACATTGCATATTTGAAAGTTGCTGAGTATATCTTAAAAGTTCTCATTACAAGAACAATTTTTTAAACTTTATATGGTGATGGAAGAGATAACTATTAATAGATTTATTGTGGGATCATTTTGTAACCAGGGGCTAAAGCCAAAGACTGTGTTACTGGTGGCACCCCTGGAAGGGGGGTGCTGGTGAGGATGAATAACCCCAGGAAAAATACAAATAAAGTATCCATGGGGCTGGAGACAATGATAAGAAATAAAAGGGGGGCCTCCCTGGTGGCACAAAGGGTTAAGTCTCAGCACTATCACCTTGACAGCCTGAGTTCCATCCCTAGTCAGGGAGCTAACCCACATATGGCCGCAGCAGACCTCTCCTGTCTCGCCCGCTGCTCCCCTTAGCGTATTTCAGTAAATCCACCTGTTCTGTTCCCCGCTATGACTCTGGTGAATACTCTCACCCTCCCAGCACCTCTGGCCTACACCCCAGCACTTGTATGCATAAATAAATAAATCTTTTATCAAAAAAAGAAATAAAAGGGACTGCAGATCAGCCTTCAGGATCTCAGTGTTTTCGGATCTTCAGCCATTCCAGGGTCAGCCATTTTGTAACCGGTGGCTGAAGCCAAAGACTGTTATAGGTGCGTCCCCTGGAGGGCGATGCTGGTGAGGATAGATAGCCCCCGGAAAATGAAGACAAAGTATTGCATTTAGGGTAGAGACTCTGATAAGAAATATAAGGGACTGCAGAAGCAGCCCTCGGCATTCAGCGGTTGGGATTTCAGCGCTTTCAGATTTTTGGCAATTGAGGGGTCAGCAATTTCTCCCCACCATGTCGATCTTCCAGAAGGCTATTGTGGGCCTCTGAAGAACGTGGAGAGGCTTCCAGCAGCCAACCTCAGAGAGGAAAATTTGGAGGCTTTGCAAGTAGCGAAGCGACTGAAACTGTTTCTGGTTTAGGGGCTGTTACAGCCTGGCAGGGAAGGCAAAGAGCCTGAGCGAGTGTCTCGCTGAGGTGCGTGATTGTGGCTGTTTATCAGGTCTTTTGGCCGTGCAGCTGCTGTTTTCAGTGTTGCTTGTCTGGGCTGGGGCATCTCAGCAGCTCTGGTGGGCATCTCCTGTGGCGTCTTAGGCTGTCTTCGTGAGTTGGATCCTGGCCTGTGGTCTGGCTGCCACCAGCTCCAGGCCCTCAGTGGCGGAAAGATGTCATCTCGGGGAGCCTTTGTGTTTAGGACTTTAAAACACTGGATCCTGCTTTGGGTGAGGGAAACAGCCATTTGTGGCCTTACTACTCTTTGTTTTTCCTTGTTTGTTAAGTAAATCCTATTACTATTGTTCTCTGAACCTGAGTACTCTGGCAATTGTGCACACCGGTGAAGAGCTCAGTGACCAGCAAACTATTTGGGCAGTGTCCTTGGCTAGTTTTAGTGCCCCTCGCTGCCCTGTATCCATTTCACAATACATATGAATATAAAATTCACTATATTATATACCTGGAAGTAATATAATGTTATATATCAATTATACCTCAAAAATATAGCTACATTAACTTTCTTTTGGTTAGTGTTCATATGGTATTTATTTAAATTTTTTTGTTTGTTTTTGGTAAGCAGCACATAGTTGTAGATGTGCTTTTCTATGTGAGTGTTTTCTCTACTTTGACAATCAATCTTTTATTTGGAGTGTTTGGTTTATTTATATTTAATACCATTACTCATATGTTGTTGTTTAAATCCACCATATCACTAGTGCTTTCTACTTGTCCCATCGCTTCTATGTTCTTTTTTCTCTTCTTTATTGGCATCTTTTAAATATAATATTGTCTACTATTCCATTTCTCCCATCTATTATCTTGGTAGTTGTATCTGATGTCTCTGGGACCTGTGTGGTGTCTTCTCAGCCTACTTCAGATTTCTGCTTGCAATGTAGTAGACCCTTTCTTGCGAGCACCGTCTTGTCTTAGGTGAGCAACACATCATATCAAACACTCAACATGGATTTTTTTTTTCATTTTGGGCTCCAGAGTTCTCTGCAATACCAAGAGACCAAGTATAGTCTGGAAGAGCAGGGGAGCGAATGTATTCCTGCCTTGCTCTCAAACCTGCTTCCTCACCAAAGGTTCTGGATTTAATCAGTTGAACAACTCTCAGAAATCATCAGGGTCTATCTCAGAAAATTAAGAGGCTTTTTCTTTAAGTGTTGAACTTTCCAGTTGACCCAAGGCATTAGTTTAGATTCAGCATGTTGTATTCATAATTGCACAGATTCTGCCTTGGTTTTAAGTAGTCTATCATCCCTAACAATTCTGACTACTGAGTTAAAGCTGACCTGAATGTCTTTGAGGACCAAGATGGTGTCATTGATCACTTCAGCTAGAGTAAGAATTGAATTCTGCATCATCTTTTTTAATTGGATGGCTCCCATTGTAGGAATAGGACTCATGCCCTGTCTGTTCTACTAACTGAATGGAATTTCTTTGTCCCATGGGATGTTGGAGAATGGGAAGCAAACATTCAGAGGTAGTGAGGTATGTTCTGTAGGAGAGGTATAAGAGCTAGAGTTAGCCTTTGCTTTTTTTCAATAAACTTTTTGTTTAAGGGGAATGGCTAGCGAATTGTGGTCAGAGCTGTCTAATGGGGATGGCAGAGTCACAGTGTCATTTAAGATCTTGCAACAGTTTGGGAGAGTTGCATCAAGGCATTTTCCTGGAAGAAAAAGGCTCCAGGAGCAGCTCTGAGAGATGAAGTATGATTAATGTCTCCCCTGTCTGACCCAGGGCTTATAGTGTTCTCAGGTGCTATGATTGTTGTGCTCCCTTTGTTTCTGCAAATCACTTGTGTCCATTCCAGTAACTGTAGCTTTGCCTCTTTTCTGATCATGCCCTATTCACACCTTACACTACAGGTGCAAGAGGGACAGGCACACTTTTTATAAAACACACAGAGATTCTTTATGCTCCTACTTGGACCTTCATGGGCTACTGTAGGAGGACTTGATGAGCAGTATACTCAACCAAGTGGGTATTATCCTTATGATCTAGGACCATGTCCATGCAGCAAGAATGCAAGTGACTGAAAAAGAATTAAATTTGAATCGATTAGGCCTCCTCTTCACCAGTCTGCCACTTGGAGCATTTGCCAACCCTACTGTCTCTGTGTTGCCATTAAGACAAATAGAATGCCATATAATAACCAAGAGTGGTCAGGGCAAATTTTCAAAATGCTGCTGTGTAGTCCTCCATTCCTTTTATCCAGAACATTATTCAAAAAGTAACTGTCCATTTCTGGACAGAGCTGTATTCAGTGCCACACTGCTTTACCAAGTTGTGTGGGTCAGGAGAAGGTGAGGAAGATAGAATCAGAAATATTTTTTTAATTAAACTTTGTATGTGAGATAATTGCACACACACACAAACACACACACAGTTGTAAGAAATAATACAGAGACATATCATGTGCCTTTTAAGCAGTTTTCCCTAATGGTAACATTTTGCACAATTATAGCATAATATCTCATGGATATGGGTAAACTACAGAATACTTATATTACTAAATAATTCCTTATGTTACCATTTTAAAGCCACACTCATTACTCCTTCCTTAACTTCTGGCAACCACTAAGCTGTTCTCCATTTCTATACTTTTGTCATTGCAAGGATGTTTTATAAATAGACTCATCAAGTGTTATGGAAAGCATCCAGCATCTCTCATTGAGTGTAATGTCAGCTGCATTTTTTTTTCTCGATGGTCTTTATCTAATAGTAGAAGCTTCACTCTATTTCTATTTTTCTAAGCATTTTAAGGTGCTGAATTTTGTCAAATGCTTCTTCTATATTGATTGATATGTTTGTGTGATTTTTCTTCTTTACATGGTTATAGGTTTCCTTGACTGCCAGAGAGACTGAATGATGTGAATTCCATCACATGCTCCCAGTTTACTTAGTATGACCTCGAATTTTTTGAGAGCTTATGGAGGTGTGATAATGTTGCAATCAGATGTAAATAGCCAACTGTGTCACATGGACTCTGCCTCCTAGCTTTTAGGAACTGCGGGAGCTTGAGAGGAGACTCTAGGAGGGAGGGGCAGTTACTAGCTGATATCCAGGAAGAAACTGGGGACTCAGCCCTACAATTGCACAGAAATTAACTCTGCCCACACCTGAGGGAGCAGTCTGGAAGCAGATCTCCTGACCACTGCTCAAATCTCATTTCCTCCAGGTGAGAATGCATCCCGGCTGGCACCTTAATTGCAGCTTTGTGAGATTGAACAGAGAATCCAGATTAGCCACACCCAGACTTCTGACCCTCAGAAACTGCAATAACAAATGTGTGGTGTTTCAAGCTACTCAATTTGTGGCAATCTATTACATAGCAATAGATAATGGACACGCCAACCATTAGAACATCAACTATTGGTGAAAACTTGGGTCATCAGAAGGTAGAGGCACGCATGATAAATTCTGACCCACACATTCCTGGCAAAGGGCAGGAAAGTTTCTGTATCCATCATGCAGGACTGCAAACATATCCTGGAGACCTTTGTGGCATGCGGAAATGAGTTTGTCTACATCTTGGTAGGTTCATGTGAAAATGGAAATAGTTATGAGCTCTACTTCATAAGGTGGTTGTAAGAATTACAGGATAATGCAGGCAAAGTTGCTCAGTACTGGGCTGGCACCTTTCATTGGGTCTGTCCCATGAGTGTAGCCTTGCTGTTTTAATATTTCAATGTTTCTGTCAACATTTTCAAACATTATGGCAAATGATTTGCAGCCTCTCTCCTCCCCCCACATCAACTAGTCATCCAACAGGTCAATCCGACAAAGACCACCCCAGATTTAAAGCATTGTTTGGTGCAACCTTGTCTGAATTTTTCACAGAACCAAACAACATTTCGCATTTTCCTACAACTCTCACCACCCAACAAGAAAACCCCCAAACCAGCCTCGTCTTCCAAACACTCCAGTAATTGGGCTTCTCAGAAATAACCACATTTATGGTTAATAAAGACCTCAATGAAAAGTTCATTAAGGTTTTTCTGTTCCAATAAAAGAACACTGCCTCCCAAGAGGGGACTCTTCAATTCTACGATTTCCTCCCTGCAGAAAGCGGGTAAAGAGGAGTCCTGAGGCGTGGCCTCTCGGCTTTTGGGGGGCGTGGGCATCCGGAGCCCCTCGGAAATGCGGGAGACGCTGGTAAACGCGGGTCGTGCCTTAATTTCATCCCAAGAAGAGATTAAAATCATGCTGTTTAAAGGAACCAACCTAACTGCCTAAGAGGATGGGTGTAACGGGTCCCGGAAAAGGACAAGCCTTAGGTGCCCAGCGACCCCCCTCACCCCCAAACTCGGCCCAGGGCCCCTCCCAGGCCCGCCGCCGCGGCCGCCTGGTGCCACATCAGCTCTGGCTTCACTTCCAGGTTCCTTCCGAGGATGCAGCGAGCCGGGGGGCGGGGGCGGGCCGCGGCGGCGGGAGTGGCGGGCCGGGCGGTCAATGCGCGGCCAGCGCGGAGCCGCGACCGCCAATGAGCCGGAGGGTGGGTTTGCCGCGGCCGCAGAGGCGCCTGCCCCGCGGGGGAACCAGATGAGGCACATCTGGACAGCTGCGCCGAGGAACGGTGCAGCCCCTTCGCGGCCCGACGTCAGTGGAGCACGTCCTCCACGTCCTCTCCTGGCCACTTAGTATTTATTCGTTTTCCCAAAGAAGCGACTAGGGATCCAAGTTTAAAACTTCCCCCTCCTTAATGCAAGACGGGGCCAGATCCCATCCAACACAGTTTAATTTTCATGGGGTTGTGGGATCAAAAGAACAAAAACAGCAACAACAAAAGCCCAGCCGCTGTCTGATTTAAAACTGGCAAAGTGGGGAAAATAAAGTGTTGAGTAAACAGAAGGAGTTGGGTAAGTTTCGAATACGTGCTGATACCGTATTTCTCCCTCTGTGATTTCTGGCCTGAGTCTTTTTTGCTTCCTCACTAGTCTTCTCATCAAGGGGGCATGACATCGCTTGCGATCACAAATTGCACAGACCCTAGGCTTACTTTTCTTCTCCTTTACTAACATTTGCATTTTTTTGTCGTGTGTGCTATTTTTAATTTTCCTGGGAACAGAAATGTAATTGCTATCCGGTTACAAGTTTTCTTAACTTCAAAGTTGAACCTCCTGCTAAATTTATTTTCTATTTTCTTTCTGGGAGAAGAGAATACACATTTGTAAAGCCAAAATCTTTATCCACCCCCCACTTAACTGTCTGTTTTGGTAGAAAATAGTTAAGATTATCTGGCTTATTCAGAATTAACAAAATTTTCCATCTGTTACTAGGATGTTTAATAGTAGATTATACCTGAGTTATACAGAGAAGTGTTATTTTACTTACATCTGAATATAGTTGTAATCCAGTTATGACTTTTTTGATCTTCTGTCCACTGTGGGAGATCTGAATTTCTTTATGATTGTTAAAAGATGAGTTAAACATCTGACAGAACACTGTGTACATCAATTACCATGTAATTGTATGTTAATCCCATAATTCTGTCAAAAGAGTATCTCATTGATTGTTAGATGTTTATGCTTACAGAGAATTCTCGTATATATTTCCAGATTTAGAAATGAAAATGATGGCAAACTTTAAAACTAGATGAATGGCCTGACGCCCATTCCATTTAAAATATCTATAATTCAGCTCCTTAGTGGTCTAGTGACCAGGATTCAGCACTTTGAAAATATCTATAATTCTCTCTGTGTAATTAATGTTTTGGATTTGAGATTTTGTCGTATGTAAATTACTGTCATGGCAGATCTGGTAGAATTGATCTTTAATTTCTGGCTCAGAAAGCAGTCGGTGAGAATTTGGTGTCATAATTGCAAGTTGCAAAGTGTGTTTTTGTTTCAGAAAGGCAGTGTATACAGTGGGTGGAACAGTTGAAGTGGTTTTCAGGGATGCAGCGTTAGAAGGAGCAGTGTGGCAGAGAAACAGTATAAAGAGTCAGCTGGCTGGTTCTATTCACAACTTCATAGTTAATCTTGGGCAGATTACTCAGCACATCTGTGACTCAGTTTCCTTCTCTGTAATTGTGGAGATTACAGAGATTATCCCTTTCTTATGGAGTTGAAGACTGAGTTAACATGAACCCTTAAAACAGATCTCGCATGTAGTCAGTTTCTGTTGTCACAATCACTCTTTATTGCCTTCCTTCCCAGTTTTCCTTGCTGCCTGTCAATTCCCCCAGCTGCCATCTGGCCTCTGCACAAGCAACTGGTGTTTCCTGGGTGCTGATCACTGTTAGGCACCATACTGTATAAGGAAAGAGGTTCTTGAGAGGGAAGTGAGGTAGAATTTATCAAGTGCCTAACATAGGTCGGTAAGATTCTGGGAGTGCAGAGAATGGAAAGAGGACTTTTTATTGTAGGATGACTTCATGGGCAGATTGGCATTTTGGGGAAAGGATTTTGGTAAAAAGGCGAAGGGCATCCTAGCACGGCAGGTAGCAAGCCTTCTAGGAGGAAAGGAAAGTATGGGCAGAAGCACTGAGGCTGAAAAGTATCACTATTCCTGGTGTTAGTGGTCTGAGATGCAGGATAATCTGGTGAGGGTAATGGGTAGAAACACTGGAAAAGTGTGAGAGGTAGGAGAGGCAGGAATAGAGAGCTTGCTAGGGAGGGAGAGACTTGGGAGCTATACTGGTAGGGGGTGGCGAGCTAAACTGGTAAAGTTACATAGTGGAAGTATTTCTGCAATGATCTGGATCATTCTGGAGATTGATGTCCACCCTACCTAGCATGCCCTCCCCATCAGTTTGACTGCTTCTGTGACATCCCTTCAGACCCTGTAGGCCGAGTAGACAGGGCAGAGCAGTGAACCTGGCCCTACTTTTTGGACTCACACTGTGGCATCTGTCTTGGACCATTGCTGAAGAAGTCTGACATTCAGGGCTATTACCGCTATTACCAGGCTACTTTTCAGAAACAGGTCATACCCTAAACTCTTTGACATGGATGTCATTGCTGCTTCCCTCCCCTACTCCTGTTTTCGAAGTGTGCGTGCAGAATGGCTCTTTCTCATCCCACTGGAAGAATCATCTATTCACGTGCCAATGCCTATAATTTTATAATTTATAATTATCAAAGTAGATAAAACCTGTAATATGCCCCTAAGTGGAGAGTCACTTTGGAGATCTGTTGCTTTTTCTTCCTCTAAGGCATTGTGTTGTGTCAGAGAGAACCTGAGTCTGGCCCCGGTGCTGCTACTGACCACCTGCGTGCCCTTGGCCAGGACATTGCACCATTCTGCCCCTCTGTGCTATCAGCTGTAAAATAATCTCTAAGATCGTTCTCCCTTGGATGATCTTTTCTTCTTCACCATTTCTGGGTCAGTCTGTTGCTTGCAGATGATTATCTGATACACCTCTGAGTAATATTTTTTGACCACTTAATTCATGGCTTCATTGGTCTGAGTGCTTTACATGTCTTAGCTCATGTAAGGCTCTCAGAGGCCCTGTGAAGGTTGGTACCTTTTAGCTTAAGAGAAAGACACACAGGCAGATGAATAAGCTTGAATAAGGTCACACAGTGAACAAGAGGCAGATGCAGACCCAGAGTGTAAGTGCTAGTCTGTTGTTTTGATATAATAAAGCTGGGCAGCTCTTCCTGTTTGCGATGATGATAATCAAGAACTCTGTGGAAGGAGATCATTGGAGGGGCAGGGAACTTTAGGAGGAAATGAGTTGATAAAATTTTCCTGGAGGGGCCAGCATGTGTCTTGCCCATGGAGGGTGCTGCTCTTGGAGTCAGGAGATCTTTCACTTGTTGATTAGGTGGAGCTCATTGCAGGCAAGCCCCTGTCCTTCATCTTATGTGAACAGAACCACCAAGGTCCCTGGACTTACAACAGGCATTCTGTAACTGACAGCTGAAGGAATGTTTCCTTTGAAAAACTGAAACAGAACTTGTAAGAGTAGAAAGCAATTGTTTCCTTTATTTACCTGTGCTCTTCCCATTCTATTACTCTTTTCTGATGCTTACATTTGTTAGTAGTTTGGTCTGTATCCTTTCAGGCCTTCTCCAAGAGTCCATAGATATAATTTAAAAATATAAATAGGACCACAGTATCTTTATTTAAAAAAAAAATAGGGACACTGAAATGTTTCAAGGCTCGTGGAAAAATGGGGCAGATGCCAGGTAAACATTTTGTTCCTATTTCGTGGACAAAGGCTTCTTATTTCTGGAGAAGCTGTGGTTTGGGCACAAGAACTTCTGGTGGTGAAGGGCAAATAGGGCTCTTTTTAGGTGTCGCATTATTAATCAAACTCAGTCCGGAGTTGATACCTTTTTGGGAATCCACTCTTCAGATTTTTTTATGTATGGAATCAACTTTAAAATATTATTTGAAAAATAATTAGCTTTTTATCTCATTATCTTACTGTAAGTTACTCTTTTAGTATGGCACACTGACTAAGCACACAGACTTTAGAATCAGAGTGTGAGGGTTTTAGTCCCATACTCTGTTTTCACTAATGTACCTTGAGTACATTCTCTAAGCGGCTTTATTATCTCTAAAGTGGGGCTATCAATGGGCATTAAATGAGAAAATTAATATAAAACATTATATTTGCTATAATGTTTGCATCACAGTAAAACCTATACATGTAAGCAATTTGTTTTTATGCTGGCAATATAAACATGAAATAAAATTGGCCACTTTAACTATATCTAAACATATAGTTAAGTGACATTAAGTACATTCACATCATTGGGTAACCATCACCACTATTTCCAGAACTTATTCATCAAGCTGAATGCCATATGCATGAAGCAATCACTCTATTACCCAACTCCCCAAACTCTGGCAACCACCGTTCTATTTTCTGTCTTTATGAATTTGACTACTCTAGTTACTTCATATAGATGTAATTATACAATATTTATCCTTTTGTGACTGACTTATTTCACTTAACACAATGTCTTCAAGTTTCATCCATATTGTAGCATATGCTGAAATTGCATTACCTTTTAGAACTGAATAATATTTCATTGTGTGTATGCCACATTTTGTTTATCCATCTGTTGATGAACATTTGAGTTGTTTCCATCTGTAAAAGTTAATTTTTTGTGTCAACTTGCCTAGTCTATGGTGCCCAGATATTTGGTCTAACGTTCTTTTGGATTTTTATGCGTAGATAGTTTTTAGATGAGATTAACATTTACATTAGTGGGCTAGTAAAACAGGTTACTCTCTAGAATGTGGTCTTGCCTCATTCTATCACTTGAAGACCTTAACAGGAAAAGACTGACCTTCCTTGAAGAAGAGGGACTTCTGCCAGCAGACTGCCTTTGTACTTGAACTGCAGCATCAACTCTTCCCTGGGTTACGAGACTGCTGACTTACCCTAAAGATTTTGAACTCGTCAGTTTCCACAGTAATGTGAGCCAATTCTCTTTCCTTCTATTTATCTTATTTCTCTGGAGGACCCTGACTAAGACAACCATCTTCTGGCTATTGTGAATATTGCTGCTAGGAACTGTGGTGTTGGAAAGCCTGGTTTTAATTCTTTTTTTTTTTTTTTTAAGATTTATTTATTTATTTATACAAGCACTGGGTACAGTCAGAAGCGCGGGAGGGTGAGAGAATTCACCAGAGGCAAAGTGGGGAACTGAACAGACAGACTGACGAAATACACTGCTGAGGGGAGCAGCAGGCAGCAGGAGAGGTCTGTGCGCCATGTGGGACCCTCGTTGGCAGTCGGGGATTGAACCAGCGTTGCAGAGGCTGTGGGCAGTTTCGCAGCCCAGCGCTCAACTGCTGCGCCACCATGGTTTTAATTCTTTTGGACATATACCCAAAAGTAGAACTACAGAATCATAAAACATTCTATTTTTCATTTTTTGAGCCGTTTCCCCTTAGCAGTGGCACCATTTTATGTTCCTGTGAGGAAGGACAAGGGTTCAAATTTCTATACATCTTTGCTAGCACTTGTTATTCTATTTTTTTAAATTTTAAGAATAACCATCCTTATGGATGTAAAGTGGTTTTTATTTGACTTCCCTAATGATTAGTGATGTTGACCTTCTTTTTGGGTGTTCACTGTTCATCTCCTTTGGAGAAATGTCTATCCAAGTTCTTTGCTCATTTTATATTATTTTAAAGATTTATTTATTTATGCATGCAAGAACTGGGGTACAGGCCAGAGATGCAGGGGGTGAGAGGATTCATCAGAAACAGAGTGGGGATCAGAACAGGCAGATTGACCGAAATACACTGCTGAGAGGAGCAGCCGGCAGACAGGAGAGGTCTGCTGCACCATGTGGGTAGCTCCCTGGCCGGGGATCCAATTCATGCTGGGGTGGCTGCAGATAGCTTCATAGATTGCATCTTAACCCCTTGTGCCACCAGGGAGGCTCCTTTGCTCATTTTAAAGTCAGGTTTTGTTGTTGTTACTGAGTTGTAGAAATTCTTTATATATATTCTATATTAATTACTTATCAGGTTTATGATTTGGAGATTATTTTTCTCCCAGTCCCTGGATTGCCTATTCACTCTGTTGATAATGTCCTTTGATGCTCAGAAGTTTTTAATTTTGATTGGGCCTCCCTGGTGGTGCAGGGGGTTAAGTCATAGCAATATGACACTATCCATAGCTACTGAAGGATGAGTTTATTCCCTGGCCAGGGAGCTAACCACATGGTGCAGCAGACCTCTCCTGTTTTGCCCGCTGCTCCCCTCAGCAGTGAATTTCAGTCAATATGCCTGCTCTGCTCCCAACTCTGTCTTTGGTGAATCCTCTCACCACCCGTACCTCTGGCCTGTACCCCAGTTCTTGTATGCATAAATAAATAAAACTTTAAAAAAAAGTTCTTAATTTGATGTAGGCCAATTAATCTATCTTTTTTGTTGTTGTTGTTGCCTTTAGTCTTGGTGTTGCATCCAAGAAATTATTGCCAAATAAAATGTCTTGAAGATTTTCTTTTGTTTTCTGCTAAGAACTTTATATAGTTTGATTTCTGATGTTGGGCCTGTCACCTAGACTTAAATTTTTATGTTTGATGGTGTTAAGGGTCCAAATTTATTCTTTTGCATGTGGATATGTAGGTGTTTCACTTATTGATTGTTATATTGATCATCTCTATAGAAACATTAGTGTAGTTATAGCCATATTATAAAAATGTTGATTCACTTTTTACTTATTTTTAAAGTTATGTCTAATGTGCTAATGCTTTTCTCAAAGTATTATTTCCTCCCTTTCTTCTTTCCTCACTGTCCTTATTTTTTTTGTTTGTTTTTTTAGGATTAAAAAAAGTAATTTGTTTATCTTAAACATATTGAAACAGAGCGTATAGGAGTCAAAAGTAATGGTTTTCCCTTTACATATCTGCTTTCTTCTCATCCCACTGTGCTCCCCAGAGGTAACCTTATTAACAGTTTGGCCTGTATCCTTCCAGATCATCTCTAAGAATTCACTCACAGGTATAGATCTAAGCACAAATATAATTTAAAAATTTGAGATCATATTGTATTATGTTTATTGTTCTAACATGTTTTCTTAAAATCAAAAATATAGATATACACACATGTGCAATATACACATTTTAACTTATCAGTTGAGACATACACATCTTTGTGAGCATATTTTGTCATGGAGAACATACAGCAGAACTCAAGTGGAAGAAAGTTCTTTTTTTAAAAAAAGATTTATTTATTTATGTATACAAGAACTTGGGTGCAGGCCAGAGTTGTGGGGGGTGAGAGGATTCACCAGAGACAGAGTGGGGAACAGAACAGGCAGACTGATTGAAATACACTGCTGAGGAGAGCAGTGAGCAAGACAGGAGAGGTCTGCCACACCATGTGGGTAGCTCCCTGGCCGAGGATTGAACTCTTGCTGCAATGGCTGTGGATAGCTTTGCAGGTTGTGTCTTAACCCCTTGTGCCACCAGGGAGGCCCGAAAGTTCTTTTTCTATAGAAGACCAAAGAAGGCACTTAAAGTAGCAGTGGTATTGGGTTTGCACTTTTCCCTCTGGACCATTGGCCTCTCCCTGTGAACCATGTGACTCTTTGCAGCCTCCTTTGGGGGCACAGGACCTTGACACTCAGCTGCTTCGGTGAAACCTCAGAAGGCGATGAGTCCTTTCTCCCATGTACCTTCCACTACTATGACCAGCCAGGGACTCTCTGTGCAGTCAATGCTCCTAAAGTGGAAAAAGGTCCAAAGGGAAAAGGTCCCCCTTTCTTCCCTGCTGTCTAGAGCAAAGTTTGCTCTCCTCTTGGCTTTGATATTTTTTCCTCCCTCATAATAAGTGACCATTACTTTTCATGGTAAGGAAGTGAGTGGTGTGTTGGTAACCATAGTACCTCACATTTTAAGCTTCTAATTAATATATATGTGTAGTTTTAATTGGATTCCCTTTAATAGATGATAAAAGTACTTTTTAGAAAAGTAGTATTATATACTTAAGGCAATTGATATTCAGAAATGTAAATTTGCAATTTGTCTAATAAGTGAGGAATATGACAATTTATGATTTTAGTGTTCTTTTCATTAAACATCCCTGCTGCTTCCAAATAACAGCACATTGCCCTTGAGAATTCTGCAGTCTAATGGTGTGTTTCTTAATTCTAGCTGTGCAGTTAAGTCACCTGTAGAGCCTACTCTTGCACCATTCCTGGAGATTCTTCTTCAACAGGTGCAGAATGAGGCCAGGCATCTGTGAAAGGCTCCCTGAGGCAATCTGATACCTTGGCCAAGTTGAGAATCACTACCCTAGTGGGAAGAATTTCCCAACCAAAGGTAATAACCCTCGGGGGAAGCTGGTGTTTTGCACTCCCAGTGTTCAGAACCAGCCTAAGCGGTCACAGTGGAAGGAAAGTTCTTCATAAAGTCATAATTAACAATGTGTGGTTATTGTGGTGATCATTTTGCAACACATATATTACTATATATAAATTGCTATATGTGTGTTGCTATATATATATTATAATCATTATGTTGTATACTTGAAATTAATATGTTACTAGCCAATTAACCAGAAAAGAAAAAAAAACAGCAACAACATATAAACTGGATGGTAAATTTCTTCTTCATTGGGATCCCACGTTCCTCAAGTGGTTCCCTTGTTGGCTCATTCCCATGAAAAGTCATTTCTTTAACTGAAAGGTGAACAAAATTATATAGGGCTAACATTATCTTCACTTTTCTCAGCTCCAGAGTTCCTTCACTACTGAATAATTTACTGGTAGTAATGCAGGTGTCTAAGGTGGCTGCTTCCCTCCTAATGACCTAAAAGGACAACTAGTCCATTTTCTGACTTGAGTCAGCAGTGAGGGTGGTCAATTAGATCCATCTTCTTGTGCAGAAAGACTGATTATCTCTGATCCAGTCTACCCCCAATTACATTTTCAGTAAAATGTCCTATATTTGTCATAAATTTAATAGAAGAAAAAGAAAGCAAAGTGAAATATAAAGAATTTCTGAACTAAATATGGTTATTTCTTTAAAATAAAATATATTGGCTCCTAGAAGATTTTTTTTAATAAAGTAAAAGCAATAAGAATAGATCCAAATTTCAAAACATTGGGATTGTTGACTAGTCTCCTAAAATTAAGAATATACAAATAGTCCTATATTAAATTAACACCCCATACTCGAAATTAAAAAAGAATAAAGTTCTGAATTTCATTTTGAGACTTCTAGGTGTGTATCTTTTTGTTTTGTTTTATTTGTTAAGCATCTCTTTTCCCTTGATGTGCTCTTTCAACTTGAAAACCCAAGTCTTTCATTTGCTTAGGGATTTTTTTTTTCTAATTTGATAACTTATTTAATACTTCCCCTCTCCCTGTAAGTCAGTTATAACTCAAAGTAATGATTATGGAAAACTATGTTAAAGGCAAAGGTAGAGCGGAAAAGCCAAAATCCATATTTGGGACAGTGGTTATTGGAGACCTTAGATATTTAATTAATAATGAAAATTTAATAATATCAAAAGTGTTAGTAAAGAAGACAAAAATCATAAAAAGTGCTCACATCAATATCATGGCATAGCTGAGCTGTGGGGATAAAAGGCTGTGTGAAAGAATCAGAGGAACTGAGGTCAGAGTCCTAGAAACAGCTCACCTTTAAGTAGGTACTAATGAACACTGACACCCCCAATTCTCGATCTCAGCTGTTGATTTTCCTCCTCTTTCTGTGCCTTCAATTTGTGTGCATGGGCATGAGAATTTCGTTTTTGGAGTTATTGGGTTTGGAGAGTGGGGTCCTTGGGTTCACTTTGGGAAAGGTTTCACCAGAGCTCCTCTTTCACCAGCACCGGTGAGTTCCCAGGCGAGTTTTTCCGTGATACAGAGACCTTAGTTATATCCAAAAGGGCAGGTTTATTAAAAAAGGGAGAGAAGAATAAAGGACACTTGCAGAGACACAAGCAGGCAGAAAGGGGTGCCTATTTGCTAAGGGAGGTTTGCTGAGAGAGGCCTGCATGGTTGCAGGCAGGCGGCCTTGAGGAGAGCTGCCTCAGCTGAGGGAGGTCAGTGCAGAGAAGCCCTGGCATGGTGCAGGTCATGGGTGGGCAGGGGGCTGCTGCCCTGCAGAGGGAGAGAGTTGGTGAAAAGAGGCACCTGCATGTCACAGGTGGGCAGAAGGATTGCTGCCCGAGCCAGTCAGAGACTGCTCTGATACAGTCTTCTTCTCTTTGGGAGGGGCTCGCTTCTGTGGAGTGCTTTTTTTGTTGTTGATTTTGAATAAACTGTAGACTTTGAAAGAGGCCAGAGATTCTACAGTGTACTTCAATCTCCATATCTTCACCCTCAGGTCTGTGCTCCTGACACCCGCTACAGCAGTCTGAGACCTGCTTGGGTCTTGTGCCTTGTGATCTAGGCATTGGCGCCTAAAGGTCTTAATTCCTATAGCTGGGTTAAAGGCTATGTTAATCCCTTCTACCCCCACCTCCAGCTCCTGGCTTGTGTGAGTCAGGTTTCTGGTCTGTGGTGCCTCCTTTCCAGTTTTTCTATCCTTATCCTCCATCAAGAGCAGACTTCGGAAGAGCAGAGAGATCTTGTTTTATTCTTAGTTCTTCTCTGACTTCTCAGACAGGTTGTTTGGGGGTAGCAGATGGTTGAATCAACACCTCATCCTCCTGAGGCAAGGTTGGGAACCTCCTTGTAGACTTTAGTCTCATTCTCTTCATCTGAACATTTGGCCTGTCTCTCCCTACTTCTAAGAGAGGATTAAAAAAGTAATGTGTGAGGCTCTCTGATGCCAGTGGTGGGACTTTGTAAAGTGTAAGTGCTCCATGGGGGTAGGGGTTATGTAACCATAATCATGCATTAAAGCTCATTCTTCACTGAAAGATACACAAACAAGTAGTGGCTAAGTGACTTTATTAGGGGTCGGATTCTTCTTGCGGTTCTTCTCATTTTATCTTCATGGACACCGTGTGGGATAGAGGTTATTATTAGTCCTATTTTACAGATAAAATAACAGTCACAGAGAAGTTAAGCCACTCATCTAAGATCACATAGTGGTGAAATCAGGATTTAAACAGAGTAGAGCCTTACTTCAGTGTCTGAATTCTAAGTATTTGTGCCATATGTACTATTATATCAGGAGTGAAGCAACTGCTATTACTTTTCAAGTAACTAAGGCACCGCCACCAGGTTGTTGCTCTTTCGCCATCACGGCATCTTGAACCCAAGTGTCTTTTCTATTTCTATTCCAATTAGAATTCCAATTGGGTCAACAGAAGTGGAGGTGGTGTTTTGTGCACCAACCTCCTTATCCTGTACTTTCAGGTTCCTCTCACTTCCGTTGTAATCCTGGAATCATTGTTCACTGTCTCCCGGGCCCTGATCTGCCCTAGTTCACACATCCCTCACCCTTGACCTGAATCACTGTGATGGCGTCTCAAACTATCTGTGGTAAAAGGACCGGCTTGGCTTTGGTTTTCTTTTTTCCTGTGGTAACTACTTTGGCATATTTTATTTTACTTATTTTTTTCCTCTCAAATTTTATTGATGTGCCAATTATTTAAATAACTATATGGTTTTATTTCCCCTTAGTCCAATACTAAGTCTGGTATTTTGTAATGACATAAAAACGACTGCTCGGATATTGCATCTAAAATGACTTACTTTAAAATGCTCTTACGGGCCTCCTCTGGTGGCGCAGCGGTTGAGCGCTGGGCTGTGAAGCTGCCTGCAGCCTCTGCAGCGCCGGTTCGATCCCTGGTTGCCGGCGAGGGTCCCACATGGTGTGCAGACCATCTCCCCTCAGCAGTGTGCTTCGTCAGTCTGCCTGTTCTGCTCCCCGCTCTGACTCTGGTGAATTCTCTCACCCTCCTGCACTTGACTGTACCCAGTGCTTGTATGAATAAATAAATCTTTTAAAAAAATACTCTTACTTTTCTAAACATTTACTACCAATTTCTGTACTTAACAACTTGTTGCAGCTGGAAATCAGTTTGCTGACTAGCACTGTTCCAGAGACTGTGGTTTCATTAACACTGCCCTAGGGCTCCCTGGAATGAATCCTACTTGGTCGTGGTGAATTATCTTATGGATACATTGTTGGATTCTGATAGCTAAAATTTTATTGAGGATTTTTGCATCAGTGTTCATTAGGGAGATTGGCCTGTAGTTTTCCTTTTTTGTGTTGTCCTTGTTCGGTTTTGGTATTAGTGTAATGTTGGCTTCATAGAACGTGTTTAGTATTATCCCTTCCTTCTCAATCTTTTGGAAGAGTTTGTGAAGGATAGGCACTAACTCGTCCCTGAATCTTTGGTAGAATTCATTTGTAAATCCATCAGGTCCTGGGCTTTTGTTTTTGGGGAGGTTTTTGATTACCATTTCAATTTCGCTAATTGTAATTGGTCTGTTTAGGTGTTCTATTTCTTCTTTATCTAGCTTTGGGTGATTGAAGAGTTGTAGGAATTTGTCCATCTCCTCTAGATTGTTGAACTTGTTTGCATATAACTGTTCATAAAAGTTTCTGATTATTCTTTTGATTTCTGCTGTGTCTGTTGTGATTTCTTCTCTTTCATTTGTGATCCTATTTATTTGTGCTTTCTCCGGTTTTTCCTTTGTGAGACTGGCTAGGGGTTTGTCTATTTTATTGATTTTTTCAAAGAACCAGCTCTTGGTTTCATTGATCTTTTGGATTGTTTTTTTAGTTTCAATTTCATTTATTTCTGCTTTGGTTTTTATTATTTCTTTTCTTCTACTGGTTTTGGGGTTTTTTTGTTGTTCTTTTTCTAGATCTCTGAGCTTCGAGATTAGGTTGTTTCTTTGAGTTCTTTCTTGTTTTTTGATGTGAGCTTCTATTGCTATATATTTTCCTCTTATTACTGCTTTTGCTGCATCCCATACATTTAGGATATTAGTGTCCTCCTTGTCATTCAATTCAATGAATTTTTTAATTTCTTCTTTGATCTCCTCGTTAGTCCAGTGGTCTTCCAGTAGTGTGGTTTTTAATCTCCATGAGGTAGGAGAGTTCCTTGCCTTCTTTTTATGGTTTATTTCTAGTTTGATGCCTTCATGGTCAGAAAAAATGGTTGGTATGATTTCAGTCTTGGTGTATCTGTTGATGTTTGTCTTGTGCCCCAGTATGTGATCGATCCTGGAGAATGATCCATGTGCGCTTGAGAAAAATGTGTACTCCGTTTTTTTTGGGTTTAGTGTTCTATAGATGTCTGTTAAGCCCAAATGCTCTAGGTCCTTATTTAGAGCTTTAGTTTCTTTACTTATTTTTTGACTTGTTGATCTATCCATTGTTGATAGTGGTATGTTGAAGTCTCCCACTACGTATGTGTTTTCTCTGATGTCTGTTTTCAGAGAGGACAACAGTTGTCTGATATATTTTGGTGCTCCTTCGTTTGGTGAGTATATGCTCTCCTTTCTTCTAGTCTTGCCCCCTATTGGCCATTTGCCACAAAGCAACCAGGATGAATTTTTAAAGTACAGACCCTGCTTAGACCTTTCAAATGACTTGTCATTGCATTTAAAATAAAATGCCGATATTCTCGATGACCTGAAAGATGAAGCGTAGGAGGGATCCCCGGATCCACCAGAAATGCCTTTGTACCTGGTTCGAGAAGAAACCTTGGTGACTGACCTCCAAAGAGAGAAACCAGAGTTTTGCAGGGATGGGGAGGCTGGGTCTGCCTTTGGTCTTATTGCTGCAAAGGCCTGGGAAGAGCACCGAGGACTCTGGGCCTGGTGTCTCAGAGAGCTGTTTGTTGGGTCTTGCAGCACCACATTTTGGTGCTGCTCCCTTTGCTGTTGTCTGTTTCAGCTTCCAGTGATGACTGTCAGATTGTTGCTGCAGGCTGCGGTGGCATCCTTCTCAACTGCCTTGCCTTTGGACACCTCTGTTTCCCACATGCTCCAGGCCCTCATTGGTAGGATGGGGTCATCTTGGAAGAGCAACCTTTTGTTTGGGACTTCTAAACACTGTGGACTCTTATCTAGGGTGAGATAGCCAGCCACCTGTGGCTTTGGTAAATCTTTGTTTCCACTGTCTGTTAAATAAGCACCATTATTGTTGTTGCCTGAACCTGAGTGGTCTTGCAATTGTGTGTGCAGGGGAAGAACTCACAGACAGTGACCTGTCCTCTACTGGATATTGACCTTGGCCTAAAGACCAAGAGACCTAGAGACTTGCTTTAGTATAACCTAATGCTCCACTGATGGACTTGATCTAAATATATTGGTGTTCTGGTCACACCTTATACTTGCTTTTTGGACTCTTTCCTTCCCCCAAAAAATGGAACTGTGGTGAGCCAACATAGTGGAGGAGTCACTTCAATTGCTCTTGAGATTGGGGAATAAAAGAGTGTAGATTGTTGTTACTGTTTTTTTTTTTTTTTAAGATTTATTTTATTCATGCATATAAGAACCAGGGTACAGGCCAGAGATCTCTGTGTGTGGGGAGGGGCTGGGAGAGAGGATTCACCAGAGACAGAGCGGGGAACAGAACAGGCAGACTGACTGAAATACACTGCTGAGGGGAGCATCAGGCGAAACAGGAGGGGTCTGCCGCACCATGTGGGTATCTCCCTGGCCGGCCAGGATCGAACCCACATTGCAGAGACTGCGGACAGCTTTACAGTGCTGTGCTCAACCGCCTGCGCCACCAGGGAGGCCAAAGATTGTTATTAGTGTTGATGAGAATTCATTGGTGGGGAGCATGACTTCATTTAGTGAGCTGAGGGGGAAACACACATCTTGGGAAGGTAGTTTCCAGGTTGGTTTGGCATTAGTCCTTAGTGCTTTCCAGTCTCCAAATGGTGCTCTACTGTCGTAATGATGTAAGGAATAGATAGGTTTGTATGGCCACAGGGAGTCTTGGTTTCTAGGATGCATACATTTTACAGCTGGAAGAGGTGTTAGAGGGGCATGCCTGGTGCCAACATCATTTCAGGTTGAACTTCCATATTCAGTGTCCTTGGCTTTTTATTTTATTTTATTTTTAAAAAGATTTATTTATTTATGCATACAAGAACTGGGGTACAGGCCAGAGGTGAGGGAGGGCGAGAGGATTCACCAGAGACAGAGCAGGGAGCACAAAGGACAGATGGACTGAAAACACTGCTGAGGGGAGCAGCAGGTAAGGCAGGAGAGATCTGCCACATCCTTGGCTTTTGAATTCATTCCTTGTGCCAGTGATTTTCCAACTTTCTGAAGAATTTTTGTTGTCGTTAATGAATTGTCATGATAACGGTAACAATTCTCGAATCCTAGTGACAAGAAATTGACATAAGATAGACTTGGATATGTGATGTAAGAATGTGCATTTTCGTTAATCATCCAGGTGATACTGAGGTAGGTAGTTCAAGGATCTTATTTTGAAAACTACAGGTTAAAGTAGGATCCTTTCTATGCGATAATATTGGTGTTGGTGCAAAGTTGACTGAATTTTAACATTCTTTTTCTACCTAAGACAGACCAGATTTACCCTTTTGCTTGAAATAGACAAAAATAGCAGATGAAATATGTGATCAGTGGCTTCTGAAAACACTGGCCATTGGGCAGTGACAGGCAATAATCTTTAAGAAACTGGAAGCAAAAGAAGTGAACACTAGAACTACTCCAGTTTGCCACCCAGGCAGAGTTTGCACAGAGGCTCAGGGAGATGCAGACTGAGGTATAGGGTGGACTCAGACTCCCTGAGTAGAGGAGGTGGTGCTAATCTCTGAGGGAAAGAAGGTGAGTAGAGTTCAAAGAACAGAGCACCAGATAGAACCAACAGAAATGTGTGAGCTGCAGAGACCTGCAGAGACCTGCAGAAAAGTCTCTCAAGTATTCAGCAAATTATTGATCAGTATGTGCCTATGACTAAAGTCCTGGATGCTGGGAGGTGGAGTGGAGTGGGGGAGGGGAGGTCAAGTAGGAAGAGGGAAGACTGGAGGGAGGTAAGGAAGGGTTAAGGCCAGGGAGGGAGTGGAGAATAGTGTCCTGCAGTTAGAGGACCAGGAATACTGCCTGTTGTCTCTAAGTGGACTGGAAAACTCACAATTCATGGAATATTGGGGAGAGTAGTCAAGCAGGTCTTGCCTCAGTAGTGGGGAATAATTAGCCCTACACAGAGCACTACTCCAGATGTTCCTAACAAATAAAAAAAAAAAACAAAAAACCACAATATTTGAAAGGATCCAACTGCTTGCAAGTCACTTACTCATCCCAGAACAGAGCTCAAGAATGTTTATAGGAATTTTTAAAAAATCCAGTGCCAGTCAAGGTAAAATTCACAATGTCTGGGCACCTAAAAATTGCAAAGCTGTTGTGTTTAAAATGGAACTACTCTATCTCTGAAGGGGAACTTCCATGCACATTTTTGTACCATTTAAAAAATCAAGCAATGGAGGTCTTCAGTGTAATATTTTGTACATAACAACTCACAGTGCCAAACCACAGTCTGTGTTGATATTTACCTTGGCTTCTGAGATGACAGTTACTCTTTTCTGTCCATTATTATTTTTAAAATACTTTTCCTGTGTTTAATAATGCCAGGCTCCCCATTGGATGGTACTAAGGTAAATTCAGCTAAGACTAATGTTGACTAAGTGCCTCATGTATCCTAAGGGTTGGGGTTAGGAGTAGGGAATGTGTTACTCCTATTAAGGCTGATAGATAACTAAGAATCAGAGGAATCAGAGGTGTTAGTGTCAAACCAGGGAGACCAAGATCCATCTACAGGTTAAGTGGACAGACTAAGCCAGGGTTCAGAATGAGAAGCCCTTTGAAACCCAAGAGAGTGTTCAGGATAAAGTCAGCAGGTTATGCTAGGACTATGACCAAAGCTGAAGAGTAAGAACTTGATTTCATTACCTGAGTTCTAGGCTGGGTCAGAGAGGAGTACTCTGGAGTCATGCTTGGGCTTAAAACTCTGGAGGAGCATAACCAGGCCCCAAGCTCTGAGCTGTGGACTGTCTTTTCCTCCCTGAGAATTGGACAGGTTTTAATTTGGTCATCAGGTGTGTTTTTCTGATCCATCACCGCCCTGAAGTCTAGTCTGACACCCTGTCTTCTGGATATCTCTATTAGATGCTTTGCTACTAAACATCTGTTTTCTTCAGTTTGACTGGTGGTAAGCTCTTTGGCATTCTTTCCTACTCAACCTGTGCAGGTATGTGTGACTTTCCTTTATACAACTCACATATCTCTTGGATGCTGGAGAAGTACCTGTTTCTTAAAATGTTGTAACTCAGGGCCTCCCCGGTGGTGCAGCGGGTTGAGCACTGGGCTGCGAAGCTGCCCACAGCCTCTGCAGCACAGGTTCGATCCCCGGCTGCCGGCGAGGGTCCCACATGGCGCGCAGACCTCTCCTGTCGTGCCCACTGCTCCCCTCAGCAGTGTGTTTCATCAGTCTGCCTGTTCTGCTCCCCACTCTGTCTCTGGTGGATTCTCTTACCCTCCCGCGCTTCTGACTGTACCCAGTGCTTGTATAAATAAATAAATAAATCTTAAAAAAAAATGTTGTAACTCAGATAGATTCTTGGGAAAGCTCCTAATTGCAGATGATGACAGATGTCATTATTATCATTTGATAAAAGCTTTACTTTCTTTGGGGGATTGGGACGAAAGGATCTTTCTTTGGAGAAATTGGAAGTCAGTTTGGCTCTTAAGGAGGGGGGTCCTAGAGTCACCTTTTTACCTAGAAAGGGGGCTCTCAATCAGAAGTTTCAGAAAACTTTACTTTTATTCCCAGTGCTCACGGTACTATGGAATGGAATGTAGGGGTGTGTTCTGGTCATTTTTCTGGTCAGAAACCACCCCCCCCCATGATGTTTCTCTTGGCAGAAACAATTCACTTGAAACATTTAGTAATAATAATAGCAATAGCTTCATAGGTAGTAGATAGAGAAAGCTTTTTACTTTAATTTCTCTCAAATCAGCATTGAATACAGGAGGTTCTATTTTTTTTTTTCCAGGTGGATTAAAAGAGCACAGTTGAAAACTTTCTGGCTCTACCTGATGAGCTATCAGCCAGCCAGAAAGAAAGATGCACTCAAGATAAATATTATGGTTTCTGAAGAGAAATGCATAGAAAAACTTGATATAATTGAATTGTTGCTTTTAATGCAATGATTGCCTCAGTAGTGGGGAATAAATGTTGTTGGTTTTGCTTTTGGTATTTAAATTATTTTATCTATCTTACGGTGGTAATGAGTAAGGGTGGGTGAGTGTGTGGATGAAACTGCATCTGTGCCCTGATAAGTGGTTACCTTCCAATCTGATAGGAGCTGATTTTTCCATGAGAATCATTTTGACAAATCCTTTTCCTTTTCTTCAGTCTCAGTCTTATTACTATTTCCTTGTTTTCGTTTCTGTCCCTTACTCCTGTTCCATTTCCTCCCACACCCACGATTGCTCTTCAGTCAACAAGTTTCTTCAGGTACTCATTTTATTTTTTGGATTATTGGAAATAGAATTTCTATACCCCCCACAAGATCTTTTAACAATTGTCCTAAAGACAATATTTTTCTTAACACCTTGAAAAATGGAGTCTCTGAAAAGTTAGGAATGAAAAGAGTTCAGCTGAGGGGATGGATGTTTTGTTTTTGAGGTGTCTTGATACTGGAATGAAATTAGTTCTTGTGGGGAAAAAAATCTTGGCGCTCCTCTCCTCAGAGGGCTTGGCCCTTCATTTTATGGAAAATAGTGTTGGCTCTCCACTAAACCTGGACAAGCCTCTGAATTTGAGAAGCAATTTATTGAGGGTACTTCTGAGTCTATGTTGATTTAAAAAAAAAAACAAGAATAAGGGTGAATGAGTATTTTTTTCAGGTGTTTCAAGTTCAGTTGAGAAACGATGAGCAGGTCAGTTTACGTTAGCTGAACACCTTACTCTCATGGAAAGGGCTGTTAGGCTAGTGATTGGAGAAAAACGTTGCTTACTTGGCATCCTGTGAGGAAACACTTGTGGTTTGAATGAGATTGTCTGCTGGCCTCCCTTTGGACTCTCTCCCATCAAATTCATCCACAGTCTTTAATCACATTTCTAAAATTAATTAATTGGAGGAGCTCTTTGTTTAACAAGATGATGAATTTTGACTGTGTAGGAGTGGTGGATGTTGGGGGTGGAGTGGCCTGCAAAGCCTAGGGCCTGTTGGACATACCACTAAAGCCTGAACAGCATGAAGGGGGAAGTCAGTTAAGAAGCAGAATCAGAAAAAAAAAAAAGTGACTAAGCCAAAACTTTCCAATAATTTTGTTAGATGTCTGCTTGAAAACTAATTTACTCCCCTTAGCTATACAGTTGAGTCATACATTTTTTGTTGACTAGTTCTTATAAAATTCATCCATTACTAAGCTGATGATTTAAAAAAAAAATGTCTAGTCTACTTGATAGGGTGCAGAAGTCTCTTCTTTTACCGAAATTTTGGAAAAAATTTTGCCACCAAGCACTCTCACTGTGCCCACCCTGGCAAGTCTGATCTTTCCATGTTGGTGGGAATGTAAATTCATGCGGCCACTATGGAGAACAATTTGGAGGTTCCTGAAGAAATCTAAAAGTAGAGCTACCATCTGACAAATACTATATAATCTCATTTATATGTGGAATGTAAAAGTAAACAACTAAAAGTCAAACAGCCAAACAAAAAAACCAAGTTTATTGATACAGAGAACTGATTGGTGGTTACCAGAGGCCAGGGTAGGGAGTAGGTGAAGTGCGTGAATAGGTTTAAAAAGTACAATTCCCAGTTATAAAATCAATGAATCATGGGGATATAATGCACAGTTTGGGGCCTATAGTTAGTTCATTGCATACTTGAAAGTTGCTAAGAGAGTAGATCTTAAATGTTCTCATTGCACAAAAATGTTTTCTACTTATGAATGGTGATGAATGATAACTAGACTTATTGTAGTGACATTTCACAATATAGACAAATATCAAATCACTATGTTGTACACCTGAAATTAATATATTATGTTAATTATGTTTGAAAAAAGAATGATACTTCTAGATCAATTCATTAGTTTAATTGTTGCCTAGTCAATCTTATATAAATAAAAGCCAATTATAGGGTGAGAGAGTTTTTGAATCTCCTCAAGGAACATACCTCTTTATGTAAGTTCAGTTCAGGATTATACTTGATGGGAGAAATTACTCTCTTCCTCCCCAAATGACCCTTCATTGGGTCATTGAACTTTTCAGGGCACTCTGCCCAGGATGGAGGATGCCTGAGAACATCCAAGTCCACCATAATTTCCCTTCAGGTCTCTTTCAACTGCCCAGGGAACAAATTCCCTATCTTCAGAGCTAGCTTCATGGGTGTGCACCCTGTACAGTTGCACAGGGCCACAGTTTTATTTTATTTTTTAAAGATTTATTTATTTATGCATACAAAAACTGGGGTACAGGCCAGAGGTGTGGGGGGTAAGAGTGGGGAGCAGAACTGGCAGATCTACTGAAATACACTGTTTAGGGGAGCAATGGTTGAGACAGGAGAGGTCTGTTGCGCCATGGGGTAGCTTCCTGGCAGCCATGGATCGAGCTCATGCTGCAGAGGCTGCAAATAGCTTCACAGTGCTGTGTGCTTAACCCCTTGCGCCACCAGGGAGACTCAGGACCCCAGTTCTAGAAGAACCCCATGCTTAGTTTAATGCTTTGCTGTCACTGTTGTGAAATTTTCAAAAATTTACAAGCAAGAGACTCCACATTTTCATCTTTTTCTAGGCACTACAAATCATGTACCTGGATTTATCTCTACTTTTTCAGGGTCACTCAAGTGCAAGAAGAGTAAAAAAATAAACAAGAGCTTATTTCATCATCTTCTTCCAGATTTATGTATTCAGATGAGCATGTAATGAAATTACCTCCTAGACTGTTGTCTTAATTGATTGAATGTTTAATCTCCTTTAATAGGATGCTTTCAGATGTCTCTTTTCCCCTTCTAGAACAATTTCCCTACCGATTTACATCTGTAGTTAAGAGGGTGATTCAGGTGTTAATAACATGTCCTTCTATCTTTTGAAAAGAAGTATTTTCTAAATCTCCTAGATTTACTTTGTTTTATGGCACCTGGGTAGCAAGGCCTCACATTTCATAGGTGTATCCATACTACTCCAGTAGATCTTGCTTTTATTTTTTTATTTTTTCTAAATTAAAAAAAAATTTTTTTAAAGATTTTTTTTTTTTATACAAGAACTGGGGCACAGGCCAAATGTGCAGGAGGGTGAGAGGATTCACCAGAGACAGAGCGGGGAGCAGAACAGGCAGACTGATGAAAGACACTGCTGAGGGGAGCAGCGGCCGAGACAGGAGAGGTCTGCTGCGCCATGTGGGACCCTCGGTGGCCGGCTGGGATTGAACCGGCTCCGCGGAGGCTGTGGACAACTTCACAGCACTACGCTCAACCACCTGCGCCACCAGAGGAGGCCCAATTTTTAAAATTTTTTATAAAGATTTATTTATTTATGAATTCAAGAACTGGGGTACAGGCCAGAGATGCAGGGGGTGAGAGGATTCACCAGAGACGGAGTGGGGAACAGAACAGGTGGATTGACCAGATACACTGCTGAGGGGAGCAGCGGGCTAGTCAGGAGAGGTCTGCTGCACCATGTGGGTAGCTTCCTGGCCAGGGATCGAACTTGTGCTACAGTGGCTGCAGATAGCTTTATAGGTTGCGTCTTAACCCCTCGTGCCCCAGGTCTTGTTTTTAAAGCAAAATCCAAGAAATGTTCATAAGTGTTTGGTGTGTCCAAATGCTGAAACCAGCAGAAATGAGTGTGATTTTTCCATTCCTGACTCTTCTTAATCTTCGTAAGTGTAGCTTAGGTGAGTGGTACAGACTGGAGAATTTATCTGCTCCTTTGGGGTTGGTTAGAGTGCGTATTAGCTGGTTGGCTTGTTAGGTTGGCCCAGGCAAGAGAAGCAAAGTCCTGGGTGGGCCTAAGCCCTGTGGGAACCTTCTGATTTTACTGTGCTTATGCACGGTGGAAACCTAAGCTGGCTGGCTGAACAATTTCATTACAATGATTAATCAAGAGGCAGACTTGATGAGGGTTGGAATAAATGAATGTATGTACTTTGCAGGTATTGGAGAAATACCTGTTGGTAGTGACTCAGTAGTGCTTCCCTGACTGCAAAGGATAGTGTCTTCTGGTAAATTGAGAGCATGCCCTGTGTGTTGACAATTAGACTTGCCTGTCATGTCTGATGAAATTAATTGCAGGGTGTTGTGGGCCAGGTTTCTATAAGTTGGGTGGAGGTGGAGGCCACTGGCAGTATGTACAACGCCCAGGGAGTAACATGTGAGTGGGAGGAAGAAAAGAGATTTCTCTGGGGCTGTTGCAAGGCTAATGCTGGTGAAATATGCTTGTCTTTCTTGAGCATTAAGCAACATCTACCAGGATTGTTAGCTACCGAGCAGCACATCTTCAGTACTCATGACCCACGAGGGATTTGGGTGAAGGTAAGAAAGAGTGGCAAGTTTTTATATTTTGTTTTCTTATTAGTTGTTTGGTTTGTGTGGGTGTGTACAAGCGTGTGCATGTGCATTCACTCCTGTGCCTGTGAATGTGTGTGCAACTGCAGGTGTCAGTTTTCACCACATTGATTATTTTATTCTGTTGGAAGATTTTCAGCATTAACTAAGAAACAAATGTTCACTTGTAGCTTCTTTATCTCCTCTGCCCCAATTCTGAGGTGCTTGATTACTGAGATCAAGTATGATAAATGACTAGGAAGGGAGAATTGGTGAAAAACTCAAAGGTTAGTTTACCATTTCTAGAGTAACCTTTGGTGTGGAAAGAACAAGATCTTTCATTCATATAGTTTGAATCTTGACTGTATCCTGTATTATTAAGATTATGCAAATAACTTAATCTCTCTCAACTTCCATTCCCTTGTTTGTAGATTGGG
This sequence comes from Talpa europaea, assembly GCF_964194135.1. Lineage (NCBI taxonomy): Eukaryota > Metazoa > Chordata > Mammalia > Eulipotyphla > Talpidae > Talpa > Talpa europaea. The sequence goes on from NC_140070.1 coordinate 86,678,662, forward strand.
GGTAATAATACCTGCTTCCCTGGGTGGTAAGGCTTTCATGAGACAATGCTAGCAGAGTGTAGTGCAATGTCTGTCAAATGATAGAGACTCAGTAAAAATTTTTACCTTTAGTATGTCAGTTCTTCCTCTAACCTTCTTCCCTAGCATTCCCTAGTTTCCTCTGTTCTTGAATTCTATAATCATGAATGTTTCCCCAGACTGTTCATTGTAGGTTGTGGCTGTTGAGACAAAGCTAAGACTAGCCTAATTCTAGTGATTCTATGGACAGTTCATTTCATTTTATATTAGGATCTAGCATTAGATAGGCAGAATAGATGTGGGAAAGTTCATGACTTCGGTGCTGAATACTACTTCACTTGATTTGTGACATGTTCCTCCTCTGGGACTTCCAAGAATCTGGCAGTTGAAGCAAAAGTTCTGCCATCCATTCTTTCCAACCATCTGTCCATCCACTCATCCATTTATCTATACATTACTTTTCCATCTAATACTTACATACTGAGCCACTTAGTATTTGCCAGGCAAATACCGGATATTAAGTACCGGATATTAAGCAATAAAGAAAAATAGAAAAAAATTCTGCATTCACGGATCTTTCATTTTAATGAGGAGAGATTTAATAAACAAAATGTTACTAAATTAGTGTATTTAAAAGTTACTAAATTAGTGTATTATGAGTAAAATAAAAAGTTGTCACCTTACTCAAAGCCACCTAGATTTTCATCTATGTTATCTTCTAGTTTTATAACTTTGCATTGTACATTTGGGTCTATGATACATGTTGAGTTAATTTTTGTGAAGGGTATAAACTTTATGTCTAGATTTATTTTTTTGCCTCTGATTGTCCAGTTGTTCCTGTGCCATTTGTTAAAAGAACTATTTTTTCTCCATTGTATTGCTTTTACTCCCTTGTCAAAAATCATTTGGTATATGTGTTTATTTCTGGGCTCTCTAGTCTAGTCTTCTGATCTAAATATCTGTTCTTTTACCAATACCACACTGTCTTGAGTACTGTAACTTTATAGTAAACCTTGAAGTTCAGATAGTGTCATTTCTCTGATTTTGTTTTTCTTTAAAATTTTGTTGGCTGTTCCAGGTTTTTCACCTTTGTATATATACTTTATAATCAACTTATCAATATCCATGTAATAACTTTCTGAGATTTTGTTTGGAACTGTAGGGAATCTGTAGATCAAGATGGGAAGAACTGATATTTGACAGTATTAGTCTTCCTATTCATGAATATGTTATACATATTTAGTTCTTTGTTTTCACCAGAGGTTTGTAGTTTTTCTCATATAGATCTTATAATACATATTTTGTTAGATTTATACTTAGTACTATATTATTTATTGGTGCTTATGTAAATGGTTTTGTGTTTTCAGTTAAATTGCACATATTACCAGCATATAGGAAAACAATGGACTTTTGCACATTAACATGTATCCCAAAACTTTGCTATAATCAATTATTAGTTTCAGCAGTTTTTTTTGTTGTTGAGACTTTCAGGTTTTCTACTTAGATAATCCTGTTATCTGGTGCAAACATTGCTTTATTTCTTCCTTCCCAATATATATTTTTATTTCCCTTATTGTTTTAGCTAAAGCTTCCAATACAATGTTGAAAAGGCGTATGAGAGGGAGTATCTTTGCTTTTTCTACCTTAGGGAAACTTGTAGTTTCTTGCCATAAGTATGATGCTAGCAATAGATTTTCATAGATATTCTTTATTGAGTTGAGGAATTCCCTTTGCTGAGAGTTTTTTTTTTTTTTTTTTTTTAAACATGAATTGATTGTTATTTTGTCAAATGCTTTTTGGGTCACATAACTTTTCTTTATTGTAGTGATAGATTACATTTGTTTATTTTTCAAGTGTTGAACAACTTTGCAAAACTGGGATAAATCTCAATTGGTCATGGTACATAATTATTTTTATATATTGGTGGATTTGCTTTGCTAATACTTTCCTGAGAAGTTCTGCATTTGTGTTCATGATATACATTGGTTTATAGTTTTGTATTCCTGTATTGTATTTGTCTGATTTTGGTGTTAGGGTAATGGTGGTCTCAGTGAATAAATTTGGAAGTTTTTCCTTGCTTCTATCTTCTCAAAGAAATTTTAGAGAATTTATTTTAATTTCTTAAATTTTGTAAAATTCACTACAAAATGAGGCCATCTGAACCTGGTGCTTTAATATCCTAAAAGGTTATTAAATATTTAATTTCTTTTATAGTTATAGGCCTAATTAGATTGTTGCATGTGATTTTTTTTAAAGATTTGTCTTTGTCTTTATTTATGCATACAAGAACTAGGGTGTAGGCCAGAGGTAAGGGGGCAGTGAGAGGACTCACCAGAGACAGAGTGGGGAACAGAACAGGCAGGTTTACTGAAATACACTGCTGAAGGGAGCAGTGGGCGAGACAGGAGAGGTCTGCTGTGCCAAGTGGGTTAGCTCCCTGGCCGGAGATTGAACTCGGGCTGTGGTGGTGATAGCACTGAGCCTATTTAGCCACCACTGAGCCTAACCCTTGAACCACCAGGGAGGTCCCTGTTGTATGTGATTTTGTTAGATGGTGTCTTTCAAAGTTTTGTTCCAGTTCATCTAGGTTATCAAATTTCTGAGTATAGAATTGTTCATAGTATTTTATTATTATTATTTTAATGTTCATGGAATCTTCAATGATGTCTCTTCTTTCATTTCTGATGTTAGTAATTTATGTCTTTTCTCTTTTTTCCTGCCCAGAGGCTTATCAATTGTATTGATCTTTTTAAAGAACCAACTCTTGGTTTTGTAGATTTTATCTATTGATTTCTTGTTTTCAATTTTATTGCTTTCTGTCCTAATTCTTATTATTTATTTTCTTCTGCTTACTTTGAATTTGATTAGTTTTTCTTTTCCTAGTTTCCTAAGGTGAAAGTTTATTCATTTTAGATGTTTGTTTTGTAATACGGGCATTCAATGCTATATAAACTTCCCATTAAACACTACTTTTGCATCACCCTACACATTTTGATAATTTTTAATTTTCATTTAACCCCAAATATTTAAAAATTTCTCTTGAGACTCTTTCTTTGTTCCATATATTGTTTACAAATGCATTATTTGATCTGTGCATTTTGAGATTTTCTAGGTATCTTTGTTATTAATTTTTAGTTTAATTCTATTGTGGTCTGAGAGCATATATTGTATGATTTCTTTTTTTTTAATTTGTTGTTATGTTTTAAAGTACAGAATATGATCTATCTTGGGGAATGTTTCATGTGAGTTTGAGAAGAATGTGTTCGTTACAAATTCTGTGGGCTCTTATAACATATTCTGCCTTTTTTTTTTACATTTCTTTTATTATTATTTTTTTTACATCATTGTTCATTTTTAAACAATATTTGCTTCCCCCCACTCCCCATAGAGTTTCCTTCACCAATGTACCCGTGCACCTTCACTTCAGTCCCCTGTGCTCCTCCCTCCCTCTGATACCTCTCCTGCCTCCTCCCCTGCAGGATGTCTCTGATTTATAATCGTCGGTAATTTGCTTTGCTGTGTTTTGTACTGTTATTATTTTTTTTACACTGATGTCTTATTTGGTTCCCCTATATTCCTGTTATAAGTGAAACCTTCTGATATTTTTCTTTTTCCTTCTGGTTTATTTCACTGAGCATAATTCCTTCTAGCTGCATCCACATTGATGCGAATGGCATGAATTTATCTTTTTTTGATTGCTGAATAATATTCCATTGTGTATATATACCACATCTTCTTGATTCAGTCATCTATTTTCGGGCATTTGGGTTGTTTCCAGGTTTCACCTATTGTAAATAGTGCTGCAATAAACATAGGGGTACAGGTGGTCTTTTGAAACAATGTTTTTGTATCCTTTGAGTAGACCTGTAGGAGTGGAATTGCCAGGTCTTATGGTAGCTCCGTTTTCAGTAGACTGAGGAACCACCAAACAGCTTTCCATAGTGGTAGGACCAGATTGCACTCCCACTAGCAATATAGGAGAGTTCCTTTTTCACCACATTCTCACCAACATTTGTTGTTGCTTGTTTTTTTGATATGTGCCATTCTTACTGGTGTAAGGTGGTATCTCAATGTGGTTTTGATTTGCATTTCCCTGCTGATAACGGATGTTGAACATTTTTTCATCTGCCTGTTGGCCTTTTGCATTTCCTCTTTGGAGGAATGTCTTTTAAGTTCTTCTGCCCATTTCTTGACTGGATTGTTTATTTTGTTTTTGTTGAGTCATGTGAGTTCTTTGTATATCTTTGTGATGAGTCCCTTATCAGTTGAATGGAGTGCAAAGACTTTTTCCCAATCAGTGGGGTGTCTCTCTGTTTTGGTTAATGTCTCTTTGGCTATACAGAAGCTTGTCAGTTTGATGTAATCCCAGGTGTTTACTTTTTCTTGACTATCTTTGCTTTGGGTGATGAGTCTTTAAAGGTGTTATTGCGATATATGTCTTGCAGTGTTTTACCTATATTTTCTTCTATATATTTTATGGTTTCAGGTCTTATGTCCAGTTCTCTTATCCATTTTGAGTTGATTTTTGTTCATGGTGAGAGGTAGTGGTCTAGTTTCATTTTTTTGCACGGGTGGTCCAGTTTTCCCAGCCCCATTTATTGGACGAACTGTCCATGTTCCATTGCATGTTCTTTTATTCTGCTTTTTTTGAATGAAGTAGTCTGTTGATGTCAGTTATATCCAGTAGATTGATGGTGGTATTGAATTCAAATATATCTTTAATAATTTTCTGCCTGTTGGATCTGTCCATTTCTGATAGCATGTATTCAAGTATCCAACTAGAATAGTTGAGGTTCATCTATTTCTCCTATAGTTCTATCAGTTTTTGCCCTATATAATTTGATGTTCTCTTGTTAGGTGCATACATATTACATTTTAAAATGTATTCTTGGAAAGGTGTCCTCTTTATCATTATGCAGTACCCTTCCTTTTGCCTGATAACTTTTCTTGCTCTGAAGTCTACTTTCTTTGAAATTTAACTATTCCTGCTTTTTTTTTGGATTAGTATTAACATAATATATCTTTCTCCATCCCTTTATTTTTAATATATTGACATATGTGTCTTTATGTTTACAGTGTGTTTCTAGTAGACAGCATAAAGTTGCTTCTTTTTTTTTTTTTACTCTGGCAAACCTTTCTTTTAGTTGGTGCATTTAGACATTTAACATAATTATTGATGTACTAATAATTGAATTAAAATCTACCATTTTTATTATTTTTCTATTCATGACCTTGTTCTTTGCTCCTGTTTTTGCTTTCTCTTCATTTTCTGTCTTTTGCAATTTTATCTGTAATGATTTTTGCCTTTTTTTATCATCACCTCTATTATTCTACCCTACCCCGAGACACACATTCCACAGTGATCTCCTGGGCTGCTTGATGTGAGCCAGGCCAAAAAGTTGAGGTCATTATGTCACTGCCAGGCTGGGCCCTGGATGCAGTCTTTGTAGTACTATGGTGGGATTCACATCAAGGAGACTCTAATTCTTCTTTGGGCCATAGTGAATGCTGAGTGGGTGAATATTTTTTTCACTTGCAGGAAGGAAGACATTTGCTTTCCAGTCATATCCAAATGTTGAAGAACCCCTTTAGAAGCTGTTAGCAAATTTTAGAGAGTACATCTCTGTGAAGGTCTTGGATCCCTTTTAATCTGGGATTTAGTGGAATATGTTTCTCTGGCATGTGTCAACTCCTGCTCCACCTACAAGGCTTATTTGAATCTCAGAAGTACTTCCTTGGGTCGGGCTGTTACAGTGTCACGTTAGCTTTAGCACGTACACATGTCCCTTGGGGCTTTGTACTCCATATCACTTTATGCCAGATGGACCTGGCTTGTCCTGTCCAATCAGGTCATGGGAGAGTGATGTCAGAGTCACTCAGACAATGAGTCTAGTATGGCACCTATTTGAAGTGACACAGACTCCTTGCCACATACAACACATGCCCTCCTCCCGCTTCCTAATATAGCTCTGGACCCATTTACCATGACTATAAAGAATGTTGCTAATGTGGGGACAGGTGCTTGGTTTTTGGTTTGTTTGTTTGTTTTTTCAGGCTGAATAGGAGTTTAATAGAAGTCATGCTTTCCTAATACCTCTAGTCCTCTGTTTGGTTGCATTGCAGTGCTCTGGTTATGTCTCTGCCCAGCTGTGTCCAATACTTAGTACAGATGTGTGCTTGAAAAGACAAAGGCAAACAGTGACAGGAGAGTAATATGGGGCATGGAGGTTGTGGGCCCAGTTCTACTGACAACCGCCCCACCCCCTTACTTTCCTACTCTGCTAAGGACTCATTTCGCCATGGGCTATATTCCACCAGGAGGAAAGGTGGGGAGGTACAGTGGTTGTAGGCTTAGGACCTGCCTCTCAAAATCAGGAAATATGGGCTATTTGGGGACTAAAGTGTCACTTACTGTGACACTAAAGTGTCACTAGACTGTGGCTTTTTTGAAGACCTGAGCCTTACTCTTATGGGCTATTGTTAATTATATATTTTTAATGGTACAGTACCCTCATGTTTTATTTTCAAGTCTGAATTTGTTAAACACCTACACGAATAGGCTGACCTTGTTCTGTACTTTTGAGAGCTCCTAATCCTAGAAGCTGTTGGGTCAGATCTTAGCTACTGTTGCATCTACTACTCTTACCCCCTGGGTTCTGTCAAAATGACATCTTTTTAAAAAGTCTTGAGTCTCTGACTATACTCATATAATTTAACTTAATGCTTTCCAACATTTTTCATCATGCAATACACATCATGCAATACACATCATCCATGCCTCTGTAGATGAAAGAGCTCATTCCTAGAGAAGAGACCAGGTTAGCCTCCCTTACACTCACCTGGCTGCTCTGAGTATCGAAAGAATTTGTATTTTCATCTGGCATACCTCTACCTATTGGGGAAGGTGTGCTTTTGCATCGAATGTCAGAAGCTCAGGCCCAAATCTACAATAGACCACAACTGCAGAGTATAGCCAAGAATCCCATCTTAAATATCTTTCAAGGGATACCCAGGGGGTGAATCCTGTGAATCCTGGGACTGCTGTGAGTTAGAAGGGCAGCTCTTACAGCCCTGTCCTTTGTTCAGTGCAGTCCACCACTATCTTCTCTCCTGGAGGGAGGATAGATACCAACCCCGCATACGCCCTGTACCTTCAGGTCAGCATGCTTGGGCTTCTTGGCTCTTCCAATTCTAGTGGATATTCTGATACTTAGCATGCCTCTTCCTGTCTTCCCACTACTTTCCTAAGTATTCCACAGTTTCTAAGTATTCCTGGCCTCCTGGGAGTTAATGTGGGGACAACTCCCAGCTTTACTATATGTTCTGCACGGTTTAGAATATTGCTTCTGATGAAGTGGTTGGAGGCATCATAGGGTGACCTGCTGCTGATGCTCTGTTCTCGTGCTTCTTGGACCGCATCTTGACAACTGGCCTGAGTGGGACACCAATATTGTAGGAGTACACTCTAGTCTTTTTTTTTTTTTAAAACTCTCGTCTGTGTGGCACCAGGTATTGCTTCTTGTATTTAAACAAGGCTCTCTGAGCATTCATTTACCTATATATTTAAGAATTCATTCAATAAATGTTGTGCAATGGGGATATTAACTAAAAGACATAGTTCTTGCCTTTCAGGAGCTTATAAACCAGTGAAGGAGAGCCTAGCTGCATAGTGATGGGATGCATATAAAATTTCACAGAATTGCCTTGGGAACACAAAAAGGGTACCCTCATAGTTGGGGAGTAGGTCAAGGAGATTCACTGCCTGAGATGAGATGACTCCTTGAATTGAGTTTATTTTCCGTTTCTTTCTTCCTTCTTTATTTGTCAAACTGAGTGATACAGGATATGTGTTAATCTGGTGAAGGAGGGAAGGATTGTGGGTAGCAGGAAAATCGTAAAGAGTTAAGAAGGCATATTAACGAGCTTGGCGTGTTTGGGGAACTTCAAATGCCATATATTTTTTGTTATTGTTGTTAGAATGGACAAATGAGATAGTAATTCCTATAAATGGGTCTGGAGGAAGAAGGGCAGACTCATACCCCCTGCAATGATCAGATTATGCTTGTGACATGAGAGTGCCTCTAAGATTCAAAACAAAATCTAATAGAAGCCCTGGAATGCTTTACTGGAGAAGAGAGATTTGCATAGCATTCTGGGTTAACTAGATTTGTTATGTACAGCTTCTGAGAGTGTAGACAGCACAACTGGGTCATGGAGATTCATTCTGAATCTTGACTTTTTCACTCATAAGACATGATCTTCGGTTAAGTTACATGATATCTTCAAACTGCTGCACTCATTTATAAAGATGGTTCTCATATCTGCCTCACCAAGATTGATGTGAGAGTTAAATAATGTAATTTATTGATATGTGAAAGAACCGAGCCTACTAAATACCTCACAGGTGTTAGTTTTTCTTTCTTTTCCATTTGTCCACTCTATTGCTGTTTCCCTTCTTTCTTCCCTTTCTACCTTGTGTTTGCATGGTTCTCTAGTATCTGTTATGGTATCCACTGACCACATGTGCTTATGGAACACTTGAGGTGTGAGTAGTCCCAGTAGAGATGCTATGAGTATAAAATACAGAAGTTGAAGATTTAATACAAAAAAAGGAATTATCTCAGTAATTAGCGCAATAATTTAAAGTATTGAAATATTGAGAATTAGTGAGTAAATTATCTCAATAACTCTGTCAGTCACATGAGTAAGTAATATTTTGGATATATTTGGTTAAATAAAATCATGTTATTGCAATTAATTTCACCTGTTTCTTTTTAGTTTAAAAAATGTGGCTACTGGAAATTTAAAATTGCCTAGGTGGCTTTCATTTTATTTCTGTTGGAAATACTTCCTGTGCTGGCTGCTGGAAAATCAGTGGTGAAAAGAAAAATTGACTTTGAGAAGTGTATAATCAAGCAGGGGGAGACAAAAAAATCACCACCGACAACAAAAACTACAAAAGGAAATAAAAAATTAATAAGAAAATAATGAACATCAAATTCCACAGTAAATAAATACTGTGAGTAAAATTCTATAGGGCTGGAGATTGGAGGACCTAGTTTAGATTGATTAGTCAAGGAAAACCTTCCTAAAGAGGGGATATTTTATCTGGAGCCTTCAGGGAAGCTTTACCACATGAAATTCCTGCCAGTCAATATTTATTAAGTCTACCAAACACCCAGCCTGTGGTTGGCAATGTGGAAAAGCTGTGAACATTTGACATATGCAAAAATGTTCCCAGACTCCTTGTAGCTTGTGGTTTAGTGAGGAGACAGAAGAGGTAGTTACCCGAGGGCGCAGGAGTGGGGCAACTCACTCCTGGAATGTCTTTCCTCCTTTCTTTCTACTTCACACTATCAGTACCACCATCTTGGTCATGCAGGTCCCTTGGGCTGGCCAGTTCATCCTTTAAGGTGGGTAACACACACTTGTCCCCTTTTCTCTGTTCCCTCTGCCCTGTTCTGACTCAGACTCATGATCTCAGAAATTAGCGTCTGCAATAGCCTCTTAACCAGTTTCCTTGCCTCCAGCCTCTTTCTCCCTTTAATATATTCTGTGCATGACTGCCAAATTAATCTTACTGGAATATCATTTAGACCATGTAACTCCCTTGCTTCAAAGCTTTTACTAGCATCCTGATACTGGCAGAGGAGCAGTTGGCCAGGAGCTCTTGTACCTCTCTCTTACTCTTCACCTTTTACCTTTTTCTTCCTTGGTAATGACAGCTCTGGGAGAAGCACAGCCTACAGTGGGAATGTCAACCTTCAGCTCACGTTGAGTAGCCTCTGAAGCCTCACCTCTAACCATCTTTGTGTATTTCCACTCCTGCCCTGCATTGCCTTTGGGGCCAGGCATGCTGGGTCATTGTCCTTCCAGCCCTGATTCATATTCTTTCCCTGGGGAGGAGCGCCAACGTGTTAGAAAGGGCATAGGTTCCAGAATCAGCCAGACCACATTCAAATCCCAGGTCTGCTGGCTGTGAGAGCTCTTTCAATAAGTTATTGTTTTTTTCTAAATCTTAGTTTCCTCCTCTGTGCTTGGAGATGAGTAGATGAGCCTTTCTAGGTAAAGCATGTCACAGGTGACCAGATCATAGTAAGTCCTTAATCCAAGAATGTTGTTTATATGAACAGTAAGACATATAGTAATGAATCCTGAAACCTCTGGCCTTGCTTTCATTTTGCATCTCTGGTGCTAGCTTTTAGCCTCTTTATATCTTGAATGAACTGTGGTCTGACCTCTGTGTAGTGGTCATGCTGGCCAGAAATGCTACATGGAGATACTGAATGATACTGTCAAGTAGCTGCTTGGGACCTTAAATGACCCTCCTATGTAGGCCCCTTTGGCCCCTTGGTGTGTCCAAGTAGATCCAAAAAAGTGAGTCAGAACACTCTTTTGAGTCCTTTTATTGCATAGCAGTGTCTGCTTGACTTTCTTTTTTCCTCTTCAAAGTTTTATTATGGCTGGTGTTTCATTTTCTTTTGGTCCCTCTTAATTAGTTGTCTCCTTGACTTACTTCTGTCAGTGAAAAAGAGTGAAAACGGCTTAAACTGGGCATATAGGAAACTGGTGATGTGGTCACAGCTCAGTTGTGAACGTTAGGTAAGTAAAGAGCCTCTTCTTTCAGCTTTACAAGATCAGACTTCTTAAGGCCCTCCATGAAATTAATCAGATCATGGACTTGGAAGTATTAAAAATCTCACTGAAATTTACTATTACTAGCCTGTATTATTTATTTTTGTACTAGGACTTGGAACAAGAGCCATTGCTAAAATGAGGAGGCAACTTGAGGTTTTCTGATAGCAAACATTGTTTTAGACAGTGCTGCAGGGAGAATTAAGGCAAATTAGCCACAAAGAACTCTATTATTTTAAATGGAAAGAAGAGAAATCTGCCAAAGCCATGCTAGATTTGTTTTGTTTTTTGGTAGGTTTAATTTTTTTCAGCACACTGTCACAACTCAGATAAGTTACAAAGAGCATACTGTAGTTCAGAATCTCCTAAATAATTAAGCAAGCTGTTATTTTTTAAAATCAAGTTAGGAAATTTGTTTTATCGGTGAGAGGATTCACCAGAGACAGAGTAGGGAGCAGAACAGGAAGATTTACTGAAACACACTGCTAAGGGGAGCAGAGGGCAAGACAGGAGAGGTCTGCTGCACCATATGTGGGTTACCTCCCTGGTCGGGATAGGTGGTAGTGGTGATAGTGCTGAGACTAAACCCCTAGGCACCCAGGGAGTCCCTCAAATTAGGAAGTTTTAAATGGAGCTAAGGCTTTTGTTCAAGGGTGACGTTTTTATTGTAGTCAAAGGCAGGAAGTGAGTTAATGTGACTAGAATAATGTTTCTCAGTTTTTTATGTTAATATATTTATATCAGTGTTTTTAAATAAGTATTTAAATGTGTAATTATAAAGTTATCTACATCAGGAATTACCAAATAAGAAAGCACATTTCCATTTTATTTATCTCTTTGGAAGATATAGTATATAACCATTTGTCAACAAAAGAGGAATATAAAAGCTTGTCCAGAGTTAGTGCACCGAAAATATTTGGAAACTAAGAATAAATGAAAAGTAATTTAAATGTAAGTTTTCAACAATTCCTTTATAGATATCAAAATGCCTATAATTTAAATCTACCTAAATTATGGTAGTATTTGGCTACAGGACGAGAAACAAGACTCCAATAGGAATTCAAAAGATTCAGAAGATGTCTGGTATTAACATACAATTTGCATTTGTTAAATCTATCCAAAGGAATAGCAAAATTATGTGGCCCATCATACTCGGCCACCCTTTTGACAACCCTTGTTACTTTGGGTGCCAAGATTTTCCTCTCTTATTCTACTTGCTCAGAACCAGTTTTCAGAAGAACCGGTAAAGGACCAATGATTCAATAGCTCTGATGTTAGAATGTTGGAAACCATGAAAAGGTTGGGAGAAGCATTGGAAATCAACCTTGACCAATTATTCCAACCTTATAAAAAATGAGCTTGAACTATTTTTTTTATAAGAGAAAAAGTAAAAAAGAAGTTTAATAATAATATGCAAATCTCTGTACATGGGAGAGACCGAGCATGATTAAGTAACTTGCCCATATGGTTTCAGACTCCCTATCCAATAGTTTAGCTAAGACAAAGGAGGTTGGGGGAGGTTCAGTTAGGGAATTTACCAGGGAAGGCACAGCAAACAAAACCGATGTAGATTTTAAGTTCTGCCTTCTCTATTGAAAAGAAGTAAGATGGGTCCTCCCTGGTGGCGCAAGGGGTTAAGACGCAACCTATGAAGCTGTCCGCAACCTCTGCAGCACAGGTTCAATCCCGGCTGGCCAGTGACAATCCCACATGGTGCGGCAGACTCTTCTGTCTTGCCTGCTGCTCCCCTCAGCAGTGTATTTCAGTCAGTCTGCCTGTTCTGTTCCCCACTCTGTCTCTGGTGAATCCTCTCACCCCCCACACCGCTGGCCTATACCCCAGCTCTTGTATGCATGAATAAAATAAATCTTAAAAAAAAAAACAGTAACAACAATCTACACTCTTTTATTCCCCAATCTCAAGAGCAATTGAAGTGACTCCTCCAGTATGTTGACTCACTACAGTCCCATTTTGAGGGAGAAGGAAACAGCCTAAAAACCAAGTATAAGGTGTGACCAGAACACCAATATATTTAAATCAAGTCCATCAGTGGAGCATTAGGTTATACTGAAGCAGGTCTCTAGGTATCTGACCTGTTCTGTTCTCTACTCTGTCTCTGGTGAATCCTCTCACCCCTCACACCTCTGGCCTGTACCCCAGTTCTTGTATGCATAAATAAATAAATATTTAAAAAAGAAATAAGATGATTAGGTCTTCCTCAGCCTTACAGAGAGATGTTTACATATAAAATATCTTTTTCAGAAGCAACCTCCAGCCTTCCTTCAGAGCACCTCCCATGAAATCAACCTTTTTACCAAAGACATATTTTGGGGTGATAGATTTGTGTTCCAAAGTATTGTCTTTGGAACTTTTCAAGAAGTTTCACAACTTAGGGGCCTCCCCTGGTGGCACAGGCAGTTGAGTGCAGTGCTGTGAAGCTGTCCTCAGCCTTTGCAGCATAGGTTCGATCCCGGCTGGCCAGTGAGAATCCCACATGGTGAGGCAGACCTCTCCTGTCTTGCCTGCTGCTCCCCTCAGCAGTGTATTTCAGTTAGTCTGCCTGTTCTGTTCCCCACTCTGTCTCTGGTGGTGAATCCTCTCACCCTCCCACATGTCTGACCTGTATCCCTGTTTTTGTATGTATGAATAAATAAATCTTAAAAAAAAAAAGTTTCACAACTTAGAAGTTGAGTTGTTCAGTTATTTCTTAGAACCAGTCTCTCAGTCATGAGAATAGACCAGTGCATTAGACAGCTGTGTCTAATTTCTAGAGGCAGTCCTATAGGTGGGCACCAAAATTAAGCCTATATCATGTGAACAATATAACAGACATTTCCATGGGAAAAAAAAAGAAAAACAAAGTTAAAGATTGAAGCATACCACAAGTCCCTTTGGGAGTCTTGAGGGAAACCAATTGAGAAGATTTCTAGATGTTGGGAATTAAAGCATCTTCAGATGGGGTGAGGGCAGGCAGGTTTCCCCAGTTGACCTATCTTTAAGATCAGAGGATTTCTATGACCCATCTCCACCCCATTCCAAAATTTGGGTTTTTTTTAAAGATATATTTTATTTATTTATGCATACAGAGCAGGGGTATAGGCCAGAGGAGCCAGGGGTTGGGTGAGGTGGGTGAGAGGATTCACCAGAGATCAGAGTGGGGAGCAGAACAGGCAGATATATGAAATACAGAAATACACTGCTGAGGGGAGCAGCGGGCGAGATAGGAGAGGTCTGCTGCGCCATGTGGGTCAGCTCCCTTGCTGGGGATTGAACTAGTGCTGCAGTGACTGCCAATAGTTTCATGGTGTTGAGACTTAACCCCCTGTGCTACCAGGGAGGCCCCATCCCAAAATTTGATTGTGGTTATTCTTTTAGTATCAGCTGACTGAGGGAAAAAAAAACAAAACACCCCATACCATTCAGATGACCTCTTACAATGGAATCTCTTATAAAGGAATCAGGGATCTTTAGCTTACTTGGTGACATTACCATTTTAACCAAATTTCTCATTATATAAATGAGGCATAGTGGCACTTTTAATTAGGACATAGCTAGAGTGTAATTCATGAATGCATAGCATGTTTAAATAGGGATTTGGAAATATTCAGATATTACAACCAAGTTAATTTGAGAACTTTAATCAGAGAAACACGTCAGTCCTTAGCTGGTGGATTTTATTCTTGGTTAAACAGAAATGTTCTTATTCCCTCTTATGTTCATGTGGCACTTAAGTGCTAATTTCTTCACTAGCTTCACAGGTACTCCTTGAGAAATCTCCTTCAGCTGTTGGAATCTTCTTTACCATGTAGAGATCCTTTCATGGTTGCCAGGTTAAAACATAGGATGCTCAGTGAAATTTGAATTTCAAATAGTATATACAATATATGGGACATACCTAGCTAAAATGTTATTTATCATTTATCTGAAATTCAAATTCCACTGGGCATCCAGCTACTGTTGTTGCTAAATGCAGTAAGCTTATTCCCAGATGTCCAGAATGGTATTGAACGCTGAAAGACAGGAACTGAAAACATAGGTGACATTCAGGCATAGCTGTCAACACTGGTTACTGATGAATTTACTGGGGAATATTCAGATCTCTTTCAAAGGCTTACATATGACTTTCTCGGGATACCGTTATTATTCTTCATGGCCATTGGCAGTCCAGGCCTCTTTATTTTATTTGTTTATCTTATTTACCTTGAGGTTTTGACGTAAGCTTATATGCCATACCTTCTGGACAGAAATAATCACTTTAAGGATTAAATCAGGAAATAGGGGAGAAGGCAGGAGGTGAAGGATTTCAGCTTACTTATATTCAGCTTTTTCCTGTGTAGGAGTCAGAGCATTTTCCAGGGAGCATAGCAAACTAAAAAACTCTACACATTTTTTGGTCTGAACTTGACTTTAAAGGAGACTGGAGTTTAGATGCCTATCTAAACTTTTTATAGTTTCTCTCATCCTTATAAATTAGGTTCAGAAGAAAAGCTGGCATTGGACAAAATTTTATCATTTATCAAATTTCTAAATCAGGCTATCCTAAGATTTTTTCTTCATTCTGAATGTAAAATCAATGAATTTATTCCAAAACCATGCAGAATACTATGACCAAGTCAAAGAAACAGTACATTTGAATAAATATTCCCATTGAAATTCTGTCACCTTAGGTCAGACCTACATAAAAGAAAGGCTTTCATAAGGGGTCCTTAGGGTCAGAGGAATTTGCATTATAGGAGGTTGAAAAGAAAATACTACAAATTAGGTTCCTAGTTGGATAGGATTTTGTTTCCTGTACCAAACTGGAATTTTGAAGATTCCATTTACAAAATTCTATAATGATGAATGCCTGTGCCTACTCCCCTGCCTCCTATCCAAATGAGACCTCAAATGTTTGGTTGGTAAGGGGTAACTATTTGGAATTTCGGGATATAAAGAAAATTTTTAAATGGTGCCTTTAGCGGTAAGCTCTAACTATTGACTATTCTTCTAAACAGAAGAAAATAAAGGTTACAAGGCAGTAGCATGAGTCGGGTTGAGAGTAGGCATTGCTTTTTTTTTTTTTAAGATTTATTTATTTTTATACAAGAGCTGGGGTACAGGCCAGAGGCGCGGGAGGGTGAGAGGATTCACCAGAGACAGAGCAGGGAGCAGAATGGGCTGACGACAGAAATACACTGCTGAGGGGAGCAGGGGCGAGACAGGAGAGGTCTGCCACGCCATGTGGGATTCTCGCTGGCTGGCCAGGATTGAACCCGCACTGCAGAGGCTGCGGACAGCTTCACAGTGCTGCGCTCAACCCTCTGCATCACCAGGGAGGCCCTGAGAGTGGACATTGTTTTGATTCATTCATCAAACATTTTTTAAAAAGATTTATTTATTTATACAAGAACCTGTGTACAGGCCAGATGTTCAGGAGGGTGAGAGGATTCACCAGAGATGGAGTGGGGAACAGAACAGGCAGATTGACTGAAATACACTGCTGAGGGGAGCAGTGGGCGAGACAGGAGAGCTCTGCTGTGCCATGTGGGTACCTCCGCAGCCGGCAGGGATCAAACCAGCACTACAGAGGCTGTGAGCTTCACAGCACTGCGCTCAACCACCTGCGTCATCAAGCATTTTTTAGTGCAAACTTGATGTTTGGATGAGTAAGGAGTCCTGGGTAGTAGAAAGAAATTGAGAATGAAAGTGTGAGAAAAGTCCTGTGGTAAAGGGTGCTGCTGGGCCAACAGGGGTGCAGTCTAAACAGACTGAATCAAATTAGTTACCTCCAAAGCCTCGTCCTTCCAGTATTAAATGTGTCTCTTATGAGTGTTGGGGGTCACACCCTTGAATTTCTCAGGACAGCTTTGATTTCCTTTATGCTATTTACCAACCGTCTCTGTGACAGAAAACTAGATATCTGCTTGGCTCTTCCATTTCTCTTTAGTACTCCATTTTTGAATAGAAAATACTTCCTTAAATCTTCTTTAAGAAGATACAAAAATAGAGAGAGCAGTATAATGTACTCATTTTCCTGTTTCTACAATTACTAACACATGGTCAGTTTTATTTATTTGTCCATTCACTTCTCTCCTTCACCTGGGTAATTTTTCTATTAGTCAGAATTCTTTAGAGAAACAGAACCAAAAGGATGTTTTAGATGAACCACTCCCCGCACCCCCATTACCAGCATGAAGTGTATTTGCTTTACTCAGTGTCTACTGGTTTAAATGTTGGTCGCATCTAAGAAATATCTTCTAGACTGATGTTTGACCAAAAACTGGGTACCATGGGCTTAATAAAATTGACGTACAAAATTAACCATCATAATTTTGGAACTAATCTAAATTGTTATTTGGTTCATAATATTTCAGAATATATCTCTAACAAGTAAAGATTGTATAAAAAATTCAGCAAAACACTGATGAGCCTTATGACATGAAAAATCCTGAATTTTTTGTTTGAATTAGGATCCAAATAAAGTCCACACATTGCAGTTATAGGTATGATTTAGAAATCTCTATTAATATTCAGGTTTTCTTTATCACAGTTTTTCTTATAACTCACCTGTTAAAGGAATCGGTTCTGTAGAATTTCGCATCATCTGGATTTTCCTGGTTGCATCCCCATGGTAACATTTAACATGCTTCTCTGTCCCTATATTTCTTATAAATAGATACTTGTATAGAAAGGTTGGTTCACACCCAGGTTCAGTTTGTTTTCCATGAATATTTTAGGCATATTTTGTTGGACTGTCTCTCTGGATGCCCAGCATTCTTCATTTGTCACTGCCTGAATTTATTAATTCATTAGGGCTAGTAAAATTCAAAATCTGCCATTTCCTCTGCATTTATTAGCCAAAATATTTATATGAAGAGAAATTTCCCCCTGACACTGTGTGGGTTTGCGTCTTAATTCTTTATCCTGGTATTTCCTAAGTTGAAGTCAATAAACTATTAGGAGCCTGCTGACATGTTTTTGGGGTTGGAGATCAAAGTTTACAACCTTTCTATTATAGTACTATAACTGCATTTTCATCTCAACAACTGAGAAAGATTTCAAGAATATTCTAAATCTCCTGAATGAGCATCTTGTATCACAGATCAATGATCTCAGGGCTGTGGTTTACATTGTACTTAGAATCAGGACAGCGGCAAGTAGTGTTATAGGCTCCAATCTAAGAGAGCTGGCCCTTGGCCCTCTAGGGAAAGAATTCACCACAGAGCGCTAGGTGTAGTTGAACCAAGCAAGGCTTTATTAAAGATACTTATGCATGCAGGAACATGTATGGGAAAGGAGAATTTAGCCTGGTTCCTAGAAAAGAGTTTGGAGAAGATATTTAAAATGTAAGTCCAGGGCCTCCCCGGTGGCACAGCGGTTGAGCGCTGTGTTGCGAAGCTGTCCACAGCCTCTGCAGCGCCGGTTCGAGCCTCTGCAGCGCCGATTCGATACCCAGCTGCTCCCTGGCCACCGGAGGAAGGTCCCACATGGTGTGCAGACCTCTCCTGCCGCCCGCTGCTCCCCTCAGCAGTGTACTTCGGTCCTTCTGCCTGCTCTGCTCCCCGCTCTGGCTCTGGTGAATTCTCTCACCCTCCCGCGCTTCTGACTGTGCCCAGTGCATGTATAAATAAATAAATAAATCTTTTAAAAATAATAAATAAAAAATTAAATTAAATTAAAAAAATAAAATAAAATGTAAGTTCATGGGGCGGGGAGGAGAGCAGCACCATACCTCCTGTGTCAGGTTAAGCTGGGGTGGGTGCAGATGGGTTACATTCCAGTTGTGCATGTGGGCTTTTAGCCTTCTCTTCCCAGGAAATTGTGAAATAATCATTAGTTAGGATCTAATGCTTTTTGTCTATCATGGAGCCTCATGGTCAGTGTGGTGGGTCAGACTGTTTGGACAGGGCTCACCAGTCCATGATTTAGTCCACCTGTCCTAACAGGACTTGAGGCAAGTCATTCCACAGCTTGCAAATTTATTTTACATGTGTCTCGGTAGCTCTGCTTTATTGTTCAGAGGTTGATGCATAAAGAAGATGGATGTACTATACCAAATAATTTTTCAGTGAAATTTAGTTTGAACAGAGAATTGAGTCAAGTTGCGGGATTCATAATACACATGTTCTAGACCAAAATAACATGTACTATAGCTGTCAGCGTCATAGTCATTCTGTGAAACAGCTTGTTTTAGCAGAAATTATTGTTATATTTAATTTAGTTTATGTCATTAGTGTTGGTTTTGTAGTCTTGCTTATATTTAATTTATAAAGTTGTTTACTTTTATAGTCAGGGATGCAGGGAAAAATTCCCCCATCCCTTTGGGTTCTCCTTGGACTGAACAAGCAAATAAATGAACATCAGACAGATTAGTAGGTGTAAAAGATCAAATTGAGTTACACACATATAGAGAAAGTAAATGAACACAGTAGGGGTTTGTATGCTGAACTAAGGAATGTGACAGAGACCTGGGGCATCAGTAGAGAGGAGAGGCTCTCACGTGAGGAGGAGGGGGTGACTTCATATGACAAAACCTTGTCTTGAGATGTTTGCCCTGCCTAAAGAGGTTTCCTTGAGAAAAGTTTGTTTCTGGAGAACTCCCTAAATCTAGGTAATCTAAGCTGTGATAACAGTTTCTCCAGAGATCCATAGGACCTTGGTTAACATTAGATCCACATACCAAAGTGACCCATATTAGAAAAGGATACCTGGATATCTTGGCAAAAGTCTGTCTGAATATTTTTGGGGAGGCCAATCTTACATATTTGTCCAAACATATATACTGTTACTATGTAATAAAAATTATAATTACAACAATTTAAGTTAACATACTGACTCTGAAAGAATTTTTTTTCCTTTTAAAAGGTTCTGCATACTGCTCAAGTTTGGGAAATACTGCTTTAGCACATTCTGGTTTTCATAGGGCAATTAGCTAATCCCACATTCAGTGTAATTTGTCTTATTAAGGAATGACCTCCTGCTGAGGATATTTGAAGTCTAATGTTTTATGTCTACTGTGACATACTGTAAAATGCCCTAACAGACAAGCGAGCAAAGCCGTCTTCATAGACTTGGAGTCTGAAACAGCTATGCAAAAGCTGAAGACTGTGGATCAAGCCAGTCTTCACCCCGACCCCCACTCCTTTTTACCCTCACTAATGAACAAAAAGGTAATAAAGCAGATTTAACAATGGGTACCCAGCCTTTGCATCTCAAAGGGAAGAGATTAAATCCCAGTGTTGCCTTCCTCTGCACATAGACAGTATCAGTGTATCTTTAAGTCAAAGCACCTTAGAATCACAAAGCACCTCTGTGAAGAATAATTACATTTTTAATGTCACTGATTCACTGTTCCTATCTATATAAACTGAATTCAATTTTGTATTTGTTGGAACAGTCATAGGGATGCAGTAAAATCTGTCAGACTGCTTCCTGGGTACAAATCCTCACTTTGAATAAACTTTTTGTCTCTCATTAAGACTTTATTTTCTGTGATTAGAAACCAACACCCTGGAATACTCACTGATAAAGAGCTGTATTGGGGAAATATGTTTTGAGGGCCCTGCCCTCCATGCCATCATCTCAAACCACAACTGCCTCCTTGTGTGTCATTCATTGGTGCTTTGTGTGATGTCTACTAGACCATGCTTATATACTACCAAAACAACTCTTTGGAAAGATTAAAAAAACAAAACAAGCACTATCTAAAGCAGTTTTCTGTAACTTTAACATACTAATGAGTTATCTGGGGGTCTTATTAAAGTGCAGATTATGACTCAATAGGTCTAGGACAGGGCCTAAGTCGCCTCATAGACCACCTTGCTGCCCATCACTTGTCACAAGTATTTTGACAAAATTGTCTTACTTGATTTTTCCTTGACAATTCATGTAAAATTCCTAGTACAGTGTTTGATACAAGTCAGCATCCCAGTAAATGTTCATGATTCTTGTTATGGTTGTTGTAATTAACTTTTGAGGCATGGAGAAGGGAGGAAATCATGGGAAAGAGGACAGTGGTTTAGAGGTGGAAACATTTGAGTCAGAATTCCAGTTTTGCTATTTACAAGCTACTTGGACAAAGTAGCCTTTCAAGTCACTGTCCTATTAATGTAAAAGGGGGAGGAAAATACTAGCTCATGGAATTGAAGAGACTCTATGAAGTTTCTAGGGTGGTGAATGCATAATAAATGTCATTTTTCTTCCTTTTTCCTTTTTGGACATAGACTTGGGACTGAACCTGGTTCTGTTCTGATACTCTTGTGAGTCATGTTATAAGTCTTATGAAATGCGTCTTTTAAATCATTATCTTTAAAATGAAAATTGTAATTATGAGAATTAAATTAATTGATGCATGTAAAATCTACTGGTTCATAATAGGAACCCCTCATCCCCTTCCCTGCCTTTACTTAGTGTTCCATTTGGTGAGGCTAACCAAACTATATAGATGCCAGGCACACATAAGAGAAGGGCCTAGGGGTTTTAATTGCTCTGGGTGGGGACAGGACACTATTTTTTATGACTCCCCAGATGGTTTGCAGGGGCACAATAACCACTGTTCTTGTAGACAACTAAACCTTGATCATTATTGGATGACTCCCAGCATTCCCCCCATTTGCAAAACCCACCACACCCTGTTCACCCCCAACTCCCACCTTGCTTTTCTGACTGTGTTTTCTTTCTCCTGTTTATACACTCCAGCTTGAGGAGACCTGCCACTCTGCTCTAACGTGGTTCTCCAGTGGCACGCAGGGGTGAGAACTTCCAGAGCCCATGGCAGCCAGTTAGGGCCAGGGAAGGTTGTGGTTAGTTGTCTCCAAACCCCACTATTCATACCCTAGAGGCACAGAAATCACTTTGGGTTCTTACCTGAGAAGAAAAACTGGAGAACTTTGAGGCATTTAAAACCCCAAAAAAACAAAACAAAACAAAACAAAACCCAAGCAAGCTATAACATTTATGCAGTGTCTACTATGTGGCAAGAATTGTACATGCATTTTGTCTGTTAATAAGGTAATTCTATTAGTATCATTATTCCCATCTTATAGAAGTATAAACTGAGAGTTAAATAATGTGCTCCATGTCAGGCACATAGGTCCACTGTATCCACTGTGGTCCTGTGTGCCAGTGTACCTGTCAGGCACACAAAGGAGCTGGCTGTGTGTGCGTGTAGTCTGGCTTCAGAATCTGGGCTCTTAATCCCCAGGAAAATTAAAAAATGCTGATGCCTGGATTTACTCAGACTAATAGAAACAGAATCTCTGGGAATTGGGGTCCAGACATTGGATATTTTTTTTTTTAAATAATAAATTTTATTTTTATATTCCCCCATACAATTGCAAACGCCCCATTCTGACCCCAATCCTTCCCCTCCCGCCCCCCACCCCCCAAAAAGTGTCTCTGGTTCATAGTTTTTTGTTGATTTTGATTTTCACTTTCTTATAGTTATTCATTTTCCTGGTCCCTTATTTAAGTTTTCTAGATTCCTGCTATGAGTGAGACCATCCAGTATTTTTCTTTTTCTTTTTGGCTTATTTCGCTGAGCATGATCCCTTCCAGCGCCATCCATGTTGCTGCAAATTGCATGTGTTTATCTTTTTTGAATGCTGAGTAATATTCCATGGTATATATGTACCACATCTTCTTGATCCAGTCATCTATTTTTGGGCATTTGGGTTGTTTCCAAAGCTTAGCTATTGTAAACAGTGCTGCTATAAACATAGGGGTGCAGGTGCTCTTTGGAATTGATGTTTCTGTGTCCTTTGGGTAAATACCTAGGAGTGGAATTGCTGGATCATATGGAAGCTCTATGTTTAGTAGGTCCAGAAATCTCCACACAGCTCTCCATAGTGGTTGGACCAGTTTGCACTCCCACCAACAGTGCAGAAGAGTTCCTTTTTCTCCACACCCTCGCCAACATTTGTTGTTGCTGGCTTTTTTAATATGTGCCATTCTCACTGGTGTAAGATGGTATCTCATGGTAGTTTTGATTTGCATTTCCCTGATTACAAGTGATGTTGAACATTTTTTCATATGTCTGTTGGCCATTTGCATTTCCTCTTCAGAGAAGTTTCTTTTTAGCTCTTCTGCCCATTTTTTGACTGGATTATTTTCTTTGCTGTTGTTGAGTCTCATCAGCTCTTTGCAGATTTTTGTGATCAATCCTTTATCATTAGTGTTGTGTGCAAAAATGTTCTCCCAGTTGGTGGGGTTTCTCTTTGTTTTTGTTATTGTCTCTTTTGCTGTGCAAAAGCTCTTTAATTTGATGTAGTCCCAGCTGTTTATCTTTGTCTTCACTATCACTGCTTTGGGTGATGTGTCTGTAAAGATGTCTTTGATGTGCAAATCCCGTAGTGTTTTGCCTATATTTCCTTCTATGTATTTTATGGTTTCAGGTCTTATGTCTAGTTCTTAAATCCATTTTGAGTTGATTTTTATGTATGGTGTGAGGTAGTGGTCAAGCTTCATTCTTTTGCATGTAGCGACCCAGTTTTCCCAGCACCATTTATTAAACAAACTTTCTTTGCTCCAACAGACATTGGATATTTTTAATGAGCTCTTCAAGAGATTCTATAGCGTAGCCAGCATGAGAAGCAGAAAATAGTACTCTGAGTCTTCTTCAGTGGCTTGGAACCTGAAAAGCTGTAGAAGGTGCCTTCTAGTCCTGTCCTCTTCTTCACCAACTCTGTTGTTGATTTAAAAAAAAAATATGTTTATGATTGTCAGAGGCCCTCCTTGCGATGGCATTTCTATGGGAATGTGATAAACTGAGTAATACCTTCCCCCTCCCCCAATATATCCTTGTTATAATCTCTGGAAATGAAGACTGTATTACTTTGTATGTGTAGGGGAGGCAAAACTTGACCTCTAGCCATCTTAGTTTTTCAGCTGGGACTCCTTAATCAAAAGATGGGTTTATAAGAACAAATAAACAGATTTTTAAAAAATATATATAACACGGGGAAAAACCCAATGAAAGATATCTCAAAGGAACAGCTTAGAATTCCAGTTTATATAGTGCCTTCACAAAGAACAGTATGTTTGTAGGGAAACTACAGGACAAAGGAAAGCAGTTTTGGACTCCCAAGGGCAGCAAACTGTGGGAAGGTAAATACAAGGGAGGGAACTAATGGAGTAAGGTTTGTTTGCACATTCGTCTGGTGCCCTGTCTGGGCTCCTACGAATCTGCCTTAAAAGGTAGAAAAAGGGAGGGTAGAAAGAGATTTTCCTGCATTTGCTGCTGCATAATTGCCTTCAGCTCAAAATAAGTTTTATGTCAGAGAGGCATATTTTGGGTGACATATTCTGGCTTCCTTTAGTTTGGAACTTTATCTTTAGAAAGTTTAACATTAAAAACTGAGCTGGGCCTCCCCTGGTGGCGCAGCGGTTGAGTGCTGGTCTGCGAAGCTGCCTGTAGCCTCTGCAGCTGCGGTTCCATCCCTGGCCGCGGGCGAGGGTCCCACGTGGTGCGCAGACCTCTCCTGCCGCTGGTTGCTCCCCTCAGCAGTGCATTTCATCAGTCTGCTCTGCTCTCTGCTCTGGCTCTGGTGAATTCTCTCACCCTCCCGCGCTTCTGACTGTACCCAGTGCTTGTACAAATAAATAAATAAATCTTAAAAAAAATCTTAAAAAAAAAAAACCTGAGCTGGCAGCTGTGGAGAGATTTGGGTTAGAAGTTGTGAGATAAGAGGTCAGCAAAGGGAAGAGTATAAATTGGACAAGCAGAAAATAATAAATTTAAGGATATTGTTCCCTATTTTATTCAATCTGTCTCTTAATCTTGGGACTACGCATGTCCGGTTCACCAGATGTGTCTCCTTTCAGAAAGGAAGAAAAGGGAAAGCTGCATGTTCTCATTGTGTTTAATGTAGACAACGCTGAAGACATTCCTGTTTTATTAAACCAACAAACTTAGATCGGCTTTTATTTACTGGAGATCACCCCAGATCTTGTGAACTTGAAAAACATTTCAAGTAGTTTCTACATTTCTGAGGGATTTAGGGATGATACTTAATTTTTATAAATGCTTATGAAGATCTTTTATAAGTCATTTCAGGCAATACCATCCCAAAAGATACATAGCATATGTACGGCATATAGACATGCGTAAACATTCAAACAGGCAGATATCTTATAGCTTTCACTTTAAAATTTTAGCCATGAGACAATTACAATAATATAAAAACTTGCTAGTTTATTAAGAAACATCAAATTGTGTTTGTGGCAGTTGGACTATTTGCTTAGCTGGTTAAAAGCTTTTTTAAAAACCGATATTTGTAGAGAAAACTTAAGATTATTTAATTTGTTCTGGATAGGTAATCTTGTGGAAGCTCTGGGCTGGATTTTGTACAAGGAAGCTTGCATAGCAGTTTGTTTTCTTAAGAAGCTTCTTTCTTTTTTTCCCTCCTTTGGCAGTTGTAGGCAGTGCTTTAGTTAATTCCTCTGAGGTTTAGATTAACATTTCCAAAGGACAGAGAACAGGTTTAGAAAAGGCTTTTTTTTTAAAGAAAAAATTTAGGAACATATTTATTATCAGATTTTAAAAACAATTACTATTTAAATATTCTTTTTTTTTTTAGAGGCATGTTTTATTTATTTATTTGTTTGTTTTTTGTTTATACATGCACTGGGTACAGTCAGAAGCGCGGGAGGGTGAGAGAATTCACCAGAGCCAGAGCGGGGAGCAGAGCAGGCAGAAGGACCGAAGTACACTGCTGAGGGGAGCAGCGGGCGGCAGGAGAGGTCTGCGCGCCATGTGGGACCCTCCTCTGGTGGCCGGGGAGCAGCCGGGGATCGAACCCGCGGCGCAGAGGCCGCGGGCAGCTTCGCAACCCAGCGCTCAACCGCTGCGCCACCGGGGAGGCCCTATTTAAATATTCTTAGCAGTAACATGGCTCAACGATTTTTTTTTTCTTTGTGGTGGGGATACAGAATATGGGAAAGTCTAGAGTTGATGGGGTCTGACAGAAATTGTGCAAATCCTGGGGAATGTCACTATGTGTGAGTCCTCATTCATGCACTTACAACTGCAAGACATGACACAGATTCACGCTACCCCAGATAGCTTCTGCAGTGTCCAGTCATCCAAACCAAAAATTGTTCATGCTAGATGGCATTCTCCCTTCGATGAGAGCCTGGAGCTGGTGGCCCACCAATAAGCAGTAGACCAGGACCCAACTCATGGTGGTAGCTGGAGGTGATCATGGGTGGCGCTGCTGAGGCATCACCATAGCAGCCAGCAGCATTTCTCCTGAGGCCAGGTGAGCAGCTCCAGAGGCAGCAGCAACAGGAGGCTGTGCCATTCATGCCAGAGGCAGGAGCGGTGGTCAGACAGTGGTGCTGGAGGATTAGAAATGGTTAACAGTTCTTGAAGATGCTGGGAACAGGCCAGCAGCACCTGTCAGAGGGATGTGATAGCAGCACTGGAGGTAGAACTATCATTCAGGCTGTCAGGTGGTCAAGTGGCAGTGCCAGAGGTCAGGCAGCAGCAATAAATGGAAAGTGACGAGTTGGAGAACTGAAATAGAAACTGAAGATCTTGAAGATCTGAAGTGAATGTCTTCCTAGGACAGAGTGTCTCGACTTACCTTCGAGGTTGGAATATCTTAGAAGCAAAGGTCTGAGTCTAGTCCCTCTGCTGCCTTGGCTTACATTGCTTTCAGAGTACCTAGTTTTCAAGCCTGATTGGCCCATTTTCAAAACTAGCACCATTTCCAAGATTTAATTGACTCTGACTCGCCTAGTCTCAAAACAGCGCCAGTTTCAAAACCAAAACCTTACCAGTGAGTCAAACATGCCCTCTTTTAGGGTCAGCTGTCAAACCCAGCTTGTGCTGAGTGTGGTGGTGAGCACAGGGAGCACCCCCACAGCAGAGCCAGCCATACCCCGCTGCACCAGGAGTGGCAGAGATCCTATTACCTGGCTACAATGAAAGGAACAATAAAATGGCCTTGTTTCCTGTTTTTGGTGTTTTGTTAAAGCTGATGTCTAGGTACTAATAGGGCCTCTATTTAGAATAAGAACTCTTTAAAACAAGCTTTTTAGTAAAAAAAAATGTACGAATCTTTAAAAGTATACCTATTTTAATGTGGCCTGCCAATAAGAAGACTTTCATGGCTTAATTATGGAAGCAAGAGGTGTCCCCAGATGAATACAAGATTCAGTCCCTCTCAAGAAAAATTAAAAAAAAAAAATTGATGTTAAGTGGATTTAACCAAAGGTCTTCTAAAAGACCCTTGGGGAATAGGATGTGATTTTGCCCTTCAGGGGATATTTATCAATGGTGGTAGATATTTTTGTCTCAACTGTGGGAAAAGCACTACCAGAATTGAGTAGGTAAAGGCCAGAAATATTGGTAAACATCCTATAAAGCCAAAATAGCACCACCCACAAAGAATTATCTGCCCCTACTAGTGAATAATGCTGCTGCAGAGAAATTCTGACCTGTACCAGTGCTTCTTAAATTTAAA
Organism: Talpa europaea; assembly: GCF_964194135.1. Taxonomy (NCBI): domain Eukaryota; kingdom Metazoa; phylum Chordata; class Mammalia; order Eulipotyphla; family Talpidae; genus Talpa; species Talpa europaea. The sequence goes on from NC_140070.1 coordinate 86,705,760, forward strand.
TATAAATATTAATCACTAAAGATGTTGGTATAATGAGAATTCTGATTCCATCTCATGTCTTGAGAGGATAGAACTGTATCTGGCACATTGTAGCCATTTAATAAATATTGAAAGCTTAGACAATTAGGTGGAAGAATGGGGGAATGAATGAATGAACCAAAAGCATTATTTATTATTCCTATACATATCTCTGAGCACCAGAGGTACTTATTCCAAAGAAACTCAATTTCCTCTTCGCAAAAGTGAGGAATTTGCCAGAAATCTTTCCCAGGGCATGATGACTATCCTCAAGTGAAAATGGCTTCCTTCTCTGATATCTCACACTGTCTCTGATAGTGGTGAAGGTTCAGTGGCTCATTCTTTTGTGTGTTTGCTAAGGGTGGATGTGTGTTTTATGGGTACAGTGGGAAAAATCCGGAGGCCCAAACCCTGGCCCCACATCTGAGCCTATCCTGACAGAAAACCATACAGATCAAATCATATTTATAAATATGTTGGCACACATTTATACATATGAAGGAGGAAGTAGAAGGTGGAAACAGAACAGGTTTCCAGAGGAAAAGTAGGTTGGAATGAATTTCATGGAGTAGCCTGGTGTGGGGAAAAAAATCTACCAGGGGAAAAAATGAAGTTAAAGGGTGTGAAAAATTGTTTGTTTATATAGTTCATTAGCCTATGAGCTTCAGTAATGCAGCAATTTATTAGTTCTAACTAGCAGAGAATAAGAAAAAAAATACTTATTCTTGGCTATCTGGGCTCCTATTGATAACATTCCATCTGCTATCTCTCCCAGAGAAATCCAAAGTCAAAATTTTGATTTTGATTCAGAAGTGTCTTTCTTTCTCAAGATATTCCTTGTGTTCTTGCGGGCGAATTGTTTAGAATACAGAAGCATTGCTGCTGCTTTTTAAAGCTTTGATTGTGGTAAGCAGAAGGGAGAAAAGGCAAAGAGCAGGATGTAGAAAGATTTGTAAAAAGAGCGAGTCAGCCGTGGCTCTGAGAACTGAGAACAGGATGTTCCCTGTAGCCAGGCCAATGATTAATCCAGATGTCATTGTTAATAGAGCACCTGACAACAGCAACTCCCCTGTTAGAAGGTGTGATGCAAAACAATGTGTCAACATTGTTGATTCAGGTGTGGTCTCTGCATTTTGACTATACATTGCTTAGTAAGCAAGTCTGGGCCACTGGGTGCCTGTGCCTCAGCCTTGAGCTCAAGGGAAGTAGCTTTCTTTTCTGGAAAGTGAGTAATGGAATACGAGTTTGGCAGTCATTTTTTTTTTTATTTTTAATTTTTCTGTGGAAACAATTCATCAAGACTTTTTAATGTGTTGTATCTTCCTGGACCTTAAGTGTTTCAAGTTGGCTATGAGGCGGGATTAACAGACGGTGATATCTGTATGTCACCAAAATGGGTTTATGGATAAGAAGAATCACTTGTTTAATGCCAGTTCTTTCCAACTTGATCTATAGATTCAGTGTTATCTCAGTGAAAATCCCAGCAAGATTTTTGTGGATATGACAAATTGATTCTGAAGTTTATGGAAAGGCAAAAGACCCAGAATAACCAATATAATATTGAAGAACAAAATCAGAGGATCGAAATTACTCAACTTCAAGAATTACTGTAAAACTACAGTAATCAAGATAGTGTGGTATTGATAAAAGATCAGATATGGATCAGTGGAACAGATTAGAGTCCATAAGTAGACCCACATAAACATAGTCAAGTGATCTTTTACAAAAAAAAAGTAATTCTATAAGAATTTTTTTCCAACAAGTGGTGCAGGAACAAATGTGTATTTGCATGCAAAAAACTATATCTAGACACAGTGCTTATATCTTTTACAAAAATGAACTCAAAATGGATCATACACCTGAATCTAAAATAGAGCTATAAAACTTCTAGAAGATAACAGAGGAAAAAATCTAGATGACTGTGGGGATGATGACGAATTTAGATACACTGTGAAGAACACATGCACAGAAGAAAATAATGTGTAAATAGACTATGTTTTAATTTTAAAAACTTTACTTTATGAAAAACACGTTTAAGAAAATGAAAAAAAAACAAATCAGTGACTGAGAGGATATATTTGCAGACCACATATCTGATAAAGGATGGATGTCTAATATATACAAAGAATTCTTTTTTGTTAAAGATTTATTTATTTATTTATACAAGAACCAGGGTACAGGCCAGATGCTCAGGAGGGTGAGAGGATTCACCAGAGACAGAGCGGGGAACAGAACAGGCAGGCTGATGAAATACACTAATGAGGGGAGCAGCAGGAGAGACAGGAGAGGCCAGCAGCGCCATGTGGGACCCTCACTGGCCTCGTGGGATTCTCGCCGCAGGGATGGGATCGAATCGGCAACTGCAGAGGCTGAGGACAGCTTCATAGTGCTGCGCTCAACCGCCTGCGCCACCAGGGGAGGCCCACAAAGAACTCTTAAAATTCAACAATAATATTACCCAATTAAAAAGTGAGCAAAAGATCTGAATAGATGCCTCATCAAAGAGGATATACAGATAAAATATTTTCATATATCATCAGAGAACTGTAAATGAAAAACAGTGAGCTATCACAACATACCTATTAGAATTGCCAAAATCCAGAACACTGACAACACCAAATGCTAGAGAGGACATGGAGCGTCCAGAACTCTCTCATTGGTTGCTGGTGGGAATGCAAAACGGCTCAGCCACAGTGGAAGATACTTTGTTAGTTTATTGCAAAACTAATATCATTCTTACTGTATGATCCAGAATTGTGCTCTTTGGTTCTTAACTCAAATGAGTTGGGAGCTCATGCCTATCCATAACTGGAAGCAACCAAGTTGTCCTTTGGTAAGTGAATGGTTAAAAAAAAAAATCAGTGGTACATGCATATGATGGTGTATTATTTAGAAGTAAAAAGAACTATAAAGCCACAAAAATACATGGAAGAAAGTTAAATGAATATTGCTAAGTGAAAAGAGGCAATTTGAAAAGGCTACATACGGTATGTTCCAATTATATTACATTGTGGAAACAGTAAATGTTAAAAATAGTAATAAGTTGCCAGGAGTTTAATGGGAAAAAAAGAAGGGATGAATAGGTGCAGCACAGTAGGTTTTTGTGACATATTCTGAATAATACCATAATGTAATAACATGGATACATGATAATAATTTCTTAGAACCCTTAGAACTTATAAACAGTGAATCCCTAATGGAAATTGTGGACTTTAGTTAATAACAGTGTATCAAGATTGATTAAATTATTACAAATGTATTACACTAATGCATTATGTTATTAGGAAACTGAGAGATGGGGAGAGAAAACATGGAAGTTGGTAATTTCTGCTAAATATTCTGTAAATATAATACTTTTCTAAAAAGTCTATTAATTGAAAAAATACACAAAGTAATATGGCAAACACTTGTGTTCCCACCATGTAGAAGTGACATTTTATATAACTTGTTCAAGTTTTTTTTCTTTTCAGCCTGACCATAGATCTGAGGATACAGCAGGGGGAGGGGAACAGGGCCAGAAAAAGGGGAGGAAAGAGCACGAGGGACTGGAGAGATGGATCGCAGGTGCTGGGGGATGGGAGAACTGTGGGGACTACACCTGAGGGGGAGAAATCAAATACTGTCCAAAAATTAACAACAATGTAAGAAAATAAATAAATTTAAAAAGAAAAAGAAAAAAAAATTTACAAAGCATTCTTTGACATCCCTCAGTTTCCATTTCTCTTTGCCATCCTTAGAGGAAACCACTATTACCTTTGCTTTCACACTTTTATATTCATGTATACATAGCAATGAATAGTATTACAGGGTTTTAGAAACAATACCTGAGTTGCATCAGACTCTAACAGTATTTTGCAATGTGGCATTTTTCCCTTTGACCTAATGCTCTAAAATTCTATCCCTGTTGCTAAATATAGATTTAACTCTTTTATTAAAAGAATCTTTTTTGGTGGGAGTGCAAACTGGTCCAACCACTGTGGAAAGCTGTGTGGAGATTTCTGGACCTACTAAACATAGAGCTTCCATATGATCCAGCAATTCCACTCCTAGGTATTTACCCAAAGGACACAGAAACATCAATTCCAAAGAACACCTGCACCCCTATGTTTATAGCAGCACTGTTTACAATAGCTAAGCTTTGGAAACAACCCAAATGCCCAAAAATAGTTGACTGGATCAAGAAGATGTGGTACATATATACCATGGAATATTACTCAGCATTCAAAAAAGATAAACACATGCAATTTGCTGCAACATGGATGGCGCTGGAAGGGATCATGCTCAGCGAAATAAGCCAAAAAGAAAAAGAAAAATACCGGATGGTCTCACTCATAGCAGGAATCTAGAAAACTTAAATAAGGGACCAGGAAAATGAATAACTATAAGAAAGTGAAAATCAAAATCAACAAAAAACTATGAACCAGAGACACTTTTAGGGGGGCGGGGGCGGGAGGGGAGGGATTGGGGTCAGAATGGGGGGCTGCAATTGTATGGGGAATATAACAATAAAATTTATAAAAAAAAAAAAAAAAAGAATCTTTTAACTGTAGTATCACTTCTGGTTTTATATGTTGCTTTGTTATTTTTCCATTTCTATATTGATGTATGTACAGATTATTTCCATCTTTTGTTACTGCAGCTAATGCAACAATGTTTTTTTCATGTGTGAACTGAGAAGTGTCTATGACCTTTTCCCGGCTACATGCTACAAATGGATTTGCTGGGCTATGGGGTACGCACATTTAATTGTTCTAGCTACTGCCAAGCTTCTTGGCAAAGAAGTGATAATGCCAGTTCACCCTTCTACTACATCTGTGTTCTCTTTTCCTCATATTCTCACCAACACTTGGTCTAATAATTCTTTTTAATTTTGACAATTTAGTAGGTTAAAATACCTCTGCTTTAAATTTATTTCCTTTGAAGTCTAATGAAATTAAGCATCTTTTTTACATCATTATTAGACATTAGGTTCGCTTTGTGTTGAATTGTCCTTATTATTTTATTTATTTATTTATTTTGCCTGTGGTGGTAAAGGGTGGCAGGGGATGCGGGGAACAGTTTTTTTTTTTTTCCTAATTGATTCTTAGTTTAAAAAATTACATTTTGGTTATCCAGCCTCCATCAGTTACATTTATCACAAATATCTTCTCTGTCATGTGTCTTTTAAACTTTACTTAGGATACCAATGTGGTAGAGGCAATATAGACCTAAGACTGGATATGAATTCTAGTTCCATTTCTTAACAGGTGAATGACCTTGGTGTCCATTTCTAACTTTGCCTTGGTTTCTTTATCTATAAAGTCAGATTGGTAATAGTATCTACTTCAGAAGTTTCTCCAGAAGATTAAACAAGTTAAAATGCAAAACACTTGAGTAGAGGCTGGTAAACAGAAAGCTATCAATAAAGTCAAATATGGGCGTCCCTGGTGGCACAAGGGGTTAGGTGCAGCACAAGGGGTTAGGCGCAGCGCTGTGAGGCTGTCTGCAGCCACTGCAGCACGAGTTCAATCCCGGCCAGGGAGCTACCCAAATGGCGCAGCAGACCTCTTCTGACTCGCCCTCTGTGCCCCTCTGCAGTGTATTTCAGTCAATCCACCTGTTCTGTTCCCCACTCTGTCTCTGGTGAATCCTCTCACCTCCCCACACCTCTGGCCTATACCCTAGTTCTTGTATGCATAAATAAATAAATCTTAAAAAAAGTTAAATACTATTTTGACATATGTAAGTTTTAAGATTTTTTGTTGTTATAAAAATAGATTAAACTTTTTTTTTGCTTTGGTATATGATACACATGATAGCAATTCAGCTCAATGTCACATATAATAGTTATGAAAATGATTTCTCAGGGATGGAATGGTGGATACACAAAGTAGTCAAAAATAAGCATCTTTCAGATTTGCAACTCCTTCCCTTTGATGTGGTCCTTATCCTCAGAATCTGAGAATGTCAGGCCATCACAACCATGTTCCAAGCAGCATGTGAGAGGGAAGAACAGAAGGTTCTCTTCTCCCTTTTCAGTCAACTATATTGAAGTACAATTTCCCTGCAGGATGGTTTTCATTCCTGAATTTTAAATAACTTAATGAATTTATTTATTTATTCAGGATATAGAATATTTCTATCTGCTTGAAAATTTCCCTTTTGCTCCTTTCAGGCAATCCCTTTCCTCTAACAAACCCCTAGGAAACCACTGATCTGTTTTCTATCATTACTGTTTTTTTCTTTTCAAAGTTTTTATGTAAATGAGATACTCTTGTATCTGGCTTCTTTCACTTAGAATACCTTTGAGTTTCATCTAGGATTTTGTGTCAGTGGTCTGTTTCTTTTTATTTAGAGATATATCAGTTTGTTTATGCATTTACTGGTTGATGGACATTTGGGTTGTTTCCAAGTTTTGGTTGTTTATAAATAAAGATACTGGGAGTATCCATGCAGCACCTTTGTGTGAACACAATTTTAAAATCTCTTGGGTAAATACCTATAAGTACAATTGCGAGGTCCAGGGCCTCCCCTGGCGGCACAGTGGTTAAGCGCTGGTCTGCCAAGCTGCCTGCAGCCTCTGGAGCGCCAGTTCGATCCCCAGCCACCAGCGAGGGCAAACACTTGTGTTTGGCAACACAAGTGTTTGCCATATTACAAGTGTTCCATCCCCGGCCACATGGCGCGACAGATCTCTCCTGCCATGCCCGCTGCTCCCCTCAGCAGTGTATTTCATCAGTCTGCCTGTTCTGTTCCCTGCTCTGTCTTTGGTGAATCCTCTCACCCTCCCGCGCTTCTGACTGTACCCAGTGCTTGTATAAATAAATAAATAAATCTTAAAAAAAAAAAACAAACAATTGCTAGTTCCAATGGTAAGTGCGTGTTTAACTTTATAAGAAGTGAGAAACTGCTTCTTAGTGGCTCTGTACCATTTTATGTTCTGTCCTGCAATGTAGAAGAGGTCCAGTAGTCCCTATTCTCACCAATACTTGTCATTGCCCATTCTCTAGAATTTAGCCATTCTAGTGGATGTGTATTGGTATCTAGTATTATAATTAGCATTTCCCAAATGACTGATGATGTTAAACATATTTTCCTGTGCTTCTTTGCTATTCATATATAAAAACTTTGCTTTTTGATGTGAGAATATTTTTCAGTTGAGATATGGCAGCAATAAAAAATGGGTACATGTGCCCAGCATAGAATCTCCTATGACTTAAAGCAGATCCTCAGATACAGATGACATCCTCAACCATTGTTCATTGACTTGAATTGTGAAGCAACTTGAAGCCTGCAACTACAGCAGGACTTCCTTAGTTTCTTACCACATCCCTGATACTTATCTCTAGCATCTAGACCTTTGTCAAATGAAATCATTACAGACATCTCAGATAAGATTTCCTTTCTTTTTTATTTTTTTTTAATTAGTTTTATTTTCAATTGAAGCAGTGTTGATTTACAGCACAATGTATGATTTGAGGGTGTAGGTTCATACCCCTTCAGATGTTTGTAACATACCAAATTTTCCTTTTGGTTAGTAGCCCTGTGCTCTGTGACTTTGAATACAATAGTTGAAAGTAAGTGCTCAAGCTCTGAAAGCCTTCATTTTCTTTAGGTTGCTAACATTTCAATGGTAAAAAGTCCCAGAAGGCAAAGTCCTTTTTCACTGTGTTTACCTACTCAAAGGTACTTGGTAAAAACTATATGATGGGGTTTTGTAGTCTTAACCCTTTTGTAGTCTTACCCCTTACCTGGGGGAACAGTATGGGATTTGGAATGAGATGTAGAAGGAACTTGGACTTTTTTTTTTAAAGATCTATTTATTCATGCATACAAGAACCGGGGTGCAGGCCAGATGCGCAGGAGGGTGAAAGGATCCACCAGAGACAGAGCAGGGAACAGAACAGGCAAACTCACTGAAATACACTGCTGAGGGGAGAAGCGGGCGAGACAAGAGAAGTCTGCCGTGCCATGTGGGTATCTCAGGGGCCGGCCGGGATTGAACCCACACTGTGGAGGCTACAGACAACTCCATAGCGCTGGGCTCAACCACCTGCGCCACCAGGGGAGGCCCGGAACTTGGACTCTTGGACTCTAGTCTTTACTAACTTTGCTACTTAAATTTCTCAGTCAGTTTCCTCTTACTTATGGCAGATTAATAATGCCTCCTTGAGTTGTCTCAGAGATAGAATAAGCAATTAACGAGGCTATTACCCCATAATAGATGTTCAACGAATGATAGTTTCCTTCCCTCTCAGGTATACTACCACTGACAGAAACAGTTCAGGTGTTTATTTACTTTGAAAAGCTGGTTACAGGCAGGTGATTCAAAGTGACATTTCTTCTTACTTTCCATTTGCTGGTTTTATCTTTAAAAACATATGCCTTTGGATTGCATCACCCTGTCTCATACTTTGTAGTTTAGAGTTCTCCTTGTCATTCTGAATATTGGGGTAGAAATAATGATCCATGTGACATGGATGGTTTCAGTCATTTAAAGATTGAGAGGGATATGGAAGTAGAGGCAGGGGTATAACAAAGATCAAAATAAAAAATAATAATAATAACAATAAAATAAATGTCAGCATTCTAGAAAGATTATCATCTTTTGACATAGTCAGATTGTCATTCTAACCTTGGGAGGAGCTATTGAACCACTCCATCTCCATCCCATATGTAACCTGTATGACAAGCATGTCAAAGTTTATTGACACTCATGTGAGACAAATGGCCTTTGGGGTAGGGTGGTAGGGAGGTCATGTCTAAATGGTGCCACTTGCTTGTCTCCATATGGTTCTTAAAATCTGAAAATACATAAAAAACTGATGAGTGCTTATTAAAAATGCAGACCACTGGGCCATCTGTCACTGCCTATCTATTTAATAGATCTGAAGTAGGATCCAAGACCCTTCATCTATTTTTGGGACTGGTCACCACCATGTTGGTATATCAGGGAGGTATGGTTCCAGGCCATTTATTCATCATTCATTGGCTATTTATTGAGTACTAAGTATAAATTGGATTCATGGGCCTTGTACATTTGGGGGAAGGGATTTAACATAGAAAAGGAAGATATTTGTGTAGAGACAGCTGCTGTGTCTATAGGTTAGAGTCAGACTATTTGCTTCTTTGTTTCCCCTTGACTCTGTGCAAAACTGACTTTGGTTTAGAATAGTTTACTCACTTGTCTCTACCAGATTGTAGAAGGGAAATGAGTTTCATTGGTATCCCACATCAATTTTGTTCCATCATCTTTTCTTAGTCCTAAACTTTGATTTTGGCCATAATTCCAACTCTAGCATCTGTGGCAATCTCCAGCTTAAGGCACTATATGTTGGAAAATGGCTTCTCTTCATAGGATTTAAAGAGTATTCTCTATTATGTTACTGCTGCCATACCAGTCCCTTTGCCTTCTGTGCCTCTTGATGGCCTGAAAGAGAGGTAGGACAGATCACACGTAGTCCATCAGCTGTAGTTCTCACAGCAGGTGACACATGACATAAGCTAGTGGTCATATGGGTGGCAAGGTGAGTCTCATTGGGCATTACTCAGATGGCACAATGTTTGGATAGGAAGGTAAGATGTTCAAAAGGGTGTGGCTCCTAGACTTACATTTGTGCAGGCATTGTGACATACTCTGAAGGCTTATCTGTTTGACTTCATACTGCAAAGAGATGAGAACTTTGGTTTAGTCTCCAAGGGGCAAGTGTAGGCAGTTTTAGACTCAGGCCAGTCAATATCTGCTTTTCCTTCTTGAGACTGGAACCATTGTAAGTTCTTGGGAGAAGAGTATAGAGCTGGACTTGACATTGAGGAAAGTGTGAAGGTAAGGATATTTTAACTAAGAAAAATTATTCAAAAGCAGTTGAAATTTGGAAGAGAGTGCTAATGTGGAAGGATGGAGAGTCAAAAAAAAATTTAAAGCTACGTATGCTTGTATGCACTTTGCTTTGAATATTAAAGCAAATAGTAAAGTGAAGCTCAAGAAATAGTTCAAAATGGTTTAAGGTGTGTGTTGGAATTCACAAATGTGTTTTGAACTTTGAATTACTAATTAAGGTTTAGAAAAACTTATTTTGGTGGTAACTCAAGAAGAAGCTTTACCATCTGGTAATAATTTATATTGAATTTAGCTATTTGATTAAGAATCCACCAAGGAAATTATTGAAACTCTTTCTGGGTAATTTTTAAGTTCTCTGCTCTTTCTATGCACAGACCTGGTGTGTGGTTTCTGTAACTTTAACACTGGGAATTGGCACCTAACCCCTGATTTAGATCTTGGGATTTGCCCAATACTATCTCCAAATGCTAGTGTTTAAAAAATAATTCTTCTTTGGGAGTGGTATATGTTGAGGGTGCTCAGAAAGAGTATCAGGCCAACAAGAGTATCAGGAGCTGTTTCTTGTCTTTGGCCCAGAGGGGGATGCCTGCTGTCATTGGGAACAGCAGGGATTTTTTGTTTCTGTTTTTGTATGAGGGAGTAGTATGAATTTTAAGAATGAACCACAGCTGGAAGCCAGTGACTGAATCTTGTAGCCCACTCTTTTAGGATTGAGAGAACTATTTTCCCCTCAAGATTTTAAGTGGTAAAGTCAGGCAGGGAGGATGTTGAAGAAGGAACTTTTTATTTCCTCTTCTGGTGATTTTCTCTGGGAGTTCTGTTGCCTGTTTGGCAAGTATGTTCTGCTTTGTGGGTGAGGAAAGCCCTGTGTGCTTCCAAGGGGGCTGTGTCTGCATTTTCGATTGAGCTCTAATTGAACTCTGGGCTACTTGGCAATAAATTGCACCTGCAGACAATAGTAAAGCAGGGAACAAAAGACAGATTTGTGAACAATGATGTTCTTAAAGGGTCAGGAAAAAGACTAAACTTGTAAGTTGACTATAAATTTGAAGCGTAGGGCAAGGGAGGGGGTGGGAAATGTGTGAGACAGGGGAGGCAAGAGCACAAGGGAATATGGTGATGGTTCATACATGCTGTGATGGTGAGAATTATGGGGACTACATTGTTTTTTGAACATTGTTCAAAAATGAATAATGATGTAAGAAAATAAATAAACTCAATTATTTAAAAAAGAAGTTAAGCATAAAAAAAGAAACAATATAATGTTGAGGTTGGGTTTGCAGGCTAACCTACAAAGCAGGTTAACCCATTATGTATCCAATATCTGGTTTTGGAGAAGCTTGGCTGAGCTGATAGTGCTCTGGTTTGAAGCCAGAAAGGCTTGTGTTTTAAGTCACAGTTCAGTCAATTACTTATTCTGTGACCTCGGGCAAGTCATTTGGTCTTTGATCTTAGTTTCTTCATCTGTGAATTGGGGTGGTAGGTGCCTACCTTGCAGGGATTGTGGGGAATATGAAGACAATGTATGTGTAGGACATACTTTCAAATAATGGCGCAATAAAACTATTGCCATGTTAAAAAAAAAATGGTGTTCTAGGAGACGAGCGAAGTGATAGAATTCACGCAATTTTCTCTCTGCATAATGAAAGTAAAGTAAAGTAAAATGAAGTAAAATGAATGCCATTTTCATTACCAGGAGCAATTGGGTCTGCTTGGTACCTTAGGCGAATATGGTATAGGGCAGAAAATTTTTTTCTTCTTCCCTTCTAGGTTCTCCTGATGGTCTAATAATTAAAAATGACACAATCTAGATTAATGGGGAGAAAAAAAATTAATTTCATATGTACAGGAACCCGACAAATGCATTGGACTCCCGGACAATCAAACAGTTGGGATGGTTTAGGGAGAAGGGGATAGGAGTCTGGCACTTCACAGGGGAGGAAAACTATAGGAAGATGGCAGAAGCAAATATTTGGTAAACAAAGATTTGCTTGTAGAGACAAAGGGAGACAGAAAGGAATTTGAACAAACAGGTCTTTCTAATTTCCTCCCTACCTACCAAACCCATTTCATAATATATTGTAGTTATCTATCATCGCAGCTCCCTACCTATAACAGATCTTTTATGTAAATACTTTTAGGCAGTGAAGGGGAAGGCTAGATTCTTCCCAAGTCTTTTGGGCCTTGATTGCTTTCATCCCATAACAATCCACATGCCCACATGGCATATTTTGGGCTGCCTATTTTGCTCCCGGACAATAGTAAGCTGGCTTTGACTTCTTTTTATTAGAGACTTTTAAATAGACAAGGATTGGAACCATCAAACTGCTTCAGATTAATGGGTTAAGGACACAAAACTTCTGGAACTGAAGTAGCAACAAAGACACCTTTCTTTTCTAACGCTGATCATCTCATATCCCTTTTCACAAACCTTCATCTACTCCCCATTTCCTCCCGTTCACATTACAATGGCAAGTGCTGAGATTTAGCAGTGTGCTTGGCCATTTGGTCAGTGGAAATGTTTATGGAGGTGGGTCATGAGGATTATTTGGTCTAGAGCTACACATTTGGAAAGAGCCCTGAATTAAAAATTTCATGTTACCGCCAACATAGGCAGTAAGTTTTGTGTGTGCGCTGAAAGTAGTTATCCAGTAAATCCAAACACAGAGTTATCATAATTCTCCTTAGAATTTTTCCCCCTTTTTTTTTTAACATACTATGAACCTCAGTAAAATGAGTGATCCATAACCTCAGAGGCTGCTAACTCTTGAGAATTCCCGTTGCCTGCTACATACAGACTCATAATATAGTAATGGACATAAAGGCTAATGAAAAGGACAGACCTTTCTATAATTTATTGTACAGAGTCCACTAATGTGATAACTCTGCCTATTGAGAAGCTATATGAGGGGTTCTCTCATACCAGGGCCATGAGGGAGAATTTCCCTAAGCAAGATTAAATCCAAAGAGCTAGAGAAAGTCAGTCAAATTTGAGGCAGGATTGATATAGCATTACAGGCAATAGATCTCAATAACCAATTAGTTTTCAGGGACCTAAGTGGACTTTAGGACTTTATGATTTTTATATTTTGAGTTTGAGAAAATTATTAGGAAAATTATTTTCTGGCAATGGATGGGTAAGTACATAATATGATTAGTTTAATTTTGTGTATATTGAGTATAGTGATCTTTAAGATATCAAAGTGGAGATAATAAAACAAGGTATATGATCTTGTATTATAAAAAAAGTCTTCTTTACTCTTGTTAATTTAGATTTGTAGTTATGTGGTGCTTCTATCCTGGTCCAATGGGAAATAAAATTAATTTTTGATATATGATTCCTGCTTTTAATGTTTGATATATGATTCCTGCTTTCCAGAGCTTATTCTCTCACTTCAGTCAAGAATTACACACGCATACACACACACACACACAGACAGTTCCTGTAAACCTCTGAGACAGCAGTAGAAGTGTTATTGATAATACATGATTGTCAAGTGAATTGTATAGATAATTCTAGCTTATCCACAGTTAGTATCTTATCTGGTTTTACTTTTGCTTTATTTTGGTAGTTTCAGAAAGGTTGAGGATAACGTGAAGTTGTTTAATAGTATTGTGGGTTATTTGATATGGAGTAACTCATTTTAATTTTACAGGGTAGCTACTATTTTTTGTTCCATTTGACAGGAAATTGAGGCACTGAGAGGTTCAATAACTTGTCTAAAGTTATGTAGTTTATAAATGGTAATTTTGGGATTCCAATCTCATCAATCTGAGCTCAGAGTCTCTTCAGTTTTTAAAAATCTCATCCTTTACACTAAATATATGCTTTATAATTTAAGTTAGTTAAAAGCTTTATTTTTTTAATGACTGCAATATTTAATCATTCTCCTGATTTTAGACATATATATTGCTTTCAGTTTTGCGTCTGTATTTCTAGTTATATACTTAGGAGAAATTTCTGTAGTGGACTTCCTATATCAAGGAATATAAAACATTTATGGGTCCTTAAAACATATTGAATTTCAGAAAACCTCAAACAGTTTATAATCTGGATGTACTTTTCCATTCCATATGGTTGATCAAGTCAAGACAGAAAGAACAACTATGATAAAGACTAAGATAATTAATCACAGAATGATAGAGGAACATCTGGAGTAGATATACTCCAGGTATCATTTAGGTCATCTCCTTTTATTAAGAACAGAGGCTCAGAGAGATTAAGAGATGTGTCCAAAGCATATCAGTGTGGTGGTAGAGTGAGAATTAGGGCAAGAATCAGAATCAGAATAAGAACCTGCACTTAGCACTAAATAATATACTTGATCAGAAACTTAAATAGTTTGGAGGATTCAGGGGCATGCTGAAATGTTCATCTGGGGTTTCAGCGGGAGAGTTGAGAGACTTTTAATGTTTGAGTCTGTTTCAGTTTCCCCTTGAAGCTTCACAGTTGTGTTTTGGGAGTGTGGAAGTAACCCAAAGGACTGTGCCCCAAATGAAAGGCTCAGTAGCCACCCAAGGAGATAAAGAATACTATTAGGTTTGAGGGAACCTTGTGACATTCCCTTTCATGAGTTCTCTTGCATCTTGCCTACTGTCAGATCCTCAAGGATGATTCTGAACTTTCCATTATTCTGTTGCTAGTACAATATGTTTGAACAAAGGGCTGCTCACACAATCCAAAACATAAGTCAAAACTGATTTTCATCACACTTACCAAAAATGGAAAATATTTTTCTTTCTTATTGCTCCATCATGTCGCGATGGATAAACAGAACTTAAAAATTGATTTGGCTTGGTATCCATCTGGATAGGGTGGATTTATCCATTAAGCGTCAAAGTTTCAATGTCTCAGTACAATGAAAATTTCTCTTGCAAATCTGAAGGAGGCTGGTTGCATCTTCTATGTTGTGGATATGGCATGCAAGTTTGCCAACTTGGGGTGGGGGAGGAGTTAATAGAATCATGTAGGCTCTTAACTGACTCAGCCTGAAAGTGATAAATGCCAAACAATCTATTGACCAAAACTAGAAACATGGTACTGATTCAACTGGAGGAGAGACAGGGAAAAGTATATGGGGGAGAACATAGATATTTGATGAGCACCAATGGTTTCTTCCACTCTGGGTACTTGATACTTTGAAATTACGTTCTTGGAAAAAAAAGACAGGTAATTTCTTATCATTTCTAATTTTAAACACAATGATAAAACTTTCATTTTACTTTCCTTCAAATATGCTTAAGTGTAACTATATGGTGGAATACATACTGTCATTTTACAAAATTCTTTTGAGCTCCCTGTTAAAAACAAATAAATTTTAGCTTAATAATTGTTAAATTTGGGCAAGTCATCTTCTCTAAACTTGTATCCCAATTCAAAGTAGTATAATTCTTCACTCAAGGTTATATTGTAAAATGTATGTGATAGGTTGCCTACAAAACACTTGATACATTGCTCCTACAAAGCAAGTGTTTAATGAGTGTGAAATTTTTCTTGTCATTGATATTGTAGTGGGATCGACTACTTTTGACAGTAACATTGGATCTTCTAAATCAGTGGTGTATCCATAATCATCAAAAGATAGGTACTTTATGGGAACAAGTGATATTTTGGCTAAGTTTTGGAAATGAAATATCTTATATCTTCTGTTCTTATCTTGGTAGACATGGGGAGTTTCAAAGGTCATGCCCTACCTGGAACCTTCTTCTTTGTCATGGGTATTTGGTGGAGCATAAAGAGCATTCTGAAATATGCCTGCAAAAAGTACAAGCGGACTTCCTACCTTGGCTCCAAAGCATTATTCCAGCGAATAGAAATTATAGAGGGAATCGTAGAAATTTTCATGGCTGTAACTGGTGAGTGTTCCATGTCTGTGTTTTGTTGGCTTCTCTTTTCAGGTATTTTCTAATGCAAAGAAAAGATTCAGTATCAAATCAAGAAGTTCCTGAAATGAAATTTTTTGTTTAATTGACAGAAAATATTGTATTAGTTTCAGCTACAACATAGTGATTTGATAGTGTGTAAGGAAATGATTACCACAATTAGTCTAGCTAACATCCATAATCACAAATAGTTTCAGTTTTATTTTCTTGTGACAAGAACTTCTAATTTATTCTCTTAGCAATTTTCAAATATATAATAGAGTGTTATTGACTATAGGCATCGTGTTGTATATTACATCCCAGTACTAATTTATTTTATAATGTATGCATGAATAAATAAATCTTTTAAAAAATAAATTAAATAAATTAAAAAATCTCTGAATACTTACTCTACTTATAAATCCTACCTGACATAGTTTTTAGAAGGCTATATTTGCTGCTTATACAAAGGCTTCATCCTTAAAGAATTAGTCATGGTAGTGAATTTACCTGCCCACTCAAGGTGAATTTTCTTTATAGAAATAATTTCATATCAATTATTCTGATGCTTGAACAAATAAATTCTATCAGAAACTACTTTTCAGAAATAAATAAAAATAATCACATGATTATGGAAAAATTTAAATAATTAATCCTTGCTGACAGGTGTATAGATCCATTGGGGTAAAGAAGACCTTGACTTATGCATTCATCCTTCTTGTGTGTTTGCTAAGTTGGAGCAGGAGGTCAGGTTAGATTACAGATAATGATTTTCTATTGATGGTGAGGATTCTGTAAAAATGATATAATTGTACAGTTCCCCTATATGAAGGGAAAACTTCCGAATTTCCTTTTGGATTTCTTCATGCTTTATTCATGACAATAGGTTTTTTCCTATAGCCGTCTAATCACAGAGCAACCATTTCCAAAGAGAGGAATTTCCATGTCAATGTCTATATATTAACAAATAAAACAGCATATTTAAAGAGGTTTAATTAACTGTTTGTGTAACTGACTAGGCCATATGCTAATCTGGCTGCACTTTCTCAGTAATCTTTAGTTGGCGAAAAGCTGAACTTCAGCATTTTAATCTTGAACCAAGCACAACTCTCTCCTTCATGCAGCCTGCACAGGACACCAGTGTGAAATGTAAGAAGGAAGTAATCCGTTTCTTCCTGGCTTATCTCCCAAATCCAAATCCTAAATCATCGAGGTTTTATCTAGTCATTAGATTGAAATGGGAACTAAAATCATCAATGGAACTGAAACTTAGTGGAACTGAGATCATCAGCTTTGAAGATCTGAAGTAGTTATCTGACAACATTGGTGATCTTTGACATAGAATGAATGTTCAAACCTGTATTTGAAATTCTAAAACAAGCCTAAAGTTCCAGTGTTTAGCTGTTAGAGAACAGCCAGAGGGAAGATCAATGTCATAAAATGATAGTAGATTGGACTAAGTAGTGGCTGATCTTCTTCTATCTTTCTGCCTACTTGGCATGAAGGTTGCTAAATCTGCAATATGTCTCTCTACAGGCATTCTTGGAGAACAGTTTATTTCTGGAGGGCCTCGTCTAACCTTATATGACTACAAAGAGGGCCAGTGGGTTCAACTCCTGGGCTGGCATCATTCCACCATGTATTTCTTCTTTGGGCTGCTGGGTGTGGCAAACATCTTATGTTTCACCATCAGTGCACTTCCTAGCTCCTTAATCAAGTTAACATTGTCAAATGCCTTATTTGTGGAGGGTAAGTATAAGTGAATTTTCTCCTATATCTTTCACTTTTATTGGACATTTATAATAATATTTCTTTGGTGTACAGGTACAGTCTTAAATGATAGGGCCATGTATTTGGGTCATAGTGACCTAAACAGCATAAGCAAAATCAAATGTGCTTTATTCACATTTCACATCTGCCTTAAAGAACCACCTACTGTTGTTATTTGTGCACTAAGTGTAGCCTGGAAATTATCATTATTTCCATTTTTAACAAGTGAATCTGAGATCAAAGCATTGATGCATGGATATCCTGAAACTAGGAGACAATTCATAGCAGACTAGCTTCTACCACCTACTAATTAGCCTTTTTCATATTGATATAATAAAACTCCACTATTACATGATTAGTAGAGTCCAAAAAATTAACACAAATTTGTATGGATATATCTATAGCTATATCTATAGAAATATCTGTTTTTAAGACATGAATGAAAAATAACATTTTTTGTTCTCATTTCTCCTTGTTATTCTACAGGGAAACACTGAAAACAGGTATTTAATGAATGTTTCATTTATTGCACATATAAGGAACAGATTGATTATGTAACTCAAAAAAAGCCCAAATTATCAAGAGGCAGTCACTTCCTAACTGTCTGCCTGAGCTCCCACATCTGAAGATGAGAACTTTTGTTGACCTCTTTGAGAACAAGAGCTAGATAAAAGTCAACAACATGATTCTCATTATCTCAAATGTTTTAATATTTTGCATGAACAGCTTTTCCTCCTCATCTGAATAGAAAGGATGAAAATGAAACTGGAATCTGTGCATGGGATTAAAATATGTATTTAGTTACTACTTCTTGGGTGCTTCCAGAACATCTTATCATACCCATCAGAGTCCACTGTTAGGATTTGTGTATATGTTTGCTTTCTCCAGTGGATTGAATTCCTTAAGGGGAAGCTATGTCTCATTCAGGAAAGAGACAGAGACAGAGACAGAGACATTAAGGTCCTTGGTTTCGTTGAAAAAGACAAACTATTTTTTTCCTCCTTCTATCAGCCTTTATCTTCTACAACCACACTCATGGCCGGGAAATGCTGGACATCTTTGTGCACCAGCTGCTGGTCTTGGTCATCTTTTTGACAGCACTAGTTGCTTTCATGGAGTTCTTGATACGGAACAATGTAATTCTAGAGCTTCTGCGATCAACCCTGATTCTGCTTCAGGGGAGCTGGTTCTGGCAGGTGAGTTGGGGTGTCCCGTTAATGTATTTGGTATGACCACCTATAACTTTCTCTCCTTGTTCAGTGGGGCATTTTACTCTTGAACCCAGAGACTTCATTCTGATGTGGTACCTATAACGAGAGTACGGCCTTTAGAGGTGATGTTTCTTTGAATGGTCTGGCGGCCTTGGTGAGCATTACAGCACCTGGGAAGGAAGTAGGGTGTGCACTCTTCATTTCTTTTTTTTTTTTTTATATTTTTTTTCTTTTTTTTTTTCTTTTTTTTATAAATTTTACTATTTTTTTTTGTTTTTTGTTTTTTGTTTTTTATAGAGGCATGCTTTATTTATTTGTTTGCTGGTTTGTTTGTTTGTTTTGTTTATACATGCACAGGGTACAGTCAGAAGCGCGGGAGGGTGAGAGAATTCACCAGAGCCAGAGCGGGGAGCAGAGCAGGCAGAAGGACCGAAGTACACTGCTGAGGGGAGCAGCGGGCAGCAGGAGAGGTCTGCGCGCCATGTGGGACCCTCCTCCGGTGGCCGGGGAGCAGCCGGGGATCGAACCGGCGCTGCAGAGGCCGCGGGCAGCTTCGCAACCCAGCGCTCAACCGCTGCGCCACCGGGGAGGCCCCTTTTTTTTATAAATTTTATTGTTATATTCCCCATACAATTGCAGCCCCCCATTCTGACCCCAATCCCTCCCCTCCCGCCCCCGCCCCCCTAAAAGTGTCTCTGGTTCATAGTTTTTTGTTGATTTTGATTTTCACTTTCTTACAGTTATTCATTTTCCTGGTCCCTTATTTAAGTTTTCTAGATTCCTGCTATGAGTGAGACCATCCGGTATTTTTCTTTTTCTTTTTGGCTTATTTCGCTGAGCATGATCCCTTCCAGCGCCATCCATGTTGCAGCAAACTGCATGTGTTTATCTTTTTTGAATGCTGAGTAATATTCCATGGTATATATGTACCACATCTTCTTGATCCAGTCATCTATTTTTGGGCATTTGGGTTGTTTCCAAAGCTTAGCTATTGTAAACAGTGCTGCTATAAACATAGGGGTGCAGGTGTTCTTTGGAATTGATGTTTCTGTGTCCTTTGGGTAAATACCTAGGAGTGGAATTGCTGGGTCATATGGAAGCTCTATGTTTAGTAGGTCCAGAAATCTCCACACAGCTTTCCACAGTGGTTGGACCAGTTTGCACTCCCACCAACAGTGCAGAAGAGTTCCTTTTTCTCCACACCCTCGCCAACATTTGTTGTTGCTAGTTTTTTTAATATGTGCCATTCTCACTGGTGTAAGATGGTATCTCATGGTAGTTTTGATTTGCATTTCCCTGATGACAAGTGATGTTGAACATTTTTTCATATGCCTGTTGGCCATTTGCATTTCCTCTTCAGAGAAGTTTCTTTTAAGCTCTTCTGCCCATTTTTTGACTGGATTATTTTCTTTGTTGTTGTTGAGTCTCATCAGCTCTTTGCAGATTTTTGTGATCAGTCCTTTATCATTAGTGTTGGGTGCAAAAATGTTCTCCCAGTTGGTGGGGTTTCTCTTTGTTTTTGTTATTGTCTCTTTTGCTGTGCAAAAGCTCTTTAATTTGATATAGTCCCAGCTGTTTATCTTTGCCTTCACTATCACTGCTTTGGGTGATGTGTCTGTAAAGATGTCTTTGATTGCACTCTTCATTTCTCATCTGAGTACCCATTAGGTAGGAACTCTGGGCTGGTGCTTTTAGTTAGAAGCTGTTCTTGATCCTAAAACCACTTATAGTTTAAAGGGAAATGAAGGAAGGAAACTAACTTTTTTGAGAAACAACTATGTGCTGGCCACTATTTAGGACTTTTATATACATGTTTCATTTTGTCCTAACAATGGTTTAGTTAGGTATTACCATTCCCAATTTACTGATAAGGCATATTCAGAGAGACCAAACTACTGTCCAGGATCACAGAATAATGGAACTAGGATCAAAATATGGGTCTGCCATATTGCAAATCCCAAGCCTTTTCCATTTTACTGTTAATTCCCTAACTTTGGTGTGTTGCTGAAAACATGATTTCCAATCAGTGAGCACATATTTACAGAGACTGATAGACCATAGTCTAGTATATGTATGAAAATGTAAATAAAGTCTGGGATGAAATGTGAATGTGGTTTTATCAGGAAATACTTAGATTTGAGTCATCAGAGAGCAGGGATTTGGGGTGGAAAGGCTTTTTTTTTTTAAAGACTTATTTATTTATTTGTATAAGCACTGGGTACAGTCAGAAGTGCGGGAGGGTGAGAGAATTCACCAGAGCCAGAGCGGGGAGCAGAGCAGGCAGAAGGACCGAAGTACACTTCTGAAGGGAGCAGTCGGAGACAGGAGAGGTCTGCATGCCATGTGGGACCCTCCTCCAGTGGCTGGGGAGCAGCCAGGGATCGAACCGGCACTGCAGAGGCTGCGGGCAGCTTCGCAACCCAGCGCTCAACCGCTGAGCCACCGGGGAGGCCCTGGAAAGGCTTTTTAAGGAATTTTCTTTTCACATAAGGAATGATAGGAAAGCATGGGTAGGTGAGGGGGAGAGAAACATCAGTGTCAGACACTGAATAAAACTGCATACAAGGAATAAAGCTAGACTGCAGACATGCTGGCTCCAGGTCCAGAGTAGACAGTGAGAGTTGGTTGTTTAGTGGAACTAAAGGGAAGTAAAAGAACTCCTGTCAGGGTGAAGAATGAAGCCAGGCTCTTGGTGGCCTTTCATTTTATTGTTTCTATATTCTGGATTCCTAATTGATGGATTTCTCACTTTTTGTCAGAAATCTGTTAGTCTTTTGAAACTTGAAATTCTGGATTTGTCAATTTCTTATTTATGCTTTAAAATTGTGAGATTTCATTCTGCTTTTACTTTTTCTACATTTTTGAGATGACTGCTGATCTCATTTATTTTCCATCTTTCCTGTTTTTTAAAATAAGTGCACACTTAAGGCTGTAGATTTCCCTCTACACATTACTATGGCCGCCTCCCATAAGATTTGATGTCAGTTTTTACTCTTGGGTAATTTTGAATGTTGCATTTTCCATTGGCTTTCTCTTTCACTTATGAGTTATTTAGCAGTACAGTTTAAGTTTCCAAGGATAATCTTATCATTTATTTCTAATTTAACTGCTTTGTAGTCAATGTGTTGTTTTTTAAAAAATATATTGAGACTTCTTTTGGAACATAGCTCAAAGCCAGTGGTAGTAGATGTTCCAAATATTTGGAACATTCTGTCTTTGTTGGGTTCAAGAGTCTATATCTGTTTAATAGATCATGTTCATTAAAGAGTTAAATCATCAAGTAGAGAAGTCAGAAAATAGGAACAAAAGAGAAAACCCAAAAAAAAAGAGTTGAAAAAAGAATAATAAAGATAAGAGCACAATTAATGAAAGTAATGTTTCATTAATAATTACTAATTGAGGATCTGAGGAGGGAAGCTGTGGGTTTTGTGATAACTGAGAATAGTTTGGCTTTATTGTCTTGGCAATAATGTTTTAATATTTCCTCAAGTGTTTTTCTAAGGAAAAGTTATAAGGTTAAAGTCTTTGGGTATAACTGTGTGATTATAATTTTTTTTTCCCATCTATCTATAAGTCTAGACTAGTTTCTTTTTTTTTTTTAATCTCGTAGTCAGACTAAATTACATCTGGAGTCTTAAAGAAAAGTTAACATTTAATACCAATGTGTACACACACACAGAGACAGGAAATGAAGGTTTATCTCTGGTGCTTCTCTCTATCCTCAGAGTCCTCTGAAACAAAAATATCTAGAGATTTAGGTGATTTTTTTTATACTTTCATCTTCTCTTGCTATGTGTGGCATATTAATGCTTATGGGCAAAAATTCTGCATTAAACTAATAATATTACACCGTGATTTGCTTTTCACCATGTATTTTTTCTCTTACTACTTCTCCATATAGTTAATCCTAGTGGATAAACAATACAGAGACAGCAGAGAAGTGCACACCTAGACTCTTGAAACCATACGAAAATGTGAATTGAAGGCGGCAAATACTCAGATTGGACACTTTATTTTATTAATTAAAATTTTTTTTCTTATATCATTGTAGAGATTGGACACTTTTTTTTATAACTCATATAAATGATTGGGTAATAGGTAAACTTAGGTTTGGGAATTCCCCTCCAACCTGTAAAAATAATTTCATTCCTGAACCATGTTGACATCAAACATGTTTTCTCAGAAAACCTAACCACATTACACAAATTAAAAAAAAGTGTCAGGCCCATCCATTCCCATGATTCATATTTTCCCTGGGCCTCTGTGTGGGAGAATATTTCTAACATTTACTTGTGTACTTTGTCATCCCAAGCTCCCTCCCTTCTTTGTCAGAGCGAAGGTACAGAGACAATCTGAGGGAGGAAACTGCTCCCGCCGTCTTTGCTTCTCATGGACATTTGCTTCTGTCACATCTCCCAGCTCCAGTATTGCCCTGGAGACTCCCCAGCTCTCTGAGCCCAGACTGAAATGGAGCCTTGTCTTGCCTTTAAGAAAGACAAAATTTCATTCTAAAATGGGTAAATTAAAAAAAAGATACCTCGACAGTAGTGGTTCAAGGGCCAACATGGGAGATCAAATACTTGTTAGGCTTAAGGAGTAAGGGATTAGAGAATGAGATGTAAACACTAAAAAATTGAAACTCAAACCTATAAGAAATGGGCCCCTGGCTTATTTCCTATTAGAAGAGAATGTAATTTACATTTCAAATGTAATAGTACTGAAGCTTAACCTAGTTAAAAACAAATATTCAGGAGTGGCCTGCAAGATATAGCAAGAAAAATTCTTTTACTCGGGTCCTTTTTTCTTTGAATTTTACATTAGGTAGCAATTAGGAGAGGTAGCAATTAGTAAAGTAGATAAAAGAGTCATGGTGGATTTTTATGTTTAAAGAAGGAATTAATGAGTCCTGGCATTTCCTGCTCTTTAGTTTTCAGCTTTCCTAATTTACTTGCCACTGGAATGATATGCAAAGTCGCTATGGCTTTCAGTCTAATCACATCGATAAACTGTTCATATGCTTCACTGTAGGCTTCAGTCAAATTTTAAGCTTTGGTCTCACTCATAGCAGGAATCTAGAAAACCTAAATAAGGGACCAAGAAAAAGAATAACTATAAGAAAGAAAAAATCAAAATCAACAAACAACTATGAGCCAGAGACACACTATGGGGGGGGGTGGGAGGCAGGGAAAGGAGGAATTGGGGTCAAAATAAGGGGGTTGCAATTGTATAGGGAATATAAAAATAAAATTAAAAAAAATAAAATAAAATAAAAATTTTTAAGCTTTCTGGGGCCTCTTCTGGGGTTATGTCTCTGCACTATGAAGCTTTGACAGCCACTACAGCACAAGTTCAATCCCTGGCCAGGGAGCTAATCCACATGGCACAGTAAGCCTCCCCTGACTTGCCTGCAGCTCTCCTGGGCAATGTACTTCTGTAGATCTGCCTGTTCTGCTCCCCACTCTGTCTCTGGTGAATCCTTTCGTCCTACCCCTCCACCTCTGGCCTATACCCCTGCTCTTGTATACATAAATAAATAAAATTTTAAAATTTTTTCAAGCTTTCAATATTAGATTCTGAAGACTCAGTGAGATGAGCAGTGAGAGATGCTCAACATTACTCTTATATTTTTTTTCCTTTTTTAAATAAAGATAGATTATTTATTTATTTATGCAAGAACTGGGGTACAGGCCAGAGGTGTGAGGCAGTGAGAGGATTCACCAGAGACAGAGTGGGGAGCAGAACAGGCAGACTAACTGAAATACACCGCTAAGGGGAGCAGTGGGCAAGTCAGGAGAGGTCTGCTGCGCCATGTGGGCAGCTCCCTGGCCGGGCATAGAACTCATGCTGCAGTGGCTGCAGATAGCTTCACAGTGCTGTGCTTAATTAACCCCTTGCACCACCAGGGGTTACTCTTTCCTTGATGTGAATCAGTAAACACTTAGATAGGTAGAATAGATTATGACTAGTGGAGGTTTAAGAAACTTTGTTTTGGATGCTCCAAAAGATATTTGTCACTACGGCATGTTGCAAGAAGTCTATGAACTTCCTGACCAGGCAGATCTGGATTTGAGTTCTGGTTCTACTTTACTAATCATATAACTATAGACTAGATATTCCGTGCCTTTGAGTGTCCCCAGCTATACAATAGAAACACTATATTATGATAATGTTGTGAGAATTAATCATTATAACTTGAAAACACGTGCCGCCCTGAGGAAATGCTGTTCATTTCTTCAGAAGAAGGTTGAGAAAACTTGCAGAAGGTGAAGTTGACTTGGGATTTGAAAGACAAATGAGGCTCATCAATGTGTCTTAGGCTTGAGATTTAGGACAATTGATACTCCTTTGTTAGTTTGTTCCTAACTTCTGTATAGTTTTCAAGGACTACAATAATAAATCGCCATAAGCTGGATGGCTTAAAACAGTGAATATTGATTCTTTAATTTCCAAAATCCAAGATGGCAGTGGATTGGGTCCTTCTGGAAGCTCCAAGGGAGAATAAGTCTCACACCACTTCCCTGGCTTATTACCAGCAACGCTGGGCATTCCTTGACTTGTGGCAGCATAAGCCCACTATGTGTTTCTGTATATCTGTGTCTTTACCTAGATTTCTTATAAGGACACCATAGTGCCAACTCTAATCCAGCATGGCCTATCTTAACTTGATGACAACTGGATCTAAACTTGTTGACAACTGCAAAGACTTTATTTTCAAATAAGATCACATTCACAGAGATGGGTGATAGGACTTCAATATTTCCTTCTGGATGATACAATTTAACTCACAATTTCTCACTTTCCTCTGGGAGTTAGAACAAATCACTCCTCAGGCAGGGGTGGATGGGTTGCGTGTATGACATTGTAGGAACAGTGGTGGATATGTGGGAACTGGGGAGTTAGTCCACAGTGATTACACTAAACCCTCTGTAAAAATTCCTGTCTTGACACAGAATTTCTCTGACATCATCCATGAATTGTGACAGAGAGCATAAGAAGCAGTTTCTCATGGTCCTGACACCCCAGCCTAAGTGCCTGAGCCCCTAACTAAAAGCTGACATACATGACTTGAGCTTCTCTTTTGTCCCCAAGCAGTGAGCACCGGAGAACTAAAAGTTCTTGTTTTCTTTCAGAGACTTTAGGGACCTGGGCTTTGTTCATTTTGACCCTCACAGTGAGCTTTTCTGGCAGTATATGAAAATGCTATTGTGAAACGTTGTTATTTCCAAACAGCAGTCAAACCAATTCCATGGCATTGCAGTTTCTGAATATTGTAGCCTCACATCTCTAATTTGATGACTGCTGTCTTTTGCTATTCATGTTAATACACTGTCCCTTTCAGTGTAGCTCTGTCCCAGTACTGATGCCTCAGAACCTTGATGGATGAGCCACAGAGTCCTTTGAATTACTTGGGGTTATAGGATGGGGTCATGCATTACTTAATCTTCGTATTTCTAAAGTAAAGACAATAAATGTATTCTGTCTCCTGGGATATAGAGAAAAGCAGAAAGACATCTTTGTAGAGCACCTTGCTGATTTTAATTAATGTGCTATATTGGAAAAATTTATGAATCCAACACTGGTAGATAAATAAGATGCTAGTGCCAGCACAAACAAAAATCTTTGCTTGCCTTGCTTCACCAGGTCAGACAGGTAACCTGAATGGATGGAGAACGCATGCTCTCACTCAGGTTTGTTAGTGTTGCCAGATATTTCTATTTTTACAAATAAGCTGAGACTGCAAGCTTTTGTCATGTTCCCTAATTTTTTTTTATACTTGAATGCATTTTTAATAGCAAACCTACAGGACCGAAGACAGACATTAAAAACATGTACTTGCATGTAGGACAATTCAGAAAAGTATAGTGAATGAATGGAATCTACTGTAGGGCTACAAACACCATTTAGTTGGCATCAATCAGAAATTTCTTTTTAAGAATAACTATAAGAAAGAAAATATCAAAATCAACAAACAACTATGAACCAGAGACACTCTACGGGGGCTGGGGGGAGAAGAAAGGAGGTATTGGGGTCAAAATAAGGGGGTTGTAATTGTATGGGGAAAATAAAAATAAAATTTAAATAAAAAAAAAGAAATTTTTTAAAAAATTCAAATTCTGGCATTGTCTAGAAAAAATTGCCAGGTTTATTTATAATTGTTACAAAGTTGAACTGCTGCAACTTGTTCACTGAAACATTTTGACTTTAGGTAATGCTTTATGTCCCCACATTGTGTTAAAGATTCACAAACACATGAACATGGAAAAAGTGCCCATTACCTGATTTTTGTCCCTTATTCATCCACTTGCGATCATCTAACATTCAAAACTACCAATAGCAGGAAAAAGAGAATGAAATATAACATTGAGAATGAAATGTTTCCCATTGTAGAGGGTTCGTAAGCACATTCTCCATGTAAGCGATGAGGTAGTTGGATGTCTTTTGGTGTAATTGTTACATGTTTGGCTCTGATAGCACATGGGTTGGTGACTTCAAAAAGGCCAACTGGATAGTTCTCACTTGCCTCCTGCAAAGCACCAATAACTGTTTTCTGAAGTGCAGATCTGTTTTAAAGACCTGAGCAATTTCTCACACCAGACCCCGGGAAGGTAAATTTGCAAATCAGCGTTTCAGTGGGCTTATTTCTCTGAGTGTCACAGTACCAGGCCTGTAACGGTGAGGGTTCTTCACCTGCCCAGTAGTGGACGTACGATTGCGAGAGGCTTTTGTAACTAGTGCCTCCTCCGTGCTTACCACCTGTTTGCACCACAAGGTAAGCAGACCTCCTCACATAATCCCATTCTCCTTTGGATGGAAAGAGGAGATGCTGGCGTTGGAGATCGGTGGTGTTGAGGCGGGGGCTCTGTTCCCTAATTTTTTTAAATGTTGGAAATGAATTTAAATCATTAAAAAAAATAACAAACAAGAACCGTGCAGACTAGATAGCGCATGTCTGAATTAGATTTGGCTCAAGGGCTACTAGTCTGTCTTGAGGGTGGGAGAGTACCACGATAAGAGCGTAAAGTAGAAGAAATATAGAATTTTTGGAGCTAGCCCCTCCTGATTTAGAATCTTGTCACAGCCATTCAGCTGTTTTGTGATGTTGGGGAAGTAATTGAAGTCTCTGAGTCCCAGTTTTATGCTCTGTAATATGGAGATGATTGTATATTCTTGGCATTGTTGCCAGGACTAGGCATTACGGGGATGCGTATGCTCATGAGTGAGGTTTAAACGCCCACCATGTGGTACATTTACTAGGTGTACAAATGGCAGTTTTCTTTCAACTAAAGGGAATTCTTTAAAACAGAAAATAGGAACAAATGCAAAAGGCCCAAGACTTAGTTTTTATTGATTTGCTTGGATTATATGAAATTTAAAGCAAAAAATAAATTAAGGTTTCATTCAGTGCTTTTTTTCCTCCTATAGGATTTCATTTATTAGCTGTGTGATCATGGCCAATTTATTACTTAAACCAGCTAGTTATTTTTTTTATCTAAATAATGAAGATAATAGTTTAAATGGGTAATAGTATGTGATTGCAAGGCCATTGTAAAGAAAACTCCTAAGCACTGACACATAGTTAGCTAAAATATAGTAAACATTTGTACAATTATCCATGTAATTATCTGTTTTGAATTTCAATTAGCTCTAGAGACCTGACATATATACATGCATCTAGCTGTCTGTCCATTCATTTATCAGTCCATCCATTTGTCCACCCAACTGTATAACTTACATTTTATTGGGGTGAATTTCACATAACATAGAATTAACCATTTCAAAATGTGAAATTCTATAGTATCTAGTAATTCACAATGATGTATAACTATGACCTTTTTTTAGTTCCAAAATATTTTCACTCCAAAAGGAAATCCTGGACTAAGGGTTTCTTAGTCCACTAAGCAGTCACTCCCCTCCCATTCTCCTCTCAACCCTTGGTAACTGCTAATCTGCTTTCTGTCTCTATGAATTTGCCAGTTCTGGATATTTCATCTTAATGGAATCATACAATATGAAACTGTTTATTTTGAACTTTCTTTCCCTTTGCATCATGTTTTCAAAGTTCATTCATGTTGTAGCATGTTTTAGAATGTCATTACTTTATATGGCTGAATAATATTTCCACATTTTACTTATTCATCATTAGTTGATAGAATTTGGGTTTTCCTACAACTTTTTCCTATTGTGAATAAAGCATTTTTGTATAACTTTGTTTGAGTACTGTTTTCAATTCTTTGGGTATATACCAATGCATGGAATTGCTAGGTCATGGGAAAATTCTCTATTTAATTTTTTGGGAAACTATCAAATTGTTCCCCACAGTGACTATATCAGCAATGTATGAGGACTCCAATTTCTCTTTATCCTTACCAACACTTGTTACTACTCCTCCTCCTATTGCTACTACTACTACTGCTATTACTACTACTACTACTACTACTACTACCACCATCCCCACCACCACCAACAAGAATCTAATGAAGTGTTGTCTCATTGCAGCTTTGATTGACATTTCTCTAATAGCTAAAGATGTTGGTCATCATTTCATAAGTTTATTGACCTTTAGTTACTTACTTTGGAGAGATGATTTTTATAGACATTAACATTTAAAAATATTTTTGCCTTTTGTTTGTTGAGTTTTAAGGTTTCTTTGTGTATTTTACATATTAATTCCTTACCAGGTATATGATTTGAAAGCATTTTTTCCCATGCTGTGGGTTGTCCATTTATGTTCCTTATCATACCCTTCAATGCATGAAATTTTAAAATTTTGATGAAGTACAGTTTACCTGTTTTTTCCTTTGGTTAATTATGCTTTTGTGTCATAGGTAAGAAATCATCAAATCCCAGAATATGAAGGTTTTCCCCTTCATCTAAGAGTTGTACAGTTTTAGTTCTCATATTTAGGTCTTCGATCCAGTTTTGAATTAATTTTTTATATTTTGTAGGTTAAAGGTTCAAATTCTTTTGTATGTGGGTAACCAGTTGTCTCAGCACTATTTGTTGAAGAGACTATTCTTTACCTATTGAATGGTCTTGAAACTCTTATTGTAAACCAATTTATCATGGGAGTATGGGCTTATTTCTGGACCCTCAGTTCTATCCTGTTGCTCTATATGACTCTATATCATTATGCCAGTAACACACAATTTTCATTATTATAGTTTTGATATCAGTCTTATAGCTCTATATTTTGTTTTTTTATTTGGCTATTCTGGGTCCATATAATTCCATGTAAATTTTGGAGTTATTTCTCCATTTTGGAAAGAAAGACTGCTGGGATTTTGATGGAGATTGCATTGAATCTGTGGGCTGCTTTGGGTGATAACAATATTAACCAATTCATGAACATGATGTGTTTTTCCATTTATTTAGATCTTTGATTTCATTCACCATTATTTTGTAGTTTTTAGCATATCTATCTTAACCTCCCTGATTAGATTTATTCTGAATTATTTTATTCTTTTTCAATACTTTAGTAAGTGGAATTGTTTTCTTAGTTTGGGGGTTGATTGCATGTGTATAGAAATATGAGTTATTTGTGTGTTGGTTTTGTATCTTGCAAATATGCAGAATCATTTATTAGCCTATAGATTTTTTTTTAGTGGATTCTTTAGCATTTTCTCTATATAAAATCATATCATCTTTGAATATAAATAGTTTTACTTCTTTATTTGTGGTCTAAATGCCCTTTTTTTTTGCCTTATAAATCTGGCTAGAATTTTTAGCATAATGTTGAATAGAAGTGGTAACATTAGAAACTCTTGTCTTATTCCTCATTTAGGGGGTAAGTTTTCAGTTTTTCATCTTTGAATGTAATGTTAGCTATGGGCATATGGGCATTTACTTATTTGAAGATCTTTTGTGCTCTAGTTTTGAAATTGCTGAGTGAAACTGCACAACTTAGAAACCCAGCACTTTCCTTGAAAATCCTCCTACCACCAGAGATGATTACTCTTCATATTTTGAATTGATTTTTAGATGTTCTTAAATTCTGTCCCCCCAAATATGAACTTATAGATTATTACTACCAGGTATGTGTTACTAGAGCAACAGCAAAATCTAAGGTCTTATCTTTGGCATCAAAGATAATAGAATTAAGATAATAGATATTAAGATAATAAATATTAAGATAATATTTGATAATATGATATCAAAGATAACAGAAACTAAGATAATAGAATTTATCTTAATCTAAGAGCCAAGCATTTTGAAGTCACTGGTCTTTGGAAATGTGACTGGTTATTTAATATGTTCCTTTTGTTTTGAATTACAGATTGGTTTTGTCCTTTATCCCCCCAATGGAGGTCCTGCATGGGATCCAACAGATCATGATAACATTATGTTTCTTACCATATGCTTCTGTTGGCATTATGCATTATCCCTTATCATCGTAGGAGTGAATTATGCCTTTGTTACCTGGTAAGTTAATCATTTTTGTTCATGGAAATTCTAGTCATTAGTATATAATCATTAAGGCTTAATAGTATTGAACTAAAAATTCAAAGGGGTGTTAATTCTTTAGCATTTCACAAGATGGGGTAATGTCACAGACATTTATCTGCAAAAATAGAAATTCCCAGTGAAAAAAGGACAAACCCTGGTTTAAAGTTACAGTAGCTCAACAGTGTCTTTGCTGTGCCTCTGAGCTAGGTGTCACTCCTCAACACACTCTTCTGTGTCTCTCTGTCCTTGTGTGTGCTATTTCCTCCTCTGAATAGCTCTCCCTATACCTGCAGTGAGCTCTCCATTTACCCACATGTTCATCAGTTACAGCATTCCCCAAACTTAGCCCATTAAGTCCAAGTACCTGATTAATTTGACATTTACTCCAACATTTCTGAAAGTAAGACTCAGTTCAACACTGCATGTTTTTACAAGTGCCCTTATAGAACATTTCATGATAGGTAAGGAGCAATATGACACATTTATAGGAACATATTCCTAGGCCTGCTATTTAATCATCTGTCTGACATTGGGAAAATTATTTAACCACATTAAGTCTCAGTTTTGTTTTTTGCCAAATGGAGATAACAGTACCTAAATGTCCTAAACTGCTTAGGACATAATAAGAGCTCAATAAAGGTTATTCTTTTTGTTATTCCTCTTGTTCTTGTTCTGCTCCTCCTTCTGTATGGAAAAATATACAAATTATAGACCCTGTGATGGAGAGACAGACAATACAATATATAGAAATAGAATAAGATAGCACTACTGGAGTTTAGAGGAGGCCTCTTCACAATTGAGAATGAATTTGTACCTTGAAGGGTCGTTAGAAATAGAAAGGGGGTGAACACTGGCCTGGCTGATCCCAACCACCAGGAAGGCAAGTCCAGCCCCTAATTTTTCAGACTTTAGTGATGGTCACAATGTTATTTGTCAGCCATGTTCATTATGGTAGCCATGATACGTATGGTTTTTGCAGATGTGCCCAGTGGCACATTCATTTTAATTAATTTAAGCATCCACATATGCCCAGGGACTGCCACAATGGACAGTGTGCATCTAACAGGTTCTCTAGTGTCCTAAAATGCAGCAACTACTTTAGCCCCAGTAGTGTCTCAGTCTGCCAAATCTAGTTTAATAGTCTTCTCTCTATAAATGGACCCCTAGTCACCTCTTCTGCCCTGTGCTTTTTGAGACTCACCCCTGAAGTAGTTTTGGTTCTGTGTTGCTGAGTGAGGAAAACATTCCATTGTCAAGCTCCCAGATCTCTGCTACGTTTTGGGTCAGCCCACTTTGATCTCCTTCTAGAAGGCCATGTGATTTAGATGATGGGAAGTTCTACCTTCTCAGTGATTGATTTATATTTGGTCTATTCTATCCCCCCAAAGCACTTGCATGAGCTGGTTGTCAAAGCTGGCTCTGCCATTGAGTGAAACTTGGCTTCTTCCTCTGTTGTTCTAGGCTGACATCTGGGTCTCATCTCCTCAGGGGCTGGGCAGCCCTCATGAACAGTGCCAGCGTTCAACAGGCTTCTCCATCTCATGTCAGCTCCCTTCCAGAGGCAAAGGAACACTATTGCCTCTTCCTGTTTCAAAAACCTTCAGATACCTAATGAATCTCCTCTTACTCACTTACAGTTTTCTAGAAGCCAGAAACTCCATGGTTATTTTTTTTAATTTCTTTTTTTTTAACGCTTTATTTATTTATACAAGCACTGGGGTACAGGCAGAGGCGTGGGAGGGTGAGAGAATTCACCGGAGAAAGAGCGGGGAGCAGAATAGGCAGAAGGACTGAAATATACTGCTGAGGGGAGTAGCGGGAGCAACAGGAGAGGTCTGCCTCACCATGTGGGAATCTCCCTGGCCAGCTGGGAATTGAACCCGTGCTGCAGAGTCTGCGGACAGCTTCACAGCACTGCGCTCAACCCACTGCACCACCAGGGAGGCCCTCCATGCTTATTTTTTAAAATCTCATCCCCATCCTGACACTTTTTTTTTTTTTAAGATTTATTTTTATTTATTTATACAAGCACTGGGTACAGTCAGAATCGCGGGAGGGTGAGAGAATTCACCAGAGCCAGAGCGGGGAGCAGAGCAGGCAGAAGGACCGAAGCACACTGCTGAGGGGAGCAGCGGGCGGCAGGAGAGGTCTGCGCGCCATGTGGGACCCTCCTCTGGTGGCCGGGGAGCAGCCGGGGATCGAACTGGCATTATAGAGGCTGCGGGCAGCTTCACAACCCAGCGCTCAACCGCTGCGCCACTGGGGAGGCCCCCATCCTGGCACTTTATTCTAAACATTTTGACCATGTAGTTACCTCTACCTGGCATATTCAAATGAAACACCCATCTTTTGTGAAAACTGCAATTATTCCAACCCTTGCCTATCCTGTCCACAAGTTTTAACAACACTTTAGCCTCTTCCATACATGTTAGCAATTGTCATCTTTTTTGTGATGTTTATTATTAGCGCATGTTAGTTTTATCTGTTCACTGATTGTGTTGCCTTGAGGAAAGGATCCTTCTCATGTTTCTCACAGCTATTGGCACACTGTCAAACTTTTTAGTAGGTATTAAATAGGTACTCCATCCTAATTTATATGTTGTTTTAATAAATATTTCAGAGTATCTTCAGTAAAAGCTTCATTTGTTTGGAAATCATGTTTTATATGGTTTCAGTTTTGTTCTCACATTGTTCTTGGGAATATAGGCACAAAAACTCATGTTCTGATACATTTTGATATAAATTTAAGCAATAGCATAAAAATATCATGAAGATTCAGTACTGACTTTCAGTGTGGTTGTTACAGGGCAACCGCGTTAAGTGGATTTCCAGACTGTGGGTCCTCACCCGCACACTTAAAGGGACTTATAATAAGCCTCAACTGCAGTCACACACAAAAAGGTTAATAAAGGGTTTATTTACAAAAGAAGGGGAGATGAAGAAATTAATAACTCAGGGAGAAAGACAGGGAGATAAAATTGGTGAATGCGTCCTGCCAGTTCCGCTGATCTGGAATCCCAATAGCTCGCTGAAAGCAGGCAAAAAGCCAAGAGACCCCTAAGGCCCACATGTCTGGTTATATACCAAACCTGGCTGCTTAACTCCACCCTCAGTTCCCAGCAGTCCTCACTTCAGTGATGATGGTATTGTGGGATTTGTAGTTCTTGGTGTCTTGGTTCTCTTTGGTCTAGAGAGGGGGTGGATACATAAAACCTGTGTTTGTGGAGTTGTTCAGGACATCCTTTACCCCCAACAAGGTCATATGGAAGACTAACTCAGCCCTGTAATCATATGAACTTTGAAAATCTGTTTGTGAGAGTTTGATGGTGGAGTGGTTAACTCTGTTGTGGGGTTTGGAGTATCAGCACATTTTATCAGAATTTGTGTGACATAGAACAAAGATCACCATGGAAGCAAAATTGTGTTATGAAACCACTAATCCCCAAATCTCTGAAAAAAGAAACTCTACTTCCCAGCTTTCCATAGTAATGGTTCAAATATTGCCTCATCTGGTCCTATGCTGGCAGTCATGATTAGAAAGCTCATAGGTAAGACCTATTTGAAAATCTTATGTGATTTACTGTATTTCATATTTGAGCACCACTGTTAAGCAGAACTATTTCAAAACCCACTCTTTATTTTCAGGTTGCTTTTCTAAACAATGATTCTTATGAGCCACTTTGAAAAACAAAATAGCTGACCAAATTCTATGCATGCGATAGTTGACCTTTTGGAAATTTGACTTCCAGATTTGTACTCTGAAAGAAGAACCAGAGTCTCAGTTTTGCCTGTTCTTTCACATATTAATCAAGGAAAACAAATGGAAATAAAAGCATTGACACACCCTGACCTTAGCCTCTGGACCTGTGTCATTCCAGGAACTAGCTATTATTTGCATTTCCTTCTTGTGCACTCCATCCCAGCCTGTTTTCAGTGGCCACTTCTACATGTGCTAATACATGAACAGGATACAAATAGAGCTTGCTTAAGGTGTCCCAACAAGTCCCCTCTTGATGGCTTATAGCAGCAGTAGGATAAGCCAGAGTGGAGTGATAGAAGCAGGAAGAGGCTCTAGAATCTGTGATAACCATCTGTAATCAGTAGCCATGACTTTGTTTTATATTTCAAGAGTCACGAGGAATGAATCTAATAAACGAATGAATAAATGAATCCATTTCATGTAGTCTTTATGGAGTTTGTGCCATGTAGAAATAATGTGCAAGTTTAAAAGAATGACATCAACACTGTCTCCGATTTTAACTTATTTAAAACTATTTGCTTTTCATGAGAATGGAGCCCTGAAGAGTTGAGGAAATTGGGAACAACATCAATAGTCAATTAATAATCAAGGAAGGTGATTTAAACTGGTTTTCTTGGACTCTTAACAAGTCAACAGACGTTACTGATACATTCAGTTGTTATGTATTGGAGGATAATGCTGAGTTGGAAGTGACTGAATTTACTCTTTAAATAGCTGAGTGATATGAACTCCTGGCAGATTGCTTTAAAGGCCACTGACTTGATTAATCAAATATGGGCTTTGTGCCACTGTTATGTATCAGACATTTTCGAGACTCTGGTTTGCATTAAGACAGTTAATAAGATGAGGTCTATGATCTTACAAAGTTTATATTCTAGTAAGATCCAGAGTACATGTAAAGACATTGCATATTGACAGGGGAAGATCAGATCTTCCCTGGAAGAAGAAGAAAGGCAGAAAATAAGGGTAAAGGATGCAAATAGGCTAGTAAAGTTTTTTCATAAAATGAAAATGATTTTGATGATTTGGTTTATCAAGTTCTGCACTCTACTTTGTATTTATGGAAGCTGATGCTATCTTGTTGATATGGTCACAATATAATGTCTTTACAAAAGTCACACACAGGATAACCTTTGCCTAGGTCTTATTACATATCCTTTTCTTACATCTGAGAAGTGGAGAGCCTGCTGAGTTTCTGCCAGTAAGAAGTTTCACATCTTCCAGGGTAAAAAATAATAGTCTCTGTTTCTCCCAGGCCCACCAGTTCTCTTAATCTATGAAACAGTTGCAAGGGTGTAGGGTACTTCTTCCAACTTTGTAATTCATCTTGAATTATCAAATGCAGTTGAGCATCCTGTGGCCTGCACTAAAGCACACTTCTGAAGAAGCGAATAGGGGCTGCAAATCACCTGAGCATAATATGGGGAAAGTGATGCCATCATGCATTTCTCTGCAGGAAAGTGCTCCTTTTTGTATCATGCAGCTAAATGCAGAACTTGAGGGAGAGTCTTGGCTGAGCTCATTTTCATCTGGGCTTACTCAGGGATGCTCCTGTTTTAGAAATGATGGAAGGGCCTCCCTGATGGCGCAATGGGTTAAGCACAGCACTGTGAAGCTGTCTATAGCCTCTGCAGCACCAGTTCAATCCTCAGCTTTCCAGGGAGCTACCCACATGGCACAGCAGACCTCTCCTGACTTGCCCGCTGCTCCCCTCAGCAGTGTATTTCAGTCAATCTGCCTGTTCTGTTCCCCATTCTGTCTCTGGTGAGTCCTCTCACCCCCCACACCTCTGGCCTATAACCCAGTTCTTGTATGCATAAATAAATAAATATTTTTTAAAAAGGAAAGAAATGATTGAAGTTTTAAATAATTAGACATCTTCTGATACCTAATAAATCACATTGTACATGTATCTCTTTACTTATGCCCTGCTTCTGCTTAAACCCACCAAAATTTTTCAGGTAATTCCAGAGCGAAATAAAGTGTTTTTTTGTGTGTGTGTGTGTGTGTGTGTGTTTTCTTGTGTGCATGTGTGTGTGTTTTTTTTTAGGAGACCTCTCCCATTTGCAGTTTGTTGGAGTTAAGTATAGACACATTTGGAGTTTGTTAATTGTAGACACATATTGCCCTGGGCTTTTATTTTAAACACCATAACATGAGATGTCTTTCATTCTTCTCAGGTTGGTTAAAACTCGACTTAAGAGATTCTGCCCCTCGGAAGTTGGACTCTTGAAAAATGTAGAACGAGAACAAGAATCAGAAGAAGAGATGTGATTCTGATGGGCATCTAGGCTATCTAAATGAACTGTTCCTTTTTTGCATTGTTTTTGTTTATGGTTTTCTTTTTGACCTTTTGTTTGGAGAACAATTGGCTGAGGATACTCTTGGTGTCCTATCTGTATTCCCAATTTTGTTAAAGTATTTGTACTTAAATGTTTTATTTTTAGGTTTGAAAATACTTGATAAGTTGATTTTGCACATCAGTCTTGGTATTTGGGGTCTGGAGTGACTTTTCTCAGATCATCTAAAGTCTGATGCTTAAACTATGAAAAGTATTTGTTTTATTTGCCTATCATATGTTCAAGGTTCCTGGGCTTACTACCATCTGTAACTCTTTTAACATGGAAATATGCCTATTGATCTGTTGCTTCAATGAGAAATAAATGAATGCATGGACCTTGGTTCGACTTCTCCAGTCTTTGTGCTTATTCAACTGCATCCCACCCTTAAATCATAAAGAAGGAGCGCTGTGACTCTGAAATTCCCTTTGTTTTTCTGGTGAGACATTGCTTTCTGTGGCATCTAAGGCACCAGGAAAAGTAAGCCAGAAGTTGCCCTGAGTTGTGCACTATTTCAGAAAAGAAAAAAGGGATGATCCCTAGAACACATGATGGAAAAGCCGTGAGAGATTGCAAAGGAGAATTGTGATGTTATCCAGAGTAAAAAGTCATCACACAAAGACAGCATGGCCACTATGCCATCCCCTTGCTGAAATAGTTGAGGCATCAAAACAAGAAAAAGACTTTTATGGAAGACCTAGGTAAGAAGTCAGAGCCTTACTTAGTCTGTGGGTCAAGTAATCCACTAAGTGAACCACTGGACAATCAAGAAATCTTGGTATTAATTGGTACTAATTAGTAATTGGTACTTATTCTTGTTCTACTGTTAACCAATCTTTCTAGCAATCACCATGTCCTTTCCTCTAAAGTAAGGAAATTGGATTGGATGAATCATGGCCCTTTCTGGCTGTCTTGGTTTATGTATATATGTATATAATTTTGGGGACAAAACTGAAGTGTGTGGACGACTAATTTTGTACAATGTTAGTAGGAAAGGCAGTTACAGAAAAGGCCAGGAGGGCCGCACACATCCTTGAGGATGACTTGAATGTGGAGGAAAGAAGGCAACTTCTTGGGCAGCTGGAGGTTAAATAGCATCAACCCCGAAGGCTCCCTTGCATTCCAGAAGTATTGACCAACCCACAAGTATGGCCCTGTCTATATTACCAGTGATGGGTATTATAGGGAGGTGAAGAGGCCCTTTAGGCCAGAGAATTGAGCTTAATTTTTTAATGTAAGGATTGGAAAGAACTGATGTGGAAGCTTAAAAGTTTATCTTGAATAAAGCAGTAAACCTCCATGCATTTCTGGTGTATAAAATGGTCATACATCTTGGTCCCTTGGTCATGGCATTCTGCCTCACATGTGTACTATACCTCAGGGATCTTTTCTAGTCCAGCAAATTTCTATGACTGGCAACTTTGTGTATCAAAAAAATGACTTATCAGCTGCAGTTACATGAAAATGGCATGGCTGTTGTCTAGGCCCAGGAATAATCAACATAATCCAAGTTAAGGGTGGAATTTTGAAAACTGTAAGTGCAACTATTCCAGAAGTTAGGAACAGAAATGTCCATTCCTCCAGGCTCTGCACACAGAAGGCAAGTGAGATACAACCCGGAGAGTTCTTCTGGAGAGGAACAATTTGTTCAGATCTAAGTCTTCATTTGGAGGTTATCTGTCTCTATTCCCTGAAATGAACATTGAATTTGAACATAATTGTTGTAATTTTGAGGAAGTCTTCATAAGGAGGGATGGAGAGACAATGACTTCCATTATTTAAAAAATAAAAATGTTTTTATTAAGGTAGCACTGTTTCACAACCCTGTATGATTCAGAAATAGAAGATTCCACCTCTTCAGATTTATGCTACCATACTACACCCACCACCAAGGCACCCATAGTCCATTCTACCTCTCCCTCCTACCCTCTCCAGGCTAGCCTCAGTTTTACAGTCAGATTTCTAGGGTTTATTTTTGTTTTGGTATTGTCTATTTGTTTTGTTTCTCTATATTCCACATATGAGTGAAACCATCTGGTCTTTCTCTTTCTCTTTCTGGCTTATTTTGCTTTGCATAATTCCCTCCAATTCCATCCATGTTATCACAAATGGCAAGATTTCATCTTTTTTTTTATACCTGAGAAGTTGAGAGAGAGAGAGAGAGAGAGAGAGAGAGAGAGAGAGAGAGAACAGATATTACCACATCTTCTTAATCAACTCATTTGTCCTTGGGCACTTAGATTATTTCTGTAATTTGGCTATTGTAAATAGTGCTGCAATGAACTTAGGAGTGCATATATCCCTTTGCATTAGTATTTTTGCATGCTTTGGGGAGAGGCTTAGAAGTGAAATTGATGAATCATATGATAAATCTATTTTTAATATTTTGAGAATGTAGACCAATCTACGTTCCCACTAACAGTGTGCAAATGTTCCCTTTTTTCCATACCTTTGCCAACATTTGTTGTTTCTGGCCTTTCTGATATGGGCAATTCTCATCGGTGTGCATAGTATCTCATTATCACCTGATGACAAGTGATGATGAACATTTTTTTTCGTGTGCCTGTTGGCCATCTGTGTGTTTTCTTTGGAGGGGTGTCTATTTAGGTCTTCTGACCAATTTTGGTTGGATTTTTTGTTTTCTTTTTGGTGAGTTGATTGAGTTATTTTTACATACTTAACTCCTTTGTCATAGATTAACTCTCTGTATAAGTGTGGATTTATTTCTGGGGCTCTTAGTCCAGTCCTTGCTTTGTAGTATATTTTGAATTCTCAGCCTATGATACCTCTCTTCCTTTTTTGTTAGGATTGCTTTGGCTATTTGGGGTCTTTTTTGGTTCCATGTAATTTTTTTTTCTTTTTTGTACAGATAAGACTTATTTAGGAGTAAGTTGGAACAGACACAAGGGCGCTAGAGATTACAGTGCCACTACTGAAATCATGCAGCCAAGAACTCTGGTTTAAGAGATAGCAAGTAATTTAATCTAAGCTCATATCTTCCTCTTTATCCTTCCTTTCCTTCCGGGTAACTTCCTTACTGTTCTGCATAGCTTAAGCAAACACTTCTGCATCACCCTTGTTGGCAGTCTCCACACCCTCTGTGGCAGACCAGACTGGCACATGAGGGGACCCAGCTACCCCAAGGCCAAGGCTGCACTGAACATGCCCATGACCTGCTGGAACTGGGGCAAGGTCATTGTGATCTAGATCTCCTCTTTGGTCTGGGGCAGCAACTCCCCAGAGAGCAGACAGGACAGCCTGTTTTCCTGTACATCCATGTTGGTGAGGGTAGATGCTATGATCTCCAGTGTCAGCACATGGGCCAGGTCAACTTGCTGGCCACCTCCTGGCCTAGATGGTAAGTTCATAATGGCTAGAATGCTCTGGAGGTCACTTAGTTGGATGGGCTGGATGGGCTGGAAGCTCCAGTGCCTGAACTGGGTGCAGGGCTAGAACTGGTAGCCAAGGCAGCTGCTGGAACAAAAGGGGCTGGGATGGCTCAAGAAGAAAAGACAGTGGAGGACTGGGTGACCGCTGCCAACTGGCTCTGAGAGCTGGATGAAGAGCTGATTGCTCAGGGACCTCTGCTCAGTAATCTGGCCAGGCCTGGGCCAGTAAAGGCCCCAAGTAGGCCTAGTCCGCTGGTGGATGAATGAGCTACATGTTGTGGTTCATGTTCGCCAGCAGGTTTTGGAGGCCACCCTCCCCACCCAGTGTGGAGAGGTCTTGGCCTGCACTGCTCCTGGCCCCCAGTGCTCCAGCCATAGGGTGTCGTTCAGATACTCATTGACTTTGTGGCAGAGCTTCTCCTCCAGGTCTGTCTTGGGCTTCTGCATCCAGAAGAAATGCTGCTTGGAACCCCTGCTGGAGGCACTGGGGCACACATTTGCATTCACTCACAGTCATCAGGAAAAGAGGATCAGGGTGTCTTCCATGTTCCTAGAATTCCTGTCTTTGCAGCAGAAGTGAATGAGGGAGTTGGCCGTCTGTTGGAAGTACAGCAGCCCTTTCTGCTTATTGGGGGTGAGAGCAGTTCCTTTTAATGACATATTTCTTGCCTGAAACTCTAGCAGATACTTGTTGGAAGGCCCCATGAGAGCTTTGCACTAGGCTGGGAAACAGTGCACCCGAAGTCATCATTCTGGCCCATATGGTTCCATACAAATTTCAGTTATGTTTGTTCTATTTCTTTGAAGAATGCGTTGATAGGGATTATAATCAATTTGTACATTGCTTTGGATTTGTCAATTTTGCTTATTTTTTCAAAGACTCAACCTTTGATTTTATAGATCTTTTGGACTTTTTAAAAATTCTATTTCATTTATTTCTGCTCTAATTTTTATTATTGCCATCTTTCTACTTGCTTTCAGTTTTATTCGTTCTTCCTTTACTTTTCCTTAAGGTATAAGTTTCGGTTATTTATTTGAGCTCATATTTCTTCATGTGGGCCTGTATTGCTATATATGTTCCTCTTAGCGCTGTTTTTTTTTTTTTTTTAAATGTTCCACCGGTTCTGGTACTTCATGTCTTCATTGTCATTTGTCTTGAGGTATTTTTTTTTTCTGCTTTCCTCATTAACCCAATTGTCATTTAATAGTATGTTATTGCATCTCCACATGCTAGAGGTTCTCCCTGCTTTCTGCAGTTGATTTCTGGTTTGAGACCATGTACCTTCTCTTAGTCAATGGTGCATGCCTCCACACTGCCCACCTCTCTTCTCCCCAGGGCTGCTGGCCAGGTGGCAGAGCTGCGATTCTCCTGCCTAGGACCACAACCTCCAGACATTTCTCTCCATTCACCTCTAGCCTAATGAAGCATGAATCTCTCATTGTCCCTCACTGGCCCTGCTGGTCTCTAATGTCGTAGATGTGTTCTAGTTTTGCCCCATGTTATGCAACCCTCTGGGTACAGTGCAGGTGTGAGTTAACTTTTACATTATTCTCCCAGAAGCAAAGCAAGGAACCACCACTGATACCATCTTTGACCAGATTTATTTTTATTTATATTTTATATCAAATCTTTAAAAAACATGGAGCCTCAACTCCTAAATTTTTGCTAAATCCCTTTTATGAATACACTGTTTCGATTATCATAACCAAAGGAAACTCTGTAAATAACTCAGAAAAATATCAACATTGGTTTTGGGTGTTATATCAACTCCTCTGTGATTGCTGTAACCTCTAGTTTTCTTTGCTTGGGAAACTGCAGCCTCTGATTGCACTAACATACCCCTTATTGTTGAAACAGGTGGTTGGGTCATGACCATGTTGGTGTATTCCTTCTTATCATTTTGTCACTAGAAGACTCATTAATCATGGCTGACTTGATTGTATCTTGGGTGTGATTCATAACGTGATACAGCAGTTACTGTGGAATATAGGAACAATGAAAATTAAAGTTAGGAAGAATTCTTCCCAAAATACAAAGAGTATGAAAAGTTCGTAACATGGGAAATAGAGCCAGAAATTCCATATTCTGCCTACTGTGAATCCAGGTAGAGAAAATTATAAGAAGACAAGCATGTAATAATAGAATAGATTCTTCCCTCAGACATATGACAAGAAAGGGATATTTTTTACATGAAGCTTAGAAAAGTGCTTTCAAGGGACATGTAGCAAATGTAGTGATTGGGTTTTGGACTAAAAACTTTCTTATACTTTTAAGTTCAATTTATGAATATGATCATTCCATTTTAAAGTCCAGAAGATTTTAGTACTCAATTTTAAGGAGACTTTAATTATCCTAGGGATCTACCCAAAGGACACAAAAACATTAATTCAAAAGGATACCTGCACTCCTATGTTTATTGCAGCACTATTTATAATAGGTAAGACTTTGAAACAAGCCAAATGTCCAAAAATAGATGACTGGATCAAGAAGATGTGGCATATATACACAATGGAATATTATTCAGCAATCAAAAAAGACAAACTCATGCCATTCGCAGCAATGTGGATGGAACTAGAAGGAATTATGCTCAGTGAAATAAGCCAGAAGGAAAAAGAAAAATATCAGATGGTTTCACTTA
The DNA here is from genome assembly GCF_964194135.1 of Talpa europaea. NCBI lineage: Eukaryota > Metazoa > Chordata > Mammalia > Eulipotyphla > Talpidae > Talpa > Talpa europaea. Next base: position 86,749,012 of record NC_140070.1, read on the forward strand.
TAGGAGGAATATAGGGGAACCAAATAAGGGATCAGGGAAAAAAATAATAACAATAAAACAAAACAAAACAAAAATAAGCAGACAACTATAAATCAGACATTCTGCAGAGGAGGGGGAGGGAGGGGATCAAAAAGAGGGCAGGAAGAGCACAAGGGACTATGGTGATGGTTCACAGGTGAATTGGTGGTGGAAATTTTATGGGGACTACACCTGAGAAAACAAAGCAAATGCTGGTTGCAATTGTATGGGGAATATAAAAATAAAATTTAAATTGAAAAAAAAAAGAAAGCAAATGCTGTAAAAAAAAAAGAACACTGATGTAAAATATATATAAATAAATTAATTAAATAAGAAAAATAAAAGAAGATAAAATCTCAACATGCATTTTGTACAAGCTCATTAACACAAATATAAGATTTTTAAATTAATTTAAAATTTATATTACTTAAAATTATATAAATTTGAATTATTTATATAGAAAAGAATTGTCGAAAAAATAAAGTGTTCTGGGCCTCCCCTGTTGGCACAGCTGTTGAGCGCTGGGCTGCAAGGCTTCCTCCAGCCTCTGCAGTGCCGGTTCATTCCCCGGCAGCCAGTGAGAGTCCCACCAAAATAAATAAATAAATAAATAAAATAAAATAAAATAAAAATAAAGTGTTCTTCTTCTGCACTGTTGGTGGGAGTGCAAACTGGTCCAACCACTATGGAGAGCTGTGTGGAGATTTCTGGACCTACTAAACATAGAGCTTCCATATGATCCAGCAATTCCACTCCTAGGTATTTACCCAAAGAACACAGAAACATCAATTCCAAAGAACACCTGCACCCCTATGTTTATAGCAGCACTGTTTACAATAGCTAAGCTTTGGAAACAGCCCAAATGCCCAAAAATAGATGACTGGATCAAGAAGATGTGGTACATATATACCATGGAATATTACTCAGCATTCAAAAAAGATAAACACATGCAATTTGCAGCAACATGGATGACGCTGGAAGGGATCATGCTCAGCGAAATAAGCCAAAAAGAAAAAGAAAAATACCGATGGTCTCACTCATAGCAGGGATCTAGAAAACTTAAATAAGGGACCAGGAAAATGAATAACTATAAGAAAGTGAAAATCAAAATCAACAAAAACTATGAACCAGAGACACTTTTTGGGGGGTGGGGGGCGGGAGGGGAGGGATTGGGTTCAGAATGGGGGGATTGCAATTGTGTGGGGAATATAAAAATAAAATTTATTAATTAAAAAAAAAAAAAACAGACACATGGGCCTTGGGGGGCCCTTTAGGCTCTCCACCAGCTCGTGGCTCTCAGCCAGCTCTCAGAGTGCCATTGGATTTCCAGGTCAGCAGATCGGGTAGGACACGTTTAAGACTTTATTTCCCTATTTTTTCCCTGAGTTGTACATTTCCTCATTTCCCCTTCCCTTGTAAATAAACCTTTTATTAACCTTTAAAAAAAATAAAAAAATAAAGTGTTCTGTGTATTCCTTAAGGGACAAAAAAAAAAAAGACATCTTGTGACATAATCGATTTCTAATAAAACATTGGAAAATTAAAAAAATTAGATTTCCTTTTTAGCTTCTTAAACTATGAATTAAATATTTTTGATATACTTTTTTCAATGTAGCCTTTCCTTTTTTCTTTTTTTTTTTAGTTGAGATAACATTGGTTCATTGGTTTACAACATTGTATATGATTCAGAAGTGTGGGGTGACACCTTTCATATGTACATTACGACATCACAACCACCACCACAGTCCACTATAGAACATTGTGCCCCATCCTCACTTTTCTCTCCCCATTGTCCCTCCCCCTCTGGTAGCCTCAACTCTACAGTCAGATTTCTAGGGTTTGTTGTTGGTTTGGTTTCATCTGACACTTAGTTTTGCTTCTCTCTATTTCACATATGAGTGCAACCACCCAGTATTTGTCTTTCTCCTTCTGATTTAATCAGTTTAGAGTAATCTCCTCTAGTTCTATGTTGTTGCAAAAGTCAAGAATTTATTTTTCAATAGCTGAGTAGTATTACATGGTGCATACATACCACATCGTTCTAACCACTCATCTGTCCTTGGGCACTTGAGTTGTTTCTGTAACTTGGTTATTATAAACAATGCTGCATTGATCAAAGGAGTGTACATATCCCTTTGAACTAGTGTTTATGCATTCTTTGGGTAGATATCTAAGAGTAAAATTTCTGGATTATATGGTCAATCTATTTTTAATATATTGAGGAATCTCCATACTGTTTTCCATAGGGACCGAACCAGTTTACATTCCCATCAACCATGTTGGAGGGATCCTTTTTCTCCACATCACCAATACTTGTCATGTCTGTTTTGCTTTGCCTTTTAATATGGGTCATTCACACAGAAGTGACATGGTATCTCATTGTGGCTCTGATTTATATTTCTCTAAGATAAGTTATGATGAGCATTTTTTCATGTGCCTGTTAGCTATCTGTATGTCTTCTTTGGAGACATGTCTATTTAGCTATTCTGCCCAGTTTTTGACTTGGTGCTTTATTTTCTTTTTATTGATTTGTATGGGTTCTTTGTAGATTTTGAATATCGGCCCCTTATCAGATGTATGTGTGCAAATTTTGTCTCCCATTCAGTAGTTGTCTTTTTGCTTTAGTGATAACCTTCTTAAGCATTTCAATTAACTGGCAAATCTTCCCAAATCATTGCTTAGCTCATAAATCTAATTTATTAAACTTATGAATGTGATGAAATTTGGATTTTCTTAAATGTTCCAATACTGTATATAAACTTACATGAGATTTCATCTTAAAATCACAACCCTGAATCTGTTACTCAATTGTACATTTATAAATTGAACTTAGAAGACTAATTTGTTGAGACAATCATTTAAAAATTATAAATACTTAAAATTCTTTACATGAACGATTCCTTAACACAAAAATATCAACATTATGGCTTTGATATGCTTGAACATTTCTTTACTTAATTCTAAGTTTCTCCATGTTAAAACAGGCTTACTATTAAGGGAATGATTATTTTATGGCAGGCTATATTGGGGACCCCCTTTTCCACTGATTGAGATTTTGGACCCAGACATTGAATGAGGACAGAATTCTCGGTACATGCGGTAGCCTATCCATAGTTATTGCATCAAATCCTCCACACAGGTTGTCTCAGTCCTTTACAGCACAGGGAAGGTGCCTTCCCAAGCTGAAGTCACACTTAGAATTTTCTGTCTTTTCTGCCTACTCATGAAAATCTGCAGCCCCCGCCAAGCTGTCATGTCATTTGATGGGATTTTATTATTCTTTATCTCTTAAGATATTTAAATATATTTTCTTCTAAGTGTAAAGATTTCTGAACTTAATGTAACCCTGTAACTTCCCTCCATATATTTCCTCTATGATAAGACTACTCAGTTTTACCCAAATAAAGGTGATATCCTTATAAATTCTAGGTCACTCCCATTTCAAGGTAATTCAACTAACAGCCCTAAAATTGAATGTTAGTATTTCTTAGCTGTTAATGCCTTGAGGTGGTGACAACATAATTTTGTTCATCTAAGCGCTGTGGGAGGAATTAGTAGGACTGAAGCAAGCTGTTAAAATGGAGGCAAGAAAGTGCCTCTTATTTGATTTCTCTCATGAACCGGGCCTATTGTGCTTGTTTTAAATAGTCTAAATAGAGGATAAAAGATTTTAAGAAACTGGAGATGGAGCCTCAAATTATTTCCTATTTGATGATTTGTGTCTGAAGGCAGCTGTGTATTGGCTGTAAAACATGCAGGAATAAGCTTGTCCGAGTAACCTAGGGACTTAACAACTTAGGATGCAATAATTCTTGCATCTGTTCAGAAATTTACCCAGGTTCTCTTCGCTCTCAGATCAAGTCAAATTAATTAGCTTGGCTCTTAAATAAAATTAAATCATTTCAGTGGAAAGTAATTCAATATATTATCATTGTCCAACACAAGCCTTGTGGTAATTGAAAGGTTCGGCGTGGTAAAGAATATCCAGGCCTAGCTTCCTCCGGGAAGGGAAAGTTTATTGCTCCCAGGCGACCTCACGGACCCACAGGTATCCGCATTCCTGCCAGCCAGGTGGGCTTCCTGGTAGGCTTTTGCATTCTGGCCTCCTGCTTGGACCTTTCAGAAATCAGGTTGATTTGTTCTCAGTATTTATTTTAATTTCCGTATCTATTGAGACACAGGGCAAGCTAGAAATTAGGCAGTTTTAGGGACAGCGCAGGAGGGGACCTCTGAAGAATTTAGGGAGGCTTCAGAGATAAGGACAACCAAGGGAAAGTAACCCATTCCACTAGGAAAAACAAATATCCCAGGACCAAGGACAACATTGTTAATGCTAGTCCTGGTTTCCTTCAGGTGGTAAAGGGAGGCGGAGATTGGAGAAATGGAGAGTGATTTAATTTATGGACACATTAGAAGGGCAGCTGTTTAACTTCAATGCAGGGATGCCCATCCAGAAGACTGGGCCATAAATTTAAAGATGCAACAAATGGGGAAAGAGAAAGCTATTAGATAAGGAATGTGAAGATCCCCCACTCAGTAGCAAATTAAGTGAGACAGCCGAGAACTAACCAATCACAAAGAGACTGGTGGAGCTTTAGAAAAATGAGGGAAAAAAGGTCTATATTCCCTGAGACACAACTCCACTTTGGCTTCCTTGCCCCTCCCAGGCCTGGTTCCCTGGCCTGGGAGTCCCACTTTATTTCTGTTCTTTTTCTCCTCAATAAACTTTTTCTTTCTCTAAACAAACTGCCTCTTCTCGCTTGCTTGCTGAGCGTCTGCGAAGTTCCTGCTGCGGCTTCGTGAGACACCAACCCGTGGGAGTCTAGTGGCTGGGGCTCAGCACTGCCCTGCAGCCTGGGATCTGTTCCTGGCTGGGAGACTAGGCCTGACAATTCCGGTATCACTATGTTGCATTAACTACTCTCTCTTCCCTCCTACTCTCAGCTTAATTGCTGATGATTTTTTTTTAAAGATTTATTTATTTATTTATACAAGCACTGGGTACAGTCAGAAGCGGGGGAGGATGAGAGAATTCACCAGAGCCAGAGCAGAGAGCAGAGCAGGCAGACTGACGAAGTACACGGCTGAGGGGAGCAGCGGGCGGCAGGAGAGGTCTGCGCGCCATGTGGGACACTCGCTGGCAGCTTCCCAACCCAGCTCTGCTCGATTGCTCGCCACCCAGGACGCCCTGCTGAGGATTTTTTAAGGCCCAATTCAGAACTGTTCTCTACTCCATACTGCCCTCTTCTGTCAATAAATTCCTGCAGCACAGAGCTCAGAGCATGGATTTGTATGCTGTGCAGTCCTTAATTACCTTACACATAAATTCTTCCTTCTCATGACATTATAGCTATATAAAGAGACCACACATCATAGCACCCAAGGAATCTTTTGCATCCTAAATCATTGTCTCTACATGACTCTGAGACTGTAACCTAGGTGGGGGAGGAGGGCTGAAGTCAAAGACTGTTACAGGTGGTGCCCGGGAGGGGATTGCGGGTGAGGATGAATGGCCCCAAGTGAGAAATACAAACAAAGCGTGGAGGGGGGAATGGGGGTGGAGTCTCTGATAAGAAATATAAAGGATTGCAGAAACCACCCCCAGGATTCAGTGTTTGGGATTTCAGCGCTTTCAGATCTTCAGCTATTCTGGGCTCAGCTATTTGTGCCTACACCATGTCAGTCTTCCCGAAGGCTATTGAGGGCCTCTGAAGAACGTGGAGAGGCTTCCAGCAGCCAACCTCAGAGGAGAAAAGTTCAGAGGTTTTGCAGGTAGCGAGCAACTGAAACATTTCCCAGGTTTGCTGCTGTTATGGCCTGGAAGGGAAGGTAAAAACCCAGAGCGGGGCGCCTCACTGAACTGTGTGAGTGTGGCCATTTGTCAGGTCATTCGGCTGCTGCAGCTGCTGTTTTCAGTGTCGCTTGTCTGGCGCTGTGTTGGGGCATCTCGGCAGCCCTGGTGAGCATCTCCTGGGGCAGCTTCTGCTGTCTTCGTGAGTTGGATCCCGGCCTGTGGTCTGGCTGCCACCAGCTCCAGGCCCTCAGTGGCGGGAAGTCGCCATCTTGGGACTTTAAAACACTGGGCACTGCTTTGGGTGAGGTAAATGGCCATTTGTGGCCCCAATGACTCTTTGTTTTTCTTTGTTTGTTAAATAAATCCTATTATTGTTGTTCTCTGAACCTAAGTAGTTTTGCAATTTTGCACACGGGTGAAGAGCTCAGTGTCTGGTAAACTATTTGGGCAATGTCCTTGTCCAGTTTTAGTGCCCCTTGTTGCCCTGTATGAAGACCAAGCGTTAGTGACTTGTCCAGGATGGTGCAGTTGTTATAGAGCAGCCCCGATGTAAAACGGGTTGCCTGGCTGTGGGTCCTCACCTGCGCGCTTAAAAGGGACTTATTAATACTCCACTGCAGGCACACACAAAAAGTTAATAAAAGGTTTATTTACAAGGGAAGGGGAAATGAGGAAATGTACAACTCAGGGAGAAAATAGGGAAATAAAGTCTCTTATGCGTCCTACGTGATCCGCCGACCTGGAAACCCAAAGGCACTCTCAGAGCTGGCCAGACGCTTCGAGCTGGCGGGGAGCCAAAAAGGCACCCCCCCCCAAGCCCATGTGTCTAGTTTTATACCAAATCTGGCTGCTTAACCCCACCCTCAGTTTCCAGCACCTTCCCTTCGGTGGTGATGGGATTTGTCTTGTCTTTCCCAATGTCCTCATGGCTTTGGTCTGGAGTGGGGTGGAGTCCTCAAAGCCTGTATGGAATTAGCTTTAGGTCGTCCTTTCCCCCTAACACAGTGAATTAGCGACTGAGCCCAGAATGGAACGTGTCTCCTGACACCAGAAGTGGAGGCTCTTTCTACTCAAAGATTTTGCTACTGCAGCGAATTGCTCGGTTCATGTTTAGATGGATGTGTTTTATTTTATTATTTATTTATTTATTTATTTTTATAGAGGCATGTTTTATTTATTTGTTTGTTTGTTTGCTTGCTTGTTTATACAAGCACTGGGTACAGTCAGAAGCGCGGGAGGGTGAGAGAATTCACCAGAGCCAGAGCGGGGAGCAGAGCAGGCAGAAGGACCGAAGTACACTGCTGAGGGGAGCAGCGGGCGGCAGGGGAGGTCTGCGCGCCATGTGGGACCCTCCTTCTGTGGCCGGCCCAGCGCTCAACCGCTGTGCCACCCGGGAGGCCCTGGATCTGTTTTATTTTAAAGACCATCTATTCCCCCACCCTGCTCTTCACATAGTTATTTAGAGGTAAAGACCTAAGTTTCTGTTCAAATATTTTTGGTTATTTGATTCTGGTTAGAAATTGTCTTTGTCCGTTTGGGCTGCTGTAACACAATACGTAGAGTAACTTAAGCAGCAAATATTTCTTATACTTCCAGAGGCTGGGGAAGTCCAAGATCAAGGTTCACTGTTAGGAGAATGGATGCTTGTGAGTCTGGATGTATTTGCCGGCTGAGGAATAATAGCCTGCACCAAAAGTGAAAGCAAGCAAGTGTGGATTTATTGAAGCAGGAGGAAAGAACTCCTGACAGCTGGAAGGGGCTCCAAGGGAGGAAGCCCGTTTTACCCCAGTCCTGTCTATGACTATAAACTGCAAGACTTCCTGTTGCCCAGTGTGCCAGACTATTGATTAGGCACTAGGTGGTCAGGAAGTTTTGTGGTGATTGCTTTTCTGTCCCCCAATTATCCTGTAACCAGATCTTCCAGGTGGTGGCCAGCTCAGCAACATTTCCGCAAAACACTTCTATTTTTCTGGGAATTGTTTTGTTCCTTGTGTTCCTGTATTGTTCAAAATCACTGTCCGGTGTCTCAGCCTTTTCCATTCCCCCAGTCCTCCTGTTCCCTGTTCCTCTCATCAGTACATCTGGTGTCTGGTAAAGGCCTGACTTGTGGTTTAGGGATGGCTATTTGCTTGTTGTAATTTCACATAGTAAGAAGAGAGATTATTTTTCTCCTGTCTCTTTTTATATGGACAATAATTCCATCATGAGAGTTATACCCTTACGACCTAATTATTGTGCAATGGCTTCACCTCCAATGCTATTACTTTTAGGGTTAGAGTTTCAACGTATGAATTTTGAGGGGCACAAACATTTGGTCTGTAGCAGAGATTGAGGAGAAGTGTCAACAGGACAGGGAGAGCCAGGACACACCATTCTCCCAGCATATATCCCTTACCCACTCCCCACACTCCCAGAAGTGTGTCTAAAATTTATTGCATATGTGATGTGTCTACATTATGGATCAATGACTTAGGACGGAAGACCTTGTATAACAGCCATAACAGCAGAAAAAAACAGTAGCAGTGATGCTGTCCTCTAGTGGCAGATCATGGAAACAGCCCATTAGCAAAAGAACCCCTTTCACATCCTAACAGAAGCTCCCTTAACCCAAATAAGTAGTAAGCCCTCAAATAATGTTAGTAGAGTTTGGGTTATTCAAAAGTTGCCTAGATTTTAATTTATTAATACTTTGTTAGTACTTGAACCTATCATTATGGCTTTACTTGCCCTCTCCTCCCACTTCGTTCTTAAGTGCAAACATCTAATATCTCAGAATGTGACCCTACTTGGAAATAAAGTAATTGTAGATATCATTAGTTAAGGTAATACGTTGACTTCAGTGATGTGTTTAGGGACTAGATTCTAACAACAAGGAAAATAAAAACAAAATAAGCAAATTCTGCACAGAGAAGAACTATCATTAAAATGAAAGTTACCCACTGAGTGGGAGAAAATGTCTGCACATCATACGTCTGACAAGAGATTAATATCCAATATTTAAAAAGAACTATTACAACCCAACAAAAAACAAACAAACGAAAAAACAATAAAAAATGGGCAGGAGAGCTAAATAGATACTCTCTAACTGACAAGATGAAACCAAAATGAACTCTAGAAATATGACTGCAGAATTGAGGCTACTGGAGGAGGAATTTGGGGGTGGGCACAAATCGTGAAGGTGGCCCAATATATGGGAAGGGTGCTTAAGTGGTGGCTGTGGTGTGATGATATAAATCTAAGAAGATGTGAATTTTTTTTTGTAGAACAATTGGGGTACAGAGGTGAGAGGATTCACCAGAGACAGAGTGGGGAGCAGAACAGGTGGATTTACTGAAATACACAGCTGCGGGGAGCAGTAGGTGAGGCAGGAGAGGTCTGCTGCCCCTCCTGTGGGTTAACTCCCAGGCCAGGGATGGAACTCAGGCAGTAGTGATGACAGCGCTGAGACTTAACCTTTAGGACGTCAGGAAGGCCCTCCAGAGAAGATGTGAACCTATCCCCCTGTATCACATACAATATTGTAAATCAGTGGTACTGCAGTGGTACTAATAACAAAATTAAAAATTAAAAAAATGAGGTTATACTGGAGTTTGGTGGGTCCCAATTCAATAGGACTGATATTGTAAACACCATGGCTCTACTAAACCTTGATTTGGACTTCTAGCCTCCAGAACTGTGTGATAATCAATTACTGTTATTTAAGTCACTCAATTTGTAGTACTTTGTTACAAAGTCATAGAAAATTAACACATCCACTACTTAGTATTTTTCTAAGTTTAATATTTTAGATTTCAAAATGAGGAATGTATTTGAGTTGGAAAATGGTATCCTAAATGAAGGCAATATGGCAAATGCCTGGGATAAAGATACTCTCCCAAGTTTCATCCCCAGCCATGAAGTGCAATATACTTACTGAGAAATCTGCTGACAACTCATCTTGTTATATGTTGATAATGTTTTTATGGCCAAGTTGCAAGTTTCCTTATCCTGGTCTTTTTGTCATTTCGACATTCTTCGGGTTGATAGAGTTTACACTTGTAGAGTAAATCATTTATCAGTTAGTGACTTCTGCATTTTATCTTTGGTGTTGTATCTTTTTATATGTCTGATCTCTAACTGGACCATGAACTCCTTGAGTCATTTACACTATTATAAAGTTATTGAGTTTTCTGGGGGATTTTGGCTTTATCCTGAAAAATGCAAGATACTTTATTGCAAAATGGCCCCTGTATTAGTCTGGGTTCTCCAGAAAAAGCGGTAATATCTGTTTTTGCATATCTGTGTGTGTATGTATATATATATATATGTGTGTGTGTGTGTGTGTATATATATATATATATATATAGAGAGAGAGAGAGAGAGAATATATTATATATATACCTTTTAATGATATGATGATGATTAAAATATATTTAGTTTTATGTCAGCTTGGCTAGATCAAAGTACCCATGAGTATATATAGAAGTTGATATGTATAACCAAGCTGACACATAAAATTAAACATCATACCTTTGTCATCTACATATATATCAAATCCCATATATATGTCAAATCTCTCCATATTTACAGAGACAGAAAGAGAGAGAGGGAAAGAGAGAGAGAGAAAGAGATTTTTAAAGTCTCCCTGATTTTAGAAGCCGACAAGTCCAAAGTCTGCACAGTAGCTGTGTAAGCTCTTCAGTGCCTATTGAAGCTGACTGGTAGGCCAGGAAGAGTTGGTGCTACAGATTAAATCCAAAGGCCATCTGCTGGCAGAATTCCCTCTTCTTTAGTGGAGGTCAGTTCTTTTCTAATAAGGTCTTTACTGATAAGGTGAGAACCATCCCATATTATAGAAAGTAATCTGCTTTATTCAAAGTCTGTAGATTTTTTAAAAAAATGTAACAAATACTTTCACAGAAACATGGAGAATAACATTTGACCAAATAACTGTGTGCAATGAGCTAATCAGGTTAACACGTAAAATGAGATATCATAGACCCCATGAATTCCACCTCTTTTGATTCATGCCTGTTTGTAGGCCCCTTCAATAGTCATTTTGGACTGTTCCTACGATATTCTTTGATCAATAGAATGCGGTTAAAATGAAACTTACCAAGTTCGATTGTAGACAGTAAGAGATCTTGTAACTTGTACTGTTGCTGTCTTGGGAGTCAGTGTCCATTTGAAGAAGGCAAGGCTAGTTGTGGGGAAGGCTTCATGGGAAGGAGGTCTTGGAGAAGAAAAATCATGAGGTAGAGGTCTAGCCATTTTGGCATTTCCAGTCATCTTAACTGAGCCCCTAAATATGTGGGAAATGTCATCCTAGATCCTTTAAGCTCTAGTTAAACTTCCAAATGACTTGACCAAATAAACATGTAGAACAAAGGCATCCTGCCAAGTCCTGCCCAAATCACATAACCATGAGTAAATAAATGGTGGCTATGTTTGAAGACACTAACTTTTGGAGTGGTGTTTTGTGTTTTAGTAGGTAACTGATCTTTGCAGCAAAAATTTCTGCAAAATAGTTAACTGAAAGGAGAAATGTAGGGATGCATAGTAGTTTTATGAAGGTCTTTGAAAATATCAACTTATCTTGCTTTAGATAAGATTCAGATTTCATACTACTATTTTCAGAACTAATTTCAACATTGTGTATCTAGTGTTCTTAATATAAATGCTGGGTTTACCTTTCATCTGAATCAGTCTTTCTAGAGAGAAAAGAAGAAAAACTATTTCCTACACTAAGTTTCTTAGCTTAACCATAGTTGACCATTTATCTCCATTTAACTTTCAATATTGAGCACACACCTGAGTCCAACTCACATTCTATTCATACGTCAGACTTGGGATTGTAAATTTGTGGGTCTTCAGTGAAGACCATCATGGAAACATTCATCAAAATTAGAAATATATTTTCTTTTTGGCTTAATAATTCCATGTCTGGGAATTTATTGTTAAGAAAGTGATGATGACGATAACAATAGTAATTGTAGTGGAAACTAGTACAGCACTTAGATGTCAGGCATTGTTTAATCCATCTACATAGGCAAAGTCATTGATTCGCTGCACTGACCTGAGCTCTCACTGATGAGGAACTAGGACACATAGCTGGTGAGTGTGGGAGCTGGGCTTCAACCCCCAGCAGTCTATCTCTAGAATCCATGTTCTTTTGACTTCTTAAATATATATGGATGTAGGAGAAATATAAAAATGAGTTTTTACAACAGGATTGTCTGATAGAAAACAATAGGAAATAATCAAATTGTTATCAAGGAAACTCTAGTTAAATAAATGATCACATCCATACAACTGTCATTTATATCTTTTTAATAAAAGAAGATGCACTGTATGGATTCATATGGAAAAGTCTCCAATACAAACTTTTAAATAATAATCAAGGTGCACAACAAAATAAAGCCCAAGGGGAAGTCTATTTACACATTTGATCTCTTGTCACTTTCAAGCTTATTGCAAATTTGATCAGTTCCCTTAGGAGGATTACTTAGAACTGTAGTTACCAAACTTTAGCTGCCATCAAATTGGAGGGCTAGGGTCTCCCTGCTGGCACAGGGGTTAAAGACAGCACTGTTGAGGTCTGGGCCGGCCAGGGAAAAACCCACATGGCGCAGCAGACCTCTCCTGCCTCACCCACTGCTCCCCTCAGCAGTGTATTTCAGTAGATCTGCCTGTTCTGCTCCCCACTCTGTCTCTGGTGAATCCTCACCCCCCTGCACCTCTGGCTTACACCCCAGTTCTTGTAGGTATAAATAAATCTTTAAAAAAAAATTGGAGGACTAGTTAAAACACTATTGCTGGGTTCCAACCCCAGAGATTCAGTAGATTTCCTCTTTTATTTAATAGATTATTGCCTCTTAGAAACTCTATTTTGATGATTGTAGGGTAAATGGAAGTTATCAGGTTTTTTCCGCTCTCCTGCTATTAACATCAATGATGGACACCTGTGGGCTGACACGCGTGCCTGGTGGCGGCACCTGGGGGGTGGTGCGGGTGTGCGTGAGTGGCGCACCTGAGCCTGGAGGCTGAGCACACACGGGCGGTGATGCTGCAGAGCAGAGGACAGTGTGGCAGAGACCAGCTGTAACGGCAGGAATGGACAGTGCAGGATCTCTGATTCTAGCAGACGGGGTAGAGGAGAAGTCCTGGAGCCCTCAGTGGCTTTTCAGGCTTTTATTGGGATTTTACTGGATACACAGCAGGCAGAGGTGCCAGGGGGCTGGGAGGCTGGCAGTTCTTCCAGCCCCCAAGAAGTCTTCACTCTACCTGGGCTCTCTGGCATTATGTGCTGGTCTCTGCTTCTCTTTTGCTCCTTTCTTTCGCTTTCATTCTCTCTTTCGTTCTCTGCGCTCCTCATGGTTCGCCTTCTCTCGGCTTCTGCTGGCGTCCCCATGAGGCCACCCTTATGAGCCCAGTCTCAGCACAGGTGAATCCCATCTACGCATGCCCACACCCCACTCCAGGTGCCCGCCATCGGGCATGCATTCAGGACTGCAAGGATCCATCATCTGTCCTAATGGCGGGAGGGCAGAAAAGCCTGATACTTTTCATTTACCCTACACCAGCCAAGAGTCCAGGAGAGAATGCTTGAGAGCCCAGAAAGAGTAAAGATTCTCCGGGGCTGGGAGACCTGCCAGCCCCCTTTCTCTACCCCCCACCCCGCCACTGGCCTGCCCTGCACCTGGTTGCCCCACTACAAATGATGTAGAAATATTATTTAAAGCCTAAAAAGGGCCTCCCCGGTGGCGCAGCGGTTGAGCGCTGGGTTGCGAAGCTGCCTGCAGCCTCTGCAACGCCGGTTCGATCCCCGGCTGCTCCCCGGCCATCGGAGGAGGGTCCCGCATGGCGCGCAGACCTCTCCTGCCGCCCGCTGCTCCCCTCAGCAGTGTACTTCGGTCCTTCTGCCTGCTCTGCTCCCCGCTCTGGCTCTGGTGAATTCTCTCACCCTCCCGCGCTTCTGACTGTACCCAGTGCTTGTATAAATAAATAAATACATAAATCTTAAAAAAAAAAAAAAGCCTAAAAAGCCACCGAGATCTCCAGGACTCTCCTTTACCTGTCTGCCCAGATCATAGAAAACCTGCTCTGTGCCTTGCTAGAGCTACAGTGATCAAATTGTCCTCTATACAAGACCGAAAAAAAAAAAAAAAAAAGAATAACATCCTTTTTTTGGTAAAACCTTTCTTAATCTACCAGGAACAGAATTCTGACTGGAGATGTAGAGTCATTTATTCATTCTTTTATTTTATCAGTTGAGGATGTGAAGGGTTAGGGAAGAACATGGGTCCCTGGGCAGAAGGTCGGAGCTGCAACTGCAGAGACATCAGCTTTATAGTGACTTAGGGGTGGATTAATTTGCTGGGGCTGCTGCAACAAAGTACAACACCTGAGAGGCCAGAAGTCTAAAACCAAGGCCTCAGTGAGATTGGTCTCCTCTGCCCTGGGATGGAAGAATCTGTTCCAGGCCTCTCTCCTTGGCGGATGGCTGTCTTCTCCTGTGCCACTTCATGTTGTCTCCTCTCTGTGCATGCCCGCTGTAGTGCCAGGAAGGGCACAGGGTTATCTATGAACCGAGCAGACAGGGTAAAGGAGGCGTCCTGGAGCCCTCGGTGGCTTTCTCAGGCTTTTATTGAGCTTTACATGCAGTGTGGCAACCAGATACATGGCAGACAGCGGTGCGGGGTGGAGGGAGCGGGCTCAGGCAGGAGGTCCCGCAGGCCTCCAAGCCCTGGCAAGTCTTTGCTCTTGGCTTCTCTCTCCTTTCTCCTGCCTCTTCCTCCTGCTTCTGCTTATCTCAGTGACTATCTCAATACTCCGCCCATGGTCCACAGAAGTAAACAATATAGTTGGCAACAATGTAACAACTGCAGGCGCCCCCATCAGGCAGGGCAATCCTGATGGTGGGAGGGCAGAAGAAGCCTGCAAACTATTTACCCTACACCCTTGTCTAAATGTCCTGGTGAGTACACAGCCATAGGAAAAACCCATTGTCATGACCTCATTTGGACTCTATTGCCTCGGAAACACCCCTCTCTCCTGATAAAGTCACATTCGGAGTACTGGAAGTTAGGACTTCAACATGATGAATTTTTAGGGGGACACAAATCAGCCCTTCACAGATGGGTTGTATTGTGAGGTTTTGTTTCTTTCAGAATCTATCCTGTGCCAACACCACACCACCCGTGGATTAACTGCAGCTGTCAAGAAACCGGCTACTTAATGAAGTGCGTGTACTGAAAGCAGGTGTGGGTATCACAGTGTAACTTCTTGTTGCCAACTTCCTTTCCCCAGGAAGTGGCGCTGGTGGTGCCTGCGCTCAGCCTCTGCTGGAGCCGCCCAGCAAAGGCCCAGGAAGCAGAGCTCAGGGGATTCTGGGCCACCTGCTCTGGGATTGCCTTTCTCCTTTATTGTTTCCTTTCCCTCTGTGTTGCTTGTCTGGACATTTGTACTTTGACCCTGTCAGTTATTCCCTCCCCTTCTTGAGTGTCCTGAGTGACCTAACCCATAAATCCAATCACTTTGTTATGCTCTCTTTCAGTAAAGAATAAGGAAGTTGCAAGCAGAATAATAGACCAGAGGATTAGACATCTGTTTATTAGGTGATGTACAGTTGTTACGTGGTGTCCTGTCTGATTAACATCTAAAACCTAAGGAAAAAAAAAAAAGAAGACATTTGAGAGATCACTGAAAGGAGAAATTTTTATGTTTTAGAGTAGTTTCCAATTAAACTTCTTGGCTGAAGAAGAAAAGAAGCCAGTTGTTTGTCACCCCGCAGTGGATTTGTGGTTTGGCTTCCCATGGCTTCCCTTCGAGCATGTAACGGCAGGATACTGGTGGCTGTTGTGTGTGGGCTGCTGACCACCATCGTTTTGGGACTGGGCGTGTGGAGGACTGTGACCAGGATCCAGGAAGGTAATGTCCTGCTGTGTTTAATTCGGAGTGAGGGAAGGTGCCGAGCCTCTGCCTCCATGACCAGACACCTTGTGTTGGCTGAGGTGCCCTGCTAGGTACCATTTATGAAGTAGGAAAGAAAGGGTCCACTGAAGGCTGGCTTAGTACGTACAAGAATATGTGTGTGTGTGTGTGTGTGTGTGTGATAGGTGTGAGAGAGAGTACAGTAACTAATGACATGGTTGAATTGGTCACTATGCTCTTTAAACTCTTGACTGAATGGATAGCAAAGTAATACTTTAAATCATTAATAATACATTTTTGGGTTTGTGTAGCTCAATGCAACAATGGAAAATAGGTATGGATCCATAGATATAGACACACATAATCAAATATGTGCAGGAATTTCATTTCAGGAAGGAAGTTTAGGAATATTCTCACTAGGATTGTAAATAAAAGGTTAGTGTACAAAGTTCCTGCTTTCCAAATGTCAAAAACAACTCAAAAATTAAGGTCATTTTAAAAAAATTTTCCTGATTATTTAACAGATATTTGTTGGCCACCTGCTGTATGCTAGAGCTGAACTGGGAAAATAGCAGATGATGAGAGGTATGGTATATAAAACAAGGTGTTAAAGGAAGGTCTTTAGCAACTTGCTGTACTTTCGATAACCCTAAAGCCAGTTGCCTCGGACTGTGCGGATTCTGCATAAAGAGAGTCAAAGTCAGATACACTGAGTATCTCCTGCTTGTTACAAGCAGAAAGCTTCTAATGAAGTCAAGCAGATAAGGATAAATAGTGACAGTTAAGAGAGGGCAGTAAGAGTGGTGGTCTCGCCCCTGAGAAGGTGATGGAAGGGACAGAGGTTGGGGGAGCAGCAGGGGCACCATGCATGGCTGCAGAGATCACTGTTGAGGACAAGAAGAGTCAAATGTAGTGACTGCTGGTGGAATGATACCTGAGACCAAGTTTGTTCCCTCCTCCACACGAGAGGACACACAGAGAACTACCATGATGCCATTTAACAGAATCAAACAATACAATTTAAACTTGCGAAAATATGTTTTTTTGTTTCTAAGATAGTTTAATTTGAGGTCTTAAAAAGTTATGAACTACAGACCTACCCAACTATTGCTGTTGAGTTTATAGGACCTTATTTAAAGGGTATCTCTTAAAGAAATATTTTTATGTGCTCACTTAATTTATTTAAATGATATAGCCTCTTAAAGGAAAATTTATGGTGACTTATTTGTGGTGAGGTAGCACAACAGAATCATTAAAATAATGAACAAAGTACAAGGACGTCTTTAAGAAAGAGGACAGGATGGAGGTATATAAATTGTCAGAGAGTAGGGGTAGTTGCTCAAAATAAATGCAAAACATATCCCTGGACTTCCAGAGGGCTGAGACCCAAAATGAAGCATGATAAGTTACAAAAATCCCACCCTAACAGTAAAAACTTACCAATCCTCAGGAAAAAACAAACGTTTCTCTATGTCTGAGCGATAATTTTCAATTGGAGTTTTATATGAGGGACACCCCTCAGCTTTGGGGTAAACCCAATGGGAAAAGAAGGGGTTATTGCTATCAGTAAGAATAAGATTGAAAGACTGATATGTTTGCTGCTATAGTTTGCCTTACATGTTTTATTCAGATTTTGTTTCAGTTTGAAAATTCTGGTTCTACTTCACTCTGTTCCACCTCTTTCCATCCCATCTCACCCCATCTCATTTATTATTGGATGATCTCATTTTGAACCGTTACTTGGGTATAGAGATTGTTTTAAAATTTATTTTCTATTTTTAAATTTATTTTCTGAGGGTATAGTCATGACTATCTGAGAACCAGATGAAAACAATGACTGTCTTACAAAATTATGTATAAACAGATATGCATGCTATTTGGGGTAATTTGTTTTATTACATTAAAAATTTATTTTGTCAGTATAAAACCAAATATATAAATTATATTCATTTTTATTTTTTATAAAAAATAATGGTCCCTTGTGAAAAAAAATAGAAAAAAGTCTGAATTCTACTTGTAATAAATTTCAGGGAGAAGTCACTGATGTTTTGCTCTAGAATGAATATTTGATGTGGCTATATGTATGCTATTTATGTAGTTCATTATTCTAAAACCTATAGTTTATAAAGTTCTTGGTATACTCTAGGTACTATACTAAAAAATTTACAAGCTTTATCTCATTTAATCCTGACAACACCTTTGAGGCAGATATTATTATATCCATGTTATATGGGAAATTAAGTCTCATAGGATGTTTCTAACCTTCCATAGCTAGAAAATATTGGGTCTGGTTTTGCATCTAAATCATTCTGACTTTAGTATCTGGGCTCTCCACACTCATACTGTTCTGCCTTTCTAGATGCAAGACAGTGGTAACCCAATTAATTTATCTTTTCTTTTTGAGGCAACTATGGCTGGAAAACCCCATTTCACAAAAATATGCAGTAAGTAGAATCAGACATTTTTTTTTGTTTTGTGCAGTAAAGTTAGGCATTTTGGGAAGTCATGTTGTTTGTCTTTAAGTCAGTGAGCTCTGGATTTCTAATGTTTATATAGAGTAGATTAGTATTCATGCTTCAGTTTTAAGGTTTTCTAAAGTCTCCAACTGATGACTATAGGTTTTTGACTGTGAAGTAAGCATCTACTATGTTGTGTGAAATACTTCTTCCAGTTTTGCAAAGTTATGTGATTTTTTTACTGTTGATCTTCTAGCCTAGAACAGCAAAAGAGACTATATTCAGACTGCATTTTGCCTGGAACACTGTTCATTTTCTGAAAGTATTTTTCCTGGTGATAGCTTTTAAGACAACTACTCCTCACATATACATAGCTCCAACATTGACTAGCCATCAGATGAACCATGAATGAGTTCATCTCTACTTTTTCTAAGTCTGAGTTTACAATTTTAAAAGAATAATAAAATGAAATTTAAAAAATGAATCATTAAAAAATAATTGATTTAAATATTAAAAAATTGTACTTGAAGACATAGTCTCGGGCCTTCCTGGCAGTGCAGGGGGTTAAGACACAGCCTATGAAGCTATCCGCAGCCTCTGCAGCATGAGTTCCATCCCTGGCCAGGGAGCTACCCACATGGCGCAGCAGACCTCTCCTTTCTTGCCTGCTGCTCCCCTCAACAGTGTATTTCTGCCGATCTGCCTGTTCTGCTCCCCACTCTGTCTCTAGTGACTCCTCTCAGCCCCCACGCCTCTGGCCTGTACTCCAGTTCTTGTATGCATAAATAAATCTAAAAAAAAAAAAAAGGCATAGTCTCTATAATGCCAGATTTCTTCTGTTAAGTATGGAAAATCTTTTCACTCTGCTTCTATTTCTTAATAAGGCCTTTTGTAAAAGGTGGTGGTGGGTCAAGGCCCTGATCCTGACCAAGTTAACAGCATTTCATGGGAGTAGACAAGACTTTCGGGATTGTTGGAATAATATTTGGCAATTTTAAATGTCATGAATGAAAATATTGAATAATAACTATATTCTTCACCAAGGCTTCAGAATAAGATATTTTGTCAAGTGTAACACTTTCTCCATCTGAGTGCCCAGGAACAAAATGTCCTATGTACTTGAAATATTTCTTGGTAAAAAAGTTTTTCAAAACTTTTGATGATTTCTGCAATTTCCAAGAGAAGCTCAAGATTTCAAGTTCTTTGATATGTCAGTTTGCTTGAACACTCTTCATCCAGAGATTCACATGGCTATTTTCGTCTTTGATGATTTAGGTCTTGGCTTAAATGTCACCTCCTCAAAAAGACCTTTTCTAACTACCCAGTCGATGCTTATCACTCCCTGCACAAGTACTTTTCCTGACTTTTATCACCTGATAATTTCTTATTTTTTGGCTGGTTAACTGTCTCTTCATTCCTAGTCAGGACCTGATTTCTTAGTTGTATTCTTTGTACCTAAAACATTCATTGGAATACAGTCCTCATTATACAGTTGAAGGTAAATGAGTTTTGTGAAAACCAGAAATTGGACTGAGTTGTTAAATAGTTATATTTGGAAATGAAATAACATAGTTACCAATTCCTTGTAATTAGCTTCAAGATACTAAAGCAATTACAATTCTGGGGCCTGTTTACATCAGGTGAGATAGACATTTAGTTTTCCTTCTCCGCACCAAGTCCTGAAGCTTCAAGCTAACGAAAGACTTTAGGAGATTGAAATATTCCCAAGTTCCCATGTCAGACATAGCAATGACAGTTCTTGTGCAGTAGGAAGTGTGAGTTGTGGGAAAAGGTCAAGGAGTTTATTGCTTCTCAGAAAATAGTCTACAGATACTTGATACTTGAGTTAAAATATTTACAGGTTTAAGATTATGTAGAGCCAGCTGTAAAAACTCAATAAATGTTGGCTACTATAATTTATGAAGTTTTAGATTATTTAGTGCATAGTTTTCTCCACTCCCTAAATTACCCACTCAATACATGCCATTGACCTAGAATAGACCTTTGGATTGAAACTCAACTTATCACTCTGAAGGTCTACAGTAGGCTTAATCATTAAGTTCAATTGACTACCTCAAAACAGAAATAGTTCTAAGAGCTGCCACATCTTCCTGTATTTGTTCAATATTTATACTATATTACAACATCAAGGAAAATGTCATTAAAATAATTAAGCAGTAGAGTGAAAAATGTAACCAGATACTCATATTGAACAACATTTACCTTAAGTAAAGACCATATGTATTTCATTTGTTCAAAAATTGCAGGCTTTTTTTTCCCAACCAAGGAATAAATTGTCCTAAATGTTGTCCTCTCGTTTAAGCGTAAATTTTATCCTTACCCAAATAATTCAAATACCTAAGGATAGAGACCTGTATTTTAAACCTCTAAAGACTCTTACTAGACACTAGAATTTCCTGGTGGAATTGCTTTGCTTAAAGAAAAATGTTTTTATTCTCCCACTTGATCAAACTAGAGTCTTCAAAACATTCTAATTGTCTAGTTCAGAAGAAGAAATTGAATCCATAGTTTCAATTTGGAATTGTTGATATTTTATGCTACTTTCTTAAGCAACACAAAATGTGTCACACATGTTGTGCATTTCATTTTCCATGATGTGTAGTAAAGGTATTGAACAAGGGTTGGTTTTTCTGGATATATTATGTATTATAATTTTAAAGATTGTAAAATCTTTATGAGGAAAAAAAATGCTTCTATTAACTGTGTTCTGGTTTATGGATTTTTCTTTTCTTTTTTAAAAAGATTTATTTATTTATGCATACAAGAGCTGGGTACAGGCCAGAGATGCAGGGGCGGGGGGTGAGAGGATTCACCAGAGACAGTGTGGGGAACAGAACAGGCAGACTGATGATATACACTGCTGACGGGAGCAGTGGGTGAGACAGGAGAGGTCTGCTTTGCCATGTGGTTTCTCCCTGGCCTGCCGGGGATTGAACTCATGCTGCAGAGTCTGCGGATTGCTTCATACTCCCTGTTCTTCCTGTGCTGGAGGCTGGCAGTGTGAGCCCAAAGTAGCAGTTCTTAATAAGTAACCAAGAGACCTGAGTTCTAGTCCTCACTCAGTTACCAATTAAGTATTAAACTGAAACAAGTCATTTTTTATGTAGAAAATACTCTTTATAAAGTGGTTGGGTTAAGAAATAGCTAATGTCACTTTTATCAGTCCATAGTTCTAAAAAAATAGTTATATAATATTAATATAAATAAGCATTTAATCTTTCTGGGCCTGACATTTTTTTAAATTAAAATGGAGAATTAAAAATACTAATTCTATTTTTGCTATATTTTGTGGATAATTCAGGTATTTCAAAGGATAGATTCTTGAAATGTGGAATGTTAAATATTCAAACTGATTTTGACAAAGGAGCAGAGAGCTTGGACTGGAAATCTTCAGCCAACATTCAAATGGCAAAGAAACAAGTCAGAAAACATATGTTGGCTATCTTCTATGCTTCTGGAATTGTGCTAGGGAATTGTGGAATTGTGGGATTGTGGAAGTGTTTCTCCAATCCTCAGAGAAACTAGAAAGTGGAAATGGGAAAGGCAATATTTGAAGAAATAACTACTAAGAATTTTCTTGCATTGTAGAATGACTGAGTTTCAAATCAGGAAAATAAATACAAGCGGCATCATGCTAAAATTGTAGACTTCAGATAAAAAGTATTAAAAGACCTCTATAGAGAAGATTCCCTAAAAGAGGGAATAGACAAAGGAAAAAACCTCCCGAGCAATAACAAATTCTAGAAAACAGTGGCATAATAATGTCACCTGCAATGCCATACCTTACGAAATTGACAATCAAGAGTGAGGACAAAAATAAAAGGATTTTAGATAAACACCAGTGAATCAATCACATTCACTATTTTTTTACTTTATTTTTAATATCCTTAGCAGGAACTTAGTAACTTACTTTTCACACAGGTAGTGCTCTGATTTTGTTTGATTTTATGTGTGCATACACTTGTGTAAGCATGCCTTTGCGGGCTTTTATATGTACTCACGTCTGTTCCGTAGTTGCTGAATCAGGGTGGGGGAGGGATTTGGAGGGATGCAGATATTGGTGTGGATGAGTTGGGGTGAGGCTGGCTTGTGTTTGTGCCCACCACCCTCATATCCCTCCTCTCTGGGGTTTGGGATGAGAGACTGAACATCTCTGTGCTCTCAGTGGCCTTACCGGTAAGCACAAGTCCCAGGGGGCCTGAAGTAGATCAGAATGCTCGCCCTGCTGTTATCTATCAGGTGGACCCAGCCTGTGTGGAGCACCCCAGCAACTCAGCAAGGTTTTCCCTTCTTTCTAGGGAGTGGGCCAACAGACAACCTCCCCAGGGCCTTTGGCTGAGCTGACAGCTCTGCCACCTCTGTTCCCCGCTCCAGAACACTCTGTCAGGATCCTTTCTTTACTTACCTCCTCAATGTAACTGACTGTCTTTGGTGTCAACCCTGTTAAATCTGTGGTTGCCTCTTACTGCCCTGGGGATAATCCTGCTCCAATCCATGGGACTATCTCTCTGAATAGTGTCCCTCTGGCTTGTTGCTATAAGAGCCGTGGCCAGTTGGGACCTGGCCCTCCAGTTATCGCTCCAGGACCTGTCACATATGTGGCCCTGACAGGGTCTGCTCTACTGCTTGCCTATGGAGGCTGCCAGGTCCTGCCCTGGAACTCTTTAGAATCTGTGGGAGCTACTGTGGTAGGGTTACTTCCAGGTCCCAGGGCTCGCTGGGGCCTGCTGGGGCCTCCTATGTCAGGCCTGCTTGCCACGTCTGCTCTGCTGCACAGAGCCCACCAGATGGCCAGGGCACATATTGCCCACCGTGGCTACAGGCTCCATCAGTTCCGCAGTTTATTGGGACACTCTCCACCTGACGTTGCTCCTAGTGTCTGCTGTAATCCTCTGCTTTTCCTTCAGGAGGTACTGGCTCTGCTCTGCTGTAGTCTAGCTGTGAGTATATGGAGGAGGTGAACCCAGAGTCTTCACTCTGCCACCATCTTGCTGCTCTCTCTCTTCTTTAGTTTTACAGGAGAATTCCTTGGATACAGAATTCATTGGGGTGGTTTTCTTTCCTTTTAACACCTAAATATTTCACTCTATTCTCTTTTTGCTTGCATGGCCTGAGGGGAACTCCAAGGTAATTCTTATACTTTCTCTCAAGATGAAATTTTAACCCCATTCTGGCTTCTTCTGAAAATTTCTCTTTGTCTTTGATTTTCTGCAACTTGAATGGGATGTGCTTAAATATAACTTTTTTTGACATTTATTCTGGTTGGTACTCTCTGAGATTCCTGGATATGTGTTTGACTGTATGTCATTTATTTTGAAATATTCTCAAATATTAAACTTTCAATATTTTTTCTGTTCCATGTACTCTTTTTTTCCCCCTTCTAGTATTCCTACTATGTATGTGTTATGCCTTTTGTCACACAATTCTTGGATATTCTGTTTTATTTTTCATTACTTATTTTTTCTTTTTAGTTTGGAACATTCCTACTAATGTTTCTTCAAGCTCACTGATTCTTCTCTTGACCTTGTCCAGTCTACTCATGAACTCATCTTAAAATATGATTCAAATACCATATCTCTGGAAAGTTTTCCCTGAATACGTTATCTCTGTCCTGAAAATCTCTCTTCTGTATTCTTAGAGCACTTAACAGTCTGCATGTTGACTTGTCATTCAATCTGTCTGTCTGCCTGCCTGCCTACCTACCTACCTACCTATCTATCTATCGTCTATGTTATCTCATGTTCTCTTCAGCAGTCTATTCCTTGGTCAAGGTGTTATGTCTTTCCATTGTTTTTATTTTTGATATTCATGACATCTAGTAAGGAATGTGTATATAGATTGTATACATGTATATTTTTGTTGGGATGATATTGCAAAGAACATTTCTCAGTAAATTATTCAAAGTAATGATTTTACATATAGAAATTAAAGGCCACAAACCCAAAAGGAGAAACTAGCCATTCATTTTGTATGCTGTTCTGTTATTTCTTTCTTTCTTTTTTCTTTTTAGAAACCATTTGCCCTACATCAGACATCACTGCATTTTTCTGCCAGAATGGTGGTACGTGGATGAATGGAAGATGCATTTGTCCAGAAGAATGGAAAGGACTGAGATGCACAATCAGTAGGTTACTTGTGATAATACTAGTGTATGAAAGTTAGGTGATTCTTGTCCATAAAGACAGCAGCAGAGCTTCTTTAAGCTCCTGTTATGATTATAACAACAATGGCCATAACGATGATGGATTTAAGATGTGTTTATTAGCTCAATAGTAAAAACCGAGTTTTCTTAGGTTTTTCTCAGGCTATTTAATTGAATGTTCAATACATTGTATGTTTTGTTCCTCAGTAAGCTCACAGTTGCTTTTTCTTCTGGCCACAGTGTATTTGCATTAGAATACAGGGCAATGAGAGATATGTTTTCTCAGATCTTTTCATTGATGATATTCCATAATACCCCATTTCAAATGTCACAATTTTATCATATTTAACTTTTTTGAAATCAAATATATCTTCCTATCCAAGTGTATACTGAAATTTTTTGTCTTTTCTTCCTTTCTCTTGAAGAAATATTATTATATTAGTGATTTGAATCTAATTAATGTTCAAAGTGATTTGATTCAATGTAATGAGTTAATATGAATTTAATCAAAATTTGAAGCCACTTCTTGATCTGCCAGGTGCTCCCCAATATTCTGCACACATCACATTACTTGCTCAGGCTCCAGGGCCCTAGAAGTCCACTCCTGTCATTTCCCACAGCCCCTCCAGGCAATACATCTTATATATATCCCTCAAATTTGGCCTTTTTTGCTTTGACCCACATTGTCATGATGACCTTTATATTATGGAAATTAAATATCTTTAATTCTTAAGATTTTAACTAGTCTTATGTTCTCTCGCTGATATGTTAATGAACACATCCAGTCTCTACATTTCTACCATGTTATAAATTGTGCACATTTTACCTGGAACATGTTATCTAACCTGTTATTTACTCTAATAGTAAAGACTTAACCAGATAAGAAAGTATGAAGTTTGGGGTGTGTGTGTGTGTGTGTGTGTGTGGGTGGGTGGGGGTGGGGTACAGTGAGTTCTATAAGTCTTCTAGTACCCTTCAAGTTACACCAGATAGATGTTTTTTAAAATACTTCTGAATTTTTAATTCAACATTTCTTTAAATTGAGTTACCATTTGTTTATACCCTTGTTAGTGTCTTGAAAAGTATAAGATTTTGAACATTGACTTTTACCTGGTTTGAAAATTTCAAAAGCAACATATAATTTATGTTGAAATATCTATTTTTTCTTTCAATTATAGACAATCACTGTGAAAAAAGCACTTATGAAAACTTTACTTTTGAAAAAATACCAGTGGGAAGATATGGACATTCCGTGCAAACATGTGGCCCTGACACCCCAAATGGTATGTTTTTCCAAACATCTCACTTTAAGCACATGAATCACTGTGCTAGGTCATACCAATCATCCTCCCAATTATTATTAGACGCTGGAAGAGATGTCAAAAAAGATTTGTGGAAGTGTTTCATTCCCTTTCATGATGCCAGTGTTGAAAGATCGGGTGTTACCTTACATAATTCTAATTTAAAAAATATGAAAACACTATAATAGGGATCAGTTATACATTCCTTTTAATTTTCTGTCCTCCTCTAAGTTTTCTGTATCCTCCAGAGTTCAAGGAGTTCAATCAGGTTAACATCTATTCCTTGAGTTTTATAATTTGTTTCCATTTTAAGGATTAGCTAGACTGCAGCTTTCAGACTTCATCTTTCTGGGCAGAGATGCAGTTTAGCCTGCCCACAGTTGGTGCTCTTTCCATTGGCCATCTTAGATGTTCATCTTAGAACATTCTCTAGCTTCATGATACCTTTCCTGAAGCATTATTAATCTTGTTTACATAGAGGCATTCCAAAAATACAGGCAGGAAATAGGGAAATGTTTTCTATTTCTAACATGCTCCCTGATGACATCCAGGATTTTGATGACCTATTTGATTTCAATGTCATTTAGGTAATATCCTCTGAAATTAGCTCTTGGAAATTCATAAATCCCTTTTCTGAGAGCTTTGAGTTCATTATCCCATATGACTTTCTCTAAATGTTTTACTTGTCCTTTGTTTGCATTAACTTTGACCTGATAATCTTCTCATCACTCACCTCTCCTGGGTTATCATCCATTCCCTGCATACCTAATATCATAATAACAGTCTCTTCTAGATAATTTATGAAAGTGTTTGGTAGGACTCTGTCAGTAATGGTTATGGAGAAAATTTCATATTTATTTAAATATGTATAATAGTGTCCCTTTGAAACACTGAATAAATTACATGCACTGCTCTCTTTATGTGCCTTTTTTACTTTAAGAGATTATGTACACAGGCATTCCATTTTCAAAATCCACATTACTTCTGACCACATATATCATGCTTACTCAACTATTTATGATCTTATGTTTACATGTTTCACATGTCTTAAATATTTCATTATAATTTATGAAACAGATGTAGTTGTTTTTATGTGTACTACTGAATTGGGAAAAGTAAAAATGTCAGTACTGTACCAATCGAGGAAAGGCACATTTGTGGGATGTATAGTTCTTTTTGGGGACAAAAGAATCACCATTTTTCATTTGGTTATTTTTCTTTTCTTAGCAACTATTATGAAAATATTTATTATACTTATTTTTGAATTTCAGATTGAGTTTATAAAATAATTTTATTTTATTTTATTTATTTTATTTTTTTTAAAGATTTATTTATTTATTTATACAAGCACTGGGTACAGTCAGAAGCGCGGGAGGGTGAGAGAATTCACCAGAGCCAGAGTGGGGAGCAGAGCAGGCAGAAGGACCGAAGTACACTGCTGAGGGGAGCAGCGGGCGACAGGAGAGGTCTGCGCGCCATGTGGGACCCTCCTCTGGTGGCCGGTGAGCAGCCGGGGATCGAACCGGCACCGCAGAGGCTTCGGGCAGCTTCACAACCCAGCGCTCAACTGCTGCGCCACCGGGGAGGCCCTATAAAATAATTTTAAAGATGGATTCCAACTATTCACAAATTTCCTTTTAGTTTCATATCAAGAACTACTTCTAATTCTATTTTATATTACAAATGATCAAAATATTTTCCAATGATTTTGAATAGATAGATTTTTACTTGTAGGTAACATACAGGAAAAGACAATTTTGAAATGTGACCACTAAAAAAGAAAGTCCTACTGATATGTTTGAAGTCTTCATTATGTCATAGAGATGTAGTCATCCTTCAAGTCACTTTAAACATCTACTTTGTGTTGGTAGAAGTAATCTCTAATTTCAGTGTTTCTAATTGTTCCCCAAGAAGTAGCTGGCCAAAGCTCTTTCAGAGGAAAGCTGACTTTGGATCAGCTGTCGCTCTAAAGGTAGCAGGAGGCAATTTGATCTATTAGCAGCCTCTTAAGTATTAGCCATAGGAAGACAATGAGGTAGGGAGACCTGGGTGATGATCTTAGGAAAAAAGCCCAATGAGGGCTTCCCCGGTGGCGCAGCGGTTGAGCGCTGGGTTGCGAAGCTGCCCGCGGCCTCTGCAGCGCCGGTTCGATCCCCGGCTGCTCCACCGGAGGAGGGTCCCACGTGGCGCGCGGACCTCTTCTGCCGCCCGCTGCTCCCCTCAGCAGTGTACTTTGGTCCTTCTGCCTGCTCTGCTCCCCGCTCTGGCTCTGGTGAATTCTCTCACCCTCCCGCGCTTCTGACTGTGCCCAGTGCATGTATAAACAAACAAACAAACAAATAAATAAATAAAAAAAAATGCCTCTAAAAAAAAAAAAAAAGCCCAATGATTCAACAAGCATTTATTGAGACACAAATATTGAATAATTACCCAGATTTGGATAAAGAAGGAAAGAGCAATATATTCTATAGCTAATAAAATTTTTTTCATATTGTTTCTCATCATTTAACCTTGTATTCCCTCATCACATTCAGTTCACAACTCTTATGTCCCTAGTTGTTGGAAGGCAGATCTTCCTTGTATACTTCAAAGGAAAGAAAAAGTTGCCTGGTTGTTTGAATTCTACCTTGAAAAATTCTACCTTGAAAAATTCTACCTTGAAAAATTCTACCTTGAATTCTACCTTTGAATTCTACCACATCTAGGGCAGTGTGGTAACAGTATCTGAAGGGAAGTTCCTATAGTTCTAATACACAAACAATGATGTAAACCAGTGTTGCCTCAAAAGAAAAAGAAAAGATAAATAGCAAAATGAATAAACAAGTAAAAATCAAGACAAGTGTATCTGCCTAAAATACTTTTGAAAAAAAATTGATTGTGATAACATTGGTTTATAACAGGGTATGTGATTCATAGGCATAGGGTCACACCTCCTTAGATGCATGTCGCCACCCCACACCCACCAGTCCTATAGTAACTGATCCATTTTTTCATTGCTGTCTATCAAACCACCCCAAACATACCAAACATAAAGTCTTAAAAAACAATGATTTAGATTTCTCATAGGTTTGTGTGTTGACTCTGATAACTACACTTGGCTGCAAGGTCCTGGATGATCTCACACACCTGGGCATTTGTGTTGACTGTTGGCTGAAGGGCCTGCGTTCTCCTCCACAGCCTCTCATCCTCCAGATGCTTCCTTCTCTGACAGTGTTCCAGGAGGCAAAAACCAAAACTTCAAGGCTTCTTGAGACTTAGGTTCTGGAACTCATACAACATCATTTCTATCGCATTTTGATAGCCAATTCAAGATACCAGGGGCACCCCAAATTCTAGAAATGGAGGAACATACTCCACCTCTTGATGAGAGGACAACAAGAAGACACCGTGAAGGGGCAAGTAGAGAGGAGGAGGTGTTGCTGTCTCTGCAAACGCTGTCTCTCTTTTTTCTCTTTATTAAAGAGGGCAAACCGATGGCAACCCGATTGTGCGATTTTACTGCAAATGGAGGCATAGCACTGCATGATGTGAACATAGGAAATTGTAGTGAAACTCTGCAAGACCTGGACGCAAAGGTATGCTACAGGCCCACGTGATGGACAAATGGAAAAGGTTCCGATTGTGTGAAGTTTTTTCTTCTTCATATATCTGAGGGTCAATTCAATGCTTTTTAAATCTTCTAAATTAGAAAAACAAAAACTAATAATTGAAACCATACATTTTTTTTAAGTTGACATGTTTGTGAAAAGAGACAGTGGACATGTTTGGCAAATTTCAGCAAATGATAATCTATCGCACATTTCAAATGGCCTTATCTTTTTAGATCAGTAAAGTTTAGATTTGAAATAGAGCCCTGAAATTTGAGAGCAAAAGAAGGGGTTATTGAAGGTCTTCTGCATCAGAATATAAAGAAAAAACTATGACCAAAAATCTTTTACGACAAGAGACTCTAGAACCTGATGCTGGTCTATGCTGTATCCATGAGCAGCTGAAATAGGAAGTATATCTGACCTGACAGTTTTTCATGCAGATGAAATTATTATGACTATGTATAGACCTTAGTGCAAAATCATAGAATTGTTAATACCTAGGCCCAACCAGGGTGAAAAAGAGGGAAATTATGTGGTCGTTCTAGGTGCTGAGCATGTTACATACATTTCTTCATTTGGATCTCTCTGTGAGTCAGATGTTATTCCTATAATATGGATAAGAAAAGCTAATGGCATTTATTAATTATTTAGTACCTACTGCAAGCCAAATACTGTGCAGAGCGCTTTATACATATAAACTTCTATTTGATTCTTGTAACAACTATATAGTTAGTTATTAATGCTTCAATTTTATAGATGAGTAAACAGTGTCTCTGAGAGTCTCTGAACCACAGGCAACAGGTAGTGAAGCTGCTCTTGATTTTTAAAGTCCACACTGTACCGCATTGGCTCCTTTAGTCACAGATAGGTAGGAGGTGGAAGAAGGGTAGGAAAGGGAGCTGAGTATGGAGATTGCTGCCAACCCTGTGGTTGTGCCAGCTGCACAGATTGGGTAACAACTCCCCATTCTGGAGCTTGACAAGCCAATTTTTGCTTCTGCTCTATCACTTCTAAGCTATATGAAATTTGGGGTGCTCTTCAACCTCTCAAAGCCTTTAAATAGGGTTGAGGCTGCTAAACCTCAGTGTTGTTTTGCATATTCAATGTGACAACACCTGTGCAACCGTTAGCATAGTGCCTACCACATAGCAAGGACCCAGCCGTTGAATAAAAGCATTATTTGTCACTACCTAGAGTTTTGTTTCCAACTCTTTCCCCAAGTGCTACTAGTCTGTAACTATGGTTTCATTTTTTGGAATGATGCTGCCATCTAGTGAAAACTAAGCGACACACACACACACACACACACACACACACACACAGAGACACCCTATTTCACTAAAGACTATGTGGATTAATACTTTTTTGCCTCACAATTTAGAGTCCAGCCTCTATTGGTATCTGGAAAAGTTGTCTAGGTCAGTGCTTCTCAAACTATCTGTGCTAAAAAGCCAATTTTTAAAAATTTACAACCCATTGCAGATCAATAAAACAATAAAATGAATTACAAGGAAAATAAAATGGAAAAAGATGTATAAAATACGAATCTTTTTAAAAAGTTATTAGATTCAGCAACACACAATTGTTACATAAGATTCTGAGCACTTACTCCTAATTTATGTGTTTATCTTCCTTTAGCAAACAGTGAGCCGACCTTGGTCCATGCAGCACACCTTGAGTGGCACTGGTCTAGCTATGAACCTGGCAGGGTTAGTTAACATTGTCAGGCAGTGAAGTCTAGGAAAACCACCAGCCCTCATGTATTTTGTCCTTTTTATGCAATGAAAGAAGCAAACGTGAAAAACCAAGTGAATGTGATGTCAAAAAGACTGAGTGAGCTAAATAACAGCTTATCCACCTGCATTGTTTGCCAAGAATTAGACATAGTTGTATAAAGTTAGTTGTGTTTTTTTTTCAAACAGCTACAGAATAGCACAGATATTCCTGAGAATTTTTCCACCGAAGCCCAGATTTTGACATCTAATGCCAGTATATTAACTCCAGGGGACATCAATTCTGCTGCTAATGTGGCCACACAGATCCTCAGTACTTCCCGAGGGGCTTCACCTGAGGTAAAACTTATGAGGTTTGATAAAAGGGGAGGAGAAGAAAAAATGAAAAATACCCCAAACTTCTTTATTCATTCTCAGGTGTAGAGTGGAGTCTGGGAAAGACCTTGCTGGGAGGTCAAAGTCAGAGACACAAGTCTCCAAATTGACCAAGTCTCTATTTTTTACTGTGCCTTACCTTTATTTTCTTTGCCATTTTATATATATAAACAAACTAATTTTAAAAAATACTTGCCTCTAGATTACCGTATCAGTGTTACTGCTTGATATCATAATAATTTATAATGATATTTATCTTCCATGATCACCTGTGCTTTCTTCTTCACAGGCCAAAAAAACTGCTGTAACAACAGTAAGTCAACTTCTAGATGCCAGTGAAGTTGTTTTTCAAATAGCTGCTTCTCTCAATAACGAAAGTGCCTTTTCTGGGTAAGCACAATTCCAATTTGGGAAGAAAATCTGACAAAGTGCCATTTACTTCCCCAGGTCAAAGCATTAACAATGGTTTTTTCATCTAATGAATGCACTAACTGGTTGATTCCTCTGGAAACCAGACTGAAGCCTTGGTTTTCCATTTGATCGCAGTTTTTATAGTCAGTGGTAATTCCTGCTTTCAGGCCATGTCCTGGGAGAAAGAGAGAGTAACTGGGATGATTTAGATTAGAGCTTGTTTTTCTAGCCTTAGTTTGGAGTAGCCAGTGGACACTCAACATTCATAGTTGGAGCAATTCCCACTCCAATGTACAGAACCATAAATAACAGCTTAACTTTGCAGGAAAGGTTTTCAATCCATCACCCACAACTTGGCTCTCCCCAAGATCCTGGTGTAATTTAAACTTTCTTTAGCTTTCCCAAGGCTACAATGAGTCTCTCTTGTTGACTTCTATGTTCTGGATTACTTTGATTATATATTTGTACTAAAACTCATGATTTTAATACATAGAGAATCTTTCACTGGGATTCACTGTGCTTTTTATCCTACATGGATTTATCTTTTTTAGGTTTTATGGAATTTATGTATTTTATACAATTATGTTAACTCTTCAAATTTAATAAATATGCATTCTCATTATAGAAAAAAATATTTAGTTGAGGAAAAACTTAAGTCATCTGACCTTATTCACCTATTCGTATATATTCTTCCACATTTTTGTTTATATATGTATGTGATATATATAATATACTCTACTGATTTTTAACATGTTTTGTCATTTACACTTAATCTTAGCCAAAAGGCTGAGAAGCGATGTGTTTTGTCAATTAATAAAACATTTAAACATCTTTTTAATATAAATGCCTATATATCTGCATCATAAAATTTAGATGCCACATAATACAAATATTTTTATTTAAGCAACTCTCCTGTTGAACAAGTCTTTTAACATTTTGAGCTGTCAAACATCTCTCTGTTTTCATGATCCATTATGTCTTTAGCATAAATTCCTAGAAGTAGTTCTAAATTTTCTTATCACAGAAGTATCTATTTAGCATTGAGCCCTCAAGGTAGAAAAGCACAAAAGCATGAAATAGAATATTCAAAAAATTGTAATTCTGTGAGGTGGTGGTACAGAGTGTGTAAACAATTTAACTGGAGTATTTTATGACTTAAAATTTCAGAAGGAGCCTGGGCCCATTTCAAAGCAGTATGGAGGGCCTCCCTGGTGGCACAGCGGTTGAGCGCTGGGTTGCGAAGCTGCCTGCGGCCTCTGTGGCGCCGGTTCAATCCCCGGCTGCTCCCCGGCCACCAGAGGAGGGTCCCACATGGCGTGCAGAACTCTCCTGCCGCCCGCTGCTCCCCTCAGCAGTGTACTTCGGTCCTTCTGCCTGCTCTGCTCCCCGCTCTGGCTCTGGTGAATTCTCTCACCCTCCCACGCTTCTGACTGTACCCAGTGCATGTATAAACAAAACAAACAAACAAACAAATAAATAAATAAATAAAACATGTTTCTATTAAAAAAAAAAAAACAACCAAAGCAGTATGGATACTCACTCCCTTATATCTTCTTTTTTTTAACGTTCAATTTGTTTTAATTCTATTCTACAGATTTTCTTTTCTCTTTATTGCGGTAAGATTGGTTTACAACATGGTAAATGATTTAGGGGAATGGATTCACAGCTCTCAGATATGTGTTACTACTCCCTCCCACACCCAGCATCAGAGCACCCAGAGTGCTTTACCATAGACCGGTGTGCTTCCCCCCTTCTTTGTTTAACTCATAAGAGATGTTTTGGACCCTGGGGGGTTTGGGTGAGAGAAGGGAGCTGGATAAGTGGAACTTGACCTTTCCTTCTGGAGGGACATGGAGCACACAGCCGTAAAATGGTGGTAAGAGCAGCATCCTTTACATGAAGAGCAGCACAACAAAGAGTTTTTTTTTGTTTTGTTTTTTTATACAAGCACTGGGTACAGTCAGAAGCGCGGGAGGGTGAGAGAATTCACCAGAGCCAGAGCGGGGAGCAGAACAGGCAAACTGAGGAAATACACTGCTGAGGGGAGCAGCGTGTGTGGCAGGAGAGGTCTGCGCGCCATGTGGGACCCTCGCAAGCAGCAGGAGATCAAACCGGCGCTGCAGAGGCTGCTGGCAGCTTTGCAGCCCAGCGCTCAACCGCTGTGCCACCAGGGAAGGCCCCAACAAAGAGTATTTCTATAGAGAGATCTGCCATTCTTGAGTTCTAGCTTTCTGGCACCCATGACCCTTCACTGGAGACTGTGCCCCAGAAACCTAATATATATATATAACAAAATAAGAAAAAATATTTTGGGGCTTCCCCGGTGGTGCAGCGGTTGAACTCTGGGTTGCGAAGCTGCCCACAGCCTCTGCAGTGCCGGTTCGATCCCCGGCTGCTCCCCGGCCACCGGAGGAGGGTCCCACATGGCGCGCAGACCTCTCCTGCTGCCCCGCTGCCCCCCTCAGCAGTGTACTTCGGTCCTTCTGCCTGCTCTGCTCCCCGCTCTGGCTCTGGTGAATTCTCTCACCCTCCCGCGCTTCTGTTTGTACCTAGTGTGCTTGTATAAATAAATAAATAAATCTTAAAAAAAATAATGAAATAAATCTTTAAAAAAGAAAAAGAAAATTATTTTGGGTGATTTGACACTTGTCATAATTGCATGATTCTATAGTCATGCCTTTTTTTGCTGGAATGCGGAAGAAAACACATCTCTGATTTTATGATTAACCTCAAGAATATTACGTTGATTTGTTTTATTCTGTTCAGCCTTATTAACCAAATGGAGACGTATTCCTTGTCTTTGGGCAACGATTCAGTGGTGGAACCTAATGTAGCCGTACAGACCGTTGATTTCCTTGAAGGCACAGAAGAGCCTACCAAAAACGTTCGCTTCTCTGTAATGAAAGGTGAGATGTTCATCTCTGCTTGTAATAGCAGAGGGTATTCCATTCCCAACCGTAAATAATGCTCTATTCATAAAAAATAGACTTTTCCAGTTCTACTCTTTTCTTCTTCACAGGATCTAGTAAGTTTCTTGATTCTAGCTCCACACGTGTAGACAGAAATGTGAATGACCTTGATATGAATGAACGGACTGAACTTCAGATCTTGCTCAGTACTTCCAATGGTAGGTGTTAAACTTTGTTCTTCTAGAAAATGCACTCAACTTCACTGAATTAATAACATCCACTGAATCAGAAATCATATTGATGTACTTAGTGTCACACTGAGTAATTAGTTTGAGCTCTGACAGATTATGATAATCTCTACTAGACCACGTCATAGTGATGATTTTAGTTTTTTCCTCAAAAATCCCTTGCAGATGGCAGGATTCACAAAATATGTGGCCAAAGCTAATGGGAACACAACTCCACAGAGTGCAGATCCAGAAACAATACTGACTTTATTTTTCTCTTTCAGAACTATTATCAATTGAGTTTTCATAAAATATGTATTTTCTGGTATTGAATGTTTTCATTTGAGAAAAAGACTAGAAGTAGATGTGTATGTTTGGTTTGCTTATTATTATTGTCAATACATTAGCACTTCAAAACTGACCACTTACTAGTCCACAAGGAAAGGTTATGCATTTTATAAAATAAAAGTTATACAGGGCATAATTCCTGACCATAATGCAATAGAATTTGAAATATGCCACAAAGAAAAACCAAACTTTTATCTAGTATCACTCCATTTGTTTACTTTTTGTTTTGTTTCCTTGTTGCTGGAGATGTATTCATAAAGACATCAGTAAGGCCAGTATTGAAGAACTCAATACTGAGTTTCCTCCTGTGTATTTTGTGGTTTCAGGACTTATTTCAAGTCTTTAGTCCATTTTGAGTTAATTTTTGTTTATGGTTTTAGTGATCTAGTTTCATTCTTTTGTATGTGTCCAGTTTTCCCAAAACCATTTATCAAAGACACTTCCCTTGCTCCACTGGATTCTTTTAGCTCCTTTGTCATATAGTAATTTCCATATATGTGTGGGTTTATTTCTGGGCTCTAAATTCTGTTCCATTGATAATGTGAATATACTTTTATTCCAATATCAGGCTGTTTTGATGATCACTTTGTATGTAGCATAGCTTGAAGTTAGGGAGAATGATACCACTACTTTTATTCTTTATTCTCAAGGTTGTTTTAGCTACTTGGGGTCTTTTGTAGTTCCAAGTAATTTTTTTTGTTTTATTTCTGTGAAGAATGCCACTGGAATTTTGATAGGGTTATCATTGTGTCATTATTGATTTAGGTAAAATGACCATTTAAATAATGTTAATTCTTCCAATCTGTGAGCATGGAATATTCTTTAATTTTTTGTATCTTCTTCAATTGGGCATTGCATTAAGTTTATATATAATTTTGGGCAGGATGGAACTTTTGTTTTTATTGATTATATCCATACAGGAGCATGAAATATCCTTCTGTCTTCTCGTGTTGCAATCCAAGTTCTCTTGCATTTCTCATTTATAGGTGCTTTACTTTTGAGAGGTAACTTTCAAGATATTTAATTTCTTTGAAGCAATTAGAAAATAGAGTTATTTTCTTAATTTCCTTTGAAACTTATTGATCTGGGTCAGCTACCTGGGCATAGTGTCTACTCTAGGTTATCTTTCAATCCTAGATGCAATACTGGGCACAGAAGTAGTTAGTAAAGGGGGTCACAGATTGGGAGATGTTTTCTTTTACAGCCTTCTCCTGGTAGATCATTTCCTGTATTAACAGGTGCTTGAAGTTTAGTTTATGCAAGTGTTCATTTGTTGTTTTGGTTTTAGCCCTGGGATGGGAGGTGGTAGATATTTTGAATATCCTGATCTTGGTTTAAAATAGAGGCCACCTTTATGAGGAGATCATGGCGATCTGACCTGTTTCTCCTCACCAGTTCAGGCTCCAGCTCTTCTACACTGAGAACTTCAGGCTCAAGCCAGCAGTCCCTGCTCTCCACCCCCAATCCCCCAAGTTCTCTGACAATACGCTTTGTCCTGGGCATCCATATCCAGTGTAGCGCCAGGTCTCAAGAGTTCCAATATTGGTGTGTGCCCTGAGCCAACAACTGTAAAGGCTTGCACAGCTGCCACCACTCCCTATGGTTGATTGTATTCCCTGGCATTACCATAAACAGTTCATTTAAAATTGCTCTTGCTGTTTGCTGTGGTCATCCATTTGTCTGGCTCTGTTTTATTGCAATCTAGTTGTAAATATATGGAGATGGCAAATCAGGAATTGTCACTGTGCTGCCATCTTGCTGGATTCCTCAGTTTCTCCTTTTTTTTAATTATAAATTTTATTTTTATATTCCCCATACAATTGCGACCCCTTATTTTGACCCTAATCCCTCCCCTCCCCACCCCCAAACCCCCATAGAGTGTCTCTGGTTCATAATTGTTTGTTGATTTTGATTTTTACTTTCTTATAGTTATTCTTTTTCCTGGTGCCTTATTTAAGTTTTCTAGATTCCTGCTATGAGTGAGACCATCCGGTATTTTTCTTTTTCTTTCTGGCTTATTTCGCTGAGCATGATCCCTTCCAGCGCCATCCATGTTGCTGCAAATTGCATGTGCTTATCTTTTTTGAATGCTGAGTAATATTCCATGATGAATATGTACCACATCTTCTTGATCCAGTCATCTATTTTTGGGCATTTGGGCTGTTTCCAAAGCTTAGCTATTGTAAACAGTGCTGCTATAAACATAGGAGTGCAGGTGCTCTTTGGAATTGATGTTTCTGTGTCCTTTGGGTAAATACTTAGTAGTGGAATTGCTGGATTAAATGGAACTCTATGTTTAGTAGGTCCAGAAATCTCCACACAGCTCTCCATAGTGGTTGGACCAGTTTGCACTCCCACCAACAGTGCAGGAGAGTTCCTTTTTCTCCACAACCTCACCAACATTTGTTGTTGCTAGTTTCTTTAATATGTGCCATTCTCACTGGTGTAAGATGGTATCTCATCGTAGTTTTTAAATATTCTTTTTTTTTAAAGATTTATTTATTTATTTGTTTGTTTGTTTGTTTGTTTATACAAGCACTGGTTACGGTCAGAAGCGCAGGAGGGTAAGAGAATTCACCAGAGCCAGAGCGGGGAGCAGAGCAGGCAGAAGGACCGAGGTACACTGCTGAGGGGAGCAGCGGGCAGCAGGAGAGGTCTGCGCGCCATGTGGGACCCTCCTCCGGTGGCCTGGGAGCAGCCCAGGATCGAACGGGCGCTGCAGAGGCTGCGGGCAGCTTCGCAACCCAGCGCTCAACCGCTGCGCCACCGGAGGCCCTCTCATGGTAGTTTTGATTTGCATTTCCCTGATTACAAGTGATATTGAACATTTTTTCATATGCCTGTTGGCCATTTGCATTTCCTCTTCAGAGAAGTTTCTTTTTAGCTCTTCTGTCCATTTTTTCACTGGATTATTTTCTTCGTTGTTGTTGAGTCTCATCAGCTCTTTGTAGATTTGGTGATCAGCTCTTTATCATTAGTGTTGTGTGCAAAAATGTTCTCCCAGTCGGTGGGGTTTCTCTTTATTTTGGTTATTGTATCTTTTGCTGTGCAGAAGCTCTTTAATTTGATGTAGTCCCATGTTGGAGGCGGCCACCATGCGTAGTGAGCAAAAGGGCCTTGACCCGAGTCTCTAAGGCATGTGAAAACACATGCGTCTAGGAGGAAAACCTCTGGGTGACAGGACTGGGTGTTGAGAGCCTGGAAGTGAACTGCGTACATCTCCACAGATTGACAACAACAAAATAATGAACGAACTTCCCAGATCAGGCTAGGAGGCGATAAGATTATGTGTGTGAGAACTAACCGCCTGGTATCCTACTGTCTGAAGTAAATAGATAATAGTAAGAAAATAGACTAATCATGCATACATGTTATCATTATGTGGTATGCTTTGATGTTACACCTGCTACAATTAAAATAGTATATAATGAGCACTAAGACAATAAAAATTTACTGCATGCTGGACATGACAGTCCCCCATGTCTGATTTCCTTCACGGTCGTGGTTCAGGATCGGACTCATTAGAAGTCCACAGTCCCAGCTGTTTATCTTTGCCTTCACTATCACTGCTTTGGGTGATGTGTCTGTAAATATGTCTTTGATGTGCATATCACATAGTGTTTCGCCTATATTTCCTTCTATGTATTTTATGGTTTCAGGTCTTATATCTAGTTCTTTAATCCATTTTGAGTTGATTTTTGTGTATGGTGTGAGGTGGTGGTCAAGCTTCATTCTTTTACATGTAGTGACCCAGTTTTCCCAGCACCATTCATTGAACAAACTTTCTTTGCTCCAACGTGTATTCTTTGCTCCTTTGTCAAAGATTAGTTGACCATAAATCTGTGGGTTTATTTCTTGATTTTATATTCAATTCCATTGGTCTGTGTGTCTGTTCTTGTTCCAATACCATGCAGTTTTGATGATTATGGCTTTGTAGTAGAGTTTGAAGTCTGGGAGTGTGATGCCTCCATTCCCTTCTTTTTTTTTTTCAGGAGAGCTTTGACTATTCGGGGTTTTTGGTTGTTCCATATGAATTTCATCAATAATTGTTCTATTTCTTTGAAAAGTGACATTGAAATTTTTATTGGAATAGCATTGAATCTGTATATTGCTTTTGGTAGGATGGCCATTTTAATAATGTTTATTCTTCCAATCCATGAGCAGGGGATGTCTTTCCATTTCCTTGTGTCTTCTTCTATTTCTTTTAACAGTGTTTTATAGTTTTCTTTGTATAGGTCCTTTACCTCTTTTGTTAGATTTATTCCCAAATATTTGATTTTTTTTGTTTCAATAATAAAAGGGATGGCTTTTTTGATTTCTTCTTCTTCAGATTTATTGTTTGTGTATAGGAAGGCTACTGACTTTTGCGTGTTGATTTTATATCCTGCCACTTTACTGCACTGATTGATGAGTTCAATTAGTTTCTCTGTGGAGTTTTTGGGGTTCTCTATGTATATTATCATATCATCTGCAAATAGTGATAGTTTGACTTCTTCTTTTCAAATTTGGATTCCTTGTATGTCTTTCTCTTGTCTTATTGCTCTGGCTAGGACTTCCAGTATTATATTGGAAAAGCAGTGGTGAGAGTGGACATCCTTGTCTTGTTCCAGATCTTAATGGAATTGCTTTCAGCTTTTCACCATTGAGAATGATACTGGCTGTTGGCTTGTCATAGATGGCCTTTATGATATTGAGGTATGTTCCTTGTATCCCAAGAATTTCAAGGGCTTTTATCATGAATGGGTGTTGCACTTTGTCGAAAGCTTTCTCAGCATCTATTGATATTATCATATGGTTTTTATATTTCTTTTTGTTGATGTGTTGGATAACGTTGATTGTTTTTCAGATGTTGAACCATCCTTGTGTCCCTGGCATGACTCCTACTTGGTCGTGGTGAATTATCTTATGGATACATTGTTGGATTCTGATAGCTAAAATTTTATTGAGGATTTTTGCGTCAGTGTTCATTAGAGATTGGCTTGTAGTTTTCCTTTTTTGTGTTGTCCTTGTTCAGTTTTGGTATTAGTGTAATGTTGGCTTCATAGAACGTGTTTGGTATTATCCCTTCCTTCTCAATTTTTGGAAGAGTTTGTGAAAGATAGGCACTAATTCGTCTCTGAATGTTTGGTAGAATTCATTTGTAAATCCATCAGGTCCTGGGCTTTTGTTTTTGGGGATGTTTTTGATTACCATTTCAATTTTGCTGCTTGTAATTGGTCTGTTTAGGTGTTCTAGTTCTTCTTCTTTTTTTTTAAATAATAAATTTTATTTTTATATTCCCCATACAATTACAACCCCCCCGTTCTGACCCCAATCCCTCCCCTCCCGCCGCCCACCCCCCAAAAAGTATCTCTGGTTCATAATTGTTTGTTGATTTTGATTTTCACTTTCTTATAGTTATTCATTTTCCTGGTCCCTTATTTAAGTTTTCTAGATTCCTGCTATGAGTGAGAGCATCCGGTATTTTTCTTTTTCTTTCTGGCTTATTTCACTGAGCATAAGCCCTTCCAGCGCCATCCATGTTGCTGCAAATTGCATGTGTTTATCTTTTTTGAATGCTGAGTAATATTCCATGGTATATATGTACCACATCTTCTTGATCCAGTCATCTATTTTTGGGCATTTGGGTTGTTTCCAAAGCTTAGCTATTGTAAATAGAGCAGCTATGAACATAGGGGTGCAGGTGCTTTGGAATTGATGTTTCTGCGTCCTTTGGGTAAATACCTAGGAGTGAAATTGCTGGATCATATGGAAGCTCTATCTTTAGTAGGTCCAGAAATCTCCACACAGCTCTCCATAGTGGTTGGACCAGTTTGCACTCCCACCAACAGTGCAGAAGAGCTCCTTTTTCTCCACACCCTCGCCAACATTTGTTATTGCTAGTTTTTTTTAATATGTGCCATTCGCACTGGTGTGAGATGGTATCTCATGGTAGTTTTGATTTGCATTTCCCTGATTACAAGTGATGTTGAACGTTTTTTCATATGCCTGTTGGCCATTTGCATTTCCTCTTCAGAGAAGTTTCTTTTTAGCTCTTCTGTCCATTTTTTCACTGGGTTATTTTCTTTGTTGTTGTTGAGTCTCATCAGCTCTTTGCAGATTTTTGTGATCAGT
The DNA here is from genome assembly GCF_964194135.1 of Talpa europaea. NCBI lineage: Eukaryota > Metazoa > Chordata > Mammalia > Eulipotyphla > Talpidae > Talpa > Talpa europaea. The sequence continues at coordinate 86,790,363 of NC_140070.1, forward strand.
CCTTTATCATTAGTGTTGTGTGCAAAAATGTTCTCCCAGTTGGTGGGGTTTCTCTTTGTTTTGATTATTGTATCTTTTGCTGTGCAGAAGCTCTTTAATTTGATGTAGTCCCAGCTGTTTATCTTTGCCTTCACTATTACTGCTTTGGGTGATGTGTCTGTAAATATGTCTTTGATGTGCATATCACGTAGTGTTTCGCCTATATTTCTTTCTATGTATTTTATGGTTTCAAGTCTTATGTATAGTTCTTTAATCCATTTTGAGTTGATTTTTGTGTATGGTATGAGGTAGTGGTCAAGCTTCATTCTTTTGCATGTAGCGACCCAGTTTTCCCAGCACCATTTATTGAACAAACTTTCTTTGCTCCAATGCATAGTCTTGCTCCTTTGTCAAAGATTAGTTGATCATAAATCTGTGGGTTTAATTCTGGATTTTCTATTCGATTCCATTGGTCTGTATGTCTGTTTTTGTTCCAATACCATGCAATTTTGATGATTATGGCTCTGTATTATAGTTTGAAGTCAGGAGTGTGATGCCTCCATTCCTTCTTTTTTTTTCAGGAGAGCTTTGGCTATTCAGGGTTTTTTGTGATTCCATATGAATTTCATCAATAATTGCTCTATTTCTTTACCTCTTTTGTTAGATTTATTCCCAAATATTTGATTTTTTTTGTTTTGATAATAACAGGGATGGTTTTTTTGATTTCTTCTTCTTCAGATTTATTGTTTGTGTATAGGAAGGCTACTGACTTTTGCGTGTTGATTTTATATCCTTCCACTTTACTGAACTGATTGATGAGTTGAATTAGTTTTTCTGTGGAGTTTTTGGGGTTCTCTATGTATATTATCATATCATCTGCAAATAGTGATAGTTTGACTTCTTCTTTTCAAATTTGGATTCCTTGTATGTCTTTCTCTTGTCTTATTGCTCTGGCTAGGACTTCCAGTATTATATTGGAAAAGCAGTGGTGAGAGTGGACATCCTTGTCTTGTTCCAGATCTTAATGGAATTGCTTTCAGCTTTTCACCATTGAGAATGATACTGGCTGTTGGCTTGTCATAGATGGCCTTTATGATATTGAGGTATGTTCCTTGTATCCCAAGAATTTCAAGGGCTTTTATCATGAATGGGTGTTGCACTTTGTCGAAAGCCTTCTCAGCATCTATTGATATTGTCATATGGTTTTTATATTTCTTTTTGTTGATGTGTTGGATAACGTTGATTGATTTTCAGATGTTGAACCATCCTTGTGTCCCTGGCATGACTCCTACTTGGTCGTGGTGAATTATCTTATGGATACATTATTGGATTCTGATAGCTAAAATTTTATTGAGGATTTTTGCGTCAGTGTTCATTAGGGAGATTGGCCTGTAGTTTTCCTTTTTTGTGTTGTCCTTATTCGGTTTTGGTATTAGTGTAATGTTGGCTTCATAGAACGTGTTTGGTATTATCCCTTCCTTCTCAATCTTTTGGAAGAGTTTGTGAAGGATAGGCACTAATTCGTCTCTGAATGTTTGGTAGAATTCATTTGTAAATCCATCAGGTCCTGGGCTTTTGTTTTTGGGGATGTTTTTGATTACCATTTCAATTTTGCTGCTTGTAATTGGTCTGTTAAGGTGTTCTATTTCTTCTTTATCTAGCTTTGGGTGATTTTCAGTTGTAGGAATTTGTCCATCTCCTCTAGATTGTTGAACTTGTTTCCATATAACTCTTCATAGTAGTTACTGATTATTCTTTTGATTTCTGCTGTGTCCGTTGTGATTTGTCCTCTTTCATTTATGATCCTGTTTATTTGTGCTTTCTCCCTTTTTTCCTTTGTGAGCCTGGCTAGGGGTTTGTCTATTTTTTGGATTTTTTTGAAGAACCAGCTCTTGGTTTCATTGATCTTTTGGATTGTTTTTTTAGTTTTGATTTCATTTATTTCTGCTTTGGTTTTTATTATTTCTTTTCTTCTACTGGTTTGGGGTTTTTTTTTTGTTGTTGTTCTTTTTCTAGATCTTTGAGCTTCGAGATTAGGTTGTTTCTTTGAGTTCTTTCTTGTTTCTTGATGTGATCCTCTATTGCTATATATTTTCCCCTTATTACTGCTTTTGCTGTATCCCATACATTTAGGAAATTGGTGTCCTCCTTATTATTCAATTCAAAGAATTTTTTAATTTCTTCTTTGATCTCCTCGTTAGTCCAGTGGTCTTCCAGAAGTGTGGTTTTCAATCTCCATGAGGTAGGAGAGTTCCTTGCCTTCTTTTTATGGTTTATTTCTTGTTTGATGCCTTCATGGTCAGAAAAGGTGGTTGGTATGATTTCAATATTTGTGTATCTGTTGATGTTTGTCTTGTGTCCCAGTATGTGATCGATCCTGGAGAATGATCCATGTGAGCTTGATAAAAATGTGTACTCAGATTTTTTTGAGTTTAGTGTTCTATAGATGTCTGTTAAGCCCAAGCACTCTAGATCCTTATTTTGAGCTTTAGTGTCTTTACTTATTTTTTGTCTCGTTGATCTATCCATTGTTGATAGTGGTGTGTTGAAGTATCCCACTATGTTGTGTTTTCTCTGATGCTTGTTTTCAGAGATGACAATAGTTGTCTGATATATTTTGGTGCTCCTTCGTTTGGTGAATATATGTTAATGAGTGTTATTTCTTCTTGAAGTATTGTCCCCTTGATCATAATGTAGCTACTGTTGGGGTCTCTTTATCTTTTTGAGTTTGAAATCTGTTTTATCTGATACGAGTATAGCTGTTCCTGCTTTCTTTTTTGGTCCATTTGCTTGTAGGATTGTTTTCCATCCTTTAACTTTGAGTCTATTTTTATCTTTTGTAGCTAAATGTGTTTCCTGGAGACAGCAAAAGGTTGGGTTTTGTTTCTTAATCCAGCCTGCGACTCTGTGTCTTTTTATTGAAGAGTTTAGTCCATTTACATTTAGAGTTAATATTGATATGTTAGCATCTATATTTGCCATTGAGTTTGTCTTTCCTTCAATTTTATTTTTTTATTCTTTTAATAACTTTTTTTTTGGCCTCCTTTCATTGTTATTCGTCCCTCTGAGGTTCTGGCTTTAGGACTCCTTGTATTTTTTGGAGTGGGGGTTTAGTCGTAATGAAATTCCAGAGTTTCTTTTTGTCTGGGAAGGTCCTTATTCTTTCTTCATAGAGGAAGGAGAGCTTTGTGGGATAGAGTATTCTTGGTTGGCATCTGTTCTCTTGGAGTCTGTTGACTATGTCCCTCCACTCTCTCCTTGCCCATAGTGTTTCTTCAGAGAAGTCTGATATCAGCCTGATTGGTTTTCCTTTGAATGTTATCTGTTTCATCCCTCTTGTCAGCTTCATTATTTTTCCCTTGTCCTGGATTCTGGGAGCTTTACTATTATGTGTCTTGCTGTATTTTTCCTTTTGTCGTGGAAGTTTGGTGTTCTTCTTGCTTCTTGTATATCAATTTTCAGCTCCTTCTTCACGTTTGGGAAGTTCTCTTCAATTATCTCCTTGAATATTTTCTCTGTTCCTACATCTCTCTCCTCTCCTTCTGGTATTCCTATAACTCTTATATTTCCTTTCCTCTTGGAGTCAGATAGTTCCCAGTCTTTGTTCAGTCTTTTTCCTTCTTACTTCTCTTTCCTTTTTTGTTTTGGTTCTTTTTATTTCTGTGTCTTCAAGAGTACTTATTCATTCTTCCATTACATCCCTCTGCCCTCATTGCTTTTCCCAGAGTTCTTTAGCATCTCCATTAATTCTTTGATCTCCTGCATTTCTTTTACTTCCCTCTTTAGGGACTCAATTTCATTCTTCTGATCGTTGATTGTTTTTCCCTTGTCATTCTTTTCCTTTATGACTTCTGTCAGTTTTTTAATCATGGCAATTTTAAATTCTCTTCCTGGAAGGCTCAGAAGTTCTTCCAATTTACTGTCGTTGCAATCTCGGGGGTGGTTTTCTTTTTGTGGTGTGCTTTTTTCCTGAGGAGTTGCTGGGTTGCATGTGGTTTTTCTACTCCCTACTGTCTGTTTTCTAATTTGCCGTATGCATTGGGACCTGTGTTGCTGGTACTGGCCAGCATCTTGTGTGAACTTCTCCGCTCCCCTCTGGCTCCTCCGGGAGCCATCTGTGGGTTTCAAGCAGGCTTTACTGAAGAAAGGTCCCTGTTCTAAAAAGGCAATGCGGGTTTGCACTCCTCTGCCGCCCGGTCTGCCCCAGCGGTGGATTCCCGCTCCTGCTCTGGGCTGGGACTGCAGGCCAGAGTGGCCTGGCATGGGCGAACTTCCCAGCTCACCTCTGGCTCCTCGGGAGCCTTCTGCCGGTTTCAAGCAGTCTTTACTTAAGAAATGTCCCTGTTCTAAAGTGGCGATGTGGGGATGTACTCCTTGCGCGCCTGGTCTGCCCCGGTGGTGGGTTCCTCTAGTTACTCCTTTTTTAAAACTTTGTGTCTATCATCCAGATTTTTGTTCTGTAGCTACCATGAGACTTTTATAAAATTTTCACATCTAAGATAGACTTGTTTCTGTGGGTGTCATCTTGTATTCATTTATCTATACAGATTTTTTCCTTTTACGTATAAAACAGAATAATATGAGAAAACAAACAAACAAAAACATTAAAGGGGAAGATGAAAAGGATATCCTTCCTGAGTGCATTAAGTTGTCTTCCAATGCTTTCCTGTAATTTGTTAATTTCTTCATGATAGTCATTCTGAATTCTCCGTTAGGTCATGAAATTCTGTATATTTAAGTTTGTTAATGAGGTTTTCATTCTCTTTTGTGATCCCATGTTGTGGATTTCAGCTCTGTCGATGTGCTTCTCTGTTCTGCACATTTGGTTAGCTAATGGGTGCCTATCTTTTTATTTCCAGTAGGTGGTACTGTGGCTTTAGCTTTCAGATTCTGTTTTCTCTTCAGTAATTTGGGCCTTGGGTGGGGTGGACAGAAAGGGAGGAGGGACCTAGGTGTATGTGTTCATACTGTCTACCCTCCTGCCACCTGGTCTGCAGGTAGATCTGGCAACTCCTCTCTTTCCTTTACCCCAATTTCAACACATCTGTGAACTCAGCTCCACCCACCTTCAGACACATAGACAGGTGGATTTTTCTGATGTCCTGGGTTGATGAACAGAGGAGTTTTATTTGAATTTTGAAGGTTCTATTGGCTGTAGTTTAAAGGCATGAAATTAAGGTAGCATCTTACTCCTCTGTGATGCTGATGTCACTCTCTAGCTTCTGACAAATTTGATCAAAAGAGAAAGAGATATAAATTAAAGAAAAAAAAAGTCAAGAAGGTCTATCTAGAAATATGGAGATTTTTCAAAATTACAAAATAATGGTAAACATAATTTCTTGTAATGAATCTGAATATTTAGATGAAATGATAATTTTATAGTAAATGATCAAAATACATTGGAATGTTTTTTGGTGTGTTTTTTTTTTTTTTGCCCTCACAGGTAACGCCAGTGGATGTGGCTTTGTAGTGTATCAAAACAACAAGTTTTTCCAATCAAAAACTTTTAAAACTTATTCAGATTTTAGTCAAAAAATAATCTCTACTAAAACTAGAGAAAATGGGAAAAAAGAGAGTTCCTCTGTTGAAATGGCCTTTAGCCAAACTAAAGAAAATAAAAATGATTTGAGTACTTCTGTTGAAATGGCCATTAACCCAGAGGTGAGTTTTCCCATTAATAGAAATAAAAGTTCATTGTGCTTTTGATTTCAAAAACAGGGATAGATTGGACAAAAGAAATCCATAGAGAAAATCCTTGAAAAATTTTTGAAAGTATTCATTTAAACCTTCCCCATCCATATTTTGTCAGAAAATTAATTCAAATGAACTAATGTAAATTCTGTATTCCTTTCCCTCCCCAATCTCTAATGAAGATGTTATGTTTAGTACATATCTAATTGATTTCTTATCTCATTTTTTCTAACCAATTAAGTCTTAAAATAACAGTTGCAATTGTCATCAATTCACAGTACGACTCCCAAAAATTCCAAATCCACTCCTACGCTTGCGTCTTCTGGAATGCTTCAGAGAATGATTGGGACACATATGGCTGTCACAAAGACAGTGGCCCTGGCAATCTCCTGAAATGCCGCTGCAACCATACTACTAATTTTGCCATATTAATGGTAAGATCATACATAGTAATGTTTTCCCAGACAAGAATAGTCCTTATTCACTATTCCAGCATGTGCTAATTGGAGATAAATTTGGGATTTAGTTTACATAGTCAGCTCAGGTTAAATGAAGAAAAAACAACCACCACCAGGAAATGGAATGATAGGATTAAAAAGAAGAGGACAACTAAAATCAAGTAGAATACAGTTTTTTGCAGTGTGGTCTCAAGGTAGATGAGTTCACATCTGTGATTTAACAAGAAGGGAGCCCAGGAACAAAAGAGGAGCTGACAGACTCCATTCATATAACTCACATGTTCTGAAGCATGAAGTTGTTACAGTCAGAGGTAAGGGCTGTATCGATGTGTGTTAGGGGCAGGTTCAATATAAACTTAGTTGTGGATAGGCAAATTAAAAATTTACCAAAAGCATTTTCTATTGGAATAATCTAAGTTACCAAATTTATACTGAAAAATATGAGGAAAGGCTCTTAAATTCAGTTAATCTGCTCCACTGTTCTTCTCTATAATCCTTTCAATTCCTAATCTACTTTGAGGAAGTAACTGAAACCCTTAGCACTAATGTGCAGCTGCTAATGCACCTTTGAAGGGCTGACCCCTTTAAGAAAGAGGGGCTTTTCCCTTCTGGCTCCAGAAACACATTCTGGTGAAACAAACAAGCAAAAATGTTTATGTTCTTATTTTATATTCTTGATTGAATGCTTTTATATGCAGTGGAATGGGGAGGGATGCAAAGTCTTACACTTATTAAGGGGCCAGTAGTTCAATAAATCTCCCAAAGAAAAGCAGTAATTTGATTCCCCAGTAGTTATGCTGTAGTCATATTTGGGGAGCAATTGGAGATCAGAATGTACTGGTACAACATAAAATTTCCAATTAAGGAGCCTTGCTTTATAAACTTTTTCAGTAACAATAGTTTCCTTAATGATGAAGTCTTCCCTATTTTAATTAATTTTGATTATTTTCTAACTTGTAGAGGTCTGCTTTTTCAATTATAAAATACTAAAGAAAAATTTAACTTTTGATATCTTAAGATGAATAATATTAAGCAGCTGTGTAAAGTTCAAATTGCTGTATAAAATGATATAGACTATATCATCATAGTTATTATTATCCTTTTTGAGGTCAGGTTTTCAGTTATTTGTTTTCATTAATATCTGCGTCTGACTCAGTGTCTAACTACTTACGCTTGTAGTAGTATTGGGTTGTGAATTTTTTTTTTTTAAGATTTAGTTATTTATGCATACAAGAGCTGGAGTGCAGGCCAGAGATGCAGGGGTAGGGGTAGGTCAGAGGATTCACCAGAAACAGAATGGGGAACAGAACAGGCAGATTGACTGAAATACACTGTTGGGGGGAGCAGCGGGAGAGTCAGGAGAGGTCTGCTTCTCCATGTGAGTTACTCCCTGGCCGGCTGGGGATCAAACTCCTGCTGCAGAGGCTGCAGATTGCTTCATAGTGCAGTGCTTAACCCCTTGCATCACCAGAGAGGCCTGGGTTGTGAAATTTTTAAAATGTCTTGTTAGAATAATATGTAAAGTAAGAGTAGGCAGGCACTGAATAAATAGATGATTTCTAAGATCTGAAGATCTATGTTTCCTATAATTTTTTGTCATCTACTTAGTATACAGTGAAAAAGTAATGTGAAATTTTTATTATTTTTTAAACTGTTTATTTTTATTTTCTCCTTACAAAAGCATTATCTGTATACATAGATAGGGGAATAATCATTATATAAAGTTTATGTACTAAGTAGAAATATCCTAATAAGGAAAAATATTCATGATGTCTTAAATTAAAATAGAAATTCATGGATGATCCTATTATATTAACAAAGCCTTATATATTTGTGCAAGAAACAAAGAAAATAGTTGTAAGCACATAAAAATTGTGCTTACACACCTTGAGAAGAGAGGATTTTAAGAGATAAGGTATGATGTGGGGTAGCTGGTAATATAGAGAAATATGCTTTTAAAATTATATTTCTATTTTACTTAGACATTTTGTAAGTAATCGTATATTGCTTTTCTAATATTAATTGTTTAAAAAATAAAAGTATAGACAAGCAAATGGAACTTTATATATCCTACCCACATAGTGACCACCATTATCACTCCATTATCAGATGAAAAAAATACGCTTTTCTGTGAATATGCGCTACAATTCTGAAAAGATGTAGATATATGCCATTAAGATGCTACCTCCTTTAAAAATATATTAATAGGTAATATGAACATTTTTCCAAATCCATAAAAATATTTTTGCAACCTTATTTTTAGTTCATCAGCTTAGAGGTGCAGATTTCCCCTTGGATTATAGTTACAAGTAAATATCATTTATAAGTGAAAAAAACTAGTCAATTTAGATCTAGTCAAAACAACTTAGATTTTGGTCATTAAGGAAATTTATATTTTCCCCTCTGTTCTCAAGCCTCTATTTCATGTAAAGGGCTTAGAAATATGGAGTTGATTTATTTTCTCTTATGTATGCTAACAGTTTTGTAAAAGAAGACCTATCTGGTTATTTTGACCATTGAAATTTTCCATGATGTTGACTTTCATAGACATTTCAGAAATATGAGTCTTAACTTATTTTCCAGAGTTTCAAAGAGAAATATAAATATTCTGAGCCACTAAACATATTATCTACTGTTGGATGTGCGCTGTCCATTACTGGTCTGGCTCTCACAATTATATTTCAAATTGTCACCAGGTAAGAAGGGAAGTAGGCTTTTCTTGTGAGAGAAATTACTATCCTGATGTTATTTCCTCTGGGTGCAGTTTCTCTTAACTAGATTGGAATTCAGATTTGGTTTAACATGTTTGTTTTACAGACGAGGACACTCAGTCCTGAGCAGGTTAAGAAATACACACAAATAAATCTGTAAAACACAAACTGGTAGGTGCCTTTCCTTACCATTACGTACCTTTATGTACCATATAATCACAAGTTTGGTGCCATGGTTCATCAATGTCACAGTTCCTTTGTATTGAATAGAATCATAACTCTCAATTTGCATCTGTAAAAGAAACATTGTTAAACACTTTTTAAAATTATAAGTAATTTTTGAAATGTTTTGTTTTCAAATGATGAGACTTTTTAAAGTTTCTGAGTTCCATAGTTTAAAATAATGTAATTAAAGAAAACCTATAGACACATATTTCTCTCCACTTGGGTCCCCTCACTCAGAGTTCAATTTTGTATACAACTTGTTATTTTTTTATCACATGCTACATTTTCAATAACCTGCAAATGTAAACTTGTTTGCTTATTAGTTTTCTTGTACACTCTCTGTTTTCCCCATCAGAAGGGAAATTGCTGAGGGCTGTGACCTTCCCTGATTTTGTTGTTGCTGTTGCTGTTGTGTTTTGTTTTGTTTTCACTGCTGTGTCCCCAGGGCTAAGCAGAGTGTCTGGCCCATAGGAAAGGGATATCCATAGACTATGTCTTGGATAGTATGTCTTCATGCATTCTTCTGTGATTCTCCTGTCAAACTCAAGATGTCTTAAGATGAACTCATCTATCCTTCAGAATTATTTTGCCCTATGAAATTCCTTCACCACTGTTTACTCAGATGTGTATACTTAAAATTTTTTATTTAAAAAGTATTGCTTAAAAACATTTTTTGGGGGGTTTCCTTGCCCCTCCCTGGCCTAGTTCCATCGGCCTGGGAGTCCCACTTTATTTTGGTTCCTTTTCTCCTCAATAAACTTTTTCTTTCTTTAAACAAAAAAATAAAAGGGAAGAAGGGAAGTAGGCTCAATAAACTTTTTTGTTGCTCAATAAACTTTTTGTTGCTTTTAAAAACTTTTTTGAAGCTTTATTTTACAATTGAAAAACCTATATAAAAGTTGAAAGAGAACACTGAATACCTACATACCCTTCACCTAAATTCACCAATTATTAGTAATTTATCTCTTTCTATTTTTTTCATGAGGTTTTGAAATTTATAGGCATTATGATTGTCACCTCAAAAATCTTCAGACTTGTATCTCCTAAAAACAAGGGCATTTTCTTATACAGATTAATACTCCTTACTCGGGAAATTTAGCCCATGAAAATTTGACATTCATGTGGTGTTTTTGTGTTAATACATAATCCAGACTCAAATTTCTCCACTTATTCCAGTAACTTTTTTTCCCCTTGATTCTTTTTGTTGTCATGTCTCTTCAGTCTCCTTTAGCCTAGAGCAATTCTACTATTTTTGTTTGTTTTAGTCTTTCGTGATATTAAACATTTGAAGTATCCAGGTGAGTTATTTTGTAAAAGGTAGACTGCTTTACAATTAAGGATATGTCAGAATACTAAATCATTCAATCTTTTTAGTATGACCCAGCAAAGAGTGCATGATACCAGCTTGTCCCATTATTGAGTTTGATTTCTTGTGTCTGTGAGGTTTCTGCAATGTGAAGTTTTATTTCTTCTCTTGTAAATAGGTAATCCATGGGGTGATACTTAAAGACTCTGTGACTATCCTGTTCTCCAACTTGTGCTCAATAGTTTTGGGATCTACCAATCATCTTTACTGGAGTATATTATTACATTAGAGATTGAAAATGATTTTCTAATCTGTAATTCTTTCCATATTTCGGCATGATTTCCATAGATGTGTACTCTGCAGTATAAGCAGAGGGAGTTCATTCATGTCCCTATCAGTCTTTAAGCTCTTCCCTATTTCAGGAGCAGTGAAATGGTTCTCACACATCTTTCATGTTCTCTGCCGTAGTCATAGAATCATCCATTTGCCCAGACCAGATTCTTTTATTTTTTTAAGCATAATTATTTTTGATTCTTCTTTACCTTTTCACACTTTATGAGTCTCTTCCCATTCATTAAAACTTCTTTACATTGAGTGCTTATGATGAACTAAGCACCATGTGAAGACTGAATACAAAACTATGAACAAGATGGTTACATTCCCATCTCTTGTGTCTGGGAGGAAAAACAGACATAGTGCAAATATATATATATATATTTATATATATATATTTAGAGAGAGAGAGAGAGAGAGAGAGAGAGGTACATGTGTATGTGTATACATGCATATTACTATACATATATGTAGAAATAAATGTATACTTACAAATTGTGATAAGTGCCTTGAAGGAAAATTACATGCCATGTAATTACATGTCTGTCATGCAAAATGAAATGACTCTTACTTTTGAGTCTTTCTTCCTCTCCACAAAGTCTCAGAACATTTCCCTATGGTTTCTTCAGTGGGGTAGTTGGACTTTCTGCATGGTGACTCAGAATTCCCAGAAGCACATCAGGAAAAGCTTGTCATAATTTTCAAGGGCCCATCACCTCTTTTGCCCTGTAGGAACTTTCCTCCATTAAAAAAAAATCAAATTTATATTTTATGACTGCATTAATATAAACATGAGTATATATTAATGTTAGAAGCTAATTTTTTCCTTGGCTATGGAAGTTTATTTTTTCCTGTTGCTTTTTTAAGGAGTTAAAACATTGTTGTAGGCCATGAAAATATTGTAGATCTAATGTCAAACCTGTTGTGTTCTTAGTTAAATCAAGTCACAAATGAGCCCTGGGCAGGGACTACATAGACCCAGAAGTACAGTTCACTGGAAAATAGTTATTACCTTTGATTATAACACAGTTTCAAGAAAGGATGTATCAACCTGTTTTCTCTAACTCACTTTTTTGTGGAAATGAGATAAGAAGAGAGTATGAAATCGGGAAGGTAGATTTGTCAGTTGGTCACCTGGGCTATGAGCTGATTTTATGTTAAAATTTCTTTGTTCCCTCACAAGGTGTTTTTTTTTTTTTTTTTTTTTTTTGCAGTTGTGCTTGTTTTTTAAATGATATTTACTTATTTATTTTCAGGAATGTCAGGAAAACCTCAGTAACATGGGTGTTGGTCAGTCTGTGTACTTCAATGCTGGTTTTCAACCTCCTCTTTGTGTTTGGAATTGAAAACTCCAATAAGACTTTAGAGGCAAGTGACCCTGAGAATACAATTGACAAGGAGCCGAATGTAGTGCCTCAAACAGACAACACGGCCGCCACGTCCAACCCTACATGCACTGCAGTTGCGGCTTTGCTGCACTATTTTCTGTTGGTGACATTTGTCTGGACTGGTATCAGTGCCACACAACTCTATTACCTTCTAATTAGGACCATGAAGCCTCTTCCTCGATATTTCATTCATCTAGCCTCTTTAGTTGCGTGGGGTAAGTGTTTACTTCTCCACATACTTAGGAATTAAATTTTGTAGCGATCCTTTAATTTAAACAAGCACCAATTGAAGGCCTAACAGTACATGGAAAATCCAATAAAATTTAAGAGTGCCTTCTGATTAGTATCTCAGATTTCTGGGAAGGAGAAAGAAGTAATTAAGGCAGCTGTCCTATACTATAGGATTGCTCATAAGAGAACTTTAGGATGTGAATTTCTTTTAACATCTCCATTTATTTGACTTGAGATTTTATACCACAAATAAGTAACTTCCTAGCTACTTTAAAAGAAATTCTTCAAGAAAGACATTCATTGTGACTCTTTTAGAAAAATATTTTGAAAAATCTGTGGAGTTCCAGCAAAAGAGAATTGTTTCAGTGATACCTAAATCTAAATGTTTTCAAGTGAAAGAGAAATTAGACCTTTTATGAATGGAAATTGTGGTAAGAGTCACTAAGAAATCAGAAATAGTATAGTACTGGTATGAGAGCCAACACTAAAATGGAAAGGAGAACACTTAACTGAGGAAAAATGTCCACTGTTGACCAATATATGTAAGATATTTAACACATTGTCAATAGTGGAAGGAACAATATATCCTGAAAAGGGTCAGATGCATAATTCATTCATGGTCTTTTATAATTAATCCCAGGCTTGGGTAAATTATTTATTCTTTGCCTCTCTTTATCACATAGGAGTCCCAGCGGTAATGGTGGCTGTGACACTGGGAATTATTTATGCTCAGGATCCAGGCAACTCAAATTGGGAGCTAAAGTACCGGCAAGAGTCATTGTGAGTTTATGTTTTTTTAAATGGCCATGTCTTTGACAAAGCAGTGTAACTCTTCAGTGATGTTGTGTCCGAGTATCACTGTATACATCTCATTTTATAAATGCCATATTAGATGAGTATTTCAAATTCTCAGAGAACATGTTACAATTTAAATACATTAAGCTTTTTTATTAATGTGCTTTATATTTTATTACATTTTACAAGCTTTAATTACTTTAAATGTTACCATTAAAATTTTAGCATCTAAATTTTAACAATTTGAGTATAAGAATAGTAATTTCTTTTTTTTTAAATTTTTTCTTCTTCTTTTTTTAAAATAAATTTTATTTTTATATTCCCCATACAATTGCGACCCCCTTATTTTGACCCCAATCCTTCCCCTCCCCACCCCCCACCCCCCATAGAGTGTCTCTGGTTCATAGTTTTTTGTTGATTTTGATTTTCAATTTCTTATAGTTATTCATTTTCCTGGTCCCTTATTTAAGTTTTCTAGATTCCTGCTAGGAGTGAGACTATCTGGTATTTTTCTTTTTCTTTCTGGCTTATTTCGCTGAGCATGAGCCCTTCCAGTGCCATCCAAGTTGCTGCAAATCGCATGTGTTTATCTTTTTTGAATGCTGAGTAATATTCCATGGTGTATATGTACCACATCTTCTTGATCCAGTCATCTATTTTTGGGCATTGGGTTGTTTCCAAAGCTTAGCTATTGTAAACAGTGCTGCTATAAACATAGGGGTGCAGGTGTTCTTTGGAATTGATGTTTCTGTGTCCTTTGGGTAAATACCTAGGAGTGGAATTGCTGGATCATATGGAAGCTCTATGTTTAGTAGGTTGAGAAATCTCCACACAGCTTTCGATAGTGGTTGGACCAGTTTGCACTCCCACCAACAGTGCAGAAGAGTTCCATTTTCTCCACAACCTAGACAACATTTGTTGTTGCTAGTTTTTTTAATATGTGCCATTCTCACTGGTGTAAGATGGTATCTCATGATTTGCATTTCCCTGATTACAAGTGATGTTGAACATTTTTTCATATGCCTGTTGGCCATTTGCATTTCCTCTTCAGAGAAATTTATTTTTAGCTCTTCTGCCCATTTTTTGACAGGATTATTTTCTTTGTTTTTGTTGAGTCTTATCAGCTCTTTGCAGATTTTTGTGATTAGTCCTTTATCATTAGTGTTGTGTGCAAAAATGTTCTCCCAGTTGGTGGGGTTTCTCTTTGTTTTGGTTATTGTCTCTTTTGCTGTGCAGAAGCTCTTTAATTTAATGTAGTCCCAGCTGTTTATCTTTGCCTTCACTATCACTGCTTTGGGTGATGTGTCTGTAAAGATGTCTTTGATGTGCATATTGCGTAGTGTTTTGCCTATATTTCCTTCTATGTATTTTATGGTTTCAGGTCTTATGTCTAGTTCTTTAATCCATTTTGAGTTGATTTTTGTGTATGGTGTGAGGTAGTGGTCAAGCTTCATTCTTTTGCATGTAGCGACCCAGTTTTCCCAGCACCATTTATTGAACAAACTTTCTTTGCTCCAATGCATATTCTTTGCTCCTTTGTCAAAGATTAGTTGACCATAAATCTGTGGGTTTATTTCTGGATTTTCTATTTGATTCCATTGGTCTGTGTGTCTGTTCTTGTTCCAATACCATGCAGTTTTGATGATTATGGCTTTGTATATAGTTTGAAGTCTGGGAGTGTGATGCCTCCATTCCCTTTTTTTTTTTTCAGGAGAGCTTTGGCTATTTGGGTTTTTTTGTGATTCCATATGAATTTCATCAATAATTGTTCTATTTCTTTGAAGAATTGCTGGAGACCCACCCCAGCTAGAAGTCGTGTCAGGGATCTCAGACAGGAGAGGACAGAGTTGGTGAAAGTTCCTTTTTCTCTTTCTCTTGGAGGGCTGAGGGGAAGTGGAGCGAGGTAAGAGTGAGGAAGACACAGACACCTTATTTTGTGCAAGTATCTCCTGGTGAGGGTCTCAGCGGGTCTTTATTTATACCTTAAGGCAAGCGGTGGGATTACATCAGTGTAAGCATCGAGGCAGAACAGAAACAATCAATACATATTTTCTCATGCAAAGACTCCCTAGGTCTCACACCTAAAGGGCAATTCTCTGGTAACCTTAAGAACAATTAGTTTCCTAAATACAGCTCATTTACTAACATTATCAATCATATATGACAGCACAACATTTGTCAGCAATTAAACTTTCCCAGTTACAAAGTGGGTGTAAAATTCCTATTCTATATTCTATTACTAAAATCAGTCTATCTCCTAGCACTCAATTAACTTGGTTAATATATTGATTACTTCAAAGTGGTCTGAAACAACTCATCAAATTTAAGTAAGTTCTACTGAAGTCTAACTCCTAACTAGAAATTCCTAACCTCCACAAGGCCTGCGAACTATTGACCTCTTGCAAACACCAGGAAATGTACTGCTGGTGCAAACATGTACCCCCCCCCCATGTCAGGCTATGGCTTCCAAGCACAGTTGGTTCAGGGCAGCTTGTTCTCCATAGTTCTCAGGGCTGGAACATTTCTTTCCTAACTATACCTTTTGCATTATTTACTTTCTATGATATTAATTCAAGTGCAAGAATAACAAATCAATTAACGTCTAGATCCGAATTGGGTTTTCATATGCCAATTAATGACTAACTAATTTCTGCATTAACCAAGAACAAAGAGGAGAGCTTTAGCAGGCATTGCCATGGAGACTCCCTAGGTCAGATATTCTTTGGGAAGCGCAAGAACTCCCCTCTTCTGGGAAGTACAACTTTCCCTCTTCGGGGGAGCACAGGAATTCCCCGCTTCTCAGGAGTCTCCCCCAATGCCCTGACCATGTCAAGAGACAGCATGGGAGGCGCAGCCTGCCGCAAAGAATGACACTGAAATTTTTATTGAAATAGCATTGAATCTGTATATTGCTTTTGGTAGGATGGCCATTTTAATAATGTTTATTCTTCCAATCCATGAGTAGGGGATGTGTTTCCATTTTTTTGTGTCTTCTTCTATTTCTTTTAACAGTGTTTTATAGTTTTCTTTGTATAGGTCCTTTACCTCTTTTGTTAGATTTATTCCCAAGTATTTGATTTTTTTGTTTCGATAATAAAAGGGATGTTTTTTTTGATTTCTTCTTCAGATTTATTGTTTGTGTATAGGAAGGCGACTGACTTTTGCATATTGATTTTGTATCCTGCCACTTTACTGCACTGATTGATGAGTTGAATTAATTTTTCTGTGGAGTTTTTGGGGTTCTCTATGTATTTTATCATATCATCTGCAAATAGTAATAGTTTGACTTCTTCTTTTCCTATTTGGATTCCTTGTATGTCTTCTCTTTTCTTATTGCTCTGGCTAGGACTTCCAGTATTATATTGAAAAGCAGTGGTGAGAGTGGACATCCTTGTCTTGTTCCAGATCTTAATGGAAATACTTTGAGCTTTTCACCATTGAGAATGATACTGGCTGTTGGCTTGTCATAGATGGCCTTTAAGATGTTGAGGTATGTTCCTTGTATCCCAGGAATTTCAAGGGCTTTTATCATGAGTCGGTGTTGCACTTTGTCAAAAGCTTTCTCAGCATCTATTGATATTATTGTATGGTTTTTATATTTTTTTGTTGATGTGTTGGATAACATTGACTGATTTTCGGATGTTGACCATCCTTGTGTCCCTGGCATGACTCCTACCTGTTTGTGGTGAATTATCTTATGGATACATTGTTGGATTATGATAGCTAAAATTTCATTGAGGATTTTTGCATCAGTGTTCATTAGGGAGATTGGCCTGTAGTTTTCCTTTTTTGTGTTGTCCTTGTTCAGTTTTGGTATTAGTGTAATGTTGGCTTCATAGAACGTGTTTTGTATTGTCCCCTCCTTCTCAATTTTTTGGAAGAGTTTGTGAAGGATAGGCACTAATTCGTCTCTGAATGTTTGGTAGAATTCATTTGTAAATCCATCAGGTCCTGGGCTTTTGTTTTTGGGGATGTTTTTGATTACCATTTCAATTTTGCTGCTTGTAATTGGTCTGTTTAGGTGTTCTATTTCTTCTTTATCTAGCTTTGGGTGATTGTAGAGTTGTAGGAATTTGTCCATCTCCTCTAGATTGTTGAACTTGTTTCCATATAACTCTTCATAGTAGTTACTGATTATTCTTTTGATTTCTGCTGTGATTTGTCCTCTTTCATTTATGATCCTGTTTATTTGTGCTTTCTCCCTTTTTTCCTTTGTGAGTCTGGCTAGGGGTTTGTCTATTTTATGGATTTTTTCAAAGAACCAGCTCTTGGTTTCATTGGTCTTTTGGATTGTTTTTTAGTTTCAATTTCATTTATTTCTGCTTTGGTTTTTATTATTTCTTTTCTTCTACTGGTTTGGGGTTTTTTTTTTTTTTGTTCTTTTTCTAGATCTTTGAGCTTCGAGATTAGGTTGTTTCTTTGAGTTCTTTCTTGTTTCTTGATGTGATCCTCTATTGCTATATATTTTCCCCTTATTACTGCTTTTGCTGCATCCATACATTTAGGAAATTGGTGTCCTCCTTGTTATTCAATTCAAAGAATTTTTTAATTTCTTCTTTGATCTCCTTATTAGTCCAGTGGTCTTCCAGAAGTGTGGTTTTCAATCTCCATGAGGTAGGAGAGTTTTTTGCCTTCCTTTTATGGTTTATTTCTAGTTTGATGCCTTCATGGTCAGAAAAGATGGTTGGTATGATTTCACTCTTGGTGTATCTGTTGATGTTTGTCTTGTGTCCCAGTATGTGATCGATCCTGGAGAATGATCCATGTGTGCTTAAGAAAAATGTGTACTCAAATTTTTTTGGGTTTAGTGTTCTATAGATGTCTGTTAAGCCTAAGCGCTCTAGATACTTATTTAGAGCTTTAGTGTCTTTGCTTATTTTTTGTCTCGTTGATCTATCCATTGTTGATAGTGGTGTGTTGAAGTATCCCACTATGTATGTGTTTTCTCTGATGCCTGTTTTCAGAGATGACAATAGTTGTCTGATATATTTTGGTGCTCCTTCGTTAGGTGAATATATGTTAATGAGTGTTATTTCTTCTTGAAGTATTGTCCCCTTGATCATAATGTAGTGACTGTTGGGGTCTCTTTTTATCTTTTTGAGTTTGAAATCTGTTTTATCTGATATGAGTATAGCTGTTTCTGCTTTCTTTTTTGCTCCATTTGCTTGTAGGGTTGTTTTCCATCCTTTAACTTTGAGTCTATTTTTATCTTTTGTAGCTAAATGTGTTTCCTGGAGACAGCAAAAGGTTGGGTTTTGTTTCTTAATCCAGCCAGTGACTCTGTGACTTTTTATTGAAGAGTTTAGTCCATTTACATTTAGAGTTAATATTGATATGTTAGCATCTGTATTTGCCATTGTGTTTGTCTTTCCTTCAATTTTATTTATTTATTCTTTTAATAACTTTTTTTTTTGGCCTCCTTTCGTTGTTATTCGTCCCTCTAAGGTTCTGGCTTTAGGACTCCTTGTATTTTTTGGAGTGGGGGTTTAGTCGTAATGAAATTCCAGAGTTTCTGTTTGTCTGGGAAGGTCCTTATTCTTTCTTCATAGAGGAAGGAGAGCTTTGTGGGATAGAGTATTCTTGGCTGGCATCTGTTTTCTTGGAGTCTGTTGACTATGTCCCTCCACTCTCTCCTTGCCCATAGTGTTTCTTCAGAGAAGTCTGATGTCAGCCTGATTGGTTTTCCTTTGAATGTTGTCTGTTTCTTCCCTCTTGTCAGTTTCATTATTTTTTCCTTTTTCTGGATTCTTGGGAGCTTTACTATTATGTGTCTTGCTGTATTTTTCCTTTTGTTGTGGAAGTTTGGTGTTCTTCTTGCTTCTTGTATATCAATTTCATCTCCTTCACGTTTGGGTAGTTCTCTTCAATTATCTCCTTGAATATTTTCTCTGTTCCTACATCTCTCTCCTCTCCTTCTGGTATTCCTATAACTCTTATATTTCCTTTCCTCATGGAGTCAGATAGTTCCCGAAGTCTTTGTTCAGTCTTTTTCCTTCTTACTTCTCTTTCCTTTTCTGTTTTGGTTCTTTTTATTTCTGTGTCTTCAAGAGTACTTATTCATTCTTCCATTTCATCTATTCTGCTTTCATTGCTTTTCCCAGAGTTCTTTAGCACCTCCATTAATTCTTTGATCTCCTGCATTTCTTTTACTACCCTCTTTAGGGACTCAATTTCATTCTTCTGATTGTTGATTATTTTTCCCTTATCATTGTTTTCCTTTATGACTTCTGTCAATTTTTTAATCATGGAAATTTTAAATTCTCTTTCTGGAAGGCTCAGAAGTTCTTCCAAATTACTATCATTGCAATCTCGGGGGTGGTTTTCTTTTTGTGGTGTGCTTTTTTCCTGAGGAGTTGCTGGATTGCGTGTGGTTCTTCTACTCCCTACTGTCTGTTTTCTAATTTGCTATATGCATTGGGACGCTGTGTTGCTGGGACTGGCTGGCATCTTGTGTGAACTTCTCCGCTCCCTTCTGGCTCCTCCGGGAGCCATCTGTAGGTTTCAAGCAGTCTTTACTGAAGAAAGATCCCTGTTCTAAAATGCCGATGTGGGCACACACTCCCCTGCGCACCTGGTCTGCCCCGGCTACCGCTCCCTCTCTGGGCTCAGACTGCAGGACAGAAGGGGCCTGGTGTGGGCGAACTTCCCAGCTCACCTCGGCTCCTCCGGGAGCCTTCTGCTGGTTTCAGGCAGTCTTTACTGGAGAAATGTCCCTGTTCTAAAATGGCGATGTGGGATGCACTCCCTGCGCGCCTGGTCTGCCCCGGCGGTAGATTCCTGCTCCCTCTCTGGGCTCGGACTGCAGGCCAGAAGGCGCCTGGCATGGGCGAACTTCCCAGCTCACCTCTGTGTCCTCAGGGAGCCTCCTGCTGGTTTCAGGCAGTCTTTACTGAAGAAATGTCCCTGTTATAAAATGGCGATGCAGGACGCGCTCCCTGCGCGCCCGGTTTGAGGCACACTCTTCTGCGTGCCCGATCTGCCCTGACCATGGGTGCCTGCTCCCGCTCTGGGCTCGGACTGCTGGTCAGTAGGGCCTGGTGTGGGTGAACTTCCCAGCTCATCACTGACTCCTCCGGGAGCCTTCTGCTGGTTTCAAGCAGTCTTTACTGAAGAAAGGTCCCTGTTCTATGGTGTGTTGGTGATTTTTTTTCTGGTCACTAGGTGGCGCCAGAGATCTCTCCTAGTGTCCTTGGGGAGCTGTTTTTTTTCCACCCTGTGGGACGGGAAACAGAGTGGGAGTGGTGGGGAATGCCTCAATGGCTTTGGGGTGCTGTGTCTGCCTTGTGCCCCACCGTTGTGGGGAACCCACGCTCCTAATTTCGTGCCCCGGGTCTCAGTTCCAAAGCCCTCAGGTCCAGGCTGCGGGCTGTAGCCCAGTTCAGTGTCCGCAGAAATGGCGCCTTTTGCACCCTGCTCCCGTGTCCAGGTGCCTGGTTTCTGATTACTCAGTGAGGGACATTCACCTCAGTGATGGCCCCCGCGCATCTCCCCGCAAGCCTAGGTCGCAAGCGCGGGGACCTGGGCAGCCACAATCCGCGTTTGCTTTTCAAGCGCTCTGCTTTTCCTCACAAGCTTCCTGGCTGGCCTGGGGCTGTGTGTAGGTCTCCGGGAGTCTTTGTTTTTCTCTAATGGCACCTGGAGCCATTCGCTCACCTCCGAGGCGAATCCTGCAGGGTTCTCCACAGCTCCAGTTCACGGGGTGTGGTGGCTAAAATAGTTCCTTTCCACTCATAGTCCTGCTTGATGCATAGTTTGTTCTTGTTGGTTGTTTTAGTTTTTTTTTTGTTTTTTTCCTCCTTTCTGTTGGTCGGAGAGTGCCGACTTTGTGGATGGGGATGGGTAGCAGGGTTCTGAGCTTTTCCCCCTTCTAGTCCTCTTTTATGGCAACTTTCTTCTTTGGGTAGTTTGCTGGAGTTGTCCATTTATCTTCCGTGTCCCAGTTCTCACTGGGACCTGCTGCTTTTCCTCCCTATTAACTTTTTTTTAATGGGAGACCTTACTCGCAGCGTTTCCTCGCTGCCCTGTTGATCTGCCCCATGAATAGTAATTTCTTAACACCATCAGCTGTTAGGTAGATTCTATGGTCATTTGATTGCACATATTTGTTCTAACTCACTTTTGAATGACAGCTAAAATCAACTTATTGAGCATACCAGATATAAAGCAAAGTAAATCTTTTCATTAACATGAGTTTTATGCTTAGGGTTTATACTTTAGGTAAATTTTAGATCCTTTGTATTCAATTAAAAGTGCTTGGAAGTCCATAACAATAAAGAATTTAAAAATGTATTTGACAGTTTTGCTTCCATTTTATCTTTACAAAATGTGAAAAATTCCTAAATAGCACTTTTGTTGATGGTTTAAATGTAATTAAGTAAAAATTAAGTACCGCTTAAATATTTATTTTTAAATGTTATTAAAGTAATAAACTATGGATATACAAATTTTATGAACTATAATTTCAGTTATTTGCCAAGTTTATATGATTTTGAAAACCCTAATAATTTATTATTTCAGTGTTATTGACATCTGTTGGCTCAAAACAATATTATCTTTTCTAAGCATCCAAAAAAGGGCTTATTAGATTTTAGTTTATAGTAGTATATATGAGAGTGTCTGTTAGCCTATATCCATATTTGTATTAGTGATAAATACTTTTAAATGCTTGGTATTTTATAACCACACTCATTTGTAACATGTAAGTTAAAGGCTTTTCAGGTTCGTCAGATATTCCTATGGAAGTAACATTTTGTGGTATCTGGGTACTTATTTATTTCCAGGGTGACTATGCCCACCTGTAGACTAGGAAACTATCTGTCTGAGTTGATTTTAGGAGCCTAACAGTCCAGGAACTATTTTCTTTGTTTAATTAGAATGAAACATATTTTAATGAGTTTTAAAATTTTAATTCCACAATTAGAGATCATGGATAAGATATAAAATCTCATGAGTGGGGTAATTCACAGCAATTAAATTATTAACTTCCTATCCTAGCTCAGGCACAGGACTGAACTACCGTAAAAGACACCTACTGTCTTAAATTTATTCACATTGAGCTATAAATAATTGAGTCGAGGCTTTCCTGGGTATAGTATTAGATGTTAGGAAAGGCACGAGGTGGCTGATAATAATGGAAGTAGGAAAGAAAAGAAAGGATGTGTAACATGATCTGCCTCATCTTGGGCCTTTTCGCCTGCTTTCTATCCATGCACAGGCAAGGAGGGTCACCTTTCTTTAGGATATATTTAGAAAGAGGAGGGATTATTTTGGGTTTTCCTAAAATCTCTCTCCAGGAGTTGTGGCTCAGTAGCCCATGCTTCCCCCCACTACTCCCCGCTCTGCCAGTCAGACAGAAACCCCCTAACTCACTTTCCTTGGAAATACTGTCATCTCTTCAAAGACCCATTAAAGAGTGACTTCAGGGTAGGCCACACCCTTCCTTAATGGTCTAATCCCAGCTCTCTGTACTACCAATCATTTAGTTTGTTTCAGGCTTTTCTAAAGGCCTGAAGGGTCTTGATAACATCTTGGGAATTTATAATGCTTAAGAGGGAATTTTTTTCAAGTGTGTGCTGTATATACTAATCAAGTTGTCTTTGTGGAAGAATATTTCATGGCAGAATCACTGAGGAATTGAACATTTTATCTGAGGTCACCTGTAATGCTTTCCACACTGTCAGATTTAACTCCAAGTGTGACTTTCCAATCTCAATTTTATTTTTTTTTTTAATTTTTTTTTTTATAGAGGCATGTTTCCTTCCTTCCTTCCTTCCTTCCTTCCTTCCTTCCTTCCTTCCTTCCTTCCTTCCTTCCTTCCTTCCTTCCTTCCTTCCTTCCTTCCTTCCTTCCTTCCTTCCTTCCTTCCTTCCTTCCTTCCTTCCTTCCTTCCTTCCTTCCTTCCTTCCTTCCTTCCTTCCTTCCTTCCTTCCTTCCTTCCTTCCTTCCTTCCTTCCTTCCTTCCTTCCTTCCTTCCTTCCTTCCTTCCTTCCTTCCTTCCTTCCTTCCTTCCTTCCTTCCTTCCTTCCTTCCTTCCTTCCTTCCTTCCTTCCTTCCTTCCTTCCTTCCTTCCTTCCTTCCTTCCTTCCTTCCTTCCTTCCTTCCTTCCTTCCTTCCTTCCTTCCTTCCTTCCTTCCTTCCTTCCTTCCTTCCTTCCTTCCTTCCTTCCTTCCTTCCTTCCTTCCTTCCTTCCTTCCTTCCTTCCTTCCTTCCTTCCTTCCTTCCTTCCTTCCTTCCTTCCTTCCTTCCTTCCTTCCTTCCTTCCTTCCTTCCTTCCTTCCTTCCTTCCTTCCTTCCTTCCTTCCTTCCTTCCTTCCTTCCTTCCTTCCTTCCTTCCTTCCTTCCTTCCTTCCTTCCTTCCTTCCTTCCTTCCTTCCTTCCTTCCTTCCTTCCTTCCTTCCTTCCTTCCTTCCTTCCTTCCTTCCTTCCTTCCTTCCTTCCTTCCTTCCTTCCTTCCTTCCTTCCTTCCTTCCTTCCTTCCTTCCTTCCTTCCTTCCTTCCTTCCTTCCTTCCTTCCTTCCTTCCTTCCTTCCTTCCTTCCTTCCTTCCTTCCTTCCTTCCTTCCTTCCTTCCTTCCTTCCTTCCTTCCTTCCTTCTTCCTTCCTTCTTCCTTCCTTCCTTCCTTCCTTCCTTCCTTCCTTCCCTTCCTTCCTTCCTTCTTCCTTCCTTCCTTCCTTCCTTCCTTCCTTCCTTCCTTCCTTCCTTCCTTCCTTCCTTCCTTCCTTCCTTCCTTCCTTCCTTCCTTCCTTCCTTCCTTCCTTCCTTCCTTCCTTCCTTCCTTCCTTCCTTCCTTCCTTCCTTCCTTCCTTCCTTCCTTCCTTCCTTCCTTCCTTCCTTCCTTCCTTCCTTCCTTCCTTCCTTCCTTCCTTCCTTCCTTCCTTCCTTCCTTCCTTCCTTCCTTCCTTCCTTCCTTCCTTCCTTCCTTCCTTCCTTCCTTCCTTCCTTCCTTCCTTCCTTCCTTCCTTCCTTCCTTCCTTCCTTCCTTCCTCCTTCCTTCCTTCCTTCCTTCCTTCCTTCCTTCCTTCCTTCCTTCCTTCCTTCCTTCCTTCCTTCCTTCCTTCCTTCCTTCCTTCCTTCCTTCCTTCCTTCCTTCCTTCCGCACGGGAGGGTGAGAGAATTCACCTGAGCCAGAGCGGGGAGCAGAGCAGGCAGAAGGACCGAAGTACACTGCTGAGGGGAGCAGCGGGCAGCAGGAGAAGTCTGCGCGCCATGCGGGACCCTCCTCCGGTGGCCGGGAAGCAGCTGGGGATGGAACCGGCGACGCAGAGGCCGCGGGCAGCTTCGCAACCCAGCGCTCAACCGCTGCGCCACGGGGGAGGCCCTCCAATCTCAATTTTAGACATTCTACTCCATAACTACAAGTTAGTCTCACTATAGGATCCATTCCTTTCCTTAGCAGTCTGTTTCTCAAAATTTGAGGTTTTTTTTTAAATAACAAAGGGAAAGGCTATCTTGATAATAAACCCACAACTATCTCTCCAAGCAGTACAAAGGTTTGAGGGGGTAGAGAGGAGTCTCCTCCAAAAAGACACTTCCAGAGGGCAAACCCATTCCCCTTCCAGGTGTCCCTACCTGTTTGAGGTAACTGAGGAACTGTACAGATACTTTTGTCTGTGTGCCTGTGCACACACAAGTCTGGGGTACAACTACTAATTGTCAAAAATTGTATTTTCTGAAGTTTAATAACTCAACACTCATGCAGGTGAAATATCAATTTATCCAATTGTTTCCTAATTCACAAGTCTACCTTTATTCAATAGAATACTGATTGTTTACTTTCTGTATCATATCCCCCCTCCCTTTTTTTTTTAACTGTGGTTTTTTTTTTTTTTTTTTTTTTTGGTCTGCTTGAAGAAGCCGTGCATTCATTTCTTTCATTTCAAACCTTTGATGGCTACTTGCTTAGTCACCAGAAGAGCTTCTGGAGATTTAAAAGTATTTCTCAGCAGGATTTTGTTAAATTCTTACCCAAGTGCCTTCCTATGTCTTGTGTTGTGGGGACTGCAAGATGGAGAACAGCAGGAGGCTTGTGCTCCAGCTACAGATGAAAAGAAAGGGAAGCCTGAAATCCTGATGATAAATGATTCATTCTTACAGTTTTATTTAGGCACAGATCTGTTCTATTAATGGGTCAGTGGCACTCCTTTAGATTTTTTAAATTCATTACAGAGACGTGAACTTCATCCCAATTTCCCCCTGGGTTGTTCAGATTCATTTCTAATGATTTAAATTACAAAACAATTTAGAAATCCTTGGCATGTATAATCATGGTGTTTTACCTGCAGGAGAAAGAAATATATATTAACTGAGTGTCAAATATATGCCAGGGCTTCTCATATTATTTTGTTTTTGCCCTAATGCCTACCTGATACTTATTGTTGGCTACTAAGACATCTCCTGATCTTACCTCCCAAACCTGGTCTTCCCATGATCTTCCCCTTCTCAGTTAATGGTGATTTCGTTTTTCTGGATACTTAGGCCGAAGACTTTGGAGTTACCCTTAGTTTTCCTATATTTCACAGCCAAACTGTCAGCAATTCCTTTTACTTCATTTTTAAATATATCTGAAATCAGACTATTTCTTAATAGTCTCCTAGCCAAAGTCACCTGATAATTGCCATAGAGTCCTGGCTTATTTCCTACTTATGCGTTTGTTCTTCTCATTTTTAATGTTTCTTTAAATTATTATTATTTTTTTAAGATTTATTTATTTATGCATACAAGAACTGGGGTACAGGCCAGAGCTGCAGAAGGTGGGGTGAGAGGATTCACCAGAGAGAGAATGGGGTACAGAACAGGTGGATCTACTGGAATACACTGCTGAGGAGAGCAGCGGGCGAGACAGGATCTATCTAGAATAATAATACTTCCATATTTCAAGAAAGATCATCAGGATTTCCCTTCTGGCTGAAAGTACATGCAGTCACCTATAAATTCCACACATTAAAATTTGCATCTTTTCACTAATCCTGTGTATTTACCCTGTTCTAGATTCACTAGATTCTTTGCTGTTCCTTACACTTTCATCTCAGGGCCTTTGCACTTGCTGTTCCCTCTGCCTGCCTGGAAGACCCTTATTTACTTTAGCTCTTTGTTTTTACATATCATTTCTTCCCATAATATGTTTTACTTATATTTAAAGTAAAACACTCACCCCTGGGGCCTCCCTGGTGGCGCAAGTGGTTGAGACCCACCCTATGAAGCTATCCGCAGCCACTGCAGCATGAGTTCAATCCCCTGGCAGGGAGCTGCCCACATGGCACAGCAGACCTCTCCTGTCTTGCCCACTGCTCCCCTCAGCAGTGTATTTCAGTCAGTCTGCCTATTCTGCTCCCCACTCTGTCTCTGGTGAATCCTCTCATCCCCTGCTTCTCTGGCCTGTACTCCAGTTCCTGAATGCATAAATAAATAATTCTTTAAAAAAAACCCCACTCACCTGGGCCTCCCTTGGTGGTGCAGCAGTTGAGCGCTGGGCTACAAATCTGCCCGCAGCCTCTGCAGTGCCTGTTCGATCCCTGGCCACTGGCGAGAGTCCTACATGGTGCGACAGACCTCTCCTACCACGCCTGCTGCTCCCCTCAGCAGTGTATTTCATCAGTCTGCCTTTGGGTCTGGTGAATTCTCTCCCTCCCATGCTTCTGACTGTACCCAGTGCTTGTATAAATAAATAAATAAATAAATAAATCTTTAAAAACAAAACAAAACAAAAAAAACCCCACTCACCCCCACCCTGCCATGTACACAGGTGCACACATGCACACATACATAGTGATACCTAGCCTCATTACCTGCTGTTTGTCACTTGTCATCAACTGGCATAGTATATATTTTATTTGTTATGTTTGTCTATTTCTCCTCACTAGCATAAATTTATGAGGGGGGTTTGTTACTGCTAATATCTTGGTATCTAGAAAAGTGTCTGGCAAATATCATGTATTCTATAAATAATTATTAAATGAATGAATTAGTTCTTACTATAATTCCAGGAGATTGAGTAATGTACTTAACAGGTGAGGGGAAATAAACACCATCAACAAAAGCAACAATAACAAATCCTAAATAGATATAATGAGGTTAAATAAATATTCAAATGCTTTTAAACATTAAACTTTTATTTTTAAATTGGATTAATTTTTATTGAGGTAATGTATGATTTAGGGGTACAGGTTCATATCCTCTGTACATATTTTACCACACCACACCTACCACCAAAGCAACAATAATCCTCTGCAATAGTCCATTGGGCCCCCTCCCTACTTTACTCTGCCCAAACCTCCTCAGGTAGGCTCAATTCTTACAGTCGGATTCCTTTTAAAAATAAAATATTTATTTTAACTGAGGTAGTTATATTGGGGTACCCCCACCAGGTATTACCACCATAGTGCACCTGTCACCAACTCACCCATAGTCTACCACCATAGATCACTGTGCTTCCTTCCCTCTTTCTTCTTACCCTTTCCCTCCCTCCCTTTAGTTCTGTAGTCAGCTATCAAGGGTGAGTTATTCAGCCTGTCTTTATCTGACTATTAGTTTATTACATTATATTGCACATTTTAGTGACATTGTCTGGTATTTCTCTTTCTGACTTATTTCACTTAGCATTACCCCTTTGAGCCCCTTCCTATTGCCACAAATGGCATAAGTTTCTTTTTTGATTGCTGAATAATGCTCCATTGTGTATGTATACCCCATCTTCTTGATTCACTTGCCTCTTCATAATTCACTTGTTTAATTGTTTCCATAATTTAGCTATAGTAAATAGTATTGCAATAAACACGGGACTGTGTTTCCTTTCAAATAAATGTTTTTGAATTTTTTGAGTATATGCCTAGGAATGGAATTACTGGATCATATGGCAGATCCATTTTTAATGTTTTTTAGGCACCACTGTACTTCTTTCAATAGAGCTGGACCAGCTTGCATTCTCACTGGTATTGTAAGAGGGTTGCCTTTTCATCACGTCCTCATCAGCACTTGTTGTTTCTGGTCTTTTTTTTAAATTTTATTTTTATATTCCCTGTACAATTGTAACCCCCTTATTTTGACCCCAATCCCTCCTTTCCCCACCCCCTCACCCTCCATAGTGTGTCTCTGGTTCATAGCTATTTGTTGATTTTGATTTTTTCTTTCTTATAGTTATTCTTTTTCCAGGTCCCTTATTTAGGTTTTCTAGATTCCTGCTATGAGTGAGACCATTCGGTATTTTTCTTTTTCTTTCTGGCTTATTTCGCTGAGCATGATCCCTTCCAGCTCCATCTATGTTGCTGCAAATTGCATGTGTTTATCTTTTTTGAATGCTGAGTAATATTCCATGGTGTATATGTACCACATCTTCTTGATCCAGTCATCTATTTTTGGGCATTTGGGTTGTTTCCAAAGCTTAGCTATTGTAAACAGTGCTGCCATAAACATAGGGGTACAGGTGCTCTTAGGAATTAATGTTTCTGCGTACTTTGGGTAAATACCTAGGAGTGGAATTGCTGGATCATATGGAAGCTCTATCTTTAGTAGGTCGAGAATTCTCCACACAGCTTTCCATAGTGGTTGGACCAGTTTGCATTCCCACCAGCAGTGCAGAAGAGTTCCTTTTTCTCCACAACCTCGCCAACATTTGTTATTGCTAGTTTTTTTAATATGTGCCATTCTCACTGGTGTGAGATGGTATCTCATTGTAGTTTTGATTTGCATTTCCCTGATTGCAAATGATGTTGAACATTTCTTCATATGCCTGGTGGCCATTTGTATTTCCTCTTTGGAGAAGTTTCTTTTTAGCTATTCTGCCGTTTTTTTTTTTGTTGTTGTTGTTTGTTTGTTTTTTTAGTTTTCTGTAATTTTATTTTATTTTTTATTTTATTTTTTAAAGATTTTTTATTTATACAAGCACTGGGTACAGTCAAAAGCACAGGAGGGTGAGAGAATTCACCAGAGTCAGAGTGGAGAGCAGAGCAGGCAGACTGATGAAATACACTGCTGAGGGGAGCAGTGGGTGGCAGGAGAGGTCTGCGCGCCATGTGGCACCCTCGTTGGTGGCTGGGTATTGAACTGGTGCTGTGGTGGTGGCGGGCAGCTTCGCAGCCCAGCGCTCAACCGCTGCGCCACCAGGGGAGGCCCAATTTTTTTTTATTTAAATATTTTATTTTATATAATTCTTACATCTTTTTTCATCTTTGCATAATGTATGCATTTTCATTTTGGTTATATTCCCCATACAATTGCACCTCTCCCCTTATTTTGACTCTAGTCCTTCCTTTCCCTGCCCCTGCCCCCCATAGTGTGTCTCTGCTTTATAGTTGCTTGTGATTTTGATTTTTGTTTTGTATTGATTAGACTTTTTCCTGGTCTCTTATTTAGGTTTTCTAAATTCCTGCTATGAGTGAGACCATCTGGTATTTTTCTTTTTCTTTCTGACTTATTTCGCTGAGCATGATCCCTTCTAGCTCCATCCATGTTGCTGCAAACTGCATGTGTTTATCTTTTTTGATTGCTGAGTAATATTCCATTGTGTATATGTACCACATCTTCTTGATCCAGTCATCTATTTTTGGGCATTTGGGTTGCTTTCACAGCTTAGCTGTTGTAAATAGTGCTGCTATAAACATAGGGGTGCAGGTGCCCTTTGGAATTACTGTTTCTGTGTCATTTTGGTAAATACCTAGGAGTGGAGTTGCTGGATCATATGGAAGCTCTATCTTTAGTAGGTCAAGAAATCTCCACACAGCTCTCCATAGTGGTTGGACCAGTTTGCACTCCCACCAGCAGTGCAGGAGAGTTCCTTTTTCTCCACAACCTCGCCAGCATTTGTTGTTGCTAGTTTTTTTAATATGTGCCATTCTCACTGGTGTGAGATGGTATCTCATTGTAGTTTTGATTTGCATTACCCTAATTGCAAGTGATGTTGAACATTTTTTCTTATGCCTGTTGGCCATTTACATTTCTTCTTCAGAGAAGTTTCTTTTTAACTCTTCTGCCATTTTTTGACTGGATTATTTTCTTTGTTTTTGTTGAATCTCATCAGCTCTTTGTAGATTTTTGTGATCAGTCCTTTATCATTAGTGTTGTGTGCAAAAATGTTCTCCCAATCAGTGGGGTTTCTCTTTGTTTTGGTTATTGTCTCTTTTGCTGTGCTGTTCCTGGTCTTTTTAATAGGTTCCATTCTCACAGGTGTGAGATGGTATCTCATTGTAGTCTTCATCTGCATTTCTCTAATAAGTGATTGTGAACATTTTCTTCATGTGCTTATTGACCATTTGAGCATCTTTGGAGAAGTGTCTGTTCAGTTCTTTTGCCCATTTTTAAATTGGGTTATTTATTTGGTTTTATGAGTTCTTTGTATACTTTGATATCAGTCCTTTGTCAGATGTATGGTGTGCAAATGTTTTCTTCCACTCAGTTACGGTGTCTTTTCATTTTAGTTGTGGTTTCTTCCACTGTACAGAAGCTTTTTAGTTTGATGTAGTCCCAGCTGTTTATGTGCTCTTTTGTTTTCCTTGTTGTTGGGATGAATCCCTAAAGGCATGACTAAAGCTTATGTCTTGTTTTGCCTATGTTTTCTTTGATGTATTTTATGGTTTCAGGTTTTATGTTCAAGTTTTTGATCCATTTTGGAGTATGGTGTGAGATCATTGTCTAGTTTCATTCTTTTGCATGCAGCTGTCCAGTTCTCCCAACACCATTTACTGAAGAGTTTATCCTTGTTCCAGTGTATGTTTTTCACACCTTTGTTATTGATTAACTATCCATATATATGTGGGTTTATTTCTGGTATCACAATTCCATTCCATTTGTCTATATATCTGTTAAATATTAAACTTTTAAAAATGTTCATTAATAAGGGACTTCTTAAATAATACATATATAACAAAATAATGTGCAGCTGTGAAAATATTGAGAACAGTCCTTATATTCTGAAATGGAAGGATCGCTAAGACATGTTATTAAATGAGGTATAGACTGATCATCATATGCTATCATTTGATTCAATCAGGAAAAAAATGTACATTTGCTGATGCATGCATAACCTAAATCTGGAGTAATTCATGGGAAGCAGTGATTACCATTGGAGATAGAAACTATGTGACTAGAAATAATATAGGAGAGAATCTTGACTCTCTTGTTTTTTTCTGAGTTAGGCATTGTATTAATTAATTTATTTTTATATTTATTTTCTTACATTGTTGTTCATTTTTGTACAGTATTTGATTTCTCCCCTCAGGGGTAATTCCCATAGTTCTCTCACCACCATAGCACCCATTTCTATCACATAGTCCCTTGTGTTCTTCCCTCATCTGTTTTGACCCTTCTCCCCTCACCTCCCCTGCTGTACATCTCAGATCTATGGTCAGCTTGCAAGTTTTGTCTTTTTCCTAAGGATCTTTGTTCTCTATTATATTTTGTTCCTTTTAAATTTGGAGCTATCTGGATGTACTATGTGTGTTAAAAAATTGCGTAGAATCAGATACCTAGTAAGTGACAGAGTGTGATATTTATTATAAATTCAGGACTGTTTCACTCAAAAACCTTTTTACTTTTCACTAACCCCCACTGTTTGACAGAGAAATATGGCACAACCAGCACATTATATTTTTCGAGTGAGTTGAATTCTTGAAAGTCATCTCAAATATATAGAATACAAAAGGATACTGATTTTTAGTAGGTCTTTCCATTAAGTGAATGTCAATAATGTTAATGGCATAGGGAACCAGTTTGTATACCTCAGTCTGGTGAAATCATTTCTTTTCTCTCCATAGCTGCTGGCTGGAAACTAACCGTCTTCTAGAAGGTCCATTTTTGTGGTCATTTCTCATACCTGTGACCATTATCCTTATTAGCAATATTACTATATTTATTATCATCACAGTCAAAGTCCTATGGAAGAATAACCAGAATCTGACGAGGTAAGATTCCCAGTTTCCTGACAGAGGAACTGTCAGGAATGGCTCTTCTAGTACAAAAGAGCAGAATAATACATCCACAGTTCCTATAAGAGTTTTCAGATGCTGGATAATATCAGGGATATGTGGTTTGCAGAACATAAACTTTGTCTCAGAAATTGTCTCATCTTCCAGCATCTTTACTACAATACACGCCTACTGAACTATATTATACACTTTTGTACTAGATAAGCCCAACTGAAAACTAAACCTACTTCAAGAAAAAAAGTTTTCCTCCATATCCAACATTCAAGAGACGGGCTTTGAATAATTAAAGAAATGAGAATATGTGAGAAGATGCTGGTAATAGTATTTTAAAAATTTTTTATAAGCTAGTAGCTTTAGGCCATATTTTACACTTACACTTGAATCACATAATGACTTTAAATTTTTAAAATTTGTTGCAAACTTAAAAATCAGGAGGTTTTGCTTAAATTTATATTTTCTTTTTAAAAAGCTAGACGATCTGGCTACATCGACGCAACATTACTTATAGATATGGCATGTGCTCTCTGGTTATCAGTTCTCGTGTGGATTGCTTCTATTCCTTTTATAACTTGTCTCATTCCAGTTAGCATATTTATCATCATTCTTGACATATAGTAAGAGCTTTCAATTGGAGAGACAAAGAACAGAAATTATTAAACTCATATACTCCTTCTACCATTTCACAGCATGAAGTGCTTAGAATTATAGTGCTAAAGTGATTGGAATTCAGATTTAATTCTACAAAAGTCTGCTTAACCTAACTCAATTAATTATAAGCACATGTACAAGCTTTGTTGGTCATCAAATGGATCCATTTGGTATAAACAAATGGTTGAAAACAATCATTAGTTGGAATGTAATCTTAAATATGTACTTTAACAATCAAAATTAAGTGCCATCTATCATCTTTCCTATATGAATAACAGTTCATATTGAGGGATAAGTGATAATCATTCAAACCAAAGTTTTATTAGAAACACAGAAAAATCTTGGTGAAGTTTTCTTAGCTTAGTTGCAAATTAGTTTATATTTCCTTTACATAAAACAATATCGTTTTGGCCATAGGTATCAACCAAATTTGCGTTTCTGATTTTATTTCTGATAGCTTGTGGTTTTAAATTGACTTAGTTATAATGAAAAACAGGTTATAATTTAATTGTTTAACAAATTATCTTGAACGTGTCAGTTATTTTTTCCTTTTTGCTCCACAACAAAAGTTAAGCAAAATATTTAATATTGGTTATGAATTTCACTGTTGGTCAGGTGGTTGTACTGGCTTAAATGTGGATGGATGATGTAAAGTCTGGAGGTTAGTCTTCAGTAGGAGCTGTTCAGTGGGTAAGCTCTTCTCTGCACCATGTGGATGCCCCAGCTCTACTAAGCCAGCCCAGACTTATCTAACTTTCAAAGAGCAATAAGAGAGGGCAATCTGTAAAAAACAAAAATGCTTTTGAGCTTCTGCTTGTGCAGTTATTACTGTCCCATTGCTCAAAGAAAGTCATATAGCCAAGCCAAGATTCTCTGCACTTGAAAACCTTTCATTCCCATATCCACCTATGGCATGGGAGGTCATAGTTGACTCCAAAATTAATTTCTCACTGACTGATACAGTAATAAAAATCACTAAGATAAAATGCCATTCCAAAGAAAGAGTTGATTCTTTGTGAAATTTGCCTGCAACAGTATTTAGGGAACTGTTTATGCTTCAGTTTTAAAGCAAGTATCACTATATTTCTTTTTTTTTTTTTAAGATTTATTTTTATTTATTTATTTGTTTGTATATACAAGCACTGGGTACAGTCAGAAGCGCGGGAGGGTGAGAGAATTCACCAGAGCCAGAGCGGGGAACAGAACAGGCAGACTGACGAAATACACTGCTGAGGGGAGCAGCGGGGCAGCAGGAGAGGTCTGCGCGCCATGTGGGACCCTCCTCTGGTGGCCGGGGGGTGGCCGGGGAGCAGCCGGGGATCGAACCGGCGCTGCAGAGGCTGCGGGCAGCTTCGCAACCCAGCGTCAACCGCTGCGCCACCGGGGAGGCCCAAGTATCCCTATATTTCTTATTGGAGCTTGCAAAATAAGATTTTATTCAGAATAACATAGGACTAGCATAATTTTTTTCACCTGAGGCAAAGTATTCTCAATGTGGGGGAGGAGGAGAGTAACAGTGATGTTAATAAACCAAAAACCTGAATAATCCGTATCTTCTTTCTTGCTTTCTCTACCTAGTACAAAAAAGTCTTCATTCCTCCGGAAGATCTTTAGCACGTTATCTATTGCAGTCGTTTTTGGAATTACCTGGATTCTGGCATATTTAATGTTGATTGATAATGAGGCTGCATTAGTCTTCAGCTACATATTCTGCCTTTTCAATAGTACTCAGGTATGGTATGCATTACTTGAAAGTAGCAGACTGTGCAGTGATGGAGATAATACACTGCGCCTAAGTTTTCTGTTTTTAAAGTTTCCTGAAAATAGTTGCTTGATTGCCTTTAAGATACTCTTTGTAATATACTTTGAGGGAACATAAAGAAAAGCTTTATGAATTCCTGTTATGTATTTTTATATCCTAGGACTGGAGATCCTAGAGAATAATTGCAGTAGAATTGGGCCACACTATTTCTCTTCCATTGAGCAGATGCGATTTTGTTAAGGCCACTAACTTGGGAAATACCTTTCCTTTTCTCCCATGTAGTAGGTCCATGGCAGCTCCTCACCACGCTTGGTATATATTACGATGATGTAGTTACTGCTAGGGCTGGGACCACTATGGATTGGCTAATATTTTTCTTTCTCTTTTTAAAATTTTGTGTTATTTACCCCATCTTTTATAAGACTTTATTGAGTAATAATTGGGAATAATCGACAAATATTATTGTATATATTTTAAATATATGACATGATTTTCTATCATGATGTGAATCATTATAATATGATTATCAAAAAAAAGTAATTAACATGTTCATCACCTCACATAGTTAACATTTTTTGTATGTGATAATACATGACTACTCAGTAACTTGTTGTAATGGAAAATTGTTTTTTTTTTTAACCTATGTTTACCCCATTCCTCACTCCCAGCCACCACTATTCTCTGTTTCTATAAAGTTGACTTTTTTTTAAAAAAAAATCACATACAAGTGATACCACACTGTATTTGTCTTTCTCTGTGTGGCTTATTTCAATTAGCATAATGTTCTCAAGTTTCATCCACGTTGTCACAGATGGAAGAATTTCCCTTTTCAAGGCTGAGAATATGCATCCCTGTGTGTATACATTCCATAGGTTGCTTTTTCAATTTATTCCTTGCTCTATGATCTCTCTTGTTTAGCTATTACAACCTGAATTATATCTTTTATAATAAACAGGTGATCATAAGAGTTATGTGAGTTGTTCCAGGAAATGATTAAGCCTGAAGGGGGAGACAGGTTGTGGGAAGCTCTCACTTTATAGCCAACTCCGTAAGAAGTTTGATTAAATTGGAAACCCAGTACTTGTGATTGGAAGTGAGGACTGTTTTGTGGAACTGTGACTTTAACCGTTGGGGTCTGACACTAACTCCAGGTACTTACTGCAGCATTGAATTGTTAGACACCTGATTGTGTTAGAATTGGTAGGGGAAAAAAAATATCTCTCAGTTCCATAGCCAACTTATGGAAAACTGGGACCTAAACTCAGTTCTTCTAAATCTGTTACCTGTACGCAGCACTTAAATATGAGAAGAACATTGCCTCAACTCTCTTAGACAAAAAAGTGCACAGCAGCTACTGAGTGGCACGTTCAATTGCAGGAGTAACTGTGCATGATGAGAGGCAGGGTGAAATAAAATCTCTTGTCTGATTCTGTAATGCAACACTTATCTAATACTACATTTTTATTCTGTCTGTGTCAGGGATTGCAAATTTTTATCCTCCACACTGTCAGAACAAAAATCTTCCAGAGTGAAGCTTCCAAAATGCTGAGGTTGATGGCATCATCTGCTCGGAGAATGAAGGCACGGTCACCGTCAATGGCCCCACTGAGGCTGAATTTAAGGATGTATAACATGCTCAGGGCATTTCCAGCCCTAAATGAACACTTCAGGCTGCTAGAGCCATCTGTAATTACTGAGGAAACAATAGTCTCTGAAAGTTCCCAAGCAAATTCAACCGCTTAGATGCTACAACTCTTCACCTTTTATGGTCCTTTTTATTCAACTCATGTGAGTTTCGTTTTTTTATTTCCTTCTTTCTTTATTATCCAGTCCTGCTGGAAAAATCTCCCATAATATATTTTTCTCAAGGTAAAACCTGATGTTTATTTCATAAGGGATAAATGGATTTGGTAGTTTTTCTATTATTCATAAATTCTTATTTAAAGAGGAAGGAGAATCCCACCCAGCATTTAAGATAATTCGAGATTATCATGCTTCTTATAGTCTATATGACACCCTTTGACAAAAATGTAGGTCCTGAAATTATTTACAATGTATTAAAAAGGATGAGAGAAGAAAATTGTACCTTCCAGAACAAAATGACCCCAATGAAATAAAGAAGTTGCTTAAACCGTTTAATTTTGATCTTTGAGTATTTTACATTTTCATATACTTGTATTTTTATTTCTTTTTTTTAAAAGATTATTTATGCATACAAGAACTGGGGTACAGGCCAGAGGTGCGGGAAGGTAAGAGGATTCACCAGAGATAGAGTGGGGAGCAGAACAGGCAGATTGACTGAAAATCACTGCAGAGGGGAGCAGTGGGAGAGTCAGGAGAGGTCTGCTGCACCATGTGGGTTGCTCCCTGGCCGGCTCGGGATTGAACTCGTGCTGCAGAGGCTTCCGGACAACTTCATAGTCTGTGCTTAACCCCTTGCGCCACCAGGGAGGCCCCTGTATTTTTATTTCTAATCAAGAATTTTGCATTAATTTGCCTCTGGAGAGGGATGAATTTTCTGTTTAAAAAGTATATTTTGTCACTAGAGGAAGTGACCTTATATGAATGGATAGTGAAAAATAGATTAGCTGGTTACTAAATCCTCTGGCTATTTTTCCACAGCTTTTGATACATATGATGAAATGACACTGAGATTCAAAAAATAAAAAGTTAGTCATAATCAGCCCTCATATTCTCATGGAATTTCAAATGCTTGACTTATGAATGACTTACTAAAAAAAAAAGTGACCTCCTCTGGGATGAGCATTTAGGAGATTTAGTCTTGGAATTGCTGTGTTCTGTTATGTCATAAACTAGGCAGCTGCTGTGAGTGCACTGAACTATGAACTAAAAATTGTCATGTGAGCTGTGGTTTATCCCTCTCACCACACCCTAAAAGAATATGTGGTTTTTATAGAACACGTGTTCTGTAAATGACCGTTGGATTTGCAGGCAAGCCAAGAGCTTATTTTAGTATAATTGGGACTTTACAGGATAATGCAAGAAGAGTAAAGGGAAGAGGATAAAGAAGAATAGCAGTCCTCAGTGCATAGATTTTAGTGATTTTATAGTGTTGTCCCTAAAAAGGAGCTGGCCACAGGGAAAATGATAAGATGTTAACCTACTGTGTCCCCAAATTTATATTCTTTTTTTTTTTTTAAAGATTTATCTGTTTATTTATACAAGCACTGGGTACAGTCAGAAGCACGGGAGGATGAGCGGATTCACCAGAGCCAGAGCAGGGAACAGAACAGGCAGACCAATGAAATACACTGCTGAAGGGAGCAGTGGGTGTGGCAGGAGAGGTCTCTGCACCACGTGGGACCCTCACTGGTGGCCAGGGATCGAACTGGCGCTGCAGAGGCTGCGGGCAGCTTCGCAGCCCAGCGCTCAACCGTTGTACCACCAGGGGAGGCCCCCCAGATTTATATTCTGATGAAAGTAAATCTGAAGGGCCACTTTAAGCATGAAAAAAAAAAAATCACCAAAGAGCCACATTTTGTCTGAGGGTGGAGTAAATGTGTTTCCTTGATTTCAGCTTTCTTTGAGCTTTTTTTCCCCCCAGTGCTCTTGGGGTATAGCAACCAGAATTCCATATTATATCCCTAGAAAGACTGTATAATCAATATGCAAGCTTCTCATGGGTGTTGTAGAAGCTCAATCAGGCAGACACTGAAGTTCCCCTACCTCCCCTGAAATCCTACCACTAGGTAATCATTCTATGGAAACTTTTATCTCATGCACTGGTCAAGAGTCATCTAGTTTTGCTATAGAAACCCAACTCAAGGTAGGTAAAGTGTCAAAGAGTATTTAATGGCTCAATTAACTGCAAAATCCATAATCTAATATATCAAGTTTTTCCATGTTTCTTTATGCTTTTTTTTAACATATAAGGATTTTACCAGGGCCTCCCCTGGTGGTGAAGGCAGTTTGAGCGCAGCCCTGTGAAGCTGTCTGCAGCTTCTGCAGCTCCGGTTCAATCCTGGCCATCCGGCGAGGGTCCCACATGGTGCTGCAGTCCTCTCCTGTCATACCCGCTGCTCCCCTCAGCAGTGTATTTCGTCAGTCTGCCTGTTGTGCTCCCCACTCTGTCTCTGGTGAATCCTCTCACCCTCCCACGCATCTGGCCTGTACCCCGGTTCTTGTGTAAATAAATAAATAAAATCTTTAAAAAAAAAAGAATTTTACCAACTGTAATCATAGTGAATGAAATTTTATTGATTTCACTTAAAATGACCTAATTAAGCAGTCCTTTTAATAATTTCATAAGTATGATTTACTATGTTCTATCATTGGTTAGCTAGATCATTTTAATTTTTAATATTTTAGTGACACATGATGAATAAACTTGTGTATGTATGTATATACATATGTATATGTATATATATGCATATGTTTCCTTTCCTTTAAATTATTTCCATAAGATTAACTCTTGGGTTGGGATAAATATATCAAAAGGTATAAACATGTATTCAAGGTCCTTGTATATATTACTATATTTCCTTGAAAACAGAATGCCACCAACATTGAGTACAATAAACACTTTTATATATGTGCCTACTTTGAAATTTTATTTTTTATTCATATGCATTGTCCATTCATCAGTTGAACTACAGTTATTTATTCCTAACATGTTCGTGTGAGTTCCTTATCTATTAGTTATTAGCTACTTATAACTATTACATTTGGTAAACATGTTTTCCTCCATTTATTATCTTCCTCTCTTTATAGTGCAATGAAATATTCAATCTACATTTGATTTAAAATATTAATGATTTATAGAGCATTTGCTATCTTTTGAGTGTATATGTCCTCAAATAGGCAATTTTTTTTCATTTTGTGTTAAGGAAAATGTTAGGGGCTATGAAGACACTTTTAAAGTAAAACTAAAGTGTATAGATGCCAACAGAGGTCACATGAATCATGTATGACAGACACACGATATCTCTAATCCTTCATTACCTCATACAGTTGGGTGAGGTTCCACAACGATTATTTTTGCTTCTCAAATTTTGTTCCTTGTGTCCATCCATATTTCCTTAAAAAATAAAACACAGAATCTTGGAGAAGAGAGAAGTTTTATTAGCAATTGTTTATTAATACACACAACTGAAAAAGTCAGGATAGTGTTCTATATGCATCATCTATATTACTTTATTTATATATAACCTAATAAAATGTGCATTTGAAAAATATATAAAAGTTGCTGAAAAACCGATTAAGTAAGAAAATCAGGAGGAATGGAAAATAATCACAGGAGCAAAAATTATAAAATCAGGAATAAGATTAGTTCCCAAGAACATGTCATATGGCCTTATATTTTGCAAGGAATAGGCCATAATTAGACCATAAGCTTTCTGACATTCAATATAAATAGGGAAGCATGATCACATAAATCACATATCTCTTAACAATTTTAAACAAAAATTTATTGGGAAAAAGTTATTCCAATACTTGAAATTCACATTGATAAGTTTTCTTGAAAACATGCAACTAGGCATTTTACCAAATGAAAGGACAAACTATTTTGAATGAAGAAAAAGGCTACCACATTTGGAAGTCAAATTTGGAATTGCAGCATGTTTACGTCCTGCCCCTGAGTTTGCTGAGTGCACACATTAAACAGTCATGTGTCATGTTCAGTGTCACTCCAAAGTTGAACAGTGCTATCATGCACAAAGACAATACCCCACAGGAACCTACAGTATCACAAGAGGGTTACCAAACACTGGTTTTTTGTTCTGTTTTGCTATATTGTTCTGTATTTGCTATAAATTTTCTTAATTTTGGAGTTAGTTTCCTGTTTTGTTTGCTTTCGTAGGTGGCTTGCTTTTTCTTTAAAATTAATTTACACGCAATAAAATTACCCATTTTAAGTATATGATTAGATTATAATAAATGCCTATCTATGAAACCACCACCCTTAACAAAACATTTTTTTTCCTCATTAAACTTTTAGTGGGTCTCAAAATTCTGTGACAGATTTTTGACCAAGTTGTTTTCATTAAAAAGTACTGATTTTAAAAGCTAGTAACTTAAAACTGCTCCTCTTCCCCTTCCCCTACAGTCCCCCACACATTCTCCTTTCCTAGTGAAGGTTTTACAACACATTGTTATCATTAACCAGTCTTTTTCTATTAAACTTAAATGGCCAATTGAGACAATTCCTAACACCTATATCATCCTGTGCTGTGCCCTTGTGCCCCTTCCTGCTAGATCTCCCACCCCCAGATCCGTGATCACATAACAGTTTTGCCTGTTCTAGAATGTCCTCTTTTGAGTCTGGCTTTCACTCCACATACTGTTTTTGATATTCACCCCTTTGTCTTTACCAACTGATTTTTGTTTGTTTGTTTGTTTCTAACTGCTGGTGATATACAGTTGTTTGGATACACCAAATTTTATTTATGTATTCACCCTTTGATGGGCGATTGATCATTTCCAGGTTTTGAAAATTATGACGAAAGCTGATATAAACATTATTATAAAAGTTTTGTATAAAGATACATTTTCTTTCTCTTGAAACACAGTAGTGGTAATACTGTCATACAATAAATGCATATTCAACTTTACGAGAAATTGTCAGTATCCAAAGTGGATGTACTAATAGCAATATATAAACTTTGGGGTTAGTTTTTTTTTTTAAAGATTTATTTATACATATGTAAGGGCAGGAATGACACTGAGCAGGTTTTTTGATCCAGCAGACCGGGCAAAGGAGGAGTCAGAGTCCTCAATGGTTTTTTGCAGCTCTTTAATTGGGAGTTAGCGGGTACATGGCAGGCAGGGGTACTGGGGGGACGGGAGGCTGGCAGGCCTCCCAGCCCCCAGCAAGTCTTCACTCTATCTGGGCTCTCCAGCATTCTCTGCTTCTCTCTGGGCTTCTGCTGCTTCCCTTGGCTTCTCTTTCAGCTTCTACTGGCGTCCCCGTGACGCTGCCCTTAAAAGCCCAGTCTTAGCCCAGGTGAATCCCATCTTCCTATGCCCACACCCTATTCCAGGTGCCTGCCATCAGGCATGCATTCAGGACTGCAAGGATCCATCATCTATCCTGATGGCAGGAGGGCAGAAAAGCCTAACATTTTTTCCTTATCCTATAACATACAAGAACTAGGATATAAGCCAGAGGTTTAGGGAGGTGAGAGGATTTACCAGAGACAGAGTGGGGAACAGAACAGGCAGATTGATTGAAATACACTGCTGAGGAGAGCAGCGGGTGAGTCAGGAGAGGTCTGCTGCACCATGTGGGTAGCTTCCTGGCCAGGGATCGATCTTGTGCTGCAGTGGCTGCGGATTGCTTCATAGGTTGCACCTTAACCCCTTGCACCAACAGGGAGGCCCGGGGTTAGTTTTTAAAAGTTCTGATTTGTTATTTCAAAAAGTTATTTCCAAAAGTAGAAACAGGTTATAAATTTATTTTTTTTACAAATTTTTAATCATCTAAAAAATTTCATTGCTTAATATGTTAGTTCTTTAACAAAGGAGAAAAAAGTAGAGTGGTATGATTCAATGGCATTATCTTTTACAAACTGTACTTCCCAAAGAACTGTAGTCCAATTCTTATCTGTATTTTTTTCCAGTAGAGCTTTGTTACACGTGGAAGTATGACATTGATAATTCACTGAACTTTGAAATAAGCTGCTATGAAACTATGATATAACAAGTAAAACCTTCTGGACCTTTGCAATAACCACAAGAAAAAAAGATTCTATTTTTTTTTTCTGCCCTCGGTACTTTCCAAGCAATGACAGACCAGAGAAGCATTCTGGACTGAAAGTTGTGGTCCCAGCTGCAAGTTATCTGACTTGAGGCAATGGACAGGATAGGTGAACTCTGAATTCCCTAGCAGCTCTAAAATTTTCTAACTTGAAATAAAGACTGAAATTATTTTTAAATTAAATCAAAATATTTTGCCATTTAAGTATTACATGAATATATTTTCCTTGAAAAAAGTAAATAAATCACAGCATGCCAGGTAGAGCCAAAATAATTTGGTTATTTCTGCTAAACCCAGGCCCCTCCCCAGCATTAACCACTATTCAAAATAATGAGTTTGTTGTGTATCCTTGCAGATTTTAAGAAATACATTTACACAAAATTATATATACATAGAAATTCATAGTCTTGTGTATTTTATTTTATATAAACAGCATAGGAAACTGATTCAGTGGTCCCCAAGACCATCCTAGGTTCAATGATGAAATAGGAACACTTCCAGGACTCAGCATAGTCATATTTAAGGCTACTGTTTATTTAACAAAAGCATATAAATTAAAATTAGCAGAGGAAAAAGTCACATGGGGGGAAGTTGGAGGAAACCAGGTACCAGCTTTAAAAATTATTTTCCAGTCACATGGATGTGCTTTATTCCTGCAGCAGTGAACTGTGACAACTTATGGGAAATGCTTTCACATTTTCAGGGAAGGTCATTTGAGACTCCATGCCCTGGGGATTCAATGGAAGCTACTCACAAAGACCCTCTGATTGGAATATACTACAATTCTACACTCCCAGAAAGCAAGCAGGGTTCAGTATAAATCACACTGTATGACAGAGGCACAGTGCATCATTCTTGTCAAGAAATAGTGGGAATGTTCTTGTAATCCACAACCAGACACCAGTCATTGCAAGCAGCCTAAGGATAGCAGTCTCTCTAAAGAGTCAACTCTTTTCTACACGGTAACGTAACTTTCTGAGACTTGCTTTTTTTACCCAATAATTTTTTTGTGAGATGTTGTAGGATAAAGAAAATGTCAGGCTTTTCTGCCCTTCCGCCATCAGGATAGATGATGGATCCTTGTCCTGAATGCATGCCTGATGGCGGGCACCTGGAAAAGGGTGTGGGCATAGGTAGATGGGATTCAACTGAGCTAAGACTGTGCTTTTAAGGGCGGCGTCACGGGGACGCCAGAAGCTGAGAAAGAAGCCGATGAGAGAAGCAAAGAAGCAGAAGCAGAGAACGCCAGAGAGCCCAGATAGAGTGAAGATTTGCTGGGGGCTGGGAGGACTGCCAGCCTCCCAGCCCCCCAGCACCCCTGCCTGCCACGTACCCACTGAACCCCAATAAAAAACCTGCAAAACGACTGAGGACTCTGACTCCTCCTTTACCTGGTCTGCATGGGATCAGAAAACCTGCACTGTTTCCTTTCCTGCCCTTTACAATTGGCGTCGTCGGCAGGATCCATGTAGACGGGTATTGGAGCCCTCCGAAGACCTGGAGGGACTAAGGAGAACAGACTGTTTGCCTGTGATGATGCTGGAGGCGCCATGGCGGCACAGAAGGTGGACAATGTCCACGAGCTACAGGACGAGACCTGGCGTGAAGGAGATGCCCAAGAGAACCAGCCAACGACACCTGAAAGGACCGGCCAATGACCCCTGAGGCAGCAGAATTGTCGGGGAGGATGGACCGCGATTCAGAGCTCGCCAGTGCTGACGCAGGGAGAGGCTAATGGACTTCAACTGCTGGACATGGACTGATGAACTTGGACTGACGGTCCCGCCAGAAGGCAGAGGACCTTGCAGGTTGATATGTTTTGGGACCCTGGGGGTGGAACAGTTTTGTTTGTAAACCCCAGGATATGGGGATCTGGGGGTGGCCAGTGGGCCTAGAAGGCCAAAAGCAGCCTGTGCATGCCCAGCAGCCAGGTGGAGGAGAAAAGCCAACTGAGAAGGCAAAAGCTGGTGCTG
This sequence comes from Talpa europaea, assembly GCF_964194135.1. Classification (NCBI taxonomy): domain Eukaryota; kingdom Metazoa; phylum Chordata; class Mammalia; order Eulipotyphla; family Talpidae; genus Talpa; species Talpa europaea. The sequence continues at coordinate 86,834,494 of NC_140070.1, forward strand.
ATGCTAAGTTGAGAAGCCCTGAGTGGCTGTTAAGCAGCCTGAGTATGCTGAAGACCTGTGAGTCTCATAAAAACACCTGTGGGTGATGCCCTGCTCATTCCTGAGTGAGGGTGAGGAGCTGAGGAACCAGTCCTTGGGGGACGGGTGGGGAACGTGGCTTGGGGTGGAGCCCAAGCCAAATGTAGAGTTTGGATCCCCAACCCATGTGCTTGTGCAGTGGATTGGCCTGAATGCAGGGGTCTGCGAGTCGCATTGGTGGCTATGAAAGCCGAGTGTTGGAGCGACTGCAGACAGAAACCCTGAGGGTTGGCGATTACCCCCAACAGAATAGAATCGCCAATCCCAGAGTGAGTGCATCCTGGGGGTGGATGCTGTGTGTGTGGCTTGTAGCCGAGACTACAGCCAGAGAAGGCCAGGAAGCCTGACGGCTCCTGGTGTGATATAGTAGATGCCGTGAGTGATTCCCCTCCCTCGTATGAGCAGTGCCTTCAGCAGCAGATTTGGTGGCTCATCTGCTGGTACCAATAATTGTCTTTTGCACTAGGTTGGTGTCCTGCCTGGATTTATTTGTGTTCTGTTGTATTTTGTAATATTGTGATGTATTTGCTTTTGTGGGCCATGGCTGCATTGTTTATGTTTGCTAAATTGTATATATGTAGATTATATGGCAGAAAATCCTGAGGGGGTGGACTGTAGGGTAAAGAAAATGTCAGGCTTTTCTGCCCTTCCGCCATCAGGATAGATGATGGATCCTTGCAGTCCTGAATGCATGCCTGATGGCGGGCACCTGGAAAAGGGTGTGGGCATAGGTAGATGGGATTCAACTGAGCTAAGACTGTGCTTTTAAGGGCGGCGTCACGGGGACGCCAGAAGCTGAGAAAGAAGCCGATGAGAGAAGCAAAGAAGCAGAAGCAGAGAACGCCAGAGAGCCCAGATAGAGTGAAGATTTGCTGGGGGCTGGGAGGACTGCCAGCCTCCCAGCCCCCCAGCACCCCTGCCTGCCACGTACCCGCTGAACCCCAATAAAAAACCTGCAAAACGACTGAGGACTCTGACTCCTCCTTCACCTGGTCTGCATGGGATCAGAAAACCTGCACTGTTTCCTTTCCTGCCCTTTACAGATGTATATGTATGTTTTTACTGCCATATAATCTTTTACTTGAGAAAAATACATTAGTGGGTTCTTATCTACAGGGTTTCTTGGGTACCCCAGAAATAGAATTTTTGGATCATATAGGGTTGGGTATTTTAGATGTTGATAAAGACTTCCACCTCCAGGTGTTGTATCAATTTATGTCCCCAACATAATGTCTATTTTGCCCTACTCTTTCTTATCAAGTGTTATGAATTTTTTACACTTTTATCAATATGTGAAAAATCACATTTCATTATGATTTTACTTTGCATCTTTTATTACAAGTTTGCCTTCATTGAAATGTCTTACAAAATTTTGTGAGAATACCCTGTTTAATTACACATTCCTATGGCAGCACTAAAAGCAAAATCACTGGCATATATGTTAGAAATGCAAGAATCTCCAAGTACTCAGAGTTTGATTTGACAAACATGATTTATAGAATTTAACATGAGTTTCTTAAAATAGCTGAATAAAGCTATTCAATCAAATGAAAAGTCGTGGCATCTCTTGTGGCATTAGTGTTTTAATTTGAACTCTGGCAGGATGCACAGAGGTGATGCAGCACCTTCAGAGATTAAAGCCTCTATTGGTGGGTGTAAGGGTCAGGACGGACACTGTGCTGGTTTTCAGATCCCATGCAGATCGGGTAAAGGAGGAGTCAGAGTCCTCAGTGGTTATGCAGGTTTTTTATTGGGGTTCACCAGGCATATGGCAGGCAGGGGTGCTGGGGGGCCGGGAGGCTGGCAGTCCTCCCAAGCCCCAGCAAATCTTCACTCTATCTGGGCTCTCTGGTGTTCTCTGCTTCTGCTTCTTTGCTTCTCTCTTCGCTTCTCTTCGGCTTCTGCTGCTGCTGGCGTCCCCGTGACGCCACCCTTAAAAGCACAGTCTTAGCCCAGGTGAATCCCATCTACCTATGCCCACACCCTACTCCAGTTGCCCGCCATCAGGCATGCATTCAGGACCTCAAGGATCCATCATCTATCCTGATGGCAGGAGGGCAGAAAAGCCTGACATTTTTCCTTACCCTACACTGGGGAACTAGGAACTCACCAGAGATGGCTACTTCCTGTTTCTGGGAGCTTGCTCTATAAATGGTGGAGAACTTAGTTTTCACTTTTTCTTTTAAATAATATGTATTCATGTAAAGGCAGGACTGGCCACAGTGCAGGTTCTCTGTAATCCAGCAAACCTGGCAAAGGAGGAGTCAGAGTCCTCAGTGGTTTTGCAGGTTTCTATTGGGATTACCAGGTACATGGCAGGCAGGGGTGCTGGGGGGCCAGGAAGCTGGCAGGCCTCCCAGCCCCCAGCAGGTCTTCACTCTGGGCTCTCCCGCCTTCTCTCGGCTTCTGCTTCTCTTGCTTCTCTCTCGGCTTCTACTGCTGCTGCTGGCGTCCCCGTGACGCCGCCCTTAAAAGCCCACTCTTAGCCCAGGTGAATCCCATCTACCTATGCCCACACCCTACTCCAGGTGCCCGCCATCAGTCATGCATTCAAGACCACAGGATCCATCATCTATCCTGATGGCGGGAGGGCAGAAAAACCTGACATTTTCTTTACCCTACAATTCAACACTTGGGGGGTGCCATTCTCTAGAGATACAAAAATCTAGGGAAAATGGTCTTCAAGGAGCAATTCCTCTAAAGAGGTTGGTCATAGAGTCCCGTGGAAAGGCAAAACAATTTTAGGTTTCAGTGGATATGCAGCTGTTAGGAAGCATCAACTTTTCTGCTTGGCTGGTGTTAAGAATGACTCACTCAAAGGTACACGCGAAGAATATCATTCTGTTCTCCCTCCTCCAATACCGCTGCATAGAGTGGCAGCTTCCTTTGTTTACGCAAGCAGAACTTTATGTTTGGCTAATGGAGGGAAGGTTGAGATGATCAACTGGCCCCTATTTGTTTTCTGGTTTGGAGTTCTCTTATTTTGCTGGCTGAGGCCACAATAGAGCTGATTCTCCGTGTGACATCTTTGAAATTCCCACCCAATGAGGACTTTCCTTTCTTCCTTTAGTTCCCCTGAGATGGCCGGGATGACTGGAATTTTCAAAGTGATTCATATTAACGGCTCAAGGAGACCATGACTGAAATACAGGTCTCCTCTAACTTGCTTACACGGTTCATAGACTCTGTCTCATTTCCCATACTGCCTGAGAATTTCTCTCTTTAATTCTTAGGGTATCTCCCCCTTCTATTTGAAAAGGTCTACCCAAGGGGACTCTCAGGGAGAAAGAGGAGGAGCTAGGTAAGTGAGTTGACGGCCTCTCTCAAAACCACAGTATAACTCTGACCCTTCATTACACGTGGAAAGTAATCTTTGAACCTTAGAGCCTCATTTCTCTCCTTGCTACAGGCAGGGTCAAAGGTTTTTCCTTACACCGCTACTCTTCATATATTTTCAACTTTTATATTTGTGATCAAGGTTTTCTTGGCGTTCATTTAAAATCAAGTACCTTGTAAGGTCAGGAGCAGACACAGAGCAGGTTTTCTGATCCCATGCAGACCAGGTAAAGGAGGAGTCAGAGTCCTCAGTGGTTTTGCAGGTTTTTTATTGGGGTTCACCAGGCATATGGCAGGCAGGGGTGCTGGCTGGGGGGCTGGGAGGCCTGCAAGTCTTCACTCTATCTGGGCTCTCTGGAGTTCGTTCTGCTGCTTCTCGGCTTCTCTTTCGGCTTTGGCTTCGGCTTCGGCTTCTACTGCTGCTGCTGGCGTCCCCGTGACGCCGCCCTTAAAAGCAGTCTTAGCTCAGCTGAATCCCATCTACCTATGCCCACACCCTTATTCCAGGTGCCCGCCATCAGGCATGCACTCAGGACAAGGATCCGTCATCTATCCTGATGGCGGAAGGGCAGAAAAGCCTGACATTTTCTTTACCCTACATACCTGGATGTAGGACAGAGGCTAAATTGAGCTCAGACAAAAAGCTGAGCTCAACACAAAAAGGATGGTAAGATGTTTTCTGTCTAGGAGCAGGCCAAAGCTTTAATTGCTTGTGGAATTCCAAGAACAATCTTAATGCTTTGATTGATGCATATCCTCAATAAACATGACCATAAGCTCTTAGTAAATGATAACTATATGAAACAGAGGCTTCTTGGCTTCATTAATGAAAGGCAGCAGTAACTAAAACAGTGTCTGTACATATAGTGAGAGAAACCATATTCTTGGTAAGGTCTTTACTCTATGGCCAGGTATCAACTACATTTTTAGGAAACGACAGATAACTGCATCATCAGAAACAGTAATAGCTAGTTCAATAAATCAAAAGACAATTACTAAATATCTACTATGCACATAGGGCAATCAATGTTAGATGCTGGGAGGGATAGAGAATATATCACTGCCCTCAAATTGGGTGGTGGTGGTGAACTCAAACAGAATTATAAGTAAGGTACAGAACAATCAGATTTGATAAGGAAATAAACTCTAATTGTCCAATGTTTGGCTCATAAATTCAGGGCAATTTGTAGTCTTTATGGTTTTTAATAAGGCCACAAAAAGATACCATTTAAACCCCTCACCCTTAAAAAAAAAAGGTCTTTGTGATCCCAATGGTTGGCATTATTGTATAAAGCTAAATATTTGCATAATCTACCATTGAGCAATTCATGTATTAGCATGTAACCCAGAGGAACTCCTGTGTAAGAAACACACAAGAAAGTTCATAATACAGAAAAAACTGGAAACAGCTTAAATACACTTTGATGGGAGAATGGATTTAAAAAATGTAACTATACCCCACCAAAGGAATATTATTCAGCAATGAAAAAAACCTGAACTCTAGCTACATGTAATAACATGGATATACCTTAGTAACAGTACTGAGTGCAAAAATTATGTCACAGAAAACCAGATTATTGTCTAAATAATGTCTATAAACAAGTAAAGCAACATATTCCTTAGGCACACATATGTGACAAAACTATATAGAAGATTAAAATGAAAAGAAAAATACCCAAGGGAATGCTAAATAAAATATTTAGAAGGGAAACCATGTGGAGGATGGGAGATAGGGGAGACCTAATTTATTTATTGAAAACATTCTAATCTGGGCCTCCCCAGTGGCGCAGCTGTTGAGCGCTGGGCTGCGAAGCTGCCCATCAGCCTCTGCAGCGCCGGTTCGATTCTCGGCTGCTCCCCGGCCACCGGGCGAGGGTCCCACATGGCGCGCAGACCTCTCCTGCCGCCCGCTGCTCCCCTCAGCAGTGTACTTTGTCAGTCTACCAGCTCTGTTCTCCCCTCTGGCTCTGGTGAATTCTCCTGCCCTCCCACGCTTCTGACTCTACCCAGTGCTTGTGTAAATAAATAAATAAATCTTAAAAAAAAACAAAAAATATTCTAATCTTTGGATTGCAGGGTGAGTTCCAGCTGTTCATTATACTCTTAATTCTTAAAATGTAATTGTTATACAGAGTGAGGAATAGTAATGGTTCCTGAAGTTTTTGTGGACAATTTAGTATTAAGTTGAAATAGGAAAATGGGTAGAATATATAGTTTTGGTTATTACAGTGCTTATATACTAAGGAGGAAATATGACAAACTCAGATGACAATTTCATGTACTTCCTTATACATGCTCTTATATTACATAAACAACAAATGTCCTTCAACTTCAAGCCAAGCCTCTATCCAGCTGGACAGCATGAAGCAAAATCTTTTATGAAGTTTTTAATTAAAAATTAAAAAATTTAAATTCCAAAAGAATGCTGGGGAAATTCTATAATCTGCATAGATATTCTTCTTGTCCCAGTTCACCTGAGCTTCTGATCTGCTTCCAAATGTTACTTTACTCTCCTGTTTCTCATTTCTTGCTTTACTCAGGCAGCTCCTGCTTTTGCTGACCTGAGGAATCACGATTACCCCATCTCTCAATTTCCACATTGGTAGCTAGGAACAGATTTTAACACTAAACAATACTTCACTGAGGGATGAAGCATGGAAGAATTACAACATAAAGAACCTTCAGCTGCTTTCTGAGTCCACAAGGCCAATGTATTCACTGAAGACAACTGTCTTCTAAACTACTAGTTGACTCCATTATAATAGGGGTATTGAGTGGATGTTCCTTTCCTGAGGATCTAGAGGGAAAATGCTTTCCCCTTAATCCAGGGTAAGGTTCCTCTCTTTATTTTCTGCCTCAGGATCTGAGCTCTTTTAGGAAGACTGACAGTCTTATGATTAACTTCCTTCAGGGAGGATTTTACCTTTGCTTATATTTGTGAGATTTTTACCTAATCTCAAAGACACCCATAGACTGTAATTGGATAACAGCTCATTTCCCCAAATGTGTATTATTTTGTTCTAAATAGCAAGCAATGAAGAGTTGTCTTTGGAGAAAATCAGGACATTTATCAGTCCTTTGGTAGTCCTTCACTACCCACCCTGCAAGCAATACTCAAAGAGCAATACACATAACCTTCGGAAAATAGATTTGAGAGACAAAAAACACTCAAGTCACGTTTTACTCAAATAGAATTTTTCGGAGATTTACAATAGCAAAAAGATCACACTATTTACATTACTAAAAGCACGTTCTTAAATTAAAATTTACCGCAGGTTTTTTGGGAGTGTCTGTTGAACAACTGGGGACAGAGTAAGTTCAGGTTGTTTTTTAGTCTCTAAGAAGGCAAACGTTGTTTACAACTTTTAAAATAAAACTCCCCACCTCCTAGCCCCAACCCCCACCCTAAACGTAGGTTCAGTCTGAGTCAGGGCACTTTCTGCATACTCAATGCACAAGAACTGCTTTAGGTGAGTGATACGCCTGTACGGCGCGCTTAAATGCCTTTCCCAGAAGGGATTTTGGAATTCTTAATCAGCCTTAATGTCCCAGTCTTAGTCCTGTACACACTCTTCTCCGCTGAATGGTAAACTCGCTGATCACAAACTGACTCATCCCCATTCCTAGCACAGTGCTTGGAAAAGCGTAGGCGCCCCACAGTGAATGAATGAGTTTGTAAGAGGAAGGCGGGAAAACGGTTTGTTTTTCCAGAAACAACTTGAAGAACTACGGTTGTCACAGTAAAAAAAATACCCAAACTTGGACAAATGCCACTTTCAACCATCTGAGCCCGGAACAGGACAGCAAGCCCCGCGCCCTACGACAAACTGGAAACACAGGCTTCCAGGAAAGCCGGAAGCGCGGGGCACGCCTCGCGCATGCGCGCGTCCATTCAGCTGACGCTCGCTCCCCGGAGAGCGCCGAGACGCCAGCCCTTAAAGGCTCGGGCCTGGTCCTCGCCGCAGCGCCACTGCTGCGCATGCGTCCTGAGTGGGCCCGGTCGCCGTGAGGCGGAGCTGAGGGCAGATTTTTTTTCTTGCTCCCGCCCCTCTTCTTCCCCCACCTGCCACGTACTGGGCCCGAGCTGCCGCCTGGCTGAGTGGGTCCGCGCGATTGGCCGGGGCCGCGCGAGTCTGGAGCGAGGTGCCGCGGCCTCAGAGGGCAGCCGAGCGGGCCGTGACCGCGGCCTCGCCACTACGCCCGAGCACCCGGCGGCGCGGCCTCGGCTTCCCTTCGGCTCAGTGCGCGGAGACCGCGGAGAGGAGCGGCGGCGGCTTCGGCGAGCCGGTATGGCCGCGGGAGATGGGGGCGCGGCCGCCGGCTCTGACGGGGCCGGGAGACGAGGAAGCGCGAGGGGGCCGGCCGCGACCTGCCGACGCTGGGCGGGTGGGGCGCGGGGCCCTCGGGAAGGGGCAGCTGGCGGGGGGCGGAGGGGGGAGGCCGGGTGGGGCCTCGTGGGGGAGGGGAGGCCGCGGGCGGGGAGGCGGGAGGGGGGTCTCCTGCCCGCGGTGCTGGCCGGGGGGGCCTCGGGGGGTTCGGGGGTGTGAGCTGCTTGGGTCGGGAGTGCTCTCGCGCCCCCTCCGCCTGGCTCGAAGGGGTCGAGCTGCCCGAGGAGGTGGGAAGGACTTTGGGTCGCCTGTGGTGGTGCCGCGGGTCACCCCGGACGGGCTTGGAAGGGTGAGAAGGTGGAGAAAGGATGGGCGGATCGGGCGCGTGAAGAGGACCCTCCTGGGCTGTGTCAGCGCCTAATCAAGGGCCCGCTGGAGGCCCAGCCCAGTTTTAGAGTGACGGTGATAGTTAACTTTTGAGAGTTTACTTTGCAAGGCTCTGTTACTGAGTATTCCTCACGGTTGAACTCAGTTAATCACAATAAGGACCTTCCAGATTTCGATATTATTCCCATTTTGCATAGAGTGAGAGTGAGCCTTCCAGAAGCACTTGCCTAAGGTCACATGGCTTGGAGTGGGAATCTTTACCATCTTGCTCGACGGCCTTTGGTCAGGCAGGATTTAGGGCACTTTGCTTTCTTTGGAGTAATCAGGGGTTGATCTTGCTCAGGATTTTTTTTTTTAAAGGAAATTGCTACCCGCTGGACCTCTGAATTTGAGCTGGGCGAACCCTTGGGGTTAGAGGAGATGGCGATTTGACCACTGAGTGGACATCTTGGTCAGGAGGCAGACTGTGACCTTGGGCATGTCTCTATTCTTAAGTGCTGAAAACTGTTTTTGTTGGAAGGTTTCGTGAGTTAGTGGCTGTGTCATTTCTGGACTTAAGAGAGCTTGGGGGCAAGGAGTACATGATAGAAGAAAATGCTTCTCACCAGCAGTCCTAGGAACTAGTTGTGCATACTTGTCTCTACCTTGTGAATAAAGTTACGTAAAAAGGGGGCCAGAATTTCATTACATTAAAAACTGTGGAGCTAGACTTTCCCCTGGAGGGGAAAGTTTTGTGGTACCCTTAGTTTTGTCATACTTCAGTGTTTGTGCTGAGAAAACTGCACCAACTGGGGTCAACCTTAGGAAAGAAGCCTTGGTTCTTGGCCACAGGGAATTTACAATCCATGGGAAACAGTAAGAAATAAGTGAATTTGCAGGCAAATTGGCAGATATTAAAAGAGACTTAAGTTTTCAGATCCATTGGAACTGAGCAATTTTCTCTCCCCATAATCAAAAATATACACTGTCAATTATATTTATTCATTGTTGGAAACTTCTGTTGCGCTACATAATGAACTTGTGTAATGAAGGCACTGTGAAGGTGTGATTTATGAACTGACCTGATAGTATAGCTTTCTTCTGCCAGTCCTTTTATCAGAATTTAATTTCTGCATACATATTACGTTTAGGGGATAAAAACAAGTCTTTAAATGCCTACTGTATGTCAGGCACTTTTCCACATGCTGCTGATAAACGATAATACCCTCTCTGTGAAGAAACTAAGCCCCAATTCTTAACATCATTGCTGGCATATATAATGTAGATAGGAGACAGCTACATAGATTGGTTTACTAAAGTTCTTTATTATTCTCAGGCTGCAAGTCAGAATCTTTACAATCTTGTTGAATAATTACTTTAGAGTTTGGCAATTAATATGTATTCGGTAAATGTTTCCTAGATGAAGAGGGCAGGTTTTGCTAACAGATGAGGTTGTGTGGTGGTATTATATGGTGGCATTATACTCTTCCATATATTAATGGAATTACATACTGTGATTTTAATTACAGTCATGAGGTCCATCTTGGGAACTGGCAGATAAAAAACTATATTCTTAATTTCCATTAAGAGAAGCATAACATAACAGATCATGAACCATGCTCCACCGTTTTCTGAATTTAGTGTTAGATTCAGTATTTAATGCTCCACTTTTAAGATAGGGCAATGAAGATTTACTAAGAAATTATAATCTTTTCAGAGGATGATGGGAACTAGAGACATTAAGGACTTAGTTAAGGATTTAAGGACTTAATTTAGGGACTTGAGGACTGTTAAGGCATTTATATGTAATATTCCTGAAATGAATTTGGATTCATGAAAACTTGAAATATTTCAAGGGTTGGGAGGCAGGTAGGGTGTTTTCTCTCTCTCTCTCTCTCTCTCTGTCTCTCACTCCCACACAGAGGAATAATTGTAGAGAAGTATGAAAAATCAAGTAAAATGTTGAGCAAATAAAAAATTTAAGAGGTGAAAACAGAAAGCTGCTAGTAATAAAGAATGAGGTAGGATGTGGCCAGTAGGAGACTATAGGGCATTTTAAACAGTTGGAGAGATCATTGCTTGGAGCAGGAAGGAGTTGATGCTAAGCAAATACTCACTTGAAAAGAAGATATAGGCTAGGAGAAGAGATATTAATTCTCCATTATTACACAGTAATCATTGGAGACCTTTGATATTTTGAATTGAAGATTACAAAGTCATTAGAGGATAATTACACTGAATGAGGTGAAAGAAGATTAAACTCCCCCAAAGAGAAAGCTCTATAGCAAATTACTATTTAGTGCCTAATTCTGCTACCCTGCCTGCTTTCTGAAAGTGTGCAGTGTAATCATATAAACCCATTCAGGTCTGGGGAGTGTTGTGAAATATGTCAAAACAGTAGTGGACAGTGTTGCCAAAAAGCTCAGGAGAATACCACTCATTTGTCTTTTCTCCTCAGGTTCCCAAAATAGAGAGGACAATGTAGATAAAATACTCATGAGGTCTTTTATATTTTAGAATGGAAAACTTGAAACAACTTTAGCATTCACACATGCTTTTTTATTTCCATGGTTAGCATTATAGGCTAATAGAATTTGGAAGATAGTATTTATTTCTCCCTTTATTTACCAAATACTGAATGATTGTCATGTGCTCTGAACTGTTGTAGGCTCTGGGAATAGGGCAGACAAAGCCATTTACTTCCCTACAATCTAGTGGAAAAGACAGTAGAAAGTTAATACATTTTAATATCTGGTAGTGATAGTGCTTTTAAGAAAAATGAAGCAGGGTAAAGAAGTGACAAAGAGAAGCCATTTTAGATTGTTAGAGAGCCGAATCTTGCGGGGAGTGTGAAAAGGGTTCAAGACAAAGAGCAGCAAGTGCAAAGCCTGGAGACAGAACAGAAAGTATAGATGTTAGCATGATTAAGCAGGGAGAGAGGTCGGAAAAGAGGTTGAATTTTTGGCTAAGAGTCAGAGAGCAGTTCATGACATTGTAGTTCTGGCTTTTTCTAAGAGTGAGCTTGAAATCCATTGGAAGATTTTGAACAGAGTGACATTAGATTATATTTAACAGTGTAACTCCAGTATGTTGAGAATAGGTTAAAAGTATGCAAAGGTCAAAAGCCAGGCAGACTAGTTAAGGGTCTTTCGCATTACTCCAGGTCAGAGTTGATGGTGGCTTGGATCAGGTTGATAGAAGTAAAGGTACTGAAGTGGTTGGATTGTAGAGTTTTTGTTTTTTTTTTTTTTTTACATTTTAAAAGGACGGGTTTATTAGGGAAAGGAGAAAAAGAGCAGCACCTGCATAGTCACAGGTGCATGGGAGATTTGCTGTAGAGATACTTTAAAGGTACTGTAGTGTCAGTTACTTTTGTTAGCAATTTGGTGGATTCAAGGTATGAGGAAAAGAGTAAGATTTTTTTTTAAATCTTGAATAACTAGAGGAAAGAAACTGTCAATAACTAAAATGGAAAAGATTAAAGGAGTTGCAGATTTTCTTGAGAGGGAATTAGTTTTTTCTAGACATGTTGAGTGAGAAATTAAATTGTAGAGTCAGCTGAGTAGTTAAATATGTGAGTAAAATAATATGCGTAAAATCTTATGTGGATAATAAAGTTGCTTCAGTTTTCACTAGAATATGGGTCAGTTTGGAATTGTGAATCTCTTTTGAGGACCAGAACTTCTTAGATTCTTATAGGCCTTTGCTTTTCAACTTTAAGGTATATTTTATAATTGTTTAAACTATTTTATCAGTTTCCCTAGAATTGTATATATAAAACATCCTGGAGTCCACCATGAACGGACAGTTGGACCTCAGTGGGAAGCTAATCATCAAAGCTCAACTTGGGGAGGATATTCGACGAATTCCCATTCATAATGAAGATATTACTTATGATGAGTTAGTGCTAATGATGCAGCGAGTTTTCAGAGGAAAACTTCTGAGTAATGATGAAGTTACAATAAAATATAAGGATGAAGGTAAGAGTGTTTCAAAAGATAGTTTTTAAAAGTTTTGCCCATTTTTCATTGAACTGTCGGAATAAAAAAATATGGTCTATGGTGATTGAATGTCCAATTTATTTTACTCAATGTTTATGTAGTTATTCTTTTTTTATAAGTTAAAAATAGGTACGTTTCTTAGAAGGAGAGGTTAAGGATATAACACTCCCACAGTTTTTTAAAGCAACATAAAGAAACAGAAGCTGTCTCATGCAATTTTTATAAACCCATGCAATTCCAACTTCCTTTTTTTTTTCTTTTAAAATCAGTCTTTCACTTATATTTCTCATTGTGGAAGGGATGTCAGTAAATATTGAATTAAAAAAAATTTGTGATCAACTATGGGAAAGCTGGTTTAAATAAAGGCAAGTATGTTTATTATATGTATTTTCAGAACATGTAATATACTCATGTACATTATCAATGTATAGTATGCAGTGTTCTCAGACTCATTTGACCACAAAACAATTTTATAGAGATGAGTTTTCTTTAAGATTTGTCTTGAAATTCCACTTCAAACAGTGGAATTACAGTAGTAGATTTTTATTTTATTTTCTTTTTGACTTGTCTTATTTGTTAACATTGGCTGAAATTGTTGTTAAGGTGGTTACCACTATCACTATTGAATTTATTTTCAGTCTGTTTCATCCTGATTTCAATACTTGGCACTGTTATCCATACCATCATTTAAAAAATACTCTTGGCCCTTAACATTTTTGACACCACTGTCTACATTTTCTTCTCATAGCTTCTTTGTTTCTTTATATTGCTTTACAATTATGCCAAATGTTAAAATATAAATGTTGAATCTCAGTGGTTGAACACTTAAGAAATCACTCAGGGACCCAAGTTGACAGAAGCTACTGATCTTCAACACAAGGCTTACAAGCTCACCTTAGCATTGGCCTCCAGTGAAGTGCATACAGATGAAGACAGAGTATAGAGGTCACATGGGAGATTGTACTCTCTGGGCCTTGGTGGGCATAGCATTTCTGCTTATATCACATTGGCCAGATCCCAGTCACATGACTCTGCTGAGGTTCTAGTGGATTGGGAAACGTGGTCCTGGTTGGGCAGCCACTTTCTAACAACTTATCCTAGAAGGGGATATAAATCACCCATAATCAGCTAATCTGGCCAGTTAATCTGATTGGCCTAAAGGTCTAATCCTTTCTTTTTTACAATATATAATCTAGCACTGAAAACTAATTTTTAAGGAACACCCATGTTAAGGAACAATAAACTTTCTGTTCTCTTTTCTATTCATTTGTATTGACTCACAGAGCCTTTAGTTTTACTTCTTTGACTTCCTAATTTCTACTGTAATTTGATCACTTTGATCTTTTGATTTTACAGCTAAAAATTTCAACATTGTTTTTTGCTTGAGATTCTTTGCTCTAAACTGAACTCATTGTTTAACTGGCTTTCTCTTACCTCATTTTTGTTTGGGACAAGGGTCAACTTCTTTAAAGGAAAAGATAAATATTTTAACATTGGGTCACATAGCCTTCGTCACATCTTTTAAAAAAAAATCTTTAAAAAATGTAAAAACCATCCTTAGTTTTCAGTCCTGTAAGTGCAGGGATTTATCCATTGGTCAGTTTGTGGACCTTTAACTTAGAATGTTCATGTTGTTGAAACTTTGTTCTCCATTTCTAGTTTAGAATTTGTTTTTTTATGATGTTTTTAAGTTTTTTGAATTGCACAGATTTGTGTTCCATAGCATATGTTGGCCACTATGGTAGAGGGTTGACTTAGGTGAAGTTTCTGCCATCAGAGATACTTTGGTTTTTGTTGGTAGAAATCAGAAAATTATAGTTACAGAAAGCTTTATACTTAATTTTGTTAAAAATGTGTTGATAAGTAGAATCCCTAATGTTGAACATTAGAGGTGTTTGTTTACAGAGGTAAGTCTGTTTATAAAGAGTTAAAAACAATGACAGACTCCTCAGAGCTTTTCTTGTCATACCTTTGTCCAAAATAAATGTTTCTAATCTGTGTTAAAATTAGTGTAACAGTGTATCCTTGGAGCAGCCTGTCAGCCTCCCCAGGACTAAACTTGCCCCCTTCCTCCCCCGCAACTGTCTAGGAAGATACCTACAGAGATGGGCTCATCAGCTCCTTGTAGTGACTGCTTTTCTGTTCTAGCTCTCAAGACGTTTTTTCTCCTAGCTTTTTGAAAACTTGTAAAACATGCTATTAATATGCTAATTATAATGTTATTTATTCTTGGAATCTAGGGGATTTCAGAATCTGGTGTATATGAATTTTTTTTATGGGGAGAGTTGATAGTTTTCGTGTTAGTATTGAAAATGGTCCGTGTCTGGAAAGACTTCAGTGTCTATTTGTTCATTAATGCTATTCTGCACGTCTTTTGCAACCTTTTTAGTTAGTGTAATATATGACTGTCTTCCCATTTGTGTCAATGGCATTTAACTATACTTAAAATTACAATTTGAACCATGAGAATCTTATTACTTTAACTTTTGATAAATATATTAACATTTTTTGGAATGGAAAGATTTTAATGTAAACTAATAATTTGTGATATTGCTATCATGAGTTTCCAGCTGATGACTAGTGAAAGGTTGCTTTTGCAGTAACCTTAGCCTATGTTTTTGGTTCTTATGAGGATATGACAAATACATTCCTATAAGTAATAAACGAAATTGATTTAGTATTTTTTAAACAAATCACTTCAGATCCTTTAATGTTTAAAGTTTTTATGGGAGATTCTAATTGAGTTCTGTGGTCTAAATTTGAATTTTTAATTTAATGTATATCTTAGTTTACCGCTGATGTAAGTCTGAAACTTGTTTCTCTTTTTTCATTCCAGATGGAGATCTTATAACAATTTTTGATAGTTCTGACCTTTCCTTTGCAATTCAGTGTAGTAGGATACTGAAACTGACATTATTTGGTAAGTAATAAACTTTCTGATACTTCCTATTTTATTCACTGCATTTTTATTAAAAACATTGTGAATTTTTCCCTTTAAACATTCAAAATTAAGCATTAACTTTTAAAAAAGATGCTTATCTTAATTCCAGGAGTAGTATTAGATTACTTGAAGCTTTTGGCTTTGTATGTCTTAAGAAAATGATGTATGTTAAAAATTGAGTGTCTTAAAATTGCTTGTTTTTTTCAACTCAGGTATAATATACATTCTTACTAGAGTATTATTACTTTAATTTAGCCATAACTGAATTTTTGATTGTTAAGGCTTGACTATATATTTTTTTTAAAGATCAGTAGAAAGTAGGAATGTTTTAAATTCTTCATCTGTTCAGTTACCTTAAAAATCTATGTCATTGTCACTAGTATACGTCATTTCCAGGATTGAAAATATTAGCAGGGTTAAAACTGCCTTTATTGAATTCTCTAAGAATATATACTTGATTTCTCTAATGTAGCATGTTTTTATTTTTTATCAGGCCTTAACATGTAGACCTGGTACTTTAGATGTTGTTTTTCTTTTTTCTTTATTTAAGGCTGCTATGTTCTTTTTCTTTTTTAAATGTAGTACTTTTTTTCTTACATCGTTGTTGATTTTTGGACAGTATATGATTTTTCCTTTCAGGTATGGTCACCATAGTTCTCCCACCACTGAAACATCCGTAGTCTATCACCATATTCCCTTGTGCTCGATTATAGGGTTAAAGTGATTATGTGAAAAGTAAAATGAACAATTTTTTCTGGACGTTTTATTTAGTATTAAAAAAACTGATCAGTTGCTTTAATTTGTGTCTATTTTGTCTCTAAGGATTAATATGATTCAGATTTAAAATGCAAACAAATAAAAAAATTAAAAGTTAAAAGTTTTTATTTGTTGTTAGCATTTTAAAGTCTTTTTAAAAAATATAATACCGAATCTAAAATATATGCCATTATTGACGAGTAGGTTAGACAAACTGAAAACCCTCTTTCCAAGAACATTGGGATGTGCAGCATAAACAGTTATAAATTTACCTTTTGAATTGTATACCTGAGCTTTCTTAGGAGAATAAGATAAGAGTTCAGGGGCCAAAAAATAGATGTAGTTAAAAACTGGGGCTTAAAATACCAAAACAGAGCTCTTGGTGGTAATGGTGAAGATTTTAGTCTTCATAATCTAAGGGCTTTGATGTCCACATGGTATAGACCTTAGGGTCTAGATCCTCAGTGACTTCTGTTCTTAAAAAGAGTATTGTAGAAAAAAGTCTTCCCTCAATGCAGAAAAAGTCAAGGAATTGATATAGGAAACTCATATCCTGGGCTGCCAGGAGTTGGCCAATCTTCCATTAAGGATTCAGAACCGTGGTCCTTAGGTGGATTAAATTTAAATTTAAGCAAGCTGCACAATTTGGGAATTCCAACCCAGATGGCTACATAGAAGGATAGCTGTAACCTTAGGTAAAAATCTCTTTGGAGGAATACATTCTCAATCTCGGTTACATTAGTTTCTCACAGACAAAATCTGGTTGATGAATTGATGAACTTGGAGTTTAGAACCATAAGTTGGGCCTCCCTGTGGCGCAGTGGTTGAGCGCTGGGCTGTGAAGCTGCCCGCAACCTCTGCAGCACCAGTTCGATCCCCAGCTGCCGGCTAGGGTCCCATATAGCTCGCAGACTTCTCCTGCTGTGCCCACTGCTCCCCTTAGCAGTGTACTTCGTCAGTCTGCCTGCTCTCTCTGGTGAATTCTCTCACCCTCCCATGCTTCTGATTGTACCCAGTGCTTGTATAAATAAATAAATAAATCTTTAAAATAAAAAATAGAATTGTAAGTTGCATGAAACAGTCCGCATAATCAACAGAGAATGAATATAACTAATAGGATTAGACTTCTAAGAATTTATAAGTGATAACCTATAAAATTTGTTAAAAATTACTATTTGTAACAAGAAATAACAATATAAGAGCAAAGATATGAAAAGAGATTTTGAAAGGAAAATAAGGTTGTTTTTGAAAATGAAAAATACAAACGTTGTCATTAAATACTAAGTGGGGAGGTAGAAGTTTAGTCACAGCTGAAGAGGATATCTGAATTGGTAGGTAGTCCAAAACAATTTCATAATAAAGCACAAAAACACAGAGGTGGAGAATATGAGAGGAATTTTGACAATGAGAGTGTCCAGCTTATAACCAGTGTAAGTTTAAAGAAGGAAAAAGGAGAGGGGGAGTGATAATAACTATGAATTTATGGCTGACGAGTTTTTCAGAATTATATAAAAGTTATAAACCTTCAGATACAGGAGGCATTTATCCTGAGCAGCATAAGTAAAAATAAATCACCACTGGGGCCTCCCCAGTGGCGCAGCGGTTGAGCGCTGGGTTGCGAAGCTGCCTGCAGCCTGTGCAGCGCCGGTTCGATCCCCGGCTGCTCCCTGGCCACTGGAGGAAGGTCCCACATGGCGCGCAGACCTCTCCTGCCGCCTGCTGCTCCCCTCAGCAGTGTACTTCGGTCCTTCTGCCTGCTCTGCTCCCCACTCTGGCTCTGGTGAATTCTCTCACCCTCCCGTGGCTTCTGACTATACCCAGTGCTTGTATAAATAAATAAAAATAAATCTTAAAAAAAAAAAAAAAAGAAAACTCTTTCTAAAAGAAATAAATAATAAATAAATCACCACTGGGTATATTGTCATGAAAATGGAAAATAAATTAGATAAAAATAACCTTAGACGTAGCTACAAAAACAATTAGACTGTTTAGTAGACTTCATAATGATAAATAAGCTGGAAGACAGTGGAGTATATCTTCAAACTGAAAAAATAACTAGAAAGGTAGCATTCCGTAGTCTGCTAAACTTCAGGAATAAGGGAGAAGAAACATTTTCAAAGACAGAGATTCATACACCCTTGTTAAAAAGTTTTAAAAAGTGATTCTTTAGTAAGAAAAAATCAAGTCCAAAAGAGTGTCGTGAAAGATGCAAGAAATTGTAGACAAATTTTTGTGAATTGGTAAATTTAAATGAGTACTGATTATCAATAGCAACAATAGTTTTAAGAGTATAAAATAGTTTTATGTAAGACAGGAGGGGATAATAGGACATGCATTGTTTTAAAGGCCTGTGTTGTTTGGGAGTAGATTTTTTTTTTAATTGAAATATTCATGTTTAAAATGTAAATATAATTATTGAAACACTAGAAGTAGCCAGAAGAGGGAAAAGAAGGAAACAAAGGGTACCGCTTGGTTCATCAGAGGATGACAAAAAAAAGAAAGCGGAGAGAATGCTTGATAAATGGAAAGCATAAAATACTAATCGCAATATACTTAAATGTACTAATACTAACTGCGAAGGTTGAAAGAAAGAATTTATTGGAGTTAAAAATAATCTGGTTACATGCTGATAATAAAAGACATAGTAAAAGATTTTTATGCCAGATTTGAAAGTAAAGGATTAGGAAAGGACATACTAGACAAACTTAAAGAAAGCTAGTTAATATTAACAGAGTAGACTTTAAGTGAAAAACTTCATTAATATGGTCACTTCATGATGAAAAGAATAATTCACTGGAATGTATAATAATTCTGAGCACTTAATACAGCATAGCTTTAGAGTTTTCTCTAAGAAAAAATTGGCGAAGGAAAATCAAATAATTACAAGAGCATGTGTTTAATTTTCTCTCAAAACCAGATCAAGCAAGCTCAAATTAGTAATGACAGAGAAAATTTGAACAAACCGGAAAACAGACTTGATTTTGTGATTTTGACAGGAAGGTATACTTTTTTTTTTTTAGTGCAAAGGACCATTGATAAAATTGATGATATAATAGGTCTTCCAACAAATCTTTAGTGTCAGAGAAGAAATATCCTAGAGGTCATGTTCTCTGAACTCCGATATATTATTGAGCAAAAAAAGATACCCACTATGCTTATAAAGATAACATGCTTTTAAATAACAAGTCAAAGATGAAACAGAGTTAGGTTTATCAACTCAGTGCAGTGAGGAAGAATGAACATAATGGAGAACAATGAGATGCTTTAGTGTTAGAAAGGATTTTTCACACATCTTGGGCTTGTGTTACATGATTTGGGATAAGGTTCAAGGAAGTGTGTGACTCTAGATTGGATGCTGTCAAGAAGTGGGGTTGGTGCTATGATTGGGTATCTTAAATCTGGAAGGTTGGAAGGAATGAATTGAGACTAAAACTGCAATTGGTAAAACAGCCACAGCCCATCATATTAACCAGGGTAGGGTGGATGTTTGCTCATATTTGTGGTTTGGTCAGTATCTTGTTTTTGTCCGAGTTCTCACATGATTATGGAATCTTTGTTTTTGTTTGTTTTTTTTGATCTATTACTATGAGAGTGATCTTTTCTGATGTTGGTGTTCTTTTAAAGTGTTTTTGTTCAGCAGAAAGACATCTTTCTTTACCTCGAGTACCAGCCCAATTTGTAGCAACACTAGGCGTTCCTGGCTATCAGGTGTGGTTTTTCTTCTCAGATATTAGAGAAAAACCAGTAAAACTCAGTGAAAGCTAATAATTAAACAGTTTCTGTTGGAGATTATATTGAACTTCTTCACAGCTATATAGGGGGTATGTTAAATACTTGTGAATTTTCTTCTAATATTGGCAGTTTGAAGTTTGGAACACATTTGACAAAGAATTCCAGGAACCTTTATTTTTGAATAGATTTCCTTTTCTAATTTAGTGCCCTAAGAATTTGTGTAAGTGTATACTAGCAGGGCATAAAACAGTTTAGTTTGATTCAATTCTTGCAATTTTTGAGCTCCTGTCTTGAGGTTTGCATTTGGAGCCTTGTTTCATCTTTTTCTGAATACCAATTTTTGTTGCTGGAGGAAGGTTGGTTGTATAAAATGGGCAGTTAAATGAGGAAATGTTGCCTTCATTAAAAATAAACCCAATGATGGGGACTACATCTGAGAAAAGAAAGCAAGCATTGTAAAAAAAAAAAAAAATGAACAATGATGTAAAATATATTTAAATAATATATTTTTAAAAAAATTAAAAATAAACCATAAAAAAAATTTACAAAACCCAATGTATTATTGGATAATCTTTGACTTTGTGGCTCATAAACTGCTTTTGGATGTAATTGCTTTGAAGGACAGTGGTGATGTAGATAATAAATTCTTCATTTTTGTAATAGGTTACTTTTTAGGTCAGTTATTTTAACCTTTTACTTTAGGTTAAAAGTAGGGGTATCTATCACTCTAGTTAATCCCTTTTTAACATTTATGTATAGAATAAAGTATTAGTTCAAGAATATGAGTGTGAAATAAAAGGCACGTAATTTCTATTAAAATAAATAGGTCTTAATATGTTTTATTCTAGTCCAATTCCTCTAATAAACCTTTTTACCAATATGGTCATAGGCCATGCACCTGGCACCAACAAAAATTGATGAATTTTTTTTTTTCGCAAAAGTAAATTATTAGCAATAAGGAATCGTTGCCTTAAAAAGAATTACCATTTAAATGATATTGATAGATTTCTTGCTTGATTTTGTTTTGCCTTTTTTTAAAAAAATATTTATTTTTTATTTATACAAGAACTGGGGTACAGGGTGAGAAGATTCACCAGAGACAGAGCGGGGAACAGAACAGGCAGGCTGATGAAATACACTGCTGAGGAGAGCAGTGGGCGCCATGTGGGACCCTCCCTGGCTGGCCACAACTGCAGAGGCTGTGTGGACAGCTTCACAGCATGGCGCTCAACTGCCTGCGCCACCAGGGGAGGCCCTTGTTTTGCTTTTTAAAAAAAAAATTTTTTTTTCCTTGTTGGATATTACTCTGTTGATAAACTTTTTCAAGAACATTTTCTAATCTTAAACAAATTAATGTTTTTATTCCAGTTAATGGCCAGCCAAGACCCCTTGAATCAAGTCAGGTGAAGTATCTTCGTCGGGAACTGATAGAACTTCGAAATAAAGTGAATCGTTTACTGGATAGCTTGGAACCACCTGGAGAACCAGGACCTTCCACCAATATTCCTGAAAATGGTAGTCCATGAGTCTTTTATTCTGATTTATTCTTCCTATATCTATATCTTTTTTGCAGATATTTTTAAAAACTTCCTTAGTAGAATTAGGATGACACAGTCACCCTTTCTTATTCCTGCCTCTATGCTAATTTTCATATTGTATTCCCAAATCTGACTGTTCATCAGGAGGTTTTATTACATCAATTCCTGAGTCTCATACTTCATTAATCTACTGGAGGGCAGGGCTTGGAAATTCCATTATTCAAGTGCTCCTGATTCTTTGACAATTGACCTTGGACTCCTGGGTTTATGACGTATAGGTCATTTTTAAATCCCATTGATTCTTGAACTCTTCTCAGAGAAATAGATATCTAATGAGATTTAGGAACTGAAAATCATTTCGTGACTTTCATGTAATACATGAAGTGGTTTCAAATAAAAGATAATTTTAGATTAGTACCTTTTTATGATGTATTGTGAAATTTATCTTAAACACAATTTTTAATTTTTGTAATATACAAAGAAAAATTGATTTCCCCCATTTTACATGTACTCTTTATATTAAAATAAAAATGACAAATTTGAGTCGACATACAATTTTGGAATGAAATATGTTTTAAAATACAGAATGAGTTTTAAGTATATATTAAGACTTGAAAGTTGATTTGAAAAACTGCTTTCTACAACTTAGTATTCTTCGATGTTGTACTTTAAAGGTTTTTTGGTTTCTTTTTATAATTTTTCTATTACATACACATTTCACATGCTTACTAAACCTGTTCATTTTGTGAAATAGTAATTTTTATAGAGTAAATTATTAATAGACAATTTTATGGAAAAGGGGCATTGTGTAAATTCTTGCAATGTTTAGATTCTGAGATACTGTATTTTTTTGACCCATTTAATTAAAACTTTTGAATTTTCTTTAAGTTAACTAGTTAAAGATGCATTTTCCGTGATTTTTTCTTCCCCACTTCTTCCAGCCATGTAGAATTGTGTTAATGGTAGATGGCTTAACAAATATTTGGTGAATGAGTAGTAATTTCTAGTTCCAGCCCTGTAGTTCAGAACATAATGGACATTTGCTGAAATAGTTTAGTGAGGTCTTCCTTATATCTTTATGATGAAACCTTTTATATTACAGGTCAAAGCAAATTGCCTGTTCTGCACCCTATCTAAACGAAAAAAACTCCAAGTTTAGGTCAAGGATTTGAAGAAAGCCTGTTTATTTTTGCAGAAGAATTGCTATATGCTAGCAAAACATTAGCATATCATTTCAGACGATTTAAGCCTGTGTAGAATATTACGAAACTTAGATCAAAATTCAACAGGTATGGCCAGTATTGGGCAGAAATTATTATAGTAGCCTGTGTTTTAGTTTGCAATAAGTGAAAAGATGTATATGCAGAGGAACATAGTAATGTTAGGTGTGAGGGAGCAGTTTATAAGATTGGTGTGATACATTCTTGGGGTATGATCTTGGAATTAGAGAAGGGAGATTGGTGAGTGGTGGGCTTATTTTTTTATTTTTAAGTTGCCTCTGTCCCCAACCCCAGAACCTGTCATGCAGACAGACCAAATTTTGAGTCTTGGAACTTTTCCATGTACAAGAGTCTTTTATTTTTCTTATAATTTTTTTAACAAATATATTTTGGGAATTAGGAACAGTAGGGCCAAAGTACAAAGGTTTTTAAATTTTTTTCTCCCACCATTATTTCCTATACTCTTTGACTCTTTCTCCCACCCTCTCCCTCTTATTCTCAGAAGTCTCACTGTTTATTAATGTCTACTAGTTTTTATAAGTGTTTTGCTTTGTCTAGTTGTCTATTGTGTAAATATTTGATATTTGTCTTTGACTTGCTTTGAATGTCTTCTATTTTGCTGTAAATGGATTATTTAATTTTTTCTTACGAGTATTCCATTGTGTGGATATACCACATCTTCACATCTTCTTGATTCAACCTTCTTCAGTGGGTATTTAGGTTGTTTCCATGTCCTAGCTATTGCAAATAATGCTGGAGTAAACATTGTAGAGCATATAATTTTTTGATGATTTAATTTTCCTTCGATAGATGCCCAAGAGTGGAATTGCTGTATCATTCGGTATTTCCATTTTGGGTTTTTCTTTTAAGGTAAATCCAGATTGCTTTCCAAAATGGCTGCACCAGTTTACATACCCAGCAACAGTGTAATAGGGTTCTTCTTTCTCCACATTCTTCCCAGCACTTGGAGTTTTTGTTTTTGTTTTTTATTTTATGCCATTCTCACAAGCGTCAGATGGTATCTCATTGTAGGTTTGACCTCCATCTCTAATTGAAATAAAAAAATGATGATCATCATTTTTCTATGCTATCTGTTGGCCTTCTGGATATCCTCTTTGTTTAATTATCTGTTAAAAGCTGCTGCCATTCATTTTTTTTAATGACTATATATATGTAGATATATATGTATACATATTTATGTGGGTTTATTGAGTCTGTTTCATTGATCTATGTGTATTTTTTTTTTCAATACCATAATGTTTTAATTACTGTTGTTGCTTTATACTATAAAGTCAGGTGATGTGCCTCTATGTCTCTCCTTTTTTGCAGGATTGCTTTCACTACTTGAGACCTTTTATGATTCTGTATAAATTGTGATTTTTTTCAATTTGAGTAATGTTTATTTTGTTAGGGATTGAGTTAAGTTTATATATCACTTTTGATAAAATAGTCATTTTGACTATACTGATTTCCTTCTTCCATGAGCTTGGATGTCTTTTCATCTCCTTATGTCATTGTCTAGTAGACTTACTTTAAGGGAGTACTTAATAGGACTTTTCTTCTAAAATTGAAGAAATGTTAGTGTACCCAGCAAAATGATAGGAATGAATGAGAACGTCAAGCCCACTGTGCTTATATGCTGCTTACACTTTTTTACAGTATAAATACTCTTGATAACAGAGGTAATAACAACTTAGCTGTCCACTCAATAACAGGAAAAAAAATTGGTTGTCAGTTAATTTAGTAAATGGTTAGCAATATTCTTTTGTTTACTACTTGTAGGTTATTCCTTGAATTCCTTTTCTTTAACATAGTAGTAGTATAAATGCCTATTGAGTACTTTGGTATCCTTAGAAGAAAACCCTGCTTTTAAATTTACGCTGCTTAGAATGTTTAAAATTTTACTTTTCTGCTTTTAAAAATATTTTATTATGGATAAATATAAACATATACAAAACCTGACACACTACTATAATGAATTCCATGAATTCATACCCAACTTCAAAAATTATCAACTATCAGTACCATGTTGTCCACTCACACATTGTTTCCATACCCCCTCAGCTCCTTATTATTTTGAAACAAATCCCAGGCACATCATTTCATTTAAATCAGTAATTTAATGAGTAATGAATACTTTAAAGGGAGAAAGAAAATTAAAAACATGCTTTTTGTGTATTGGTTAGGTTGAGATTTCCGGTCTATTACTCATTGATAAGTTGAAATAAAACAGACGTTGATGGCATAACTTCAGTTAAGTTTCTTGTCCTTTTAAAAAATAAATCATTAGTGCCTAATATGTATCTGATATTAGGATTTAGGTCATCTGTCTCTTCCCTTCCCCCCCAAAAAAAGAATAAAATATTCCTCGGTTAAGCTGCTTTTATGTTTTTTGTTCATTTAATAATTCTTAGAGAAGTAGGTAGATAATACAATTGTTTGAAGAAACAATATTTAACTTGTATTTCTATAGGAATAATAAAACCTTTTATTATAAAATAAAAAAATTTAAAAGTATAAAGAATTAAAATATTCTAGAAGCATATATTCAGATATACTTATTCCTAACATTTCAGACTATATGTACATATATATTTACCTATTTTAATGCTTTTTTATTTTATTTTGTATAGATAAAATGTAAACATATTTTTGTTCCTTTTATAGATAGTGTGGATGGGAGGGAAGAAAAGCCTGCATCTTCTGATTCTTCTGGAAAACAGTCTACTCAGGTTATGGCAGCAAGTATGTCAGCTTTTGATCCTTTAAAAAACCAAGATGAAATCAATAAAAATGTCATGTCAGCATTTGGCTTAACAGATGATCAGATTTCAGGTAAGTTAATTCCTCCTTCCCATCCTCTTTCTTCTTTCTTCCTTCCATTTTTAGTAGCATACTTGGATATGGTGAAGTGTATAAATTTTAAGTGGTCAGTTCAATAAATTTTTGGATATGTATATGTTTACATAAAGCACCAACTAGATTAAAATGTAGTTGATTCCTAGCACCCTGGAAGAAATATTTATGGGTGAAAGGTTTATTAGAATGATATATTGAGATATGTGAAAATGTGACAGTGGAGGGAATAGTAACAGAAACAGAAAAAGTATTAGATACATTGTAGGAATTGATTAGGAGGCATGTGAGAAGAGGAATTGTGAGAAATATTGTTTGGACCCTCGAATATTAAACTAGAGACTGAATTTGGCTTATGGACTGTGGAGAATGAATGATTCTTTTGATTGCAGATTGTATAAGGTACAGGATATTTGTATTGCGGTGATAAGTTTTGGTTTTTGCAGGGGAATGTTAGAAACCAGGAATATAGTATTCCACATTTTATAGGGAAGGGTTTTCAGTTGTAGCAATGAATACTGAAGAGACTAGCGCAAAGGGAAAAATAATGTACATTTCATGTAAAAGGCTGCATTTGTGATTTTTTATATATATATATTCTATAGTACTTCAGTTCTCGTAACCAAACATATTAATTGATCTTACTGGGGGAAGATCTTATAATAGGAACTGACTGACTTTTCATGACCATTCAGGGCCACCAAGTGCTCCTGCAGAAGACCGTTCAGGAACGCCTGACAGCATTGCTTCCTCCTCTTCTGCTGCTCACCCACCAGGTGTTCAACCGCAGCAGCCACCATATACAGGAGCGCAGACACAAGCAGGTCAGAGTGAAGGTAAACTAGAGCTTAGAACATAATGTATGGAAAGGTACATGTGAAGAAATGTTTACTGCAGCATTGTTTGTAATTGTAAAAAATTTACATATACATTTATGCTGTGAATATAGTTGTGAAAAATTTTATTTACTTGATACAGTATATTTTTGGGTTAAAAACAATAGAATAATATGTCAAATATTCTTCTGATTATTGGAAAGAATGATATTTGGAAAAGTATTTATATGAATATAAATAAAGTGTGATAGGTCAGAAGGATTCATTCCCATCACGATTCAGTGATAACCAGAGGTGACCCATTAAAGTGACACTTTATTTCATACAATACTTAAATGCTATTTTTTTCTTCTCCCACCCCTCTAATTTAATTTAAAGAGACAAAAATAGAGGTAAAGCATAAAACTTAAGTATAGGGTTTTTTTTTGAAAGATAAATAGCCCATTATATTCTTATATAGTTAGCAATGTTTTTTGTTGAAAAAACAATGTATTTTTTTCTCTGTTGAAATGTATTCTGTTCTTTTAAAAAAGGATACAACTTTAATACAGTAATATTCAAAACATCATTTAATACTTCTTTTGGGCACCTGGTAATGTTTTAATAACATTCAGAGTGTAAAGGATTATAGGAGGTTTTCCAGGTGGCTAAGTGAAAAGGGACAAAGATTGATTGTAGGGAAAAAGAAGAACAAGATAGAGATGATCTGAATAATCAGTCATGATAAAATCTCTATCACATTGTACTTAGGTTTCTTTCTTTGCAGTAATCAGAATGTGTTTTAAATCACGCATTCCCTAAATGATTTGTCTTTGAGCAATTTAGTCTCCGAGTTTTGATATTCTCTCACTGTTAATTGTGAAAATTGAACTAAAGTGCTTTCAAAAGTATGTCTTTAGTCCTGAATAAAATATAACTTGAAAGCTCAGTATTTAGAACAGATAAAAGGGTCATTGCAATGGTTGAAGAGGATTGAAGAATCACAAACTCATGACAGCACACACTGGGGTACCTCGCTGAACCCTTGTGCAGAACATATGGCTAAGGTAGTTACTGATCTCTGGGATTTTTTTCAGATACTAAAATCTCGTTTCTGTGACTTGCCCATGCATATAGAGATCTTTAAAACTACACATTCCACTTTTAAACAAACACCAGGTGGTGCTCTAACTATTTGTTTAAAGGGACCAGGTTGTGGAATGATGTATTTCCAGCACAAGAAATAAGTTATTCAGCACCAGAAGCAAGTGACTGCCTTTATCCATCTTTTTTTTTTTTTTTTTTAGGGGCATGCTTTATTTATTTATTTATTTGTTTGTTTTGTTTTGTTTATACATGCACTGGGTACAGTCAGAAGCGCAGGAGGGTGAGAGAATTCACCAGAGCCAGAGCGGGGAGCAGAGCAGGCAGAAGGACTGAAGTACACTGCTGAGGGGAGCAGCGGGGCGGCAGGAGAGGTCTGCGCGCCATGTGGGACCCTCCTCCGGTGGCCGGGGAGCAGCCGGGGATTGAACCGGCGCTGCAGAGGCTGTGCGCAGCTTCGTAACCCAGCGCTCAACCGCTGCGCCACCGGGGAGGCCCCCTTTATCCATCTTATTGAAAAAAGAAAAAGCATAACCTGAAATGAGCTGAGCACTACTAGAGTTCTGTCATCCTGTGGTAGAAACAGTTGTACTTTTA
This sequence comes from Talpa europaea, assembly GCF_964194135.1. Lineage (NCBI taxonomy): Eukaryota > Metazoa > Chordata > Mammalia > Eulipotyphla > Talpidae > Talpa > Talpa europaea. The sequence continues at coordinate 86,862,162 of NC_140070.1, forward strand.
GAGTTGTTCGATTAGATGAATGGTAGTCACAGGGACTAGAAGGGACTTTAGCATTTTGCTAAAGAATGAATGTTTTGGGAAGAATTTCTTTTTGCTTAATCAAAATTTCTTTTTCTCTATCAATTTTGCACCAAAATACAATTGCTAGAACTGGAACAAAGTAGGATTGCCATAGAAGTGGACTGAAGAGGCAGGCAAAAGCAGAGTTTGACTATGAAGGGAGCATAATGTCTATATATCAAGTGAAATAGCCCCCTTTTTTTAAAAATATGTATTTAAGTAGTGCTGCATACTGTTTGAGAATGGCAGTTACTATTCAGTTATAAAGAAAGGGATTTAAGGCTGGTCCCTTTATACAGATTATTCTCTCGGGTTTATAGTAATTAAAAATTATTTCACAAAAATGTAAATATTTTAAAATATAAATGGGTATGCAGTGAAAATTAGAAAACTTTTCTACCTCTGTCCCCTTTTCCAGAGGCATCAAAATTAACAGTTGGATATGCAGGGTGGTATTGTAAGCTTTTTTCAAGGTCTGTTTGTGACATTGGTCAATAGGTTAGCATTCTGGTATAACTAGGTTAGTCTTCCCCAAAGGAAATACAGCAGAAGCCATATGTAATTTAATGTTTTCTATGAGCCACAACAGCTTAAAAGGTAAAATTAGTTTTAATAATACATTTTATTTAACCAGATATATCTGGTGTCTCAACAAGTGGTAATTCATGAAAATATTAATATTTTACGTTCTATAATTTTTTACTGCATATTGGAAATCTAGGATATGACACTAGTTTGAAACACTTCAAAACACACGGCATATCATGGTGTAGCCACATTTCAAATGCTTAGTAGCCATATGTGCCTATTGGCTAGTGTATTGGATAGCGCAGTTCTAGATTAATATATCATTTGTTTATAGATTCCCAAGATTTATTGAAGATTAATGAATACTGTTTGATGAATGATGTATAGTGAATCTCTTACATTACCAGTTTGTTAAGTTTGTTAGCTCAACTGCTCATTATAAACTATTAGCAAAAATATTTTTAATGATTAACATAGGAATAGCTTATAATAGAACATGAAATAATTTTAGAAAAAAATAATTTCAGGTTGCTTAAACTCCATAAAAGGGACCTTGGAAATGTACATTTTTTGCAAGGATTTTAATACAGTGTTCATTTAAAAGGGTAAACAAAATGTTGAGCATCATAAAGTGAAGCAAAATAGATAATAACCTTTTTCAGAGAAAGCAGGTGCCTCTGTTACTGGGAAACTTTGTAAATTGGAGTAGTTGTGAAAATCCTAAATAAGTGGTACAGTTACAGAGAAGAGCACTAAAAAGTATCAGAGACTAAGCAGTATTGCTCTTTGATAAACTGAAAACATTAAAGGGATATAATTAAAATTTGTAAAATCATATGCCAATATAATAAGCTTGTTTTTTAAAATGGCTTTTATTATATAAATTTTGAAATAGGCACAAAAGTAGATACAGAATAATTACTTTTTCATATATCCGTCATGAAGCTTCAACACTTACCAGTAATTTTGGCTTTTTTTTTTTTAACCTGGCTTTTCTTTGTGTTTTAACTTGCTGAAATATTTCAAATCACATCCTACATGTTATGACATGCAATTTTTTAGTATGCATATTTAAATAATAATCTTTTCTGTTTAACATAACCAGTATGTCATTACTACAGCTAACTAAATTAGTAGTAAATCTTGATATTGACATACATTTATATTTGAATTTCCCTAATTGTCTCATAATTATTAGTTAGCTTATTTACATCAGGAATCTAACAAAGTTAACATTTTCCATTTGATTATCTGCCTTCTCTTTTTTCCATTATCTGTCACCACAATACATTTCAATAGTCAAAACTATGTATATTATTTATTGCTATCTATAACACTTTATCCCAAAACATGATACTAAAAGAGACACATCTAGGCTTGAGTCAGGGATCTGTGAGCAGCTTAGCTGGGATGTTGCTGTTTTTTTAACCAGTTGAAATTTAATTTTTTTATTATACTAATTTAGGTATCGTTGGTTTGTAACACTGTATGTTTTAGGCAAGTTAACACCTCAACAAGTGTGTGTTGTCATACTATGCCCTCCAACAAACCTTTAATAATCCTCCATTGTAGTATTATGCCCTTCTCCAAACAGCTCACTCTCCCCTTTTGGTAGCCTCAGTTCTACAGTCAAATTTCAGGGTTTTGTTTTTGTCTGTTCCTGTGCTTTGCTTTGTTTATATTCCACACAGGAGTAAAATTATTCGGTATTTTTCTTTTTCCTATGACTCATTTTGCTTAGCACAATCTCCCAGTCTCCAGTTCTGTCCATATTGTTGTAAATGGTTGGATTTCATCTTTTTTTTTTTTTTTTTTTTTAATAACGGCAGTATTCCATTGTGTATACATACCACATCTTTATTTATTTGTTGTTGGGCATTTAGGTTGTTTTCTATGTTAGCTTTGTGTTTTGACTCCAGGTCTCTGTCATCTTAAGCTTAACTGGAACTGGTACATCTTTTTCCAAGATAATCCCTCACATTGTTTTTGGTAGGAGGCCTCAATTCTACCAGAGCACATGATAAAGAGAAATTATAAGGGTGAAGTTAACTGTCTTTTTTGACCATTTCTCAAAAATTTATCATTTTTACAGTATTCTATTGGAATACAGGACAGCCCACAGTGTGGGAGGGAATGAATACTCGTGGTTTATTGCTTGTTCTTAGCTCATTTTTGTATTGTGGAGTTAATCTTACTAATTTCTATGGCGATAAGGATACTAACTCATTATCATATACTATACAGGTGCAAGAGTCTGTAGGGGTCATGGTAGAGACTGGCTACCACTCAGTGTAGCAAAGTACAATTCCGGCAGTGTCACCATTATATAAGTGAGTCCTTTAATAATAGTTGCTCTTTTGAGTGAGTTCATAGAATCATTATGGGCAAAAATTTACCACATAGAGCCTTAATCTCAGCCTTTTTGATGGTAACTGAATTAATATTATTATTATGAGAAGTGTGTTTAAAACTCGTTTTAAAGTGAAGCTCCAGAGTTACAAATATTCCAGTCAGTGGTTTTTATTAGCTGTAATATGTTGACGCCAGATAAATGGCATAGTCTTTGTGCATCTGAAATAGATACCAGAATAGGGATTGCTGTTGAGGTTGACGTTTTTGCCTGTTCTTTGCTCATTTTTGTATTATAGATCAATCATTTGAATTTTAAGAATAAGAATCGATTGTTGTATGCTACACATATTTCTCCTTCTTGGTTGTATTTCTGTGCCAGATTTTTGTCACTTCTGTTCTAAAATTTAGGTATGAAGTACAACCCAGGACTAAGGTGGTATCTAAATTTTTTTAACTTTTAGTGCCTTTGTCTTAAACTATTAAGAAAATATTTAAGAAACTTGTAGAAGTTTCTTTCTTTGGGTGTTTGGGAAGAGGATTAATAGCTTAAAAATAGGTAAGCAAATATTTCTATTAAAAAGAGAAAAGCCACAACTCTTGCTAGAAAATAAGCTGGCTATAAATTACAGGTATATATCTCATGTAGCGTTATAGTACATTGAACTGAGCAACCAGTCTCATAGAGTGGACTCATCTTGATCTCAGCCTGAGAGTGCTAGCTGCCTACTATAGCTCAATTTCATTGGTTAATGTGGTGACTACTTTTTTAACTAGTTAATGTGGTGACTACTTTTCAGTAATTATCTTTCTTCCTAGAGCATGCTGTGTATGCTATTTACTAATAGTGTTTTGATTAATAGCAGTTTGAAAATTTTTCAAGTAATTAGTGAACATAAACTTAGTGAAAAAATTTGAATACTAACCAGATATTAAAATGCAAGTTTTATTGCTACCCTAGGTATTAGAGCTAGCTAAATCCAACATTGGAACTGTAAAAACAGTAGAGATGATAAAGACACAAACCAGTAAATCCTTATTTGGCAATCACAGGTAATAACAGTATAAAAGGTTTATCCAGAGGATCTTTGGTCTAGTTCAAATAGGATTTCCATTTCCAAGAACACATTGCCAGTGTTAAAACAGGTTTGCCATTATTAAAAAGTGTAGTGAGAAACTGTTTAGGCTTTATCAGAGTCCACGTGATTGGATAGGATATTCAGATGTTGGAAAAAAGTCAAATAGTTGTTAAATGCCAAAGGTGTTTTTGGGGCCTAGTAGTTAAGATGTGTAAATTCTTACTACTAAAGAGTCCCTTCTTTTGGTAACAAAGGTTGAAAACTTTAGATGATGATTGTAGTGTTTTGGGAAAGATTTAAGAGCTGCCAATGATTTGGCCCATTTCTCAGATTTTTTTTTATTGATTTTCAGCTCTTTCAATTTTTACTGAACATTATCAGTACATATCTGTCGGCCATTGAAACCCTTTGTTTTTCTTGAATTTACAAAGTAACAACTAGTACTATTTGCTGTGGGTTAGAGTTCTCTGCAGTTACTCTATAGCAGAGCAAGCTGTACTCTTTAAGTTGGTCATTCTTTTCATAGACACTTAAAAGGGAACAGATTTACACTATGTGTTTATATGCTTGGATGCGGAGAGAATGTAAATGTGCCTTAAAAATATTTCTCTCTGCTTAGTTAAACCTGTCTTTTTTCCTCATCTTGTCTTTCTTAGGTCAGATATACCAGCAGTACCCACAGCAGGCTGGCTATGGTGCTCAGCAGCCGCAGGCACCACCTCAGCCACCACAGCAGTATGGTATTCAGTATTCAGGTGAGCAGGTGTCCAGAGGGAGTTAGCTCATGGTTTTTGAGCTGTTTCTATACTCATTTAAATTTAAGCCCTTGCTCTTAATTCCTTAGTTTGTAATATTTACACCACTGTAGTAAGTAGTATTTTTTTCAAAAACTTTTACATAAATATTTTATTGTAAGTAAACACTTCATTTTTCCAAAGGGCAAATAAAACATAGTACATGATTATATAATAACTTTAGTATAAAAGTTTTGAATATAAGTCTGACTTAGAACTGCAAAAATGCAAAGTTTTTCCCCATTGTATGCAACACTTAATCCCAGTGTACTTGTAGTACCTGTAAAAATAGTTTTCTCTTATATGAAAAGGTGACCTTATTAAATAAGAACCATATTTAAGCTGTGCATGTTTTTAAAATATCCAAACTCAAGCCATAAAAGTAGAAATAAAAATGTAATTCTGTCAACTAAAACCATTAAGTATAGCTGTTTTAAATAGGCATGCTGGGTATTTTACTATCTGTTCACTGAAAATTATATGTGTGGCACTGTTAACATTATGGTTGTAATCCAAGTAATTTTAATATTTGTTACATCAGAGAGAGGGTTTGTGATGAGCTCTTGTTTTACAGCCAAACATTTAAAAATCATAATTTCAGCTGTGCTTAAACATAAATTGCTATCTAAACCAAATTCTATTTTATGGAGTTTTGAAGTGTCAAAGAGAGCAAGAATCATCAAACTCTAGTCCATACGTCCAAATCTGGTCTTTCGTTCATTTCTGTAAATAGTTTTATTAGATCACATTCATTCCCATTCATTTCTGTGCTGTCACTGCTTTGGCACCATGACAGTTGAGTAGTTGCAAGAGAGAACCTGTAGCTCACAAAGCTTACAATATTTTACTGTCTGGCCCTTTACAGAAAAAGTTAGCCAATCCCCTTAACTAGGCCATTAAACTTCTATCACTAATTGGAGTTTGGTATATTATAATACATACAAGCAATTTTTATTTGGACTGTATTTTCTGTAATGTGATTTAACTTCTACTGATACTTTTTAATTATATAAAATAGGTGAAATAAATTTAAACTTGGATTATGATATTGGGGGATATTTTTAGTATGAAATCCTTTAAAATGTAGCAAATTATATAATTTAGAAACAATAGATGCTAGAGTATAGAAAATGTAGCATTGGAGTATATTTGAGTATACATCTGGTTATCAAAGCCAGGAAAATTTCAACCCTCATTGTGTTTCAGAATCATCAGAGCTTTTTGCATTATAGCTACCTGGGTGCTTGTTCCAGAGATTTTGTTTCATTGTGGGTGGGAGGGAAGGGGGTTCATGATTTGATATTTTAAAAGCATTGCAGGGTCATTCTGAAGCACAGCCAGGGTTGATGACCACTGATGTTGTCCCAGACATTTTTTTAATAAATGAGGCAAGTAGAATTTAGAGAGGTGGTGATGCATTGAAGGATTTGTAGCCATTCAGGAAAAGGTAGACCCCTGTATACTTTCTCAATAGCATTTTCCAACCTAGACCAGTAGTTGAGGACTTTTCTGCCATAAAAAGCTATATAGTAAATATTTTATGCTTTGTGGGCCATATGAACCCTTGTCCTATCCTATTTATTTAAAAAACAATTCCATTTCTTGCAGTTTTGGTGTTCTTAACCAAAGTTAATTTTTCAAGGGAGGGTGACTGTAGACACATATAGAAGCATTGCTACAATTTTAAAGACCAACAAGCTGCTTGTGAAATGACTTCCGAAGACCTTTAAGGGTTATTCTCTCTTGAGAAATAATTAAGAATCTGGTTGCTTCCCAACTCATATTAAGCCAGTTTAGATTTTAGTTGCTGGGATGAAAAGCAATTTTTTTTTTTTGACTCGCAGTCTTAAGTTAGGCATTTTTAGTATAAAAGTTGAACACTCTCTCCAGAAACTTAACAGTAAAAAAAAAATTTTTTTTTCATGTAGAGGGTAGGAAATTGTATGATATGCAAGTTTTTATCATGAATTGACTTTAGTATTTAGATGCTACATGAGTAAACTGCATTAGATACTTATTTAAAAATTAAACTTGCTCTTACATGATTTGAGTCAGGTTCTTTACTCTGAGTACAATTTAGTTCTTTTCAAATTATTCTTTGTATTTCTGATCCCACTAGTCCTATAACTTGAATTTGATTGGGAGATATGGAAATAGTCAACTAAATACTCTGCTTGGAGACTGTAAGTGGTGGTGGTAACATTGGACCATCTTTGACACTGTTGGTTTGCCAGTTTCCCTCTGTGACCTTTTCCAGTTTTATTCATGGACTATATCAAAAAGCTTTCTTTCATGAGTAAATTTTGAACCCAGGTTCAAGGTGAGTTCAGAATATACTCAAATTCATTCAATCCTTTTTTTTTTTTAATGCAGGGTTGTACATATTTTAATAATTTTCTTATGTATCTGGTATTTAATGCTGACAGGATTCCAGTCAATGGAGAGGTTTCATTGCAAGTAGCTGCAGGTGTGTTTCATGGTAGAGATAAAAGTTTTTAGTGAGCAGACTTTCTTTAAAAAAATTTTACATTCTGGTAAATAATACAGCTTTTGATTTTATGGGGCAATATAGTATACTTGTTGTGTGTTATGCTGTTACTGCTAAGTCAAAAATTTGTGTTGTAAAGGCAAAAACACTCATACCAAATCTAAAAGTTGCAAGATTTTAAGGATTGTTAAAAAAAATGGGTACTTAATGTTTATTCTTAAAAGGCTTAGTTTGTGTAGATGAATACACCTTAAAGTCTCTCAGCACAGTAAGATGTATTTGTTAGCACCATTGTTTCATTTAAAAAATATTCATTCTGACATTATTTGGTATTGTGTTAAATAGGCCTCCCCTCAAAACAGGTTACTGACTAGCTTTTGCATTAATTCCTGCCTTTTATCATTTTAGCATCTTTTTTTATGCTAGGAGTTAAGCTACAACAGAAATTTGCTCTCAGGGACTACGTAGTCTAGAAGCAGCTGTAATGAAATATACAGATACAGAGTGGTTTCAGTTTTAGAGGGTTTGAAAAAATTGTCTAGCAAACGCCTCTGTGATACTCCTTGGTCTTGAAATATTGTATGACGGTATTTACTACTGGTTAAGTATTTGGGAATAGTTTGTTAAATTTCTCATCATTTTTGGCCCGTAACAGTAAGGTATTCTCTGGAAAACTGTCACCAAAAGAAAAATAAGATATGAATGTTATTTTGCCTTTTCAGCAGGTTATAGTCAGCAGACTGGACCCCAACCACCTCAGCAGTTCCAAGGATATGGTCAGCAACCAACTTCCCAGGCACCAGCTCCTGCCTTTTCTGGTCAGCCTCAACAACTGCCTGCGCAACCACCACAGCAGTACCAGGCGAGCAATTATCCTCCACAAACTTATGCTGCCCCCACTTCTCAGCCTGCTAATTATACTGTGGCGCCAGCCTCACAACCTGGAATGGCTCCAAGCCAGCCCGGGGCCTATCAACCAAGACCAGGTTTTACTCCACCTCCAGGAAGTACCATGACTCCAAGTGGGCCTAACCCTTTTGCACGTAACCGTCCTCCCTTTGGTCAGGGATATACTCAACCTGGGCCTGGTTATCGATAAAGAGTTTTAGCTACACCAATGAATGTAGCTGCTAGCTATTTGCCTCCCAAGAGACTCCAATACTATTTTAATTTGTATTGAAGTTCAGAAATTGAAAAAGCAGAGCATTTTTTTTATGATATTATTGTTGCTGTTAATTGAAAGTATAATTTGCTGGAACTTAAAAGACCAAAATGAAATATTTTCCCCCCTTTGCTTAAGTGTAGCAGCTTCCTAGTTATTTTGGAACACTACTCTTAAATGTGTATAAGTGATTGACTTTCTAGCTTGCCTTTTCCAGAGGATATTAAAATGCTAGGTTGAAGTTTAGCCATCTTGGCTTTTTACTATTAACATGATGTACTAAAGTAGATCCTTTTGAGAAGCCAGGTAGAGGCTATGTATAAAATGTAACATTGATAGGTTAATAAAGATAATTGAATCCATTAGTAGTCTTGTAATTTTAATTCAGTCATTTATATACATGAGTAAAAAGTAAATAAATCCTTATTGTTGTTTTGGTCTTTAAAGTATAGATGTTTTAAGTTTGTGTTTTTCAAAGAAATGCATTTAACAGTCATTGGCTTAAAGTAGATCTCACAGATTAGTTTAGGACATAAACACAATAGAGTATTTAAAAGATACTCAATAACCTTTTGAATTTCTTTATAGAGAGGAACCATTCAGAAATGAAGAACATACTCTTAAAAAAACTACATCTCTTTATTGCAGGGTTTATACTTGTTTGAAAAATACAAAAAGGTAGCATTGATAAAACTGAAGCCATGTTGAAGGTAAGCACAGGAAAGATCCTTTCAGAATGAGGGCAGCATTCCCTATCTCCCTCCCCAAATGAAGGAAAGCAAGTATTTTAAATAAAGAGATTTTCATTATAAGTTGAGTTAAACAGAATTATGAAAACATCCTTTGATATATTCATTCCTAAGAAGCCATGTGTAAAATGTTAAGGATCTTTTTGTGCTCAGACTTCCCATTCAGTCTCTGCATACAACTTGATTGGCATGACAGTATAAACACAATTGCTTAAAGGAATACTTTGACATGCAGATGTTATAATATTTATGGGTAGTAAAAGGACAAAATATATTTTGAAACTATCATTTCATCTAAAATGAAATGTACTCAGCATCTTTTCAGTATTTATGAAATGTATATTAATGTTAATCACTGTTTAAATGTTTCAGAAAAAGTAGTTATTGCTAAAAAATTGAAGTTTAAATAAACATGAACCTTAGAACCTTTTTTCCCCACATACATATATGCTGAAGCTAATTTGATCTAATAAGTTAAACCAAGTAGAGATTGATGGAATTAACTCAAAGTAGAAAGAATACACATTAATAAAAGTAAATAGCTTTTAAAAGTATATTAGTTTTTGATGTTAATTTTGTTATAAAAGTATCTCAAAACATCATTACAACAGTCTGATAAATAATATACACATGATCTCTTAAAATACCATGTCTTAGGGAGCCAGCTTCCCAAAAAATGCTATTCTGTTAATATCTTGCTTTCTTAGAATGACTTTGTAAAACCTGATAAATATCTCAGCAGTCTTTTCTAATAAACATCTAATATTGCTTTTATACATATAGTAAACATAGGTTTTAAATGAATGTGACAAACACCATAGTATTTCCAATTATTTGTAGCCAAGATGAAACAACTTTTGAATATGACTGTAGCATCTACCATTTTCCAGGAATAGTGGTTCCACATTCATACCATTGGACATAATTGATTTGGGTGTGACCACCTATTTCTCCAAACTGGACAGGTTCTTGGCGAACTGCTCTGAAATAGCCTAAGAGAGAAAATAAGTTTTAATAGCTGTTAATATTTTTACCTTTGTTGATCAGATTGAAGGGTGTCACTGAAAGGATGAAGGTTACTGGAAAAGGTATTGTGGTAAATGGATAGCAACAGAAGTGCTGGTGTCTTTCCTGAGGTAGTCATGACTGGCTCGACATTAGGAGCACCTGAAGCTCTGACATTTTTTGCCTTAAGTTACATACTACCAAACATCCCATCCTGAGACCAAACTGCAAAGTGGAGGAGTCAGCGGTGTTTTGAGTATTAAAACATTCAATATACTCTGTATATACAGTGACCCTTGAATAACATGATTTTGAACTGCACAGGTCCACTTGTATGAAGATTTTTTTTCAGTTCCTCAGCCTACTCAAAGCGAAGACAACCTTTACAATGTTTCACTTTGTTATTTTAACATTTTTCTCTAGCTTCCCTGATTGTAATATTGCAGGATATAATTTTTGTATCAATTACAAAATATGTGTTACTCAACTGTTAAAGGTAAGGCTTTAGTCAGCAGCAGGCTAGTAGCAGCTTAGGTTTTTGGGGGCGGGGATGAGGGGCTGTAAAAAGTTATACTTGAATTTTCAACCACACTGGATTAATTCCCTCATTGCTCAAGGGTAAAAGAATACTTTTTTTTCTATTTTTTTTTATAAAGATTTATTTTATTTATACAAGCACTGGGTACAGTCAGAAGCACAGGAGGGTGAGAGTATTCACCAGAGCAGGGAACAGAACAGGCAGACTGACGAAATACACTGCTAAGGGGAGCAGCAGGCGCGGTAGGAGCGGTCTGCACGGCATGTGGGACCGCAGCCAGGGATTGAACTGGCGCTGCAGCGGCTGCGGGCAGCTTTGCAGCCACTGCAGCACTCAACCGCTGCTCCACCAGGGGAGACCCTAAAAGAATACTTTCTGCACACTATAGACTAGTGGTGGTCTTTGGACAACTGACCTGAGTAAAAGTGCTATGTACTCAAATGTTTGAGCAAACTATCCTGTTTTCCTATTTTTTTTTTAAAGATTGATTCAATACAAGAACTGGGGTACAGGCCAGATGTATGGGAGGTGGATGGGGAGGATTCACCAGAGACTGAGTGGGGAACAGAACAGGCAGACTGAAATACACTGCTGAGAGGAGCACCGGGTGAGACAGGAGAGCTCTGCTGCACCAGGTGGCTATCTCCATGGTCGGGATCAAACCCACACCGCAGAGGCTGCAGAGAGCTTCGCAGCGCTGCATTCAACCACCTGCGCCATCAGGGAGGCCCCGTTGCTTAATTTCTAAGTATAAAACAGTGAAATTTCCTTCAAGGATCATTCATTAAATGATTTAACAGTTCACTGTGAGAAATACATGCCATTTTATAGTATGTTTTATATCTTAAGTCATCTTTTACTATGATTTGTATTTTTAGGTGCCCGTGAACACAATGTGGTGCTGAAAAGACTAGTCAACTAATTTAATGTTTTATATGAACGTCTCAATTTTCATTAAGATACTTGGTGCTAATGTGTCATTAGCAAGTAAAAGTGGTCCTTAAAATAGAACAGTTCTGGTAAGAAATTGTTTTTATTTATAAGGCAATTTTTAGGGAATTTATTTGGGAGATCCTGTTACTGTTTTGTTTTGTTTTTTTTTTGGGGGGGGGCAAATTTGGGTTTCCTTGAAGTAGAATGCATTTATATATGTGTATGTAATTTTGCTTGGCTCTAAGAAATAGAGGCATGGACTGGGAGCAAAGTTGCAACTTCTGTTGAAGTCTTTATATTAAGGTTGTGTATGAAGGTTTTCTTTTTTCAGCCTGATACCTGGAGTAGTAGTGCTATAAAATTATTTTTAAAATGGTTGCCTTCCTCAGCTTCGGTTCTTTCTGGGTTAATTTGGAAAATCTTCCTGTTTATAAGGTGGCTCAGAAAGCATACCTTCTTTGGTGGGTAACTGATCAGAAGTGAGTTGCTGTCCTGTGCGTCCGTCTAAAAATGAATCCACAAACTGGCAGTGATCTTCTCCGTGGCCTCTCTGATCTCCTATGTTATAAAATTTTCCTGAAGAGTGAGAAATTGAAAGTATCATAAATTGTTATTTTCTGTGATAATTCTAAAATAATCAAATTGTTTTAAATATTCAGTCTTTATTGCCCTTGTACTCTTCCCCCGCACCCTTATTTGAAGCTACAAGTGTTTGGCTGATCTTTTGAGTAGTCTCCCCAGATAGTACCCTGCTTTCAGTCTTGCCTGCTTATATTCTTTTTCCCCTCTTACTCTCAGAGATTAGTCGTCTTTTAAAAATGCAGCCCTGATGTAAATGTTTGCCCTAAATCTCTCCAGCAGTCTCTTATTCTCAGGAAAAAACCCAGATTCCTTAACTGGTTTCAAAGCCCCACTTGATTTCATGCATGTCTGCCTGATCTTCCACTTACTAATCCTTCAGCTACCCTGGTGGAACTGGCTATGCATGTTCTGCTGTAGACCTTTGTATTTCACTTGTCTCTAGCTCTACATCTTTGGTTGGTTGGCTCCTTCTCATAATTTTCTTTAAAGCGCATGTGCTACCTTTTCAGAAAGGCTTTGCCTTACCATTCTTACTAGAGCAGCTTCCATGCAGCCATTTTCTCTTTAAGAATTATAATGTTGAAGAAAATTTGTCTTTCTCTTCTTTCTCTACTAGATTGTATGCTCCATGGAAGTAGGGATGTATCTTGTATGCTGCTTTGTCCCCAATACTTAACAATGTATGACACAAAATGGGTAATGTTCATTGAATGACTGAACAAATGTTTATCTTTCTGCGTTGGGACCAGCCTTGGTTTTTTTTTTTTTTTGGTTCAAAAACAAAACTCACTGAGTCTGGTTCTAGACCTCTGGCAGACTTACAATTAAAGATGTTAGATTCCTTCCATGGTTATTGTTAGAGACACTTGTTAGATGAATGTGTGTACTTTAGCTCAATTTGTTACATCCAAATTTGCCATGATAGCACTGCTTCAAATGGCATTTCCATTATCTACCTTCTAATCGCATGTCAGTCTATGGTGGTTAAGAATTCTAATATCTTGCTCAAAAAGAAAACTTGTATTAACATCACATCATAATGTCTGGTATAGCCCATGGAAAACGCTAAGTTATGGAATGCTAGCATTCCCTAAAGTATAACGATCAAAACAAAGTAAGTATTTCTGCTTACCGGTAAGAGAATCACTCAGATATATCTTGTATCTGAGAGAATTGCACAGCTGCACTCCTACAAACTTTTTATACCATGTCCTTTTGACATACTGTTTGCCCTTACATTCTGAGTAAGAGTCTGAATTAAAAGGTCTTTCAGTCCAGATGGCATCTCTTCCTGCTGCATAAGGAAAATACATGATTTTGAGTTTAGTACGGCAAAGCTATCCTAAAAGCTTTCTAAAAATCACTTTGCAAAGTTCGTTGACAATTTGCTGATACTTGGTTTTCTCTAGTGTTAAAAATATTGGGGCCAAATGAGTTTAAACCTGTAACCCCCCAAATAAGTTTGTCAATAGTGAGATAAATCTCAAGAGCAGTATGTTTAGCTATTTAAAATCTCTACAGTTGTAGATTTAGATAGGATCCCTTTAAGAGCAAATTTAGTTTTCTTTTTTGCAACATAGTATATACCATTTAAACAGCTATTTTAATGTGACTTGTTATTAAAAGTAGAAATGAAATTGTTATAGCTTAAATTCTTGTCAGGTATATAAAGAAAGGCAAGTTTCAGAATAGACAGCTTAATCTCAAAATACCATACACTCAGTGTTACTGAACATTTGAGGTAAGCATTCACCCCGATCAGGATTCTAAGAAGATTAAATGGACTGGAGTGAAACTGTAACTAAGATCCTGCTATACCTCATGAATTGAATCAGTGTATAGGACATTAGAGGAAAGCCATGTAGTTAGGTTTGTGTTGAAACAGGTACTTACCAGAAACTGGCTCACTCACTCTTGGGTCAGCTGAGGAGGAAAAAAAACAGTCTCAAAGTTCCAGTGGCATAGTGAAGAAGATGGGTGGTTTCAGTTAAGTCTTACTTGCAAAATGGTACACTTTTGCTAGAGACTGAGTTTGAAAGTATTGTGGAAACTCCTTGACTGGAGAATCACCTCTACGGTACTCAGCGGTATCTTTTATATGTAATTTGAGTAGTTAGGTAACTTTGTTGCTGTTTCAGCTCTTACACATCATTTCAAAAGCCACCTCCGTTAGTTTCATACAGAAAGTACTAATGATTAAATCACCAAGCTGCCATCAGCAGTGTTGTAATAATCATACAAGTAATGCTGTGGGTACAGATGCATCTCATTAAGAAATTAGAGCTTAACATACCATATTAAAAAGCTTCAGCTACATGTCATAAAAAATGAATTCCCAGCAGGAATCTAGAAAACTTAAATAAGGGACCAGGAAAATGAATAACTATAAGAAAGTGAAAATCAAAATCAACAAAAAACTATGAACCAGAGACACTTTTAGGGGGGCGGGGGCGGGAGGGGAGGGATTGGGGTCAGAATGGGGGGGCTGCAATTGTATGGGGAATATAACAATAAAATTTATAAAAAAAAAAAAAAGGAAAAAAAATGAATTCCCTTTCTGGATATACTGTGTCTCAATTTGTCTGACATACATATACACACACACATATTTGGCTTTTGAAAGGAATATTCAATTTTCTAATTTGTTAGGTTTTCATAAAATGTATAAATTTTGATATTTTGAATCTACTAGGTACAGAGAGGGTACTTATTTGAATATAAACTGATTACATGGTATTAAAAATATTTTTAGCTTATATGCCCCACTTCTTTTCTGACATCGAGATAAATGAGGAAAACTTAAGTGATGTTCCTTCGTAAGAGTGACATCGATTTGCTATTTTCCATGGATTTTTTTTTTTGGTGTAATGGAAGAAACTATATGTACATAGTGTTTAGTTGACTTTCAGACAAGCTCTCTTTGCAAACAATGTAGCCCAGAGTTACATTCTTGTTGGGAATTACCTGATTCAGTACTGAATGCCACTGTGTTACTGGTGGGGCCTTCACCCAGTGGGTTTTTGGGTTTCACTTGGAATTCATAGCTGTGTAGAGGGAAATAAAAAGAAAATTGTAATCTTCAAGGGTAGGAAACATTCCCCTGTTAAACAGATAGCCTTCCTAATTTTAGGTTTGGTTTGTTTTTTAGAATTATGATGCCAGTGAATGGACATTTTCTACAAGTAGCTTTAGGAAAGAAAGTAATTTTACTTTCTGAACAGCTTATGTTTTATGTATGATTAAGTTTAAAAAGATAGCTGAGGGCCTCCCCAGTGGCGCAGCGGTTGAGCACTGGGTTGCGAAGCTGCCTGTAGCCTCTGCAGCGCCGGTTCAATCCCCGGCTGCTCCCCGGCCACTGGGCGAGGGAGGGTCCCACATGGCGCGACAGACCTCTCCTGCCGCCCGCTGCTCCCCTGAGCAGTGTACTTCGGTCCTTCTGCCTGCTCTGCTCCCCGCTCTGGCTCTGGTGAATTCTCTCACCCTCCCGCGCTTCTGACTGTACCCAGTGCTTGTATACATAAATAAATCTTTAAAAAAAGAAAAAAGGATAGATGACTAGTAATGTTATAAACACAATGAGTTCATACTAAACTCTTTAACAGTATCTACTCCAGCACCAACAGCTAGCACATGAAAGCTATTTAATAAAGTTTGCAAAATGTTAAAAAAAAATGTCTTTTAAAACTGCAAATTACAAATAACTGGGTGAGTTGGTAATGTTTATATAGGGAAGAGGCATGTGGGGGACCTAGGCTATCTAGCAATAAGGGACTTCGTTTCCTTCAAATGTCTCATTTTCTTGGGCAACGAGATGAAAAAGTCCTTTTTCATTCCTTATTATAGTTCAACGCCAACGAGGAACCTTGCCTGTGTCACAATCAAATGCTAAAGTGACCGTGGGGAAATTTTTTAAAGATTCTTCCTCCATCCTACCTACTGAGATTTTGAGGGAGTTCAGTCAGGAATCCTCTGCTATGATATTTGATAACTACTAAACTGTAGGGACAGATGCACATGAAGAAAACTTTTTCCAAGGACTTCTGCTTGCATTTTATGGAACTCAGCTCTCCTGTGGTCCCTGGAAGCCACCAAGTCCAGAGTAGGGACAAGGTAGTGTCTTCTTGTGAAGAGCTTTAGTACAAGCTCGCTCTCTCTCTAAACCAAATTCATACGGGCCCGGTCCATAATTCTGTTAACAAAACCCAAGTGAACCCAGATTCCTTGGAGTTACATGGAATCCTATCTCAAAAATTCTGCCCCTTTGGCATAACTTTTGCAAATATTTACATATTTGGCAAATTTTATTCATGGGATACTTAGGCAGAGCAAATTCTTTTAAGAACTTCAGACAGCAAACTATTTGCCATTTACCTCATCAGCAGAGTTAGCAGAAAAGCAATTCTGAATATAAAACCAATTTGGGCCAGCTTGTACTATTGTAAGTCTCAAATTTGTACAGTGCTTTTGGGAGATCACTCCAGTTCTTGAAAAGGTGCTAACTGAATAAGAATGTGGAATACAAAAGAAAAATGGTTTTTATAAACAAGTGAGTAACAGAAGGATGACACTTCTCAGTTTGGTACTAAGGATACCAAGTGAACAGTAACAGGAAAACTTTTCTAGGGTCCAAGGAGACAGATTCCTGACTACTGAGGTATTGCACTAAAACTACTAGAAACTCTAAGAAAACACATTCAAGTATTACAACAATAGCAACCACTTTCCCACTTTTTTAGTGCTCATTATGTATCAGATGCAACAATTCTGCATACATTAATATGACACAAACCCCAAGAGCTAGATGTTACTCTGTTTTTTAGTTAAGAACAATGAGGTGCTCAACCATTGTACTACTATAGCTTTGGCTTTTCCAGACTCCCAAGCCTTGTGAAATGATTAAAACATACAGAGTTTTTAGCAGGAGACTGCACATTAAATTACATTTTAAAATTTTAGCAAACTAAGCAACTGATACAAGGTGCTATTACCATTTACAGTTAGAGCCCACTGGATATAAAACCATCCTTGTCACTCATTTACATAAATCACACATACATGGGGTGTTTTGGCATGGAATATTTTCCAGAGATTAAATTCTTGCTTAGAGGCCTGATGACTGTATAAACAAACAAACTCTTCCTCCTCCCCTTCACACCCCTACTATGGTGAACTAAAAATGGGGAAAAAATTGCACGCATCTGGACTTTGTTTCAAGTGGGCAGTACATTCCACATTCCAGATCATTGCCAAAAGCCCCATGCTTTGGCCAAGTCTGATTGCTGGAATCCTCTGTCTTTTTATTTCACAGTTACTTACATTTTAGCTCCATTTGTAGCATGGCCACAAAAGTCATTAACGTACTTTGTTTTTCTTGGCCAACTTCTTTTGACACTTGACAAGTTTTGAGGAAAACATGTTAAACTAAGTTTAAGTAATAACACTGGAAACTAAAGGCATATACAGTTGAGTGCTTAAGCAACATATAAACAGGAAATATTGGGAATATCAAAATCATTTCCAAGAATCATTCTATTATAAAATTTATGACACACTGTAGGTTAAAACTTAGTATTTTCAGAGAATGTTGATAATGTGTAGGATATAAACATAGGAAGTTTTAAAAAAATAAAGGATAAAAAAGATAAAAACATAAAACTTAAAATAGTTTTGGAAGATAGGGATATTTTTCAAATAATAGAACAAAAATAAAAAAGTGAGGAAATAGGCGATTGGAGGATTACTCCAAGAAAAACAGTATTTAGTAGTTTCTAGGAGAGGAGGGAAAAAGGGATTTGAAAGTTATCCTGGAAATTGCCCGGAGCTGAAAGGCATGGATTTACAGATCCAAAAAGCGTAATCTATGCCCAGCAAAATGAAAAAGATACTATGCAAATCTCACAAGTTGTACTGAAATAAGGACAAAATCTCAAAAGTTTCTCAGTAGGAATCGGGTCTCATCAAAGGATCCAAAATAAATTACATTTGATTATTCCTGTATTGGAAGTTAGGAAACAAATGATACCTTTGAAGGTCTTCATTTTATCCTTAAGTCTATTTGCCACTTAATAGCTATATCATCAAGGATATTTTTAGACACATAAGGACTCAGAAATAGAATTTTTAATAACCTTTTCTCAAATGCATTTTGCATTACAAATTTAATCCCTCATTTTGCATTAAATAAGGGGGATTCAACATACTACAGAAGATGAGGGATTTCAGGAAATTTTAGCATAAATACATGGGACAAATAGATAAGTATCACCATTTTGAGAAACAGTCCTTCCAGAGAGAATGAATTTAATCAACAGGAGAAATGGCTAAAATAATTGAAAAAGAGTGAGTCAAACTAAGATGGCAACATCAGAGACACCGGAGTTACTCTCCTCTCACAGACTCATTGAATATATAGCTGCGCACAGAACAATTACCTCCAAAAGAGACCCAGAATCTAGCCAAACAACTACACTTCAAGTGAATGAATGAAGACAGGCAGGAAAAGGCTAAGACAGACTCTTGCCTTTAACCCTGTACCTGACCTAGAGACATACAATTGGGCCATCTTCCCTCTAAGGAGTAAGGGTTTAGACCCCACATCTAGCACTCCAATATCTTAAGGTTTCCACTGACTAGTCCCTCACATACATAGCTGCAAAAGCAAATAGGGCTTGTGTTACAATACCCATAATTCAGCAAATGTATAAGGGCTTCTTAAGTGTAGAGTACTCACCATGGCTATCCCTAGCCACTCCCAAACCACCAGGGCTCAGTACAAAGTGAGCAGGCAGAATTACCCATTCCCTAGTATTTCCCCAAAAGGAGTTTATCTGCAAAATTGGAAGCTACCTGAAAGCCAGACTTATAGTTTAGCTAATCTAGGAGCTGGGAGAGACCCCCAGCCTTCTCTCCAGCCTGGAAAGTTATTATTAACTCCCTGGAAAGAGGTTGTATACATGTATGCCCCAACTATTATAACATGCATCCAAGGGATGGGTCCCTAGATCACCTGGCTAGGATAGCCAACAATTGCATTCATGAGTACTACTGTACCATAGCAAAGAAGCAGCATTTAAATTGGCCCATAGCCCAGGGCTCAGCACAGCTGAAGAGGAAAAAAAGGTCCATCTCCCAGTCTCCTTGAAAGGGGTTTAACTGCATAGTTTTTCTACCTGAATGTGAGGCTTCTAACCAGCATGTTTCTGTAGGCTGCTGGGATCCTTACCAGACACTCAGAAGCCTGGGGACACCCTTCTATACACAGAAGTATCCTGCACCCAGTATAGAGAGAGCAGGCAAAAAAGCCCATCTCTCAGTCTCTTCCAAGAGGGGGCATAACTATAATTTCCCATCTGCTACCCAAGGGTGAAATTTTGAGTAGCGTAGTGACTGATTCTACCACTTGGCACTCCGGTGAGTTTTGGCACACCCTTAACTACTGGGAGCCACTAAGAACAGAGAACATGGCTTGGAGATGTTAGAGTACTGATATGCAACTAGGAGCTTGGGCTGGACTGATTGAAGAGTTTCATTTCCTACATGAGACCATTCAAGATTAGTTGTTTTGTCTAATGTGCAGGAACCAACAAGAGTCAAGAAAAATGAACAAACAAATAGGTTCCAAACAAAATAAGGAAAATCTCCAGAAACAGCTTAATGAAATAGACACAGATGATTTACTTTATAGTTCAAAATAACAGCCCCAAGGCAGCAAAAGTGCATGGTGGCCTTACCCCTGGTCTTGTGCTAGGGCCATCTACTCACCCAGCCTGGAAAGCCTCCTCTAAAAAGTGGTGCCCCAAAACAAAACACACTCTGAGGTGGAAAAGCACAAGTGACAATGTGGATCCACACCAGTATACTACACCACAGAAAGAGCACAAATCTCTAGAACCTAATTACAAAGACACGGAAGATGTCTTCCTGTCAGGAATAATTCAAAATGACCATGATAAAGAAAAGGAAGAAAATTCAGAAACCAAATGAATAAACAGAAATAAAATCACTGAACACAAGATTAAACCTGAAGCTCTAAATAAGAAAAATATGGAGATTGAGGATACAAAAAGCACAATAGAATAGATGAAGAATTCAGGAGAAAGCTATGAAAGCAGAATAGACCAGATGGAAGAATATTCGAATTGCTGCACTTGGAGATAGGAATGAACATAGAATCTGCATAGGAGAGGGAAGAGAAATGAAGTTAAAAAAAAAAAATTGAAGATACTACACTTAAAGGCAATATAAGAATAATGGGTATGCTAGAGGGGTAAGACAGAAGGGGACAGAAAATGTATTTAAAGAAATATTGAAGGAAAACTTCCTAAACCTGGAGAAGGGACTAAATATACAAATCCAGGAAGCTGAAAGAACCCAAGGGTACCTAAACAAAATGAGACCTACACCAAGATCTATAATAACCTTCCAAGAGTTTAAGACAAAGAATTTTGAAGCTGGCAAGGGAGAGGAAGCAGATAACTTATAAAGAAACCCCAATTAGGTTAACATTGAGCTTCTCTAAAGAAACAACGGGCAAAGAGAGAATGGAATGATGTGTTCCAAACACTTAAAAACTGCCAACCAAGAATATTCTATCCTGCAACTCTGCTTCAGACGAGAGAGAAGTCCTCTTCACACAAAGAGAAACTGAAGCGTTTGCAAACACTAGACCTTCAGTCCAAGAACTACTGAATGTAGCTCTCACGTTATACCAAATAGAGGCTTATACACGAACTCAAAAAGGAAAGAGATTGAACCATGAAAATTAAGGCAAAATGAGGCCTCCCTGGTGGCACAGGGGGTTAGCACCACACTATGGGGCAATCCCCAGCCTCTGTAGCACAAGTTCGATTCCTGGCCGGCCAGGGAGAAACCCACATGGCGCAGCAGACCTCTCCTGCCTCGCCCGCTGCTCCCCTCAGCAGCGTATTTCACTCAGTCTGCCTTTTCTGCTCCCCACTAGTCTCTGGTGAATCCTGTCACCCCCTGCATCTCTGGCCTGTACCCCAACTCTTGTATGAATAAATCTTTAAAAAAAAAAAAAGAAAATTAGAGCAAAATGGCAGCAACAGACTTTCATATAACAACAATCATTCTCAATGTAAATGGACTAAATGTAACAATAAGAAGACACCTAGTATCTGTTTGGATTAGGAAACAGAATCCAAATAACCTGCTGATCTCCAGGCAATGTACCTGAGCTCCAAAGATAAGCAAAGGGGTGGAAAACAATACTGCAAGCAAATGGGATCTATCTAAGAGAAGGCAGGGACAACCATGCTTACATTAGACAAAATAGATTTTCAGTTAAAATAGGTAACGAGACAGAGATGGGTACTATTAAATGATTAAGGGAACAATAAATCAGGAAGACAACAATCATCAGTGTTTATTCACCAAACAAAGGGGCACCAAAATATATTAGACATTTACTGTCAGCTCTGCAAACACTTTCCAAAAAAACATTTGTGGTGGGAGACAAATACCACACCCACCAATGGGCAGAAAAATAAATAGGGAGAAGATAATAGCCTTAAAGAATTAGACAGCATGGGCCTAATAGACATTTATAGGGCACTGTATTCCAAAATAGCTAAATGCACATTTTTCTCAAGTACACCTGAGACATTCACCAGATTTGACCACATATTGGGTCACAAGGCAATGAACAAATTCGTGAAGATCTAAATCATACCAAGCATCTTTTCTGACCCCAAAGAGATCAAGCTGGAGATCAAGTATGAATAAAAGCAGAGAAAACTTCCAATACATGAAGCTTGAACAACACGACACTGAAAGACTACTGGGTAAAGAGGAAATCAGGCAAGAAATAAAAAAAAAAAAAAAAAACCCTCAAGATAACAATGACACAGCAATGACAATGAAGAATTTATGGAATGTCCCAAAGGTGATATTAAAAGAGACATTAGCAATTCAGGCCCACATCAAAAAACAAAGAATTCAATTAACCTTGTCTCCCACATTGAAGAACTAAAAAGGAACAAGTAAGACCAAAAAGCCAGTAGAAGAAAGTAAAAATTACAGCAGAAATACAAGAAAACAAAATAAAAAGCCCAAAAGAGTAATAAAACCAAAAGCTGGTAGGAAAGGAGAAAACTCAAATAGGTTCAGAAGTGAAAGAAACGTTACAACAGATACTACAGAAATTCAGAGAGTAAGAGACAACTCTAAACATCTATATGCTAATAAATTCATTAACATAGCAGTGACTGACAGATTTTTAGAATTGCACAACAATCTGAGACTGAATAGGGTAACACAGAAAACCTGAAGAGACCAATCAGACCAATTGGAAGCAAGGGAATTGAAACAATTAAAACTCTCCCCCTAAAACAAGGGCCCAGGGTCAAATAGTTTTCCTAGTGAGTCTGTCAAATCTTTAAAGTTTAATGACCGCCTTCTCAAGCTCTTCCAAAAAATTGAGAAAGGAGGAATATTGTCTAACCACATTCCGTGAGGCCACTACCTGAATACCAAAACCAAACAATGACAGCACAGAAAGACTACAAACCAATATCCCTAATGGATACAGATGCAAAAATCCCCTAAATCTTAGCAAACCAAATTCAACAATGCATTAAAAGAATTATACCTCGAAACCAAGTGGCATTTATACCACAGCCACAGAGTTCAACATCCCAAATTCACTCAACATAATTCACCATATCAACAAAAAAGATAAAAGCCATATAATCATTATCAACAGATGCCAAGAATGCCTTTGACAAGATTCAACATCAACCACTTACGAAAATTCTTGAAAAACTAGGGATAGATGGAACTTAACAAAATGAAAGCCAAATATGTTAAACCCACAGCTAACATCACTTTCACACCATGTCATGGGATCATCCGAGACTGGTGTCCCTCTGGATCACCTTAAATTATCCTCCTCGGAATAAATCAGGGGACCTCTTTTGATGCCATCTTCCCCTCAGTCATTCCAACTTTAATTTTCATTTTTACCAGAAGTTCATGTGCTTGAACATGAAGCACCACCTGGACATTGGAGACCTATACTGACTGCAACAGAAGGGATACTGAGGAAAGTCAGCTCCATGCAGTAAAAGGTGGGTGGGAAGAAGTGCCTGGAGACAGTGGCTGGGGTGGGAACTGGTGCCTGTGCTCCTATGTTTGGTTGGCAGTCTGGAGAGGCGAAAGCTCTCTGATGCTGAGATGTACCTTTGACTATGAGGAGATAACTGTGGAGGTGCTAGGGTAAGCCAGGCAGACAGGGTCCTCCAGTGAAGAAGAGAGTGCATATAGTGGCACTGCCCCTCCCTTGCAACTGCAGGACTCTAGTGAATCCTTTAGAGTGGTGTTAAAAACCTGGACCCAAACTCAGGTCTGGAAATCCAGAGAAGAGGGCTATCCGTGGTGCCATGAACTCTAGCTGGCCCCATATGCCACTTTCACCAGTGGCTGGATCCTCCTGGCCTCTCCCTCACTCCCTGATCAGCAGCTGCAGGTCAGTCCTGGAAAAGTCCAAGTTCAGCATTCTTGGAGACTTGAATAAATAGCAACCTAGAAAGCTATGAAAGGGGGAGATGGAAAAATACAACACATGATAGCTTGAGTCTTCAAGGGATTCACTCAGTTTCACTAGAGAGAGAATAAATCTGAATCCAATCACAAAGACATCTATCCCCCCTCATTGGATACAGAGTTGAAATTTGCCACAATTAAAAGAAATGGAAGAAAACACAGAAAAGCTGATTATAAACATACAAGAAACCTCAGAAAAACAAAATGTCCTGAGAAAAAAAATTCAAAGTCAAAAGTAATAGAAAATAATGGTGCTGTGAAAAAACTTGCTGTCTTTACGGACTAGTGATGTTCCATGCTCTTAGCTGTTCTTTTGCCCAATAAAAGGTTATGAAACGGAGTAATTAACTCAGTTACTTCCTTCTTCAATGAGGAAGCCATTATTCTTCTGCCCAAACCTACAATAAAACTAAAACACCTGATGCTCTGGCAGCTCACTTTATTCCTTTCTACAAAGCTCATGAGAAGAAATGTTGAAAATATATTATTTGCAGAAACCAGAGTTCCACAAAAATACTATGAATAGAACATAATGACTATTCCAATAGGTCTGCTTTGTTCAGCCAGATGTACAGGTTATTAGAAGTTGCTGCTTCTATGCCAAGATTTTATTAAACAGACAAAAGTCCCAAATTGTCTTTGGTGCCAACTACAGGATTTTCTGGTAGATTTTAGTCTGAGAGGAAGAACTGTTCTCTAAAAGCTTTGTAAACCACAAACAACAGAAGTACTCGAGCACGTTAAGTGAACTAGATTTATGTTAATCACCAGCGTACATTTTCCATAGAAGTTGCTGGGTCACATATAAGTCTGGCACATACAGTGGGTTTCTTAGATTTTTAGTCAAGTGAGACTCATTAATAAGAGAAGAGTGACATTAAAGGACTTTTTGAATTAGTGTACAGAGATTGTATGTATCCATTTATATTGCCCAATCAGAAAGATTCTAGGTCAAAATTGATTATCAGGAAGAATCTAGCACATGAATGATTATCAACATGTGCTAAAAGCAATCTGAAAGCAAATTGCAAATCACCCAAATACTCAGAAAAAGAACATGTGGGGAAAATTCTACTTACTTAGTACTGCTCTAGGTTTTGGTTTTATTTTCAATTCCAGTTTTCCCACTGACAATGTACGGCTTTCTATAACGTAAGATTACATCACCTTAGAGCTGCGAGAGACCTGGAGATCAATCAGACCATTCTTCCCGTACTTTTGAGCAGTGGTACAGGACTTATTAAGATATATACTCTATCAGTTCTTTTGTTTACAGAGCTTAAAATAATCCTAGTTGTCTTTGCAGAGAATGTGGTTGACTATAGACAGGAGAGGCTCCTGTTAATAATTTTGTTTTAGTTCAACAGAGCCATTTCATTGCCCATTGAGAGAGAGAGGACTCTTGTCCTTGGGCAGTTGTAGGGCAGAAAAGGTTTCATAAGGAAAAGTAAGCACTGGGGAACAGGCTACATGGATACTAATTCAGCTAGATACCAATGTTCTTTGTTTGTTCTTTGCATTTTAGGGTAGGGTGATAAAGGGGACCTTTAGAAAAAAGGAAATGAAGTTGTGTCATAGTAGCTTGCCTCTGTTAACAGGTGTCTTGCTTCACAATATTAAAAACAGTTATGGCTCCCCTCATACAGTCCCTCTTCCCTGTGTGCATATATGATTGTTGGAAGGCTGGCTTGGGCTCCTCTGTGCTGCCTTTGGAGCTGCACCCAGTTGCCCCAGAGCCCCCATGTGGTGTTCCCTATAGAAGAATTATCTTACACCACGTGCAGAGCTAAAATCTCCCAGCAGCAACACAGCTACTAGATGATCCCTTACAATGGGTGGTTGTTTTTTTCTTTTAGCTTCTGCAGAGTAGATTAAAAATCTGGTCAAGCCATTAATAGTCAGGGAAAACATAAGCATATATTGTGAGAAAGAAATGGTAGCATAGTCCATGGTCTTTTGGTTCTAGAATAATGTGTGAACATTTAGAATTTTTACCCAGGAGAGCTCTACAGATCTATTTTCTGTGCCTTTATCCTCTTGGGTTAAATGTTCTAAACCAGGTTCTACTCCCACCCACACCAGTGTGTAATAGTCAGTAACCATTACCTGTTTCAGATTTCATATTTTTTAGTCAGGAACGAGATGGAAAGTGCTACTAAATCATTTACATGGCTGGAACTGGAACATGGCTCGAATAATTCTTTTAGAAGTTACTATCTTCCCACTTTTCAAATAGGGAATTCCAGAATTTATGGTGGAATTTTAACAGCTATAAATCATAGTTTGCCTGTTTGTGAATTTCAATTTAACATATACTTTGATTCAAACATTTCCCCAAGTATTGAAATGACTAGTCGTTCTTTACAGTTAATGTAATAAATGCCACCTTATAGCTACATCGTGTAATACTTCCTCTATATATTACAATGTATTTTTATTAATCTAGAGCATAGTTGCAATAGAAGGGATATAATGGGCAGAAGACTTGATTTAACAATGCAAGATAGTTTGTAAAAATGCTTGCATCAAAAAATGTCAACACACTTGGAAACTTGTGATTTTTATTTTTGTGCTATAACCAATAGTAATTTTGAGAACTACTTGTATTTTACCTAAGATATGCACATTAATTTGATTTAAAAGAATAACACAGTAGTAGCTTTTTCTTTTCTTACAACCCTGTCCCATTTCATCTTTCCCTTTACCATCAAGTTCTAGTCTCAAACATTCCAGCAAGTTTTCTCTCCTAACTCACAGAACTTGGGTATAAATACTACATTCACATGTCTTTTATGCTGCCTTATAATGCACTACAGTTGTCTCACATGGTAAACAATTTTCATTAGAACTCCTTTATACCCATGTGTATTATATTTGCCCTCAAAAGGAAAATAATCTTTACTTCAGACTACTGATACGTAATTTTTAAATGGGATCCTTTCAGAACTATCATAATCCTGGTCAAATCATATATATGAACAGTAACAGTCTTTACTCTCTTAACAGATTTCATTCAATGATACCAAACTCTGAAATTAGCATTAAAGAATCTGCATATAGACCTGTTGAATGGCTCCACGTATATGCCTAGGGCTCAAACAGGGCACAGTTTTCTGATTTCAGATTCCTGAACCTAATAGTGCTTTTTCCCAAAGATAGATTCAGAAAGGGCCTTATTTAAGTTTTGCTGGTCTTGAGATAAGGATAATTGTAGGGGTCCTTTTTTTTTTTTTTTTTTTTTTTTAGAAGGCCCACTGGTGAAGAATAGGAGAAAAAAAGCAAGACAAAAACTTTGAGGGTGATAATGAAGAGAACATAGTTGTTTTTCAGTCTGAGGCAAACTCCCAAAACAATTAGCACTGAGTCCTACGTCAATTACAGAAAAAAAAACTAGATGTGAATACCATGACCAGATTGTTCCTGTGACTCTAGAATAAAATTCAGTTCAGACCAATGGTATTTTTTTTTTTTTTACTCACCTAACTTGACCACATACAATCAGATGCCCAATTTGCTAATGTAAGACATTAACCAAACATTTTTTTAGAGTTATTCTAGTAACTATTACTATTATAATTAGCTCTAGTATCAAAAGTGATCATTCCAACTAAATGAAAGTCAATCCCCAGTTACCAGAGGTCAGGGTTTCCTGATCTCTTAACCAAGTTTACTCATCTGCTATAGAAGGTGCTCTACCACCTGGCTCCCACCTCTCTCTGCTTCCATGGCTTCTATGCACTTTTCACCCATGGTGAAAACAGCTTATTGCTCACAGCACACAACCATGCCATTTCAGGCCTCTGCACTGCCATGTGCTCTTCTCTCTGATGTTCCTTTCCCCTGCCAATCAGTCATCTAGCTAGTTCCTTCTTACTCATCCTTCAAATGTCAGCCTAGGTATCACCTTCTCCAGGAAGTTGTTCCTAATTTCCCCAGACTCCTCGAAGCATCATCCACTCTGGGCTCCCATCATGCCAAGTTCTAGGAGAACTCTCACCACTTTCAATCTCTTAAAGGCAGGCACCAAGTTTATTCATGTACCCACACTAAACACATCACTAGCACCAAAGCACTGAATCGGAATTTTTTACAAACAAATCAAGTTTAAAATGTCACCAGACTAACTGTTTTACATCTAATCATGAGTTAACAGATGCACCATGAGAAGATCTGAGGACAACCTGGTTCAAGGAACACAGTGAACATTTAGAAACCGGATGCCTTTAATGTACTTTCTGTGTATCACACAGTTCACTTTTTATTAGGTGGAATAAAAAGTAGGAAAGAGAAAAATGTTTAAGTTCTGTAAGCCCAAATCCACCTATTAAAATGTCCAAATTAAATGACATATTCTCTTTTATTCTTCCCTTATATGATGGTAAAAATAGGCTCTCTCCCCTTAATCTTGCTCGGAAACAGAAAATCATCAAATGGCTTTTCCTGACACATATGCTGATTTTGGCTAACTTAAATCCTTTAAGAAAATTAGCAGTTATAAAATTTTCCATGTTACAGTTCAAAATAGAGAACTTTAAAGGAAAAAAACACTTGTGGAAAAAGTTATTTTTGCAGCATGGGACTATAGCTTATATGTAACAACCATCTATAATAAATTAGATGCTTCCTTTTCCTCTAGAACATTAGAAGAGTCTCCTCTTATCAGAACCAAAATACGCATTTTGAGCGGTCACAATCAATATCCAATTCAATCAATTGGTGACAATGAAAGATAAAAGAAGTAAAATTTATTTAAAAAATTGAGTGTCTTGGAACTTCCCTACTATATTTCTAGAAGTGTTGAAGGCTCTAATTTTTCTTGCAGTAATAAACTGAACTGGTAATATATTAGGGTATTTTAGATTTAAAAAAGTATAACTAAATTACACTTACACTTGAACAACCTGGTATCAATGTGCAATAAAGGATGCCAAGAAAGATTATTTGTATTGTAGAATTATGCTAAAAATACACATATTTAAGTCTCACTTGTCTGTGATAGAAAGTTCCCAATACAAGGATTTCTGTATCTGGGACTAGCCTGTAGCTATTTTAGGCATGAACTATTTACAAACTTTTGCCTGTGATTGCGACTTGGCTTTTATTTCCCTTCCCTCCCCCTTCTAGCATGACAGTCAAATTCTGTTCCAATCTAGTTTAACATCATACACACTCCAGTTGTCTCTGGTGCACAGATTTTTCCTTCTCTAAATTTTGGTATTTAATATCAGCATTTGGTATCAATGGGTTCCTATTATTGAGAGTTCCCAGCTATACTGTTAACTCATGAAATCATTTGTCAGCAATTCTATATCCCCACCAGTAAATTGTTTATCTTCATGACAAAAACTCTAGAGGTATCTATTGCTGCACACAGAAAGTCAAAGAATGGAATGCAAACTAGACCCTCCTTTAAGACAGAGTAATGATGTCTTTTCATTTCTCTGTTGTTAGGACTTTTGTAATCTCAAGATATACCACTAAGGATTACCTTGTGTCTGGTTTGAGGTTTTCTATTGTGGAGAAGGTTTGATTTGTAATTTGAATGGACTCGTTCTTCCCACTGAATGAGCCATTTTCTCTGGATATAACTTCATATTCTGAAAAGAGAAAAAAGTCAATAGATAATTGTTTTTATGTCCTGGTTGATTATTTTTTCTTGACTTTAATAGCATAATAAAGTCATTCTCATAAAAGGAGTGCTAGAGATGCACTGATTTTATACTTGAGCAATTTCCACATGGGGATAATCAGTAGATGATGAAGGTTCCAAAACATTAGGGAGTTGCTCATTGACCATCACAGCTTTCCTTTTACTAGAGAAGGAAAGGACCAGGTAACACTTGGTAAGACCAATGATGCTCCTGTGGTTACTTTTCAACACTGGGATAACCTGTTTCTTCAGAATGTTGCTTGTACAGATTAAATTAGGAACCTATATAAAGTGCCTAACAGTTTATTTTTTTCAATAGTGGTACCTAATACTGTTGTTGCTTTCATTATCCCTGAGTTGTGTTTTTTTATGTTTTTTAGTTTTTTTTAAAGATTTACTTATTTATACAAGCACTGGGTACAGTCAGAAGCGTGGGAGGGTGAGAGGATTCACCAGAGACAGAGTGGGGAACAGAACAGGCAGACTGACAAAATACACTGCTGAGGGGAGCAGCGGGCATGGCAGGAGATGTCTGCACGCCATGTGGGACCTCGCTGGCAGCCGGGGATCGAACCGGTGCTACAGAGGCTGCGGGCAGCTTCACAGCCCAGCGCTCAACTGCTGTGCCACCAGGGGAGGCCCCCTGAGTTGAGTTTTGAACAAAAAAGTGAAAACACAAAAAAGTGAATGAAGGTGAATGAAACAAAAAATGTTTCACAAAAAAATGAAACATTCCAAATGGAAAGATTCAAGTGCTGTCTAGAAACCAAAAGAACAATATATATGACAGTCCAGTCAGTTATGCATAAAAGCAATCACCTTCCAGAAACATTTCTGGCTTAGGGCAGTCCTTATTGGTGGTGTAATATTCTTTTTTAATATTATCCCAGGGTTGTAAGTGCATTACACTTTTATTGTAATCTTTTCTAATTTTCTTTTTACTCAAAATTTGAAAGTTGATTTAAAGCAATTTTTGACCTGATAGACTGGAGTTTTTAAAATGGATCTAGAAGCTACCTTCATAATTAAAAGGATATTTAGAATTTCTCTTAGAATTCTAGCATTTGAATTTACAGCCTTGCTTTGCAAATACAGTTTTCATTTTTGGTGTCTTAAAGTGATAGTAGCTATTTCATAAATCCACCAACAATATAAAGATGAATTATTAATTTTTAGAAAGAACACTGATAGAGACAATCTGAATATATTTCAGAAGATAAAGACAATCTTTATATATGTCCATATTTATTATTTTAAAATATGGAACTTTTGAAAACCAATGTTACCACAATAAAAAAAATTCAATTAAAAAAAAAATTTAAGACTTGTGGGCTCTTAAGTCAACTTGTATATCTGATAATATTAAAATTACACTGCTGGTCTTTTCTTTTTTAGAAGAACTGGAAATTTGTTTATAAATCTATTAAGGATATAAGGAAATCTATAAAGAACTAACACTAAATAACTTCTTTTCTCCACAGAGGGTTTTATTGACCAATTATAAAATAATTCACTTAACAGAAAAAAATAACTTATTATAAACATTGGGAACATCATAGTCCAGCCAGCAGAGCATGAAAATGACAATAGTGATACCTCTTCCTTGAGCCCCATTATTTGTTACTACTGACAACATCGTAGGGGGCCTCCCCGGTGGCGTAGCGGTTGAGCGCTGGGTTGCGAAGCTGCCCGCAGCCTCTGCAGCGCCGGTTCGATCCCCGGCTGCTGGGCGAGGGTCCCACATGACACGCAGACCTCTCCTGCCGCACACCGCTCCCCTCAACAGTGCACTTTGGTCCTTCTGCCTGCTCTGCTCCCCGCTCTGGTGAATTCTGTCGCCCTCCCGCACTTCTGACTACCCAGTGCTTGTGTAAATAAATAAATAAATCTTAAAAAAAAAAAAAAAAGGACAGCATCGTAGGGTTTCCTCCAGCTGATTTAGTTTACTAGTTTTCTCCCCACCCCCCCACCCCACTTGACTCATTTTTGTTCACTATGGAGAAGCGAATTCCCAACAGCAAATTCAAAGAATGACAGGACTTTTTATTTTTCATCATCATTTTTTGAGGAATTGGGTGGCTAAAAAAAGTCAAAATTTCTTGAAAATGAGCATAAATTTGACCAGGAATAGAATTAAAAACGCAACAACCCTAAACAATTGAAAAATCTTTTAGTTTACCTGAATTGTCAGGTGAATCTATAAACTGGGTTGGTGAAAATAAAACTAGTTTAAATATCATCAGCAATGGTTTCTCATATAGTTCTGTTAATTTTCTTGGTCATTCAAAAACTAGACATATCTATGAATTGTGAAAATGGGTTCGGAGAGGAGGGGGGAAATGCAGCTTAAAAGATCTCCTAAATTAATAGGGAGCCTGTGACAGGGACAAAAGTGATCCTTTTCTATCATATGACACTTCTGACACTTGCTACTCTTGAGAGAGATGCCTCACAGGTTTCAGTCCGCCTCAAGGTACCACACTCCTCAATGCATCACATTATCAAAGCTTCCCACCATTGTGAACCGTCCTCATGCTCTGACCTTACCAGTGACAGAACAGTCCTCATGCGCTGATCTTACCAGTGACAGTATCATTAAGTGGCTTCTCCCAGTCCAAGATGACAAATGAGGGGCATCCTTCCACGGTGACCACAGTGAGATTGGTAGGTGGGTTCTGTGGTGGGCTGGTGATGTTTCCCTCTGTGGCCTCCTCTTTGGGGAACCGTTTAACAGAGTCGGTGATGGAGCAGGGACTGTTTTCAGGCTTTGGGATATATCGCACATGGGGACCTAAAAGAGAGGATTCTGCCATTTAGCATTTTTTGAGCTTGAGGTGGAGTTAAAGCCATAAATATAGTTATCGGAGTACATCTTGTCTCATAAGCAGATGGATGACTGCAGTTACTATACATGGGTTCAAATTTTTGAAAATCAAAATTCTGCTGCTGGGATATATAATATGGATATCATGTTGGTTTTTTTTTTTAAATAGGTTTATCTTATGCTGATATAAAAAAGAAATTTGATCCCCATGAGTATGGTTTAAACCTCATAATTTGTGGGGTACCCAAAATGATCTTTCCTTGCTATTGGAGAATAATTACACTTGCACTAAAAACCATCTGGTTCCATCTAATAAACCACAAAATTAGAAACATAAAAGGTCATTTCTTAAAGGATTATTAAAAGTTTATTACAATACTAAATAACTGTGGTCTGTACCTGAATATAGACCTTTATTTAACATGCATGCACACAAACTAGAAAAAAAAAACTTCAAGGAGAATAAAATCCACAGTTATAGTTAGAGATTTCACCACTGTTCTCTCAATTGATAGAACTGGTAAGCAGAACATCACTAAAGATACGAGTACACTACAGAACCAAGCAACCTGACCTAATTGACATACACAGAACCCTTGTTACAGACTGAACTGCATTTTCTTAAGATTCACATGCTGAAGCCCTGCTTTCTAATATGACAATGTAGAGTGAGGGCCTTTACAGAGGTAATTAAAGTCAAATGAGGTCATTACTGTGTGATCTATTCCAATATGACTGGTGCCCTAAAGAGGAAGGGACCTCCGGGAGTGTGTGCAGAATGGAAAGTCATACAAGGACACAGTGAGAAGGGGACATCTGCAAGCCAGGATAGCAGCTTCCGGACAAACAAACCTAAAGATACCTTGGTCCCATACCTCTGTTCCTCAGAATTGAGAAAATGTATTTCCATATCTGTGGTATATAGGTATGGCAGTCCCAGCAAACTAATGCAACACCTCACTTACGAACAGCAGGATACACATTCTTTTTAAATATACATAGAACATGTTCCAGGTCAGACCATATTCTGCTTCATAAAAGAAAGTCTCAATAGATTCAAGCAATAGAGAGTTATTTGACAAAGGATTTAAATTAGAAATCACTATCTGAGTTTTGTTTCCATATTCAAGGACTCAGCCAATATCTGTGGTTGGTTGAATTCATGAATGTGGAACCCCTGAATAGAAAAAAAAAAAAAAACCCTGCAGGAGTGGACCTATACAGTTCAAACCTGCATTTTTCAAAGGTTATGTGAGTATCTCCCCTTCTGCAGTAGATTAGATTACTGTTCACAAGTATTTTCTATATCCATGGGAGGAGAGCTTTTCCCCATTCCTTGATTTGAGTTTGGCTATGTGACTTTCTTTGACCATTGGATATTGGAGGTAGCACAAGAAGGAACTTAAAATCTTTGATTATTTGGATTCTCCCTCTCCTGACTTTGTTTTGTCATGAGAATGGTTTCTTTGGGGGCCATTGCTGGTCCTTCAATCTTAAACACCAGAATGAATGGATTTATAGCAGACTCGAGCCCAATCTATTTAGAATCCCAGCTGTGCCTGCGCTAGAAACAGAAGCACCCAGTCAGCTCCATCCTGCATTGGTTGACCCCCAGACAACTTGTAGCAAAATGAGAAGTAAATCCTTATTAAAGTATACTACTAAGATTGTGTATTTCTTTGTCACATGATTATAGTTGACTGATTCAGCCGTCAAAGACAACCTTGTCAAAATTGAGATTCGGAGCCAAGCATACTTACCTTTGAATCTGGGCTTCCCAAGAGGATCAGTTTCTCTTGTTGGGCTTGAGCTAAAGTCAGTTGTGTTACCTGAGAATGAAAGATAATAATTTTAACAAAAGATTAAAATAGCTTCAAATACAATGAAAAAATGGTGATAAAATAATTAATATGCCTCCTCCTCAATGCTTGCAGCTTTGATTCCCTTTATTAGTCACAGATATATATGTATTACCTATAACAAAAGGCCTTAAATTGTGTCCTGGTGCAGGTATTCTTGGATATAATGCATAATTAATTAAAAATTACAACCAAGTAGTTAATACTCATTAAAATTATATTTGTGATTAGGAATGATAAGTGTTTTACTCATAAATATGGGGAAATCTAGATACTTTTAGAAACCAAACTTGGACACTCTGTAAAGCAAAGGAGCATATTCTGTAACAAAGCATTGAAGAATGAAAAATATTAATAATAGAATTGAGTAAAATAGATGACTTGGAACTGAGATGCTTTTTTCCCCAATTTGAAACCTTTTTAGTATTTGATAGCTACTCATCCAGTGGAAAGTGACTGACATACTAACCAAGATCTCCTGAGGCAGGTGCCGTTGGTTGCTTTTTATCTGTCTCTGTTCTCTGTGAGGGGGCTCCAGTAGGTCTGAATGTTGCTTTCAAGGGTGGGGAAATTACTCGGCTTGATGAAATGACTCCTATGGGGGGGTTAGATGTGTGATGTCAAGTTAAAGTAGTCACATTTTATAGGAACACTGCCATGTTCCCCATCTATTTAGTCAATATTTATTAAACACTTACCATGCAGCTTGTCACTATATGCTAGATTTATAGCAAAAATAAGACCCGGTGTCCTTGGTTGAGATAGATGCATGAGCCAAATACATTGAAGCATGATAGATATTATGAAAGAACTGGCTAAGATTACAGGGAGCTTGGGGAGGATGTAGTACTCTCTATGGGGAAGGAAGGTGTTGGGTGGTGGAGGGTAGGAATGTGTTCACACAGGATCATTAGGTATGTGATCATTAGACAGGAATAAGAGCTGTATTCTAGTCAGAGTTTGTAAGGAGATCAGGGAAGCATGAAACTACCTTGTGTATTTAATTTGAAGGAGTGAGTGCCACAAGGGCTCCAGGATACAGTGAGAGCTGAGCATGGAGGGGCAAGAATGTGCCTTGCAAGCCAAGGATTTGGATATTACCTTCAGTCAACTAGGACCCACTGAAAGGTTCTGAGTAGTGAAGAAGCAAGATCAGATGAGAAGAGGATAAATGGTTTGGATGTAAGTCTGGTGGACGAGAGAGAAGGAAGACGACTAAAGCAGTTATGTAGGCACTGGAAGAAGTAACCTAGAGCAGAAGTAGAGAGACTGGGTGGTAGGGTTAGACATGAGGGATGTCAAGGAGATGGAGTGGCCTGACTTGGAGATAAACTGGCAGGCATGAGAGGTGACTAGAAAAGAAGGAAGATTACTAAGGTAACGTCTGTGATTCTGAGCTAGTGCACACAATGGTGCTACCGAGTAGCTATATTCAACAATGTCTCCACCTCTATAAAAACACAGCTTTCCAAAACTAGGTCTATCCCAACGTCTAGACAAGCCTAGATGTTAGAGTATGAGGGAGGCTAGATTAGAGTTTATCTTCCTCCTGGGAAAAGGGATCATTCTCACACAAGTCTGATCCAAAGACCATGGCCCAGCATGGACTCATGGACGAGCCCCTCCGGTCAACTGCTGATCCAGTCCCTGTGAACTTACGCTCCTAACCCTGGTGGGAATGGGCCATGAGAAGAGGTTGAGCAAAAAAACCAAAGAAAGTGCACTATATCCCACAGGAGCATTTATTTCACAGTTGGCACAGCCAGCAGGAATGCTGGCAGGGCACCTTCACCCTGGCCAGGAGAGTGGGACTGGCATCTCAGTGGATCTGGAGACAGGTGACTAGTAACAGATCCAACAGTAGCCTAAGACAGCTCACAGGCACACATGAGAGAGGACTTGTTCAGAGGATACTCAGACAATTTAGTTGATGCCAGAATTCATTCAAGATACACTTTTTGTGATAGTAATCAGGCCAAATATGCCCTTGTTTGTGCTTGCCTCCTCAGTGTGGCCGTTGCCTTTAAGAGGTGGAAAGCAAGGAGAGGGGTGCAGAGGAGAATGTGCTCTCAGAAGGAGAATGTGCTCATGGTTCTTCTTCAGGCTGGTGGGCTACACCAAAGCTGCACTTACTGATGGGAAAGAACAGAGCATTTATAACAGGAACCATGGTGACAGAGTTGCAGCTGAAAACACACCACCTTACAGGGGTGCTTTGTCAGGGGAATGCCCAGTTTTTCCAAGGTGAACGCTCAGGTTTCATTTTCAGTCGGTGACTTGAAGACTGCTGGAGCTGAAGTCTCAGCCATCTTGGCTTACTATCAATGAGGGAAAAAACCTGGTCTCCTCACTCAAGAGGAGCGCCTGAGCCTTGGCTTAGGAAGACAGCAGAGCGTGGATGAGAGACTGATTGAAAAAAAATTATCTAGGGCCTCCCTCGTGGCGCAGGTGGTTGAGTGCAGTGCTGTGAAGCTGTCCGCAGCCTCTGCAGCGCCGGTTCAATCCCCACCAGCCGCGAAGCAACCCACATGGCGCGGCAGACCTCTCCTCACTCGCCCGCTGCTCCCCTCAGCAGTGTATTTCAGTCAGTCTGCCTGTTCTGTTCCCTGCTCTGTCTGTGGTGACTCCTCTCACCCCCCTGCATATCTGGCCTGTACCCCAGTTCTTGTATAAATAAAAGTTTAAAAAAAAAGCTTAAAAAAAAAAGAAATGATCTAGAGTTCAGATCATGCACATGGTCATCCTAAAATCTCCATCACCACACACTCCTTTCATCCTGTGAACAGAAAGACATCCATTCCTTTTCACCTATAACTTCATCATTTTCATCTTTCACAAAGTATTTAGGAAACAGAGGTGTGGGGGAGAGGGAGGAAGGATGGAGAACAGGCTGTGGCTTCCTGATAGATCCAGCAGAAGAGCTCTTAACAGAAATGAGGTCAAGCTTTACTCTGAAATGGGACAATTTTCACTGATTATTAATTTCATTCATTTATCATTCAGCAGTTATCAAGTATCCCTCTGTGCTCAGCACTGGAATTGGTTCTGGAAATTCAGAGAAAATGTGCCAAGGACTCTGTCATCACAGAACTATGGTCTAGCAGGGGAAGAGAAGTACACAAACAGGTGTAAAACAATTTGTTCTTTGCTCTAAGGGAAGTATCTAGGAAAAACAGAACTGAGAAACAACACTAAGACTACTCTCTGGGGAATTAGAAAAGACTTTAAGAAAAAGATGAAGAATACGTGTCCTGGTGATGAGGAGGGGTCATTTTATGGAAAGGAGACAATATTTTATGGGTGTGGAGGTGAGAGGCAGTTTGATATCTAAAATATATTACTGCCCTATTGCAAAGGCTAGCCCTACTCAGCCACTCTGAATATTTTAGTTCCCAATCTTTCCCCTAGCACCATAATAATGGTGCCAGTTTGAATGGCACCATTCAATGAGATGCACAGTATTTTAACTCAGAAGTCAAAATGAGAAGCGATGACAGGACATTACTTTGTTACCCCCGATTGGTACCGTACAACATCTCATTCAAAACAATCCACTTATTGAAGACCTGAGGCACTTTCTGCCTGGGCTCCAAGCACACAACAGCTAAGAAACAAACTGGCCCAGATGCACAGTGTTGGTTTCCTTCACCCTACCCACCCAGAATCAGGAAATGAGTCCTCGCCAGCTGTACTTCACACTGTCCAGTTCTTTGGGGTCAACACAGGCATGTGTCACTCACACCAAGGGCTTGTTTATTGCTTGAGCCAGCACTCCAAGGACATGCAGCTGGCTAGAAAGGCTGAGTCAGGGAAGAGAAGGAAAGGGTAGGATATGGATGTACCTGCACTCCCTGGCTTTCCAGTAACATTATTTGGCGGTAAAGGCTTTCTTCGCGGAGGTGTAGGCCTAGGTGGCAGGGGTGGGCGACGAGTGCCTGCGATTATGGTGAAAAGATATTACAGATGAACGGTCAGAGGATTTACTATACAAAAATCACATTCATGTTAAAAACATTTAACATTTGCTAAGTAGTAGTTGGGCGACAGAAAACAGATCAGAAAAGTGCCGGCGGGTAACACAGTCTGCTGTTCCTCTGAATTGCTGCTGGTGATATACGCAAGGGTCATGAAGCACATGAGCAGATGGAAACATCCTCTCTGTATTTTTATTGATAAAAACAGACAGGAATCTCTTCCTTTTGAAAGACTGTAGAGATGTGTAGAGCTCAACCACTCTAGTTTCTCATCTAGATTTATCACTTCTCAACTTGACTATCTCCAATTGCCTTTGATTTTGAGACTACAACTTATACCACTTTAACTTTAAATAGTGAAAGCGTGTGATTCCCCCTTTAGTGGGTGTTCCACCTCCCCACCCCCAATTCTATAATGTAATTAAACACTTTCAGAATTT
This sequence comes from Talpa europaea, assembly GCF_964194135.1. NCBI lineage: Eukaryota > Metazoa > Chordata > Mammalia > Eulipotyphla > Talpidae > Talpa > Talpa europaea. The sequence continues at coordinate 86,900,738 of NC_140070.1, forward strand.
CGCAAATGATTACAACAAAGTAATGCCAATGGCAGAAGCAGTAGGTCCGGGCTTGTGCAGAGCAGGCTCACCTTTAAGGCGTGCACTGCACAGAGCTACCTGGCCAGGGGAGGACGTGGAAGCCTAGGTTTGCTGGCCACTCTGCTCGCCCTCCTGAGAACCGGCACTAGACTACCAGCCCAGAGGAAGAGCACCGTTTTCCATCTGGTTTGCCTAAAGGGTAGAGGGAAGAGGTACCGTCTAATAACTTGCACAGAAAGGTCTTCCAAGACAGAATTTTGGCCCATTATAAAGAGTAATAGTCTCAAATTAGAATCATATTTCAGGCAAAAGTACATTCTAAGATGTTACATAAGAGCAAAACTTGAACATGATGAAAACTGGAACCTAGAGTGACTCTTTAGCACTTGTCCACTTTGCCCCTCAGAACATTACGTAAAATAACTATTAAACTGGTACCCCATAAGTTCTTATTAATATTTAATTCATGCAATTCTCATGTCCCCAAAGATTAGATTCTGGAATGTCTTTCTAGTAATACCATGTGCTGTTGAATGGCTGTGAATCCTTGGGGGCCATGTGGATGTTGCTTTTTTGTCTGCAACAGTGAAACTACAGTTATGGCCCAAGTTTCAGAGTGGAGCTGAGTGAGGGAGTCAGCATCTTAACCCTTACCTGTTTTTTTTGTGGAGTGAATAGAGTCAAAGGCTGACTCATTTCTACCAGCGCCTGGTGGCTTTGGTGCTTGCTTGACCCCTATAAGAAGAGACAATGGAAGGGAATGAATAGATAGCAAAACTATACTAATGTTATTTCTTCATGGAGGCTGGAGAGATGTCAGCGACAATGTGCATTCTTTGTCTTTGTGCCCAGACATTGTAATTGGCTTCTCCCATCTGTGTATAGAAGCATTCCAATCCCTACATTCATCGGTTGTGATGTATTTTGTGAAGAGCTAGCATTTGATTGTAGATTGTGGTTTTGTCTAAATTTTCCATTTAGACAAATTTCCATTTTCCATTTCCATTTCCTTGCATAGCCATCCTGGGTGGTATTGCCTCACCATGAGGATTTCATCTGCCATGATTGGTTGGCCATTTTCTGCCAATATTCATGGGTACATTTTGTGGTTTTTTAAAAAAAATTTCCCTCCACCCCACTACCCCATTAAAAAAAATTGTAGAATTCCTTGTGCTTTGTTTAGTAATTGACTTTAAAAATATTCCTAAAGAGCCCTTGACTATTAAGCTGGGTAGTCCACAGATTGAATTTATAAAACAAATTTGTCCTTGACAGACATAGAACTCCAAAATAGCTATTTTGAAGAAACTGATCTGAATATTTCTTTACTTTATATTTTAACAAAGTCTCTCAGATATACTCTGATGGTTATTACACATTTACCTAAGAACCCACCCTCAGATTTGGTAACAACCCTAAGGGTAGAGTTTTTTCCTATTTTTTAGTGTCCTTTTATATTATGAAAATAGCTTCCCTGAAGTGACTATTAGTCTTAAGAAAGAAAAACAAACGTTTTTAGAATCAAAATAGTAAATATCACTTTAGATACAATGGCTCATACTAAAAAATTGATATTTGAGAACCTACTATAATTCACATATTAAAAATAACAATAAAAATACAACTGATAAACTGACATTAATGATAACAACCAGATCCAAAACCACAATCCTATTTTGAGTGCTCACTGTGTTCCAGGGACCATGAAAAGACATTACACATTCACTCTTAATGTGCAGGCAGGTATATGTCTGCGTATAAAATATACAGACAATAGAAGCTTCTACAATAGAAGCTTTGTTTACCAAAAATGAGATAGCCCCACATTTATGAAATATTAGTAAATCTAATTAGTATTGTATTTAAAAATTATAATTAGCATTGTCAACATTCTAGCAATGATTATAATTAACATTAATTATATATATTCTGTTGCTTGAATAAAAGAATATATAACGTCACGGTAAATGCTTGTACAGAGTTATGAATTAAATGTAACTTATTTGTCATAGGAAAAATGTTTCTGGGGTCAATGACTTTTTTCTGGAGCTAATTCCACAGATATGATGAAAAGAAAAGACTCATCAGTCTTTCTGTGCCCTACTGACAGTGGGAATGGGGTCAGAGAAATGACAGTGACATGTTGGCTGTCTCCCGGAAGGGGCTCACAACAGAGAATCCAAATAAAGGATCGGGGAGGAAGAAAGTAACTATAATAAAGTAAAAGTCAAAATCAACAGGCAACTATAAACCAGAGACATTCTGCATTGGGAAGAAGGGGGTAGGATCAAAACAGGGGAGGGAAGAACACAAGAAACCATGGCGATGGTTCAGGGGTGAATGGAGGGTGGGAATGTCACAGGAACTATTACCGAGATGAAAATGCATACATTGCATAAAAATTAAAAATGATGTAAATACATATATAATAAAACAATAATTTAAAAAATAGACATCAGAACACAGATCGGGTACATTACATCTGGGGTGGGGATGGAGGTGGAGCAAGCAAGTGATAAACAATGGCCTTAGCTTTGTCTCCCTGTACTCACCTGCTTTTTTTTTTTTTTAAATAATAAATTTTATTTTTATATTCCCCCATACAATTGCAAGTGCCCCATTCTGACCCCAATCCTTCCCCTCCCACCCCCCACCCCCCAAAAAGTGTCTCTGGTTCATAGTTTTCTGTTGATTTTGATTTTCACTTTCTTATATTCATTTTCCTGGTCCCTTATTTAAGTTCTCTAGATTCCTGCTATGAGTGAGACCATCCAGTATTTTTCTTTTTCTTTTTGGCTTATTTTTATAGCAGCACTGTTTACAATAGCTAAGCTTTGGAAACAACCCAAATGCCCAAAAATAGATGACTGGATCAAGAAGATGTGGTACATATATACCATGGAATATTACTCAGCATTCAAAAAAGATAAACACATGCAATTTGCAGCAACATGGATGGCGCTGGAAGGGATCATGCTCACCTGCTTATTTCTACCAGCAGTCAACTAATTAAACTGAAGAAGCCCTACACGAGACCATCTTTAGGAAGCTAAGTTACTTATGATTACAAAGTTAACTTCTACAGAGGGTGGCAGAGTCAGTTTGTATTGCAAATGACTGGAAAAAATATTTACATTGCCAATAAACTGAAAGACAACTAGCATTTTCTTAGTGAGAATAATGCTGGATTATACTGAAAATTAATGGCTTTCAAGGTTGATCACAGCTTTTTTCCCTCATTTTTTTTTTTTTTTTTTTGCTGACATAAATGCTTTCTTCTATTTTTACATAGGCAAACTCCAGGGAATTTCTTTGAATATTCAGAAGGTGGCTCTGTTTAGAGTCAGATTGTTTATGTCAATCTGAGAAACTATGCACTGCCCAATTCCAAAGTTGAGAATAGTAAAAGCAGCAGCTGAACACAAATAGATTCTGGAATGGTTTCCAGGTTCTTACAAGTCAGGAATTTATAAAATTTGCCTCATTAATTTCACTGAAGGGAAGTGAATTTTTTAGAACTTCAGATGCTGTGGTAAGCTAATACCAAAAAAACACATTATACAACAAATCTGAATATTTTTTATATTGACTATATTCAGGTATCATTCACATCTCTTTCTCATTAGGAAACCATTATGAGATAATTATATACATAGCATTAAATTAACTCCAATTTCACGCATTTTTCACATAAGCAAGCAAATATTTGTACTATTAAAAATATTTGAAGGGAGTGTTGCAATCCACATTAAGGCAGTTAGTAGCTACTATTTATCCACTTAATGAATATTTGAACTTTCATCAGATCATTGTCCTACTTCTCTGTATGATGCCTACTTCCATATAGCTGAGTGAATGGGGTAATTTATTTAAGCTGGTTGATTTGGAAATATTAATATGAATATAACCAGTGTGATCAACTGCTAACTGCCCTTTTTGTTTAAATATCATATTCTAGAATGCTAACAGATGTAGCTTCCATAAAAAATTATCATGGTACTTGTGACATTACAAACTTGAAAGTCAAATGATTACATGTCAAAGACCAAATCTGTGCATGGTATTTTAAAATTAGGGAAAACAGCTATTTTAATGTTTTCTTTCAACAATTCATATTTTATCGGGATCACTTTAAGAATCAAGACTGCTGCTGGTAGCTGATTTAGTAGACTAGGTTTAGAAAAGCAAAAAATTAAATGTTTTCAGAGATATCTTGATTGAGAAGAGCAACAATTTTCAATTCTATTTTTCACTAGGAAACTTCCAAAATTGGTAAAGAAGATATGAAAGTGTAAATTCAACAAAATTATAAAAACTGAATAAAAACATATAAGTTTTGATAGGATCAAAAAATATAATAAATTGCAACTATTACCTGTTTCCACTCCATAGCCTTTTGGTGTCCCACTGGGTTTTGGTCTCCCTGGTCTTGTAGTTGTTTTATTCAGAACTACAGTGAAGTGGGAAATAAATACTTCAGACAATTTCTGATTTCCCGAGTGTTCAAAATCATTTAACGAGGCATTAAACAAATGATGCTTTACAAAAATATTGTTCAGAATGTAGAAAGCACAATTCTGGGATAAAAATCAGACTTGAATTTGGGAAGTCTGAGTTTGTACTCTGAGTGATCACTAGGCTTGAAAAAATAACTGGCAAAGTTAGAACTATGTTTCTAAATAGGAAATATCTTGCTTCACTTTAGAAGCAATAGGTACATTCCAAAATGGAAATGAAGAAAGATCAGTATTACATATGTCCTGTGAAAAATCAAAGCTTAAAGTATATTTGTCAAGGCCTTAATTCATAACTCATAATTTGGTGGCTGTTTTGCAGGAGTATATAGATACAGCTTTTCCCTTATAAATTTGGCACAAGTTCATTGCTGAGTACAGAATATGATGAAACTACTCAAATTTCTCTCCTACTCTATTTTTTTTAAAGATTTATTTTATTTATACAAGAACTGGGGTACAGGCCAGATGTGCAGGAAGGTGAGAGGATTCACCAGAGACAAAGCAGGGAACAGAACAGGCAGACCAATGAAACACACCGCTGAGGGGAACAGCGAGACAGGAGAGGTCTGCTCGCCATGGGGGTTGCTCCGAGGCTGGCAGGGGATCCAAGCGGCACCACAGAGGCCGTGGACAGCCCCACAGCGCTGCGCTCAACTACCTGCCCCACCAGGGATGCCCCTCTCTCCTACTCTATTTAGAGCCATAGCGTTTCCAAAATTTTAAACAAATCACCTATTTTCTCCTCCATTTAGAAAATTCCTCAAGGAAAAGCATTAAAGGTGTTGTGGTTAAAAGAGTAAGCTTATGGAGCCTAATTGCTTGTTTCAAAACTACTTTCTAATTCTTCTCATGCCTTAGATTCTTCAATTATATCTTACAAGACACATAAAGCTCAGTCAACACTAGCCATCATTGTTACTTGTTCATTATTTTGTAGAAATGTTTAATATAATCAGCCACATATTAAACTTTCAATAGCTATCATGATACAAAAAGATTTTTGTACCCAATTATCTTTATGGATGGCACAAAGAGAGTTGGAAGATTACTGCCTGTATGCATATATAGACATACCACAAGCACACATACACAAATACACACATATATAAACACTTTATAGATATGCACACACATACATATATACATATTTTATGAACCTAAGGATGTAAAAAAAAATTTGTTTTTTCTTCCATATGCCTGCAGAGATGTTCACCAAGAGCAGTCACTTTATAAGTGAAATTTTGTCATTTAGAACTAACTCCTTAGAATCCTAGCAAAAATGGTCCAACTTGTGCTTTAGCGCAGGAGCTACTTACACAGACCAAATCACCCCAATAAGTTAATTTTGCCCTAACAAGCTCCAGTGACGAAAATTCTAGAAACTTTGGAGAATTTAGTAGATTTAAAGTATTTTCCAGGGTACAATTATCACTTTTTTGTTTGAAACCTATCAAATTTTATTTTAATTATCTGAACCAAGCAAAAATATTCTATGGGAACAAAAATCTTTTATGCTAGAAGAGACTATCTTTTTAAAGAAATAAACATTTAGAAGTAAAATGATGTCACAAATAACTATGCTAACTCTATAAATGACTTGAAAAGACGTGTGACTTAGGCACAACCACTGTTTAAAAAATACTTTTGTATCGATAACGCTCCATAGTGGTTCTTGCATCTAATTATCCTTAAAACCCTCAATGAAGTCTATCACTTCCATGGATTTATCATTATCTTTCCACTTATCTACAAGGATCAGAATTTATGTAAGCCCTTTATTTCAATTTTAGGATTTAAGTCTCTCTTTTTGTGCATTTGGTTGTTCCAGTGTATTTTATATCTTGCTAGATGTACTGTTTTTGTAGGTTATCAGAAGAAGGAACACCTTACCGGGTCTGTGTGGTTTTTCGGGTGTTCTGGGCCGCACAGGAGTAGAGTACAATCTGTGTGGTGCTGAAACAGAGGAAACACTTCATATTTAATAGACAATACTCCGAAGCCCCCTAATTGGACACTTAGCAGTCCAGTGGCCAACAACTCATATACTTTGCATGGAAGTAGAGTTTTCTGAAACCTCCAATTATACATTCAAGTATTAATGCTAGAGGAAAATAAAACAAGTGAAAATATCTATGGCTGGAAATTAAATATACACACATAGTGAGGTAGGTAATTTGTTATGCATGCTAAGGATTAGTCATCATTTAGTCCATGTTTTCCAAAGGCATTAATTTTACCATGTGCTTACTTAACATGGTAAACATACAAGTCAACCATCTACCCGTCCATCTGTCTGCCCATCCATCTGTACATCCATATCGCTCTATTAGGGAGTCACTATGGAACCTTGTTTTGGTGAATAAGAAATCTTCAAGGCAAAACGAAAAATAATTTTAGGTAGGTAAGAAGGAAAAAGTAAGAACATGTTCTCTTTCAAATTAGTTCATGAACCCTGATGAATAAATACTCTCTCTGTGCCATTCATCAAGCTGAGGGATGAGAGAAAGTGATCTCAGGTGCTCTGCCCACCGGGAGGATGAACAATGAGCCAAAACTCAGACAAGCCGTGGGATCAAGATGCCAGCCACCTTCTTACTTTCTGCTCCTGTTATGCAGGGTCTGGCCCAAAGAACTTTCCTAACGGAGACTTGTTGCATAAATTAAGAAATAAACAACCACTATAGCAGGCAAAGTCATGCGACACTCAAATAAAATATTTTGCTTCCAAATGTTTTAAATATGTGTGTATTCATCCTGGAATTTGTCCAGGATGCATATTACTGCCTGCCACTGACTTTCTTGGCAATGCTTTATTAAGACTGGAAAAAAATTTTCTTTCAAGTATGAAGTAGATTACATCATTTTGACTATTCTGATCACATCTTGAGTAGGTATTTATATAACCATAAATCAGCAATGTCTTCTCTACCAAGCTAAAAAAAAATACACCTGCAAAATAGATTATAATGTAGCTCATTTATAAGCTCCCAGTATAAAAACTGATGAGCAGAGTTTTGCCAGACTTCAGTCCAAGAAGAACAGACACATGCTGACATTCTCTATAGGTTTAGCTTAGACCTTTCAAAGTTTAATAATCAAGTAAACAAAAATACTGATGCTGAAAACAATTAATTCTCATATACCCCAAGATGAAGCATTGGCAAAGTTGAAGTAATTGCTAATGTTTTCTTCGAGAATGCTAGGATTCCCTATCAATTTAACATATTTCAGCTTTTTGCATTAATTTCATGAAAAGGTTAGATTTGCTTTAGTTTACAGGAATACACACATGATTCTTAATTTCATTCCAGAACACATAAATTTTAAAACTTTGGACAGGAAAAGACAAGACAGAAATAATCATTACTACATTCATTATTTCAAAGCCACAGGATCCATTTTGTGTGGATGAGTTCACTTCCCAAAAGAAATGGAAGAAATACATGAGAAAACCTCCCTGGTATTTAAATATTAAGTCATTATTAAAAAATGATTCTTATTACAAGTTTCCTTCTGTCACAATATCAGTGTGTTTATCAGGCTGGAGAGATGGGACAGACAGAAAAGAGGAAGGAAAAGACGAGAAAGGGAGAAGGATGGGGAGAAGGGAGAAAAGAATGAAGATTGTCACTTATCAGATGGGGAATTTGAGATAAATGAAGGATAAGGAGAAAATAATGGAGTTTTCATTCTTAGTTATTGGCATCTAGCAGTTCAAAATACATTTGAACACAAAGCTTCAGCTAAAGAAATTGTCTTCCCTATATTCACCAGGTAAGCATGGAAATACTCTAATCTGGTTGGCGTCTGGCACCTACGAAATGGAAAAAAACCAAGTATAGTTCACTGTGATGAGAAATTACATTCTGAAAAGAAAAATCTCTTTTCTGATTAAAGACAAAGAACAGAAAATTACTATCCAAAGGTGGGGCAGTATTATTACCCTGAGTTGTCTTTGCCAATTCAGTTGTTCGTGGAAACTTAGTTGTGAAGAGTTCTTGGGTGAATTGGTCTGTTTCCTCTGGAGAAAAACACAGTAAAACAACTTACTTTAAATAATAATTATGACCATGTACAAAAAAGTCTTTTTAATGCTAAAAGGGTAAATGGCATTTATAAACATGTCCAGGAATCATAATAATTTTAAAGTTATGGTTTATTTTACTAACTCCCTGTCTTTTTTACATTGTATCTGTTGTCTTCTTACATGATTTAATGATTATTATAAGGATTTCCAAAAGCTTTCAGCTCAGAATCATTTCCTGACCCTGGATGTGGCTATACTTGGGCTTGTCTTCTGATTTATTGCTTTCATATCTTCTCTTGATTCCATAAATTCCACAAATTATTTAAGTGAGTTGGGAAATAGATTATACAAAAGATGTGCACTTATACTGTATAAGAATAAATCTTCCTTAATCTTCTTCATATGATAATCAAAGTCTATGTTTACTGACATAAAGTAAGTATGGCAATACTTCCACCTCATGTTATCTTGAAGTCATCATGACACCAGGCAGACACGGATGATTACACCATTCACTTTGTCACATGCTGGGTCTAAGGAAATATGTGGTGCAAATAATGCATTGTCATCTTTTTATCTGCCCTGATTTGTAATCTGGATTCTGTTCACATGAGAGATGTTTGTGATAGTTGGCAGTTGATGGTTCTCATTTTAATAAACCAAGATACATTCAAAAAAGGGAGTGACTGTTAGATAATTAGCATATCTAGTACTAGTTCTTGAAAAGTACTTTCATAGCCCTCCCCGGTGGTGTAGTGGGTTGAGTGCAGCACTGTGAAGCTGTCTGCACCCTCTGCAGTGCGGGTTCGATTCCTGGCCGGCCAGGGAGATACCCACATTGCGCAGCAGACCTCTCCTGTCTCACCCACTGCTCCCCTCAGCAGTGTATTTCCGTCAGTCTGCCTGTTCTGTTCCCAACTCTGTCTCTGGTGAATCCCCTCACCCTCCCGCGCCTCTGGCCTGTACCCCAGCTCTTGAACAAATAAATAAAATTTTTTAAAAATCTTCAAAAAAAAGGTACTTTCATAAGTGATTTTGATGAGTAATGGTCAGTAGGGTATATTTGGTCATCCAGTTAATACTTTTTTTTCCCAAAAAGGATTTTATCCATTTTTCATTTACTTATGAGGGAATCGTGGTTTATAATGTTGTATATGATTTAGAGGTATAGGATGTCATCCTCCTTCAGGTGCAAAATGGATTTCATTTTAAAATGTCATTGGTAACTTCATTTCACACACGCACACACGATAGATCAATTTGGAAGAAAACAAGGGAGGAAAACAAGGCCACTGATTTAAACACAGCCCTTTGGGATGTAACATGGACAGGGCAGAGGAGCCAAGTACCAGCCAGGAACTCTTCCGGTTCAGTAGTGAAGCAGTTAGCAACAGAGGCAAAGTGTTACTGTTAAACTCCTCAGGGTATGGGCAGCTTATCCCAATCAACCCTCCTGCCTCATCCACCCTTGTTTCTCCAGGCTAACACATGCTCATCAGCTTAGCCTGGCTGCCATTTTCTGCTCAGGGCTTCCTTCCCACCTATCTTTAACTTGAAAGAAACTTGTGCACCTCGACTTCAACTCTCACTCCCACCTGAAGACCCAGTATAAATGTCATCTCCTCTGTGAAGCCTTCCCGGATGCCCCCAAGCAGTTTGCTTGTTGCTCATTTTCCTCTCACACTTGTAATGTATAACATTGGGGTGAATTGCAGGAGCTCCCATGACTGGGTATTTGGTTCCAATCTAATAACATGAATTGTGTAAATGGTCCAAGTTTTAAAATCTCTCTATGCCTTAATTTTGTAATTTATAAAATGGGGCATAGAACTGTATCTCACATGCACACAGACACTCTGCGGCTGCACTCCTATCACTAAATCCTGTCTTCATATTGGATGGTGAGTTCTCTAAGTTAGCTCACTTTTGAAACAATTTCATTTTGAACCCCATCCCGTAACATTGTAATTAGTAACCATAAAATACTCAACAAATGCCAGATGAAAAATTTCTTCACAAATGCAGTTTTAAACACAGAAAAAGTAACAAAAAACTATAGCATTGATTTTCTCTAGGAACACTGTTTTTAGAATACTTGAAATTTTGTCAAGATGTGCTAAAACATCTCACTTTATATTGCAAATTGGCATCAATATTAGAATCAGGAGAAGTGGATTTTAATAATGGTAATAAGAGACCCTCTATTATTTGGAAAAAAGTCATGAACACAGGTACCTATGGCTACTTTTCGGGCAACCCCTATAAGGTAGGTACGTGTGCATTGGACTGAAATATCAAAACAAAATTTACCGAGAGTGGTTTGTAGTTCCTCTTGACTAGGACTTGGTGAAGTCATAGGCATGAAAGGGCTGCCTCGTGTCTCTAAAGGAGCTGTAAAAGACAAGTACCAGGGTGGTCAGTCTTTAGATTCAAAAGCTACCACCAGATCAGAATGGAATTCCATGAGATTGCTTCTGGAAAACATTCAATGGGTCATGAAGAAGAAAGTTTAGTGTGTCCAGAATTTCCAGGAAAATGACTATGGAATGTTAGAAAAGTGGTTCTCAACTGTTTCTTTCCACCAGGATTTACTAGCTGGTAAACACCATTCAATGCCAGACATACTCCTTAACCATGCCTGCTTAAGCTGGAGGAAGCGTTAGACGTGGTCCTGGCCTGTCAGTTGTAGCTTTGTCCCTCTCTTCCACACAAGAGACCATATAGGATTTTAAAATGAGTGAGAGACCCACAATGTAGGGTCATCTGACGTAGCTCAATTTATTTTGAAATTAAACCACTGACAAATTTTAGTATTTTGACCAATACTAATTACTTTCACAACTTGTCAGATGCTAGTGTGCCACAGTACCACAGCTGAGAATCACTAAGCAAAAAAAGTTAAGCAGATAGGCATGCATAAAGTAGAATCATTTTGAACATGGAGGTAAATGAGATAGGTAAGGGTGGATTTGGTAATGAGCTTCTCAAGTTGGTCTTCAGAGCAAAGCCTTTAAAACAGTAAAATGACTGTTCTTTAATTTTGAAAAGGTAATAATAAAAAAGAGATGATGTTTCAATATGATCATTTCAGAAAGACCTGCAAGACTGATCATAGCAAAGAAAACAATTAGAGTTGGTTTATAAGGGACATCATTACCTATTGTTGTCTCCGGTAGATCAATTCTAAAGGTAACAGGTTGCAGAACTAAGTCAAAGGCAAATAAAAGAAACAGATGTATAAGCATTACTACCTGGAGAAGTAAAAATTGTTTCTGTGTTTCTATCCACATCCATTTAAACACTAAAACATGCTCTAAGAAGTTAAATATAAAAAAATATATATTGAATGCCCCCCGGGGAACTTAGGTTAGCTATTACTTTAAAACCCTCATTCACTGCCACTCTGGGGAATTTTTTGAGTAGGCGCCTGCACTTTTCACATAACAATACAATCACAGTTGGTATGTAGTTATATCTTGGTATGTAGTTATAGCTACATTTTGAAGAAGGTGGAAAAAATAGGTTCAGTTAATAATTATGTCTTACAATTTTAGTATAATCTTCTATTCAACAAGGATAAACTAATTAGATGGTATTCCATCATGTTAACCAGGAGAAAAGCTTCAAGTAGATTGCATGATTAAATCTTCCCCCCAAGATATATACATTTTATATCCATAATTCTCTCTGAATTTCTACCACATAACCACCAATAAAAAAAGTATATAAGAATACATTTTTGAAAAATACACACTTCCTAGCTGGGAAAATGAAACAATTCATTTACCAGGTTCACTCTGAGAAATTTCAGGGTCTGGTTGATGGGGAAGAAGCACATCTCTTGGAGCTGAAAGAAAAAGATTGTAATATACTGTGCATTCTATACATCACAGACGAACCTCTCAGAAAGCATGCTGTTTTCACAATGGTTAAAAAAGTCAAGAAGATGGCTGTTCTTTTCAAAATGGAAAAAGGCCACTGTGTAGGAAGACTGGAGTGGCGATAAAACAAAGTTGGTCACAGTTCATTTTGAAGTTCCCTTTGAGGAAAAAAAAAATAATGGAATTAAACTCAACAAAGTAGAGTTCCCTCAAGTTGTCTTTGGAATTATAAGTCTGGTTTTGCCAGTAGCTGGGTACTATTTGATATTCATACTAAAATTCTGCTAATAGGAAAAGAAAATTTATTATCTCAGATGAAGTGCATAAATGGCCTATAAATTGAGAGAAACAAGACAGGCAAAATTTTTAAACATCTGAGAGAACCAAGTTTAATTCTAAAAATCACTAACAGTTACTATAGGGAGAAAATAGAGCAAAAGGAAACAACCGCTCACTAGAAGAAACCACATGGAAAGTTTATGAGAATGCTTGCTATGAAGTAAGTACGGGCCACATGCTGCTTTCTTGTCAGTTCTAGTATGCGGCTCCCCATATATCATGTACCCTATATATAAAGTATCTTAGGCCTCTCCTAATACACCAGAACATGAAAACAAAAGACAAAAATGTCAGCTAAAAAATAGACCTACTCATATTCAAAGCTGATATCCAGTACATTTTTTTAAATGCCTGCACCCAGTTTATTTTGGCAAAATCAGAGGGGATTTGCCTACTGTTAGAATTAGAGTTCTATGGCACAGTCACCTCCCAAGGGTAAGATAAGGTAGTTCTTTGACTCAGTTTCCCCAGGAGGTCCTTCTCAGCTTTACTCTCTCACTGAAAGGTTTCTCTACCACACTAAGGATTTCATAAATACCAGAGGACCTTTTGCAGGCACTGAAATTTTTTACATCTTATATGATTCTGGGGAAAAAATTAGGAGTCAGGCTGGAACTCAGTTTCAGAAAATGCTGAAGAAAAACCTTTACCCAAGCACCACCTGTAGTGGTGAAAACATTAGTATAGAAATAGGTTATATAAAATAGACATTCTTTTTAAAATGCTTTTGGGGATATTTAACTTGGATTTCACATCTGTTCTTAGTCTAGGCCACTAAGTACCAATGTAGTTGTAGAATCTGGTACACAGTATAAAAACTTGACTCTATTAGAACTTTCCTGAGCTAAAAGATAACATCCAGGGCAACCTGAAAATCTGGACCTTTTTTAAGAAAAAAGGAAAATTTCACAAAGATCAGTGGTCAGCAAAGTTCGAGAAAAACCATTACAATGGTGAACATTTCACCTTTGCCATGTAGTATTTTCAGGTGCTCAAATGGTAAATAGGAGGAATGTCCACTTGTAAATCAAACTGAATGTTTATAGGGTGAAGGAGAAGGCACTCTGATTTGGTTCTGCCAAGGTATGGCCAGACAAAGCAGCCTGCAGGTTACAAACACCTGAGGTGGTTCTAGCGCTAAACTACAATGTTCAGCTGGAGTCAGGAAAGGAGCTCAGAAGACATGTGCTGCTATTAAATCTACCATACTGTAAATACATTACTCACTGCCTGCTACAGTTTACTGAAGAATTTAAGCTAGGATAATGTGGATTCCTCCTGCTGCAACTGACACTTTTTAACCATGAAGTGATGATTTAATAAACTGCCACAGCAGACTTTCTAAAGTGGAAAGGAAAGAAATAGAAACATTCACAGGAAGGGATATAAATCATTCTCCTACTTGGTCAATTGCAGCTCAAAAAATGCAAGTTATTTTTTTCTTTTTCCCTAGGTGGCATTTCTCTATTAAAATGAGCAAAAGCATGACTCCTAAGTCTTCCAGGCAGCAGTAAACTAATCTATGTGAATGACAATTTGAGAAGACAGCATGATTTTCTTTAGAGTATTTACCGATACTGTATTTTAGACTCAAACAACTTACTGTTTGCACTAATCAACTACATTAGCTGTCTTTCTTTTTTCTTTTTTAAATTTTATTTTTATATTCCCCATGCAATTATAACACCCTTATTTTGACCCCCATCTCTCCTTTCCCCATCCCCCATCTCCATAATGTCTCTGGTTCATAGTTGTTTGTTGATTTTGATATTTTCTTTCTTATAGTTATTTTTTTTCCTGGTCCCTTATTTAAGTTTTCTAGATTCCTGCTATGAGTGAGACCATCTGGTATTTTTCTTTTTCTTTCTGGCTTATTTCGCTGAGCATGATCCCTTCCAGCACCATCCATGTTGCTACAAATTGCATGTGTTTATCTTTTTTGAATGCTGAGTAATATTCCATGGTGTATACATACCAATCTTCTTGATCCAGTCATCTATTTTTGGGCATTAGCTGTCTTTTTTTAATAAAGGGCACCACTAACTAATTATGAGTGGACAATGTCTAACATGTTTTGTGCTTTATTCAAATATTTATTTTTTTGTGTAGAAGAACTGGGGTATAGGCTAGAGGTACAGGGGGTGAGAAGATTCACCAAAGTGGGGAACAGAATAGGTGGATCTACTGAAATACTCAGCTAAGAAGAGCAGCAGGAGAGTTCTGCTGCATCATGTGGGTGAGCTCCCTGGCTAGGGATTAAACTCAGGTGCTATAGAAGTGATACTGCTGAGATTTAACCCATAAGCCACTAGGGAGACCCTCTCTAACATATGCTAAAAGCATATTGATATTGAATATACCATCAGGCACATTAGCAAATTGCTGATACTCTTGCTCTGACTTCTTATATATGAGAAGGCTTATTGCTCTAAGAAAACGGATGGAAAAAAGAAACATTTTAATGAACACTAACATTATAAAGGCATCCTTCAGGGGAAAAAAAACAGCTTTAGGAAGAACTTAAAAAAATAATTAGAAGAGGATGATAAAGATCAAGAAGCACTGTAGGATGGTAGCGGTAAGAGTGTGATCTTAAGGAGGTAAATGATATCCCAACTTCTGCCTTAGTAAAAATAAAAATGGGGAGATTAACCATTGCTGTCTTAGCTTGCTCAATTTTAAATGTATTTTCTTCTAAAACTGGATGAGAAAAAACACATTAGTCACATTAGGTGACTGTTCATATGCTGGCTTCTCCCTAATTAAAAAAAAATGGCAATATTTTAAAGTATGTAATATAAGCACATGACTGCTTTTTTGAATGCAGGTTCAATCATTTTACATATTGGAGTACATTTTTAGGAATTATTTAAAATTAAAACACTCATTCTTAATTATCTTAACAATAGCAAGAAGAAGAAAAAAAACTACCTGTTTAGCTGAGAACATGGAATTAAGTGCAGAAATGCTAAAGTGTGACCACAAGTTAGAATTTATCAAAGTGAATAGGTTACAAAGAACATTTGAGAGAAGTGGATAACTTGCTGGAAGCTAGACTTTCCTCCCAGTTCATTTCCAACGACTGAAGTCTATCCAAATGCCTGTAGGCCAGGTTGACCACAGAACCAAGACAGCCTTGGTACAGACACAAATCTACAAAGGCAGCACAGCTCTGTGGAGCGAGGCCACTTCAGGCTAAGTCCTTTGCTCTGAATTCTAAATCATTCCTCCAAAATGGATCTCCCAAAAAGCCAATTCTGTTTGGGTTCTAGACATGGCATGCAGATTCAGTTTGTGAATATTCCTCATTGAGTGTTGTAGGTAACTAAACCAAGTGGCTGGAAGATATTTTCTAAATTCCTAACTAATGAAAGCTGCAGCACAATAAATCCTGGATTGACTTGCTTTATGCAGGCCTAGAAATCCAAGTTAATTACTTCTCATATCTGAGTACATTTTTTAAGATAAAAATTGTGAAAGACTGGCTTGATTTCAGTGTTACATTTTACATTTTTAGAATTTTTACAGTGCCTATTTCTCCAGGATACCAGTAAGTATTCAACATACATGTAATTTTTCCTTTTTCTTAGCTATTACCTAGACAAGCTGGTAAAACAAGGTCTTGGATGCCAACCTGGACCTGGATACAAGCCAGTACTGAACAAAACACAATTCAGTCAGCTTGAACACTTGTGAGGCAAGTGAAACACAGTAAGGGCTGCGTTGTAATTATCACCGTTGGCATCATATCCTGGAGTGATCCAGAAACTGCTGATGATCACAAGGACAGAACCAACATAGTTTTGGAGACAGACTTCTCACTGCACATGTGGACTTGGAGAGCTAATGGGATTGATGCTGTTGAGGCCCCAATAGTAGCTTGTACTGTTATTCGAATGCTCAACCTTACAGGTAGTTTCTGAGAAAAATGTTAGTGGAATTAAGGCAAATATTAGACATTTTGAAAGAAGAAAATGTTTAACTACTAAAAATATTGGCTTAAGTGAGATTAGGTCTTATCCAAAGCAACACATCCTTCTCCAATGAAAAGAAAATCATTCCAGTCTACTGCTGCTATCTGTAATGACTTAATTTCTGTTACATTTTTCTGCAACTGAAAACAAGAACTCAACTTTTGCAAGTGGGAAGACCAGCTTTCTTCATACTCTGTGTTGACAGTCTTGTCTGTCTACATTCAGTGGTTCAAATTTAAGTTCTAGATTTGAGGACAAAGGAGCCCTTGTCTAGCCTACCACCACCAGCAACACACTTGAGTGCCCCGTGGCGTGATATCACCTTCCACTTGCACCATCTGGAAAGTGTTATAGCATGTGAATTTTGACTGCCTTCCAAAATGCTGTAATTTCAAGCTGTGTCTCAGAAATCTTTTGGAATGTTCAATATGCTTCTAGGAACACCTAGGAATTTTAAAATAATGTCCATTAAAAAGAAAAACTTGGGGCCTCTCTGGTGGTGCAAGGGGTTAAGTCTCAGCACTATGAAGCTATCTGTAGCCACTGCAGCATGAGTTTGATCCCCAGCCAGGGAGCTACCCACATGGTGCCGCAGACCTCTCCTGAATCGCCCACTGCTCCCCTCAGCAGTGTATTTCAGTAGATCTGCCTGTTCTGCTCCCCACTCTGTCTCTGATGAATCCTCTCACCTACATGCCACACTTCTGGCTTACAACCCAGTTTTTGTATGCATAGATAAATAGATCTTCAAAAAAAAAAGAAAAAGAAAAAACTACTACTCAGATTCTCTAGTTAAAAATGTAGCTTTCTTAGAGAACTGTTTAGCTTCCTATACACCTTGACTGCTGGTAAGACAGGAAATGTCGAGGTTCATGTCATCCCCACCCTGACTATTCCTGCAAATATGAGATTAGTCCGCTCATAAATGGTCAAAACAGTCTCAGATCACAGGAAAGAAAAAAGATTTCTAGTTAAATCATTTGGCTTTTGGTGATATAATACCCTAACTCTAGTTACTACACCATAAACTTGTAAAATATAATTTGTCAGGGAAAAAAAAAAGCTTCCATGTTGGATAGAATAAAATTTCTGAACTCAAAAAAAAAGTTAAACATCATTTTCTCTAGTTGCAAAATATAATTTTATCATTTTTTGTGGAAAAAAACAAATATTTACCCTATTTTTGTGAGACATTTAAAATGACACTATTTTTTTTTAAATTAGAAAATGAAAATTTGAGTTCTAAAAGAAACATCTGCTGTTGGCATGATTTTCTGCTTTTGATTGGATCAATAGCTTACTATAAGAAAACACTTAGATAATATTTATCAAATTTCTGAAATGAACATACCACGAATGATACAACTTATTTCAACATTGACCTCACAGCCATCAGTTGTCTTATTTCATCGCAGCAGGGTGTGAAAGTGGGATGCAATTGACTTAAATATGAAATAAAGCAATTACCAGGTGAAGTATAAGACACTTCTGGACTTGGTGATGTTTTTGGCCTTGGAGTAACACGTTGGGGCCACTTAGGAGCTGAAAAGGAGAACTTGGATCATGAGTCACTTGTTTTTAGTATTTTCCAGTCATGCTTAACACACAACATGACAAAAAGTATAAGCCTGGCCACTGATAAAACATAGTTATTATAGGAGTTAGATGAAAAATAAACCTCAAGATTTAAAAAATATCAGAATTGCAGAAGCTTTAAAAATTATATTTATGGAGATAAAATTGGTCTTCACTGTTACATTTTTGGAGTCATAGGATCAAACCTCCACAAATGCTTATCTTCACACAATGCTGTACCCCCAGTGCCCCTCTGTCCTGTACAAGGCTCCACTGAGCCCCCTCCATTTTCCACCCCCCCTCAGCTCCTCCCCTTCTGGCAACCTCAATTTTGCAGTCAGATGTCAAGTGTTCATTATTGGTTTGGTTTGAACTGATCCTTTGTGTTTCTCTGTATTTCACATACAAGTGAGACCATCCAGAATCCCAGATACTTTTAGAAAAAGTCTGAGAAACTGTAAAATTTCAATAAACATGAGGGCAGGATGAAGTAGTTTTGAAAATCTTCAACTGAACTTTCTCAAGTTAAAAGGATAATTAAATTTTAGTTCAAAAGAAAAAAAAATCTTCAACTCAGAAGAGATAGCAATTAGATCAATGCAAGAATTCTTTTCTGGACATCTTTACTTGAATTTATTTTAAACTTTCTTTGAAGATAAAGTTGGGAGGTCAGAGTAGAACCTATGATTCTGGGTAAGAGAAGCTAAAGCCAACTCAGCAGCAACAGCGGAAAGGATACTGCAGTGGTGTGGTTGGAGTCACACCACACTCCCCTGTAATTCTTAGGACCAAAATAAATCTTTAAATGAAGGCGTCCACAACTGTTTCTTCAACTATTTCTTTGGAGTAACAAGATGTTAATGTAATAGGCACCAGGGTAAGTTCTAACTTATTTGTAACACATCTTACAATTTAAAAAATCCTTTAATAAGGATTATGTCCTTTGATTCTCACTACACTAGTGGGAAGAAGGAATTATCAACTTCATAGTGAAAGCTGGGGATGGTGACATTATCTGCCTGAAGGTCCATAGTTATTAAGCACCAGATGTGAGAGTTGAGTTGACGCTGCTGTCCCCTGGTCCTCACACCTGGGCTCTATATCTACGCTCTGCAGATCACATGTAACCTGTTTCTCATTTTTAAGGTGGAAATAGTAAATGTGTCCCTAACTCAGAAGATGGTCGGGGAATCAAATGTGAAATGTCAAAATGATGCAAAAATTGTATCATAAAAATTTGCCATTGAAGAATGTGAGCATATTCTGATTTTCAGGTTTTTTTTTTTCTTTCTCCAGTAGGGATACTGAGATATGATAAAAGGATTTGTGTTGGGAATTCAAAATTAGTACCTATATCAAGCATATTTTTTTTAAAGATTTATGTATGTATGTATGTATGTATGTATGTATGTATGTAAGCACTGGGTACAGTCAGAAGCGCGGGAGGGTGAGAGAATTCACCAGAGCCAGAGCAGGGAGCAGAGCAGGCAGAAGGACCGAGGTACACTGCTGAGGGGAGCAGCGGGTGGCAGGAGAGGTCTGCGTGCCATGTGGGACCTTCCTCCGGTGGCCAGGAGCAGCCGGGGATCGAACTGGCACTGCAGAGGCTGCGGGCAGCTTCGCAACCCAGCGCTCAACCGCTGTGCCACTGGGGAGGCCCAAGCATAATTTTTTTATCCTGCTAACATTTCCCCCTACCCAGATTGCTAGTGGTAGTAAAGATTCCTTACCTAGTGAAATGGGTAGTTAACACCTCATATACTTTTTGGAAGCAGGCCATTATATATGATAAATTTAAATGTAGACGATTGGCTTAGACTAATTTTTTTTAAATTTAAATATTTTATTTTATATAATTCTTACATCTTTTTTCATCTTTGCACAATGTATGCATTTTCATTTTGGTTATATTACCCATAAAATTGCACCCCCCCTTATTTTGACTCTAGTCCTTCCTATCCCCTACACTCCCCCCCTGTAGTGTGTCTCTGGTTTAGAGTTGCTTGTTGATTTTGATTTTTACTTTGTATTGATTAGTCTTTTTCCTGGTTTCTTATTTAGGTTTTCTAAATTCCTACTATGAGTGAGACCACCTGGTATTTTTCTTTTTCTTTCTGGCTTATTTTGCTGAGCATGATCCCTTCTAGCTCCATCCATGTTGCTGCAAACTGCATGTGTTTATCTTTTTGATTGCTGAGTAATATTCCATTGTGTATATGTACCACATCTTCTTGATCCAGTCATCTATTTTTAGGCATTTGGGTTGCTTCCATAGCTTAGCTATTGTAAATAGTGCTGCTATAAACATAGGGGTGCAGGTGCCCTTTGGAATTACTGTTTCTGTGTCATTTGGTATTGCTGGATCATATGGAAGCTCTATGTTTAGTAGGTCAAGAAATCTCCACACAGCTCTCCATAGTGGTTGGACCAGTTTGCACTCCCACCAGCAGTGCAGGAGAGTTCCTTTTTCTCCACAACCTCGCCAACATTTGTTGTTGCTAGTTTTTTTAATATGTGCCATTCTCACTGGTGTGAGATGGTATCTTATTGGGTGCGGTTATGTTTCACATCTCCAAAGCCTAGCACATTGTCTGACACATAGCATGCAAAAAAGTATTTCTGAGTGACTAATTAAATAATCAATGCCTTAAGGGATGGTATAATCTGAAATTAGGTGAGGAGGAAGATCAATTGATTAATAACAGACTAGGCATGACAAGATAGCTGCTTGGAGTAGGGACCAATGCTAGAGATGTTTGTAAGAGTTGAATAAGCCATACTTAGTAACAATGGACTGCAGGGACCAGATGATAAGTAAAATATCAAATGTAACATGCTGAACCTGCCTGGCATGTTTTTAGGTGGGAAACTGAAAGGAGGAAAAGATTATATGAGTTTTATTTGAGGCATGTCAAGTTTATGGTAGCCCATGGAGACCTGCTGAGGCAGTTGGAGAAACTGGTAAGATCTTGGTTGAGAAGTCAGGGCAAAAGTTTATCATACAAATAAAGTTTCTAGAGCAGAGGGACTCTTTCTTGGGTCTTATCAAAATTTTACAACAAAACAACAAATCAGTATTATCTAATCACTGTATTATGGGAGAGGATATTTATTTTAAAACTTCACATCATTTTGTGGAATAAAATCTACTGAAAAGTAAAAAAAAAAAATTAGGTAGGGGCCTCCCTGGTGGCCTAGGGGCTAAGTCTATGTGCAATCACTGCTACAGCCTGAGTTCAATCCTTGGCCAGGGAGCTAATTCACATCTGGCACAGCAGACCTCTCCTGTCTCAACCACTGCTCCCCTCAGCAGTGTATTTCAGTAGATCTGCCTGTTCTGTTCCTCTTGTCTTTGGTGAATCCTCTCACCTCCCCACACCCCTGGCCTACACCCTGCATTTTCTATGCAAAAAAAAAAAATTAAAAATTAGTAGTAGGCAGTTTATTCTCAAATTCCATTCTTCTCCATTCTTCCCAATAATGCAACAAAAGGGAAAATTTTTTGCAATAATCTGATCCAATAATATGCTTTTTGATAAAGTCTGAAAGCAGATATAAGTATTAGGTTTCAGAGGAAGACTGGCTTTATAAGGATTAAAGATCCAATTTGCTATTATTCAACAGAATAACTAACCCAATTCACATGAAATTCTCAGGTCAAAATAAAAAATAAATGTTTACCTGTCTGTGTTTGTGGGATTCTTGGACGTGGAGATGTTTTTGGTTTGGGAGGAAAACGCTGAATCTGCTTGGTAGCTAAAAGAAAGGGAATAGGTTTGGAACTCTTGAACCTTTAAAAATCACAGTACCTAGGTTGTTGGGGTCTCAAAGATATCTGCTGAAGACCTAAAATACACAGAAATTAATGTGATTAAAGTTCCCAAAGAGTCACAAAGTATATTCAGAGAATTTTTTTTATAATGGTAAATGAAATAAAACAAGAAAGCACATTAGTGATGTCTAAGATAATCTGCTGACAAATGAAACTGTTGGAATTTGAGATATTTACTTTAAATATCATTTAAATAATTAAAATAAATTTCAGAGTAACAAGAATCCATCCTTACAAGTTGACACCATTTAATCAAAACATCCCAGTATAATATCTTTAATGTAAATAGATACATTTTTTTTGTAAAGGAAAAAACAAAGTTAGCATGTTGTGTTCCAAAAATACCTGAAAAATGAATGCATTTTAATAAAAGTGCTATTGGAAAAAATATTATTAGATAAATTCAGTTAATATTGGTCATATTAGGGAAAAGAAACTGAATAGAAATTGACAGGATATTTTACTGAAGAAAATTACTTCTTTACTGGATAATTTCCAAAGATGTTCTAGAGTACAAATTTCAATATAAAAACAGGTTGTTTCTTCACCAAGAAAATTAAAAGTACATCCTGCTGGGGAAAAAAAAGAATTATCAAATGCAAGATTACATCTTATGGAAGTACCTCATTTGTCTGAACTAAAGTTTGGGATAAAGAAACAAAAGAATATAAAACAGCGTCCGAGTTAATGGAGTTTCAGCAACTGAAAAAACGCTTGCTGAAAATAAGAGTTATTTGATACTGAAGTTTGTATAAAATAGCCTGAAGAGACTTTTTCCTACTATAAATTAAAATATACAAGGCATGCAATGGTTTCAGTGTAATTTTCTCACCTGCAAAGAAAGGAACAGCAAGGTATGTTAGAGGAATTACACTGATTTAGGAACCTGGAGAGTTAGAGCTCCCTTTGCTAATCATTGGGTCTATAAACTCAGGTTCTCTATCAAAAGTTCTAGGATTTTAAAAACATTTCCAATCCTAGAATTCTATGATTCTAAAGCTTTTTTTTTCCACGTGTGATTTTCTGACTCTCAACTTTCTTGCTTGCTGAGGTTCTTACAAGTAGCTATTTGCTTCCCTCAGATTAAAAAAGACTATTTGCCAATAAAGGCACGCTATGAGTAGCATGCAAAATGATTAAGAAATGAGCATTAACAGTATTTACAATTGGACATTTCAGTAACATTAAACTCTAGAGTTTAGTTGGCAATATTTAAGTGGTAGTTCAGAAGACAATGAATAAAATGTATATATCCAATATATCCCCTTTGGAAATACAGCCATAAAAGTTTAATGGTGGAAAAAACCAAAGTTTGGGCTTATTTATGATAAACTGCTATTCCAAGGAAGCCTGCAAGGAGTGAGAGATCTCCTTGCGAGAAGAGACACGTTTAGTCACCCATGTTGGTCCTTTGTTTTCATTCACTTCAAATTCTACCATGAGGTTAAATTTTATGACTTGCCAAGTAACTGGTTTGATTTTAGTTTCTCCTATTTGTATGCAGGGCAATCGGCAAACCATTGGAGAGGACAAAGCGGAAGGAAAGAAAAGCTGTACATTGACAAGGTGACCGAACAACTGAATCCCTTTGTGCAGATTGGACAGTGAAATGGTTTCTGGTGGTTTCTAATAATCTCAAATACAAATCAGAAAATTTAAAATAGTTCTTTACATGACCAAAGAACGTGAAAAACTAGTCAAGATGAGAAATATTACTATTTCCCATATGAAACATTTGCAGACTGGCTGAGAAGGGTCCATCTTAAAGAATATTCACAGCATTAGTAAGACTGGCTACAGATGATGGATAGAAGATCGAAGCAGAAGTGGGGCACTGGGAAGGTAGGATCATCCTCCAAAAACTCTCAGAAAGACTGTTGGGTTTCTGATGTCCAGAAGCACTATTCTTCTTTTCTGTTCTTATGTTTACACATTCTGCAAACGCCTTCTTTATGAAATACAACATAATGTGTTTACTGGTTCAGTCTGAGCTCATCTGGGCTGGGTAGGATTATAGTTTGGGAAGGCAGAGGGATGTTTCTATGGTAAGTGAGAGAAAGTATTCTGGGTGATTATAGTGCTTCACACACCCTGAGTACAGATGACAGAGTGATGGTAACAAGTAGATTTAAAAAGATAAAGAAAATTGCATGTCTGCAGTACAGTAGTATTTCTAGTTCTACATAACACAGTTTTTAAAATTCCTAGAGATGTCAGTTTATAAAATACTTTCAAAGTAAGCAAAATCCTTAAAAAAATCCTCATTCCATACTAATATATTGACAATAGTAGAAAGATATGCTTAGTAATAACCACAAATAGAAAACAAAGCAATTTAAAAAATATGTTAAAAGCATGAGCCAGACAAAAGCATTGAATTTCACTTATATAACAAAGGAGGAAAAAAATCAAACATGTAAATGAATGTGATGGAATGAGTGCTAATGGAAAGTATGTTTCTAGGGCAGAAAGTATAAATGGATCATCACACCATACAAAAATATTATCTGAAATATTCAACACCATCCCAAGCTGGCAGAATGATCAATGTTAGGAAAAAGATGCTTTAGATTTGACAGCTTTGCTGACTGAAGTAGAGAAAGAGACCGTCTAGACACCACACTAAATGGGAGGAGAGACTTTTTGGATGATGGTTATGAATAGAAGCGCTTGGAAAAGAATGAACTGCCATGACAAAGAGTGGTATGCAGCATGGATTCACAATGGGAAAGAACCTGAGGTTCTCAGGGGATGGTGGCGATGAGGACAGAAGCTGCTGGGTGTGCCATTACCTAGTGTGGTCTTGGGTACTTCAGGCACATTTGTAATAGATTCCACAACTGTATCAAAACAAAGGAGAACAATTTTTAAAATGGCAAGATGTTAAATTACAGTCAAGTATCTCTTTCTTGAATATCAGCACACCTCATATGTAAGAATTTGCATATAAATATGTAAGACTTTGCATATTTTTACAGATATGATGATGAAATGAAAAGTAATTTTAAGAATCCAAGGTTTTTGGAAGCTATAGTTCTTCAAATCAATTCAGCTGTCGAAAACAAGCTTACACTTTCATGTTCCCACGAACATGATAGATGCTAACAATAGATGCTAATTAAAAATCTGTGAAATAAATCAATCAAAGCATGAAAACCTTTACCACCTTCCGTCCTTGGCTCCTCTGGCCTGAGTGGTGCTTTGGCAGTGGGATACACATAATCACTTTCAGATGGTGCTAGGGAGGAAATGGATGTCTGGTTAGTAGTGGTGCCAGCCCGTAGACACTGTAATGGAACACTGTGACTGATTTGAAAACAGAGGTTAGTCATGGGAAGTAGATACATCCCCCAGAATAATATTTATGTAGATTATTAAGATGACTACAATTTAAGAGGGCAGAAGCAATGGCAGGAAAGGAAGACAGTGCGCTCTATGGGAAAACACAAACAGTTAATTGTCAGGGTCTACGGGCAGTCCCACGTAGAGCAAAGCAGGTACTTTCATTTCCTTACATATTTGTAAGTATTCTAGTGAGAAAAAGACAGAGTGAGTTCTTGGAAAGCATGGGGATGAGTCCTAGAATTCATATGAAAATGAAAAAACAAGATGGGCATATTCATGTTGAAAGATGATCAGAAAAATAAAATTTTGCATTTAGTTTTGAGTGGAAACTAAAAGAGGAAATTATGAAACTTGCACAGCCATAGAGCGAACACCAACAAAATGTGGTACATAGAACATCTGGCCCTCTGGATTCACAAGATGAGCACAGACTCAACATGGGGAAGTATGACATGTCACGGAGCATGAACCCAAGAGGATTTCTGCAATGAAATGGAAAAGCACATATACCAGACTTCCCACTGGGAAACATTTTTACCTATAGCTTCCTTTGATGACTCAGTTCTAAATGTAATTGGTTCCAGGACTTCAGTAACTAGCAAAAAACACAAAACAGTACAATCTCTCAAGGGTGGGTTGCTGTGCGCATGGAATGAATTAATACAAACTCAGTATTTAGAAAAGTACCTTTCACCTAATGAGAGCTCACTGTTAGTGTTATAACAATATTATTAACACTAAGATAAGTTCTAACAACTAGTTCACAATTTTATAAGTTTTGTAGGTTATCATTAATAACCAAAACTTGTACCTTCAACACGAGCACCAAAGTGCCATTAAGCAAATTAAAACATGCAGAGGTGACAAAAAGAAATTACAATCTTATGTCAGAAAAAAAAAAATCCCAAGATCCAAAATAAATGTCAGGGAGGGGCAACAGCATTGCAAAGAATGATTTTTAAATTTTATTTTCAATTTTGAAAGGCAGTGTGCTCAGGCTCACGTGTATGTTAAATTTTGTTATCTTTATCAAAGTAAGAACTTTCTCTTTTGAGAAAAAGAAAGTTGCTCTTTCTGATGTGCCAATTAGCATGTGCTTTTCACAAGGCACAGCACAGATTTAGCTCGCCACTAAAGAGAATCACAAGTTTATAATCTGTGGAAAAACAGGAATAAAGAATGAAACCAGGTTGTTTAACTACGTAGTGAGATACGTGTTATTGTCTAACATAATATAGAATGAGCACAAGGGAATAAAGTATTTCCACATAACTGAATGACAGTATGATTAGAGCATGTTACTAGTTTAACATCACACATGCATTCATAGAAAGGGCACTGGACAATACAGAGCGAAGTGTATGCTCTTTTGCATTTTTTAATATTTGCAGTATGTCCTCTGAAGCTCACAGTGTACCCAGACAGATAAAACAATCTATTTACCAGGTTGACTCTGTGTCATTTCTAGGTTTGGTGATGTCACTGATTTCAAAATAAGAGTTTGCAGTTCAGTGGGAGCTGAAAGAAGAGTCTAATTGTCAAAGAAATTATGGATAATTTATTTTATAGGTTTTAGACAAAGGTAGCAATGAAATGAAATACATAACCCCTCAAAAATCACAGGGTTTGGTGAGTGATGCAAGTATATATTATTGAAAGCAGAGATTGGTAAGATATGGCCCTCCCAAATCTAGCCATCTGCCTGGCTTGTAAGCTAAGAAAAGTTTTAAATTTTTTAAAATGATGTGCAAGAATTGAAGAGTAGTATTTCATGACATATGAAAATGGTATGAAATTTAAATAAAGTTTGATTGGAAGACGACCACACCCACAAACTAAAATGATTCATTTGCATATTAGTTTTGGTTGCCTTTAAGCCATAACAGCACAACTGAGTAGCTGTGACTAAGACAGAATTACCTGAAAAGTCTAAAATATTTAGTAACTCTTCACACACAAAATTTGATGACCACTGCTCTTAAGAGAAAACAAGGCCTACTTGAACAAATTAGATATTATTGACTACTGCTTCTAAGTCTGAATTCCTACAAGGTGTAGCTGATTTCATGATAGTGTCCTTAAAAATGTTCAATACCATCTAGAAATGTTTTTTTCTATATTCCTTTGACCACTCTCTTGTATACTTTCAGTGAATACTGACACTTTATTTTTGCTGTTCCCACCCTTATATCCACTCATTTAAATCCTATTTCAAAACCCAGCTCTTCTCTGTCAGCCCACATAGATCCTTAACTCCTTTGAATATTTTCTCTATTCATTTTTACCACTCAAGTTGCTTTTGTCTAAGTAAACTGTCTTATAGCTAAGAAAATCTGGACAAGTTTTCTTCACATTTCTATTTTACTCTGCTTGAGGTAAAACATGCCCTTCCTTTTGTTCTTCACCCTTTTTCCTTACCCATCCTCACTCACTGCTAACATGGTGTTGGCAACACAGAGAGTAAAGGAGTGTTTCTTAACATAAGCCAAGAAAACCATGTTATTCTAAAAAGAGATGAACGGAACAGAATGGTAAAAGACTAAATATGATGCATCTTTTGTCAGAGGCTGTCTTCATGCAGAGCACACGATGGATCTGGTTACCACACAGATCTCTAACATGAACCTTGCACTTGCAGAGCTGCTGATCACTCTACCCTCCTAAGAGGATACAGAGGTGAGAAAACAAGTTAGCAAGACACATCTTAATTACTCTTGGGATTCAGCTGCAATGGCCTGGAAGAACTCCTCAAACCAGAAACCACAGATTTCTTGGTTTCAACTGAGAAGCTTCAGGATGTTTAAAGTTCGGGAGCAGGTTGGAGTTTTACTTTTTTCTGACATTTTTGAAACTAAAGAAGGGAAATCTTGGAGTGTTTATAGGGCTACAAACCAAAAACTTTGTGTGAGGACCTGTGTTTTCTAAAATACATTAAATTCTATGATATACCAATTTAATCTGTTCCTTCTATCACTGAGGGTCCTTTAAAGACAAAAAAAAAGTAAGAATTTATCTGTTAGTAAATGTAATACACATAATAAGAAACTCCAGTAAAGATCAAGAACCATTGTTAGCAAGAGAATAAGGAATAGACAAGTTTATGGATGATGGGAGAGAATCACATATTTGCTGAGATTGGCACTTCCAGGAAGCAATTTTTAAAAAAAATTCTATCAGAGAGAAACCTCTCCTAAAATAGGAAGAGAGTAAAGTGAATATTCATGGAACTTAATTGTCACTGTTTTTGAGAGCTAAATACCAAAAAGAAGGGAAGCAACTTGATCTTCAGACTCTTCAATGAATCACATAATGAAATTTTAAAGGGGGTTTTATGGCAGAAAGATTTTCTCAAGTGGGTGTAGGAACATCTGTGAGTAACAATAGGTAACCCTTGAATTGAGGACCCTAACTTACAAGGTGAAGCATAAAATGGAATGACAACAACAGCGTAGAGAAGGAGGAGCAACTGTACTTATGACAGTGATGGAGCAAGTTTTTAGTGAGTGAAAAAGCACTTAACAAGGTCACAAAAATTATTACCTAATGCTGTTCCTGGAGTCTCAGAACTATGAATAACAGGTGCAAAGCCTGTAGCTGGAATTAGCCAAAAGCAATAACACGAACATGAGAACATTTAAGCACACAGAGCAAGTCTTCATCTTTCTTTCAAAACATTTGTTCAAATAACATTTTTTAAATGAGAGGAGGTAGGGTCTTTTTTTGAAGATTTGGTCAAATTGGAGCTAAGAATAATTCACTGCAGAAGGTAGTCACAAGCTTGGAACTCTGCTACACATCCTAGTATGGGCAACATGAGGCTTTCTATGTTTGATTTTCTGATTCTAACTGAAAAGGAACTTTGGAAAATCTGTTCAGGTAGTAGATATGAAAATAAACATATGGAAGCAACCTGTCCTATATCCTGGAGTTTAAAACAATACTATTTTCATGTACGTGTGGCTACAATAAGTAGATCATGTGTTTAAGTACAAAGAAATAAAAAACCACAAGTGACTAAGTCAATCTTGATGTAACCACCTGCTTAAAGAAAGTCATCCAGGAAGCAGCTGCTAACCATACCTTATGCCTTGACTTGGGGGTACAAGTTACTTCCCACTAGGGGCAGTGCTTTGGGACCTCACTGGGGAAGGCAGCTAGCGCTCACCCCTCAAACCATGGAATAACACATTTACCCGGTTTGGTCTGAGGTACTTCAGGGCTTGAGGTGGTTTTAGGTCTGGGACGTGGACGACGTGTTCGTTGTGATGCTTTTGGAGCTGAAGGAATAAACTTGAGATTAGTCTACTGCAGATAGTTTCAGAAATAAGACTCTAGATTTTCTAAATATACTTCCTTGATATTGAAGACATTTTAAAAAAAATACTGAGATATTTTCTCCTATTTTGTTAATTGTTTTAAATATTGAAGATTGAGAGATTAAACTCACACATAAAATTAAGTCAAGGAGTCTCAGAAATCTAACTTCAAAATAAGGTAAGGTCAGGAGCCAAGTTTGAGGAGGTAGGTTCACATTAAATAATTTAAATATGCCACAGAACCCTTGTACCATGTGAACTGTTGTGCTTGAGTTGGTCTAGGGAAGACAGAGGCAACACCAATTGTGCTTAAAATCAGTTTTAAAAGTGAGCACTGTTTAAACAAATGTACATGAGAAAAATTCAATTAAGATTTATGGTATACAGATATTTGGACTTAGGTCTATGCATAGCCTTTGAAAATATTTTAAAAATTTTTAAAACTCTTAAGAGGAAAGAAAAGTGGAAGAGTATAGGGTGACTCGATGATCTGATGATAAGATGATGAGGATGAGGATGAGGATGAGGATGAGGATGCTAGATGGGTTGAAAAGAAACAGGGGCAAACTGTTGAACACAGAATACCATTACCTAATGTTGTTTCTGGAGCCTTGGTTCTAAGAGTGACAGGTTCAAGCACTGTAGGACGCGCTGGCCAAAAATAAGAGGTCAAAAAGATTTTAAAAACTTATTTGATTACTAATTTCAGAAGTCAAATTTGAAGCACTAGAAGTGAGAAAAGAGATTCTTGCTACAATTTAAATAAAAAGGAAGAGAAATGCCTGTTTTTTGCAAAGATGGCCAAACCATGTTTAAGTGCCTATTAATCTCATAAGAGAGCTGCGCAAACTTTTTCACATTTATATAATAAATACTTTATATAACCACTGGAAAAAGTGGTTTTTTAGTCCATTAGTACTTCCACACTAGCTGAGATCAGTGTCTAACACTGAAATTATTATGGATACAAAAACGAGTTTCTATGTTTTCAAGCATAATAATCAATGCATAACTTAATGGACTGTGCTGTTCAAAATTTCAAAGTGATCCTTGATTCAATAAAAGAAAAAATCTTAAACTCAGAGAGAGGAGAAAGTGAGTCTACCCCAAAATGGAGCCTGTCATTGGAACTCTCAAGACTTAGACATATTTTAAAATTAAACAATTTACTAAAAATGTCATTACTTGAAATAAATAATATGCTGATCCACTGGTCACACAAATCCTAGCATAATAAAAACAGCGAAAAGAAACATGGCATTTCTACAAGTTATGAGGGATAAGTGAAAATAAGGAATATTCGTGTTTGAATTGAAGCTTAAAATAATCAATATCTTTAAACAAATGCACATGATAACAAGACACGATGCTCAGCAGTTACATGGTAGTGTGAGGCCCTAAAATTAGCTCATGCACAGGTCTCTTAAATTCCACAAATATCTTGATACAGAGGTTAGCATAATCTCAAAATAAAGACGGTTATGGAATGACAACCGAGGATGATGGAATGGTCTTAAGATGCATAAGAATCTGTGGTTACAACAGCATGACAATGAACAAGAAAAGCGCTTATGGGAAGGACAAGACATTCTCATTACCCATGATTTCTGGAGCTTCAGTTTTAAGAGTACCAGGTTCAAGATCTGTAATAAGAACTAATCAAAGGCAATGAAATAAACAGTTGTGAAAAGTTAGCAAATGAAACCTTACCAGTGTAATAATGCATTGATAGATACACAGCAATTTATTTTTTTCTGAAATTAAGTACTTATCACTTCAGGATTTGGTCACTTCATAGCTAGGTAAACACTTTTGTGAGCTAGTCATAGCCTACCCACTCTCATACCTATCTCAAGAAAGCCAACACGATAGTCTCCTGGGTCTCTAAGTATCTAATTTCAACTTTTGTAGAAGACTGTTAAGAAACTTGTTTAAACACTTTACCAAGCACATACTTGTAAGTATAAACATACACTTAGAGGTGTAAGTATAAAGATATACTTATAAGAATACTCATAAGTATTCTGGCTTTTAAGTAAATAGCATAGCCATATGGACATAAAAACAATAAATAGCCTTTATGTTTAAAAGATGGCACAGCCAGAGTAAGGCAGTGAAGCATCCTCATCTCACTGAGAAATCATTTTTGGAAACAGGCCATGACCTTCTTTGAGGCGACGGAACTCAACAAATCAGGATAAGAAATATCCACTCAGTGCATGGTGCCCCGTTGAGCAGCTCCTCCTGTTCTAATCACAAAAATGCAGTTTCCCGTGTAGATGAGAGAGATTTCGAGAGCGATCACTGATATTTCTGGAGTCAGATTTCACCTTCTGAGTCAGACCTTCAAAGAATTTCTTAAGCTGCCTTTCTGGACTCTTAGAAATTCAGCAATATCAGTCCTACCTCGAAGCAGGACCTTCCTTGTTCCAGGAAGCCTGTGCCGTTGGGTTGGCCTCTAGTCCTCCTTATTTCTGCTTCTATTCATTAACTCCCACTCCTGTCCTTCACTACCATTTCTCTAAGTTCACAGATATTCCTAATTCATGCCAAAAAGACAAAACCAAAAACCAAGCTTGATTTGCACAGATTGCTTTGGCTCAATCATTAAATGTTTCATACCGGGGCAGGACTTGCCTGACTACACTGCAGATAGAAAAATAAACACAGGCCACCTACTTCTGTGATACCTTCACAGCCATAGGTGTGCTGTGGGGAGATGGACGGTACTCGATATTTGTTTCTTGAAATAACAAAGTTTGGTTCTATTTAAGATGCTTTGTTCTTAATAGAAGAATAAGTCAATAAAATACATAATTCAAGAAAAGGTCCTTATGCAGAAAGACAAGGAATTCAGTTCCCCTTGCTCAATCAACAATGGCAGGTGCAACAGATCATTCTGTGTTTTCATCCACGCCAGCCCACACGGGCCATGACTCCCATCACCAGCAACAACCTCAGCCTCTCAAGAGCCACTAAGACTCTCCTTCAACCTAAAATCCACATTTACCCGGTCTGGTTTGAGGTGCTTCAGTAGTCGGTGTGGTTTTAGTTTTGGGACGTGGACGACGGGTTCGCTTTGATGTTTTAGGAGCTGAAGAAAGAAAACCTTTAGTTACTATCAAGTCTATTGGAGAGTCGATGCGTAGCATGACACACGGCTCTCAGTTTCTTAAAACTTACTGATTTCCTCATGTTCTAGGAAATTTAATCTTTAATTTGAAACCTGAATCCTTGTAATTGTAAATGTCTTCTTTTACAACTGAAAGTTCAATGGAAATGAGTCATATATAAAACTAAGTTATTAATTTAAGAAGTGAAGAATCATTCATGGTCAAAATCATTGCTAAAACATTATTGTGATGTTAAGAGCAAGCTATAAACTCTGATGGGCTGTTAAATAAGATCCACTTAATTAACTAGTCAATAAAAAACTAAATATCACATTTTTTAAAAGTAGAATATTATGTTCACAAAGAATCTCTGTGATACCATAATATTGAGAGTTACCAGGGTCAAGAGAATTACTTTTTAATCCCAGTTTTAATAGAACACCTTTTAGAAGAACACACAAGAAAACAAAACAATTTCAGATGGTGACATGCATAACAGATGACCTTTGTGAAGCTCATGCAGGGCTCTCTTCAAAACAAGGGGTAACTTGTTTTAAGAGTCAGACTAATTGAGACTTTAGGATGAAGAGTGTAAGAGTAATAGAAGATGATGAGATAGTCTTAAGAATTAAAAGAACCTTAGCCATGAGATTGATGGAATGAGTGTGACAATGAAAAGGACTTATTGATGATCACAATGTTTTATTACCTTGCGTTGTCACCCAAGTCTCAGTTCTGACCATAACAGGTTCAAGCACTGCAGTAGGAACTGACCAAAAACATTAAAAATAAACCAAAAGAGACTGTTTTTAATGAAAGAAAACTCAAAATATTTATGTCAGAATAATTTTTACTAATACAGTTTCTAGAACTCCATACTAACTTAAAAACTGTTAAGCTGGAGAGGCGGACAACTGATTTCCTAAAATTTGATCAAAATTCATTAAGGTACTGCTCTCCTCGTTCCTCCTCCTATGATTATCCTATTTCAGCTAATAAGCCAAATTGGGATGTATGGGTATTGCTAAAAACTTTGGAATCATGATGAATCAAATAGGATACCTCTCCACTCTAAACAAAGAAAAGGCATGCATTAATGTGCAAAGAGTTTTTTTGATAGCTACTAGATCAAATCTGAATTGCTTCAATAGGTGCCTAAGGACATTCACCACAAGTGAAATGGACCAACAGAGTCTGTGGACCCATCAAGATCTAGAAAAGCTTGAATAACACCTTAATGTGAGACACCTCTATACTATTATTACAATTAGAATCTCTGCTATGGTTGGCCTCTACTTCTATACCCTCTGATTTTATTATTGTTCATCCTTCCAACTCATCCCTGTACTATGGTGACTTCGAGGCTCCACTCTTTAACTTATCTTCTCCTGCTCCAAATATCTATGTGCCTAGCAAATCTTGATGGTAATTCCCAAAACTCAATCATGTATTTTCATGAATGCTATCTAATATCATAGTTTACCTTACATCTAACGGGAAGGCTTTTTTCCTCAACTGACTTGCAGGTTTGAGGAATAAAACATGTTTCCCATGTCTGATGTATATAGCCTCCAAGTGTACTAATAAGAACAGGGGTATACTGAAGATAAGTTTTTAATTTATATAAATGTTGACGTGAACTGAATAGATTTTCTAAAGTAGTTTTATTCTTGAGAGTTAAATGGAAGTAAAGAAAATGCACAGCGACAAAGAATTGAATACCTCATTCAATGGCCACACAAGTCTCCCTTTCTACAGTCCTGCCTTCTCTACACTGGGAACTGCTGCTTAACAGAGCTGTATTTTCATTCTTCTGAGGCACCCTGGTTACTACTCACAATAGCAGTTACTGCTCTTGAGACCCTGCTGGGTTAGACTGCTGGGACTCTACACCAGGAACATGTTTACCTGGTTTGTAATCAGGTGCTTCAGGAATTGGGGTGGTTTTTGGTCTGGGGCGTGGACGATGTGTCCGCTGTGATGTTTTAGAAGCTGAGGGAAGAAATTCTTGGGTTATTAGAGAACTATATCGTTTATGGTTGGACACTATAGGAAGTCAAACATGATCACACACTTTCTACTACTGTTTAGAGTTGACCTTTAGTTTGAGATTTTTATTATATATACATAATTTTTTTCTTTCATCATAGGACATTTTTTTAAAGATAAAAATCCCTTTTTAATTCAAGAAATAAAAATTAGTTATTATAATCAAAGTCTGCAAGGCAGCTTGACTGGGCAACAAAGAGGCTAAAACACTGTTATTAATGGACAATAAATCATCATACTAGGGACCTCCCCGGTGGTAGAGTGGGTTGAATGCAGCACTGTGAAGCAGCCTCTGCAGAGCGGGTTCGATTCCCTGGCGGCCAGGGAGATTCCCACATGGCATGGCAGACCTCTCCTGTCGTGCCCCCTGCCCCCCTCAGCAGTGCTTTCAGTCTGTCTGCCTATTCTATTCCCTGCTCTGTCTCTGGTGAATCTGCTCACCCTCCCATGCCTCTGGCCTGTACCCCAGCTCTTGTATAAAAAAAAAAAAGTCAATCTTTAAAAAAAATAGTCATACTAAATCTGAGATTTATAACCTTTCAATCCATGCCACATTTTCTACATAATAAAACCAGGACATGCATTACCTAAATAGAAACACAAGAAAATACTACGCAAATAGAAAAAAAAAAAATGGTAGAAATGTAGCTGTATAATGAAGAGTCCTGAGCCTGTGATAACCGTGAAAGGCTTTATCTGTCTGAATAAGCGGTAGAGTCCCATGGAATGTTTGAAAACCAGTGTTACCACAAACTGTTTAAACAGGACACAATTTCAGTAAGTCACATGACGAATAAATTCCTAAAGTGGATTCATGCATGAAAATTTCCCTTAAAAGCAACAGTAATTTAAGAGTTAGCAGAATTTCAATAAGAATGTAAATGAACATTTACCAAGAATGAAACTTTCATCACAAAAAGCAAGAGGAAACTCTGGGTTTGATAATAATCAGGGTAAAGTTTGTTGAAAACAAGTGTATCATTACCTAAGGTTGTCTCTGGGGCCTCGGGTCTAAGAGTGACAGGTTCAAGGACTGTAGCAGGAACTGACCAAAAAATAATAAAGCCAAAGAGAATTTAAAATATATGAAGTGATACAACACCCAACAAGTCTTACTTGTATACTAGTCCTTGAAAAGAAACAGAGAAAAAAATTATTAAGAGTGTTTGACTAATTATTATAGAATTGGTCCAAACTATAGTCATTAGGCTAAGTTTTAGATTTAATCTTTTAAGCATTTGGAGTATCTTTTAAAAAATCAACATTAAATTCTCCTGGTTTTTAACACATATTAACATTATGGAAAAATCTGTGCTGGAAAAAATTTTTATGCATTTACCTAACTTAGACAGTTGTTTTAAAATCTCAAACCTGTACTTAAGTAAACATGGATAATAGGACCTTACAATTTGTTTACTTGAATTGAATATATTGGCGATGCTAAGTAAGTTTTAAGATCTGACTTGAATCTGATAAGAACTATACTAAATGCATAGTTTCAAAGATGATTCTCACACAGAAAGAATAAGGTATTCATCTCATCCAGTGGTAATGTCCTTGATCCCTCGACAGAAGAGACATTACTGATGAGGCTTATGGCCTCATATTTGGAATAAGAACTTGACATTGAGTTGGGTCCCCACTGGGACAGGCTACTAGGGCTCTCCTTAAACCAAGAAAACACACATTTACCTAGTTTGCTGTGAGGTACTTGAGGGCTTGCTGTGGTTTTAGGTCTGGGACGTGGACGACGAGTTCTTTGTGACACTTTAGTAGCTAAAGAAAGAAAAGTCTTGTGTTACTCTAGCTCCTGGGGTTCTGGGAACTGAGGAAACATTTTTCTAAGACCTGTTAGATTTTGGAAAGTTCCAGGAAACTGTCTTTGTAGTTTTAAATTTTCACTATGTATACCAAAGTGTCTTCTTTTTATCACTGCGCGTGCTTTTCAGGCAAAGTCATATATGCTAAGCTGCTCATTCCATACATGAAAATTAGCACTTGTAATTACTCACAGAAATTCCACACTCGGTGAAAAATGATAAAGAAGGAGAGCTTGACTCTGGGGCAAGGAAAGAGCAACTTGGACACAGTAAAGAAGCAGCTGATACTTTAAAACTTCATAATATGGTAATTCTCCATTTGTAAGATTAGCAATAAAACACATCATTACTCAAAGCACTAACAGAGAAACAAACATACCATGCAAATAGTTTAAATATCTAGAAACTGAGATATGCAGAGAAGCAAAAGAGAAGCTATTATTGCCGGTCAGTTGAGATTAAAAATAGATCCCATTTGCTTTAAACTCAGCTTTAACAGAGAACACCATCCACCAAAGCATAAGATAGTTAACGTGAAACTTCGAACGTGCCAGATGGCAGTGAATGTTTTTAACTAAGCTCATGCCTGCTCTCGTAAAAACAACAGGGAACTGGTTTTTAAGAGGCTGCAGTATCTTTAAATGAAGGAAGTGATTGCAGGGCAACAGAGGATCATGGTGGTCATAGGGATGAAGACTGAATGGGCTTTACAATGAACAGCAAAAGCACTCAGCAAATGGCAAAGGATCTTTACCTACTGTTGTCCCAGAGGTCTTGGTTGTAAAAGTAACAGGTTCAAGATCTGTAACAGGAACTGAAGTAACAAAAAAATATATAAAATGCTATGACATTTACTTCAAAATGAACCTTGCCAGTGTTTTATGGCTTCGAGATTATTTTTTAGAAAATTTCTGCATGAAGGGTGTTGTGGACCAGATTGTCTCCCCAAAATTTTTATGTTAAGCCCTACTGCCCAATGTGACTAGACTCAAAAGTAGGGCCTTTACACAGATACTCCCGCAATGTATGAAGTAGACTCAGGCGTGACTCTCCTAAGAAAAGGCAATTTGTCCTTGCCTGTCCAACTCTCCTAAGTTACAGAATGCAACTGAGTGACATCAGAGTGCAACAAACTTAACAATGAGCAGAAAAAGTTTGCTGAAGGTCAAAAAGTGGCATTACCCAATGCTGTCCCTGGAGCCTCTTTTATAGGAGTAACAGGTTCAACGACTGTAGCAGGAACTGACCAAAAATAGTATAAAATAAAAGGTTAAACATTTATACAATCTCAGGACATTAACTTTACCAAGTAGTTATGTGGCTAGAGTACAAGGCAAATACTATTAATCTCTGAGCATAGGAATACGGTATCTCTGTCGTTGGGTACCAATGTATTGCATAGGATGGATTGCTTTGTATTTAGTAATACGCTTGTGGAGTGCCTTGAAGTTTCTCACTCTTTAGGAAGTCTAAGTAACGTACCAAAGTAGCACATATCCATAGCGCTGAAAACTCATCTTTTGAAAGAGAACAGGAGCTTTACCCAGCAGGGTACTTAAGAGAGCAAGACAAAGGGCAGTTTTTGACTGGTCCTAAGGGGTGAATTTAGCTGCAGCAGCCTCACAGAAATGACCCCATTGGCACTGAGAAGTTGACAGCTTCCATCAGCCAGAGAAGCCTCTGCTTCTTCTCAATGTCCACATCTTGCCTTTCTGTACTTCTTCCTCTCCCTGTCTCCCAAACACCCAAATATAAAGCGATTTCAACTCAATTCCTCTCTAATTATTCTGCCCCACCCTGCTTGTTTCTCTAAGCCAGGGGTTGCAAAATACAGTCCATAGACCAAATCTTGTCCATGGTTTATTTTCATTTAGTCCTTGAGAGCTAAGAATGATTATTTCATCATTTTTAAGTGTTTGTAGAAAAAGAAAAAAAACATGCAACAGACTACATGGTGCACTGAGCCTTAGCCAATTACTATCTTGCCCTTCATAGAAGATATTGGGCAACTCCTGCCTTAGATCTTATTATGACTTACACAACTGTTAAAGTTACCGAGAAATAATTTGCTATTTGCCCAAACATACATTCATTCTGCAGCTGTTCTAGTCCTCTATACAGATTCAATATTTAAAGGATATTAAAACTGAATGATACATCAAGTAAATACACATTTAGAAAGAAGGCTCTATTTCACAAAGCAAAAGGAATTCGACTGACATAAGACCTCCCTCTCCAACAGTGTCCTCATCGCCTGCTCTGGAGTGGGAGCAGCTGCTGACCCTGACTTGTCCCTTTACTTTCTCTGAACCCACAGTATGACCTGCCAGATTTCTCAACCAGACTCTGTGCATTTACCCAGATCAGTCTGAGGGGCTCCAGGACTTGGTGTGGGTTTAGGCTTGGGACGTGGATGAATAGTTCGCTGAGGTACCTTGGGAGCTAACGGAATAAAAGCTTAGGTTAGCAGTGTGTTTGTAGGATAGCATTATATTTGGTTTAATTTCTTGTGTTTCAGAATATTTTTCTCTTGGTTTAATTTCTTGTGTTTCAGAATATTTTTCTCTTGAGTTTAAAATATTTGCCCCTATTGATAACTGTCTCTTTATTATCATCTGAATTACTCTGAGAAACAAAAATCACACAGAAACATAAATTGAAGGTGATTTCAAGGAGATTCTGTCAGGGATTTCTGGATTAAAAAAATACAGAACCTTGCTTAGTTAGGGTGGGGCTAGGTAATTTCACACTTATGATGGTTGTTTATAATTTAAATCAACTAGCATTGGGTATTTTAACTATCTTACTCCTACTGGAAAAAAGACTAATTATATAAAATGGATAAATGAAATCAAAATCATGTAGATAGTAAAAATATGGGGCTTTAGATCCACAGAAGAGCTGGGTGGCACCACAGTAGCTAGGACAATTCAAACAGCTTACATCAAGGATATACACCCTTCCTGCCAACCCTCATGAATCATTTCTCAAATTCAGTAATAAAGAATGTGATTATAAGGTAATATAAAGGTGAGATACCATAAATTCAAATGAACTACATTGCAGGTATGCATACTAAATTAAATTCATCTTTGGCTTTTTTAAAACAAGTAGTTTTACAGACAATTATAAATCAGAGACATCCTGCAGGGGAGGAGGAGGGAGAGGGATCAGAGGGAGGGAGGGAGGAGCACAGGGGACTGAGGTGACGGTGCAAGGGTGCATTGGGGAAGGAAATTCTATGGGGACTACACCTGAGGGGGAGGGAGAAGCAAATATTGTTTAAAAATGAACAATGATGTAAAAAATAAAAAGTAATAATAAAAAAGACAAAAAATAAAACAAGTTGTTCTAATATTTTTCAATATTCAGAAGTAATTGAATGATCACAGAAGATGATGCATAAGTCTGTAAAGTAGGAGAAAATGGATTAAGATGGTGATGAAATGGATTTGAAATGAGCAGGAGAAGCAGATGCTGATGATATAGGGTGTCATTACCTACTGTCATCCCTGGAGCCTCGGTTCTAAGAATAACTGGTTCAAAGACTGTGGCAGGAACTGATCAAAAGTAATAAAAGAAACCAAAAAGAATTTCATGAATGCATGAAATGCCAGACAATTCACCTTACCAATAAAAACAATGCTTCTATGGTGTCTAACAGGTAGGAGGGAAGGGAGAGGGAAAATGGATTATACAAAGGCTTTAATGTCAAGAGGCATTAAAGTCAAGTATGGGGATGGGACAGTGGAGGGAATGGGATCTGGGGGTAACCCTAGGGCCTGTCGACCACAAATACAACAAATATCCAAATGGACACTGACACTATACTCACTAAGAGACCAAGTCCTTAGTGAAAAGAGTGGCATTTAATATAAGGTGAAGAACAACATCTCAGTTTGTGGTCTCATATTAGACGGCTCACATTCAGTTCTAAGAACAGAAAAAACATGATCCTATGCAGAACAAGGATCACTGAAGTCTAGTGGATCAAATTTAAGCTCTTGAGTAGACATCCCAGTTCTCCTTTAATTCATCCTATGGGACCATTCAAAAGAACAAGGGCCTCCCCGGTGGTGCAGGGGTTGAGCGCTGGGTTGCGAAGCTGCCTGCAGCCTCTGCAGCGCTGGCTCAATCCCCAGCTGTCGGGCGAGGGTCCTACATGGCGCGCAGACCTCTCCTGCTGCCCACTGCTCCCCTCAGCAGTGTATTTCGTCAGTCTGCCTTTTCTACTCCCTGCTCTGGCTCTGGTGAATTCTCTCACCCTCCCCCACTTCTGACTGTACCCAGTGCTTCTATAAATAAATAAATAAAATGTTAAAAAAAAAAAAAAAAGGAGAACAATAGGTCACCCTCTGTCTGGGATGTTAGCTTCAACATGTGCCCTGCTTGTCAGCCAATGTTCCATTATCCCGCCAATCATCCAGATTCTGTACTGATTTCTACCTAATTATCTTGGATCTTTTTCTGCTTCAAATATTTACTGCGTTCCTACCATGGAGCATTTATACCATTTGAGATCATATTTTACCTTTGCATCAATGTGCTTACTGTCTTGTTATTTTCTACCTGTTCATGCAGGAACAACTTTTCTTTTTTTTTCTTTTTTTCTTTTTTTTTACAATAGTACATACTGATTGCAAACTAAAATATACCTCCTACTTCAGATGTGCTAACATGGGTATAGAGAAGGGATTAATAAGTGTAGTCACCTTGAATTGATTATGTTGGTTTAAAACTTGACTTAAAGTTTTATCTTTAAGACTGAATAGAATAAACTAGTAAGAAAACTGAATAAACTCATTGATAGAGACCATTCCCAACATAGGAAATACAAGAGCCTTAGATATATCTCAGCATCTCCTAACTAATACCTTTCATGCTTAAAGATCTGTAAGCACACATCCTGACTATATGCATGGAATGTAGGATCCCAACTGGGATAGACTGCTTGTATTCTTTAAAGCAGAAACCACATATTTACCCAGTTTGGTCTGAGATAATTCTGGATGGGGCGTGGTTTTAGGTTTGGGACGTGGGCGACGGGGTTTCTTTGTTGTTGTTGTCATCGTTGTTTGAGCTACAAGAAGAAAATTATGATTAATGTGGTGCTGATCGCTCCATAAACTCTGGATAGGATGCAACAGCATGGCTTTAAGCTTTCTAAAACTTGCCAGCCTTTTGTCAGTGGACATAACTACTTTGGTTTGAATTTTCTCCTTTATTATATTAATAGGTCTTTCATAATTGAGAGTTCTCCAGAGATAAAAATTAGATACACAAGTAAGTTTCAGAAATGAAGATTAGGAAATATTCCTTTCTTAAAAATGTCCCTAATTCAAAAACTGGCACAAGTCACTGTTAAGCTATAGTAGTTATGTGAGAGTTTTAAACTACCCTTAACATTCACTTACAATTTTAAATTGTTAGACTTGGACAAATTTTCTACTTGATAATTTACTAGAATAAGTATACAAAAACTTGCTGAAACATAAACAAGTCATAAAAATTATGTAGAACTTGGAAAATAGAAAGTAAGATGCTTAAAGAAATTTCATGGCATAATTGATACTGTACTGGTGGTCTAAATACAGGGTAGAAAAGGAATCATATTAGGACATCAGATGTAAGAAACAGTATTGTTTAAACAGAGACTGAAATTGACATGACTCAATTTCAAGTTGAGATAGAGAGAGAGAGCTCCTTTGGAAAAAGTCCATGCAGATGTCTGTTAAAAAGAAAACCTTAGTATTTAAATATTGAATATTGTGATAAGATGATGACAAGTGATGTCATCATCATCTAGATAGCACCACAAATAAGCAAGTACATGGTGAAGAACCCAAAGGGCTCATTACCTATATATGTCCCAGGAATAACAGGTTGAAAGTCTGTAGCAAGAAATGATCAAAAGTAATTTAAAAATTAAATGTTAAACACATGAAAAAAGTCAAACTCTTTAAAATAAGTATCACCAGCCTAAGTATTGGTTCTATAGCTAAAAAGAAAAATTTAAATTCTGAGGTGAGGGTACAAAGATAATTGTTTTGATGAAATAGTTATATCGTTAGTATCTCCACATAATCTCCTTATCTCTACATCTTGCTGTTTTTATATTATCTGATGATACAATAGACAACTCCACTTAAAAGACTCTTTGGTCATCTGTTGATAACAAGTAGAATAAGCAGTAACATGAAAAGAATGTGAAAGTATAATTTATAACACTACAGATTGGAAAACAATGATAGGTATAATTCTTGATATATTGAAGTAGATACTGGAATGAATAGCTAAATCAGACAATGCTGTTTTTTGTTGAGAGTCCACTCTGGAAAAAGACCAAGATCCCTGCCAAACAAAGGCACATAAAAGAGCAAGATAGAGAGTCATTCAGTGCATCTCTGTTAGCAGGACAGAAAGGCCTGATTCAGGTTGGCTAGGAGATTGTACTGTGGCCAGTGGCTCAGATCCAGTCATTGAAGTCAGGCATCCCAAAGTAGCACCAATGGTCAAAATTTTGACCACCAGCTGAGTGAGCCTGCCTTCTTCCCAAGTAGCCTGGACTTCCAATTCCCATCTTCACAGCTCTATTTATGCTATTCCTGCCTCTCCTTCCAACCAATCTACCATACAAATTTCCAGGTCCACATTACACTTGTCAGCCCATGTATCTTTCAGTTCTCTAAGAGCCAACTCTTTTCCAAATAGTTTCATCTCAATAAATATTTACTTTTGTTTACATTCCTTTATATCTATTTATGAACAGTTTCCCACACAAGAGCTACCCTCCTCAACCAAGATGTCATTTATTAATTCTAAACTATTCAGCATAGATGCTGACAAACCACTTCATTAAATATGTGACTAACTGAACTAAGTATGCTAGCTAACTAAGTTTTTTCTGAGCTAGAATCAAGGAGAATAATGTAATTGTCCAGAGAAGTAAAATACACAGGCACCACAAAGGAAGCTGAGCAATGTGACCAAGTTCCAGGTATTGACCAGAGTGCAATGCAGGAACATTCTCTGACTTGGGCTTCATCCTTAAGAGTCACAGGTATTATTAGGTGGAAGTTAAACTACTGCCCCAGAATCATATCTGCTAGGGTTCCACAGGCACCAGGAACTATATATTTACCTAGTTTGCTCTGAGGTGCCTCTGGGCTCGGCGTGGTTTTAGGTTTGGGGCGTGGACGACGTGTTCTTGTTCGTTGTGATGTTTTTGGTGCTGAAGAAAGGAAACTGGTTAATGTTTTCTTATGATTCCAGAAACTACAGAAAGGATTTCACAGAGCTTTAGTTTCTAAACATAGAAACTATGTTAATTTGCAAACTATTTTAGTTTGCTAAAATTCTGTTCTAATTCTAAATAAAATTTTCTAAATTTTGCTTGATTTTCCTGGGTTGTAATTATTTTTGTCATCTATATGAAAAATGTGGCTAGGACCTACTAATAGTTCTTTTGAGAAAAACTGTAACACTTTCATTATCTAAAAACTGTTATTCTTGCTGGTATCAGATTCTCAAAGAGGACTCTGATCCAAAGGAAGCCAGAATAACAACAGCATGTTCATGTCACATCAGAGAGGGACTCAGGCTCACGAATGTTGGGAAGATTGTACTTAGAAAATAATTGACTTAATACTCGGCTAACCACTATCACATTATACACATTTCTTAAAATCATTAGTAGACAATAAAATGCCTTGTGTATCTTAAAACAATTTTCTGTTGATGTGCATAGAATTGCAATTGGTATTTATGAGGCACAGACTCCTAGCTGTGTCTTCATCTTTATCACAGAACACTGGGCTGAATCACAAGCTCTAAAGTATACTAATAGTGCTCACTATGGGAGTCAAAGAGCTGCATTAGGTACATATAGGCTTATATTCTAACCAAGTTATCAAGTTATTTTAAA
The DNA here is from genome assembly GCF_964194135.1 of Talpa europaea. Classification (NCBI taxonomy): domain Eukaryota; kingdom Metazoa; phylum Chordata; class Mammalia; order Eulipotyphla; family Talpidae; genus Talpa; species Talpa europaea. The sequence goes on from NC_140070.1 coordinate 86,945,471, forward strand.
CATCTTCAATACATTTGAGATTAAGAATACTTGAATGACATGAGATGATGATGAGAAAATTTTCTGACAGAGAAAACCCAATGACCATGAGAGTGATGGGACAGACTGGACACCATGAGCAGAAAAGACACTTGATTAAAAGCATAAAAGGTCATTACCTAATGTTGTCCAAGGAGCCTCAGTTCTCAGAGTTATAGGTTCAAAGTCTGTGGCAGGAACTGACCAAAAGCAATAATATAAACAAGAGGGATTTAAGAAATATAGAAAAAAAGAAAATTACCTGAAAATAAATATTAACCCCGTATGTTTACAAAGCATTTCTGAACTCTGGAAAAACATTATTTGTTCCCTAATAACTGGCTATACTTTGATGTCCATTTATTTCGCAAATAGACATACCCTTTGCACTTTGCATCCTTACAAGGCCAATAAAAAAGTTTCCTCTGACCCACCCCCAGATTTAATTATCTGATTATATATAGTTACATTGGAAACTTGGCACCAAAAAAAATTTTAGCTATCTGATATTGACCTTAAATTACTCTGACAACTTATTATGAAAGGCTCTGTTAGTATTTGAAAAGATTTCATTACCATTATGAATATGTGACTAAGGATATGGTAGTAGTGAGGGGAATTTTTAAAAAATATTCTTCATCATCCTATTGATTGGAGATCTGTGACAGTTATTATACATAAACTGTATAATAAGTGATACGGTTTCCTAATGTCTCTCTTCATTCACATATCAAAATGGGTAATGGGTTATTCATGTGAACAAAGGTGATTAAGAAAAAAATACATAAAATTAAGATTTTCTTGCCTGAATAAACCGAATTCCTATACATCTATAATATTCTGAAATGATAGTTATGCAGAGATCGACATTTCTTATAATTTGGTTTTAAATTGGTGTGTGCATTTATTTTTCATTAAATATAGAAGGTTAAGTATAACATTAAAAATCTAATCAACAAAACTCTTTAAGCATTACATGGAGACTGCCTTTCCCTAAGACAGTACAGCACAAATTTGGTTGAGCCACATATGAAAGCATCTTCTGAACCAGTGAAAATGTGCGATGCAGAAGGTGGAGGAAGTTAGATCAGGAGGATGAAAACATTCAAAGCTGATTGTCTTCAAACAAAAAAGAGGGGAATCCCTATTTTGTTTGGAATTCAGCATCACAAGATGAGTTTGTCAAGAGAAAAGACCAAGAAGAAATTACTTGATGAGAAAGAGAAAATTATTTTCTCTCCCAATTCCCAACCAGGATTTCCACTGCTTCTCTCCCCTTAGAAGTAGAGATCTCAAAAATTTCCTGGTTAGTGCCTGTGACTCCAGCATCATCAAGTGCAGCAAGCAATCTGAATGTCTCTGAAGGGGATCAAATAAAAACCTTCAGGAATTATAAATTGAGCAGCAGATGTAAGTGTGCCTAATGATGTTAAAAAGGTTTCTGTTGATAATAGTTAACAGTTCTGGAAGTAGGAGAAAAGGTGATAAATGACAATTGTTTACACAAGAGAATACAGATAATGCCAGAGATGAGGGGGCAAGCTCAGAAAAACATTGACCAAGAAGGAAGATACTGTTACCTATGGTGATGGAGGGAGCTTCCGTTTCAAATACAATAGGCTCAAAGACTGCATCATAAAAAAATAAACAGATGTAAGTAATAAAAACAAGAAAGTTCAACTTTTCAGTGCTCACTGACTTTTAAATTCAGAGGATACAAAACCTGCTTTATTCTAAATTTTTGTACATTGCCTTCTTGACTGGCTTATTATGAGAAATTTGTAAATTTCATTATTAGAGTTTTAGACAAGTTGGAAACTTAAGAGAAAATTTTAATGCAAAACATGAATTTTCAGAACTGCTTTAAAATAAATTATTTGGTATGGAGATCACCCAGTTAATAGTTATTATTTAAAAGGCCAACAGGGAACCTAAAATGAGGTAAGTTCCCATTTATCAATTCTTTTCCAGTTGCGCCTATGAAGGAAGAACAGAGTTCTGCCCAGTGATGGCTGCTAAAAACACCTTAAAAAATGTTCCAGAAGGGGGCCTCCCTCATGGCACAGGGGTTAAAGCAAAAGCACTATTAAGCTAGCACCAGCCACTGTGGCATGAGTTTGATCCCCGCCAGGGAGCTACCCCCACATGGAGTAGCAGACCTCTCCTGTCTTGCTGGCTGCTCCCCTCAGCAGTGTATTTCAGTAGATTCACCACCTGTTCTGCTCCCCACTCTGTCTCTGTCTCTCACCACCCCCCACACCTCTGGCATACATCCCAGTTCTTACATGCATACATAAATAAAAATCTTTTAAAAAAGTTCCAGAAAAAAAAATCATACAGAAAAAAAAAAAAACAGACTTCTATTCATTACAAATCTGCATCCAGAAAACAAAACCTAAAAATGCCTTAAGAAAATAGAATCTGTGAGACAGAGGTAAAATATATTAATATACCACACACTGATTTGTTCATTTAGCATTTAAATTATCAGTGTGACTACATTGAGAATAAACAAAATCATATTATTTGGGTTTGTACTGGATATATGGTATGACAAATTGTCAACATTTTCAGCAACATTCTCAAAGAAAAAGCTTAAGTTAAAACACTGGAAATCAAGTTTACCGGATTTAGTTGCTGGCATATCTGGCTTTGCTGTTATTTGGGGTTTAGGATATAAGTGCTTTGGTGGTTTTGAATCTGAAGGAAAAAAGGTGCCATAATTAGTGTCACAGCAGAGCTAATGTGAATGTGAAGATTAATGCTGCTTACACACCATTTCCCTAGTTATAGATCAAGACACTGAAGGTAGTGACTACCAGGCTGGATTTGAGACATATCTGGTCTATGTGTGGTTTCAGGTCTTTTGGGTGGTTTTGATGCTAAAGAAGAAGGGATAGGATTTAGTATAAGGGTCATAGTTGGGACTATCACAATTAAGAACATACATACTTCAGCAGACATGTGATCTAAATTCAGTGACTATACAACAATATTAATTCCTGGAGTATGGAAAGGGTGGGAAATATATCAATTTCTACTGCTTTTCCCAGTTGGAAAAATCTTCAGAAAATGAAGTACAAGAAATGAGGGCTATTTTCTATACCAGTAATTTTAAAAATAACAAGTATGATAGTTCTATTTTGTAATAGGTTTCTCCAGTACAAAAAGAGTAAAGTAGAATTTTAAACTTGCTTAGTGGGGGACCTGAAAACAATCTATAATCACTTAAAATTACACAAAAGAAACAATTTTACATGCTTACTGCCTTCAGGAGTTTTCTAAAGCAAGCAGCTACAGATCTACTGTGAATGCTGAGAAATTACAATACATTTGTAACCAAACAGTTTTAGTACTAAAAAAATCAACATCAGCTTGAGTCTTTTAATGTTTTCCAGTTACAAAGACAATACTGTTTCCTTAGGTCCCTAGACCAACGACAGTGTGTGCCTCTGATTATTCAATCCCTAGAACAATGACAGTGTGTGCCTCTGATTATTCAATCATACTCAAAAACGGTCTTTAGGGAAACAAAAAAAGCTGAAGAAGTCATTATTTCATGCGGTGTTTTAAAGAGAAAGTATTATAGATTGAATGTCCAAAATGACACAAATATAATTACGGAGCTAAAATAAAAATTTGCCATTTGTCAGTTCCAGATCAAGCTTAGAAGCCCTGTCTTCCAAAGAGGAGTGTATTTTCTTAACACCAGGGCACATGATGGATGCAGAGAGTTTCTGGAGAATCAGGAGCTGTGTCCAAGACCACAGACCTTCCCTAAATACACTCACAGGATTCTTCTACAAGCCTTCTATCATCAGGCTCCCCAGACCCAGAGAGAAATGGTTAGGGGACGCACGAAATGAAATTGTGCTGGGAATGACAGAACTATGGTTATGCCCGGTGGAGAGCAGGAAAAGTAGAAGTAACAACCAGTGAAAGCAAATGGAGAGGAAATTACCAACTGTGGGCATTAAGAGCTCCGTTTGTACCGTAGAGGGTTGAAGAGCTACAGAAGCAAAAGACCAAAACCACTAATTATATCAAGAAGTGGCATCTTGAGGCAGGAAACATTACTCCCCAATCTTTACTTAAACTGTACTTTTTCTGAATGTGATTTTCCCCATATACCCCTTTGATATCTGTGAGTTTCCCTGACCTCATCTACTTTGAATATGATCCTTATGTAAGGGCTTTATGGCAGCTTACTTTAATAATCCCCTTAGTGGGTCAGTTTACTGCTGTGTGTATATGTAACAACTACAAATATGAATATATATTCATATAACATGTCTACAGAAAAACAGTGCAAAAGCTTGAACACCAAAACCAACTTCACTGGTTTCTAAAGCCCAGCTACCTAGGCAGAGGGTAGCCACTAAACCTAAACCGGAAGCTGCCATATTCCAGTTTCTACATTAACTGGAACCCTGAACATCACATTTACCAGGTTTGGACTTGGGTACATCTGGGCTAGGTGTGGTTTTAGGACGGGGGCGACGACCTGGTCTTTCGGTCTTTGGTGGAGCTGAAGAAAGAAAATCAGCTAGTTAATACAGGAGTAGGGATGCTAAAAACAGACAGTTGAACTATATATCCCTTAGAAACACATTTATGCCCTTCTATTTTGCAGCATGCTTTCACGCTCAATAAATGAGGTCTTGAATAATTGTTTTGCCTGAGATTTATAAATAACCACTGTTCCAGAGATCTCGTTATTCCATTTAGAGGTGGAAAAATGTCAAAACTTTGCTCCAGCTTAGAGAAGAAAGCATCATAAAAATTTCTAAGGTGTTAGGTTCTGTAGGAATATGAGAAAAGATGCTTTTAAGATGTCATCAGGGATAAAAATTAAAATTTATTTGGCTTACAGTTCAAGGGACATGTTTTTCACTTAGTATTAGAGCAAAGTATGCAACAGAACTTTGAATTCAGGAAAGGCAACTTTTAAAAGATGAAGTATTGTTTATAAAGCTCTAAGATTAAAAACATTTCCTTAGAAGTACACAGAATAAACATGAACAAATGCAATAGTAAGAGCCTGTCAATAAAGATATCAGTGCTCAGGAAAGGAAGAAGCAAAGGCCACTCACTCAGTAGCTGCATTACCTAGTGTTGTTGTTGAGGGTTTGGTTCCCAATGGCCCAGGGTCTAAGACTGCATGAAAAATCAAGAAGGAATCAAAATCCATGAAAAATGATAACATCTATTTAAATACAGAAGATGCTTAATTTTTAATTACTAAGTTTAACAAATATAAGAAGTGAAACTTCTGCCCACATAAGACTCTTTAAAATTTAAAAAGATTATGATTTTAGACAAAATAAAAATGTAGCTAGTCAGCTAAATTTGGAAAGAGAAATGGGGAAAAAAAATGATTCCCTTGTGGAAGATGCGAATGCACTAAAATAAACAGCAGTTTGTGTTATGAAGGAATACATGGGTGACTGGCAAAGATGGTACCAGGAGAACACTTTTTGCACTTTTGAAGAAAAAGGAGCCATAAAGAGTGGGGTTACTCATTCAGCTTCTTCCTTTGAATGGATTTCCTAGTGACACATCAGGATTATTAAATCTGGAGAGAACAAAGCACTTTTCAAGAAAATCTGCAAAGTTTTAAAAGAGAACACCATCCTAAGTGAAAGCACAAACATCTCCTTGGGAAGTCACGGGCCTGTCCTGGAAAAAAAACATGTTAAAACCACCTCAGGATACCTTCCTCAAACATAAGGAGAGAAAATAAAGAAATAGTGTCAATCAAAATCTGTAAGGCTTCCATGGCTGCTTCAGAGCCTCTGCTCAGTCAGGCACAGGCAGAGGGGGTATCTTCTGGCAAAAATGGCTGGAAAAAAGGCTTAAGAAAAATTGAAGCAAGTTAAACAAAGCTAAGGACAAGTTGAACACAGAGGGTATTAAAGAAATTAATTAAAGAAATATCACTAAAGATAACATCATCACCTATTGTTGATGGTGATGGTGGTAGAGTCTGAGGTTCTGGGGCTGCAACAAAAGCAAGTGTTACCAGAGGCAATGCTGAAGAGCGCCGCTGGAGGCGGAAGCTCAGTGTTCTTCACCATAAGGAATGTTCGTTCACTGGCCATCAGGTTCTACTGTCTTAGGACAGTAGCTTAGTTGCCTCACACTGTGCGCCACGTTCTGTTTGTGGAGAATTCTCTCTCCACAACAAGAGAATTCTATTTATTGTTTGTTGGTTTTTAGCTCAATGTCTAATATTCTAAACATTGTGTCTAAAGAAATGCTTGTTTAACGAGAAGTCAGACAGCCTCCCTAAGGTTATTCTGAGCGTCCTTTGAGCTGCCATTTTGTTTCCAGGTAGGACAGTCAAGTTGGTCCAAGGAAGCAGGAAGAGGCAACAGACTTCTGTTTCTGAGTTCTGTCAGTTTTAAGTGATTTTGAGCCTGATCGGACATGGCAATCTTTCAATAAAAACAGGAATTGAACTTATAGGGTTTAAAAGGGGTACACATGCTCATATGATATTCCCCGTATTTATTAGCATCTACTGTTGGGGACCAAAAAATTAGTCCATTTTGGCTAGTAAATATATAGAAGTCAGAAAGCAATCTCAGGTTTCATCGAATGCTGAATAAACTGAATATTTAAGTATTCAGGATAGGTAACAAATCTTCACTTAAGCTGGCATAAATAAATGATCAGGCTGAATGTATTTTGGTTACAATATCTGGTTTTCTAAAGATCATCTAATACATTTTTTATTATTCTACAGGACAAAAGAATTATTTTTCTTTCAAGAATAAGAAAGTAAGTTCAATCCTTGAAACACAAGGGAAAAAATGGAGATTCTTCTACTTTTTTCTTACATAAAGCAAGTATATAGTATGGTGCCCATCAACCGTTTAATAGAACTTAAATAATTTTACCACATACATTTTTTGTGTCAGAGAGATTGATTGGGGAAAAGGGAGGAGGAAGGCAGGGAGGGAAAGAGGAGCCTGGATATCTCAGATTGCATAGGAGAAAGGGAATCCTGGGGTGAGGGGGTGAGGGGAGAGTGTGATGAGTAAATTCTCCAAGCTGTGACTGTTTAAGTCACATGTTGACTATAGGTTAATGATCAGAAAAGAAGTAATTGACCTCCACTTGTCACCTTTTGCATGTCTACTTGCTAAGCAGTCATTATGCCAAATTCTATTGCAGTTCCTTCTCCTTAATATAAACATTGCAGCAGCCTCGCAAATCATAAAATGGGTGCTTCAGAGATGAACTTATCAGAGGCACTAAGAATACATCTCCTCTTTCCGGCTTTTCTCTTTCTCTTCCTTCTTTCCACAAGCATTTTGGGTAATTGATTAGTAGTCATCAATTAACATTTCATGAATTCCCAGACAGAAATACATCTATTTCTTTTTAAAGATGGACCATGCTGGAAAAAAAGAGGATTTTAAAAACTAGTATTTTATGTAAACGTCACAAGAAAGTATAGTATGGCTGTGCTCAAATGGGTCTTCAAATAAGTACCATTTTATACAATCCCTCATTAGACCAGTACCAATGGAATGATTTCTAAATAAGGAACTGGCTTTGTCTGAGCCAGCTAAAGCTCTGAATGAATTTCACATTAGCTGGTGTAGATTTCTCATCAAAAGAGAAATTGCTAAAATGGTTAGTAATTTTAGCCAGAGTAATTAAGAGTCAAAAACTTTAAGAATGAAACTGCCTAAATACTCTGTAATAACACTATTTAGAGAATTATTAATGATGGCAAATGAGAAGGAATTCATCATTTCTCATAAAAAATTGATTATGGATTGAGGCTCTCATACCTCCTATCTGAAAATAAAATTGAAAGCTACTCAGACACCCTGTTTTCAGTATGTCTCATCCACAGCATCACCTTTCAAGAGAGAAGAGCAGATTTTGAAACTACAGAAAGTCTTTTGAAACTTCAGGGCTATAATTCATGTTTTAGCTTTTACAAAGTTGCTTTTTAAAATTATGAAAGAAAAATTTACTACTCCTAGCCTATTTTAGCCTTTACAAAAGTTAAAGGTTAAGGAATGCTATCTTTTGAATTTTATAAAGAAAAATAGGCATTTCTGAGGTCCTAACTGACCAAACAGGTAGGGAACCCGATCAAGTAAGCTTTTCAATTCACCTGCATGTAAAATATTGAAGTCAGTGTTTATTAAAATTAAACACAGGTTCTGATTAGACTTCTCTCTACTTGGCTATCTTAAATTATGAATAAAAGTATACAAATATTTCATAAAAAATGTTGAGTGACATGCAAATGATGGTGCCACTCACCTTTAGCCATAAAATAATGAAAAATACAACCCGATCATGGATTTGTGATCATCAGTGAGAACTTACAAGTCTGTCTGCCATGTCAAGAACTGTGGAAAACAAACTCCTGCCATTGGAGGCCCTTCCCTTTTCTCAGCACCTTCAAAGCTTGAAGACCTGGATGTCCAGCCTCCCTGGTGGCATGAGAGGTTAAGCACCGCACTATGAAGCAATCCGCAGCCTCTGCAGCACGAGTTCGATCCCCAGCCGAGTTTGATCCCTGGCTGGCCACGGAGAAACCCACATGGCAAGGCAGATCTTTCCTGTCTCACCCGCTGCTCCCCTCCCCCTCAGCAGTGTATTTCGGTCGATCTGCCTGTTCTACTCTCCACTCTGTCTCTGATGAGTCCTCTCACCCCCCGCATCTCTGGCCTGTACCCCAACTCTTACATGCATAAATAAACAAATCTTTAAAAAAAAAAAAAGACCTGAATGTCAACCTGAACGTCATTACAATATTAACTTCATTGAAGGAAACAACTCTTACTGGATCAGGCGGGCAAGTTGGGACATGGTAGATGCTGGAATTTTCAAGAAAGTGTTGAATTCTGCTTATAAAAAGAGCCAAAACCAATGTGGGTTTTTACTCCTTAGCTAAGCCACAAAGGAAAGCCAGAGGAAATGTAGCCTGTTTGGAAAGTGAAATGGAAAAATAGAAGAGTGTGAGGATTGGGAGAAGCCGTGCCCTACTGAAATAAAAAACTTTTTGGTGGTTTATTTGCTCCTCTGAACCTTGGCAAGAAACAGAAATCTTCAGCAAAGCTGTAACGGTGGTCTGCCCAAAATAAAAATTTTTAAAAGTTCAGGAATGGTTTGCAGGGATCCAGTCATTAATTCTGTTGTGTCATACCATCCAGGTGAACTTAAGCTGGCCTGTTTGGGAGCGGATTCTGAAGCAGTTAATCTCACTGTCAGGGGGGAAAATGTGGATATTCTTAGGTAATTAGATGATAGAAATCAAAAGAACATGAACTCATTCACCTCCAAATAATTTTCCACATTTTAAAAGTCAATAATTAAGAAGTCTCTGTGTTCAAACAGCTTAGAATAAGAATACACCCTCCCAGGTTTATTTCTGTTGATGAATGAATTCCCTCTCAATAATCCTTTCTCTTTTGGTTTTCAAAAGCCACTAAAATAATGTAAATTATGTATAAATGGGAACCACCGTGGGGGAGATATGATTTGATGTTTTCAAATTTTATCTTTAATAATATTTGGAGAAACATTTACTTAAATGTGGGGACTGAAACATACATACTGAAACATACAGTAATTTTTTTTATCTGCTTTGGAGTAGTGCTGTATTCAAAATACAGCACAAATACAGTAGTTTGTACTTTATTCTAAAACCTTTTAAGCATGTTTTATAACAAATGTATATTAAACCTTCCTCTCATACAGCTAGCTGTCAAAGTTCTCTGATTTCAACAGCTAGGGCTCTTGAATTTTATTAGCTACACTTTTTTCTCCAAATAACCTCTTTGAGGAAAAGTACCTCAGTGTATTTCTTTGATTAAGAGACTAGTGGTTATAGTGTCACCTGCTTTCCCTTTGCTAATCTCTACTTTCCTTCACCCTGATACCTACAGCTGCAAATCTCACTGCATCTTTAATGGGAGTCATAAGATACTTCTGAGGAGTTACATTTTTCTTCCTTATTCATTTCATGATAAAAACAAAACAAAACATGTCCTCTTAAGTAGAAAATTTCTCCCCTTAATAATCTTACTTTCTAAACAAGTATTGGAAAAATCCTTTGAAAATTATAGTAAGAAATACTCTTCTCTGAGCAAGGGGTTTAAATTTAGGTGAAAATGATGAGTGACAAAGTTGCCTGTATATAATCTTCTAAGGCAACGACACTTAAGACTCCTGTATAGCTTCTGGATATGTAGGGAGAAAATGAGTATTTGGGCATTCTATATGTCCTGCAATCCTTACGCAGTGAATTGTCCTTGTTCTTACTTACAAGTACAGAATAACTCCACCCTGCTGCAAGAGTTGTTTTCTGTTTTTTTTTTTTTTCCAGCAAAACACCATTAACATCTCCACAGAATTAAAACAGAAGTCAGTGTTCAGAAATCAGGCTCAATTTAGAAAGAAGTCATGGAGCATTAGAAAAATACAACTTTTTCTTGCAGCCTGAGAACTAAAAATGCCCTCCCTCCCCCCTAACAAGGCAGAGTTAGGGGATTCAAACACTTTTCCCCTTTCCAGCTGAAAGGCTCTTGTTCTGTGTGATCAGAATTCCAGGCAATTTTGGGATTGGAAACTATTTCATCGTCCCAGACAAGGGAGTCCTCAATCATTCACAGAGTTGTACTTCTGTGTTTTCTTGCTGATGTTCATGAACAAATGACCCATCACACAGCTCAGAGCCATGCTGAGATAGTGTCATAGGCTGGTCATAATGAGATCATTTCATTTTTGCACTTTTTTAGAGGAAAATGTTTCAAATACCAAAATATAAATCAGACGTTCTTGCTCCAAAGAGTGGCACAGAATTTTTCAACCCTACTTTTGGAATATCTGTTTAAAAGTTTAGGGTAATTACCAGGTTTGGTGTGTGTCACTTCTGGGATGAGAGGGATTTTAGGTTTCAAAGAAATGAATTGTGTTTTACTGGGAACTGGAAAAATGAATAAACAAGAAATCAATATTTAGGTATTTCACTGTCTAAAACCACAGAAAATCTAAAAATAAACTATAAGTAGAATAAATGTACCATTTTAGAAGATTTTGGAAATATATCACTAAAAGAATATTCTGCAGAGCCATATTTAATGGAAATGCAGTGATAAAATTGCATCGGATTTGAAAAACACATGTCAAGAGTATATTTAACAAAAATAGCATTGCCACCAAATAGTCACAATAAATACACAATGAGTGATTTTAATCCATGACTTAAAAAGTAAGGATAATCATTATGTTCTCTAATTTCACATTTCTCAACTACATCTAAGTCTTCAGGCGCCAGAATAAAAGGCTTAAAACAATATTTTGATTTTAAAATTAATATTCTCTGATAGGTCCAAATACTATGACCTGAATAAAGAAATTCCAGATAACAGCAAATAGAAAGTGTTTTGTCAAAATGAAGTCTGAGGTTGAACTTGAGGGTCATACTCAAAAAGAAAAAAATGGAAGACTGCATATAAGACCCAACTTCAAATACATTGATTGGACAGAAAATGAGAATGCTGGGCCTCCCTGGTGGCGCAAAGGGTTAAGCACTGCACTATGAAGCAATCTGCAGCCTCTGCAGCACTAGTTTAATCCCCGGCCACCAGGGAGCTACCCACACGGCACAGCAGACCTCTCCTGACTCTCCCGCTGCTCCCGTCAGCAGTGTACTTAGGTCAGTCTGCCTGTTCTGTTCCCCACTCTGTCTCTGGTGAATCCTCTCACCCCCCACATCTCTAGCCTGTATCCCAGCTCTTGTATGCAAAAATAAAAAAAGAAAATCTTTAAAAAGAAAAGAAGAAATTAAAAAAAAAGAAAATGAGAACGCATCAATGGATTTTCCAAGCTATAGGATGACATCTGAATATTGAATTCAGGTCTACTCACTGTGCGGTCTGCTATTCAAAACCAAGAAAATCATGGATTTGAAATACTCTATGAGATATTATGTACTGTTCAAATGAGCCAGTTAGAACAGTTATTGGAATGTGACATAAAAGCTGGGGTAGTATATTTTCCATGGTGAAATGGAAAAAGGAAGCTAAAGACATTTCATTACCCAATGTTGTCTGTGTAGGTTCAGGTCTTTTAGAAAATTTAGATGTAACTGTTCCAGCACTTGTGGTTCTTTCTGGTGATGGAAAAGAAAAAGAATATTAAGATGCCTAGAAACATAAAAGACAATTTCCAAAGAGGAACTGACTGTCCTTTGAAAATCCTGGCACATTTAGTAATTGGTGTTTACAAAGTATACAGTAAGTTTTGGGAAAGAATAAACTCAAAATAGTGTAAGTTATAAAAATTGCATATATACTATAATGAAATAAGCTATACCCAATATCTGATTTGTTGAGCATGATTCTGAGAATATATTTGACAGTGATGATTATCACTCCAGGTTGATTAACTACCTTTTCCACCCAAGCTCTGCTGTATTATATGTAGTTCCCCTCTCCTTTTCCTTTTTCTTCAAACCCTACACATATTTTGAGCCTTGGATCCTCAATTCTTCCTTTCTCTGAGCTTCTACAAAAGCATTACTGTCGCATAGATAATTTCATGTTGCTTTCTCATTGTTTTTGATGTACCATGTTAAGATTATAAGCAATGTGAAAGCAGTCATATATTGTCTATCCCAGGCATTGCCCTGATCCACCACTGAAACCATAGAAGGCACCAAAAACCCAAGAAATGTCAGTCTAACAAACACTTAAATATAGATGTTTAACAAGAAATAAATTACACTATATATCTGAGTCTACAATCCCAAGACAGTAGGACTTATCTGTAGATTACAACAAAATTTACATGCAAGAAAATCACATAATTTTCAATAAAATCTTATTGGAATTTTTTTTTGTTATTTTGCATTTTAATTGCTCAGCTACAGTCAATTTCAAATTTTGTAAAGAATTTTTAACCTATAGGATCATCACTTCTTTTTAAAATAAGGACATGGATATTATCTATCTGGAATCAGTTATCCTGAAGGGTAAAGAGATTTACCAGGTTTGACTCTCGGTGTTTTGGGTCTGCGGCGTTGCTTAGGTGTAGTTTGTAGGGGAGCTGAAAGGAGATTTAAGATAAATTTGATAAATGATATTTCCCAGGGCTCAATCACGCTGTAACTGTACACTTGAAAATTTCTCGTGTGCAGGAAGTACTTTATATTTTTTTGTATCTCAAAAATGCCCAGTACTATGCTTAGGTACACAATAAATGTTGGCTGGGCCAAAGGAAATTAATTTCTATGTGAGAACTGAAGGTAAGTTGATTAAATTTACTGGAAAGCGAGCAAACTTAAACACATATTACAGTAAGAACTTAAAAGATGATTTGCTGAACAAGCAGGTGAGAAACACACATAAAATATTTGAAATTTGGGGAATGGAAATTGCAGAATTAATTTATTTCTGTAGCTCATTACTAACCTCACCTAGAGTTAACGAATTTTCCTACTCCAACTACTTTCTAATAAAATATAAGTTGGGTTATATAGCTTTTACCCATTTTCCTTCATCATGTGTTCAGGGTTGCAGAGGCTATTTGGTATTCTTTATATTCAGATTATTTTGAAGGAAAAACCTGACCAAATGGTCTAATTCTGCTAAATACAAGGGAATATATCTTAGTATATTTATCATCTATAATTCTCCTGCATTTTCTGGTTGGCAAGGTTGAAAGGCATATAGAGGGAAACAACTCTTCAAAATAGATAGATGTCAAGTTTATGAAAATTCCTTGAGGATTATCAAGGCGAAGTAAGATAGATAACCCAGTTTTATAAGGAATTTCACAGGAAAGAATGAGGGGAAATATTTAGTACTACAAACATTCTGAAAAGGTCAACATGACTGGTTTTTGTCACTTTATCTGTTCTTTCAAAACACGCAACTATAGAAATGTCATTAGTTACCAGATGTTGAAGTTTGCATTTCAGGACTGGTAAAGGTTTCCACTTTTTGAGGAACAAATGGTAATTCACTTGGAGCTGAAAATATAAAATACACCATCCCACCAAGTAATTCCAGTTAAAATCAGGCAAATTAATAAGAATTTTAACATGCTTTTAGATGATGTTACAGAGCACATGCCACAAGTACAAGATTAAAGATGAAAAATGCATCTAGTCTTGAAAGCTAGTGGATGAAATAATGATTTAAAGTGGGGAAAAGGTCAGAGAGATAATTGTTGAGACTGAGTCCAATGCATGGGAGAGGCAATACAGGCCACAAACTCATGAGATAGGCTGATATGATGAACACATCCATGCAGCTTCAAAGCTTTTCATCCCTAAGGATGTAAAAAATACTGTTACAGTTAAAAAAAAAAAAAGAAAAAAAGAGAGAACTCAAAATGGAACATAAAAGATGCCAGCATTATAGGAAAAATATTTATATATATTTGAAAGTAGGAAAGAAATAAATGATTAGATGTGATGGAATGAAATGCTCATTTGGAAGAAAGACATTCACATGGATTTTCTTTTGATGGAAAACAAAGTATGATTTTTCTGTTAAAAACATTACCCGGTGTTGCCCTTGGCTGTTCAAGAGTTCTAGAAGTTTTAGGTGGGACAGAATCCAGAATAGGATCACTTGTTGCTGTTGGAATAAATGTCAACATTTATAAAAGCAGAAGGCCCCAGGAATAAAATACAGAATCTTGAGCAATAAATTATGCCTCAAAGGGGGGAAATATAAAAAATATTTATTTCTGACCAACATTTTAAGATTAGTGATTCATTAGGAGTTGAAGGTGAACTCACTTTTAAAAACATGCATATTTAAGATGTTAGAAACCATGATAAAACAGTGTTTCATATATTTGATTCATTTTCAACAGTTTTTTTTTTTATTTATGGTTTCTTCCCTGTTTTTTAACTGCTAACTGAATCCACTCAAGTTTCTATTTCATCTGTCTTCTTATTGTCTACTTCTGATTATTTGCCTTTATCACAAGACAAATAATACCAAGGTACATAAAAAGATAAGAGACAATCTATGTCTGGCAAAGGCCATTCTTAATCACTTTGGAACCCCTATAGTACCTAGTGTACAAGGTGCTCAATAAACACTTCCTAAGAGGAACTATTAGACTAAGCTAAACTCACTGTAGCTGGATCAGTAAGTGAATGCTGAAATAGGTAAATGGATGACATATTTGCGCTTGTGCAAGATTTCACCTCTGCACAATTGAAACTTAGGACTGATTAATTCTTTGCTCTGTGTAGAGGGACCATTTTGTGCATTCAGGAGTCTAGAAGCATCTTTGGCTTCAACCTACTCATTGTCAGTAGCATCTCCCCTAGTTATAACAAGAATGTCTTTAGACATTGTCAAGTGCTTCTCAAAGGAGAAGAGAGCAAAGTCACCCCTCCCCACTGCTTTGAGAATCATTTTAGAGAAAAGCTTGAACACTTCCAAACCTTTTGAGAATGATTCTGAACAACAGAGCAATAGGCCACTACATTATTTTGCCTCAGTGGCAACCAAATTTATCTGTATCTCCACATGTGGGAGATCTTATTTACTGATGCTTCTGAAGAAAGAACTTGTGAAAGCTCAAAGGAAGGAGGGGCTAAAATTCACCTCCCTTGACACAGGCCACTATTTCTGTCTTAAGGAACTCTAGAGAATACCCTTTTCACTCTGCAAAGGCTTAAGGGGAGCTAGGTGCAGTATTGTTAGAACACCTGGGATCCAAACATGAGAATTGAGAGGCAGGGTATACCTGTGTCGGGCTCTGATATTTCACGCTCATCTGGTGGTGTAGAGCTTGAGAAAACATCGTAAATTGCTTTTAAAAGAAAAAGTAAGACAAAGCAATGTTAATTTTGATTCATTTAAAAAGATTTCATAATATATTTTGATGCTATCCGAAGAACAGTTTTGTAGGTGCTAGCAAGCCTTGGCTGTGGGCTACTGGTCTTGTCACGTACATGAAAGAAATCAACACTTGCCTTTTTTTCCTTTTTTTAAACATTTATCATTTTTTACATTTTTTAGACAATATTTGCTTCCCCCCAACCCCTCAGATTGAGTCCCCATAGAATCTCCTTCCCCAAGGCACCCGTGCACCATCACCACAGTCCCCTGTGCTCTTCCCTCCCTCCCTCTGATCCCTCTCCCTCCTCCTCCCCTGCAGGATGTCTCTGGTTTATAACTGTCTGTATTTGCTTTGTTGTGTTTTGTACTGTTATTATTTTTTTACACTGATGTCTTATCAGGTTCCCCTATATTCCTGTTATAAGTGAAACCATCCGATATTTTTCTTTTTCCTTCTGGCTTATTTCACTGAGTATAATTCCTTCTAGCTCCATCCACATTGCTGCAAATGGCTTGAGTATTTTTTTGATTGCTGAATAATATTCCATTGTGTATATATACCACATCTTCTTTTAATCTTTCTTGCCCTGAACTAAAAGTCCTCATACAGTGAGCCTGACACTGGCTTCTAGGGTGATGTGAGCACAGTATTATATATTTATAATGAAGTCGTGTCAGCTCTAAATTAGTGAGCTTCAAAGAGTATAAACATAAATGAAGCCAGATGGAAATTTGGGAAGATTTTCAAAGAAGTAAAGAGCAGTAACATTGAGGCCATTTGCACAGAGTCTACTGGTCAATCTACTGGTAAAAGTTACCATCAGGATAGCACACATTTGGACAGCACATCAAGGTGTCTGCTGTATCAACTTATTTAACTCTCACATTGTCCCTGAGAAAGAGCTGAGGTTGCTATCACTCCCATGTAGAGACGGTGAAATTGAGGTTCACAGTGGCGAGCACATTTACCAGTGGCCACACTGGGATTGTCAAGTTCAGCATATTTTCCATAAGAAGTGCCAGCAAGGGCAGAATTACAATCAGTTCTTGCCTCTTGCACCAGCTCTCCTCCCTTTTGACCTAGAGGCAGCTTTCTATCGTCCTGCATGAAGCCATAAACCCATCTATAATCTCGGTGGATTTAAAGGAAAATTCTACATTCTGCGTGAAATAAAGGAAGCGGAACGATCCTAAAAATTAACGTTGATTTTAACACAGATAAAATTTTCATGTTTATGTAAGAGCTAAATCTTGTAAGCAAAACAGCATCAAAATTAAAATGTTCTCTATTTTGCACAAAAGCTGGCTCTTTAGTAACAAGAAGTATAGAGAAAACATGAAGTACTATGAGGTAGATTATTCTTGTCCATGCAACTAAAAATAGTACAGAAACCTAGAAGGAGAGAGCTCACAAGAAGGTGTACTAAATGGAGTAACTTGTAATTCAGTGACAGTGTTATGATTTGGAACCACGGCTGGCTGGTGAAGCTGTGCGAGGGTCAGCCCCTGTGACATACTCTGTTGTGCGGAAGGCAGTTTACCTTGTACCACGCACTGCAGAGGCAACAAAGAGATTCCAATTTGTGAAGGTGAATCTACTGCTCTGCAAAAGCTTCAGAATCAGAAAGAGTATTGTGAGTTAAACTAGAAAACACCCCAGAGTAAATCTGTTACACTGTAAAGTTTTCCGACAATTTTAAAAGGTCAGATAAGAATGACTAATCTTTTAATGACAAAACACAGGCAGCTGCTGATCTGAGACTCTATTGAAGCCAATTTCAAGTCATAGCTCTAGCAAAGTCAGCATATCTACTATTAAATATGTTATGAAAACTTGACCTTGTATTTAACTCCTTGGGTTAACCTTATATTTTACCAGGTGAGGATTCATGAATAACTTGACTTTTATTTCTATGTTGCTTCTGAAGAGTGCCATACTGTTATCCTAACCCCACATTTCCCTACCACCTAATGGTATGGACTGACTTTCTTTTCTACTTTCTTTCCTTTCCATTTTGGAGGTTTCAAACCTAGGCTGTAATTTCCCTGAGCTTATTCCTAAGGAACCCCTCTTTCATCATCCTGACAATTGTGGTTCATGTCTGGAAGTTTCCAATTGTCAGGAATCTCTTACTTCCAAACATTTCCTCAAATACACTTAACATTAAAATAACACATTTGCCTTCAGATATAGTCCCTGAAATTTCCATTTCTGCAGTTTGAAAGTTGAATAGTGAAAAACAAGAGAGCAAAAAAATCATACAAACACCAGTGGCTAAAGTTTTATGTTTGGGCCTCCCTGGTGGCGCAGTGGGTTGAGCACAGCACTGTGAAGCTGTTTGCAGCCTCTGCAGTGCAGGTTCGATTCCAGGCCGGCCAAGGAGATACCCACATGGTGTGGCAGACCTCTCCTGTCTCGCCTGCTGCTCCCCTCAGCAGTGTTTTCGGTCTTTCTGGCTGTTCTGCTCCCTGCTCTGTCTCTGGTGAATCCTCTCACCCTCCCATGCCTCTAGCCTGTACCCCAGCTCTTGTATAAAATAAATCTTTAAAAAAATTTGTCATTTTATGCAAATTCATGAATATTAATGACTGAAAAACTTTCCTTTTCAAACATAAATTCTTAAACAAAAAACCTCATTAAGACAAAAATTCTGTCAAGCTCATTAATGTACTCCAAGCCTTATTTACCCTAGAGCCTGGTATGTGGTGGAAACTCACAATGGATCTGTAAGATGTCCATTACAATGAACAAAGAACAGAGAGATTGTCAGTTGGGAAGCTTAAGCACTCGGTAAGGATTATTTAAGATACTCAAATTTCTTCCTCTCCGATGTAATCATCTGCCATATGCTTGTGCGGCCATAACCTACGGTGGAAATAAGATCCTAAAAACCTGAAGAAGCAATGAGAAAATATACCAGCACTATCTGTGGTTAGATGAATGAGAAAAGCCTTTATAAACACAACACACAGAGTTCTCAGTGCCTTTTAAATAAATAATGCTTTTTTCAGTTCATGGAAAAATAAAATACCTTTCTGGTTGGTCTTAAAATTTGTGAAAATACTGCCTGTAAGAAAATGCTCATTAAGCATAACCAAAGGCTGAAACTGTAAATCTCCAACAGGCCACAGTAAATCTGAAAACCATCTGCTCCATTTGAATTCTATTTGTCTGCTCTCAAAGCATCAACACTACCACTATTTCCTAATTTTCTCCTCTCTAGGGCTTAATCCTGTTGGGTGGGCTAGAGCTACACTAAATCATCACTTCACAGCAAGCAATGAGGTCCAAAGATAGAATTCAACTACTCTGAGCAAACACCTAGAAAGAACTGAAAGAATTAAAACACTAAAAGCAATTGCTGATGAACTTTTAAAGGAAGTTCCCAGAGTGAAGTCTATTCAATAGACCTAGCCTGACCATCCTCAGTCCTAACTGTCAAGGGAAGTCTTAGAGGTGACTGATGATTACTCCAGAAGAAATAATTATGCCAGAAGTCATCTTAGTAATAAGTCACTGAAGAACTGGAGAAGAAATATCAGTTTGTCTGGAAACACTGGAGAAAGGACAGGCAGGAAAGTTTTTTTTTTTTTTTTTAAGATTTATTTATTTATACAAGCACTGGGCACAGTCAGAAGCGCGGGAGGGTGAGAGAATTCACCAGAGGCAGAGCGGGGAGCAGAACAGGCAGAAGGACCAAGGTACACTGCCGAGGGGAGCAGTGGACACAGCAGGAGAAGTCTGCGCACTATGTGGGACCCTGGCCCGGAAGCCGGGGATCGAACCGGCACTGCAGAGGCTGCAGGCACAGCGCTCAACTGCTGCGGGCCACCAGGGAGGCCCAGGAAAGTTTTCTAAGGATGAAAATAAACGCATCAAGCCATTCTGTGTTATATAAAGAAACTATTTTATTTATTTGATTGAAGCTTTAGATACCTTTTAGTGAATGATAGTCTTTGAAGGGGATGATAGAGTAAATTAAGGAGGCTTAACCCTGATGGCATTATGAAGCCAGATACAAAGTTGATTTTCATCTGCTCTCTCCAACCACATAAGCTGAGAAACACGTGGCATTTTTGCTTCTTGTCCTACCTCAGCAAGTTGCTCATGATGTCATTTTACTCTTTCCCTGAGCTGAGACAGGCAGAGGCCAGTTTACCATGAGATTCGGGCTGCCTCTCTAACCGAACAGACTGGCTGTGTGATGGAATTTGCCATCTACTCGTGCCCATGGGGTTACGGGGCCCCTTAGAAAAACATTACATATATCCTTTCCATTCTCTTTAAAAATCTTTATACAGGGCCGCCCCAGTGGCGCAGCGGTTGAGCGCTGGGTTGCAAAGCTGCCCGCAGCCTCTGCAGCACTGGTTCGATCCCCGGCTGCTCCCCGGCCACCAGAGGAGGGTCCCACATGGCGCGCAGACCTCTCCTGCCGCCCGCTGCTCCCCTCAGCAGTGTACTTCGGTCCTTCTGCCTGCTCTGCTCCCCGCTCTGGCTCTGGTGAATTCTCTCACCCTCCCGCGCTTCTGACTGTACCCAGTGCTTGTATAAATAAATAAATAAATCTTTAGGAATAAAAAAAAAATTTACTTAAAAAAAAAGTGAAATGGAAGCCCAAGGATCACGTGGTATGCACACATATACTAACACACATATACTAACTCGCATGCAGACACACACGAGCTTAGAGGATTTTGTGGTGGCTTTTTTTTTTTTTGTCTTTTTTTTGTATTAGTAAATTTTTTGCTGCTGTTATTACTGAGTGTCTGCAGCCACTCAGGAAGTTTGGGATGAGCAGTGTGGTGGGAAAGGGAGGCATTCAACACAGGAGTTGAGTATAATAAGGAAATGATAAAAGGACACATTCCATGCACTGTGAATAAGGCTAAGTGGTGTGCACACTATTTCTAAGGCACATTACCATGAACATCAACAATTTTAAAGAATACCAATAAATGAAAACATTATTATTCTTATTTTATAGATGGTTAAACAGAGGCTTGGAGAGATTAAATCACTTATCAAGAGCCAACTTACCGACAGCCACTAAACTGGTAAATGGATGAGCTAGTTACCCAGCTCTCTCTCTCTAACTCACAGAGTAGCAATCACATTCACAATGATAAAACTTCAGGCACTGACCAGTCCTTCTCACAGACCACTTGGTGTTTCTTAAAAATCTAAAGTCACCTGGCCCTAATGAGAATATTCAACTTACTCTGTTACGAAATTGTTGTGTGAAAAATTTAAAGCAAGCTATAGGCCACTGTTTCATTTTTAACTTGGAGTTCTTTATTGGAGAAATGATTAAGAAATGAATGAGTGGGGGCCTTCCTGGTGGCGCAAGGGGTTAAGACACAACCTATGAAGCTATCAGCAGCCACTGCAGCATGAGATGGATCCCCAGCCAGGGAGCAACCCACATGGCACAGCAGACGTCCCCTGACTCGCCCACTGCTTCCCTCAGCAGTGTATTTCAGTAGATCTGCCTGTTCTGCTCCCTACTCTGTCTGGTGAATCCACTTACCCCCCAAACCTCTGGCCTATACCCCAGGTCTTGTATGCATAAATAAATAAATCTTAAAAAAAAATGAATGAGTGATCCAACTTTTGGTCCTCTACCCATTCAGAGGCCAGTCTCTCAAATACTCACTTAAAATAAAAGAGGATTAAATTCTTTGCTTCTAGGAACAACTGGAGGATCAAAATGCTCATGTATATAAAAATCTTTGAAAGTCACTTAATAGAAAACTGCTCAGCAAATACAAAATTAGATTATTACAGTGAAGTGATAGTGCTACAAGTACACATGTGCAGTTCATGGACTAGGGGACTGAGACTTTTACTAGAACTCACTCTGTAACACAGGTCAGTGATCTGACCACCCTACAATAGAACATGACTTGTTCTACTATATCATCAGAAAGATTCACCCTTTCCTGATGGTATCACAATTGTTTTTCAAATGACCAACTTTCTTTTAATATAGCATTTATATACATTTTGGCATATAAGCTTAGATAAGAGTGTTATAATTTCCCTTCTACGCTTAAAGGAAAACTGAATTTGCCAAGGGAGTCAAAGGCAACCAATCCTATTTAAACATACTCCAGGGAAGGTTTACTGAAAAATACAATACCAAAAATGATATCACAAAATGTAGTAGAAATGATTAGAGCAAAGAGACTCAAAGTGGGGAAGAAATTGTTTGAAGACTGCTCTTCTCAGATTTTCTAGGATATTCCAAATTCCAAATATTTTGGATCTTACTTTTACTATAAGTAGGCATGACTTGGTAATTTCAATAATTCAGCATATAAGTTAGAATTTCATATACTATTTTATATTCAAAAGTGGTACAGAAATATTTTCTAGAGCAAGCATTCTAATATTTTGATACAGAATAGAAAAATGTGGAAAACAAATTTAGCAATTATTGAAGCTGAATAATAAGGTATTGATAAATAACATTTCATGGTTGCTAAAGAGAAAAGCAGCTCCTGGCACGCAGGATCTGACCTGACACCCAGCTAGGCTTTGGTGTTCTACCATGAACATCAACAATTTTAAAGAATACCAATATGAGACAAGATCAGTTAGTGACCAAGATAAAAACAAGACCATTCTGTAATCATGCGGTATGCAGCCAAATGCATGAACACAACAATCACGATTCCTACTTTCTGCCTAATGAGAGTAACAACTGCAGCTTTACCAATCACAGCTTTAGCTTCACACTGTTCTTGCCTCCTAGTTAAGAATTATGAAGATTTACAATCACAGAATTAGTCCTACTTTCTGACAGCAAAGTTTCATTTCTTTGGAGCCCCAGGACAAAGTTTTCTTTCTTTCTCCCACAAATCATCTATTCTAAGACCAAATGCTATAACATGTCCTTTCCAAAACCCTCTTACTGAAAGATTCCACAGTTCCTCAAGGCCTGCATTCTCCATTGTCAATGGCAGCAAATAAACCTAACTGTTCAAATACAAGTTGGCAGTCTACAGCTGGAAGTTCTCTGGCTGCCTCAGGTTGCCCTGGCTGTGATGTGGCAGCTGAATAAGGAGACTGCTTCCTGCTGCATTAGCCACCATTGACACCCCATCAGGACAAGACTAGATCACCCCTGATCTGGAATAACAGGCAAATGAAACCTTTCCTTTATTGGAATGTCCCATCTATTGTATTGTTTGTTAATTCTACAACCCTCACTTTCCAACATATTCTCCCCACTCCCCAATGTTCAATTCAGGCCTTATGTATTAATCATATGCTAGGCTTTAAAATTTCATAAATTTTAATTCATGGTTTTCATGAGGTTTTGGTCAGTTTGCTCTTAAATGGTCATAGAAACCAAATAACTAGAAGCTGCTGAAGGGAAAACTTATGACCCCTGTGTTATAATCCAAAAGCAAAGAGATCAAAAGAGAGTAAGTCCAGTGGGCCTTGAAATTGTTTAGGTTGGGGGATGGTTTCTTGTGAAGAATGGCAAGGCCTGGCATAATGTTGCTGATAAGCCATCACATCACATCTGCCCCAAGATTATTTGTTCCATAGTTACAGAGCAGTTAGTGTGACAGCTAATGGAACCATAGGCTCAGTTCTCAGAAACCACCTAGGACCTGGAATTTATACTCAAATGACCAGAACACTAAAGATGATTTTACACCCATGTTTAATGATTGTGTTAGAGTTTCAGGCACAGTGACTGGGGATGGAAAGTTGCAGTTTAAGACTTTTCTTTATTGGCTGACAATCGTGGCTAACTTTCAAGTGTTTTCTCACTTCAGAAAACTCGGGGAGACCATGGTATAAAAGTTCACCAATTTGATGTCATTCTTATATTTTTTGTTAAGATATGAGCCCATTATATTAATTAGAGAAAGGATCATTTCATGACTATCTCTGTCTGAGGGATCATTCTGACCCTTTCTCAAACCAGTCTTCCGCTGGACACTTCACTGGAGAATGTCACAAAATGTCAGCGTAATTTAGCTTCAGTATGTGAATTTCTACCAATGTTATTATTCCTTTTACTGAAAAAAAATCACAGCTAGGAAATTCACAAAAATGAAAATATAAATTAAAAATCATGGACGTTATGACAAAAATGTGATTTCTGAGATTTTCTTTTAATTCTTGTATGCTGAATATTCTTTCTTTGATGGCTAGACATCAAAGGCAAGACTTTCAGGGAAAAAAACTGCAAAATTATTTTTTGAAAAAAGGAAAATACATCAGTTTTAATGGTGGTAGCTATGCATGTGTGATGGCCAGTGGGACAAGAATTCTCAGGAGGAAAAACCAAATATCACAGTTTACAAAAAGACCCAGAAATAGAAAAAAATAGTGAAAAAGCATATGGCTAGTGGAAACACCAGAACTAGAACAAGGTTCATTATTAATTCGAAGACCTGTGGCTTATCTTCTATGTCAAGATATGTTCAAAGATTTTAGGACTTAGTAAATGCTCATACGTCCCCAGAATGTTTTGCTACAAAAGAAATAACTGCAAGAGAAACAGTCAATTCATATTGTTAAATCAGCCCTAAGCTGCTGCTGCTGACTTTTGTTATTGCTTTTGTTACTAAAGAACCCTAGAAAATGAAGTGAGACAATTCATAGTTCATTTCCTAGCCAGGCATCTAATTACATATCCAGAAAGTGAAGCACACAGATCTTTAAAACAAATGCAAAACCCTTTTGCTTTTGTGTTGGGAAGAAGATGAGATTCATCTAAGTATCAAAGACAGATAGATTACAGCTTTTCCATTTACTACAAGGTGTACTGGTAATCAAAGAACCTACAAAAATAAAACCCAGTTAAGTTATTCAATACTTTTGTTCCAATCAATTTTGTTTAAAGAATTACCAGTTTCAGGTGGTAGAACTTTGGAATCTTCAGATGTTTTATCTGTAGAAACAATCCACGGCTTGTCACTTGAAGCTACAGCGAAAAAGAAATGGAATTCGTTCAAGTTTTTTTGTTTGTTTGTATAGAGGGAACAGAGAAAGAAATAGTTTGCTGGTATGGTTACGTGGCTATCAGAGCCTGCAATAAAAAGCACATCCTCATCCAATTGAAAGTCATTCTCTACCCAGAAGAAATCAATAGGACCCATTCCAGGGAACATTTGATGAGGGACTAGAAAGAGACCAGTTAGATGTCACACTAACAATTTTAAGGACAAAAGACTAAAAAGGTTATCTGGAATTAACTGACGATTTTTACTTAATTTATAGAAAATCCAATCAGATTTTAAAAAAAACCTATTATTTAGCTGAGTGCACAAAATTCATCAGTTCACTGAAATTCATCAGACCCAGGAGTACCACAGAAACAAGCAACCACCACCCACATCTCAAGACCAGACAGAAGGTGCTGTTATTACCCAATGCGCCCTCAGGTTTCTCAAAAGGGAATGGTGTCTTTGCCTGAGGAAATTCCGGAAGTCTTTTTGGAGCTGTAATGAAACATGTAAGAAATGTCAGGACCTTTCTAATGACTATTTTTTTTTAAAGATTTATTTATTTATACAAGCACTGGGCATAGTCAGAAGCATGGGAGGGTGAGAGAATCCACCAGAGCCAGAGCGGGGAGCAGAGCAGGCAAAAGGACCAAAGTCCACTGCAGAGGGGAGCAGCGGGCGGCAGGAGAGGTCTGCACGCCATGTGGGACCCTCGCCCGGTGGCTGGGGAGCAGCCAGGGATCGAACCAGTGCTGCAGAGGCTGCGGGCAGCTTCACAACCCAGCACTCAACCGCTGCGCCACCGGGGAGGCCCACTAATGACTCTTTTTCATAGTCATTACTACACTGTAGTGATGGGAGCTCTTCTTTTCACCTAGAATAAACACCTCCCTTCTCTCTTAGTTATACAGGTGTATGTGCTCTTAGATCTATTTCATTTAAACTCATTGAACACCAAACATAAATGAATTGGAAAATATCCATTTAATAACTTCAAAAAGTACAATTTTGGTAGCTTAGAATGACTTTATATTTGTGCTCACCCACTCCATTTTTTGGTAATATACTCAAAGAATTCCTAAAAATGATAAGAAGCAGTCTGCAGAAATGTCATACATATCTTCTCTACAAAGAGAAACTGAGTAAAAATATTTAAAGAAAATACAGAAAATCTTTTGTTCAATGATGCAATGATTTTGTTTAAATATTGAACCTATTTTTCAAGGAATCATGTATTTTTTTTAAAGATTTATTTTTATTTATTTATACAAGCACTGGGTACAGTCAGAAGCACGGGAGGGTGAGAGAATTCATCAGAGCCAGAGCGGGGAGCAGAGCAGGTAGACTGAAGTACACTGCTGAGGGGAGCAGCAGGCGGGAGGAGAGGTCTGTGCGCCATGTGGGACCCTCCTCCAGTGGCCGGGGAGCAGCTGGGGATCGAACCGGTGCTGCAGAGGCTGTGGGCAGCTTCGCAACCCAGCACTCAACTGCTGCGCCACCAGGGAGGCCCTCAATGATGCAATGATTTTGATTTAAAATAAATATAAAGTCAAAATATCCATCACACACACACAAAACAAACAAACAAACAAACCCACAAGCAAAGGATTTAATACAGAGACAGTCTTCTTAGGTTTCTAAATTACAAAATTAAGATTGAATAACATGTGAGAGGTAGGATATTATGGAAATTAATTGTTCTATAAGCCACATGACCTCTCATTCCTGTGGAGAAATAAATTACGAACTTTTTTCAAGCATGCATAAAAATTTCAAGGTAATAATAACTTGCAATTTCAATAATCTTTACCTAGAGTGCTCAGCGGCAATTCAAACTTAGGTATTAGACTAGTTTGCAGTGTTTCCGGGGTCCTTTCATCAAGAACTACAATACAGAAGAATTCAGTTAGCAATTCTGTGAGTCAGAATTTGGTGTGATGGCTTAACTGGGATCTGGAACGCATGCTCATTACCAAGTGTGCATCAGGCAGCAGATGCCTGTCATAGAAATACTTGGAAATTATACCTGGAAAAGTCTGACATAGCCATTAAAGCCTGAAAGTACATCTTCAAAGAGTTGTGGCAGATCAACATCACAGGTACAGAACAAAATATATGCCACTTCTTTTCTTCCCCAGAAGAGAAAAAGTCAAGTTAGATTTTCTGGGGTCAAGAAGCAGTTAACATGCATGACACAAAATTCATATTAAAAAGCATTATATGTGGGGGGATTTTCCTCAAGGTTAGTATGCATTAAGACTTGGAAAATTTCACCTACACAGAAAGCACAGTCAGGACTCTCAAGTCTCCCACTCCTGCCCCAAGCTTTATGGGTTAATAAGCTGTCAGTTCTGTTTCTCTATCTGTCCTAATAGACTGATAAAAAAGGGTATCCAGTTAGCATCTAGCATCCAGAACTGCCTAGAATATCGGTCACCAGCATCAAGGCATGGTGTTAACTCTTCAATGTAATTTATAGGAGGAATGTAAGAGATCCAAATAAGGGATCAAGACAAAAAATACCAAATTAGAAAGCAAAATTAACAGGAAACTATAAATCAGAGACATTCTGCAGGGGAGGGAGAGGGATCAAAACAGGGGAGGGAAGAGCACAATGGACTATGGTGATGACTCACAGGTAAACCGGTGGTAGGAATTTTACAGGGACTACACCTGAGAGGAGAAAGCATGCATTGTACACAAAGGAAGAATGATGTAAAATACATAAAAAATAAAATGTGGTTGTAACACTCAAAAAGGGGAGGGGGGAGGGAGGGAGCGAGGGAGGGAGAGAGGAAGGAAGGGTTTAATTACTATCAGTAAGGGTGTGAGGAGTATAACTAAGGCATTGGGGTTACCTTTCTCCGAGTGTTAAATTTTTGTTTTTTTAAAAAAAAAAGTTCTCAGAATTACCCAGTGCTGTTTCTGAAGTATCTAGGGAACTAGACACAGTGGGTTTAATAGTTCTTGGAACTGATTCAGGAGTCACTGGAAGGTAAAAAACAAAACAAAACAAAACAAAGCACAATTTTACAAATTAAGATGAAATAACAAAGCAACTGAAGACCAAAAGCCATGTTTGTTGCCTTTAAAGTTATAACTTACATTTACGCAACCGATTTCTTGTAAGTTACTTATTATGGCAAGGATTACTTGAGTTACTTATGTCAAGGATTCTCTCTCTGGCTTGCCTCAGGTGCGCAAGCTGACATTTTCCCTAACTCTTCCCTTCTGGGCTTGGTCACTTTCCATGTGTTCCAAAAAGTATACTGAACTGTCCTCCATGAAAGTACTTATCAGATCAAGCATCATTTTTGTCTGCCTTTTTCTTTTTTCTTTCTTTTCTTTTTAGCACAGTGTCTATGACATAGAAATTAAATACCTAATAATTATTTGTTAAATAAATAAAAGGGCAAATAAAAAAATGACCCAGGGCTAAATGGTTTAGTTAGAATTATTACATTATAAGAGTTCTCTCTTCCAAACTTTAGTCAACATGTGAAACTTGGAATTGGGTTGAAATTTAAAGACTCAATGTTTTTCGCCATAGAGTTGTTCCCAAGTGCTAGATCAAACGCAAAGAAATCTCAGGAAAAGTTTTTGAGAAATAAGTACCAGGATCATCGAGATCTGGAATGAATTGTGAGTGAGACAACTCCAGAGTTTTCAGTGTAAGGGCATGAAATAAAAACAGTAATACTTAAAAATAAGCTATGTTTTTTGCCCAGCTGTTTCTGAAAAGGAAAATTCTGAGGAAGGTCTGGCAAAGAACTAAGAAGACTGTAGACACTCCCATGAGATACTGTGCCAAGAGAAGAAAGTGTAATTAGGAAAAATGGGTAAAATCCTTGGGGCAGAAGAGAACTTGGAGTCGACCACTGGGTCATGCCATGCTGTTCTTTGCACTGATCTATTTTGTTTAACTCTGAAAATTACCTAGGAATTTAATCCCAACAGATCATTCCACTAGCCTTGAATACTCACTATCTCCACCTCTACTCCCACAAAGGTGAGGGAGGGATAAAGGCCTTTTTCTCGTCTTCAGACAGAACAGTGGTCTGTCTGCAATATTCCCACTTGAATATGTTTCTTGAAATCAAGTTACTATATTTCCTCAATCTATTTCTTCTATGCACTAGTTATGAGTCCAAGACTACTTAGTACGAGGTAAAGGTAATACCAGATATCAGTGATATTTAAATTTATGGCAATTTTATGAGTTAAAAATTCACTGTAGATTAGAGTTACTTTGCTAAATGTGGATTTGGAGAATTCTTGCCAGAGTCTGTTTCACCAAATCCTGGATGAAGTGGTATTGCTCTGGCAAACACTGTAGTTCAGAGACTAATGTGTCCCCAGTGGACGGGACTTGGGCAGATCACTCAGAGAAGAAATGCTGAATGTTTGTTAGTAACGGCTGATAAACTATGGGTAAAATGCATACCACATTTATTTTTTAAGGATCAAATCAAGTGTTCTGAACTAATATATAGTCTCTACACTGGGATTGTTAATTTTCCAGAGGTATTTGTTACTAAATGATTCTAAGATTCAAGCTACGGATCTGCTAGGGATAACGGAATTTTGTAAAATGATTTCTTGTGAAAGTGAAAAAATAAAAAAATGGTCTCATGTTTTCATATAAAAGGAAAGCGCCAAAACATGGTAATATATTTTAGTATAAGAATATTTCAGAATGTTAAGGTAACAACTTCCAGTTAGAGTGAAAAATAAAGTTTCCATCTTACATAATCACTTATATGATTCAAGGGTTCGTTTGCATTTTTTGCCCAAATGTCAGATTGAGAAACTAGAATCTCCGATTGTTCTGTGCTTACAATCAAAATGAATTTCCTACTAGTTCTTCATTGGGAAAAAAAGAGACAGGTTTGATGACCATTTACCAGTCAAAATAACATTTTGATTCATTCAGAGTAAACAATATAGGGATCTCATTACCTGTTATGGGCTGTGCTGGGATTTTTTCTACTTCTGGTATTTTAGATTCAGCAGGCAATGCCAAGGTTTCATTCTTAGCTAAAATATCCAGAAAACAAACAATTTACCTCATTTCCTCATAATATGATGTCCAAAAATAATTCAGTCAAAACATAAGTAATAGTCTATTTCAAAAAATCCATTCTGTTCTTACCCTTTATTCCTCATCAGTTCACAAATTTATTGTAAATTTGTACCAAGGTTTAGTATGAGGCAATGCCTATCTTCAGAATTAGTTATTATCTCCAGGTAATTCTTTAAGATGGAAATTGGCATTGGCATGAAAACAAAAATCACAACCTAACACCGGATAAATCTCAAGTCACTCTGATTCATAATCAGAGTCTTGGGAAGACATAGGTTACAGTGAAAATACTCCCTGGAATTTTATATTCAAGTACCCCTAATTGAAAAAATAGAATTTACCCATAAGTATGGTAAAAACGTAATGGTTAAGACACTGAAATTTCAGAAAATCACAAACAACACATAAGAGACTATTTGAAAATATCTATGGCAAAATAAATATCAAGTTATTTCAATCACATCTATGTTAACATAAACCTTTTGTTTTTGGTTTCTGTGGAACTTCAAAGCAAGGGATAAAACCAAATTTTGAGTGCATTTTTCCTCTTCAGATAAATATTCCAGAAACACCCTCCTAAAATTTATTCTTTTACAAAGAAAGTACATTTCTATGCCAGTTTCCCAATGAGTAAAATGTTCCCACTTTAAGAAAATACACTTAGAATTAACTTATATTTATTTAGCACATTAAATCAATGACTTAGTTGTATCTTGAAACAGTCTATGGCATGAATGCATTCATTCATGTCTGAGAGTCCTTGATCATGTCACATAGAACTATTTATATATTTGGTTGGGATTTTTGTTTTCTATAAGAATCCTAGGCTATACAAAATGGGTTTTGGCACTTACTGACAATTCGGGCTGTATAAATCTTTGTTGTGGTGGCCTATGCTGTGTGCTGTAGGATGTTTAATAGTATCTCTGGCCTTTACCCACTGGATTCCAACAACATTTCCACAGTTTTGACAACCAAAATGTCTCTAGACATCAAGTAGGCCAAGGGACAAAACTGCCCCCTGTTGAGAACTAGTGATCAAAATGGGTCTCAAAGTTCCAGATGCAAATTTTGCATCTGACAGTTCACATCACAGTTCACATCACTGTTGTTAAAGGATATTTTCTTCTTTTTCATTAACAAGGACACAAAATATTTACATGTAAGGGACCTTAAAGATAATGATAAAAGTCATCCTTTTCATAATGTTGATAAAAGCAAAAAAGTTTGTAATCTGTATTATGACAGCATACAATCTATTACTACATAGAGCTAATTATTTTCAGGAGTATTTTAAAAGCTAGAAATAATGTCTCAGGGCTAGTGTATATGCAGCCAATAGTCAAGCACATGATTAACATGCAGCCAATAGTCAAGCACTGCATGTTCACGCAACATAATGCTTACTGCCATTGTTCAAATTAATTGGGCAGAACATAAAGGGACTCGAATAACTAAAAAAAAAAAATGCCTAGTATAATTTTATAAATTCTATTTTAAAAAAATTTAGAATGAAGAGAAGTCAAATTGCAAATTCTTATGAGCTCTAGTTCTGTTATTTTTTTGCATGTGCTAGAGAAAGAGTTTTTTTCTTTGAAGTGGAGGATTATACCGTTTTCCTTTAATGTTTCTTTTTCCACATTGTTCTCTCTCAGGATACCTTGCAAATCCCTCTTCTCTGCCTAATTAATAGCTCTGTAACTTCCTGACTGACTAGGACCTCTTATTTTTTTAGCCTCTGGATCTTAGACTCTTTGGCTTTGCTTCAGTGCTTTATATTCAAAACATGCCCTTAGCTGGCAATCGTGATAACTTATATTAGGCTGTTAATGAAGAAAAAAATGGTAAACTATCTTCCAAGAGATAGTCATACTTTTTATACATCACTAATTCTTTATATGGGCATATTATAGTTCTAAATATGGCACTTCAGGTGTCAGAGAAATTGGTAGATGTGAGATTTATTTGAATGGGGGAACTTTTCAGTCTCCTATCAAGCCATGGGCATTTACCTACGCTGTTTATGTTCAACTGCAATCTTGGTAATAGCAAAGTAAAATGCTATCAGATCATAGCCTAAATCCAAGAAATTCTTTTTGCTCTCATTTTCCTGTATAGTTCCGCCCCCCACCCCCCCCAGCACAGTTGTTTCCTTTAATTTTTGGCATGGTTAATCCTGGCTTTGGCAAACTCTTCCTATGTCCCTTGGAGATGTGTGTGGAATACTTGCTTTCTTGTTTACTTATCTTATTATTCACGCCAAGTGAACAAAAGCAATTAATTTACTGGTTCTATGATAGACTCTGCTGGAATGAGGGTATTAGTCTTAGGACTTACCCCCTTAAGGAATGGGACTTTTCCAAATTGCTGTGATAAATTTTTTCAAGAATGTTTATTTCTCCCTTGGTAGTATAAAGAATTATTTATGCTCATACTCATTATATAAACAGTAAATTTAAAATGTGATTTTATAAACAGTCTGTGAAGATGGTACATTTGGTGGGTAAGATTTAACTTGAATTTAATGGACATTTTCAAATATACTATCAATCTTTTCCATGCATAAGAACTTTCAGAGAGGTGTTTCCCCAGAAAAAAGGATGTTTGCTTTTTGCATTTAATTTTTCCTCATTAAAATCACACTCAATTCAGAAGCGTTAGCAAATATCAAGAGACCAAAGCAAAAGCAAAATAATCTATCGTTCAATTCTCTAAATTAAAGAAGACAAAAAGGCTGAATTGATATTAACGTAGCCTCAGGAACTTTGGAAAATCACATTTCAGAAACATCACTCAAGAGTAAGGACAAAGCAACAAAACACCTTCCAGTTTCAAACTGACAGCAATAGTTTGAGAAAAAACTCTGCTTGATTTTGGTCTCCTTCATAGACCATGGTTTTTGTAATTCTGACAGATGGATTTGGGACCAAATCAGTAAGAGATTAGCAGGTTCCTTTTTTTCTTTTTCCAAACAAGTCTTTCCAGGCACAGGGCAAAGCATCTAGGCTCTGGGGACAGAGAATAAGGGGTGCTGGAATCCTCAGCTCTGATCCCAACCCTGGTTCACTGAGGTTTCTGCACTTGAAAGTCTCCTTCAATTTCCACCCCACTATGCTGACTCCTATCTTTGTCAACAGCCCACGACACTGTCCAGGGACTTTAGAGGGTGGCTGGCAAAAGTGTGGGCACTGGACCAGCAGTGTCAGTTATCACCTGGGAACTAGTAAATTTCGAAGTCTCAGGCCCCATCCCAGACCTACTTAGTCAGCAACTATGGGGCTGTGGGCCTGCAAGTCTGTTGTTCACAAGCCCTCCAGGGCTCCTGAGGCTTTCTGAGATCCACTGCTATAGAAAGACATCACATCCTAATTTGACTCCCAAATGCAGCCATTAACATATCCCACTTATTTTTTTCAAATTGTTATGTTTTATGATTTTAAAAACACTAAAATCATATTAGGTTCTTTCTAGAAGGAAGTAGTAGTAACAGTCTCAAGTATATAATTCTAGCAGAAATTTTTACATCAATTTTCATGGAAAATATATATTGGACTCTTGATATCTTAATTTAATAAGTATAATTTAGAACAATTACTGTATTTGAAAATTTACAATTATATAAACAATTTGGATAATTTGGCAAATTTCCCTCTTCTTTCATAAATATATTTTATAGTAACAAAGTATTTCCCTAATGAATGTGATTTATATGAATACCTCCAATGCTCCAATGTCCCTGTCCCTTACAGGTTATTTTTTCCATTGTGATAATATATATTGCATAACATTAACCATCTTAATCATTTTTTAGTGTACAGTTCACTGGTATTAAGCACATTCCTAATGCTGTGCAACCATCATCACCCTCCATTTCCAGAACTCTTCTCATATTATAAAAATGAAACTCGTACTAATTAAATAGCAACTTCCTAGACCCACTCACTCCAGTCCCTGGCATGCACCATCCTACTTTCTTTCTCTATGAATCTGATGGAACTAAGTACTTCATTAAGTGGGATCATACTGTATCTTTTTGTGACTGACTTTTCATTTATCCTACTGTCCCCATGGATCATCTATATTGCAGCATTCGTCAGAATTTCCTTCCTTTTTAAGACTAAACAATATTCCATCATATGTACATACCCCATTTTATATGTCTACTCATCTCTCAATGACAAGTTGCTTTCATGCTACTGTGAATAATGCTGTGAACATGGGTGTACAAATATTTCTTCGATTCCCTGCTTTCAATTCTTTTGGGTATATATCCATAAGTGGAATTGCTTCCGGGAATCCACTTATGGGACTAGTAATTTTATTTTTCATTTATTGAGCAATTATCATATTGTGTTCCACAGGGTTGTACATCTTACATCAACAGCGTGCATCCCTGTTCCTTCTCATTACTTTCAATCTCCAAACAGCTCATTTGCAAGATTCTTTGGATGTCCTAAGAATATCAGTGCTAGTAATCTGTCATCACCAAGTTCAAATATAGAACCTTTGCTGCTTACCTAATTGTGTCTTGATTGCATCCGAAATATCAACCATCATGGATGTGGGAAGTTTTATGGTGGTTTCATTAAGACCAGGAATAATAAGGTGAACTGCAAGAAAACAGAAACAAGTAAGAGGAAAAAGCTTCATGATATAAAATAAAGCAAAAAACATCAGATACCAGAGACTATGAAGCTTAGCATTTATTTTGTTTAGTTAATTTTAACCTACACCTAAAAATCAAAATCAATAAGCAACTATAAAACAGAGACACACTACAAGGGGTGGGGGGAAGGGATTAAGGTCAAAATAAGGGGGGTGGGAATTGTATGGGGAATATAACCAAGATGAAAATGCATACATTGTGCAAAAATGAAAAATGATATAAATATATAAAATAAATATAAAAAAGTTTGGGAAAAATGATTGCACCTTTTATACAGAAACTGTTCCTATTCAGTACTGAACTACTAAAATCCTCTGGCTTTTGATCCAAAGACTCAAAGATTACAAAATGTCTACTTAAGATGGGTAGTAAACAAAACCCCTTATTATTTATTTTAAAAGAGCAGTTCAATATGAGAAAGACTCTCATAACTCCATTAATGCTGTGGAGCAGGGAGGATGGGCTCCTTTTCCATCAGGCAAGGGCAGATCTGTATCCCTAGCACATCATGCCAGAGGTAGCATCTGTCCACTCCTAGCCCAGAACAGACAAGCCAGGATGCTACACACTGAAAGGAAATGAACTGATACCGATTTAACAAATCTGCTTACAGTACAAAATTTCTTAAGGGTCTATGATAAAAAACATTCTGATTTGCTTAATCTAGGTGTAAAATTTGAAGACACTCACCTAGAATAGTTCCTCCAAAGGGAATCTTATCTGAGGATTTAGTTGAAGCTCTGTGAGTGACATTCTGAATCACTGTTGAAATAAAAGAAACCACAATATTTGATGGAAGAAAATAGGAAGTGGTAAGAAGCTCAAAATGTGAAGGAAAACCCTGATCTAACTTCATCAACCAACAGAAAGCAGCTCATGTAGCTGATGACACAGCCAACATAAGCACTAGAAAGCACTTCTTCCATTAACACCTTTAAGTAATGAAAGACTATTCCTCTAAAGTGTTCCGTTCTAATGAGCTTGAAAATTTCCTTCCTCAAATCTACTCCCTACAGCTTACCCAAGTTGAAAAACTAGCACAAAAATGAGACAATTATCCAGCAAGAATCTGAATAATTCTAATATCTGATCCTGTTTTGAGAGTATACTTGTGTTTTCTTAAAATAAAGAACTATTTTAATGTCCAATATCATCTACCAAGAAATTTTCTGGAAATAGTGGAATATTTTTAATAACTTGAATAACTGAAAATCAAAACTGGGTATAGTTTAAGTTTCTTAAATATCTTTACTTTCCCTAAGTAACTATTAAATCAGTTTTCAGTTCAATAATCCAAATATTAATGGTTTTCTTCATCTATGCTAACTTAATCCTGAGCAAAGTCACATGTTTTAACTTGATTTAATACTTGTTATGGTTGCTTTGTCCTAATTGTCCAACTAATTAACTTGTCAAAGACATGGCCTATTGGTACAAGAGCTAAAATTACCTAAAATATGAACTTCTAATGTACTACCCCATACTAACTTTTTCAAACTTTTTCTGAAAATCACCAGAAAAAAAATTAGAAAGTATATGCTATGTTAAATCATCTCACTTAAAAAGTACATTTTAAAAAGGGTCTTAAAAATGGGTCTAAATATTTATCCAGAGCAGACTTAAGACAAATTACCTTGCTTGATAATTGTTACTGGGATTATCTTCCTTGGGACATATGCTGGCTGAAATGAGAGGAAGAAAATCAGCTTTGAGTTAGTGTTCATTAAAAAAAAAAATGAATCAAAGAACCAGAAGTACCCTTTCTTGTCTCCAAAGATGTCTCCTATGGCACTGGCTTGACAGTTTCTGGAATGATCTTTAATACGTACTCTTCCTTCTGATTTATTGGACTCACTGGTTTTCCCCACAAATGTCCAAAGGTTTGACAGAATCATTTTCTTCAGAGCTCTCATTCATTTAGTTAACTTAGAAATGCAAAAGAAACTAAGTTCTCTGGAGTGAATATTAGTTTATTTTTATTTCATTTGAAACATAAACCCATCAAATTGTCTTTATATTGACTCTTACAGAAGAAGTTATGCTATGTATTATTTTTTAAAATCAAGCAGGTGAGTATACTCAACTGCTGCTGCTGCAGACCACACACCCAGGAAAGTGGAGCCGAGACTCAGATGGACAGTGCACAAAGCACCTCAGAATTAGGATTAGAGGGACAGCTTCCAGGAGCCAGTACATTTCCCCTCTCCTGAAGTGCCATGGGAGCTTGTGACATAATGCAGTGGCTTCAACTGGGGAGAGGTTAGTATTAGCTTTAGAGTGGAGTTATGACTGGACTCAATTGTGAGGCCAAGGAACAGTCAAGGGGAAGACCTGGGGACAGGTTAGGACAAGGGTAGAAAAAACACAGAAGAATGATAGAGTTTAAAAAGCAAGAATGACATCAATTTTTTTCAGCACTTGATTTAACCTGTATACATGACATAGATATGCCAAGTACCAGATGTGTTGATAATCCAGAATGTGCTTAAGGGAGATACTTACACATAGGAGTTAACAGCTGTGAGCAAGAGACTTACCAACATGCTAACATTTTAATAAACAATATGTGTGCCCTTAACAAAGAAAGGCTACAATACCAAGTTGACTGTTGGCTATTTTACCTCTTAAATAAAGGTCCTCAGGTTTAAAAACCACACAAAAAATAAGTTTGCTATTATCAGATTACTCTTGCAAAAGAGTATGTGCCTGTGTGCCCATGCTATAAAATGACGTTTGTATCCCCAACCCCAATTCATATGCTGACAATTAATCCCCAGTGTGATGGCATTGGAGGCAGGATCTTTGGGAAGTGATTAGGTCATGAGGGTGGAAACCTGATGGACAGGATTAGTGCTCTTGTAAAAGAGACTCCAGAGAGCTCCCTCCACCCTTCCACCATGAGAGGACACAGGGAAAAGGCAGCAACTTATGAAGTCAGTGTGCCTTGATCTTGAACTTCCCAGGATCCAGAATTGTGAGAAATAAATGTTTATTATTTAAACCACCCTGTCTATAATATTTTTGCTGTAGCAGCACTAATGGACCAGGTTACCCAGTAATGCCCTCCATAGCAATCTAGCCTAAGGAATTAATCAGAGATACAGATAATTGGTTATTCATGTATAAGGGTGTTTATAACCACTATGTGAAACAACCTTATTTTCTAAGAGCAGAAATAATTTATGGTTTGAAATTTTGACAGCTATTTAATAAAGTAGAAAAATATGCATGATATACATTATAATCCAGAAAAGTTATTTTTATTGAGAGTCAATTCAGTGACCACATGCTCATGCACTGTTGGTATAGGAATGATGCAAATATAATTTATACATGTTTTTCTTTAGGCAAGGGGAGGAGAGCAGTAGAAGAATAACCTTCAGCAGGGGGAAAAAAACAAAACCCAGCTTTAATGTCACACTAGCAGCAAGACCTCTTACATCTTTGTCCTAAGACAATTAAACACGAGTGCTTGCACACAGGCCTTTCCCAGAAAGGCAGAGTTACATCACACTGCTGTCTCATGCTGACTTTTAGTTTCCTTCAGCAAAAGGGCTGTCAGCATATAGAAGGTATTATTTTTAATGATCGAGGGGGCAATTTCTGGTCACATGGAAGCCACCTGCAATAGGAACCACATTACCTTTCCAGGTACTATTAAATGTTTTTGTTAGAGCTATGACCATAGTTCAAAATATTTTTAAATCACTTGTCCTCTACCCTACCAGTTATTTACTGCAAATTTTGCAGAATATAGTTTTTCAGACACATGGCATTATAGCAGAAATGCCCACATGTTTATGTCCTTTGAATTGCATTACCCAAATTTTGATTTTCTTTCTGTAATGGCTGATTTCAAGCAAACTTTTTTTTTTTTTTTGACAAGCAGAAAAGGAAAATATTCCATTATGACTTGCATGGAACAAAGCTTCTCTCATCTTACTGATATAGAGACCAATGTTCTATTAAAATGATAAGGCTGGGCCTCCCCGGTGGCGCAGCGGTTGAGCGCTGGGTTGCGAAACTGCGCGCGGCCTCTGCGGCGCCGGTTCGATCCCTGGCTGCTCCCCAGCCACCGGAGGAGGGTCCCACATGGCGTGCAGACCTCTCCTGCCGCCCGCTGCTCCCCTCAGCAGTGTACTTCGGTCCTTCTGCCTGCTCTGCTCCCCGCTCTGGCTCTGGTGAATTCTCTCACCCTCCCTCCCGCACTTCTGACTGTACCCAGTGCTTGTATAAACAAAACAAGCAAACAAACCAGCAAACAAATAAATAAAGCATGCCTCTAAAAAAAAAAAATAAATAAAAAAAAATAAAATGATAAGGCTATATGTACAATGTGTGCTGCCAAAAAATAGGAAAATCATTTAGCTGCAAAATTCAATTATTTCTAAATAAATGGAAAGACATCTCATGTTCATGGATTAGAAGCCTTTATAGTGTCAAGATGACAGAATATTCAAATTTATTTATAGATTTAACTTTTTTTTTTAAATCAAAATCCCAGTGGATTTTTCTTTTTGTAGAAACAAACAAGCTGGTCTTAAATTTCATTTGTAAATTCAAAAGATTCAGAATAACCAAAACACTCCTGAAAAATAGGAACAAAACGAAAGGATTCACACTTCTTGATTTCAAACTGCAAAGCAATAGTGAGCAAGTAATTTAGGATTACTGACATAGATAGGCATATAGAGCAATGAAAAAGAATGCAAACTGAAGTGTGCAGAAATGAACCTGTACATCTGTATGCTTAGATTTTTCAACTACAGTACCACGAATTCAATGAAGAAAAAATAGTATTTTCAAAAAATGGTGCTGGGACAGTGCAAAAGAATGAAGTTGGACTCCTACCTCATACCATATGCAAAAATTAACTCCAAATAGATTAAATATAAATTGACCTAAATTTCAAAACTAAAGGTATACAGCTTTCAGAATTTGGATATGACACTAAAAGCACAAGCATCCAGAGGGAAAAAATAGATAAATTGGACTTCCTCAAAATTAAAAAGTTTAATGTTTAAGAATGTGAAAACAAAAAGACAACCCAGAGAATGACAGAAAATATTTGCAGATCTGTTAAGGAGCTGAAAATGATAACTCAGCTATAATCCCTGTGTTCAAGGAAGTAAAGACTTTGTCAATCAGGCAATTATAACACATTAGTGTTTAATTGGAGCTAGTAGAACATGTCTGCTTTGTGGCAGATGAAGGAAATACTTTCCTCTTCATTGTACCATTTCAGCAAGACACTTAGAATATAACTGGAATTAAACTCCAGACTTGGAAGAAAATGAAATCTATAGTTATAGATGTAGTGTATATGAACATGACAAGTTTTTTACATCAGATTATAATTTTCAATAAACAACTTCTAAGCAAGGTTTTGTTAGTAGCACTTGAATTTTTATGTGCAGCCATTATACAGCCCTATTAATATACCAAATGCTGACAACGTGCTATATAGAAAAAGTTACATAACTGTTCTATGTTTGAAGTGGCTGTTACGTCTTCATTAATTTCTTTCAACAGTGTCTTACAGTTTTCAGTGTAAAATTTTATACTTCTTGAATTAAATTTATTATGAAGGCTTCTTTTAAAAAGTATGATACTGTAGGGCCTCCCCTGGTGGCGCAGTGGTTGAGTGCTGAGCTGCAAAGCTGCCCACAGCCTCTGCAGTGCCGGTTCGATCCCCGGCCCCCAGAGAGGGTCCCACATGGCGCGACAGACCTCTCCTGCCGCGCCCACTGCTCCTCTCAGCGGTGTACTTCGTCAGTCTGCCTGTTCTGTTCCCCGCTCTGACTCTGGTGAAGTCTCTCACCCTCCCATGCTTCTGACTGTACCCAGTGCTTGTATAAAGAAAGAAATCTTTTTAAAAAAAAATTAAAAAAAGTATCATATTGTAAAAAAAAAAAAATTTCAATTATTTCTAGACTGATAATTGCTCACTTGCCTAATCTGCAGTTCAAAGATGCACTGAGATTAAGAGCAAGGGGAAGGATATCATGAATGTCCTCCTGCCCCAAATGTCTATGCACACACTCTAAAATTCCTAACAGGAAATCGACAGTGTGAATCCTTTACTGTGTCTTCTTTATGAAAGTGTAGGGAAACATCAGCTATCTGGATTCTTGAGAAATGAATGAATGATCATTTCCAAGTAAATAGTGTTTAACAAGTAACAATCCCCTTTTAATTGAAGTGATTTTAAAAAGATTTTCTTTGCCATTCCAAGTTTGCTGTCATGAGCATCTGTCGATGTGTATACGACTCTCTGCAGAGTATGGAGACAGGGGGGCAAGGCAGTGGAAGACCTGCACTCCCACTGGTGTGGGCTCAGCACAATTTTGTTGCCCACCAATACCACCCTGGTACCACTTTTCTTATTCCGTTTCCTTGCTAGATCTCTTTTTCTTCTGCATCTTGCTGACTCCTATTCCAGCTGCTTCCTCAGCTTTCATCCCTCCCTTCAGTCAGCAACAATTTTTGAACACTTACTACCTGCCAGGAAGTAATTAAATATACTCCGCCTCCCAGTCCTATAAGAGATCTGTTATTTTTTTTTCCCTGAATTTTGAGATATCCTTTCCTTTAAGAACCCAGGTTGTTTTATAACCTGAATAGCTGAGTGGCTAACGAAATTTACTTTTACCACTTCTCTGGCAACAGTTTAATTGAGTGCCCAATTGGTGCGATTTAATGGGGAAAGGATGCTGAAGTGATATAAGGCAATGCCTCTGAACACAAATTCAGTTTGCTGTGTAGTTAGTTGGGGAAATCCTGGGTACATCTAGAAATAAGCATAGCAGTAGGAGGCCCACAAGGCTTTCAGTTCACTCCGATTATACAAACTTACTCCTGACATTATTTGGAAAATTAACTTTAATAAAATTTGTGTAATACCAGAATGCTATTCTGTGCAGTTATTCTTTACAGGTTTGTCCATTTCTCATTTTTTTGGTGGTGTACAACATTGTAGATTTTGCTTTAATTTTGGCCCCAAGTTAAAGAGGAACTGTCCATTTGGGGAGTGACTAAGGTGTACTCAATCTAATTTTAATGGCTCAAGGGCAAAACAACACAAGAACGTTGGCATATTACATCCTGGTTTTCATCATTTTTAGGATGTTCTAACAAAAGTTACAAAACATACTTAGTCAATCTAATATCTGGCTAAAAGTGAATCTAGCATCCTACTGGCGAAAGTCCTTGTATTTCTGATCAACTAGGAAGGAATCAGACATATGCCTTTGGTATAATTTGTCCAAGATACACATTTTTAGAATTTATGCTTAGGACAAGGATTGCTAAGAATGGAGTGACATCTGATGTATTCATTGCACGTAATCTAACAATGCAGGCAAAGATGAGACAGCACTTCTCCCTACTCACTATCTGATAGCTCACTGAAAACTGAAACTGAACACTGAAAACTGAACTCACTGAAAACTGGTGCCATTTCTCTTTGAAGATAATAGGAAATCTTAAAAAGAGATGTGTGGACTTCTGATGGAAAAGTGGAAGGGTGAAAATACATGCCATTGTTCAGGGTAACACTGAATCTAAGGAAATTTGCATTACTTAATTTAAAATGTTAATTAAAGCTTTATACTTCAAAATGACTGTTCATTTAGTGAAATAAGATAATTAAGTTTATTTTTACATATAGACATCATGTATTAAAATTAGGTTCTTTTATTAACAAATTTTTATATAATACCTTCATTAGAAATATGTTCTACAGCCTCAAAAATGGACAAAACAGCAAAATCACCATGATAAAAGTGCATTTCCTGCCTCAATGATATGAATCTCAAGTGATACAATTTATGTGGAAAGAATCATGGTTTTATCTATGCATGCATATTTTCTCTGATTTTTCTACAGGTACTGAGTGGGTGACGCTGTAACAACTGGTAGAACGAAGATGCTAAGCAACCAAAGGAACTCTTGGCATGTCCTTGTCCTTGGCGCAAATGTGCTGGGGCTGCTGGCAGGACATATGCCTGAATGCATGAAGACATGAATTACAAAATAAAATGTAACCAAATGCCTAAGTGGGGATGTACTTGCCATTCAAATTTTTAACCTAATATAAAGTATCTTTGAAAAAATTATAGCCTGATAATCAAATTGTTTTTCCATCTTAAATAGCTCTTTTTGAAAGGTGTTAAGGGTTTTCTGCAGCATATAAGGCATAGGTGTATGCAACTAAACACGAATAAAGACATTTTTAAATGTGTTTTGGCTTAAAAACAAACCATCTGGATTTAATTTCATATCTCCTGAAATACTGCCTTTTAAAATCAGTCTGATGAGAAATGGGTATGAATATCTGAATAGTGACTTTTTTGGATTAAAATATACCTCAAAAGTATCAAATCTATTTTCAGAATCAATTTTAAGTGGCCATATAAGAAATCAAAGACAATCTTCAGGGGTTCCTTTAAAATTTTTCCCTTGTTTCAGAGATACTCACCGCCAAAAGGTCAGTTTATGAAACATTTTTTCTGTGGTCTGAAAGGTAACAATGAAGTAAGCTTGATAGAGAAGCCTTAAAACATCTTTTCACTCAATTTGGGTTTTCCCTTGGAAATAACCAAGAGTTCTGAACCACAGTTCATCAAAGCTGGCTGGAGCTGGGGGGGACTCCACCTCACAGCTTGAAGTGATAAATGTCTGGCTCTGCGTCATAAATTCAGGAAATTTCTTCCTGGCCCTTCTTGTCATGGCTACTTATGTGAAAAACAAATTAAACTTCCTGGGAATAAAATGTCTATCATCGTTCCCGATCTTGCTGATTAGCTCACCTTAAATAAAGTATTCTGCAGTAAGAAATATAAAGTGTGGAGATAAAATCTCTGAAAAGGAGTGAAATGACCTCAAGTCACGTGCAAGATAAAGCACAACAGCCAAAGGATGGGAAATAGAACAATCCTAGGATTGTTCTAGAAGAGGACGAAAAAACCTCTTACCTGGAGATACAGCAGATTTACCTTTCCTACACAATAGTGGCTGAATTTAAGAGAAACAAAGCCAAAGGAGCCTTAGGAGTGGCACAATTCAATATTTGGTCCAAGGTCAACCGGTTAAAGATTTGGGGGAATATATAACCTAGAGAACCTTAGTACACAGCAAACATAGAACCTTAGTACATAGCAAAACAACACCCACACAGTTTAGAATTTAATTTTTA
Source organism: Talpa europaea (assembly GCF_964194135.1). Lineage (NCBI taxonomy): Eukaryota > Metazoa > Chordata > Mammalia > Eulipotyphla > Talpidae > Talpa > Talpa europaea. Next base: position 86,989,249 of record NC_140070.1, read on the forward strand.
CAAAATCAAAACACTCATAAAATTAATAAAAAACAGGGGACTGGCCTATTCTCTGGATAGGGAAGGGCTTTCTAAAATATAATGCAATTGTAGAGAGCAATGGAAAAGACAAATAATTTGATTAAACCAATTTCAGAAATGACGATTTCAAAAGTTCCTATAAACAAAATTGATAAAATTTGAGAAGTCGTTTTAGATAATATCATGAAGGATCTCTAATCTAAAGTCTTTATTCAATAACAAAATGAGATGCCCAATAATCAAAGAACTAAAATTAAGGGACATTAGATGGAAAATGCAAATGTCTAATAAACAAATTAAGAAAGAACTGCTTATCAGTGATCAGAAAAATATAAATAAAAAAATGTTCTTAAGTTTTAAGAGTAGACCATATGGGGGGGCAGGGAAAGGAGAGACTGGGGTCAAAATAAGGGGGTTGCAATTGTATGGAGAATATAAAAATAAAATAAATTAAAAAAAGAGTAGACCATAAATGGTTTTATACTGGTCTTATTTGACAGTATCATAGGTAAGAGAGGAAGAGAAAAGAAGACAGGCAGGGCATTTCAAGAAACCAAACTAGTAGTTGCTTTAATTTAGAAAAGCATTAGCTCTTAAACACAAACTGATAGAACACAGGGGAAGGATTTGACAGCAGCAATGTAACCAGAGCAGGTACCAGTCTGTTTTTGAAAAGTTAGGGTGAAAAAAAATCCACAGGATGGGAGATAGCAAGTATAACTTCAGAATTCCTGGAATACCGAAATACTAACAGTAACTGTATTGACTATGAGAATTTTTAGAGCTTTAGACAAATTAAAGATGACTTAATTACATACCTTCTGCATCCACTTTCTGAAAAAGACTAATTTCTAAGGCATTAACTACTTTACCCATTAACTACTTAACTGACTCTCATCCTAGTCAGTTAATTCTGTTTCCGTAACTCATAACAGGACTATTGTTCAAAAAAACAATGCAGAAACATTTTTTTAAAAAAATTCTTAAAAATAATCTGATACATACCACTGTGTGGACTTGGTCAGAGGTACTCTGGATTTTCCCATTAACTTTGTTTTTACCTGAAAAAAAAAAAAAGCAAGAGGGAAGTGACATTATCTCCTTCCTCCATTCTCTTTTTTCCTGAATCTAAATCATTGTGAAGATAACTACTCTAACTTGGGTATATTACTTTATTTACTATCATTTCAAACACTGATTCCAATAATGAATAAAGGGGTAAAGGAAAATAAGCTCAGGACTCCTTGATGTCTTTATGTCCAACGCTAAATGTGCCCAAATTTCCATTCTGAACATTTGCTCACATCACTGGTTTTTTGATTTAGTTGGTGTTCAACCAGTCAAGGGTTGTTTTAAAATGGCTTGCAATGGCCAATGAATTTTTACTAATGTAAATATCACTTTTAAAAAATACTCATAATTAAATACTTTGAAATGTCAATATTCAATCAATTTTGTTCACTTTGTATTTTCTCAAGTATTAGAGTTGGGAATTATCTCACATTATACAACCAATAACAAAATTAAAACTTTGAGAATTAGGGAAAATAAATTGAAGAAAGCTTACCGAAACAGTTTCAGGTACTTACTTCCAACAATAGTCTTGTGGTTGAAAATCTTACTCCAAATTCCACCTTCTATGTTATCTTTCACTCCAAACTCATAAACTGTATTGGGCTTTAGATTGTCTACAATTGTTTCAGTGGCTGGGCAGAGTTGAAAAACCCATTTCTTTTCCTTATCCTTTTCTCTATAGCGAATTGTATACAATCTGCAGAATAAACCAAATTTAATGTTTTAAAAACACAAGGAGATTCAAAATATTATTTCAAGCACATCATGACTCCCATACTCTGAAGACTATATTTAGTATTGGCCTCTATTTAGATTTTTTAAGAATTTGCAAAGAACATGCAAAAAATGATCACTTTCACTTTTAATTACTAATTGCAAATTAGGGGAACTGTGCAGTGTAGTTATTATTGTCTGACAGAATTACAGCCCCCTGCATTCTATTGTTTGCTACTTGGCAAAATTAAAATGGAAAAACAATGGATATTATGCATAGAGTAGAGGATAGGCATCATTTTATGAATACTTGATATTTTATTCTCATAACTGCATTGATTTAAGCCATTTTCCCTGGTGGAAGGTGTACAGTATCTTTCAGTTTTATAAAAGAGGAACATGAGATGCTAGCAGGTATCCAAGACTACATTTTAAGGGTAAAATTTTCTACCTTTATAAAAATAGTCATAACCAATAAGTAAGCTAACAGTACAATGAGAAAACAACATAAAGATCACCATTACACATTTGCTTAGTTTCATATTTACCATAAAAATGGCAAAGTAATGATAATCTCAACCATAATATTTTTGTTCTTTTATCACATGCTAGGTTTCACATATCACATCATTTAATTGTCACAAAAACATCAAGTGGTGGAAATTATTAAATCAATCCTACAAATTATGTGAATATGTATGGATTTTCAAAAGATCGTATCTTGCCCAATGTCACCCAGCTAGTGACTTTTATCACTGTGGCAGTGGCAGAACCAGGAGTGCAAAGAAAAACTTCTCCAGCTCTGCTCTGAACAATCTCACTTAGCAAAGCAGGTCAGGACACGGAATTTCATTACTACTGCATGTAATTAGGAGAAATGAATGAGCCAGAGGGACATGTATTCATGTAGCCAGATTTTACAAGCAAAATACTGATAACACGTGCAGAACAATATTGTTTCATATCCTCTACATAAATATTCAAACACTCACATGAGATATATCCTTATACATAATTCTCGCATTGTAAAGGAACAACAACCTTTACAGGACAACACACTATTTATGATAGTGCGTTGGCTCCCAAAGACCAGATAGGGACATAAAAGGGCTTAGAGGTGGGGCCAACAGATAAACATTTTAAAAATATAGAATAAAATAAAGGCTGTCAAGTGTGATAATGGAAACATAGGTGCTTGTTATACTATTTTAGGTTATTTCTTATTATTTTAAATTTTCCTTCAATCAGTATCATTCCCTTATTCCTACTGCAGCAAAATGAAATGGACTAAGACTCAAGTCAATTGCTTTTATTTAAAGTTTTAAAAAGTCACTCATTTTACTCATGCTAAATATGTTTATGGGGCTCTGGCACCAAGTTCATGATGATGCAAAACTGTTAGCCCAAATCTTTGGAAATGAGGGACAGAACTGGCTACCTAATCTGTGGGTTTACTGCAAATGGAAACATGGGGCCCTGTGTTCAAAATCAAATTCAGAACTTGAAGATGGAAACAGGGAGGCATTAAACCAAGCATGTAAATGAGGGACCCTGTGCAAGTCCCTGAAGCAAGGGGGTCAGAGTTCAAAAGGCAGAGAGAGAGGGATGCAGTTGCACATACAGCCTACTTCCTGCTAGTCACCAACCACCAAACCATTCATTTGTTTGTATTTCGTACATGCTGCTCCCTAAACTTCAGTCCTACATCCCATAGTAGCAAAAATCAGAATGAGGGAAGGAGGCTGGCTGATCCAGTCAAAACACTACCTGCTACTGGGAACAAATGTTACAGAATTCTAATCCTTTGTGTCCTGACAAAACATCAGCATTGATTCATGAAACATTTCTTAACAAGTACGCTGCACGGAATTTCTGTTGTTGTTTTATCTCTGCCCAGGCTATTATAGAACTTCAGCAAAATGCTGAGATGCTAAAATCAGACCAGATGGGCCACCACAATTATGCATCTCTAGTTTGGAAACATTTCTGAGGTCCTGGATTACTTGCATGATCTGGGCTGCCCAGTGTTCTAACACAACAAGCAAAGGCCAGATTCCAGGGCTTTCCATCTAGCTTGATTTCATTCCACCTTCCTACGCCTAAAATGGGGCAGAAATATTCTGTTCTAAAAAATTATCCATATGTTAAAAAATATCCAGCTTGTACTTTAAAAAATGTTAGCATTTTTATATTTTTTATTAAAAAGCATTTGAAAAAAAAACCCTGTCCTATGCTAAATTTGTCAGGAAAATTAAATGTACAGACTGCAAGTCTTCCGTTTCAGATGTATACGCATCAACACTGGCTTAATTGACAATTGTTAATGTAAGTGAGTTGCAAATTGTAAAAGTGATAGCAAACAAAAACTACTTAGTTATAAAGTAGTGAATTAATTTGTTGTTAATTTTAAAGCAAAATACAAGCCTTTATTAAAAAAAACAGCTATAGCTAGCACACACTAGGAACTCCATAGATATGTATACAATGAATACAATGGGTACTTAGGTGAGTATAAGATCATTCCGAAGTTAGAATATAATTGCTTTAAATGGGCAACTATTCAATCACCTTAAGCACTAAGTCTACAATTTATATAATATTTTATAAAATGACACTGCATAAGACCTCATCAAACATAACTTTCCTACAGAATCAATGCAAAATGAAGGAAAAACACAGTAAATGTTTACACTGTACATTTGCTGAGGGCCTGAGATAATTTAATTTTCAGCTTATCCATTCAATAAACTGAAAGCAGAGCACAAAATATAAGAAAAACAAAAAGCTGAGAAATAAGGTCTCATAATCAGTGAAAGAGCCAAACACATGGCTCTTCTGCCTTCCAAACTAAAACTTCTTCTACTGCATTGGACCATCTTTCAACTTCAGGCTTGGGGGGAAAAAAGGAGGTGAAAAAAAGATAGGTGAACTGACTCTAAAAAAGGAGCAAAAGGAATCACAATACCTTTCAGCATTAGGAAGGACTTTTTCTGTTCCGGGCGGGGGTTGGGGGGTGGGGGTTCGGTGGGGTGGGGGTGGTGGGGTGTGTGTGTGTGTGTGTGTGTGTGTGTGTGTGTTTTCGCTATGATACGATGTCACAGACTTCCCATTACTGTCTGAAGACATCCAGTATGAAACATTGATTACATCATTTTCTGTGGATGATTAAACTCTGACAAAAGTGCATGGAGAGGTAGCAAGTCTGTTAAAAATACCCGCTGGTGGCGAAGCAGTTGAGCACTGGGTTGCGAAGCTGCCCGCAGCCTCTGCAGCGCCGGTTCGATCCCCAGCTGCTCCCCAGCCACCAGAGGAGGGTCCCACGTGGTGCGCAGACCTCTCCTGCCACCCGCTGCTCCCCTCAGCAGTGTACCTCGGTCCTTCTGCCTGCTCTGATCCCCGCTCTGGCTCTGGTGCATTCTCTCACCCTCCTGCACTTCTGACTGTACCCAGTGCTTATATAAATAAATAAATAAATCTTTAAAAAAAAAAAAAGAAAAGAAAAATATAGGCAACAGCTCAGTGGTTGTCATCACACCTGGCCTCTGGAAAGCCTGCCTCTAGCTATCTGGATTTTAAGAAACAGGGTGTCTCCCATCCCAGTGTGGTGGTAAGAAACTGTTGAATGTTGGGCATCCCTGGTGGCACAAGGGGTTAAGCACTGCACTATGAAGCAATCCACAGCCTCTGTAGCATGAGTTCAATCCCCGGCCGGCCAGGGAGCAACCACATGGCGAAGCAGACCTCTCCTGTTTCGCCCACTGCTCCCTTCAGCAATTTATTTCAGTCAGTCTGCCTGTTCTGTTCCCCACTCTGTCTCTGGTAGATCCTCTCACCCCCCCACCCCGCATCTCTGGCCTGTACCCCAGCTCTTGTATGCATAAATAAATCTTTAAAAAAAAAAAACTGTTGAAATGGTGTTGGTTTGACTGGCATAATCCTGTGCTTGGATCTCCCTAGCAGTCTCAATACTGACAATAATTGCTTTCTTTGTTTAAAAAAATCCATAGCTCCTCAAACTGTAGTGCAGAAGGCAGGTGGTGGCTTGGCTTCAGTGTTTGTCAGCTGTGAACTAGTAGCATGACCCCTGGGGAGTCTCTGCTGACTCAATTTTCTCCATTGAAAAATGGGGGTTGGGTGAGACCATATGTGAGATTCTTTCTGTTTCTAAAAATTGGTTGTGGCTACCTATCAGATATCCTCTAATAAAATACATGAGGCAGAGGGAGACACCCCTGAACACAATTCACGGTGTAACTGGCTTGATATACCAAAAGGAGAAATTAAAGAACATCGAAGTAAATCTAAACCTTTCACAAACTAGCCTTGGCTTAATACATGTGATTGGCCATCTTATTGGGGCTATATATTTTTTTTTTTAGCAATATTTTCAATCCTATGTAATTAGCTACTATTGCATTTCCTAAAACCTATGCCCCACACATTTTTTTTTATTATCCTCACACCAAAGGACACATCCTGATACGCTTTTCATCAATGTTGCTGCTTCTTTGTGCCTTTCTGGATGTAATCACTGGCTTTAATTCTTCCTCCCTTCATCCCAGAGCATTTCTCTCTCTCTACTCTTTCCACGCCTGTTTCCAGACTTCTCCCTTCTCAAAAATAATCATTTTGGTAATTTTGTTCCACTTCTTTACTCCATTGACTTACTATCCAACCCTTTTCTTCATTCTTTAAGGAACTTTGAGTCTAGAAGGTGTTATTTTCCAGTCTATCAAAACAAAAATACTTCTTGTCCACACTGTTATCTTTTATTGCCGTCACACTGTACATGATGTAAAGGAGCAGGTTCATACCTTCTCAGATCTATGTCACCACCTTATCCCCACCATTCAAAGCACCCTATCCCTTTACAACACTAGGCCCCCTCCTCCCTTCGTTCCCGGCCCCAGAATCCCATTCTAGAAGCCTTCAGTCTAGTTACATGCTTGGGTTTGTTTTGTTATAGTGTTGTCTGTTTTTTTGTTCTGTTTTTCCATATTCCATATAGTGAAATTATCCAGTATTTGTCTTTCTCTTGACTTACTTTACTCAGCATAATCCCCTGCAGCTCCAGCCATGTTGCCACTATGTTTTAACACAAAATTTCTTACAAGTAATCTATTTTCACCTACTATATTACCAGTCATAATGCCGAAACCCCTATGTACTCTGATGTGTGATTTTTAATGTATTTAAACAACAACCACCTAAAATTCCTTATTACTTTCACATCTTCTCATCTTCTGTTCCTATTCTTGTTGGCATCTTTTCTCTCCTCACGTCCTGTTATGACTGTCTGATTCCCTCTGTGCTTGTCTCTTCTCTATAAGATCAATTCAGGTCCTTGTTTTTTGAACTGTCACCATGATTTTTAGGTTGGTGAACCATTTCCAAAATTTCATTTTCATGTAGGTACTCACTGTTTTTTGGCCTGAGCTCAAGAAATTTCTAGTGATGTTAGTGCTATTTAAAATAGAATAGCTTGCCCAAAGTGGCAAGAATAAGAAGGAAAATATACCAAAAGAAGCAAGGTGAGAAGCAAACACAGTATTATTAAGTACTCACTGCATGGTAGACATCCTATCCTGTTAGCCATTTGATTCTGATAACCTGTGACATATTACCATTATTCCCATTTTAAAGATGAGAAAATGAAGGCTTAAAATATTAAAGCGACTTGTCCAAGGTCTCTTGGCTAATAATAAAGAAAAGTTTTTAACTTGTCAATCTGACCAGCATTTTTACCCACAACATTCACATTCACTGTGGATTCCAGATGGGGGATGTTGCAAAAAAGGGTCAAGGGCTGAATGGACTTGCTAGGTGAATTTTAAGGTTTGTTCTTGACATCCATTTACTTATTCATTATATGTTTGTTGAAAAGTATTGTTGTAAAACATGATGCTAGGTTTAGTGGAATATGTAGGGAGAAAACAAGAAACCATGCATATTTTTAAAAATGAGCTCACAATATAGTGAGGAAGAGAGATGCACATATAAATACAACCAAAGACGACAGGCTAGAAAGCAGAGCATACTAAGGATGCTTGGGTATGGCACTCTACAACCTGAACTTATAAAACAGACAGGTTGTACCTTAAATTACATCCCCGTGGTGTGATTTAAAGCAGATCATCCTACTCAGGTCCAGGGAAAGCAGAGCAGGACAGATTTAAACCTCTTGTTAGAGGCACAACTCATACATTCTTTGAGATAGATTTTTGGAGAGATTCTATGATTCCTTTTAGTAGGCAATTGGAAGCTGAAGGAGATTCTTCGGCAGGTGAACAAACTTAAGCAGTGATAAAGGAAGCTATATTTAGCAGAATTAGAGAGAAAATGGAGGGAGGAATCTTAATATGCTATAGCCCAGGAATAACAAAGGAAGGAATCACAAAAGAAACAATGAAGAAAATATAAGTTATATTTCCATGAAGGAAATGAGGAGACTAGACTCCTACGGGGTATGGGTGCCAAGGAAAATATAAATAATTATCAAAACTGAATTTTCACACTTGAGAAATGGGAAGGTAAAGTGAGGAAAAGGAGGGTTTTTTGGTAATGTAGAAAACAAATTTAGCTTGAGGTTCTGACCACTCTTACCTGGCCATTTTGATGAAAATTCTTGGGCAACTAAAACAAGAGTTTTTGTACTCTGGAACTGGGTCAAGGTTATAAGTTCAGTTCTAGCAATCATTTAACTCTGCTATGCCTACTGTTCTCTACACAACAGCAAAAACAACAATTCCTAGAAGCTTTTAAAAATGTAGAATCTCAGGCCTATGGAATCAAAATCTGCATTTTTGACAAGGTCTCCCTCATGATTCACATCACAAAATTTGAGGAGCAGTGCTCTTCATAGAGGTGATCATTAGACATTTACAGATATGGCCTAGATGAGGATACGTAGATGAGAGATCCAATGAGAGTTCCTTTCATATTGGTGAGGTAGTATAAGAAGCAAGCAAAAGAGGAGAAAGAAGAGAAAAATCTGAATAAACAAACAATTCAAGAATGGAAGGATGGCCAGCAATTCCACTTAGAGGCTAAAAAGGGTAAGAGCTGAGAAACCTACTGGAATTAGCAATTAACCAAAGTTAATGAACTAAAGTTGCGGTGGAATGGTAGAAAGGGGATGGAAGTCAGGGAAAGGGAATAAAGAGTGTATGGGTGGTTCAGAAAACAAGAATATAAGGTTGAATCACTCTGAGAAGCCCCAGAATTAAGAGATGAAAAAGAAGTTTGGAAGATTTAACAGGATAAACAGAAGAATTTATTTTTGAGTAGGGAAATCTTGGATATGTTTACAAGTAAGAGTAAGGACACTAATGGCAGCACAGAGGCAAATGTAAAAGACCAAAGGGTTATAGAATGTGAGAAGAGGTGGGATTGTGATTACTCTCAAGGCATAAATGTGTCCCTTGGAAACAACGGAAGAGAGGCAAAGGCAAATCTGGGGTGAAGAGAGAATGAACTGATGGTGGCTACTCTAAATTTCCTCACATTTACAGAAGCCAGGATGGAGTAGGGTGGGAAAGGAGCCAGGGAAAATAGCCAGGATGCTTTCCCCAGGATCCATGGTAAGGTGAGCAGTTGCTGGGGGAATCATTGACATGGAAATAGAGAAGATAAAGGCATGACATGGGTACTTATTCAAAGGAAAACCAATGTAACTTGGGGTCACATTAGCCACGGAAGATGAAAACTTATGAATAAAGTATCAAATTAGGGTGAGTAGATGGATTACAGTACCTCAGAAAGTAATGACAAATGAGGTGATTATCTAAAGAGAAAAAAAATATCCTAGTTCAATCTGCATGTTGAGGTTGAAGCAATGGTGAAACATAAAAGCGAAAATCCTGACATTTCACTATTTATGCTGAATAAATAGTCAGCACTTATTTCCTGAGGGTTTACTGTGTTCCAGCTACTCGCCTGGAGATTAGGGAGATAATGCTGGTTAAGACACACATGGCTCCTTGTTCTCAAAGAGCCTAAAATTTACACGACAAGACAAATGGGTAACACGGCACTGGAATCAATCAAATGAGAATTCACAGTATTTGAAAATATCCAATTCTTAAAAACTTGGGGATAAAAAAGGCAAGAGCATGCACTGGACCAGCCAAAAGAAGGGACTTCATTCTACGCTAAGACCAATGAGTACAATATGAAAGTGTTAGAAAATGTGAAAATGATTTCTAAATGAATCATAAAGCTTTATTTAATAAGTTGGCAAAGCAGCAAGAACTAAAGGAAGTTCAAACGCTTAAACAAGTTGGAAACTTGGAAAGGGAAAAATAAGCTCTTAATAGCGAAATAAATTTTGGTTAAAAACATGTTTTACTCTTCATCTGGGTAATTTGAAAAGCTTTCTTATGACCTTGGATATAATGAAGAGAAATGTGTATGTTCTTCCACTCAAAGACCATTAAGAATAATAACTCTAAACTAAGTCTGTCTACTCTCCAGTGTGAACTCATAAAAGGATTTAAGAACATGGGAGACCCATAAGAACCCTCTGCAAACAGGAATAGAAATACGTGCCATGAAGGACAAAGTGGCACTTCATTAATATTACTGAGTGAAAAAAACATCAGTTTACTCACTGACAACTTGGCTTACAAAATCTTTAGTATAGAAAGGATGAAGCTATGCAAGCCAAAGTGAAGTGATTTTTTTGTTAATCCAACTTCATACAAGGTGCCAAATATCAGCATTTCTGTAGCAAACCATGAGCATTCAAGATTCCAGTGGTCTTGTTACCTACCAAAGGGTAACTTCAGTTACAATAATGTGCTAATTTTCAAGAAGCAATTATTTCCCATAACTATTATTGCTTATTCTAACCTTCTGAATGAATCTAAATTTTAAAAACAATCTGCATCATTATATGAGGATAGATTTCCCAAGTCTGCTTCCAATTACACTAGAGTTCTGCTTAGTTTGTTTGCTTACAACATGCACAATATTTCCAGAGCTTTTAAATAATGATTATTATTTGTTTTCAAATTTCATAGACTTTAAATGTCAGTTTTTTATTAACTATAGTAACTAGGAAAAAAGAAGGCATGGGTCAATGAAATCCATGAGGAATCCAAATGCCTTTTTTTGTCCTTACGGTTTAATTCTTCATTTTCTGTCATATCCTGATTGTTCCCTAATTTTGTCTACAATAACCTGATTCTCTCACTCACCAAGGTTTGAAAGTTTGCAAGTATATTGACACTATTATAGAACTTAAAAACTTTGTGCCAGATGGAATTTTTTTTTTATTTATCTATGCATACAAAAGCTGGGGTATAGGCCAGAGGTATGTGTGTGTGAAAGGATTCACCAGAGACAGAGTGGGGAGCAGAACAGGTAGACTGACTGAAATACACTGCTGAGGGGAACAGCAGGCAAGACAGGAGAGGTCCTCTGTGCCATTTGGGTAGCTCCCATGCCGAGGATTGAACTTGTGTTGCAGTGACTGAGGATAGCTTCATAGTACTGCATCTCGACCCCCTGCGCTGCCAAGGAGGCCCCTCCAGATGGAATTATTTATTGTGATATTGTGATTGAGGGGCATGACTCATCTATTTGGTAAGAACAGAGTCAGGGTATGTGAGCCACAGAGGGGTGAAGATGAAGTATGTATGTGACTGGGTAGGTTGGGCCTTCAGATCATTTCCCTTGGTTAAAATCTTGCCTCCACCAGGTCATGCTCCTCTACCTTTCTCCATATACTTTATGTGCTATCAAACCCTGGCAACATTCACCAATTTGAATCTGTGAAACCATGGCAACATGTATCAATTAGAATGAGTCATTAGATAAAATCTTTCATAAAAAAAAATCTTTCATACAGAAGTTAGTAGGACCAACTAAAAATAAAAGGCCATAGAGGAGAGGAGGCTAGTTATCCAAACTATGCTATGTGAATTTACAGGTTATTGAAACTCATGCACTTATCAAGAAAATTAAATAACCATTAAATCTGTTACATTTTGCTAGAACACCAAATTTCCTCCCTTCCTTCCTTTCCTCTTCCCTTCTCTTTCTTCTTTTTAAATAATAATAAATAAAAACTAAAAAATAAAAACTAAATAAAATGAGAAGGGACAAGAAAACTGCTCATAAATGTTTATTTTCTCAGTATTGGCAGCCTTGGCCAATCCACTACAAACTGGAATTATAACAAAAAAGTGTCTTTTTAAGAGCCTCATTTTCCAAACAAAATAAGTTATGGTATTAGTGGTGGGCACAATAGGAATATTTCAGATTCTTTGAACATCTCAAAATTATTTTTCCAAAATCTGGTTTTGGCAATATTGTCTACATGTCCTTTTTCCAAGAATTTCTTCCTCCACACTATGGACATGTGAAGGAAATTTTAATTTTTCCCCTTTCTTAGTCTAGATTTCCTAATCAAAGTCATATGAAAGGTAGTTTGTAGAACTTATGAACATTTTGATTCTTTCAATGTAGACCAATAAAAATTAAAAAAACTACCAATATAGACATATGGCCCAAAAATACATGCGGAAGTACCCAGTTCCTTTTACAAGGGAACTACATATTAAAGCAGTAATAAGATACAACTAGACTGTAACATTTGAAGTGAAATATGTTGACAACATGAAATGTTGGTAAGGGCATGGGGGCGACTACAACTCTCAAACATTGCTTGCAGGACTGTAAATGGATAAATCAGGTTGAAAAAAAAAATCATTAAGTATATATCTTCCCTGTGACTCAGTAATTCTACTGCTGGTGTTTATCTAGGAGAAACTGAAACAATGTCCACAAAGGACCATGGATGCCTTGATGGAGGGTGTAATGTGGTAACATAAATCTGAAGAGATGTGATCCTACGCCTCTGAATAACAGTGTTGAAATCTCAAAAAAAAAAAAAAAAAGAATGTCTACAGAACACATTTTGCGTAAGAACAAAAATGTTTTATGAAATGTATATTCATTATAATCAAAAACTAGACACAACTCAGGTGTGCACCATCAAGATAATGAATACATTCTGGAAGCTTCACATAACTGCATAATACTCAGGAGTAAAAAAGGATTAAACTCCAGTTACATGTGTCTCTTAACCACATTTCAGTCAACCACGAATGACAGCTACAATATTGGCCCCAACAGGTTGTACCAAATTGCCTAACTGAATTTCTCAGAAAAGATCCCCATAAGCAAGCAATAAAAGACTATTGTTGCCTGCAATGTCATGAATACAACTCAAAAACATCCTGAATGAAGGAAGATAGACAGAAAAAGAGAACACACTATGGGACTCCGTTTATATGGAATTCTAACATAGGCGAAATTAATCTATGGTGATACAAATAAAATCAGTGGTTGTTTCTTATGGAAGGTACTTGCTGGGGTGATGAACATGTTCTATTTTTGGTGGGGTGTGGGAATACATGATTATGCATGCCTTTCATCAAACTGCACCCTAAGATCTGTTCATTTTACCAGTTTAAATTACACCTCAATGACAAATATTTTATTAAAAAAGGGAAACAGGGCCTCCCCTGGTGGCGCAGCGGTTGAGCGCTTGGTTGCGAGGGTGCCCGCAGACTATGCGGCGCCAGTTCAATCCCTGGCCACCGGTGAGGGTCCCACGGAAAAAGAAAAAATAAAAGGGAAACAACTTCTAAAATTTAGAAACCACTTTACTTATTAAGATAATATACCTTTTAAAATAAAATGGTTTGGTTGAAGCTTGAAAATCTTGGATGTCTGCTAGATGCAAAGTTTTAAAATTTGAAGGTAATATAGTAAATAATGATAAGCAAACATCATTTCATAAGCAATGTAGAAGTCTTATGCAGCATTTGGCATGGTTCCTAATGTAAAGTTACATATATGTGTGCTGGATGGATGAAGTAGAAGTAATTTTAAAATGTACTTAAGATTTTTCTTTATTTGTTCTGCCAGATAAATTCCTAAGTGATATTAATGGTGATGCTACTTAGTTTTGGAGACCACAACGGGCAACTACTACTTCTACAATTGTTCTCCAGTCATCAAATAATCCTTTTTCAAAGGTCAATCTTGCCAACTCTTAACAGTCTTTCCTAAACTACTTTCATTCTCATGCTCAGAACTTTTACTGCCCTTCTTGTGGTTACTTCCCAACTACTATTTGGTTTATTCTCCATGGAGGTTTTTCTTTGGAAAGCAAAAATACTTGCATGTGTTTTCTATTCAAGTAGATAACCCCCTCAATACCCTAACTTAAGCGTCTTCATTCTCCTCACATCTAGAATAGGCTATACAGCTAACAGATGATCTGTAAATGCTAATGCTCCTGACATCTATATATTCCTGTAAAACATGTACATACACTGTAAAAGCAAATGTAATTTTCAGATGAAAAATAAAGTCTTCCATGAAGGTGAATTACCTGTCATTAGGACACTGACTCGGCAATGTCCAGTCATGGTGTGGGTTGATGAGGAAACCCCAAGACAAGAAGACTGAACTCGGAGTCAGGGTGCCAACCACCAGCTGCAGAGGCTTGCGGGTGCGTGCTTTACCTGTGGCAGGAACAGACAGGTTAATTTTGATAACATTTTGTACATGTTCATGATTTGGGTAAAATGGACAATGATGACTTAGCAAGATGATGAAGAGTGTGAAAGCACAAAGTTCCTTCTCTTTTCATATAGTGCACAAATACTACTAATGCTTTACCCAGGAATTTAAGCAGGAGTAAATGAAGTACCCTTTTTGAGATTTATGTATTTTTTGTATATATTCATAGAAACTATACCCATTACATCTAGACTATTTTCTTGTGGGCCAGGGATGAATATGGTGAACTGGTATATATCAGTACAATAAACACACATAAACACACAGACTCTAAGCATGTGCACACTCCATTTCTTTAAAAAAAAAAATAAAACCATGTTTTTTTCCAGATGGGACTGTGAATTATTGTGCAATTAATATCAAAAAAGGACAGACAGCTTACCATCTAGATTCTTTAAAAAAACCAATTTGGAAGTTTAAAATTCCTTGTCATACTATTGCAATAGCATATTTTTTACAGTGAGTATTTAAGTGGAAAATGTGCACATATTGTTAATAACACTAGAACAGCATTAACATAGTCTTAGGGATTTGGACAAGGCTAGGAGTGATAAACCACTGCAGGTTTAACTGTTTGTATCTCCATAGAGAAATAATTCAAATTTATGTAACAGATACAAATATACGACGAATGGAAGCTTATCTGTTAGTTATTACAACATTCACAAATGCACAGTATAATAATAAAAATCATATCTGCTGCCTAAAAGGAAAGGTGGGGTATTATATCCTGAGCAAGATATGAAACCATATCCTGAGAAAGATGAAACCATTTCCTGAGCCTGTCATTTAGAAAAATACTTTCCAAATCCAGTATCATTGAAGCCCCAAATGAAAATGAAGTTATAAATGTACAACCACTCCATTATACCGAGGCAATCATGTCTTCCTTTATATATTTTATTTTTATTAAGAAACACTTCAGTGACTATGAAGCCAGAATCCCATGGAACCACATTCATGCTTCTTGACCTTGTTACACATCTTGAAGTGGAGTCTTGCAATAGAGAGTACATTAATTTTGAAGCATGTGGAAAAATGCCTGGACAACTAACAAGTTGTGAGGAGTGATTAAATTTTCCCATGTGTTTCGGAAGAATCTAAGAATCCAGGAAAGAGAATTTGTATTTTTCAAAATGCTTAACCATTTACTGCTTCTCACAGAAAAGAGGGAAGGGGGTTTGCCAGGGCCTCATTATATTTGAAGACCTGTATGCTTCACCCCACTGCACCCCATCTCATCCCTTTAGAAAGAACAAATACAGGGCCTCCCTGGTGCCTCAGCAGGTTGAGCGCCATGCTGTGAGGCTGTCCGCAGCCTCTGCAGCACGGGTTCGATTCCTGGCCAGTCAGGGAGAAACTCACATGGCACGGCAGACCTCTTCTGCCTTGTCTGCTGCTCCCCTCAGCAGCATCTGTGGTCTGTCTGCCTGTTCTGCTCCCTGCTGTCTTATCCTCCCGTGCCTCTGACTGAACCCCAGTTCTCATATAAATAAATAAATCTTTAAAAAAAAAAGAACAAATACAAAAGATAAGTTTATTGTTGCTTTTATTTTTGTGTGGCTTGGCGTGTAATACAAAAAATAAACATTAGGAAATATTTTGAGGATAGCTCACATTTGAAAATGAAAAGCAAACATTGCAATAAACTCTACCTACAAAGTCAGGAAAGTGAGCTACATGACAGCTGAAAAAAAAAAAAACCCAAATAATTTACAGATGCAGCGGGTTTTTTCCTTAAAACAACGGCTTGCTTTTTTATGTGGGAAGAAATTTTAGCAGTAAAACTGGGACAATAACATATCTTAACCTTCCTTGAGTTGTGTGGAAATGTTTTTATTTATTCATTTATAGGTACCTACTTGCCCATTTCAGGCCTTCCTAAGTCTGGGAGGAGGATGATACAGAGTTGTTACTTTATGAAAGGAGCTCTTGCTCTATTATTACAATAGAAAAGGTTTAAAAGGGAGAGATAACAAACAAAAATCTAAGTTCCAATCCATTTAACACACCTATCAGCTATGCTTTTGAAATGTAAACAGCTCTTCAGCAGAGATTACACTGCAAATAGGCCAATAGGACACTGCTAAAATGAACACTTGCTGTGGGCCAGGTGCGATAACATATGTCTGAGCCCAATTCAGTCCTGACAGGACGCACTTATGTTGCAGAAAGGAGGCATCGAGAGGCTCAATCATTTGGCTAAATCCTGAAATTCGTAATTTGTTCAGGGATTTCTAGAGTGTCCCAAAGGCAACTGATTTATAGGAACATAAAAGAGAAGAAAAGTCATGTCTAAAGTTAATAGAAGGAAAAAGAAAAATACCTGAGCATGACTTCTTCTGACTTGGAGGAGAAGCAGGCCGCACAACTATCAGATATTTAGGTTCTGCATCTGGAAACAATAATATTATTTATCAATAAAAATTTTTTGAGCATGAGCAGCATTCACGCCAGCACACTCCTGTCCCATCTCAGTGTCCCTGGCTTTCATTACAACCACAGCACCTGTGGGTGAGATGTCCCAGGAATTCAGAAAGTTAGTATTTCCTGAGATAGTTTAATCCATTAAATTGTTAAAATGAAAATTAAATCCATATTTTCAAAATCAGGAGGACAGGGGTGGGAGAGAGTTCTTAAAACAAGCATGCTAGACAAAAATTTCATGTCACAATTTCAAACTTTCTCTGTGATTTTTCTTGGGAAAAAAAAAAAATCAGACTGCTTATCTGTTATCCTCCAACTCACAGAGGGTCAACTTGATACTTAAACATGGGAGAGAGGCAAAATCTCATTTACATAAGTGTGAACATACTGTGAACGATCTGCGACTCCCGTCTGGTCTAGCAGACAATAAGGCAAAGCCATCAGATAGGCCAGAAAAGGCTTTGTCCATGCAGAAGCTATGCAAGGATCTGATGCCTTTAGGTAAAACCCACCTTTCAGCCCCCACTCATGACCAAGAAACCAGCGAAAGAAGATCTGAACAATGGTATCCAGCCTCTATCTCCACAACATGTTCTTCAGATATCAGGGACATGATTAAACCCCAACATTTGCTCTCCTCTGCACACAGACAGCAGCAACATTTCTTTAGGTGAAGCTAACACAGGAAACTGAAAGGTCTAAACCTTTCAATGAAAGGTTTAATACTGGAAGTACTCTGTTAAGAGTAGTTACATTTTTATGACCAATGAAATTACTACCAGTTCCTTTTCTTCTTCTAAGCACATGTTACTCTGTTGAACAGAGTATATAAACTGAACTCAAACTTGTGATTGAACAATATTCACAGAATAAAACTTGTCAGACTGGGGCCTCCTTGGTGGCTCAAGGGGTTAAACACCGCACTCTGAAGCTATCTGCAGCCACTACAGCCCAAGTTCGATCCCCTGATGGCCAGGGAGCAACCTACATGGCGCAGCAGACCTCTCCTGTCTCGCCCACTGCTCCCCTCAGCAGTGTATTTCAGTCAGTCTGCCTGTTCTATTTCCCACTCTGTCTCTGGTGAATCCTCTCACCCTCCGCACCTCTGGTCTGTACCCCACTTCTTGTATGCATAAATCTTTAAAAAAAAAAAAAAAACCTGTCAGACTGCATCATGGATTTGAATTCTTACTTCAATTCTCTTATAAGCTGGATCATTAAGACTATTATTTCATCTAGTTCCAATTATGCTCAGTGAAATAAGACAGAAGGAAAAAGAAAAATATTGGATGGTTTCACTTACAGCAGGAATATAGGGGAACCCAATAAAAGATCAGTGTAAAAAAATAACAGTACAAAACACAACAAAGCAAAACCAGACAATTATAAATCAGAGACATCCTGCAGGGGAGGAGGAGGGAGAGGGATCAGAGGGAGGGAGGGAGGAGCACAAGGGACTGAGGTGATGGTGCACGGGTGCACTGGTGAAGGAAACTCTATGGGGACTACAGCTGAGGGGGTGGGGGGAAGCAAATATTGTTTAAAAATGAACAAAGTTGTAAAAAATTTTAAAAATTAATATAAAAAGAAGTAAACTCTTTAACTTGAAAAAATAAGACTATTATTTCAGATAATGTAAAATACATGGGAGTTAGCAGCTCACGATTGCTCACTTTTGTAAGACTATGAAAAATTATTCATAATATATTCACCTACAATATCCTATTTTTATCCTCTTTATGTCAGTCTCAGCCTGTTACATTCAATAATTTTCATGAATAATTTTTAAATAAACAATCACAATTTTAGGTTGGTATGATTTTCACCTAAAATATACCAAAGAAATATAGACTGAGAATTTTTTTTAATAAAATGATTTTAAAGCAATCAGGTATTAACTTGATCAGGGGCTAATAATTTGTCATTCCTTTTAAATTTAGGATTCCAAAGTGAATAGCTTGTTTTACTATACAAAAGTAACTAAATTATGTTAGACATACACAATAGCATTTTATAAGCAGCTCTACTGGATTGATTGCTTGGTATTTACATTATATCTTTAGTAACTCTGGATCTTGAAACTCATTCTATGCCAAATTTCATTTGGATGCTGTAGTCAACCAGAATTCACTCCTACTTGCTCAGGCAGACCTCAAATTTTAGTTTTGTTTTCATTCTAGGTTCAAATACCTTCCCTCCATGAGTTTAGAAGAGACCGTCTCTGCCAAAGCTTTATAGAACTGACCTCATTCCCATCCAGAGACAACCTGGCAAATCAACCACCTTTAATGACTCAAGCCTTTGTATTTTTCTGGATACCCCACACAGGCAGATTTGCTATAACTTGCCACAGTTACTACACTACATTAAGAAAGCCAGGTAACCTTTTACTGACCTTAGAGCTTTGCCCCTTTATTGTTTTGGTGCCTCATGACCACAAAACAGAAAAAGGAGAATTCATTGTGTCTCAGTCTTTTGTGTTTGAAAGCTTATCTGGCTTTGTGGAGCTTAGAGAAGAAATATGTAAACTAAATCAAGTTCCCTGGTAGAAATATGATAGCCATTTCCTGATTTTAGTTGTGATATGGACCAATATACTCATTGAACTACCATACATGTTGTACTTTATTTGTGGAATAACAATAATTCCCCATGGCAATCCTGACATTATCATCACCCTAATTTGTAAATGAGGTCAATGAGGTAAGGTCAGTTTTATGGGCATATAACATGTAGAGTTACAGAGAGTCTCATATTAAGATGGTTCCCACTCTTGGTTTAATGGTCTGCTTTCACCATTTTGAAATTCTTCTTTTACTTTATTACTTTATTTTTTATTTACATTGTTCATTTTTTTGTACAGATATTTGATTTCTTCCCTTGGGTATAGTCCCCATAATTCTCCCACCACTGCAGCGCCCATGAACCATCACCATAGTCCCTGTGTTCTTCCCTCCTGTTTTTGCCCCTTTCTCTCCTCCACCCCTGCTGTATGCCTCAGATCTATGGTTTGCTGCAAATTTTGTCTTTTTCCTGACCCTTGTTTGATTTCACTGTATTCCACCTATAAGTGAAACCATCCCAAATTTTTCTTTTTCCTTCTGACTTATTTCACTGAGCATAATCCCTTTTAGCTCCATCCATGTTGCTGCAAGTGGCATGAGTTTATCTTTTTGATTGCTGAATAGTACTCCATGGCATGTATATGTGTACCACATCTTCTTGATCTAGTCATCCGTTTTGGGGCATTTAGGTTGTTTCCATATCTTAGCTATTTTACCATCTTGAAATTCTTGAAACGTTTATCTTTGAATTTGTGTTTGTTTTGTAAGGTAAGTCCAATGGGACAGATGGGACAATGGATCACATGTGTGAGAGGAAATACAAACAGTATGCATGTAGGAATAATATTTGTAGGTCTACAGTTCCTTCCACTCATATGTAGTATGAACAATGCAGAGGAGTTCAGCAAGACTCAAGCACAAGGTGAGCTTTATTACATCTACTGCACAGTGAGGGGGAGACGGTGGTCCTTGCAGCGCAGAGAAACCACTCGTCATATAAAAAACTACTTAATGCAGAAATAAGGCAAAGGCATTTTAAGACACAAGTGACTAATGAATCCATTCATACTCTTTTTATGTTATTTCCCTGTGTTAATTAATCATTTATGCTGAAAATAATGTAGGAAGAGAAAACCTAGTGTGAACTTCACTTCCTTTTCAGTTTTTCTTCACTCATGTCAAAGAAAGTTTTAGTACAGTGTGCATATCAAGCCAAGAAGTGAAAAGTTGAATAAGTCTTGTGTACTGCCAGTACTCTGGGAAGAATGAAACACATTTGTATTTTGAATACATACAAATTGTCTAACTTCAGAAATTCTGCGTAGGAGTTAAAGGTTCATCTTTGCCTTTAAAATTAGCATTGTACAATATAAAAATGATGGCAAAAATTAATGTTTTAAATTTTTAATTTTGTTTGCTTAAATGACAAAAAGCAAGTAAAATACCAACATGATAAGTTGAGAAGGAAACTCTGAAAGGAAAAAAACTTTCTATTTAAGTTCCATTAATGACAATTTTTTCCTGTGTTTTTTTTTTTTTTTAACCACGGGCCCTGCACTTTTATTTTGTACTCTATCTTACAATTACATAGCTCTTTAGTCCCCAAAATGCCCTTATATTAAATCTCTGAAATTCTCTCTTTGAAAACAAAGTTAAATCCCCATTTTTCTTAATTGTTCTCATTGTGGCAGGGTCCCTTACAGCTAGCTAACCTTTTATTTCCTTCCTTGGTACACATTAATTCAAGTATGCTTCAGTGATTAAAAAAAAAAAGGCTTGAAATGCTAGAAAGATACCAGTAGGAGCCAAAGATAGTGCCATGATTCAAGACATATGGTTGTATGAACAGCTTAAAAATAATTTGTTATGATCACAGTCATTTTGTATAAAACATAGGCTGTTATAGTCAGTTACAAATTGGAACAGATGTCGGGATTTGGGTTCATATGCTGGCTCTCATTGCTCATTAAAAACTTCCAACATGCGTGTATGTCAGCACTGCATCAGGACTCAAACTCAGAAAAATGAAAAAAAAAATAAGACTTCTGTTTCCATTCTGCACTATGAAATTCTTTGTAAATTTGTAGCAACATGGAAATATATACACTGTAGCCTGTTCAGAAATTCTGCTACACGTGCCAAAATCTATGACTTCATTTAGAAAACATACAATTGTCAATTTAAGAAAATGTGTAGAATGCAGTTACCGTAACAAATTTTCTATTCCTAACATTAACATAAAATATTGCCATCTAATTAAATCTAATTTGCTCAAGATTTTAAATGTCTGGTGGTGAAGGATAGGATAGCTTACTCTCAAGGAAATCTACTACTGAAATATTTTTAAAAGTACTAGATTTGAAGCAATAAAAATAATCCTCCCGTAATTAGTTTAATAGACTCTAGTTCTCACATTTTGGGTCTGCTCTGGAAGACACATGTATTGCAAGCCACACTGTTTATAAGATGCTGTCATAGTGAGGTTTTTTCCTACCATGCCAAGTTTCCACAAAATACAAAATAAGCCACGATAATCCTCAATGAATCAATAAACAAAATAATTTATTTGCCCTTACCATATTTTTTAACAATTTGTTTCATTGTCCTAAGAGCATGTATTCTAGAGCCTGGGGTGAAAATGCAGCACTATTTACAAGTTATGGAAACAACCTAAGTGCCCGATGACAGATGAGTGGATAAAGAAGATTGTATATACACACAATGGAATACTTTTCAGCTGTGGAAAAAAAAAAAAGATGAAATCTTACCATTTGTGACAACTTGGATAGGACTGGAGGAGATTATGGAAAGAAAATGAGTCAGAAGGACAAATACCAGCTGATTCCACTCATATGTGAAATGTAAAGAAAGCAAACAAAGAGACAATACCAGACCAAAACAAATCCTTGGAATTGACTGCAGAACTGAGGAAGCCAGAAAAGAGGCAGGGGTGGGAGCTAGAGGGTCCTCCCAGCTGGGGAGGAGATATTGATGCTTTGGTGGTGGGTGTGATGTGGTAACATACATTTTAAGAAGTTTGAACCTATACCCCTACAACATTAACTGCCTTGCAAACCAAAGTTAGTCAATGAAAAAAAACAAATCCTGTTCAGCTACTTACTAGCACCAGGTGAAGTACTTATCCCAGTTTCCTCACCAGCAAAATGGGGAAAATACCTTGCCTCACAGGGTTCTTAGTGATAAGGAGCCTACAGAATCACCTAACACAGAGAAAGCACTGATTTAATGTTGACTGTCATGATGATGAAGAGGATTTCTTGAAAGTAAAAGTTTGCATCCTAAGAGGACCTGAGGACATATGCAAAGGAAGGAAATGTTCAAAACCACCTTTTTATCAGTAAGCCATTGCAGATTCCAAAGCACAAAAATTTTGCAAACAAGAAAATTACAGGCCACAAGACTATCCTTCACCAGCCTCTAACCTGGCTCTTCTGAGCTCTCCAAATGACTTTTGAGCTTCTGTGCTCATCTCTGCATTGTCAAATTTCAGCAAGAATCCTGCTAAATTGAAACAATTCAAGTGGGTGGCTAGCATCTCTCATCTACCACACCTATCACTCACTAGCCAATCAGGTTCCCCAATCTCCACCACCCCTAGGTTTTATCAGATCATTCTGGCCTGCCTGCAGAAAGTCTCATTAGGTTAGTTTAACCAGAATCTCCCCTTATTCCTGGTTATTTCCTCTTAGTCATTTTCATCCACTGGATCTCACTCTACACCTTGGCTATAAGTTCTGTTTTTCCTTATTTTATTTGGCATTGCGTTCAATCTCAATCCACCACCCAGGCCCCACTGTAGCTCTCCTCATATGTATTGTAGCAGCTCCCCCATCACTAACAACTTTAACACTTATTCATAAATATCAACGCAAAAAAAAATCCTAGAAAATATAACTAAAAGCAGGATAGTGCAACATATAATACAATGATACATTATGACCAAGTATAGCTAATTCCAGGACTGTAACACAGAGGGGGAAAAAAAACACCTATTTCCACAGATGCCCTAAAGGCGTTTTGACAAAATTCAACAAATTCTTAATAAGGATACAATGAGATATTTCCTAAATAAAAAATATTAAAACATCTGAACTGCCTTTATTAAATATATAGGATGCTATACATGCACATCTACTGAGTCACTTTCCAGGCCTTATCAGGACACTCTAACCTCATTTTTCTTTCTCTTTATTACTATATTTTAGAAAATGTCACGTTAAGATTCTATTTTTGTGACCAGTTTCATCTTTACTGAGTAGCTGAGAAATAGATTAGGTAAAGAACGACATAATCAACTATTTTGTTTGTTTTTACTCCAATGTGGGAATTACTAAAATGAGGCAATGAGCTGGAAGCATTACTGGAATATTTACGAATAAGGTCAGACTTACCAGAATTGTGAGTTAAAACAAACTTGCCTGTGAAAGCCCCAAACTTAAGTTTTTACAGCCATTTCCCTCTCTGAGGTGCCTCATCATGTTACCAAATTTACTGTTCTCTTTTCATTTTTTTCCCCAAATAATATTACAAAAACAGCCATTAGCAACTTAGTGTGAGCAAATTCATGTTAACAGTATCCCCACTCATGACCAGTTCTATTTAAATTGTGAAAGAGCATTTAAACTGCATAAGAGAAGTATTTATCCTCTACTAAATACATACAACAATCAGTTCCTAATTACTTTCCTCAGTTCTTGAAATCATAAAGAGTAGAGAGTCACCCTCTCCATGAACTAAAGACAGCTGGCTTGCAAAATTTTTTTTTTGAAACTAGATCTGTGCAGGTTTTACCCTGGCAAGAGGGGGACCAGATACCCCGCTCTGCTCACAATATTGTGCTTTGGAATAAGTCATGGATGAAATATATCATTTCAGGTAAGCTTCAAGGTCCAGACAGAAGTTTCAAGATCAAAATGAATTTCCAGTGGACTTTGAGCCTGTTAAAGGCAGTCCATAAATCCCTTTACTCAGTAATTTGATTTTTTTTTAATATACTACTTTTATTTATCCAAGCACTGGGTACAGTCAGAAGCACGGGAGGGTGAGAGAATTCACCAGAGCCAGAGCGGGGAACAGAACAGGCAGACTGACAAAACATACTGCTGAGGGGAGCAGTGGGCGTGGCAGGAGAGGTCTGCGCACCATGCGGGACCCTCGCCAGCTGCAGGGTATCGAACTGGCACTGCGGAGGCTGCGGGCAGCTTCACAGCCCAACGCTCAACCGCTGCACCACCAGGGGAGGCCCAATTTGGTTTATTTTTGATTAAAGAAGAGGCAGAAAGACATAAGTGGGATTATCCCTATTGAGAGTTGGAGGTTTAAAAAGAATACTGAAGTCTAATCCTTGGGTCATCTCCAGAAAGGGAGAGACAACTCCCTCTGGGTCCCTAACGAATGAGGCTGGAAACTACCTTTTGCTTCCTGAGGCAGCTGGAGCCTTAGAAATGTTTCTAAGATGTGGAGAATGGGCACATTGAATTGTCATTCTAAAAACCTAACAAGGAGAACATGGGCATGGAGTCCTGGCCTTATTTATGGGAAGGACCACCTTCGAGGAGCTATGTGTGATGATTTGGGTCAGCAGGCAACTGACTGGCAGGAGGACCAACACATAAAAGGAGAGGAGGCCATTAATGTAATGAAGGCCAGTGCTCTTCCACTGCTTCTAGAAGGTAGACAGTCTCCATCTGGACTGCACCAACTTCTCAGAAAACTGCACGTGTTGGGGTGAGCCAGTACAGAGTCTGAAAGTAAAAAAGCAATTTTCTACAAATCTAGCAGGTGAGAGTTGACTTTAATTTTATTTAGAGATATAAAAACAACATAATCATGTCTGGAGCCCAAATGGTAATTTAACAATACGAACATGAAGTTGTATATAAGAAATGGCACATTACAAATTCAGACACATTTCATTAGTTCCAAGGCATCTTCTCCCTACCCCTGCCTGACCCATCCTAGCTTTTAACATCTCTCAAATGCATTTTATTATCACTGGCATCTTACATTAATCAGAGGCAACTGTGATTTTGGTGCCATTTCTTGATTTCTTCCTGTAGGGTCAAGAAAATGATAACTTCCAAATTGGCAGAGGAGAGTCTGGGATTTGGAAGAAAACCCAATGAAGCAGTGATTCCAAAATGCCACATCACCAGTGTTCTTACTGGCACAGAGTGTAGGAAAAATAAGGCCTAATCCCTTTGGATATAAAAACAACCCTCATGAGTTGAAAGGTCACAGAAGAGTGAAATGAATATTTAGCAGTAATTTAACTTCTTCACTTTCCTTTTAATGTTTTTTTAAAAAATTAATAGATGTCACCCTCTGAAAAACCCATGGGAAAAAAATCAGGCAAACTAAATTTAAGGATGTTCTACAAAATACCTAACCAGGACTCCTCAAAACCATTAAAATCACCAAAACCAAGGAAAATCTAGGGGACTGACATGGTCTATCGGCCCTCAGGAGAGATGACTACATGCACTGTGGCATACTTGTGCTTAAGAATAAAAGCTTTCCAGGTAAAAATTAGAGAGATCAAGTTAAAAACTGACTTTAGTTTAATACTGTATTAGTGTTGGTTCATTAGTTGTGACAAATGTACCATTTTAATAAAAATGCTGATAGGAAAAATTGCACATAAAAATAAAAGGATTAGACAACAAAAAACTATGAACCAGAGACACTTTTAGGGGGGCGGGAGGGGAGGGATTGGGGTCAGAATGGGGGGGCTGCAATTGTATGGGGAATATAACAATAAAATTAAAAAAAAAAATAAAGGGATTAGGGTCAAAATAAGGGGGTGGGGTGCAATTGTATGGGTAATATAACCAAAATGAAAATGCATACATTGTGCAAAAATGAAACATGATGTAAGAATTATATAAAATATTAAAAAATAGCACATTAACAATATGCTGGCAGGAGAAATTGGATATAAGTAGAAATAGGATTCTCTTGCTGCTTTAAGTTTAAGCTGCTAATCTAGATTTTAAACAAACCCAAAAGAGAAAGGAATAATTAAAATGCTAGGCAAGCCAAATGAAAAGACAGGAATGCGCCTCAAAGGAAATACAGACTTCAAGGTAATGTAACATCACAGGAGACAATGACAACTCTCCAGAAATCAAACTTAAATACATGGATTTTTATGATCTAAGGCACAAGGAAATCAAAATAGCCATCAGGAAGAAAATCAGATACAAGAAAACAAAAAAGCAATTCAATGAGCTCAGCAATAATATTAACAAGCAAATGTAGAGATTAAAGCTATAATAAGAAACTAACAGATTCAAAATGTAAAGAATTCAACAAATGAGATCAGAAGAGTTACAGACAGCACTGGAAGTAGAATAGACCTAATGAGGAAATAATCAACAATCTGCAAGATAAAAATGATTCAGTTTGGAGAGAAAACAACAGATTACATGCTCTTCATGTGCACATGAAATATTCTCAAGGATAGCTCATATGTTGGGATGCAAGTCTCAAATTTGTGAAGACTGAGATGATGTCAAGCACCTACTCAAGATTCAAAGGCATAAAATTAAAAATCAGTCAAAAGAAGAGGGAGAAACCACAAACTTAAGAATAAACCACATTCTATTAAACAACTTATGGTTCAACAAAGGAGAATTTTAAAAATACTGAGCAACAAATGAAAATGAAGACATGACTCATCAAAACCTGTGGGATGCAGCAAAGATGGAGTTTATAACGAATGTAGGAAACAAGACAAATCATAAACAACCTAACCTCGCACCTAAAGAAATTAGAAACAAACAGAAAAAAGCCAAGAGTAGAAAGAAATAAAAATTAGGGGGGGAATAAATATAGCAGAAAAACAAACAAACAACTGAGAGCTAGTTTTCTGTAAAGGTAAAATAGACAATCATTTTATGCAAACTCACAAAGGAGAGAAAATGCAAATAAGAGAAATTAACACAGATACTACAGAAATATAAAGGATCACAAGTGAACACCTATATGACAACAAACTGGACAGTATAGAAAAAATTCTAAGAAACACACAACATTGCAAGATAGACTCAGACCAAGCACATTGATGAGTAAGGAAACTGAATTGATAATCAACAACCCAGGAGCAGAGGCTTCACTAGTGGATTCTACACTCATATAAAACCTATCCTCTTTTAAAAAGATAAATACCAATGGTCTTACTTATATGCGGAATATAGAGAAGCTAAACAAAAGGTCAAGAAAAAGTCAAAACTAGCAAACTGACCAGCAACTTGAGGCATACAGCAAGGGAGGAGGAAGGAGGCTCAAAACAGGGGAGGGATGGACACAGGGGACCATGGTGATGGTTCACAGGTGACAGGAGGACAATGGGGACTACAACAATGTAAGAAAAAAATTAAAAATTTTAAAATAACCGAAGATAACGTATCCTTCTCAAACAGACAAAAAACTGAAAAGGAGGGAAAATATCCTAACACAATGTATATATCCAACATTACCTTCATTCAAAACTAGATTAAGCACACCACCCAAA
The DNA here is from genome assembly GCF_964194135.1 of Talpa europaea. NCBI lineage: Eukaryota > Metazoa > Chordata > Mammalia > Eulipotyphla > Talpidae > Talpa > Talpa europaea. The sequence goes on from NC_140070.1 coordinate 87,017,182, forward strand.
AAGAAAGTTACAAATATGTCTGATAAACATAGATGCAAACATCTTCAAAAAATACTAGCAAATTCAACAATATAGTATCATAATCATATACAATAATCAAGAGGGATTTATTCCAGGGACACAGGGTGTTTCAACGTACGCAAATCACTCACTAACACATTACACCATGTCAACAGAAGGATGAACAAAAATCATGATTATCTCAACAGATGAAGAAAAACAGTTGGCAAGATTCAGCATCCATTTATGATAAAAACCTCAACAAAGTAGTTATAGAAAGAATGTACCTCAATATAACAAAGGACATCATTAAAACAAAGCTTTTCCTCATAGATCAGAAACAACGATGTCCATTATTATTCAACACGGTATTGGAATTCCTAGCGGGAACAATTAGAAAACAAATATATATTGGAAAGGAAGAAATAAAACAATCACTATTTGCAGATGACACAGAAATATACACAGAAAACCCCCAGGACACCAACAAAAAACTATTAAAAATGAATGAAATCTGGAGCCTCCCTGGTGGTGCAAGGGGTTGTCTCAGCACCATGAAGCTATCCACAGCCACTGCAGCATGAGTTCAATACCCAGCCAGGGAGGTGACCCACATGGTGCAGCCGACCTCTCCTGTCTCTCCCACTGCTCCCCTTAGCAGTGTATTTCAGTGAATCACCTGGTCTGCTTCCCACTCTGCCTCTGGTGAATCCTCTCACACACACCGTCCCCAACACACCTCTGGCCCACACCCCAGCTCTTATATGCATAAATAAATCTTTAAAAAAATAAATGAAATTAGTTACCATTAAGGAAATACAAATCAAAAAAACACCTATGAGAATGACTGTTACCAAAAAACCAGAAACAACAACTGCTGGACAGAAAGTAGGGAGAAAGGAAACCTTGTACACTGTGGGTGGGAATGTAAATTGGTGATGCCATTATGGAAATTAAAAATATAAATTTCATACAATCCAGTTATTCTTCTTCTGTGGATCTACTTGAAGAACATGAAAACGTTAAATCAAAGATATATATGTATGTAGCCCATGTTCACTGCAGCATTATTCACTATAGCCAAAAGTTGGAAACAACCTGAATGACCATCAACAGATGACTGAATTAAGAAGATATGGTATATACACACAATGGAATACTGCTCAGCTATTTAAAAACGTTGTCCTTCCATTGTCCATTTGCAACACAATGGCTGGGCCCAGAGAGTATTATGCATAGGAAAAAAGTCAGATAGAGAAAATCATTGTTTGATTTCCCTCATACCTAGTTCATAAATAAACAAATGAAATAAATAAACAAAAATAAATTTTAGACTGCATGACCAAATTAGTAGTTTCCAGAAGGGAAGGAGGAACAAGGTAGGCAAATCAGGTAAAAGGGGTCAAATCTATGGTGAAGGATGGAAATAGGCTTTGGTGGCGGACATATGTAGTGTATACAGATGTTCATTTATGACACACATCTAAAACCTATGTTATAAACCAAAATTACTTTTGTAAAAATATTTTTAAATATTTTGTTAAAAATAAGATCTTTTTTTTATAAATGTAAAGATAATATTCATGTATCAATGAGCTAAAGGATGTTCTTTCTGTAAATAAAAAAGCCTTAAGGGATGCAGAGTAGTATCATTAATTAGCAGCTTTATTTAGTCTTGTATAAAACTTGGTGTGATTAACATTAAAGATGCCTTAGAATTTGATTAAATGTAACTATTTTTATTATAAGCCAGTGTGGCACATAAAACTGAGTAATAATCACAAAACCTGAAAAAAATATAGCCATGAAAATCTTCATAGAGAAATTATCCATCTTTGTATCAATTTGTAGCCACATGCCACATTTAGCTTTAATCTGATTTACATGGTTATAATCTAAGTAATTGTTTTCATTCTTAATGTCTGGCAATTACTGTGCCTTATTTCATAGACATTAATACCAAGTAATGTCTGTTGGAAAAACACTCTTGAAAAGCATCCTTGTTTTAAGTTCAGGCAGAGAATTCCACTGTCCACTAGTTACTCTGAACGCATTGCCTCAGTGTTTCATGGGGGTGTGGTGGGTAAGCCAACATCTCCAGTGGCTCCACAGTTCTGTCTCAACTGCTTTTGCTGGTGCTGCAGACACCACTCCTTCATCCGCTGGCCCATGAAGGGTTGGGGGAGGGAAGTAAAAATGAGAAAGATGCACAGTCCTGTGAGCGCCTGGAATGCAAGAAGATAGTAAAATGCTGCTTGTCTGCAGCCATTTCCTGAAAAGACATGTAACTCAGTGGATCTAAATTTTAGCAGACTAACTAACCTCACATTCCTGTCACAAAACAATAAATTAACTCTACAACAGCAAATTGGCTTCAGCAACGAGGTATAAATGATTCATATTTAAGCTGTAATCCACATCCACTCTGAAGCCCAGTTACTGAAAAATGAGGCTCAAAAACTATTGATGCAATAAATTCATTCCTCCGAAGACAGCAGCAACAAAATACACCCATAATAACCAATTAATAAACATATTAAATTTAACTGCATATTAAAACAACAAGCAGCAAGTAGAGCAGACATTGATAGTCTTGATCAACTCAAGATCGTCAATACCCTTTTAGGAAATTAAGTGTCCCTTCTAGAAAAAAACTAATGTGGTATTTTTTTTATAGAAAATTGGGGAAATTCTACTCCCACCTTACGAACTGCCCACACTGTGATGAACCAGGTAGTTCTTTATTCCTCTGGTGCTAGCATCCAGTCTTGAGCATCTATTCAGCCATGTCCCAAGGTAACCCTCCCTCATTTTCAAGCTCTGACAAAATCTCTCCCTGACACCACAAACATTTAATGAACTATTTCTCCTATCCAATTGCCCCCACTGTCGATACACATCCTTTCCTAGTTCAGCAACCCTCTTAGACATGTTATTGACTCAATTGCCTGTAATATTTTTTCCCTGCTTGTGTTTTATATGTGCACCTCAGAGAAATTTCATGCAGGTGTCATCCATGAACTGGTTTAAGGTTTGGCAAGGACTTGCTTTTGAAAGAGCCTGTGCATGTGCGCACACACATTTTCCAGTGAGTTCGTCACTTCATTAGTATTATCAATACAGGAAATGCTATTGAAAAATTAGGCCTTCATTTGGATATTTTTCTTTCAGATAGTGAAACTAGGTCACGGTAGCTTCAGATGGTAAACCAAAGACTTGAAATCAGCAAATATCTTTTTAAATGCTGTAGTGTCACCATGCAGAGGTGAGGGGTCAGGAATAATTCCAATACATTTTTTAAAACATGAGTTTAAAGGTAAAACACTCATGTGCCACAGGAAAGCACCATGACAAAGTTGCCAGATTTACAAACTCTGGAGCAGCCTGCTCCCCAATATTTCTTTAACTTCTCAGGGAAATTTAACTTTACTGGGAAGAAGAGAATACAAATAGCAAATAGTCACACAGGTGCTATAGGGATTTAATAGCCATTTCTGAAAGGCTCAGCACATTGGAGGTGCTCAATATTAAATTATCAGCTAACAAGTTGGTGAGAACTTCCACTCCAGCCTTTGTTGAGCATCTACTATGTGCCTAGCTCAGTTGACTAGAACAATTCTGAGATGAACCTGTGGCAAACATCACCCTGATTTTGTTTTTCCTTTCTCATTAAGGCGTATCCCTAGTGGCAGAAGGAAAATACTGGGCTATTAGCCTAAAAACAGATGATGAAAGATCTGGGGACCATACTAAGAATTTAACACTTCCGTCCAAGTATAGATTGTGTGTGTTTTTTTTTTTAAAACTAAACTGGGACACTTTTGAGAGAAAGGGGGCACTATTAACAATTGTGCCAGAAAACAGCTGGAAACCTAACCATGACTAAAATATAGGGAAGTGTCAATAAATAAAGTGAATAATTTTTTCTCCTGGAGATTCTACTCCGAGCAGACACTTTTTACTTTGTTAATTGGCTTCTCCAGCATACCTCCCACCAGACTCTGGCAATCAGCTCCTATACCACACATCGGTTGACCCCAATTGAAGAGTACACAAGGAAAAGGGAGACTCAGCTCGGACTAGGGAACTCCTAATTTAGCTGGAGAGATGAGACACAAAATCCAACCAACAATGAAAACAATTCAGGAATAAACCAAAGTGGAACATAACCAAGTGCACATAGCACTGGAATGCCACACCATAGCACTGAAGTTATGACTCCTATGCCAGAAAGCTTGCCGTAGCCAGGGAAAATAAAACATTTAAGGAAATACATGAGAAACAGGAATCAAAGAGTTGATTGTATTCCTTGATTTTGAGATGCCCTCCTGAAAATAAAGGAACCCGAACTTTATCTTTTCATGTCATTGTTTAAGACACTTCTCAACAGTAAGCCTCTTGCAACAAATCTTGAACAGCTGGGAATTTTAGTCCATGACAAAAAAGGAACATAGGTTATTTGGGGGACCCTTTCAGATATCATTGAAAATAAGCTTCTAAAAATTATACTTTGGTCTCAGTGAGCTAAGCAATGTGTTTGAAAAAAAAAAATTGGTATGCGTTGTATTGGAATATTGTGAATTTGTTTTGTTTCCAAGAAAAGATAGACTTGGACACAGTTTATCTGTTGTTTGATGAGGTCATGAAAACAAAGTGGTAGAAATCAGTAGAAAAAGTAGGACTTTGAAAAAAATGTAATCTTTATTAAAACTGTGAAATGGGTACCTATTATCAAAGAAGGTCTTCCTGGTGTAAGCTCATGATGAATTGTTTAAACGAAGGCATAATGTTTAAGAAATTGATAACTAAACTAGTTTCTTTAAAAAGTCCCCTTGGAAGGTTACTTAAGTTCTGCTTGATTTTCCTTGGAAGAAAATCAAGTGATTCTGAGATTCCTTTTTTCAACTGAAAAATTTGGATTAATTTAGAAGATTTAAAGCCAAGTACACCCCAAGTGGTAAAACCATTTCCAGAGAATGAACAAAAAATTAGATGACACTTTAAAAATAGTTTTGAACAAAAGAAAAAAAATCCACCTTATATGTGACCCAGCTGTTTGAGACTTCCTGGGTGCCTCCTTTGCCTCTCCCATTCATGTATTTATTGTGCCATTTATCACATCAAATTCATGACAACATTGGTGGTAAAAAATAAACCTAAGGCCCTTAGGGTCCTTAGCTTCTGGGAATTTATTTTATTTGGGTGGAGTGTAGAAATAGACGAAACAGAAAATCAAAAGGCAATGTATTATGAATGATGGTAAAAGAAAATTCAGCTCCTAGAATATTCATGATGAGGGACATAAATATTGGCCAACTATGGTCTTTCAGAGTAGAGGAGGTAGGGTCTGATGGGTGGGCAGCTCATAACATATAGAGATGTGGTGAGGCAGGTAGGAATAGAGGAAAAGGAGTTTTCCTTACTTATACAGTACTTTACATATTTTTAACTCATTTAAACTTTAATAAATTAGGTAGCAATGGGTTCTTTCATAATATGCCATCTCTTTTCTGCTTACAGTTTAAAGGACATTATAGAAGCAACAAATCAGGAACTTATGTGTACTTTCTACTTTAGAAGAACAGGCAAAGTCCCCTAGATTGAGAGACAGAGTACAAGGGTTCTGAACTCAGGTTCTACAGTCAGACTTCCTGGGTTTAAATTCTGTTCCTGCTATTTACTAGTATAACTTTAGGAAGTTAAAATTCTCAAGAGCATCAGTTTCTTTGTATAACCATTAATACAAAGCTGCCATTTCTCATCTGTGTTTTGGGACTGTTTTATATTCACTTCTGGCTGCTATCTCTCCCCTCACAACTTCTTGCTAATTTTCTAAGGATTCTGTCAGGTAACAGAGAACTGAGCTGACTTTGTTTCTCCTGCTCCTTTTTCACTGGTTATTTTTTCAGGTTAATTCCTATATAGCTCCTGCAGTTATTTCTTTTCAACCTCTTCTTCCACCTATTTTTTGAATGAATATAATACTAAGATCTGTGGCATTTACCATAATAAATATTTGCTTAACTTTTGTCATTAGGGTGAAATTTATCCTTCAGTGTAAAAAATAATAGCAATCTCTTTTTTTAAATTTCATCCCACCTCCATAAAGAGGAGCATGCTTAATATTTTTGAGATGGAGAATGACAACTGAAGTTATAAGAGTTGCAATGATGAAAGAAAAAAAAATGTGCACTTCCTCTTGCTTTTCATACAAATGTAAAATTTAAGGGTGAACTTTATAAGTAATTTAAGTGCACTTGCTTTTCATACAAATGAAAACAATTTGCATTCATTTCTGAATCAATCATTGCAAATAAACTTAACTTTTTTTAAAAGTTAATTTCCCCCCTGTGAAATAAAAGTAACCAACTTCAGAATTAAAAAAAAAAAAAAAAAAAAACCAAAAACTGATCATTACATTTTGGCCTGAACCTGAGTAAAATTACCATCAGTTAAGTAAATGACTGTCATGCCCTTATTTTAATCTACATTTTGTAGAATACATTTATCGAAATTCTTGCTGAAAACTGCTGAATTAGAGATGACAAACGCTTTCAGCTGTGTCTTGAGGATTCACTTTTTTATCCTCCTTGGGTGGCAACACCTGTGGAATTCTAAAGGCCCTACAGACTATTCTGTCAAGCACACCCAACAGCCCCCTGCCCCCACCATTAAAGGACCGACAAGGCACTGGGAACAGCCATATCAGATGTTGCAGATTCTTTTTTTTTTTGAATCTACTTGAGGAGCTGTCCCTTCTGTGAAAACATTTTTTTCCAGATACCAGAAAGATTTTTGATATGTTTTCATTAACCGATAGCGCTGCCAAAACAATCTATCTCACAATTTTTCTTCCCCCACATCAAGCAAACAAAACAGAAAAAACCACAGACGTACCAGGAGACCAAGGTTTTTCAACATAGGCACTAAAATCTTGGCGCCTTCCAGAACTGTCGTAGTGATTTATCCTGTTCATTATTACCAAATAATCAAAGTTCAGGAAGGTTAGATGCATCATCCAAGATTAGTGTTTGTTCAAAAGTCAGACAAAATTTATGAAGCACACACTGTGTGAGGGTTGGTATTTGCTGCCTTATATAATTTATCTATGGTCTTCTCACTCTTCCCGAAAGATTATTATTCTGTTTTCTATATGAGAAAAATGAAACTGAGAGAAGTTAAAAAGACTTACCCAGAACGACTTCACAGTAAGTAATGGGGGTGAATGTGAACCCAGGTATATCTGAGTTAAAAATTCGCAGGTGTCCTTTCCCCACTTCATGCTGCCTCTCCAGGTAGAGGCTGATCTTTTCTACACGAGAAATGTTAGCGTTTCTAGTCCAGGCTCTTTCCAGTGCTGGGTGTCTACAGGGCTTTTAGTCTTGTGGCCTCCTCACTAGCACAGGAATCGGTCTAGGGGACTGTCGGCAAGATGGCGACCAAGAAGAGAGGGTAAGGGGAAGAAACAGCTTTTTAAAGGACTGAGTGTTAATTAATAGCAGCTGTGAGAATTTGAGAATTAAGGAAGTTGCCCTCTCTTAAGTATCTTAAATCCTAACACCTGATGAAAGACAAATTCTTTAACCAATCTGTGATACTGATAATACATGATTTTTAAAAGTAAGCCTTTTCTGTAGTAGAGGTACTATTACAGGGTAACCCCAATACGAAATGGGTTAGCCTGACTGTGGGTCCTCACCCTCATGCTTAAAAGGGGCTTAAAATGAGACTCAACTGCAGGTACACACAAAAAGGGGTAATAATGGGTTTATTTATAAAAAAGGGGAAATCAAGAAATGAATAACTCAGGGAAAGAAAGAAAAATTGGTAAATATGTCTTACCAGTTCTGCTGAGCTGGAATCGCTGAAAGTCAGTGAAAAAACAAAAGGACCCCGACGCCCACATGTCTGGTTCTTTACCAAGCCTGGCTGCTTAACTCCACCCTCAATTTCAGCAATCCTCCCTTCTGTGGTAATGACATTATGGGATTTGTAGTTCTTGGTGTCTTGAATCTCTTTGATCTGGAGTAGGGGGTGGAGTCCAAAATATCTGTCTGTCGAGTTTGTTCAGGGCATCCTTTTCCCCCAACAGTACTAAAATAATCCCTTAATGTCTGTTATGTAACTAATGGATAGAATGTAACGGTTTCCACCCTTGGTGGCATTGATTAAAGTATTTTCAGATGCCAAGAAGAGATAAAGTATATAAAAATTCAATGTCAAAAAAACCCCTCATTTTTTACTTTATTGGACTTGATAACTTACCAGCATCTTAAGATAAAAGTAACAAAGCAAATACTGATATGTAAACAGGAATAAGAACATTCATAATGTGGGAAAAATAGGATACAGGCACCTAGCAGATCTATGAGATGTGAATCATGTGTTGGCACATCATTGCAGACCCGTCATGGCCATTAATATTTATTAATTCACCTGGGAAAACACTACTTTTTCTACTGCTCTGATTAATCTACTAAAATTTTAGATCAAGTTTTACATTAGTTCTATATGAATCTTAATTTCCAGAATAGCAGAAGGGGATATTTTATGCTTATTTTTATATATTTGTGTCTTTTGAAAATGCCTATACTCCTAGACAATTGATATTACAATGAATATAGAAATACTTATAAATGATTATTTAGTAGGTCTATTAGTCCACAAATCACTAATAATCAACTTGAATATTTCTGAATAATCAATAGCTTCTCATCAATGGTGGGGTCTTTTTTACACATCAGATGTGTCAGATGATGTGGCATATAATATTTGTTTTGAATATGAAAGTAACTAACTATATTTGAGTATAGTTCCATGCAACTGAACAAATACTATTATCCTATTACAGAAGAAAATAAGAAGAGGAGTTATAGGTGATGCTTTTTTTATCCATAAAGAAATATTCTTTGCTCTTACATTGCACCTTACGTTCAAGGGATTTCAACTCCTAACTTTATGCCATGAATTCACTAGCACACCCACAGCACAGTCTGTGAAAAATGAATGGTCATACAGTATAATGGTGCAAAAAAGGAATAGAGACACAAATTTCAAACATAGAGCTTCTACAAGTACCCCAAGAATTGCTTTACAGATTAATCCCAGGAATTTTTTAATATATTTAGCTACATGACCTAGATTAAAGGAGAGTTAAAGTTGTAAATATAATTAAGGTTGCTAGTTCGTTGACCTTAACATAAGAAGAGCACCCTGGATCATACAGGTAAGATCAATATAATTACAAGGGTCCTTAAAAGTGGAACAGAGGGCCTCCCCGGTGGCGCAGCGGTTGAGCGCTGGGTTGCTAAGCTGCCCGAAGCCTCCACGGCAACGGTTCGATCCTCGGCTGCTCCCCAGCCACCAGAGGAGGGTCCTGCATGGCGCGCAGACCTCTCCTGCCGCCCGCTGCTCCTCTCAGCAGTGTACCTCGGTCCTTCTGCCTGCTCTGCTCCCCACTTTGGCTCTGGTGAATTCTCTCACCCTCCCGCGCTTCTGACTGGACCCAGTGCTTGTATAAATAAATAAATAAATCTTTAAAAAAAAAAAAAGGTGGAACAGAAAAAGCAAAAGCAGGGATATGAGACCCACTGTTGCTTTCTTTGAAGGGAAAAGAGGGGTGCAAGTAGCCCCCGGAAACTGGAAAAAGAAACAAGTTTTCCTCTAAAGCCTGCGAAAGGTTATGCAGCCCTGTCCACATCTTGACTTTAACCCAGTGAGACCCACAGTAGACTTTTGACTACAAAACTATAAGATAGTAAGGTGGTAACATAGACTAACAAGTTTGTGGTAAGTTGTTATAGCAGCAATAGAAAACTAGTATATAGCTGCTTAATCAAATAGGAATAATTAAAGAAAACACAATAATTTGAAAGACTATATTCAGCTAATTAAGGTTGGATTCATATTCTTGCCTGAAGAATACAAAAATACTAATTCAAAGAGATATATGCACCCCCATGCTCATTGTACCATTATTTACAATAGCCAAGAATGGGAAACAAACTGAGTACCCATTAACATATGACTAGATAAAGATATGGTATGTGTGTACATATATGTACATATACAAATATATAGGTGTATATGCAAATTTGTATACATATATACACATATATTTTCCAAAACACTATAAATATATGTGTATATACACACACATACACTAAGGAATACTATTCAGCTATAAAAAAGATGAAATCCTGATGTTTGCAACAACATGAGTATACCTAGAAGATATTGTACTAAAATAAATCAGAAAGACAAATATTGTATGATTTCACTCATAAGTTGAAGATAAAGAAACAAAACTAATGAATACAGCACAAAAGAAAAACAGTATCTCAGATGATAAGAACAAAGTAACGGTTACCGGAAGAGGGCAGGTGGTGGATAGAGTAAAAGGGGCATTTGTATGATAAAGGATGGAAATGAGGCCTTTAGTGGTAAACATAATGTAGTAGATACAGATTTTGATTTATAATGCTGTATAGCCAAAACTCATACAATGTTACTTCAATAAGAAATGTTTAAAGAAATGAAATACAATCAATTTAAATAACCAAAGAAAAATATTTAAATTCGAAATCAAGACCATCTGAAGTAATGAAAGTAAAAGCATATAGATTGTTCTTTTTTGTCCTAGATTTCTTGGCATTAAGAAAGATGCGAAAGGAAATATGTAAGGGGCATTTTTTTCCTCTTCTAGCTAATGATAGAAGTGAGATCATAAAAAGGAATATAATGATCTAAAAGAATGAGGCAAATGTTTTAAAAAATGCTATTTGGACTAACCTAGAAGAAGTTTTGGAATGTTTGCCCCTAGAGATACTAACGACACCCAGTGATTTATCTATTTATCTACCTCACATGGCTTAGATATTTATTTGCCTGGTGACATGGTATAAATAATATATCATGGCCTCCTCCAACCTAAATAGTCTACAAAGACTTGAGTCTATTCAATGCAGTGCCACAAATATTTATGATTTCTTTACTCAACATAAATTATTCTGCTATGAATAACCAAAAAGTAAGATACAAACCTTGACTTAGAATTCACTAAGAACCAAAGTAGACAGCTAAACAAATTCAGATTAAACAATGAAAAGAATCATAGGGAATGGACAATGTTATAATGATAAAAGCCCAGAAAATTATAACAATCAATGCATTCTTATTGGTCATAAAATAAACAATGACCTTGATCACCACTGGATTTTTAGGGCATCTCCTAATCCCAATGAGAATATATACTGCCTTTTCTAAAACACTACATAAGGAAAATTAAGTAAAAGAGAGAAATTTCTTCTTTATTATAGACTGTTAGATAAAAGATACAAGTGTGGTGATGAAAATTAGGCTATCTAAAATGTAAAACTGCCAATTTATAATATAAAATAATAGATCTGGTTAATGAACCATTAAGTGAAAGTTTGATGGTGTACTTCATAATGGAGGAAACACACTCAGCAGACCTACAAAGTATGGCACTGGCCCTGTTGTACATCTATTTTCAGTTAGTTGCCAAAAAAAACCACAGTACTACATATAAAGCATTATTTCCTCAAAGAGAGCTGAATCCAAAATCTAATACAACTTGCCAAATCTAAATATTTTTGCATAGGAAATACAGGGGATAGAGGAGGCAGTTAAAAAATACAGAATGAAAGCAACCACTTAAAAATAGAATGTGGACAAGGAAGTACAACTTAATTTTTCCAGTGAATTAATGACATTTTAAAAAAGAAGGGAGAGAGGACTGTTACAGAATAAGAGATTTAGGAGCCTTAACAACCAAATGTAACATGTAGACCTTGTTTACATACCAACTAAAAAAGAAACTCCCCTGAGAAGGCATTTTTAAGATCACCAGAGAAATTCTGTATGAATGCCAGATCTGATCTACAGTAGTTCAACTTATAGGTTTAAACACTGAAGTTCATGGAAAGATTCTAGCAATAAACAGAGCAGGGGAATGAAATATAAACCTCACCTTAGATTGCTTAGAAGGCCTTTGAAAGCATTCATTAATAGATGATCCCTTTAGAAAATAATCCCTTAAAAGGATTTCATATGCAAATAATATTCTGGACAAGACTTGAAGGGGTACACATTCTCAAATTACATTCTAATATGATTTTCAAATAAAAGTCAATTTTATTATACATATAAGAAATACTGTTTTTCTGAAAATGTAATGCATTTTCTTTTCTCTTTTAAGGTAATGTCTCATGAAGTTACACCAAAAATTCCATAGATATTATTTTCCACCAGAAGAAAGTAAAGACACAGCAGGGAGGAATATTAATCCACAAAAACAAGCCTTGTTACAGAGACTTATACTGGGCATTTTGGCTGATGTTTAGCCTATGCAATTTCGGTTATGTGATCAGGATGTCAGTGAAGTTGATTATTTTTGCACTACATGCAAAGTATGTATTACATATTTTTTGATTTAAGAAATTCCATTCCTAGGTATTTACCCAAATGACACAGAAACATTAATTCCAAAGGGCACCTGCATCCCCTATGTTTATAGCAGCACTGTTTACAATAGCTAAGCTTTGGAAACAACCCAAATGCCCAAAAATAGATGACTGGATCAAGAAATGTGGTACATATACACAATAGAATATTACTCAGCAATCAAAAAGATAAACACATGCAGTTTGCAGCAACATGGATGGAGCTAGAAGGGATCATGCTCAGTGAAATAAGTCAAAAAGAAAAAGAAAAATACTGGATGGTCTCACTCATAGCAGGAATTCAGAAAACCTAAATAAGGGACCAGGAAAAAGACTAATTACTACAAAGTAAAAATCAAAATCAACAAGCAACTCTAAACCAGAGACACACTATGGGGGGGGCAGGGAGAGGAAGGATTAGGGTCAAAATAAGGGGGGGTGCAATTGTATGGGGAATATAACCAAAATGAAAATGCATATCGTGTGCAAAAATGAAAAATGAGGTAAGAATCATATAAAACAAAATATTAAAAAAATAAAGTACATTGTTAAAAAAAGTAATTATGCTACTGATTCACAATTATCAAGATGATTTGTAATTCTGGCATTCGTTTCGTCGAGAATGTAGAAGAAATGGCACTTGACTTCAAGATTTATATAACCTTTTACCTGTCTTCATGTCATGCCTGACAGTGAATATCTTACCAACGATAGCCTCAGAGAATTTCCCTTCCGTGGGAATCGGGAAGTACTGGTTTGGTGATACATTGCTGCCATAGCCCAGAAGAAAACCTTCCAGTTTTACATTAGGACTTGGACGCAGGAACTTCAAGAGGATGGAGTCACTGGTGGTATTGATGTGGACTTTCAGGCTTGGCCTTTTACCTAAAGATGGGAATGAAAAACAAGACTTCTGTTACTTTGCCTCTGTGCATCCCAGAACAACGTGGAAACAAAGGTTAATTTTAGAGGCATTGTTATTGGAAAGCATGTTATTTACTGAGCTACTCAATATCCTACCACACCCATCCAAGTACCTAATGACAGGCAATTTTGAGATCGAAGAGAACAGATTTAATAACATAAAGCAGTCTAGAATACAAAGTAAAATCAAATACAAAGTGTTTAATATTTGATAATCTATTATTGAGCAAAAATAGACAGGAGTTAGGATGATTTTGCCTTAAAATTGGTCAGAACCTTCACTTTATTTTTTTTAAAGATTTATTTATGCAGGGCCTCTCCGGTGGCACAGAGGTTGAGCGCTGGGTTGCGAAGCCGCCCACAGCCTCTGCAACGCTGGTTCAATCCCCGGCTGCTCCCCGGCCACCGGAGGAGGGTCCCACATGGCACACAGACCTCTCCTGCCACCCGCTGCTCCCCTCAGCAGTGTACTTTGTTCCCTCTGCCTGCTCTGCTTCCCACTCTGGCTCTGATGAATGCTCTCGCCCTCCCACGCTTCTGACTGTACCCAGTGCTTGTATAAATAAATAAATAAATAAAAGATTTATTTATGCATACAAGAACTGGGGTACAGGCCAGAGGTACGGGGGGGGGGGCGCGGGGTGAGAGGATTCACCAGAGACAGAGCAGGGAACAGAACAGGCAGACTAACTAAATACACTGCTGAGGGGAGCAACGGGCGAGACAGGAGAGGTCTGCTGTGCCGTGTGGGTTGGTCCTTGGCTGGCCAGGGATTGAACTCATGTTGCAGAGGCTGTGAACAGCTTCATGGTGCTGTGCTTAACCCCTTGTGCCATCAGGGTGGCCCAAAACCTTCACTCCATATATACTGTCTGGAAATAGTGAAAGAATCTAAAATTGGTAAAATGAATTCTGCATTATGAAAATTTTCAGCATCCTTCATGTTGGCCACACTTCCTCGGGACTTTGTGATTAACAGAGTTGGAAAGGAAGAGTTTCAGTTCAGGGGTAACTAAGGTATCAGCACAGAGAGTGGTAAAAGAAGAAATAGGCAGAGAAGGTGATAAGTTCCACTTGGAGCTCTCTGGGATAGCATGACATTTACATGGAGATGCCCAACAGTAAGTCAAATGTCTATGATGCTATGATCCTTTTGGGTGTCATTCGTGTTTAAAGATCATCGGATAAATTTTCTTGGGAGATTAAGTAGAGGAGAAAAACCTTAATTAAATTTTCAAGTTTTTTTTTTTTTTTAACTATGCAGGCAACAGGGGCAGACAATCACACTAAACAGAGGTCTTGACCAACCTATGAGGAAACAACCTTGTTTTTTGTCTTTGGAGCTTGAAGGAGCTGAGCCCAACCTCCAGCTTTGCCACTTACTTTGCAGCATGGCCTCAGGCTACTCTCTGAATGAATATGCTTGTGACTCCTGTTTTCTAACTTATAAATTATGGATAATATATGACAGTATCTACTTTGAAAGATGTTAACTGGGAGTGATGCAAGTGGCTGGTACATAGTATTTTAAAGTAGGTACATAGTAAATTACACAGTAACTGGTTACTTGATCAGGTCCATCCATCACCCTTTAGCCATAATTCAGAAATCCAAAAAATGATTTGCATGGCTTTTCTAAGTTCACATCAAATTAATTTGGAAATAAAATCTTATTCGAATCATCCTAAGGCCACTTAGTCTTTCATAATCTCACTGAGAAGTCAGTGTGACTATTCACATGTTTAACTGCAGAAATATTAATGTGTTTGATTAAATAAAGTAGGCTGGTTAAGACCCCACTGAAGAGGTTGTTAAATATAAATCTAGGCATCCTAGCACATGTCTAAAGTCCAAAGATTTTCTGAATTCTAAACCATGTCTAGCTCTAAGAATTTTGGGGTAAAAAAGTTATCATTTTTTTTCTGACCCCAAAATTCTGAGTGGCTCTCCAAAATGTTTCTTCAAATGAGTATTTAGACTAGCATTAAACTTTATACTCTTGAACAGTTTCCCAATATCTTAAGGTATATCTCTGTGTTTAATAATCTATTTTTAATCATTGCCAAATTTATCTTTAATTCTGGGTTAATGGCTTGGAAAACTAGATATGTGGGTTTTTTTTTTTTGATAGTCATTTTTTTACAGTTTGTATAAAGACCTCTAGTGAATGACTTAGAGATAGTAGAAAAACAATGCAATATGATAGACCCTTAACTAGGAAGGCATTTATATGTAAAATAGCATACTTGTCAACCTGAAAACCCAGGAGTACAGAGAAATAACAGAGTAATAACAGTACTAGAAAAACAATTTATTGTAGTTTATAGGAGAAACAAATCATGTACCAATCAAGAATGAAAGAAAATAAAGAATGCAAACATTTCAAGAAAACCATACTAGTATGGCTGAGAAGAAAGACTGTAAGTTGGCAAAATAAAACCTTAGATCTGTGACAATTATTTCTTTTTTTTTTTTTTTAGGGGTACAGGTGCTGATTTGTTTTTTTTTTTCCATTTTAAGTGAATTTTTATTTTTTTATTTATTTATTTTTTTCAGACAAAATGATTTTTATTTTTTTTTAATTTTATTGTTATATTCCCCATACAATTGCAGTCCCCATTCTGACCCCAATCCCTCCCCTCCCGCCCCCGCCCCCCTAAAAGTGTCTCTGGTTCATAGTTTTTTGTTGATTTTGATTTTCACTTTCTTATAGTTATTCATTTTCCTGGTCCCTTATTTAAGTTTTCTAGATTCCTGCTATGAGTGAGACCATCCGGTATTTTTCTTTTTCTTTTTGGCTTATTTCGCTGAGCATGATCCCTTCCAGCGCCATCCATGTGGCTGCAAATTGCATGTGTTTATCTTTTTTGAATGCTGAGTAATATTCCATGGTATATATGGACCACATCTCCTTGATCCAGTCATCTATTTTTGGGCATTTGGGTTGTTTCCAAAGCTTAGCTATTGTAAACAGTGCTGCTATAAACATAGGGGTGCAGGTGTTCTTTGGAATTGATGTTTCTGTGTCCTTTGGGTAAATACCTAGGAGTGGAATTGCTGGATCATATGGAAGCTCTATGTGACAATTATTTCTAATCCTCTGTTTAACACACCCTGGGGTATCTCTAAATATTTCAATGGTAGTGTAAAATAGATGAAAAAAAGTCCTTCAAAACAAAATTGTAATTAATCCCCTTTTAATTTTTTAAAAGCAATTATATGCCTATGGCATTGAAAACAGTGAGGAAGTTGACAAGTTTAGAAAATTGGACCAAAGACGGAGCTCTGTAAGCTTATAGAATTATCTGGATCAACCTGAGTAGTCAGGTTGCTATGGCTGTATGTGTAGGTGCTAAGCAGACATGTTAATACTGACCCCAAATTTCTTAGTGGCTCTCCTAAGAAACATAAACAAACACATAGTACTTAGGACTAAACTACCATGACAAACCACCATGACAGCCACTCACAGATATGTGAGAAAGGAGTTATCATTATATCCTATTAAGTAAGAAGGAATTCTTTCATGTTTGATCTCTCTTAAAATTATACTTACCAAAATATTTTAGAATGTGACCTAAACTGTTGAAATGGAGTTGGTCAAGTTGATAAAATAACTTCAAGAGAAAAATTACAAAATACTAAAACTGTCTTCTAAAGGTAAAAAATATTAATGTGGTAGCAATATTTCATTCATGTGCTCTCAGTGTTTTAAAACACTAATGAATAAATTAGAAGTTTTCTAAATATGAGGAGATGGAGTAACCATTAATAAACCGGATAAGTATTAATCTCCATAACTTATTAACTAAAGAATATAATTACTGATGTCAGTAAAATAATAATTGTATTAAGATTATGAGGATAAGACCTATTTAACCATAGGATTCCCACTTTTTGCATACATTTTATTTACACTGCCAACCTTTGTACTTGTTCAGTCATTTATTTATTTTTTTTAATACACAATCAAAATTTCTGAGATAGAAAAATAGAACAATTCTCATCATTCATATATGACATATTAAGCTAGATTTCAAAAACTGATAAGCTGAATTTCATTTTGACCTTTAACATAAGCATAGCATTTTGACCTTTAATTAAAAAGAATAAAAGGCATATTAATGATTGGCAAAAAATGTATAATATATATATGAGACTTATGTTCAGAATATTGAAAAGAATTCTTTCTACTCAGTAAGAAGACAGAACATTCAAGTAAAAAAGACAAAATATTCCGATAGCATCTTCACTGAAGGAGGCATATGGGAGCAACAACACATCATGAGATGCTCCGCCTCAGAGCATCAGTGAATCTGAACAAGGTCAAATCAGTATATATTTTAGGCTTTGCAGGTCAGATGTTCTCTATTATAATTACTTATCTCTGCCATGATAGCACAAAACCAGCTATAGCCATCAAACAGACAAATGGATGTGCACATGTGTTCCAATAAAACCATGCTGAAAACTAGGGAGTTGGCTGGACTTGACAAGCAGGTGGTGGTTTACCAGCTCCTGCTTAACATTATTAGTCTTCAGGGAAATGCAAATTAAAGTCACAGTGAGGTACCACACATGCATAAGAAAGGCTAAAATAAAAAAGGCTGCCAATAAAAGTCATTCAAACTTCTTGCCATTATGGCACTGGTAAAAGTGGTCTTAGTGGTGCCTAATGTTATCATTTATATATACACAAATGTGTACATGTTAAACCAGTTCTTCCCAGGCATTATTATGTTTCGAGGACTGACAATTCCAAGTTTGGAATGTATTCTATATTCTTCTTAGACAGAGGATTACAAGAGGGAAATAGTCCACTATATTATGATCATAGCAGCTTATTAAAGAGTTATCACGATATTGTATCTTAAGTTCATATAGAGCAGTTCAACAGCAGGGAACTTACTGTTGACAATACATTCAAAATTTTCCCAAAAAAATCATAGTTGATGCCATAGATTGTATTTAATTGATTGTATTGCCTGTAATAATAAATTATACAAACTCTAATTTAACATAGGACCTGGCAATAATGTAACATTTGCTAATTTAACATGGCAATAATGTAATACTTCTTTTAATTCCTGCAGAGTCAAAAAGGGACCAAGTTGCATAGAATTTGTGCTCAAATGACTCTCCCTCACCTGACACCATGGTCCAAGAAAAGGTGTTAGAACATAAAAGGAAAAACATATGGAGTTGCACTTACTTTCCTAGGACATCAAAAGTGACAGGAATGGGCAAAAGCAATTAGACAAGAATCTTTGATTGCATCTGATCCTTAGGTAGAAATGTGTAGTTTATGGTCTATAGCATGACTTTTTTTTAAACCAGTAACAACTACAATAATAAAAATAACCCAAAAACCCATGATATGGTTAGAAATATTTTATAACATAGAACGTATAGCAACTTCTGTTAAATACTGTAAGGAGAATGAAGATTAAATATTGTTATTAATCAAAAGCTACTAGGCATTATAAAAATTACTTCAACGAATGCTATAATGGAAAGATGCTGGAGTAACCTTGAATGACCTTGCATCAGAAGAATCTGCTCCAGGTGACTACAGAGATAAGGAAAGCCATGGCCTGTTCTGCAGTGACATGATGGCATGCCAAACAAAATAGAAGGAAATAAATTGCTTTGGTTGTGGTAGTGTGTATATGCAGAATTGGAATTAAAGGCACTCACAGAGTAACTACTTGGCAAATCCTTTTTAAGTTTCAAGTTCTTATAGTCCAACTATCAATCCCATAGATCATATGGCATCTGACTCTTTAGCTCTCCAGACTGGAATTCTTTCTCAAAATCCCATAGATTGTTTATCATTCATTTCCCAAGTCTTTGGGAAGGGAGTTTTACCAAGACCCAATTATGAATTTCTGAGAACTTGCAAAGAGTTTGTCGGCAGAAAAAAGGTAGTAGCTCTACAACATGTCTCCTAGAAACAGGGATGCCACTGACAGTAACTTAGTTGTGCATTGCCAAACTCCAAATAGCAACATGCAAAACGTTTTAATTTCATGGTTATGTATAGCAGTCATGTTCACAAAGACCACACAAAAATGACTGCTCCTCAAAAAAAAAAAAAAAAAAGGGTGACTTGATAATCTGAATTTCTCTAAACTCTTGCTAGTGGCCTAAGTTCCTCCCACCCACCTTTCCCTTCTTACTGTATGCATTTGATTTTTAACTTCTCTGCCTTTCTGATTCTGCTGTCACTGATTATCCAAACACCAATGGATCTTGGTAGTGGCAAGCCTGGTGTTGGAAGGATAGGGACTTAACTACAAGCACTTTCAGTATCATGCTCCCTACTTCACAAATGAAATTCACCAAAAACATATAACTTCAGTAATGAATCAGGGACCTAAATAAAAACAGTAGTGAAAAAGAAATTCTAGGCATTCAGGAAATGGTGAATTAACAAATTCAACTTTAGAGGTGAACAGAGACATCCCTACTTCAGTTTTTTAAACATAAATCTGAAACATAAGAAAACAATATGTATTAAAATAACTTAGATATAAATAAATTAAGATTTTTAGCACTCTAAAGTAAATAATTTTTTTTAAGTACAGGAAAAAAGTTGTCATTAAAGGTACATGAACAAGGCCTCCCTGGTAGTGCAGGGGTTAAAGTCTCCACACTATCAAGCCATCAGCAGCCACTGCAGCACGAGTTTAATCCCTGGCTGGGAAGCTAAACCACATGGCACAGCAGACCTCTCCTGTCCCAGATGCTCCCCTCAGCAGTGTATATCCATCAGTAGATCTGCCTGTTCTGCTCCATACTCTGTCTCTGGTGAGCCCTCTCACCGACCCGCACACCTCTGGCCTACACCCCAGTTCTTGTATGCATAAACAAATAAAAATATTTAAAAACAGAACAATAAGGTACGTGAACATAACATGAACATAAACCACATGAACACAGCCACAGTCAGGAAAAGGGGCCTTAAAATGAATTCAGAACTTGAGTTGATACATATAAAATCAATATTGGCAAGAATCTCAAACTAATGTGTCCCTGATTCCTGTTCCAGTGCAAGCAAAATGACTTGTTCCCTCTTGGTCTGATGGTGAGTCTGCCAGCTAGAGGACATGTTCCCACATGCAACATATGTACTGGGAGTTCAGAAAATAAAAAATCCCAACTCACCTGAGGTGCTCCCGCCATAAAAGCCTACCCAAATAATTCCCATAGAACTGTAAACCCAGGACTCAACCAGTTAACTTTTATTAGGACATTATAGTTACAAATACCCAGAGGATGTTTGCTATTGAATGTAGAAAGAAATGTCACTCTGCTAAAAATCTGAGAGGGAAAATGCTTTCTTCTTAATGGGGCACTTTATATCTGTTTGCCCAGCTGTTTGCAGAAGTGAGTTCCATTTCAGCTAAAGCAACAACAGTTTCCACCTTGGTCAGAATTCCCAGTGCTGTAATTCCTCAGGCCAATACTTCACCGTCTGGTAACTTTGGATGACTGAATGAGACAGACTAAATCTGCCAATGCTGACATTTTAACACCACTTGGCAGAGCTAATATTTTCACCAGAAGAGCAATAACTTCACTACCTACTTTGTAACCCAACCATGAGCCAAATGAGAAAATTACTTTTCATTGACACCTTCTTATTTTTTTCAGTTGTAGTTTTGTTTTTTTTAATGCTCTTTTAATTCGGGTAATATTAGGATTCTCTCCATCAGGTATTCACCAACACAGGATACCTGCCACCAAATCACCCACAGTCCACCACCTTATCATAGGCTAGCTTCTGAGTCAACAGCCTCTCATTCTTAAGGAGAAATCTCATCCTGAGACATACACAGTTGTCACCTGTGTACTGTTGATCTCGTTCCCCCAAAATTATTCCTTTAATTCTGGACCTTGCTGGTTTTCTGGATGGGTGGGTAGGAGGGGCAACCACATGCAATTAACAACCGTATTTAGTATAAGGAAAAGGGGACAGTAGCATGGTTAACTTTAAGCAACAAAAATCTAAAATCTACATTTGCTTTGTGGATTCTGGAGAATATGTAGTTTTATTAATATGCTTTTTATACTATCCTTTTATTTATTACTAGATACTAGATGGTGATACCAATTTAAATATGACCTGTTTTGTCACTAAGACTGTGTGTTTTAGTAAATTCAACAAATGAGTAAGTCAACTATTTCCATGAGACATGATAAATACAATTAGCACAAATACTATAGAGGTACTAAATCTGATGGAAGAGGCAGAAAGGAAGCACAGAGAAAACATCCCTTTAGTTTTATTAACCTAGTCATGAAAATAGTTTTTATTCCATGAAGACATGCCAAATGGAGGTAAGGAAGTAGGGGGAAGTACCAAAGTGCCAAAGTCTATTTTGTATTACTTTTTCCGTACTGCTTTAGACAACGGGTATATTCTTAGTAATAAGAATGGGTTTAATAAAACCCATTTCCCTTCTTTTTGCTCTTTCTCTGATTGATATTCTTTAAAATTTTTGAAGATTTGCTTACATTCTCTTGCTATTTAATGTAAGGAATATAATTGCCTCATTAGTGCAGTAGGTAGCACGTCAGTCTCATCAAGTGAGGGGTGACAGCAATAGGTCCTCCTGATGGGAGGGGAGGTAGGCTCCCTGCCAGGCTTCTCACAGGTTGGCCCTCAGTACAAATTCTCAGACCTGTTGCATTAGAAACCTGGGTGTTGGCAACCGTCTGTGCTCTCACAAACTGTTTGGGTAATTCTGATGCACATTCAAGTTTGAGACCCATTACTCTTTGCAAGTTCAGTGCAACAAAAATAAAAGCAATGGGCCCCATGTCTTTTGAATTTTGAGGAGAAAACATCTATAAACAGGCTTTTGGGGAAATCACTACAGATTAGTAGACGATATTGGGGAATTACTGTTAACTTCCTTAGATGTGGTAATAGTATTGTAGTTAATGTAAATACCCTCTTTTTTAGAAGAAGCTGAATATTCAGCAATAAAATAGCATGAAATTTATAATTACTTTCAAAAGATCCAGAAAAATATATGAAGTTATGAGATCATTGCTAACATTTTTGCTATGGCACTGCTATTATTTTCATTTCTTTGAGACGCTGTCTGCTCTAATGAGGAGTGCCACTTCAGGGAGGGAAGACTGGACAGTGGGAACATATGGCATTTGGAGGCATAAAGCTATGTGTAAGTCCCAATTTAAACCCACAATAATAGTGAATAATTCACTTACATGAAAATTTACCTTACTATCTAAATGTCACATTCTTCCCTGTAAAATAGGGCTAATCATACAAAACTATCCTCTCAACATTGCTAACAGAACAAAATTAATAGTTTATAAAAAGCAGTTTCTAAGCTGTGTAACTCAGTGATAGTAATTATAGATGTGCCTTTTCTCATGAATTCTTCTCAATTTTTAAAGTCATTTGCATTTCAACCAAATATTTGTTTTATAAATACAGATGCAGCTTATATGTGATCAAAAGTTATACAAGGACACTGCCTCTGGCACAGAGAGGATATTTAATAAATGTGTTGCAAATGAATGAACAAATAAATATAACACATTCCCACATTAATGGAAAATATTGGAATAGGAATTAATGATAGGAATTAATGTTAATATAAACACGTGAGTCTCTTTAAAGAAATTATATTAGGATATAGACTTCTTATTTAAAGATAGACTTCAAAGAGTTATTGCTCAATCTACTCAATAAATTCTACATAGAGTAATGAACCACGAGTTGAGGAAAATCAGAGGAATCTTGACTAATAAGAAATGGGTGGGTCAGATGTGTCATAGAAGAAACGGCATCACAGCCAGCCTTAAATGTCAAGAAGGACTTGTCTAGAGAATGGGAGGAAGAGAATTTCAGAGTGAAGATAAGTAAGTATGAGTGTTTGGGTGTTGTTGTCTGTGATAATTCATTCTGCAAGATATTACATAAGACCTTAGCTATCAAAATCTCTTGTTCAAAATACTCTTTCCATCTACTCACTAATTTAAATTAACATAATGTCATAAATATTATGATGCCATTTCATATCATTCCCACAATAATGATCTTTTCTTCTGAGTGAAGAGTTATTTCTTAACGCTCCAAATATCAAAAAATACAAGCACACTGTCTCTGCAGTGTCTATCCTCCTCCAGGCAACTCATACTCATCATTCATGGTGACATGATGTCCAGGTTGAGGGAACAAAGTCCAGATCCTGAGAGTAAACCAGCATGCCAGCTTCCATGAAGGGTGGAGAGACATACTTCATTTCCCTCTGAAGACGAGCAATGGAATAATCTTAACATTTCAATCTTGAACAGTAACAACAGTTCAAGGGAGAGCAGATAAAAATCTTTTATGCCCCACACTAGCATCAGAACAATTTCAATGGTTTAATGATTCTAGAAACAGATTGCAGAATTCTATTATAAATTTTTAAGTTTCCATGCTCCATAACTTCTCAATAGCATTTAATACTTTTGACCACCATCACACATGTGCTGTCACATGGGCATACATGGATCCATGTGCATATGTGGATCTCTGCAGCCAGTCACACCCTGCCCAACACATACCCTTGGTTTTATTCTGTGACACAATGGGGTCCATTTTTGTAGGAGTACTTCTCCACTTCTGTTCCTTACTTTCCTTTCCCCTCTTGTCCTCATAATTTGGTGGGGAATAATGGCTCAGTCTGTTGCTCCTTCAGAGAATTCCTTTATACTCAAGGATTCAATAATAACTTAGCTGCCAACTAGTAAGTAAATTAGCTTACTCTGAAATCTGAACCTCTATTTCTGAATTCTCACTCAGTTACAGTCCTCCAGAATTCTTGAACTACTAACACTGTCATTGATGATGCCAAAAATCAACCATCGTCCTCAAAATCTTTCTCAAAAAAACAATTTACTTCTCTGCCTTCCCTTCTTGCCACCTCTGTGAGTCAAGTATCCCCAGTTACACTTAAAGGGTCACCTTGCATACTTGGCTCTAAAACTGGCCTCAAATGCAGAGATATCCCAATGCAAGGATGCTTGTGACTTTGCTTCACTTGCGTCTTGGGGCTCTGGTGCAATGGTCCCTTCTGAAAGCTCAAATTCAAAAAAAAATTGACGTTCCCTCTTTTCCTTCTCCCTATTTAATCTTGCCCACTTCAGTGGTATCATTTTGGAACCCAATCTTTTTGTTATTACAGGAGAGACTCTTAAGGAGAAATCACATATAAATTATGGTTTGACACCAGTTAAATCATTTGAAATTGGCTGTAAATAAACACGTTTCCTGGCAATTCCCACTTCATCCTCCTTTTGGCCCCTTCCACGAAAGACCACGGCTTATTAATTCTAATTCATCCCCTTAGTAATATCAACTAAACCACAGCTCTTCCAACTGGCATTCCGATCTCTAAAGGGAAGACATTTTTATCTCTGATTTACAAATCCATCCATTAAGTTTTAATCAAAACTGCTCTTCTCCAAGTTCATTCAAAAAAATTATTTTAGTGAGTTGCTCCCGAGCAGAGTGCTATACATGAAACTGGAGATGAAAGGGCAAAACCACCTTGACCATAAATGGTCAGTTTCTCCTATGTGGGATCTAGATCAATTTGCAATACTACCTATGCTTTTATGTCTGTAAAATCCCATGTAGTTTCCCTGGACTTGTTACTTAAAATTTTTTTCTCTCTCTTTCCACTTCCAACCTCTAAAACCTCATATTGCATCCTCTTGATGTCATATTTGATTAATTCCACTCTCCAAATGTTAATTTTTCCCAATACCCCATGTAGATTCCCTTTTGGGACATGGACCATTGTGTTTTCTGGGCATGTGTAGTACCCATAAACTTAACCCCCCAAAACCATACAATCTTACTTGTTTTTTATAATCATCAAACCCATCACCTCTCCAATTTATCCTTCTTAATATTTCCAGGTTAAAAATCCTGCAATACTGTTTTGTTATTTCTTCCGCTTTCCACCTATAGCACCAAAATGCTAGATGACTCCCAAATACTCTCTGCATAAAACTCAAAAAAGGTTATCCTCTTACATGGGACAAAAAAGACTATCACAAAATCATGTTGCAGGCACAGGCAAACGAATGCATATATGAAGATGGGTAAGACACCTCCTAACCTTGGACCTCAGTAATGAAGGATATTGCTACTTAAGCATTATGGAAAACACATGATGAAGGCAACACCCAATAGTTACATTTACAAAGGGAGAAAATGAGTCTTCTGAAGTGTGGAGGAGGCTACTTCGCCTTTGAGGAGATTATAAGACAGTTGGGGAGACTTTTTAGACAAGTTTTGCTATGATTTAAATTTAGAGGAAGTAGACATTATCACCCAGGAGAAGCTTCTTGGGGGAGAGAGGACTTCAGGTGAACCCTGAAATGAAGAATCAAATGAAATAAAGGACTTGGAAGAACATTTTGAGTGGAAAAAGGCAGAACAGATACCAATGTGTCTTCAAATCCTATTCACAGTTACAAAAAGCAAATAGGCCAGTTGGTTAAAAAAGAAGATCATGCTCATAAACACTTGGAATCTCAGCGTTCGAAGGGACTTGAAAGCAATTGTGTCAGTTCTTTCTCTCTCTCTCTCTTTCCTAATGACACTAGGCAGATACACTGCAGCCAGGCTGTGGATTAGCACTAGGATGAACTGAGAAATTTACTCCCTTCTAAACACTAATTCATCTAACAAAAGCCCAGATACAACTATCCTAGGCACTGAATTTCTGGTTTTAATCAGAATATTTTCCTCTCAAACATGGTATTTAGGGATTTAGATATTTGCCTTTTAGAAATAATTCCGTGGTCATTAGAACAATTTACCATTATTTTCTGATGTGGCACAATAAACCAAAGCTTGGGATCAACAATACAAACAGGAAACATTAACTTTAGGCCAAAAAGGCAATAACTCTGATTCTTTTTTGGCAAAATTATAAAAAGTTGAAGAGGGCTGGGAATCATGAGATCTTGGAGTTACCCTTTGGCCAGAATTTCACTGGCTAGTCATTAGTCACGGAATCACTGATAACTAATTATTTTCACTTATGTTCCCTTCATTACATTTATTTTTAGAATGGTGTTTCCCTGGGAGTCTCTCTTCATTGTTTCTAGCCTTCATTTCAATTTATTTATTTATTTATTTTTAAAGATTTATTTATTTATTTATTTATTTATTTATTTTTTAGGGCAAGAACCAGGACAGGCCAGATGCTCAGAAGGATGAGAGGATTCACCAGAGACAGAGCGGGAAACAGAAAGAACAGGCAGACTGACGAAATACACTGCTGAGGGGAGCAGCGGGCAGGACAGGAGAGGTCTGCTGTGCCATGTGGGACCCTCGCCAGCCAGCCAGGATCAAACCGGTGCTGCAGAGGCTGCGGACAGCTTCACAGTGCGGTGCTCAACGCCTGCGCCACCAAGGGAGGCCCCTTCATTTCAATTTAAATATGATTTGTACAGAGAAATAAATGAAATAGCAACATGACTCTGTAATTTACATAGAATAACATAGGTACTTTACATATAAATGTTAGCCACTGCCTCAAAGACCCAAACATTTCCACCTGCCTTTACACTACAAATAGATAATCCATACTAGATCATGGATTAACATGAAAATTTTATTTGTTTAGGGGGCAACTCATTAGTTCATTTATATTAGTAGCCAGTCCCTTTCTGCCACAATTCTGGATCCCAATAAAGTACCAAATAATTGTCGTATAAATCACAAGACACAAAAGTACATATGGAAATGCCTATCAGCAGCTCTTAACATTATCAGAAACTGGACCTTTCTACCAAGCCAGGGGTAAAAGTAAAAGGTGTTTGTCATTCCCTTCATTTTTAAACTCTGGCTTCATTTCTTTTACAGAATCATACAGGTAGGCTGGCAAGGGATGGACAGGGAAACGAGGACATGTCTCCCTCATAAGCTAAGCAGAAGCTCTCCTTAACCACAGCGAGCAATCAACACGCATGTCATCAGGCAGAAAGAAGTGGCAGTTTTGACTTTAAGAATTCCTGCTGCATATTTCTAGCTCCAAGGGCTTCCTTGTCTGCCCATGAAAACAACAGATTTGTCCCAAGAAACTGGAGCCTCTCCCTGACAAAAGTCCAAGCACCATACTCAGTGAGTTTCACACAAATGTCACAATATCATTATCTGAACAGGGTGGGCCCTAGAGGCTCCTCTGCCATGAAAATGGGTGGAATTAGAAAAAACAAAACACAAAGATGAACTTTACTGTTATGAATGACTGTAGTGATTCAGTTTCCCTTCACAACATGTTCACTCCGGACCCCTACTTTCCCTGTAAGTGAAACTGAAGGATTCCCACTACATTTAGCAACTTACTGGAAATCATATTAGATCTTTGATGTATCTCTTTTCTCATGGGAATTTAAATTAAACAGTTCTCTGCTTACATCTTCCATTATTTTGATTACTTTTTAAATATTTTCCATTTCACAGATATCTTCTAATTAGAATAACATAGTAACAACAAAAAGTAATAAAATTGGCAAGTCTTTAAACATGGAATCTACTGTATCTATTGAAAAATCTAAATGAAAGGTAGATACTTTTGCTCTTTGAAACAAGAACCATAGGATCACCTGTCACTTATTTATCCATTCATTTCACCAATATTTGTTGAGCATTTAGAATATACCAAACTCATTTCTAGAACCGAAAATGAATACAACAAATGAAAGGTCATGTTTTTGTTGAACTTACATTCTAGAGAAGAGATAGACAAAATAATAAGTAAGGCATGTGATATGTCAGAGGATGGAATAAAAACCACAGATGTTTCTTGGTATCTGGTTCCCTTCTTATTCTGGGCACATGAAAAGAAGTGTGTGTTTCCACATCGTTGAAGTCAGAGATATTCATGTAATTAATTTTTATGATTAGGTTGTAGGTAAAAGGTACATGTGCCACCTCCAGGCCATCTCCTTAAATTGTTGGTGCAATATCCTCTACTTCTTTTTTTCCCCTGTTCCTGGGAAGCAATTAACCAGTTAGAGTCTTGGCCTTGAATTACTATAAAGAGCAGAAATCCCTGGGAACAATCAGTAGACATGTAATTCCACAAGAGGTATAGATTTTTTATTTTGAAGTCTTTGAGATTTTGGGATTGTTGTTGAGGCATAATCTAGCCTAATCTAGATTAGAAATGCTGGGCAGAGAAGTAAAACAAGGAAGTAGTTAGGATGGACCAGGACAGGAAGGGGATATAGTCATAAACAGAGGACAGAGAATGCATTTGTTTAGGATAAAGACCTGAAAAAAGGGAGGAGACAAGTCTTTCAGATATCTCAGGGAAGAATATTATAGACTAAAGGAGTACTGCATTTAAAAATCCAGAGAAAGAACATATGTGGCTACTCTAGCTGTAGGAAGATAAGCAAGAGAAAAATAGTAACAGGTGAAGCTACATGTAGCAAGGCCATTGATAGGGCCTGTTAGGAAGGGCTTCACTCTGAGATAGTAACCTACTGGAGGTTTGTGAACATAGGAATTAGAAGACCTAATTTATATTTTAATAGTATTACACTGAGTGTTGTACTGAGGCAAAAACAGGGAAATAATTTAGGGCATTATGTTAATAATCCAAATGAGATAAGACAGTAGCTTAAATCAAGATGGGAAAGAATGTGCATAAGAAAAACAAACACTTAAAAATTCTGGATACATTCTGAAAGTAGAGGTGAAAATATCTGCTGATAAATTAAATGTGAAGTTTGTGAAAAATTAAGTCACAAATATTTTCAATTTTTTTGACCCAAGTAAATGGACAGATAGAGTACTCATTAACTGAGTTCTGACATTAAGGGTGCTAGCTTGGGGTAGAAGGCACTCAGGAGCTTAGTTTTGGACAGGCCAAAACCTAGGCGTCTATAGAAATTTGAATGGAGATACATGAGGAGATTTAGATAAACAGGTGTGAAATTGAAGGGTATGGTAAGGATAGGAGACAAAAATTTTCAACTTGTTAATGTTCAGATGGATTTAAAGACATTCAAGTAGTGGTCACCAAGAGAGCAGGAGGAAAGAAAAGAGATCTAAAGGCTCAGTCCTTAGATACTCTAATTGAGAGACTGAGGAGATGAGGATGAATCAACAAAGAAAACTGCAATGTAGCCAATGAGAAAGGAGGACAAGACACATAAGCAAAAGAAAACCTAGAGATGTTATGTTACTTGCCAGGAGAGCAGCAAATCTTCACTGGGATCCTGAGCTCCACTGCTCACAGCTTATCTCATGGTGCAGGCAGGTTGTGGTGGGACTCAGAAAAACTAATGATACATATGAATATTTCTATGTGAAGTAACTCATAAAAATAGTCTCAATAGAGAAATATGTGGCTGGTTCTACAAATAATAAATCAACTAAGAAATAAAACAAAAAGCAATGGAAAGATTATGTGAGAGATAAAGCAACAGCTGGAACAAACACTGTCTTTGCAGTTATTAAAGAATATACTTTCACAGAAGGACAAACAATATAGCATATTTTTCCAGGATAATTCTGTCCTTTGATAAGTATTCTCTAACGTACTATATTGGGAGATCTAAGAAAAGGAGATGTATATCTGTGATTCAGAACAGGAATGTAGGGTTAAGGTGTTCTAAAATTTGTCTAAAACATTGAACTTCTAATTTCCACTTAGAATACAGAAAGCTGGGAAAGCTTTCCAATATTTCTGGGACAGCTGAGGAAAACATTATTCCTGCCCTCATAATAACTGAAAAAGAATCCCAGAACAATCCTTGAATTTGTGTTTTCTAAAACTAATCAAAGAACTGAGGTTTTCGGAAAACTGAAAATGGAAGCATCAAATAGTGAGCAACAACAGTTTAAGGCTAAGGGAGCATCATGAGCACTGAGAGAACCTTCTATGAGGTGCAGGCTCAAAGGAAAAACATTAAAAAATATCTTTGGTAAATCTGATTGTTTGGTAAGTTCTGATTGTGCAAGGTATAACTGGAGGAATTGGAGGCCTGTGGTACATTGAGATAACCATGGCAAGAACAAAATACAAAGCCAACTCAATTCATCACACAACTCACCTAAGTCTAATAAAAGAAAGGTATATTAATTTTCAGGCCACTTCAGGCTAGAAAGCTATTTTTCTACCTCTACTCTCCCACAATAGTATTATGTCTAAAACAAAATAGTTGTGAAAGGTACAAAGCAAGAAAACAACAACACACTGTCAAGAGACAAAGCAATCTATAGAACTAGACTTTGGCATGGCACAGATGTTATAACTACTAGAGAATTTATAGTAACTATGATAAATACATTTAAGGCACTAGTGAGAAAAGTAGATAGTATGTATGGTCAGATGATAATTTCAGAAGAGATATGAAAATGCAAGATTAATTTAAATTGAAATGTCAGAAATTAAAATATGGTAAAAGAGAAAAAGTGATTTTTTTTAAAAGTAGAGTATCCAAGAGCAAAATATGGACCAGTTGAGCACGCATGTAGTTGTAACTCAAAACAAGATAAAAATAATTGAACTGAGAAAATATTTGAAAAGTGAAATAGTTGAAAATTTTCAAAATCAATGATGGATACCCAGCCACAAATCCAAGAAGTTAGTAATTAATCCAAACAACCACTACATACAGTTATGCACTACGTAATGACATTTTGGTCAACTATATACCACATATAGAATGGATGTTCTAAAGTTCTTATTTCCTATTGATTTTTTATCCCTCTTAGTTCTTTTATGTTGAAAACAGCCTCATATATCTCCATGACATTTGAAAAATTATGAAATCACTTAACAAGGCATTTCTCAGAACATATCCCCTTCATTAAGCAGGACTATATATAATTTTGAAACTCTGAAAGTCAAAGACAAAAACAAACACTGGAGACAAATAAAACAAAAACAACACATTATATACAGAACAAAGGTATGTTCTGAGAGAATGTAAAGGAATTTTGCAAATGTGATTAAGGATATGGTCCTCAAAACAGGGAGCTTCTCATGGATTATCTGGCTGGGCAAAAATCTAAAAAATCTAAAAATCTAAAAAAAAAAAAAATCTAATCACATGTCTCCTTTAAAGCAGGGAATTTTCTGACTGGAGTAGGATATCTGAAGCAAAAGAATTCAGAGATTCAAAGCACACAGATGATGCAACTCATGGTTGCTGACTGTGAAGATAAAGGAAGGGGGCCACAGGACAAGAAATATGATTGGCTTTTAGAAAATAGAAAAATTCTTAGCCAATACCCAGCAAGGAAGCAGGGACCTTCCTATAACCAGATGGAACCGGATGGAAATTAATGCAACCAAAAACCTGAATAAGCCTGAAAAATGATTCTCCCCAGATCCTCCAGGTTACAGCCCACACCAGAAATGATTTTATGTCTCCTAAGATCTGAAACACAGAAACCAGTCATACCCGCAGAGACTTCTAACCTACAGAGGTTATCAGAGTTGTAAGATAATAAATTTACAGAAATAGAAAACTAATATACTGTCTTTATATTTTTCTGCTCAAAGGCAGGTTTTTATAAAGCACCTCATATCAATTATTCCTAACCATAAGAAAGCAAAAGAATTGTTACAGACACAACTCCATGAAGCTCCGTGCCATTTTTCCTCACCCCCACTTATATGCAGCCACTTTGGGTTACAAGTCCTAGTAAGCCAGGAACCAGACTTCCTATTTTGGTAAGCTACTGGGAACTAACGTTGGAGTTAAGCAGCCATGCTTGGTATATAACTGAACACATCTAGGCATTGGCATTCTTGCTTCTGCAGCCTGATTTTCATCCCTGTACTACTGGGAAGGAGACTTGGAGGAAACATATGTAGAGATACATGCAAGACACAGGTGGGTGAGAGACATGTGGGGAGGCTACTTCTAAGCCTTGGCATAAGCTATGGCAATGGTTGTCCTGACTTCATTGGTATTATTTGGTAAAATTTTTAAATTCTGAACCTCTCCTTCTGTTTCAGCTGTTTGGGAATTGCTTAAGCTCTTTCTTGTGGTTCCCCACCAGAAGATACCTTAGACTTTTGCCAAGCTTTCAGGCCTTAGCAGCCCCTGCTTCAGGCTAACCCTGGTTGGCTGCACATTTGCCCATGAGGGGATGGGTAATTTGGGGATTTTTATTTGGAAACTATTAGGAAAAATCCTCCTCTCCCCTCTCTATGCACAGGAGTTCTATTAAAGAGCTCTCTCATTAAGAGTATGATTTGTTTGCCTTAGTGTGCACAGATGGCCAATCCCTTTCAAAGCATTTGCCCCTTAAGTTTGTGGCCCCTGGGTGTCTCCTTGTTGCATGCTAACACTCATTTGGGGCCTCATTTCAGACTCTACCCATGAAATATACCCAACGACCCACCATCACACCTGAATTTCTAATTTTGAATCAGGGTCAACCTTAGAGATAGAAGTTGCCTGTCTTAATCAAAAATAGATGAGTAAAGCATGGTCTTTCCACAGATTCAAGTATAAGTCTTACATACTAGGAAATGACATTTCACTGTAAGAAGGTGTGAAATTAGCAAAACTAAACATATTCAAGGGATTCACGAGAGGAGGAGAAATGGGTACATTGAGAAGGATAACTGGATACAGCAATAGGCCTAACTGGTAGTATACCAGGTCAACAACAAAACATGACAAAAAGGAAAAAATCTTAGCCTATTTCACAATTAGTGCTACAGCAAGTATGAATCCAGACCTTACTGCCATTATTGTGATGCAAAAAGTCAAACTATCCTTTTGCAAAATTTTAAACATTTACAAAAAAATCTTCTATTTAAGATACTTTCACATAAATTAGCCCTAAAATTACCATCAATAAATATTTCTTTTACCTTCAGAATCACTCATTCAAGTATCCTAGACTCTAATCATAACTTCTCCTTGCTTGTGAAGACACTGCCACAACAGCTATTCTTAGACATCATTGGAAAATTGCCTTCATGAATTCCTTCACTTTCCCCCAACTAGAAGCCTCTTCTATGGTGCATCATTAAATTCCATGGTCCATCATTGCAATAATACTCTTGCCAAACCCCAAACCACTAGGCCACATTTTCCCCCATTACACCCTTTTAGCAATAGCTCAACCCTGGATGAACCCAATTATTTGCTTTCATGGCACTTGTCTCTGCTAGAATACAGAGTAGATGGCATCACTATAAATTCATGGTAAAGTGTTCTCAAGTAGGTTCTTGTTCCTTGGCAAAGTTATTTTCCTGTTGTCCCTGATGATGGTGTTAACTTGTTCAGCCCTTTACTCAAAGTGTCTTCTGACTCAGCATGCCATCTCTTCATAGAATTAAGAAACCACTGGAGTGGGGCAACCTCAAATTCATACTTTTAAACCTACTAATCTGCATCTGTCCCCTGTTCTGCATCAGGGGAGTTATCTTTCCCTTTGTCAAAAGATAATTTCTCTACCTGTACTCTGCATCTCATCTATTTTCTCCTTTTGCCAAGGAAATTACACTATTCAATCTATTTCTTTCATCTAGATTTTTACCTTTGATAGATAAAATATGCAAATCTCTCTCATCTTAAAAACAAGAACAACTGGGGCTTTCTGGTTTCCTCTGTAAAAAGATACAGGGCATAGGGTGGGTCAGAGGGAGGTAAGTATTCACTTCACTGGAGTTATGTTTAAGGCAGAGTTTCTACAGAGTTAGAGTTTTTATTTTCTGGTTTTGGCTCATTCTTCCTATCAAATTCTACTACTGTGAAAGATAAGAAAAATAATGACAGCTGAGGGAAAAATTCCCCAAGATGACAATAGGGACAATGAAATTGAAAGCCTATGGAAAACACCTGTGTGCCCAACATTGCTTTACAGGTGTTTTATTTTTGAAATATTGGTAGGTTTTAGGACCCTCACTGGAGAAACAGAAGAGCAAAATTTTCTTTCTTCATTCTCCTGAGATAAAGCAGCATGAAAGCAGTGCTCTGTGTCAGCTGCCTGCCTGGTCTTTTCTCATTGGATGGAGACACTAGAAGGGGGACAGGGCCAGGGAGCTGGCCACCTTCCTGTTTAGCCCAGTGAGCTTTAGATAAAAACTACTGGTTTCCTCCAACTACTAGTTTAGATAAAAACTACTGGCTTCTAAAACTACTGGTGATGTATTTGTGACTATTGATTTGTCCAACAATTCATGAAACAAGGTTTGTAGAGTAAGCTATATCAGGTTGTTAGCAATAGCTAGATAAAACTAGGACAGTGGAATAAAAATAAAGTTCTTTGTTATCAAAATACCAGCAACAAGCCCTGTAAAACTTTGAAACTTCCAGAAGATAACATAGGAGAAAATCTAAATGACTTGGATAGGGTGATGACTTTTTAGATACAACATCAAAAGCACAATTCATCCTAGGAGAATTGATAAGCAGGACTTTGTTAAAATGAAATCCTGCTCTATAAAGGATGTCAAGAGAATGACATGACAAGCAGACTAGGAGAAAATATTCTCAAGACACATATAATAAATGGCTATTATCTAAAATCACAAGGAACTCTTAAAACTGAATAGTGGGGCTTTCCCGGTGGCACAGCGGTTGAACCTGGGTTGTGAACCTGCCCATAGCCTCTGCAGCGCTGGTTCGATCCCCGGCCACTGGGCGAGGTTCCCACATGGCGCTCAGACCTCTCCTGCTGCCCGCTGCTCCCTTCAGCAGTGTAGTTCATCAGTCTGCCTGTTCTGTTCCCTGCTCTGGTGAATTCTCTCACCCTCTCCCACCTCTGACTGTACCCCAGTGCTTGTATAAATAAATATTTTTTAAAGAAACTGAATAGTAAGTAAACAGTTGATTGAAAAAAATGGGTCAAAGACCTCAACAGACAAATACTTGACCAAAGAGGATGTCAAGATAGAAAATAAATACATGAAAAGATGTATCACATCACATGTCATGAGGAAGAGCTAATTAAAACTGTGCCAAATGCCATACCAATACATAACTTTCAGCATGACAAACATTCAGCATACTGATAAACCAAATGTTGGCAAGGATGTGAAACAGTAGGCACTCTCATCCATTGCTGGTGAGAATGCAAAATAGTACAGTCACTTTGCAAGACAATTTTCTTATAAAACTAAACATACTCTTATCATATGATCCAGCAACAGAGCTCTTTGGTATTTTTCTAGAGGAATTAAAAACTTGTGTTTACACAAAAATCTACACACAGATGTTTATATTAATTTTGTTCATAATTGCCAGAACTTAGCAGCAACCAAGACATGTTTAAGTCAGTGAATGAATAAATGCACTATGGTACATTCAGACAATGGATTATTATTCAGCACTAAAAAAAAAAAAGAGCTATAAAGTCATGAAAAGACATAGATGAACCTTAAATGCATCTCACTACATGAAAGAAGCCAATGTGAAAAGGCTACCTACTATCTGATTCCTATTATTCTGGAAATGGCGAAACTGTGAAGACAGGGAAAAATCAGTGGTTGCCTGGTATGGGTGTTTGTGGGCAGGAAGATGAGTAAGTGGAACACAGGGTTTTAGGCAGTGAAAACACTTTGTATGATACCACAATGACTGATGTTATTAGCCTTTTGTCCAAATCCACAGAATGTACACTAAGAGTGAACCCTTGGACTTTAGGTGATAACGATGGGACAGTGTCGTTTCATCAGTTGTAACAAATGTACCACACTGGTGAGAGTCAAGCATAACCAGGGGCGGGGGGGGGGGCTAAGCATGTGTGGGGTAGGGACACATGGGAAATCTCTGTAGTTTTAACTTTTGCTGTGAAATCTAAAACTGTTCTAAAAACTTAAGTCTCGTAAAAAAAATGGTAAAAAAAAAAAAAAAAAAAAACATTGTCCTCATCTGACCTTTCATTCTTTTCCAGTTCCTGTTTTCTCCCCTGTGCTTCAAGGCCAAACTTCTCAATGTTGTTCTTCACTCCTTCTATTTCCCTTGCCCTTCTGTACTCTATAAAGCAACTTTGGTGTCAATTATACAAATGAAACTGCTCCTGTGTGTCAACAATGACTTGTAGGGGTTTCTAGATCACTAGATTTTGCAGACATCATTCCTCCTTTTACTTGACCTGGCAGCTGGATCGTGTACTGCTTCAAAAGTTCTCCTCGTTCTATGACTGCTCCCTCATCTGTCTTTCTAATTGCAAACTCTTCTGCTTTGTCATTAAATATTTGGAGTCAATTTTATTCATTTCCATGACTTCAACTTTATGCACTGATGATTCTTAAATTTTAACTCTTGTCCAGTCCTTGTCACTAAGTTGTAGGCTCTTTACTTGAAGTTACATACTCAACACTCATCATTAAGATGCTCAAAGGTACCTCAAACTCAACATGTCTAAAACTGAACCCATATTCTTTAGTCTTATTACTGACTCTTCTAACTGAGAGTCTCCTTTCTGTCCAGGAGTGACCATCACACTTACAGTGACACTGGTCAGGTATTGTGTGTACTTAGGATGAAGACCCATAATTTCAATGTCATTGATTCTCCAATGCATGGTTTAGCACCACTCCCTTCACCTCATCTCTCATCATTCTCCATTTGGCTTGCTGCGCTCCCATCATCACTCTGACCAACTTTCCTTTCCTCACACTTCCCTGCTCCATTCACAGCACAGCATCCACTCAAAGTTAATTCCTCTTCCACTGCAGTTGTGTGCCTCCTCTCCTTGCCTCTCCTCACCAGGTTAACTGTCACCCAATCCTTAGATTTTCCTTAAAAATTCCTTCCCCACGGAAGCCTTCCTTAACACCCCAGGCCAGACTTGGTTTCTCTGTTTCAGATCTCCTTCAAGAACATTGCTCTCAGTTTGCATTATTCATTTAGCTTACACTTATATAATCAGTATCTTCTCACTCAGCAAGCTACATGAAAGCACACGGTCTTTGATCACTTGAGTAGCCCCAGTGCCTGGGTACTAGCCCCAAGCAGCACTCAGCTCAGTACCGTCGCCCTCTCCCCAAGCTGAGGTTTCTTTTTCTCTTTCCTTCTTTCCCTTTTTTTAAAAGATATCCTGTTGATTTGTTTTATTTTTAATGAGAAAGGACTTGAAATATTTAACTCATTTTAAAAGGATAACGGTTTGCAGCAACCTCCCACATGGTTACCTCTCATGGAAAAAATAAACTTCTACAGACAAAAATTTCTGCACATTTACCCCAACTTCTGGTTCCTGCCTCTCTACCCACACTAGTTACACCAGCCTCCCCTCTTTAAGGATCTGGTTAGTTAATTGTCACACTGGGAAAGATCTTTATTACTTATTCTTTTCAAGGTGGAAAAACTAATAAAGAATGAAGGTGTTTTTTACTCCTGGGAAATGTTCTTATCAGTAAGGGAAACCAGGCTGCATTATCTGCATTCTAATAGTATAAGCACAATAATCAAACATAACTGAGGTGAAGGTTTCTTGCAGCTTCTTTTCCACATCCACCTGCTTTTGCACACATACTAAGCCAACCTTTTTCATATGATGATCAAATCAAACCTCAAGCACATGAACTGGCATCCAGACTCACAAATGTATGTAAATTCACAGTATATGGCCATGACTCTAAATCCACACTAGATGGCCAATCTTTGTCACGTATCTAACACTCTCCTGCTTTAAGGCTAACAAAATTCAGAAACCTTAATGGATAGTGACAGAATTGTAGGCAGTTCAAGTGATTATGAACTATATTTTTTTAATTACCAGGTTTGTGAAAGAAATGCAACTATATTTTTAGCAACTGTCCTTCAAAATAACTAATGACTGCTGGACCAAAGTACATGTTAGTTATGTTGCTACAGTAATAACACAAAAACATAGAAAATCTTTACTCTTTGAATAAAATAGCAATATAGTAGGAGTGTTCGATTCACGATCAAAAGAATAGGTTTTAGTGAGAAAAGAAGCGAGGTTATCTATCAGTCTTTATAGAAAAAGAGAATATTAAGTAACTCCTGTGCCACGCACTGTCCTGAGTGCTCTAGGGAATGGGATCAATGGTGTGATCTGTGACTAGCTTTGTTTTCCTCTGAATTTAATCCTGAGAGAGTGACATGAAAGCAGGATCCACTTCAGAACCCTGAGAAAACTTCTCCACCTAAAGTGGTCACACTGGACTCACAACACTAATTGTTTCCACAGTGCACAGCTGCTATGTCGCAAATCAATACCCATGACTTCATGTGTGGACTATGAGTGCAGACAGGAGATCTGCTATCAATAAGCTCAGTCTAACTCAACCATCTAGCAAACTGAATAAGACATTTATTCATTAGTGTAACTTTTGCCAACTACTTTCTGGTGAAATGAAACAAGTGAGCCAAAGCTCCTTTGATTTCATGCTCTAAAAGGCAAGCTGTGGTCCATGGGCTAAGTTCAGCTTGCCACCTGTTTTTGTAAAACAGTATAGTTGTGTCTAAAGAGGCCACAGAATTCAAACTATTTATGAATGGATATTTTACTGGAAAAGTCTGCTGGCCCTTGTCTAGAGTAAAATACTAAACAATCGCAAAAATTTAAGCCAATTCTTCATTATCACAAAAGTGGATTGCAAATGAAAAGTTGAGATGATTTGTTGATATAATTTCTCAGAAACTACAATAAAGCATAAGCTACAGGAATTTATGAATGTAAAGACTCAAATAAACCTCCCTTGATCCATCACACTTAGAAAAGATTGGTCTGAGAATGCTGCTGTTCTTTCAAGACATAAGCTATTATTTTAGATATTAAATGTGGTGGCTTTGTAATTATGATGACCTCTTAGAAAACTACAGCAGGTTCTTGAATAATGTGATTTCATTCAACATAATTTCATTATAATGTCAATACAATAAGAAAAAAACAATTTTGGCCAATATTGAGCAAAATTATATTATTTGTGGACCTGCATTTTTATACATCATTTTGCTGAAAGTCGCAGTTTCCAAAAAAATCTGTCATGATAAATGAAGGCTTATTGTATTTGCTGTCTCTGTACCCCCTACTGTGATTAAGCACTGGGTTTTAAGCTCAGAAACTAGAAACATTTTTTTGGCTGACTTAGTTTTGTTCTTGACTTGCAATGTTATGATGAATTTACTTAACATTTCTAAACCTTATTTTTCTCATCAGTGAAAGGAAGGGTTTGAAATGTATAACGTCCGGGTTTTATGGTTCTGACCTCTGACTAATAAAGGTAAATTCTACTTGATTCCCGTAAATTCCAGGAGACAACTTGAGTTTTTATTGTAATATGTGGAATACAGAAAAACTAAACAAAGAGTGAGACAAAGGCAAACTTTAAAACCAACATTTGAAAAAGCTGACCATCAGTGCTTTCTGAGGCGCAGGGAAAGTGGAGACACGGGGGTAGTGTGGGAGGACATAAAGGACTTTGCTGGAGGACTGACAGTGTTTCGGTGGTGGGAGGGCTACAGTGACTACCTGAGGGGGCAAAGCCTACACTGCCAAACACTAGCAAGGATGTATAACGATGATACATTAATAAAAATTAAAATTAATTTTAATTTTAACCTGACACTTAAATTTTATCATATTAGTCTAGGAATAAAAATAACTCAAACATTTTATGGAAGGTAAAAGGTAGCAATTGCCAATAGTTTTCAGTTGAGCTTAGTCTTTGAATATACATTCACACATCTGTTAAAAAAAAACCCTGTAGCTGTGAAGGTTAGTAGCCACACAGCTTTATGAAATCTAAAATGAATGAGTTTAGGAAGGAGTTAACTACTGACTGTTCGGAGCTTGCATCACAGTTAAACTCTCTTAGTGTTAGTGGACACAGCAAGGACTCCAATGGGTGAGCTTGGGGAATTCTAGTAGAACAATCTAGTCATACCTGACCCAGATTCTGGATATGACTGAAGTTACTTCTAGCCTAATGTATTAGTAAAGCAGGTCACTTTGAATTCCAGATCCTAAGAAAAACAAAACCGGAATGATCCATTTTAGAAATTTTAAATATAATTTGCTGTCCTAAAAGAAATGCAGATTATCCTTTGAATCTGAGTTTTTCCTGTGGGGACATGGGTTTTGTGCATAATTCCCTCTGTTACTTGCTGAGCTTTTTCAAACCCAGAAGAGGATTAATCTATTCCCAATTCACCAGCAGAGTCACTGTGGCCTCATTTTCTGTGAATCCAAGTGCTTGGCAAGGCATAGATGTGACAGAAATGATGCAAACGATTAAGAAAGTCACAGACATGTATGAGAGCCAAGCTGTTCACACATGCAGCCTACAATGACCACAAAAGCAACTACCAATGTGCTCTTACTTATAGATTGCACCACCCTGAATTTTAGCGATAGCAGTGTAGACTCTGTAGAACATTGCAGAATACTTTTAATCTTACAGCTGTGATAACTGAGCCCAAGAGATGTTAGGTGGCTGATGTAGGGCTCCATAGCTAACCAGTGGCATTGCCAAAATTGAAATCTTCCTGTCTACAAATTAGCCCCATTCCACAAACCCCATGCTGCCCCACGCAGAGTGCCAAATCAAGTACTAAGGAGTGGCATACCCAATAAACATGCCAGCAGCAAGTCCATGACTCTGGATTTTATTGTAAATTTGAAAAAATTCTCCATCAATCACAAACATACAAAATAAATGCTGTACTCAGCATACCATCACATTCCCAAAAAGCACATTTGAAAAGAAAGGCAGAGAAACTCCATCTTCAAGTCCTACCACGTAGTTCAGAGCAGACAAGAGAAGCGAATCTATGTCATCAACCAGAAAGAAAAAACAAAAAACATGCGTTTGGGGGGTGGGGAAAGAACAGATTTTGCTGGAGCAATATCAGGGTAATATCAGGGTGGAGTAGGAAGAGTTCACATCTGAGGGTGTTAACTCATTTTTGTAAATCATCTGCCAAGACTCAGAGGAAATCCCCAATAATCTCAATGAAGGGAAGATTTTTTTAAAAAAGATTTTAGGATAAATGCAATTTATACTTCTCCCTCCCTACCCCCTTCTCCTCCCCAACTCTGTTTATGTAAAATTTGGCTCCAGCAAAAAGCTCTGCTATAATTACTTTTCAAAGGAAATCATTATTAAATGTTCTTTATTTAAAAACTTCATATTACATAGGGAGTTGCTTATTTCAGCATACCCCTATGGGAGTATTCCCACAAGTACAGATCTGACCAAAGCGTGAGCATTCCTCTAAAGTCATGCTGCTCATGCCAGGATTGCCAGCAGCCTCTACAGCTACTCATTTCTGTGTTTTAAAAATGGTAAAGGACACTCTTATCCAAACCACTTTCCTATAGTGCCTGGGTTAACAAAGGGAACAAGCATTACCACCCTGTGTTGAATGAATGCCATTGACATGGAGATTTAAAAAAAAAAAAAAAGTGTCCCAACACAGGTATTCAAGTCACATGCTTCATTGCAAGAGTTTTTCCTTAAAATATAGTGAAAACTGGGTTACTCCAAGGAGTCCACCAAGTAAAGAGTTTTTAAAGCTGCTTTCCTGGAAATTTGTAAGTGCTTCAGGAAGTGATGATATCATTTTCAAGATTAAATCCACAGCCTTTCTGCAATGTATGTCAAAAGTTCTGAGCAACCAATTGCATTTAGCTCAGGATTTTGTGCAGTGAAATTACTTTGTACCTTCTCCAGGATCAGGTGGACATGTAAGAAGAATAGGTTGCCATTTATTTGATATGATTTATGAGATGTAAGAGGAGCTTTCATGTGTTAACAAATTCTTCCTCTGAAACAATAGTTGGTTGAAAACTTCCCATTAGAAAAGAGAAATCTGACTCTCTTGCACTAAGCCTTTATAAATACAAAAATCTTTACATAAATGGCAAATGTCTCAAAGAAATAAGACATTTGCCTATTACATATATTAACACTTTACTATGAATGAGACTATCAGATTATTTTCAAAGAGTAGACTAGCAGGAATGGGACACTGATTAGGGAGATTTTGGCAGAGGATGGTGATGATAGTCTGGAGTTGAAGCACTGAAGGCACTGAGGCCATGTAAATATTTAGGTATTGGGGTCTGGAGAGGAAAAAGTTGAGAATGGGTGTGCACCAATAGCAAAACATGCTTCTACTTTTGCATTTACACTTAACATTCATTCTGAATCATATTTCCTCTGAATTATTAAAAATCCCTTATATAGTATTATACCAAACAATAGAAATGAATAATTGTCAAATATAGAGCATGGTAGGTAGTATGTGCTTAACAGATGTTGATGGAAGTTGAACTTTATTTAGTTGCTTATCAAGGTATTTGTGTTTCTTTATCTCAACAAAACAACAGACAGGAAAAACTGCTCATCATCACTGATCATCAAGGAAATGCAAATCAAAACCACGATGACATGCCACCTCACATCTGAGAGAATGGCCCCTGTTAATAAACCCACAAACAACAAGTGCCGGTGAGGGTGTGAAGAAAATGGAATCTTCCTGCACAGTTGGTGGGAATGTAGACTGGTTCAGCCTCTATGGAAAGAAGTGTGGAGATTCTTCAAAATAAAAATGGATTTTGCACATGAACCTCAAGTTTTTTAAATGAGTGGCTCATGAACAAGATCATTAAGAATATATTTTTAGGCGGAAATTAAAACAGAAAGGTATGAGGGTTCTCACCAGCCAAATTGACTGGCACTTTGTCAGTGAAGGAATCACAGTAATGTGAGTTGAGAAAGGTGTGCCTTCCCAAAAATGGTGGAAAGGAGGGCACTTAGGACTGGAAGGTCTTCCTTCCTTTAAAAACTGGATTCCCACAGAATTATTTCTGTAACCTGGTAATTTCACTGCAATAGCTCAATGCATCAATGTAGTTAGAGTGCCTTTGCTTTTAAAAAGCCAGCATTGCCATTAAAACAACATGAATATTACACTTTGGAAAATGAAATATAAACCCTGGAAATGAAAGGAAGTAAAATCAAAATTTTATGTGAAAAAAGC
This sequence comes from Talpa europaea, assembly GCF_964194135.1. Classification (NCBI taxonomy): domain Eukaryota; kingdom Metazoa; phylum Chordata; class Mammalia; order Eulipotyphla; family Talpidae; genus Talpa; species Talpa europaea. The sequence goes on from NC_140070.1 coordinate 87,060,561, forward strand.
TATCTATACCGAAAGGAATCTACAAATAAACTGGGGAGTACAAATATTTATAAAGCACCTTTGCGATGTGAAAACTACTCTCTGGGCCAAGAAGAGAAGTGATGGATGACCACTTATTTTTAAAAGGATCGTACAGGCAGCTGCAAATGTGCAGAAAAACAATCAGGTTTCAACAAGTCCTCAGCCAGCCTTCTTAAAGAAATCAAACAATAGAGTTATTATTTTTCCAGTCAAGGTTCTTCACGTGATGCTATCTTCATATGTTAAGACATAATTTTTAAGGTAAATAAGCAGTTCCATTAGGCTTTCTGGTTTCTCTAATTTCTTTATGATGTCTGAGGCCCAGCGAGGAAGCAATTTATTACTGAGATTCCTCCCCTAATGAACATTAGATTTCTTAGCCCCTGGCTGGCGAAAACATCCATGCTAAACAATAAATCAATGTCTCCATATCCTTTCACATAGTGTGCATGATCCACCCTGTGGAGTAAGCATAGCTAGGAGTCAATCAATCCTCATTATTAGAAGCTTCTGTATTTGCAAATTTTCCTACTCATTAAAATATCTCTGTATCTCTAAAATCAACACTGGCAATACTTTTATGGTCATTTGTAGACATACAGAGTGGCAAAATACTGGAGTGTTATAATGTACACATTCCTGGCTGAGGTAGAAAACTCTGCCGCCTTATTTCAGCTCTCAGATGATGAACAAGTGTTCTTTGTATGGTATATTTAGTTCTAGGTTTCCCCCATCTTTGTGCATTTTGTTGGTGATTTTGCTGTTTAAAATGACCTCCAAGTGTAGTGGTAAGGTGCTATCTAGGGTCCTAACCACAAGATGACTGTGTTATGCCTACAGAGAAAATGTGTATTAGATAAGCTCTGTTCAAACCTGAGCTACTGTATGTTGGCTATAAGCCCAATGTTAATGAACCAACATCATGTATTTAACAAGGTGTCTTTAAACAGAAACATGTCAAAAACAAGGTTATGTATCAATTTGTTCAACAAAAAAGTTATGACCAGGGGATTACCAAAATTATTTCCCCTAGAAGCAATGTGTGTGTGTATGCTAATTTGGTATTTGCAGTGGTGACTTTATAGAGCAAACTACTGTGAGTTATGAGACTCTTACATAGTGCTTTGTGTCTTTTTTTTTTCAGATGAGAAAACTAAGACCCAGAGAAATTAAATTATCAATATTTTGTCCCAGGTCATCCAGTTAGGAGCAGAATGAAGACTAAAGTTGAGGTGTTTTATTATATCCAAGTCCACTGATTTTTTTTTTTTTTTGGTCTCATGCCTCCTTTCTCCAATCACATCTAGGTTATGAATAAAGAGAAAGACTTTCCTTTCTTCATTGCATGGGATGTCCATAGCATCCTCCTACCCAGCGCACTATCTTTTAAGGTATTTCTTTTAAGGTGTTTAAAGCAGAAATGGAATTTTGAAACTGAGGTAAAAATCTACTTAACAATTGAATTTTGATTGTATAGTTAATTGTTTGGGTTATGATGACTCATGAATATAAGCTATAAGGAGGGATGGAGATTAAACTGTACTGAGTGTTCCCTCTGTGGAAGGCAATTGAGAAATTTGCATATTTTATCTTATCTAATAATAAGTCAGTGTGTGTTTTAGCATATTACCTATTAACTTTTAGGAAAGATTGTGGTCTCTATAAAAAAAAAATCTCTTTTTTAAGAAATAAGCCTAACAAGTGCGGGCAAATCTCTAAAGAATACAGTTACGAGATCCAAAACTTATGTGACTCATTCCTATTAGAAGAGCTGAAAGTAAAATAAATAAAAAACAAAACAATGACAATACCAAGTTCTGGCAAGCATGTGGAACAACGGAAATCTCCACACTTTGCTACAAAAAGTGTTATAACCATTTTGGGTTTTTTTGTTGATGTTTAATTTTTGATTCAAGTGACATTGGTACATAGTCCTATGTAGGGTTCAGATGTACAGCATTATAAATCAACATGCATATGCATTATGTTCACCACTGAAAGCCTAGTTTTATCCTTCACTATTCAATTGACTTCTTTTATCTGATTTGACCAGTTCCCTTCCTGGTTCCTTTACTATCCCCACTTTGAAAACAGTTTGACATTTCTTATAAAGTTAAACGTACACTTCATATGTGACAAAGTAATCCCACCTGTAGATATTTACCCAAGGGAAATAAAAATATGTGGGCATACAAAGACCTGTAAGCAAATATTCTTAATTACCCCAGACTAGAAACAACGCAAATGTCCATTAATGGGTGAGCTAGCAAACAAGTTGTGGTAGAACCATGTAATGGAATCCTACTCAACCAATGAAAAGAGCAAACTACTACTACTGTCTATGACAGGCATGTATCACAAAAGTACTATGCTAAGTGAAAAAGGCAAAAAATGCTACAGGCTATATGCTCTATTGGAAGACATTGTAGAAAGGACAAAACTACAATAACAGAAATCAGCTGAGAGATCAGGAGTTGCAGGAGGATTGATAATGAAGGAACACAGTGGAATTTTCTGGGATGGTGAAATTTTTAAATATTTAATGTGAAATATTTAATGTCTTGATTGAAACAAATTATAAAAATTTATCAAATTAGATAAAGCAGTTGGGTAGACAATCAGGAAATGGAGACATCATTTAAAGTGTGTTTAAATTTAGAAAGAAAAACAAGTCATCTTTTTCTTCTTCAAATTAAGCTATAATTACAAAAGAACATTGACCAGCTATCTGAAAGTAATGTTAATGTAGGTCTCTCATTTAGCTTCAGGGTACTGTTGGAGGATAACATACTGCCTTAGAGGGGACTCTGAAAAGTCAAAACCTGCCTAAGATGCCTTTGAAGAGACAAAAGGTAAGATATCTGTGGATAATCTAGACAAAAGTTTTTCTGTTTGAAACGAAGCTAGTCATTTTAAATCAATGGATCTAAAGATGATTTCATAACTAGCAATATTAATAACAATCTAGGAAATTTCATAAAGATAACTGGTATAATTATGTTGTCTTGGAAAAAGAAATAAGAATACTGAGAAAGTAAAAAAAAAATATTTAAATGTTTACATTTAAATGTCAGTAAGACTTGAATGTTAGAAGTTGCTTCCTAATTTTGTTAGCCCACAACAAAATGAAACTTTTATAAACAAGATGACAAAATTGATCCTAAAAGTAATACACTCCCATTTCTAATGAGTCCAAGGAGCAAAATCACTTAGGAGTGACCCACACTGCTGCCTTGGAAGAGATAGTGCTCCCCACTTCCAAGGACAGAGGACTCAAATAGTTGATCTCTAGTCAACAGTTGTGCCTTTTCTAGCGGCACATCTGCCTGTTTGGATGATGGTTTCAGATCTGACTATTTTTTTGCCTTTCCTGACTCTTTTGTTTGCCTACAGCATCCTTTACAAATAAAGTTAGCTTCAAAAGCCTGAATGTTTTGCTTGCTTAATTAGGTGTGCTCATGGAGAGCTGATAAAAAAGTGGTAGGAAATGAGCTGTTTTTACTGCTACAACAGCACTTCCTTGGCAACTATGAGAGGACTCTCTGGGAAGGTCGAGTTCACAGTGCCTGCAATCGCCATAGAAGTGAGAGACTATAAGGAACATTGTGATTCCCTAAATAATGACACTTATTAGTTAAAAACAAACAGAAAAACAACATAAAAAACAACAAAAAACACAGGTTCTACACTGGAATTTGGTCTGTAGAGAGGGGCTAAGCAGAAAGACTCCTTGCCCCTTGTGACCTATATCATCCAAATGACCCAGATATTGACTGGCCAAATAGATGGAAATTGCTTACCCCATTTTATGTTTTGTTACATGCTTTGATAATATCATCATGTTAATAAGGGTTCATGATTTTTCTTTGTAGTCATTTTCATAACAATGATATTTTTGAAGGGAGAAAATGAGTTCAGATGACAGTGGTAAAGGCATCCATTAATATAGTACACTATGAGTAAAATCTAGTTAGTGTGTCCTTAATGTTCTGGGAGAGCCCTGGTTTACAAACATGCTCACTGTATCTTCAAACATATCTTCCTATTTATCTTGTATTTTGATTTGCAGTTAGAAAAATGTACTCACCCTCCACAGATAACATATTTGAAGAAATTCGGAACATGAAGAATTTTTTAAAATAAACACTTGTGGAAGATAAATAACACTTGTGGATAAAAAACATTTGTGGAAATGCCATAAAAATTTTGCAGAATGACAGAGAAGGCCCTATACACAGTCTGCTCAAGTAAAATAAATTCCAAGCAAAATAAACCTCCTTTTTCTCTATACCCCAATTCAACTTTATCCATTTCTTAGCCATAGCATTTGTTACACTGCATTATCCTTTTGCTAGGATATAAACTCCACTGGGACCATAACCATTTTTCTCCTTTATATCTTTCCTCCTATTATAATATTAGGTGCTTATGATTATTTTTTTCCATAAGAGATAAGAAATTTCACAAATGCCTTCTCCAGAGATATAATTACATGACTGTCAAGGCATAAACTCAGCATGATGGCAAAGCCAAAGCCAGGGTGATGAGTTTGGCCTGATCCATCTTTGTCCCAAGAGGCCCATTTGTTCCTTAGGGAAATTCAGGGTGAACTCAGCTACAGGGTGGATCTTGATTCTGGTTCTTGGGCAAAGGTCAACTCTGTCTGTCTTGGGCACAGGTCAGCTCTTATAAATGATAACAGGACCAAAACAGGCCCACGCCCTTGGCTAAAGTCAATCTTTTTTATTATTATTGTTACTATTTTAGATTTATTCATGCATCCAAGAACCGGGGTACAGGCTAGATGTGCAGGAGGGTGAGAGGACCCACCAGAGACAGAGTGGGGAACAGAACAGGCAGACTGACTGAAATACATTGCTGTGGGGAGCAGCGGGAGAGACAGGAGAGGTCTGCTGCACCATATGGGTTGCTCCCTGGCGGGGGATCGAACTCGTGCTGTAGAGGCTGTGGACAGCTTCACAGCGCGGCACTCAACCGCCTGCACCACCAGGGGAGGGCTGCTCAGGTCAATCTTAATTGGCGTTTGGAATAACGAACATGGCCATCTATCACTGCTCAGAAAACTTAGCTTCGCTAAATGACCATTTTATATTAATAGTGATCAGAGAAATTAAAATCAAGATAATAAAATTCCATTTTTTGCCATTTTCAATTAGAAAGAAATGAAAAGGTCTGACCAATGCTAGAAAGCAAGGGTCTACAGTACACATTCTCTACAGGAGTGATATTGTTCCTAAGGGAGATGAAGACTTACTTTTATTTATAATCTTTTTGCACAATCTCATGTGTCATATCCTTTTTATTCAACGATAAATATTCTGTTTTTATTTACACACATATTAACAAAAATAAACATGTTCTATGATAATTATAAAAGGATATTTGTTCACATATTTTTCTAATCACTCTTTGATTAGCATTTATACCGTTTGTGTGTGTGTGTGTGTGTGTGTGTGTGTGTGTGGTCTTGAAAGAAGTAATTGATCCAAAATTCTCCTTCAGAATTTATTTCCACTTATCTTTTGCCTGTAGGCAAGACTGTATTTCCAAAGCCATATCCAGTAAATAAGATTATCTATATTTCTCATTTCATGTTTTATTCCACCTAAATGGTTCTTCAAAATGAAAAGGAAAAAAGACAGTAAACATGTTCCATGTACTAATTACCTATTGTTGCATAATAAATTAATCCAAAGCTTAGTGACTTAAACAACAATAGCATTTCTTATTCATGCAATTGCTTTGGATCAGGATCTTAGGAACAGCTTGGCTAGGTAATTATGACTCATGAAATTGCAGTCAAGATATTGGCCAGCCTGTAGTTATCTGAAGGTTTGATTCCGGTTGAAGGATGCGTTTCCAAGCCACTCATGTGGCTAGCACATTTGTCCTAACCATGGACAATAACTCTTAGTACATCAGTACATGGAGCTCTCCACAAAACTGCTTGAATGTTCTGATGACACGGTAGCTGTCTTTCTCCAGATTAAGGGATCCAAGAGAAGGAGCAAGATATGAATTACAGCATCTTTAAGACCTAGCCTCCAAAGTCACACATCTTTACCCACTTCCATAGTTAAACAATACACAGGTCAGTCAAGAGTCAATGTGCAATGGGACGCCACAAGGGATCACCAGGAGATGAGGATTGTTGTGAGTTATCTTGGAAACTATACTTCCATATTTAAATTTTCTGCACCATTTCAAAATCAATTACATAATATAAACTATGTTTTCACAGTGTGGTTACGAAGTTTGAGATTTTTCATGGACCTTCTCAAAGACGAATCTGCATGTTTTATGCCTATGGTAGTAATCCTTATTTAATACATCTTAATTCCAACTCAGGCAAAGGTATCTGTCTACATATGTGATTCTTAACTTTTACAGGCTTTAAGTCTTCTTCAAGAATCTGAATTTAAGGACCTATACTCCTGAAAAATGTGCATACCCACAAGTGCACTGGTCTATATATAACTTCAAGGGTTTTATGGACTCTCTGAGCTAAGAAACTCTAACCTACAAGCTAGGTTATGATTTTCATCTGGCTGCCAAATATGTTATAGCTAGTACTCAACAACAGGCTGATGTCTAGTATTAGCTGGAGGTCTGGTTAATACTCTATGTACATCAAAATAACAGAGAACTTTGGCATGAAGTATCAAATTCATCTTTAGTTCTATAATTGTATTTTTCTTGACTGACCTGGTAAACTGTTAACACTTATACTGGGTTTCTTGTGTTTGGGTTATACTTAACTGATGTTTCAGGCTAATATTAGGTATTAACTTTAATATATATACACACAAACAGGACTCCCACTAATATCTCATAATGTCACACAACTTTCCAGCTCCAGTTTTAAACACTGCTCACCACCAAACAAGGTTAAGTTAATGGTGAATGCTGCCAGGGCTCCAGCTAGCTATGGGAATGACAGTTTGTTACTATAAAGGCAGACAGAAGTTCATCACAAAACTAGGGCTCTCACTAGCTCAAGTTAATTTTTTTTAACAGACATGCACCATGTACTGAAAAATTAGAAGCACAGCTTTTCCAGATTTATAGAACCATAGTAAGTTAGCTAAGTTCCTTTTCAACGCTATTCAAACGAGTGCCCCAAGGCTTGGTATTGATTAGTGTATGAAAAGATCATATATTTTTCTCCATGCAAAGTAAACTTCAGAATCATCAATAATGATTGTTTAATATACAGATTACCAGATCTATTAAATCAGAATCTGCTGTGAGGGTAGCAAAGCTAGATGCAGTGAAAGCAAAGAATTCTGCATACTTAACAGATTCACTATGTCAGTGGTTTTCAAAACGTGTTCCCAGGACCAGTAGCACCAGCAGCACCTGGACACCTGAGAGAAATATAAATTCTCTGGACCACCTGACCTCAGACCTACTGGATCAGAAACTCTGGCATGGGCCCAACATTTTGAGTTTTCATAAGCCCTCGGAGTGATTTGGGTGCTTGCTTCAGCTTGAATAGGACTACACTCACTGATTCCTTACTCCTATAGTCTGAGAATTGCCATTTCAGGGCAGTTAAACAGCTGTCTCTCAACAAAACAAAACTCATAGGTTTCTTTTCCTATTTCCATCTAATCCTCTTCCACAGCCAGGCCTTGTGGATGGATGTAGGACACAGGTCTGAAAAAGGAAGAAGGGGAGGTAGGAGAGACACTTTGGATTCAAAACAGATAAATGGGGCTACATGTTTCTCATCTTTGGAAAAAAAAAAAAGCAAGTAACATTCCTACAAAATAAGTGCCTAGAAAGCGACAATCCTAAAAGGATCTTGACTCTGCTAATGCTTATCCTTTAATGCCTTTTAAATTATTTGATAGCATAATTTATGGGTAGTTAACTTTGTGTTAACATCTGTGGTCCCTTTGTGACCTATGAACTTCTAGTCATGAAAAGGAATGTTTGAAATGGATGTTTCCAGTACACCATGATGACCTTACAAATGACATGTGAACCATAGGTTATGACGACTTTGGAAAACATTACAGTAAATACTTGTTGCCTTAGTATTCTGACATAAGTGAAAACAGATGTTTGAATTGAATGGCTGCTTAAGAACAAGTGTTATGTAACTCAATTTAGTTGAAAACTTTAGGGTGAGGCATAAAACTTAATGGTGTTCTTTGTAAATATCTGAGAAAGGCACCTGAAATTATTTGAAAAAGCACTGACATGTTAATGAAATGGGTTTTCTTGCCAAGAGTATATAGAGAAGGAATTTTGATGTGAGTACAAAATACTGTTGCTTCATTAAGTGATTCAAGGATAGTTTTTACTAGTCATTCTGGTAATTCAGTTATAATATCAATATTTATAATGTTTTATCCTGTTCCCAAAACAGGATAGTAAAAATAACCACTTGCTACAGTGAAAAACTGTTCAAAAAGTGTTTTGCAACCAGACTGTTCTATATAAGGGCAAAACCCTAAAACACAGTAATGCCAGTATGCTGATCAATCAAAACTTAGTGGTGCATCACACAAAATTTAATGGGTTTCTAGAACTTTCTTCTATTTCATATTTATTTGGTTTTGATTTGTATTACAAGGAGAATCAACACAATGATAAAGTGTGCACAGATGTGCGTAAGCATACACATGTTTCTGGAAACCTAATTTCATGTCTCTTCCATTGGTCATTGTTATGGTAGGTCATAGTCATATAGTCAACAGACTATATAAAGTTTCTATGACAGAGATGGTAGAGGGGCTTCCTGGAGCATGGATCATAACTTGAAAAAGACATGAAAGCAGAAAGAGGAAGCTTGTACAGAAAGAGTGAGAGGGAAATTTTGAAGTCATCTGTTGTGTGTAGCAAAGAAAATGGTGAGCCAGAGAAATAGAGATCAAAGAGGGAGGCTGGTGTGTTGAAATGGTATTAAAACCTGTAACTGATCCAGTTGCCAATAAAAAGATCATGTTTTGTAGGGACACTTTATACAAAAACTCGGTTTCATAGAAATGTTGGTTAGCATTAATGAAGAGAAGCATGGCTCTTGAACTTAAGATCCAACTCAGTGAGTCACCGGAAAACAGCAAGAATCTCTCTGCAAGTTGTTCACAATATCAAGCTCCAACAACTACAATGGAACAGAATTCCAGGAATAGAAAAGTAACCTTACAATGTAACACTGTAAAATCTGATTTTTATGATGCATATGTTGTTGCCATACTTTAAGAGACATAACAACCTACACCATCTTCAAACCCATATAAGTGTGAACCACGGTGTGAATATATCATGGCTGGCCAAATCTGATCTGCACAGGGCTTATCAGATGCATGTAAATATGTACCTTTTTGTAAGACCGTTGATGCCAAGATAAATGAGTGGGAAACCATATTTCAACCCAGTGGAACATTTAGCATGACATAGAAACACCCACTCCTGCCTTGAAGAAAATATAAAGTAGACATTATCGTTCAAAAGTATGACTCCTACTGTATTTAGACACATGAAGACTAAACTGTGAGGCAAGAAGGGCAAAAGTGGTTAGCAGAAGAGATCAAAGGTGGAAGCCAGGAGAAACTCCTGCAGACTTTACGGTGTTGAGAGAAGAAAGAAGGAGCAAAGGAGGGAAGAAGGAAAGAAAAGGAGGCTTAAGGGAAAGGAGGAGGAATAACAGTAAGAGAAAGGGCAGAAAAGCAGTCTTGGTAGGTAACTGATGAGACCAACCCAGTACCTGAGAATGGGCCACACACACATTAGCAGGGGTCCGGGGGAAAGACAAGCTACAGGGAACTACATCCCAAGGACATAAATTACTCTGAGCAGGACCTTCTGAAGCCTTTCAGGGAGAGCTGGATAAGGCATAAGAGTGGGATGCAGATGACAAGAATTAAGGTACATATACACAATGGAATATTACTCAGCAATCAAAAAAGATAAATTCATACAATTTGCAGCAACATTGTTGGAGCTGGAAGGGATCATTCTCAGCGAAATAAGCCAGAAAGAAAAAGTAAAATACTGGATGGTCTAACTCAAAGCAGGAATTTAGAAAACCTAAATAAGGGACCAGGACAAAGACTAATTATAATAAAGTAAAAATCAAAACCTGCAAGCAACTATAAACCAGAGACACACTATGGGGGGGGGGAAGGAGTAGGATCAAAACAAGGGAGGGGGTGGGAATTGTATGGGAACTATAACCAAGATGAAAATGCATACATTGTGCAAAAATGAAAAATGATGTAAAAAAATATATAAAATTAAATTAAATAATAAATAAATAAATAAATAAAAAGAATTAAGGTTCAGGAAGCTATGATGTGACAGTTCCTCAGCTCCCTCTTTCTTGGAGAAGAAAATCTGATGTTCAGTGTGGCCAAGACTGAACCCAGGCCCACATTTACTCCTGCACTTCACCCACTAGCCCCTATTACTATTATTCAATATTTGCCTTTCCAATTCATAATGAAACTACAGAGTATGACCAATATCATTTTCCTCTAATTCTAGTAAAAACATGAGTAATTAGGGAGTTATTTTCTGACAACAGGATCATTAGCACGTTTGGAGACGATGTGCCAGGAGAGGAAGAGAGAGGATGCTCCTCAGATCATCTGACTTCTTGTCCTAAACACTGGCTGCAGATGCATTGACTCCCTTTGGGAAAGTTAAAGGAGAGGGAAACTGTCCTGTATCCGGCAAGTCTGTAGCAGGACCAATTCCAGGGTTCTCTGCCAACATGACTTTGGCAACTGCCCAGACTCCTTCAACGACAACTCTGCCGCTCTCCAAGAAGGGAGGTCACACATGCCCACATACACGTGTGCACAGTGGACTCTCAGCGGAGCCTGGGAAAACCAGAATGTTTTCTTATCAGCTAAGAAAATGAAAAAAAAAAAAAAAACCAAAACACCAAAGGATGGCATTGAAAGAGAAAGGAAATGTGAAACTCCACTCTGCCTTCTGCTCAGAAACCAAGCACTTCTAGCAAGGGGTTGACTATCCACTCAGAGAGGCGAGACCTTTCATTTAATCAGAGATGCAATGGAATATATTTCAAAACTATCTCAACTGATAAGCCACAAATTGATAATTTGTGCTCACAAATTATCCTTAATGCAAAACAGAAAAAAGATGTACCAGCATGTATGTGACATGCAGTTAAAGGATTTTGTTTTCTTTTAGTAATGGAATCTTTTCCCCAATGCATTCTTTAATATTCACACCAATACAGATAAATATGTTATTCAAATAAAAGCAGAACCCCACTCACTACGCTTCCTTTGCTCTCCCCAATACTTTTTCCTGTAGTCTCCCTGCCCTAAGATGGAAGAGCAGCCCTTTGCAAGCATCCACCACCAGTCAGGGAAATAGACTGGACTGTTGTCTTGCCAGAGGGAGTTTGGTAGGGGTGCATGGAAAGTGAGAGCCAGACCCCAGGTGAGTGGCCAGGAAAGGTTACAGAAGATGGACGAGCCCTCCTCTCCAAAAACAACATTCTGTTTCCTCTTAGTAATTAATCTTGGGGAGCCAGTGCAGACAGAAACAAGGAAGAGCCAGTTTTATCCTATGTGGACTTCTTAGTGCTTTCACACCACCTAAGCTCTGGCCCCAAGGGCTGCCTGTGGTCTGGCCACACAGCTACTCATGCTGGGAAGGCCCTCACCTCTCAGCCATTAGCCTCCTTGCCAAGACTTGCATTTGTCTTTCAGGCTTCCCCTAGAACGCTTTATGCTCTTATCATTCTTGATCCCTTCAGTCTAGGTTGTCTTTTTGGTTGTCCTCAAAGGTCTTTGTGCTTCACCAAATTGTAAGGTGATTCTCAGTTTATTATCATTATCCCTTTCCATCCCTGGCTCCTTCATTAAGGTGGTCAGCTCCCTGAAGACAAGTGCCAAGCCATGTCCTCTCAGCCTCATATTCTGCACATACATGGAATATAATTTGTTGCTTTTACAAACTTGCATATCTTTGCCCAGAACAGGGAACTGATAATTCCTAGAAATCAAGTTTATTTATTTATTTTTTTTGCTATTTGCTGACTGTGTGACTTTGGGCAAATCACTTAGACACTCTGAGATACAATTTTGTACTGTGTAACTTAAGAGTACTAAATTACCTGCATTTCAGGGGAATTTTGAGAATTTATTTACATTTTCTATTTTAAAACTATTTGGCCTTAAGGGCCTCTCTGTTGGTGCAAGGGGTTAAGACGCAACCTATGAAGCAATCCACAGCCACTATAGCACGAGTTCGATCCCTGGCCAGGGAGCTACCCACATGGTGCAGCAGATATCTCCTGACTCACCCACTGCTCCCCTCAGCAGTGTATTTCAGTCAGTCTGCCTGTTCTGCTCCCCACTCTGTCTCTGGTGAATCCTCTCACTGCCCCTACACCTCTGGCCTGTATCCCAGCTCTTGTATGCATAAATAAATAAATCCTAAAAAAAAAACTATTTAGTCCTAAAGTACCACAAGCATAAATCTTAAAAAAAAAAAAACCCAACTATTTAGCCCTAAAGTACCACAAGCAATATGAGCTCAAAGAATGTGATCTATGATAATAATAATAAGTTATTAATACCTATCAGAGTTATTGCTATTCTTATCATCTGCCCCTAAGTTTTTGGTTCTTGGAGTCAGATTTTCTTCCCTGCCAGGTAAGAATCTGAGGAAGAACCAGCTGTCTTTTTTCTCTATGTAAGCCAAGAATTACACCCAAGAGCCTCATGCCCTTAGGCCATCTAATTACACTAGTATCTTGAATGTTCCTCTGTGGTTTTCCTCACACACGTCTCAGGAGGGTTGATAAAGTTGCCTAGAAATAGTAGCCTTTGCCTTCTGGCTGATTACAATCTTCCCTACAGAGGCACTTCTACAGAGAGGCCCATCAAGCCCCTCCTATCCCATTATAAGCTTTCATTATGAGCTTTGTTGGCTCCCTTCACTACAGATTGTTCCCTGTGGTTTTGATTTTAGCCTGTATGCCAGGAAAAAAAGAAAAGTTATCTGGTGCCAAGAGTAAAGATTCTGAGAGGTAGCTCCAGCACCAGGGCTTTCATAGGTGTAAAACAATGTGGTAATTCTTCTCTAGGGCTTGTGTGTTACAGCCTAATTCTCCTCCTAAAAAACAAGTTTAAGAGGCTCTCTTTTGCAGGCTCAATGAAGTTTTTACCAAACCCCAAGGAAAATATGATTCTCAGGCCAATGTGCAGCTTTCCAAGGTAAAAAGCAATGTTTGGTCTTGTAGGTTGACAATAGTGAGGACACAGTAGAGCCCTCTGTCAACCTGGAGAGCAATGCTTGCCCACCTTTCTGACCAGGACATGCCACCTCATTTGCTATCCTCTGAGAAGTTTGTGTGATGGTTTGGACATAAGATCACATGTTATTTGGCATGCCTATTTTTAAAATATCCACTTTTCTGTGACCCAATAAACATTTACTAGATACCTTTTATATGGCAGACGCTTTACTAAAAGTTTTACATCTTTTATCTCATTTAATCTAAAAGTAAATGAGATAGTAATCATTATTATATTATATAAATTAAATTATTTGCCAAAGAACAGTCAGATTAAGAGAGAGAGAGAAGAGAGCCATTAATAATCATCTGCAACTTTAGGCTTTTAAAAAGGGAGATTGGGGCCTCCTTGGTGGCGCAAGGGGTTAAGACGCAACCTATGAAGCAATCCACAGCCTCTGCAGCACAAGTTCGATCCCCAGCTCACCAGGGAGCAATCCACATGGCACAGAAGACCTCTCCTGACTCACCTGCCACTCCCCTCAGCAGTGTACTTCAGTCATTCTTCCTGTTCCGTTCCCCACTCTGTCTCTGGTGAATCCTCTCACCCCCCCACACACCTCTGGCCTGTACCCCAGCTCTTGTATACATAAATAAATCTTAAAAAAAAAAAAAAAAGGAGATTGTTCCAATAGTCTTACTTTCTTTAACAAAGTGTGTAACCAGGTATGCAAATAGTCAGTAGACAGGTACCAAGTTACTTATTTTAGAAGTAATTAGCCCTTTAATAGCCAACTATATGTATATATAAATATAAATATATACACATACAGCTAACTATACATACATACACTGAAGCGCACATAATGGGTATGTTCTTGGGAAAATGTGATGATTAAAATGATGCTTAAGACTTTCATAAGTAACTCAAGAAAAGGGTAGCATTCACACATACACTACAGACCTTGACTGCTGGGATTTGGGCTAGGAATATCTGTTCACAGTTCAGGAAAAGGGGTTGAACAGGATTTCAAGTGAGAAGTCCAGAATCCAGTCCTGGTTCTGCAATAAATGTGGGTGAGTTACTAAACCTCCCTGCCTTTGGGTTTCTCAATTTGTAAAATAAGTGGTTAAGTTAGATCAGTGGTTCCCAAATATTGACCTGTGATGTTTTCATCAGTCTGTGATCAAATGAGAAAATAAAAACAGTGAAACTATCTATGTAAACTCACTTTATAAAATGTTAAAATCTAAGCTGTTAAAGTGGCTAGAATTTATAAACAATGGGAATTTTCTTCTCCCTTTGAACATCCTCACATGGTAAATTCAAGCATGCCCTTACAATGGAACCCTGATATGAAGAAAGAGATATCTGGTCCATAAATACAAAGATCTGGGAACCACTTAACTAATATCCATTCCAGAGTTCCAAATTCTATCCTCTTTTATTTTCCACTTGGTGAACTCTTCATTTTATTTTATTTTTAAATTTATTTTCCCTTTAGCTAATATTAGGACACCTCCATCAGGCCACCTTAGTGCACCCACCATCAAATCACCCATTGTCCACCTTCCCAGTCCATTGTGATTCCCTCCCCCTGTGCTTGCCCCTCACTTCTCACCCCTCCCCATCTTGGTGCTTCAGGTCTTCAGTCAGCGGTCAAGGGTTAGTTTTTAAGTTTGTTTTTATGTGCCTTTTTTAAAGATTTATTTATTTATACAAGAACTGGGGTACAGGTCAGAGGAGCGGGAGGGTGAGAGACTTCACCAGAGAGAGCAGGGAGCAGAACAGGCAGACGGACCAAAGACACTGCTGAGGGGAACAGCAGATGACAAGGCAGGAGAGGTCTGCCGCACCATGTGGGTTTCTCCCTGGCTGGCCGAATCCAGTCAGCGCTGCAGAGGCTGCGGACAGCTTCCCAGCACAGCGCTCAACCCGCTGCCCCACTGGGAAGGCCCTAAGTTTGTTTTTATGTGCCTCTTAGTTATTCTATAAATTTCTTCATTTTATCAATTATAAAATAAAAATTATTTTACTTTATTTTCTTACATCATTGTTCATTTTTGGTTTCTCCCCTCAGGTGTGGCCCCATAGCTCCCCCCACCACCACCACAGTACCCATGATCCCTCACCACAATTCCTTTTAATGACAAATGCTATTTAACTCTAATGTAGGAGGAAAGAAGAAAAGGAAAACTTCATTTATTCCTTCTTATTTAGCTCAGCAACTCCCCAAATGTGTTCTATGAAAGACAAGCCCTTAGCAACGTAGTCCACTAGGAAAATGTTCCTTAGTCAAATAAGCGTGGGAAACCAGAGGTTTAAAAAGTTGGACAGATTTCTTCATTGAGAAACTTTCAGAACCTGAAAAATTCTAAGGTCTGCTGTGACACTCCCCAAATAGGCAAAACATGAAGTTCCCCAAATTATTGATGGGGAGCAGATGTTTGCCCCAACTCCCTTTTGAGGATAGTATATGTATTTCTGGAATATATTTTAAGAAAAGCAACTTCAGCTAAAAGGAGTTGCTCAATAGTTACCACAATAAGGAATAAAAAGCATTAGAGACAAGAGGAATTACCATTTATTTTGATGAAATAATTATTTTAATTTGATATTTTCCCAACAACCAAAACTATGGATATTTGTTAAAATTATAAAAAAAAAACCCTAGATCCAAACACTTTACAAGAAAGTATAATGAACTAGAGAAATATTTTGTGACCACTATTGACAACTTGTTTTTGTTTTTACCAGAACAAGGGAAAATTGTGTCAAGAGATTTATATCCAGTGCTGCAACATGATAATTAAAATGGTTAGAATTTATAGAAGTTTGCAGTAAGAAAATTATGGCTATCATCCTTGCATAGTGAATACAGGTAAAACATAACCATCTAAAGGCATTATTTCTCAGAAGGCCTGAGAAAACCCCCAGACTTCTCTCGAATGATGTGTCCATATTTCAGCAGCAGGCAGCAGGAACAATTGATTCTGAATATTTGTGGCTTGTGATTTATTGAAGTAATTGTACTGTGATCACGAAGAAAATTCTTGATAGAAGAAAAAGATCTAAGAGTGTGTGCTAATTTTTAGTTTTCTCCGCATAATTATCTGATCAGAGTTGATAAGGCTTCTTTAGCCCTTTTTATTGCTTTTTTATATCTGTGAAACATCAACAAGTCAGACTCTTCAGCCTTCACACTTTGGGTTCAAGTTTCACTCAACACACAGAGGAGAGAACATTTTTCACTTGGTACAAGATGACCCTGCAGCAAATCCTCCCAAGAGAGAACTAGGAAGGCTCTTTGGGGTATTCTGACACCCCAACCTTTCTTCCTGACTGTGCACACCCAGTTTCTGACAAGTCCATTACCGCCAACATTTTTTGGCATAACTATATGGTAAGTCCCAGCCCATTTTTTAATAATCCTGCTGACTACAGCAGTCCGCAACTATAAAAAACCTTTATAGACCTGGAGTTGGCTTGGAAAATGTCTCTGCAAAGGAACAGAAAAGCTCATACCACATATGTGTTCAAGGAGAGAGAAGTAAATTCTTGTTTTTGTGCTGATGGGGTCAAGAGATTATGTGGAGGATCTAAATTTAGAAATTTTAATTTTCTTCTAAAGACATTTGTAAACCAAATACCAACACTAAAATGAAAGCAGTTTAGCCAGGAAAAGGGGGAGTGACCAGTCCAGTAGATTAAACCTTCTCCCAAACTCCACTGGAGAGACGTGTCTACGAACTAGCACATGACCCTACTTTGGTGTCGCTGCCAAAAATCCCTCAACCTCCAAGTTGAAAGGTATGTGTGAGGTTTACACCAAAGGCTCCAGGTTTCAGAATTAGCTCCTTCACACCCTTAAACTAGTACTCATTTAGGCTTGGGGAAAGTGGATTAAAAAGACCAAAATCTCTTTTTAACAGATAATACCCATTTGATTCAATAAACAAATGATTCAATAAACAAATAACAGTTTAAAGCTATGCCATTCAAATTACTGTGAACGTCTGCTAAACCCAGTAAGAAGTAGGTTTTCACTTTTGCAATTAAGAGCTCCAAGTGCAATGTAAATAACAGAAGGGAAAAAAAGTACAAGTTTAAGCAACTCTTTCACACATTTGAACTTTGACTCTGCAACATATCTCTATTCCCCCACATGGTAAAAACAGATCATATATTATATCAACATTTAAAAACTATCTCTTAAAAATTATTTAAAAAAAAACACAAAACATCAGAGCTACTTGCCTTTTGGCAATTTCTGTGCATTTCCCAGGGCTAGTGCAATACTTCCACAGAGAAGTAGACACCCCAAGCTGGAGAGCATGTTGCATTTGCCACCTCGCCCAGGGAGTGATGCTCGTGGATGTCCCGCAACCCTGGAGCTGCATTTAAGTGGACTGTCTCCCAGTGACAGAGGCGGGCGGCTGCACTTAGCTGTGCCGTGGGCTTACTCACAGGGGGTGGAGACAAAATGACATCACACCCTTTCCCACACATACCGTAAAAAAAGGCACACAGTAAAAACATATCATCACATTTCCCTCTGCTAAGCTGTAACTGTCTACTCTTCCCTTTGTGACATAAAAATTAAATTATGGTCAATCTGTTTCTGTGAAAGAAAAAGTATTTAGGCAATTTTGAAACACTGGATGAGACTATTTCTAAAAATCCAGAAAAGATATACTTCAAACCACTGAAATATTAAAAATATAAAGTAAAATTGTATTAGAAAGGAAACTGTTTTTAATTATCTAGTAATTGAATCCAATTCTTTTAAATGGGAGTAAACTCATAAAAATACATTTTGAACCATTCTGTAGTTCCACTATTAGAGGAAACTTTTATGAGTGTGTGTACACACACACACACATACACACACCATACCAGTCAGTCGTCCATACATATGAATGTAAGATATAGACAAATCATCACTAATGAAACCCCAGCTCTGGGGCAGCCTATAATAGTCTCTTTACCTACTTTACTGCATTTTAATCTTCACAATAGCTATACAGGAGATATACCATTATCCCAATTTTATCAGGGAGAAAAACTGAGACTCAGAATAAGTTTCCTGAACAAATCCACGTATTCTAAGGGTTAATAATTTAGGTGAGTATTGGAGCAGAAGTGACTAGGGTTTCAATTTGGATACCCTGCGCCCTTGAAAAAAATTCTCCATCAAAATTTCATCAAAATTGATTACATTTAAATACATGTTTCATACTAGGCACTGATCTGATCTATCATTTCTCAAAATAACCTAGGAGGCAGGCATGATTATCGCCCCCATTTACATTCCACAGGGCTTAAGTGAAAGTCCCTAGGTCAAAATGCTAGTAAGCAGCAGAGTTGGCATTTGAACCAGGCAATTGAACTCCAGAGCCTCCATTCTTACCTTAAATACTAAAATGAAGATGATAGTACCAATTTCACACATTTGCTAAATATATTTTGGGGCAGTATTTAGCACAGTGTCAACAATAATGACAGTTACAAATGCCCCAGTGAAGGAGAACTGGGATTCTAACCTGGGCACACCTACCTCTAAAGCCCAAGTATATCCTCACTCCCCCTGCCTCACTTGCCCCAAATCTAGGCATTGCTGAAATGACCGATAAAGTCCTGTAAATGTTGTCTGTACATCTGTAATGACTCTTTGAAAATAATTTACTACATGGGTTGCTGTAGTTGAACCAAAACAGTAAGAGGGAAATGAAATAACTCTGGTCAATCGAAATTCTAGTCAAAAAACTTACCAAAAGCAAAATTGAAGAGACAGCCCCATCTTTCGAATAAAGCGTGAGAAGGCACATTGTTAAAGTCATTTGGAGTTGGCTGATCTAGCTCTCACCATAGGAATGCTCTGGCACTCACTACGGAAGGGATTGGGTTATTTAACAGGTCTTTTTCATCTCTAATTTTTCACTTGAATAAGCAGCTCTCTCAACCCCGAGTTTGGAAGTTCATTCCAGCTGGCACGCTGACTCTGCCTCTATATGTCATTGCCATCAAGTGAAGCCGTGAGGCCACTGTACTAGCAAGAAGTGACGAGTTTTGTGAGGGGAGGGGGAAACAGCATAAATATTGAAAAGAAGGTGGTTCTTCAAAACAGTGTCAGGGGCCGGCCTGAGGTAATGGAATTCGGCAATCAGCCTCTGCTGGCTGAGCTGACCAGCTAAGTCCAGTCTATGCTTTATTTTGCAGTTTGGAACTGATTGGAGGCTAAATAATGGGGGCCAATCTTTGGTCATTTTGTCAGAAAAATATGATTGTTACCTTAGATAGCAATGAGCTTTCAGTAAAGACACTGAAAGTACCAGAATTGTCCTCAGAGCAGGGAAGAGGCACATCCTAGAGAAACAGACTAAGTCAGAGGAAGGAGGCATTTCAGCTTCTTAATGGACAAAAAGTTTTCTGGCGTGTCTGTCGCAGCCCAAGCAGAAGGTAAACAAGTACTCCAGAAGAGCTACAAGTGCCTTGCGACATGGAATAAAACTGCTGGACTTTGGGAATTTAATCACTAAAAGATTTATGATCATTTTTCAAGGAGGAATTACCTCTGACCCATGACATTGCAGATGATGACTATATAGTTACTTGCACATCTCTGTTAAGTTTCTTAGGCTATCATGAAACCCTGGTTCAAATGCCTATTCAGGCATTTGTGTCTACATTTATCTGGGAATATAAAATTCAAAATTCCTCATATTTGTGAGATTTTAGAACTAAATTAACGGTCACCAATTTTTTGAGAAACCTTGTTTTAAACATTTGTTCAAACCTATAGAAGGGGTAACCCCAAGTGCAAACGTTCATGTAAAGCCTGGACTCTAGATGATATCAATGTGTCAGTAGAGATTCATCAGTCTTAATACACCACTCCTGTGGAATGTTGGTATATGGGTATATTGTCTGCCCCTTCATGTGTGGGGCAGGGGAAATATGGAAAATCTTGGTATCCGGCCAATTTTGCTGTCAGCAGAAAACTGTTCTAAAGAATAAACTGTTTTTCAGAAAATTTTTGTTCAAGAACATTTAGGAGGAACTACTGGAAAAACACTTTACATTTGGATTTTTTTCCTGTAAAGGCAGGGACTACATTTGTTTTGTTTATAGTTGTTCCCAGTGCCTAGACTATTATTATAAGAATGCAATGAGTATCTGATGAATAAATGTTAAATAAAGCACAATCCATCAGTTTCTCCAGAGAGCCTAAAGTTTAGTTTTGAATCAAGCCAGAGTGGGCTTGATGACCTGGAACTAGTTGTTGCCAGACAATTTTCCACATTCCCTCGTGTTTCTGCACATCTTATGAGCAGAGGCACTGGTTTGCTGTATTCAAGATTACCTTTACTAGGATGTTTGCATAGCAAGCAGCCTTGGCAGACAGAAGTTTGTTTACTGTCCCACGTAATAAAAGTAGCATCTCTCTCTGAGGTAGAGGGACCACTGCTACATCCTGTTATCAAAGATTTGAGCTCCCAGGACTCTGGGTTCCTCTCTTGTAATAACCTATGGCATGTTGAAGTATCAGCTGTACCTCTTCATGTGGCCCTGTGTGAAATGGGACTCCTGGAATAGATAGGAAAATTCAGCTACTTCTATTACTGTGAGTAAATAAGCCATCTTTTGTCGTTGACCCAAAAGTCTTGCATCTTGAAGTCAGTGACTATGAACTGTCGTGTTAGCTAGCACATGGGCGAACATCTCAGCCCTTCAAAGTTCATGCATTTAGAACTAGCCCACACCAAAATATTTTATTAGAGAATTTTGGTATGATGCCATCACCTACATTCAAGTGCACTGTAAGAATCAGCCATAAAAGTCTCTATTATGTATAGTAAGAATGTTGTTGGACACAGCTTACTATAAATCATATCATCTACAAAAACCCTGGAGAAAAATCTCTGACTGTTCCTATGTCAAAAAAGAAAAGAAAATAGTAATTCTGAGCAACTGTATTTTGTGACATTGTAACCAGGTTTCTCTTTCTATGTTGGCTGCTGGAAAACCAGAGCAAATGTGTCCCCCACTCAGACTAAGCATACAGGTCTTTGTGTTGTGCATGCTTTGGCATCATTCCTGGTTTTATTTTTCCTCCCCACCCTTATTTATTGCTTATTTTACTTGGAGTCTTTAAGTTATGTGGAACTTTATATTTTCATGTTTTTCTAGAACAAGGTGAGGCATAAACAAATTCAACACATACAAATTGTGTTAAAAGGTAAGTGTCAAAATATGAGAAGTGGGAATCTGAGAATCCATTTTCTGCTTTCCTTTTCTACATAACAGTAGACCCTGAAGGAATCCTGGTACGAAGATTGTGCGGCAGCATCTTGCATGTCTACTTTCTCTTTGGGAAAGTGTGGAAAAGGCAGGAGAACATCCAGAACACTATTCTAACCACATGTTGCATTTTTCAGTCTCTGCATATTTGGTTTAAGTGTTCAACATTAATTCCATTATTTCAAATAAGACTTCTACTAAAACTCACAAATCTCTCAAATCTTAAACATAAAGTCTATGCAGTCATTTACCTACTGGATCATATCTGTATGTATACACACATGCATATATGTTCCTTTCCAAGGAAGTTTCAAAAGGCATATAGATCTACAATCAATACACAAATATATGCTGTAGTTTTCTAGGAGATACTAATAAAATAATGAATTTTATTATGGATGCTAATAAAATAATAAATTTTATTATTACTTATATTTGAAATAGGAAACTCGGTGCTCCATGTTTTCAGCCCAAGCCTATAATTTCTATAATTGTTATACAGAACAAGGCCCATGATCTAACTGGAAAAACACCCTGCACTAATGGAGGCACATGTAACTAGACCACAAAGTTCTTTTCCAGAATACAGGGTGTTTCTACCTCTTAAATGCCTAAATGTTTGCAGGTTACTCATCAGTCTATCTAAAGGCTTCCTAGCGTCTAGATTTTTGGCTTCATAAACTTAAGATAACTATAACTGTAAAGAATTCTTTCTTGTATTATGAACTATACATGTCAGCTTGCATATAGGCTAGAGGTCCTTTAAGACTTGGGGTAGACATCTCTGAGCTATGAGGTTTGCCTTCCTATTTTATCCAAAATCTCCTTTCTTTGTGGAGATACTGGGTAGCAAGCTGGGCTTGCTTGTGCAGGTAGAAGGGACATCACTTACCTAAGCCTCAAATAATTTAAGCATTGAAGTAGTTAGATGCTGGATGGAAAATATGTTAGTGAAATGGAGAAGGGAGGATGTGTGAGAGGGGGATCCTGAAAGTTAGAGGACAGTATTAGGGAGTCTGAGCTCGAGGGGAATAAAAGGAGGCAGCAGCAGATGGCGTAAGTAGAAAAACGGTGGTCCTGGGAACACTCCCTAGGCAGGAGCTTTAGCCAGCAGGCTGATTTTTATACATTACTGCATGTGGTATGTAGGAGGACTGATGTGTTTTAAAGGATGGGGTGAGATATGTATGATCATGGCCTCCTAAACTAAAGCCCAGATCTTTTTTGTTTATTATTTAATGGAAGTAACACTTTTCTGGACACTTCCCAACATTGTTGCATTGCTGTTGGGCATAATAACCAGGCTATAAGCAGGGTCAACTAAATGTTTTCAGGATATTGCAAAATTGAGGCTGAGAATTACATCGTGTAATCATGTCTCTAATGAGAGAGTAAATGGCAATAAATAAAAGTAAATGAAAAGAAGGACTCTTTTGGAAAACATCTGAGGGCCTATCCTCAGTGGATAGGCATTTGTGGGTCCTGTTAGTGATAGCTACCACTGAAATAAAGTATAGAACAGTATTCCAAAGAGAAGGACATACTATAAATCCAATTAGAAAAACATATGCTGACACATAAGGGAAAGATAGAGTAAAGAGTCTCAGTTGAGAAAAAAAAAATTAGTCTTAGGGACCTACCTGGTGATGCAAGGGGTTAGACGCAACCTATGAAGCTGTCTGCAGCCTCCATAGCACAAGTTTGATCCTAACCCCGCTAGCCAGGGAGCAACCCACATGGCACAGCAGACCTCTCCTGGCTCGCCTGCTACTCCCCTCAACAGTGTACTTCAGTCTGCCTGTTCTGTTCCCCACTCTGTCTCTGGTGAATCCTCTCACCCCACCCCCACCCCATCTCTGGCCCATACCCCAGCTCTTGTATGCATAAGTAAATAAATCTTTAAAAAAAAGAAAAAAGAAAAGAAATTAGTCTTAGAAGGTGGTCAGAAGAAAGGCCTAGAGAAGTGCAGAAAACTCACTTAGAACCCTGACACTGCTGACCTGAGCCCGGGCCTGGAATGGCCACTCTGTGGGTAGACATTGTAGAGTAAACAAAAATGCATTTGTTCAAGCCACTTCTTTTCAGGCAAATTGATCACTGTACCTCTTTGTGCCTCAGTTTCTTCTTTAAGTGAGGACAGCAGTCCATCCCTTGCAAGATTATAATGAGGATTGCCAGGCACGTGGAATGCAATCAACACCTATTGATGCCAAGAAAATTAATCTAATGAAGTCTTGACCATTCAAAAACCTTATGCAAAATTTCTGCTCCAGATGAATTTAATGAAGCATAAAAATCAAAACGAGTATGCTGCGTAGTAATAAAGGCTCACCTATTAACTCCGAAATAATCATAAATGTTATAATCATTTTTCTTTTTTATTATATTTTATTAGACTCCTTATATATATAAAATTGTTCCTTGCTTATTTCAAATAAATCATATTTCAGTATAAAGAAAATGAATCTAGATACAAGCCTTGCATCCTTCATAAACTTTACCTCAAAATGGATCATAGATCGAACTATAAAATGCTAAGCTACAAAAATTCCTAGAAGACAATAGGAGAAAACTTAGATGACTTGACTCTGGCAGTGGCTTTTTGGATGTAACAAAAATGTATCCCACATGAAAGGTAGAACTGATAAGCTTGACCTCCTTAAAATGAAACCTGCTTCATGAAAGACAGTGTCAAGAGAATGAAAAGACAAGTCATAGAAACTGGGAGAGAATGTTTACAGAAGATACTTTCAATAAAGGGCTGTTATACAAAAAAATACAGAAAACTCTTAAAACTCAGCCATAAGAAAACAACCTGATTTTAAAAATGGGACAAAGTTAATAGACAACTAACCAAAGAAGATACACAAATGGCAAGGAAATATATAAAAAGATGTTCTCTACATATATGTCATCAGGGAAGTGCAAATTGAAATAATGAGATGCCACTACCCACCCAGAACAGTGACACTGTCAAATTTTGGGTAACTTCTAATTCTTGGTTTAGAAATGAACCCTCATTCTGTTCTGGTAGGGATTCAAAATGATACCATCACTTTGGAGAGCAGTTTGGTGGTTTCTTACAAAATGTAATATACTCTAATCACATGGCCCACTATTTTCTTGATAAATACAATATTTGCTGGATCCCGTATTTATTGGGTAAATTGGTATTTACCCAAAGAAGTCAAAAATTTAGGTACACATGTACACACACACACAAACATTGTACATAGTTATACAGTTGCTTTACTCATCACCAAAACTTGGCATCAAGGAAGATGTGTTTCAGCAGGTGAATGGAAAAATAAATTGTGATGCATTGACAATGCATATATAGAATATTATTCAGTGCTAAAAAAGAAATGACGTTATCAAGCCACAAAAAGACACAGATGAACTCTCAGTATATATTACTAAGTGAAAGAGTCACTCAATTTGAAAAGGTTCACTACTTTATGATCCCAACTATGAGACCTTCTGGAAAAGGTAAAATTACAAAGACAGTAAAAAAAGAAAAATTAATAGTTGTCAGGTTTTTTCAATGAGGATGGAAGAATGAATAGGCAAAGCACAGAGGATTTTTAGGGTAGTAAAAACACTGACACTATTAGTGTTGGTATATGTCATTATCCATATGTTCAAACCCATAAACTGTAAAAAAGCAAGCGTGAACCCTAGTAAACCTACAAACTTTGAATGATTATGATTTGCCAATTAGGTTCATTAATTGTAACAAATGTAGCCCTCTGGTGGGAGATGTTGATAATGAGGTAGGTTTTACAAGTGTAGTGGCAGGAAATACAAGGAAATCTCTATACTTTTCTCTCAATTTTGTTGAAACTAAAACTGCTGTTAAAAACCTGTTCAAAAAATTACCTCAACAACAATTACTAATAAAATAGATATCCTGGGCCTCCCCGGTGGCGCAGCAGTTGAGTGTTGGGCTGAGAGGCTGCCTGAAGCCTCTGCAGTGCCGGTTCATTCCTCAGCCGCCAGCGAGGGTCCCACAAAAAAAAAAAAAAAAAAAGATATCCCACCCCCAAAACAAATCAAAATTATTCCTAGCAATAAGCTGTGTAGATTGACATATTTCATCTATTTGAACAATATATTGTAGAGAGCCCAATATGTACTTTTTTCCAGTCAATCATAAATGGCAAATGTCATATAGTTGGAATCATATAGGAGGAAGCTTCTTCAGATTGCTTTTTTTTCTTGGTAATATGCATTTAATTTTGTATGTGTCTTTTCATGGCTTGGTAACTCATTTCTTTAACACTGAATAATATTTCATTGTCTAGATGTACCATGGTTTGTTTACACATTCATCTACTCAAACATACTTAGATAAACTAATAAAACAACTTTTTTATTAGCTTCTAATAAAACAACTTTTTTCTCTTTATAATGCAATTTGATTAGTCAATAAATGGAGAGTAAAATGAAAATTATATAAAATGGAAAACTCAGTGACAAAGGAAGATATTTAACTCTGCTTAGAAATAAAAATCGTGTTTTAGCTTTCTATGCCTTCCATAAAAAAATTACCAAAAACTGACACGTAGACTACATGGAGCTAGGAAAGGGCTGCCCCCACAGCCAGCGGTGAGCTGAAAAACACCCACAAGCCAGGCTCTATCTGGCCACCAGTTGGAGCCCAGAAGGGGATCCAGTCACTGCAGGGGCAGATCGTGGGCGCACGGAAGTGCCGTCCCAACTCACCATTTTATACCAGGGAACTTTTGCATCCCTCCTGAACACACCTATACTTTGTGGCTGGGAAAGAGCTGCCCCCACAGACAGAGGTGAGTTGAAAAGCCCTCACAAACCAGGCCCCGTCTGGCCCCCAGTCGGAGCCCAGAGGGGGATCCAGCAATTTGGAGCCCAGTGGGAGATCCTGCTACTACAGGGCAGTCTGTGGGACCTCAAGACCCACCTTGGAATTAAATAAATACAGAAGGAGGAGATTCTCTGTGACAGCGACCACTAACA
Source organism: Talpa europaea (assembly GCF_964194135.1). Taxonomy (NCBI): domain Eukaryota; kingdom Metazoa; phylum Chordata; class Mammalia; order Eulipotyphla; family Talpidae; genus Talpa; species Talpa europaea. The sequence goes on from NC_140070.1 coordinate 87,087,131, forward strand.
TATTCATAGTACCACTGCCCTACTGGAATTCTGGCATAACAATTTTTGACTTGATTGGACCACAAGTTTCCAACATCCCAGAAATAGCACAATAAAAATATGCTGGCCAGTACCAGCAACACAATGTCCCAATGCACAGGACAAATTAAAAAACAGCAGCAGAGTGAAGATAAACTACAAGCAACCAAGCAATTCCTCAAGGAAAAGACACACCACAAGAAGAAAATCACTCACCAGAAAGCAACAACAGTGACTTGGAAGAACTTCTGAGCCTCCCAGATAGAGAACTTAAAATTGCCGTGATTAAAAAACTGAAAGAAGTCATAAAGGAAAACAGTGCTAAGGGAAAGATTATCACTGATCAGAAGAATGAAATTGAGTCCCTAAAGAGGGAAGTGAAAGAAATGCACGCGATCAAAGGATTAATGGAGGAGCTAAAGAACTCTGGAAAAGCAGTGAAAGCAGAATAGATGAAATGGAAAAAGGAATATGTATACTAGACGACACAGAAATAAAAAGAACCAAAACAGAAAAGGAAAGTGAAGTACAAAGGAAAAAAGAATGAAAAAAGACTTCGGATACTATCTGACTCCATGTGGAAAGGAAATTTAAGAGTTACAGGAATCCCAGAAGGAGAGGAGAGAGATATAACAACAGAGAAAATATTCAAGGAAATAATTGAAGAGAGCTTCCCAAACATGAAGAAGGAGCTGAAAACAGACATACAAGAAGCAAGAAGAACAACAAACTTCCACGATGAAAGGAAAAATACTGCAAGACACAGAATAGTAAAGCTCCCAAGAATCCAAGACAAGGAAAAATATAATAAAACTGACAAGAGGGAAGAAACAGTTAACATACAAAGGAACACCAATCAGGCTGACATCAGACTTCTCTGAAGAAACACTATGGGCAAGGAGAGAGTGGAGGGACATAGTTAATAAACTCCAAGACAACAAATGCCAACAAAGAATACTTTATCCTGCAAAGTTTTCCTTCCTCTATGAAGAAAGAATAAGGACCTTCCCAGACAAACAGAAACTCTGGAATTTCATTATGACTAAACCCCCACTCCAAAAAATACTAAAGGAGTCCTAAAGCCAACAGAGGATGAATAAGAATGAAACAAGACAAAAAAAATATTATTAAAAAAGTAAATAAATAAAACCAGAGAAAAGACAAACAAAATGGCCAATATAGACACTAACATATCAATATTAACTCTAAATGTAAACAGACTAAATTCTTCAATAAAAAGACATAGAGTTGCAGGCTGGATTAAGAAACAAAACCCAAACTTTCACTGTCTCCAGGAAACACATTTAACTACAAAAGAGAAAAATAGACTGAAAGTAAAAGGATGGAAAACAATCCTACAAGCAAATGGACCAAAAAAGAAGGCAGGAACTGCTACATTTATATCAGATAAAACAGATTTCAAACTCAAAAAGGTAAAAAGAGACCCCAAAAGTCACTACATTATGATCAAGGGGACAATACTTCAAGAAGAAATAACACTCATTAACATATACTCACCAAATGAAGGAGCACCAAAATCTATCAGACAACTTTTATCATCTCTGAAAACAGATACAATAGATAACACATATGTAGTAGGAGACTTCAACACACCACTATGAACAATGGATAGATCAATGAGACAAAAATTAAGTAAGGGCACTAAAGCTCTAAATGAGGATCTACATCTCATTGCCTTAACAGACATCTATAGAACACTAAACCAAAAAAAAATCTGAGTACACATTTTTCTCAAGTGCACACGGATCATTCTCCAGGATCGATCACATAGTGGGACACAAGACAAACATCAATGGATACACCAAGATTGAAATCATACCAACCAACTCCTCTGACCATGAAGGCATCAAACTAGAAAAAAACTATAAAAATATGGCAAGGAACTCTTCTACATCATGGAGATTGAAACCTACACTACTGGAAGACCACTAGACTAATGAGGAGATCAAAGAAGAAATTTAATACATTGAGGGGCCTCCCTGGTGGCGCAAGGGTTAAAACACAACCCATGAAGTAATCCATAGCTACTGAAGCACGAGTTTGATTCCCAGTCAGCCAGGGAACAACCCACATGGTGCAGCAGACCTATCCTGACTTACCCGCTGCTCCCTCAGCAGTGTACTTCAGTCAATCTGCCTGTTCTGTTCCCCACTCTGTCTCTGGTGAATCCTCTCACCACCCATACCTCTGGCCTATACCCCAGCTCTTGTATGCATAAATAAATAAATCTTAAATAAAATACTTTGAGTTGAATGACAAGGAGGACACCAATTTCCTAAATGTATAGGACGCAGCAAAAGCAGTAATAAGAGAAAAATATATAGCAATACAGGCTCACATCAAAAAACAAGAAAGAACTCAAAGAACCTAATCTCATAGCTCAAAGAATTAGAAAAAAAACAACAAAAAACCCTAAAACCAGTAGAAGAAAAGAAATAATAAAAATCAAAGCAGAAATAAATGAAATTGAAACTAAAAAAACAATCCAAAAGATCAATGAAACCAGGGCTTCCCCGGAGGCGCAGCGGTTGAGCGCTGGGCTACGAAGCTGCCCGCAGCATCTGCAGTGCCGGTTCAATCCCCAGCCACCAGCGAGGGTCCCACATGGTGCACAGACCTCTCCTGCCGCACCCGCTGCTCCCCTCAGCAGTGTATTTCAGTCTGTCTGCCTGTTCTGCTCCCTGCTCTGTCTCTGGTGAATTCTCTCACCCTCCCATGCTTCTGACTGTACCCAGTGCTTGTATAAATAAATAAATAAATCTTTTTAAAAAAATTTAAAAAAAATTCAATGAAACCAAAAGTTGGTTCTTCAAAAAATAAATAAAATAGACAAACCCCTAGCCAGGCTCACAAAGGAAAAATGGGAGAAAACACAAATAAATAGGATCACAAATGAAAGAGGAGAAATCAAAACAGACACAGCTGAAATCAAAAGAATAATCAGAAACTACTATGAACAGTCATATGCAAACAAGCTCAATAATCTAGAAGAGATGGACAAATTCCTACAACTCTACAATCACCTAAAGCTAGATAAAGAAGAAATAGAACACTAAACAGACTAATTACAAGCAGTGAAATTGAAATGGTAATCAAAACCCTCCCCAAAAACAAAAGCCCAGGATCAGACAGATTTACAAATGAATTCTACCAAACATTCAGAAATGAATTAGTACCTATCCTTCACAAACTCTTTCAAAAACTTGAGAAGGAAGGGACAATACCAAACACCTTCTATGAAGCCAACATCACACTAATACCAAAATCGAACAAGGACAACACAAAAAAAAGAAAACTACAGGCCAATCTCTCTAATGAAAACTGATGCAAAATTCCTCAATAAAATTTTAGCTATCAGAATCCAACAGTATATCCATAAGATAATTCACCACATCCAAGTAGGATTTATTCCAGGGACAAAGGATGGTTCAATCAATGTAATCCAACACATCAACAAAAAGAAATATAAAAACTATATGATAATATCAATAGATGCTGAGTAAGCCTTCAACAAATCACAATACCCATTTATGATAAAGCCCTTGAAATTCTCGGGATACAAGGAACATACCTCAATATCATAAAGGCCATCTATGACAAGCCCACTGCCAATATCATTCTCAATGATGAAAAGCTGAAAGCATTTCCATTAAGATCTGGAACAAGACAAGGATGTCCACTCTCACCACTGCTTTTCAATATAATACTGGAAATCCTAGCCAGAGCAATAAGACAAGAGAAAGACATACAAGGAATCCAAATAGGGAAGGAAGAAGTCAAACTATCACTATTCGCAGATGATATGATAATATACATACAGAATCCCAAAAACTCCACAGAAAAACTAAATAACTAATCAATCAGTTTAGTAAAGTGGCAGGATATAAAATCAACACACAAAAATCAGCAGCCTTCCTATACACAAACAATAAATCTGAAGAAGAAGAAATACAAAAAATCCCTTTTATTATTGAAACAAAAAAAAAATCAAATACTTGGGAATAAACCTAACAAATAAGTCTTTGAGAAGGAGCTATACAAAGAAAACTATTAAACACTTTTAAAAGAAACAGAAGAAGACACAAAGAAATGGAAAGACATCCCCTGCTCATAGATTGGAAGAATTAACATTATTAAAATGGCCATCCTACCAAAAGCAATTTACAGATTCAGTGCTATTCCAATAAAAATTTCAATGACATTCTTCAAAGAAATAGAACAAATACTGATGAAATTCATATGGAGCCACCAAAACCCCCAAATAGCCAAAGCTATCCTGAAAATAAAAGAAGGGAATGGAGGTATCACATGCCCAGATTTCAAACTATACTACAAGACCATAATAATCAAAACTGCATGGTATTGGAACAAGAACAGATACACAGACCAATGGAACCGAATAGAAAATCCAGAAATAGGGCCTCCCCTGTTGGCACAGTGGTTGGGCGCTGGACAGCCTCCGCAGCACCGGTTCAATCCCCGGGCACCAGCAAGGGTCCCACATGGTGCAACAGATCTCTCCTGCCACGCCTGCTGCTCCCCTCAGCAGTGCATTTCGTCAGTCTGTCTGTTCTGTTCCCCGCTCTGGTTCTGGTGAATTCTCTCACCCTCCCGCACTTCTGACTGTACCCAGTGCTTATATAAATAAATAAATAAATAAATAAATCTTTACCAAAAAAAAAAAAAAAAAGAAGAAAGAAAATCAAGAAATAAACCTGCAGATTTACAGTCAACTAATCTTTGACAAAGGAGCAAAAAATATGCAATGGAGCAAAGAAAGTTTGTTCAATAAATGGTGCTGGAAAAACTGGGTCACTACATGCAAAAGAATGAAGCTTGACTACTACCTCACACCATACACAAAAACCAACTCAAAATGGATTAAAGAACTAGACATAAGACCTGGAAACATAAAATATATAGAAGGAAATATGGGCAAAACACTACATGAGAGGCACCTCAAAAACATCTTTACAGACACATCACCCAAAGCAGTGATAGTGAAGGCAAAGATAAACAGCTGGGACTACATCAACTTAAAGAGCTTCTGTACAGCAAAAGAGACAATAACCTAAACAAAGAGAAAACCCACTGACTGGGAGAACATTTTTTCACACAACACTAATGATAAAGGACTGATGACAAAAATCTACGAAGAGCTGATGAGACTCAACAAAAACAAAGAAAATAACCCAGTCAAAAAATGGGCAGAAGAGCTAAAAAGAAACTTTCCAAAGAGGAAATACAAATGGCCAACAGGCATATGAAAAAAATGTTCAATATCACTTGTAATCAGGGAAATGCAAATCAAAACTACAATGAGATACCATCTCACACCAGTGAGAATGGCACATATTAAAAAAACTAGCAATAACAAATGTTGGCAAGGATGTGGAGAAAAAGGAACTCTCCTGCACTGCTGGTGGGAGTGCAAAATGGACCAACCACTACAGAAAGCTGTGTGGAGATTCCTCAATCTACTGAAGATAGAGCTTCCATATGATCCAGCAATTCCACTCCTAGGTATTTACCCAAAGTACATAGAAGCATTAATTCCAAAGGGCACCTGCATCGCTATGTTTATAGCAGCACTATTTACAATAGCTAAGCTATGGAAACAACCCAAATGCCAAAAAATATATGACTGGATCAAGAAGATGTGGTATATATACACAATGGAGTATTACTCAGCAATCAAAAAAGATAAACTGATGCAATTTGTGGCAACATGGATGGAGCTGGAAGGGATGATGCTCAGCGAAATAAGCCAGAAAGAAAAAGAAAAATACCAGATGGTCTCACTCACTGCAGGAATTTATAAAACCTAAATAAGGGACCAGGAAAAGGCTAATTAGAATAAAGAAAAAATCAAGATCAACAAGCAACTATAAAACAGACACACTACGGGGGGGAGAAGGGAAAGACGGGAGGGATTAGGGTCAAAATAAGGGGGGTGGGAATTGTATGGGAACTATAACCAAAATGAAAATGCATACACTGTGCAAAAATGAAAAATGAGCTAAGAATTATATAAAATAAAAGAAAAGAAAAATAAAGAAAAAAATTACCAAAAACTTAGTGACTGAAACAATACAACTTTAACATCTTATAATTCTGTGATTTAGACTGACAATGTTGGCAGGAGCTACATTCTTTTCTAAAGACTCTAGATGACAATCTGCTTCCTTGCCTTTTTGTATTTTCTAAAAGCATGCATTCCTTGGCTCATGGTCACTTTCCTTCATCTACAAAGTCAAAAAATAACATCTCTCTGATCCTGAATCCATTATCATATCTGTTTCTCTGTCTTTTCTCTAGCCTCCCTATTCCATTTTTAAGGACCTTTCTGATTATATTGGGATCACATTTCTAATTAAGGATAATCTCCAGTATTTTAAGATCAATTGATTAGCAAATAATTCTGTCTTCAACCTTAATTCCCCTTTCCATGTAATTTAAGACAGTCATAGGTTGTAGGGATTGGCTTATGAATTTCTTTGTGAAATTTCTCATAAGAAATGAAGTTTCTCCAAAATCACTATGACAAGATGGTTCAAAGAACATAAGAAATATGTGGCTACTAAATATAAATATTTCAGCAGAGGGACATTAAAAAGACAAAACAGTAAAGTGAAACATAAAGACCTCAAGTTTCAATTCCATTACTTGTTGATTTGGAGAAACCTAGCATCTACACACCTCTGTGAAGTGTGTTAAATTATCTCTACTGGAGCAATTTTAACATCTTTCTATTAAGCCAGTGGAACAAACTTATCCATACTGAAAAATAGCTTTTAGTGGTTTTCTTGCAGTGATTATCTGAGCTAAAACTGTTCATACCCTTTGACTTTATAATTCGCATTATGAAATATATGTTAAGGCAATAATCCCAAATACAAACATTATCTAAACATCTTCAGGGAAAGGAAAACAAATTACAATGGCATGAAAAAAATGGAAGACATTAAAAAAGAGGTGGGTTATATAAATTGAGGCATAATCTAATCAGAAAATGTAATTTGGTCACTAGAAACCACATGACAATGAATACATGAAAAATCCTAAAATGCTAAGAGAAAAAATGCAGTTTATAAAATGTTAATCCCTATATAGACACACTATTTTAAAAATATGTATTGATTTTAAAAACTAGAAGGATTAAAAACCAAAATCAGCCCTCTCCATGTGGCATAACAATTGAGACACTTTTTTTTCTACTTTCTAATTGCTCCAGATATTTATGATTCTAGCACTTGCAATGCAATGTTTGCCATTGTCTCTGTTTGTATCCTCAAAATTTGTATGTTGAAATCCTAGTTTCCAAAGATGATGGTATTAAGAGGTAGGGTCTTTGAAAGATACTTAAGCTATGAGTGTGGGCCCTCATGAATAGAATTAGTGACCTTATAAAAAAGCTTCCAGTAAGAACACAAGCCCTTTTGTCATGTGAGGCTATAATCCTTGCCTCAGAAAAAGACCCTCACCTAGAAATGCAGACACCCCATTTTAGAATTCCAGTATCTAGAATTATGAGAAATAAATTCCTGTTGTTCATAAACTACCCAGTTTTGGGTATTTTTATAGCAGCCTGAGTGGATGAAGACAATGATAAGATAATGCAGAAATATTTTTTCTTTCTCCTAATCATCCTAATAAAGAACCAATAGCAATAGGTAGGTCTAGGAAAAGTTACCTCTCAACCAAGTAGACAATCAGTTCTCCTACTCTTCTCATCAAGTTAGTTATTCATAACATATAGACCGTATCACAGCACTTAGTGGTAGCTCACACACTCAACACAAAAATAAAACTACTAACCAGTAGTGGTTTCTGTATCACTCATATAGACGAGGCAGCTGCTACCTTATCCCAAGTTCAGGTGAGAGTGATCTGCTTCAGACACTACACTAAGGAACGGAGCCTAAGGAGGCCTCATTTGGAACTGGTGGCCACTCTTGGAAAGCCTACCACCCGTTCCATTATAGACACTCAAGAGTTATCTGTTGACTGAGAAGCTACTATCTATTCCTTGTTGTCATGCTTCATCCACAACACAACTACAGAAAAACAGGATTCAGTGGTCCCTAACTTCCGATTGTTGTGTGGAAAAGGAATAAAGAGAGGGAAGAGGCATCATCTCTATGTACAGTCACTTCTGGAGAGTGTGTGTGTGCATACATGGTGTATATATGTATATGTGTTGTCTGCCCTCACTTGTGGATCACTGTAGCTGCTTTCTAAATTGTTGCCACCTGGTTACTACTACCTCTAATCCAATAAAAATTCCCTAAATCCCATAGCCCTAGTTTGTTGTTTCATTCCTCTGATCTAGCTCCTGCTGTATGTTCCACTCACTCCACTCAGTACCTGCTATTTGCTTTCAAGGTTAAGTATTCGCTATTCATTTGTGCATATTTATCATCTTGCATAATAAGTATGTGATATATGCTTCTGGAGTAATAAAGAATAACTTCCCTTATGTTATCTTTGTCCCCATCTACCTCATGCATTAAAGGACAGGATCAAGAAAGGAAAATGTTTAATAAGGAACCAGCTCAGTGATCACAAAAAGGTGTAATTAGGATCAGAGGTAGATCACCACCACAGTGGAAAGCCTTGGCCTCCATGTCCTCAATCTACTAGAAAACATAGGCATTTAGTTTAAGATTTTATTTAAATGTGAGTCATTTGGGAAGGGGATTTTTTAGCTACTCTTACTATAAGTGGACTACTAATATTTTCTTCATAACACATTTTCATAGGAGAAAAAAACAAGAACATAAGGATGACATGCTAGAAGGCTGGGGAGGGCACCATCAAGGTAAGAAATGGCATGGCACAGGAAAGGGAAGCAAGGGACCATGAAGGTATACTTAATCAATTACACTATCTTGCTTATAGCTGGTTTTAAACAAACTTATAACCACAGTGACATGTCATTTGTCAAGTCAAGACTTATGCATTATAATATGGCATCCAAACCTGGTGTTCAGGAAATCACAATCCAACTGAAAATAACAGCATTCGAAAATATATATCATAAGAACTTGAAGTGTCAGAAGAAAATGTACTTTTCCTTCTCTATCCCCAAAGCACAAAACCTGAGGCATCTCTGACTAGAATGATTGCACAGCACATGACTCTTTGCTCATAAAAATCTTGGAAGAAACTGGGATTATACTTTTGGCTCATTGTTGATGAAGCAGGAAATGTCAAAATATTTTGGACTCCTTCACAAAGACTCTCAGTCTAAAACTGAATGAGAAACTTTTGGAAAAGACGGGGGATTAGCAGGTGTGGGTGTCATGTGTATGTATTCTCCTTAGCTGGCTCTTGGAACTGTCCCCATCGCGCTATCTTTGGGTGACAAAAGGAGATGTACAGAGCCTTAGGCAAGCTGATGCACAGATACAAAGATACTTAGGTTAGTCAGGAGTAAAAAGGAATCTGTGAGTCACCTAGGGAAGAAGGATTAAGTGTTTTAACGAGCTTTTTGCTTTTCCTGGAATTCTCACTGCAGCTAATTTTTTTACTGCAACAAATACTATTTTTCAGTTTAGAGATGAACAGTATGTTTATATGTGCAAAACTATGTTATATTTACAATTTATACTTCTTCTGTTTTATTAAAGTCAAACAAAAGGCCTACTTGCAGATGAACTGCTATTCCTTCTTACTTAAAAAAAATCTGGAATACTAAAGTTCACAAAACCAACTTTTATACTATCTCTGTACCTTCTTATGCAGGGGTATGTTTCTATTAAACAATAATTTTTAATGGTTCAATACTACTGAAAAATATAGTATTAAAACAAGAAGATTTAACTTTGTTTCCCTTAAATTTATCAAATTTACTGAATTTTATCCAAAGCATTACACTATTAGCAAATCATGTGACAGATGGTAAGAGAAAAGTAGCAAAAAATAGAATCTCATAACTCCTGTCTCCCTTTCAGCTTATGATACTTCACTTATTGTTTTTTGCTGGTCACTATACACAGCAATGTTAAAAAAAAAAAAAGTATCTGAATGCATACCTAAAGGAGGTTGTTCCTGTTACTTCATTAGATTCTCAAAATATCAGTGATGAGGTTGGTGGATATGATGTCAAACACATACAAAAGAAATTCAATTATTATGTATGGAATCAAGGTTATTGCTTAATCTTGTTAGCTCCCTACTTGCTAGAGTGGAAATAACATATTCTGAAATTGTTGAGTCCTCACTTAGGGGTTTTTGTGGGTTTACTTGCTAGAGTGGAAATAACATATTCTGAAATTGTTGAGTCCTCACTTAGGGGTTTTTGTGGGTTTAAGTGACTAATGGGTAGAGTAATCACCTCTCCTGTGTAAATGCCTTGAGTATCTCTGTGACATTTTATCAGATTTGGACTCTGGACCAAAGAGAATTGCTATTAAAAAGTGGAGTTGAAATCAATAGGGAGTTGACTGATGAAACAAAACTGGAATCCATTGTCAACTGAAAGGTAGAACAAAAAAAAAAATCAAAAATTAGTTTCTGTTGCTCAAAAGTATCATTAACTAATTTGCTTCAAGGAAAATTCAATTTTACATAATGATTAGGTGACTTGTTTTCATGTTCCTACCTCAGTGATGAAGAATATATCGCATTGTATGAATTATATCTATTGTACTTATTATTTTAATGTCTGAATCCCTTTATCTCTTATGGAACTGTGAGCTCTTTGTAGTCAGAAACTATCTGTTCATCTTTGTATCTCTACTTCCTACTATTTTACCCAGAGAGTAGAGACCTTTGATAAATATAATTGGATACCGCAATTGTAAGAACAAATAGAATTATGGGCAGAATGGAATAAAGGGAAGTTTGAAGATGAAAATTTGTTCATATTCCCAAAACTATGCAGGGAAGGGGACACTCATTCAAAGCAACTATTCCAGGTCTTTGGAAAGAATCCTCAATACACCTAGTATCTGGCAAAAGCTCAAGGAAACAAACAAAAGAGCTATCTAATAACTACAGACTGCAAAAATCATGAGCATCTTGAAAGCCAAGTCACAGTTGTTTAAGCAGAAGTGACATAACCAATTACAGATGATGTTGTAAATGTATTCAGTGAAAACTGGATCTTCAGTTTCTTTCCAATCCAAGAGTTCATTCTTAATCCCTAGAACAAAGTTTGTGTATTCATTTGGCTACAATAAATTGATTAACACATCCCACCACAATAGTCAGCTCCAGATCTAATTCTATAGTCACAGTTCAGAAGGTGATTTTATTTTATAATTTTCCCTGAAAGAGGAAATAAATGTTCCAAAATAACTCAGCTAGATATTAAAGTCAGGTACATCTTTAATCAACTATAGATTCACTTTATGGCATTAGTTGTTTATAGATTTGGATAGAATTATATGAATTTTATGAGGATTTATTAATAGCCAGTAACCAATTCAACATTGTTCAAGACAGCAGTGGAAATATGAGGAGCTGGATCTTCTGACTGACCTTCTTCCCTCTAGTCTTGTTCTGCCTAACCCATTTTCTTCTCTGATACAAGCATGACCATTCTATAACATAAAACTCAACATATCACTGCAATCCTTCTACAGGACTTCAATGGCATGCAATTGTCTTCAAAAGGAAGTCTAAATAACTCTGAATGTTCTTTGCCCTGACTACCTGTTGACTTCAGTCTCTGACACTTTCTCCTCTATGTTCAGACAGTTTAACAATCTCGTCACCAATTGTGATATGTCATACTCACCACTTCAGGTTAATGATTCTTCCCAGAGAGTAATTTTGCCCCCAGGAGACAGTTAACAATGTCTGTACACATTTTTGAGTTATCACACTCATGGAATGCCGCTTGCACCTAGTGGGTAGAAGTCAGAGATGCTGCTAACATCCTATAACACAAAACACTCCTGGAGCCAAAGAATTTAACTTACATAAAATGTCAACAATGCTTTGTTTGAAAAACCTGTTTTAGGTAAATCAATGATCAAAACAAATGCATTGTTACAACAAATCTTGAAAGAAGTTCCTTTAAAAAAGTGTCTCTAATACAGGGTTTTCAAACTTTGGTCCATGGGCCGAATCTGACCCAGTGCCTTTTTTTTGGAAATAAAATGGTCTTGGCATACCTCCCTGTTAATGTATTACCATTTTGTCTATGGCTGCTTTTGCAGCAGACATAAGTAGTTATATGACTATAGGGCCCACAAAACTGAAAATATTTTCTTTCTGTTTCTTTACAGGAAAAAGTTGCCAACTCCTGCTCCAAAATACTCCTATTGTTCTCCTGCTCCTAAGGCTACAGAAAATGTGCCACACAATTATGAATTATAGATGGAAGAGAAAACGTTTTTGCCAACTGGCAATGTATTTTTGTTTTACAACAACTAGCATACTATTTCAGTGTTAGAAAGTGTAGGATGACTGGATGTCCATCTAATCTGCTGGGAGAAGTATTTCCTGTGAATAAATAATGAGCTTTGCTGGCAAGATATCTTTAAAAAGAGGAATGCAGGGTTTGGAAGGAGTAGGTGTTGTGGGGAAGATGGAGTGGGGTAAGAGAAGCTCAGTCATAAGGTCTTAGGATTTTCTTTACAAATCTCTCCACTCAACATGTTCTGTACAAGCCAGAATGCTTTTTGAGGTGAACAGATATTATCATGCCTCAGTTCCAAGCGTTTGTTAAAATTTGCAAGGAGAGATGACTGGGGGCAATGAAGCAAATTATGAGGAAAATAGATAATCCATCAAGTTTTTGACAGCCTTTCTCTAGTTCCTCAAAAAATATGACCTTGCTTTGTTGTTGAAATTTCCTATAATTTCAGTAGATTGTTAATAAAGTGAGACACTTGCAGCAAACAAGTGACATGTGAAGTGTTGATTAGGGTTACCCTACATGGCTATTGTTGACAATTGCAGTAGTTGAGCAACAAGATCTATTTTAGATGTACAAAATGCCAAATCAGTACATAAGTTCTGATTTTATGTAAATATCAATTTACAGTGTGTATAGCGAAGGGAATTGGTTTCTTATAACCACTGAGTACCCTCAAGCACATACACGCCACACGCTGCTTCTAGCTGACGAGGCATTTGGCTAGGGTGGTATCCTAGGAGCCATAGGTAAGGGAGATGAGTGTCCATGGCTGCCTACTAAGTGCCCAAGTGGCATTTAGTTTGGAGGTGGGGAGGCATGGGGAGAGTACTACTCCTATAATTGAAACATTCACAAATGAGGCAAACCAAAATCATAATCTTCCCAGAGATCTCTGAAAGAAAATTATAAAAGCTGCTAAGAACTAAGGTTTGTCCTGAGAGAAAATGCCTACTTCTGCAGGGTGATCTCAAGAACAGTGCTAACCCAGATAGTGTTGCTGTGAAAGTGATTTTGAAAAGTGCTTTCCATGGTGGATGCAGTTCTGAAAAGTGTGATGTCCAGCCTTGGAGCAGCAATCCTAAGACAGTGATGCCAAAGAGAGCTTTTTGTAGGGGAAAAATAACTTAAGAAAACTGCATCAATTAATAATAAAAGCCTAACTGTACCTAACAGTTGAAGAAATTCAAGTAGTAGTTTAAAATCTTTCCAGTCAAAACCAGAAACACAAGAAAGATTTTCTAAGGTGAACCCTATGAAATTTCCAAAGAACGAATCACTTCTTCCAGAGAAAAGAAAAAGAGGGACATTCCCACAATGCATCTGAGGCAAATACAACTTTAATGCCAAAACCAGAGAAGGAAGCTTAAAAAAATTATAGGCAAATTTAATTAATAAACAGATTCAAAAATTATAAATGAAATATTAGCAAGCTAAATCCAGTGAGAGAGAGAGAGAGAGAGAGAGAGAAAGAGAGAGAGAGAGAGCACACATCATTGAGTTGGGATTATCCTAGAAACTTAATGGGATTATCTCTTTATCACAGACCATATAAATGTATTTTACCATATATTAGAGAAAGTCCATAATGCAACTTTGCAGCGAAAAAATGTGTCACTTATATGTTTAAGTTAGAGAAATAAAACAAAGTATCAGATAAAACCAATCTAGTAACAAACCCTAACATCTGTAGAATTAAGGCTACACTGGGGAGGGAGGCAAGGAGAGCAAAATAGGGACAGGACACCGTGGACTATAGTAAAGGACTATGGGTGCCTTGGTGGTAGGAGTGGTGAGGTGAGGTAACATATGTAAGTCAGAAGTACAACAAAGTACAGACCAAAGGCTATTTGGTCATCCAAGAGCTTCATGAATGGCTGACTCCTGAGTGTAGGTCCCACCTCCAAAGAGTCTATAGATTGCTAAAAATCTCCTTGAGGGAGTTCATTAGGTAGCCAGCGGGAGTATCTCATATGTCATCATGATTCACCAGTCGTGACAGTAAATAAGAAAAGAAATGGCTAAAAAAACTGTCCCTGCATATTTACCCCCACTTCTTTCCTCTTCAAACTTATCCTCTGGGCTCACCTCTTTCCAGCCTTCTGCTAGTTCACATAGTGTCTTTTGTAACTCCCTTTCTTCAATACATTGTCAAGAACTGAGAAGGATACCCTTTATGGAAGCTAGCAAGCTAGCCTTCCACAGTTTAATGCCTGGTGGAAGAAGACACAAGACACCTGGGCCAGAGAAAAAGGACTGTAACTCTCAGAAATAGCAGTAGCCTGGGTATCAGCTTAGTCTTGCACCAATTCCTCAAGCTCTCTTTCCCATAGCAATACAGAAGGCTGCGGGACATCTGCAACATGAGTGGGTTTTGTTACAAAAGAGAACCCTCCCATCCTCCCAAAAGCAATATACAGATTCAATGCTATTCCAATAAAAATCCTAATGGCATTCTTCAAAGAAATAGAACAAATACTGATGAAATTCATATGGAACCACAAAAAAACACGAATAGCCAAAGCCCTACTGATGAAAACAAACAAGAAAGAAAGTATCACACTTCCAAACTTCAAGCTATACTACAAAGCCATAATAATAAAACAGTTTGGTATTGGAACAAAAATAGACATACAGACCAATGGAACCGAATAGAGAACCCAGAAATAAAGCCGCAATTATATGAACAACTGATCTTTGACAAAGGAGCAAAAAATGTGCAATGGAACATGGACAGTGTGTTCAATAAATGGTGCTGGGAAAACTGGACCTCCACATGCAAAAAAATGAAACTAGACCACTACCTCTCACTTTGCACAAAAATCAACTCAAAATGGATAAAAGAACTGGACATAAGACCTGAAACCATAAAATACATAGAAGAAAATACAGGTAAAACACTACAAGACATACATCTCAGAAACATCTTTAAAGACTCATCACCCAAAGCAGTGACAGAGAGGCAAAGATAAACACCTGGGATTACATCAAACTGAAAAGCTTCTGTACAGCAAAAGAGACATTAACCAAAACAGAGAGACACCCCACTGATTGGGAAAAAATCTTTGCACTCCATCCAACTGATAAGGGACTGATCACAATGATAAAGAACTCACACAACTCAACAAAAACAAAATAAACAATCCAGTCAAGAAACGGACAGAAAAACTCAAAAGACATTTCTCCAAAGAGGAAATGCAAATGGCTAAGAGGCATATGAAAAAATGTTCAACATCCCTTATAATCAGGGAAATGCAAATCAAAACCACATCTTACACCAGTAAGAATGGCACATATCAAAAAACAAGCAACAACAAATGTTGGCGAGGATGTGGTGAAAAAGGAACTCTCCTACATTGCTGGTGGGAGTGCAAACTGGTCCAATCATTGTGGAAAACTGTCTGGAGATTCCTCAATCTACTAAAAATGGAGCTACCATACGATCCGGCAATTCCACTACTAGGGATCTACCCAAAGGACACAAAAACAGTGATCCAAAAGAGCACCTGTACACCTATGTTTATTGCAGCACTATTTACAATAGGTAAAACCTGGAAACAACCCAAATGCCCAAAAATAGATGACTGGATCAAGAAGATATAGTATATATACACAATGGAATATTATTCAGCAATCAAAAAAGATAAACTCATGCCATTCTCAGCAACATGGATGGATCTAGAAGGAATTATGCTCAGTGAAATAAGCCAGAAGGAAAAAGAAAAATATTGGATGGTTTCACTTATAACAGGAATATAGGGGAACCAAATAAAAGATCAGTGTAAAAAAATAATAACAGTACAAAACACAACAAAGAAAAAACAGACAATTGTAAACCAGAGACATCCTGCAGGGGAGGAGGAGGGAGAGGGATCAGAGGGAGGGAGGGAGAGCATAGGGGACTGAGGTGATGGTGCACGGGTGCACTGGTGAAGGAAACTCAATGGGGACTACACCTAAGGGAGTAGGGGGAAGCAAATATTGTTTAAAAATGTAAAAAATGATAAATTTTAAAATAAAAAAATCTAAAACAAATTAATAAAGAGAACCCTGGACTTAGAAAATCTAAATCTCCAATAATGGGCAGTAAGCCTGTCTTTTACATTCAAGATACTGCTATCTTCCAAGGCTATTTGAGAAGCACGTTTGTGGAAACTGGGAGACAAAATGTAGTTTCATAAGTCAGAAAGTCTAAATTGGAGCTGGAGAAACCATAAAGGGAGTGTAACTTACACACACCTCTACCAGAGCTGGTCTAACAGCAACTGCCATGAAAGCAAACATCTGGGAAACCTGGCAATGGGCTGAGTGTCAGTAAGGGTTGGAGAGACTAAGCAATGGGCCAATCACACAGAGACAGCTACTTCTTAATTAAGTCAGTATCAATCACAATTGCTTTAAAACACTGGGAGATACTCATTCTCAATGGCGAAAAGCTGAAAGCAATTCCATTAAGATCTGGAACAAGACAAGGATGTCCACTCTCACCACTGCTTTTCAATATAATACTGGAAGTCCTAGCCAGAGCAATAAGATAAGAGAAAGACATACAAGGAATCCAAATAGGAAAAGAAGAAGTCAAACTATCACTATTTGCAGGTGATATGATAATATACATAGAGAACCCCAAAAACTCCACAGAAAAACTAATTCAACTCATCAATCAGTTCAGTAAAGTGGCAGGATACAAAATCAACACGCAAAGTCAGTAGCCTTCCTATACACAAACAATAAATCTGAAGAAGAAATAAAAAAAAATTCCTTTTATTATCAAAACAAAAAAAAATCAAATATTTGGGAATAAATCTAACAAAAGAGGTAAAGGACCTATACAAAGAAAACTATAAAACACTGTTAAAAGAAACAGAAGAAGACACAAAGAAATGGAAAGACATCCCCTGCTCATGGATTGGAAGAATAAACATTATTAAAATGGCCATCCTTCCAAAAGCAATATACAGATTCAATGCTATTCCAATCAAAATTTCAATGTCATTCTTCAAAGAAATAGAACAATTATTGATGAAATTCATATGGAATCACAAAAAACCCTGAATAGCCAAAGCTCTCCTGAAAAAAAAAAAAAGAAGGGAATGGAGGCATCACACTCCCAGACTTCAAACTATACTACAAAGCCATAATCATCAAAACTGCATGGTATTGGAACAAGAACAGACATACAGACCAATAGAGTTGAATAGAAAATCCAGAAATAAACCCACAGATTTATGGTCAACTAATCTTTGACAAAGGAGCAAAGAATATGCATTGGAGCAAAGAAAGTCTGTTCAATAAATGGTGCTGGGTAAACTGGGTCGCTACATGCAAAAGAATGAAGCTTGACCACCACCTCACACCATACACAAAAATCAACTCAAAATGGATTAAAGAACTAGACATAAGACCTGAAACCATAAAATACATAGAAGGAAATATAGGCGAAACACTACGTGATATGCACATCAAAGACATCTTTTCAGACACATCACCCAAAGCAGTGATAGTGAAGGCAAAGATAAACAGCTGGGACTACATCAAATTAAAGAGCTTCTGCACAGCAAAGGAGACAATAACCAAAACAAAGAGAAACCCCACCAACTGGGAGAACATTTTTGCACCCAACACTAATGATAAAGGACTGATCACAAAAATCTGCAAAGAGCTGATGAGACTCAACACCAACAAAGAAAATAATCCAGTCAATAAATGGGCAGAAGAGCTAAAAAGAAACTTCTCTGAAGAGGAAATGCAAATGGCCAACAGGCATATGAAAAAATGTTCAACATCACTTGTAATCAGGGAAATGCAAATCAAAACTACCATGAGATACCATCTTACACCAGTGAGAATGGCACATATTAAAAAAACTAGCAACAACAAATGTTGGCGAGGGTGTGGAGAAAAAGGAACTCTTCTGCAGTGTTGGTGGGAGTGCAAACTGGTCCAACCACTATGGAGAGCTGTGTGGAGATTTCTGGACCTACTAAACATAGAGCTTCCATATGATCCAGCAATTCCACTCCTAGGTATTTACCCAAAGGACACAGAAACATCAATTCCAAAGAATACCTGCACCCCTATGTTTATAGCAGCTCTATTTACAATAGCTAAGCTTTGGAAACAGCCCAAATGCCCAAAAATAGATGACTGGATCAAGAAGATGTGGTACATATACACCATGGCATATTACTCAGCATTCAAAAAAGATAAACACATGCAATTTGCAGCAACATGGATGGCGCTGAAAGGGATCATGCTCAGCAAAATAAGCCAGAAAGAAAAAGAAAAATACCGGATGGTCTCACTCGTAGCAGGAATCTAGAGAACTTAAATAAGTGACCAGGAAAATGAATAACTATAAGAAAGTGAAAATCAAAATCAACAAACAACTATGAACCAGAGACAGTTTTTGGGGAGTGGGGGGCAGGAGGGGAAGGATTGGGGTCAGAATGGGGGGTTTGCAAATGTATGGGGAATATAAAAATAAAATTTATTATTTAAAAAAAAAAAACATTGGGAGATACTGCCTGTAAAGCCTTCAAATACTCTAAGCCCCCAGAGATATTTGAGGAGCATAGCTCAGATTTGTACTAACTCTTGCCTTCCCCCAAATTGCAATTCCTAAAGCCCCGAATAAAATGTTTTTCTTAAAATAAATAAATAAAAAGTTAAAAAAATAAATAAAATGTTTTTCTTCACACATAAAGCAATAACTGACCCCAGGAATAGGTACAATATATAAAGAGTAAACATCAAAAATACAAATCAATTTTCCTTTATAAGTACTTCTACGGAGAAAAAAAAACAGGGCCTTGGAAGTGTCGTATATTTTTTCCTCCCATGTTGCAAATTCACGTTGTGTTTTTGGCTGGGTGGTGGGGAGAGCGTCCCACGGTGGCAGCCACTCGACTGCTGCCAGGAGACCTTCTTTAGAATCTGAGACAGGAAGTGGAGGGAGACTGGGTCACGCCTGCAGACCTTTTCTTTTTTTGCTACCTAATCATCCTCACAGGTTTCCTGCTTCTTAACGTCCATATCTTCATCCTCATCAGTTGCCCATTTCCTGTGGCTACCTTGTCTGCCTCATCTCCATCTCCATCCTCTACCACACCATCTCCTTCCGCCTCCTCTTCCCTGTTGCTCTTCTTTACTTACCTTACTGTGCACCTCCTGCTCCCCATCGTCCTTGTTAGTGCTCCCATTAGCAGGGGTCTCTCTTCTATTCTCTGCCTCCTGCACAGCTGCCTTCTTCTCCTGGAAGTCTTTGGTGTTGTTTTCAGAGCTGGTGTCCACGGCAGCCTCTGACGTGGTGGGACAAGGTGGGACACGCCCGTGATCCCATGCAACAGATTAAGAAGAACGCCCGAGTTAGGGGACTCTGCAGTGACTTGCCTGAGTCCACAATGGTAGAGGTGACTCCAGGGAACCATGACTAAGACCCAGAATAGGCTAGGATGGCTTTTCACAGCAGCCAGTCAAAAAGAGTTTTACTATCCCACCAGGATAAATTATTTTACAATAGAACAAATAGTGCAGCTCACCCACTTAGATAACTGAGGGTTTAACTTTCATAATGCCCTAAAAATTGATATCCATATTTATTCACTTCCAGCCAAATACATACATCTACCTATAGAGAATGAGAGGGAGGGAGAGACGGAACAAGCTCAAATGAGAAAAGAGAGGAAAATAAAATCAGTAAGTACTTCACTTAGAATTTGGAATTATAAGATCCTTTATCCAGGCAACAGGTTGTTGAATTGAGAGAAAGTGGTAAAGCTCACTCACGCTTTTCCCCGGGAGCACTCCAGACATCCAGAATCGTGAACTGGAAGCCAGGCCTTAGCCTGAAGCACCCTAACCCATCCTCAGATTTGTCTAGTCTTTCATTTTATCTTAAAAATGTAAGTGGTTGGGCCTCCCCGGTGGCGCAGCGGTTGAGCGCTGGGTTGCGAAGCTCCCCGCAGCCTCTGCACCACCGGTTCGATCTCCGGCTGCTCTCCGGCCACCAGAAGAGGGTCCCACATGGCGTGCAGACCTCTCCTGCCGCCCGCTGCTCCCCTCAGCAGTGTACTTCCGTCCTTCTGCCTGCTCTGCTCCCCGCTCTGGCTCTGGTGAATTCTCTCACCCTCCCGCGCTTCTGACTGTACCCAGTGCTTGTATAAATAAATAAATAAATAATTTTTTAAAAAAAGTAAGCTTTTTTTTTTTATTCTATTTGCTTTATAAATCATTCATCGGAAAGAGGAATCACTGATTTTTCCTCCCTGTGCACATTACAAAACCTTTATGAATATAAAACTGTAACACCCCACCATTTCCTACCTTAAAATGAAAGTGAACCACTGGGAAAATGTGCCAGCTAAGCGGGAGTGGGATGTACTCCCAGGCAGAAGATAGGGACTAAATCAATTAGCACCACAGACAAACATGAAAAAGACAAAGAAAAAAGTATAACTAGACTTAACAGGGAAGGAAATTACTAAAATTCTAACTTGTAAGATGTTTTTAGCAGCATATTGAGCTCTCCCCACAGATGCTGCCAGGTCAAGAAGGAAAATAACAGCATCACATCACTTCCCAGGAAAATAGTCCAGTGTCCTTAATTATCAGAGATTCCATTTTCTGCTTCCAAAGAGGGAGGGGAGACTCTACCCAAATCCTTAGGGATTGGTATCTCAGAAATCTAAGACAGAGACCTCAGAAAAATACACTAGGATGAAATAAAAGACACAGGCCCTTTCAGAACAATCAGGGTTAAAATAAATCTACAGAAACGTGAAGGGCTTTCCCTGTTAGGAGGAGAAGGAATCGGTCATGTGGTATAGCACTTAGTGGGTCCTTAAATCTTAAGGTATAGATATACACTCATATAATGAGCATAATAACTAAGACAACAACAAACTTTCACCAAAAGGATGGAATAGTCCATTCAACTTGATTTCAGAGACAGAGAGCAGGGAGAGGAGGGGTGGGGAAGAGGAGAAGAAGCAAAGAACATGACAGTAGTTGGTGTGAGCCATGACTTTGTTGACATGTGGGTGTGATAACTGGAGTAATCAGAGGCAATCTTGGCCCCAGGGCGGAGTTGTTCAGAAGCTTCTACCTGGATCTTCAAAATATTTCAGTGAAAACAAACAATAAATTTCAATGTGTCAGGCACTAAGATCACTTTCCTTACTTTCCACAATAGTCTACTTTAGACATTTACTACTCCTTACCATCTCCTTTGCTATTCTGGGGGGGGGGGGGGGGAACACCTGAAATTCAAATCAAGCTAGTTTACCTTTGATAAGGCGGAGATTTACAAACTACATATTTAATTTTTATAGTAGTTATCTGTAATGAAGTTTAATTATACACACATGGTAGTAATTGTACTCATTACACCTCTTTTTCCAACCACTACACTTATAATCTATCATACCCAGAACAAGAAAATAATATCCTATCCTCAGAGGAAAACAAAGACTATTATTGCATATTTTCTTTGCTTAGACCAGGAAACCTAGTCAATCTCCAATTTCCTGCTCAGGGAAAAGGCAAGAGATCCATGAACATGGATTAAAAGTAGCGCGAAATGAAGGCATCATGAGCTCCAATCTCCCAAGGGTAATAGATGATTTTCTCCAAGACCATGCGTACTCAGAACTGTCATATTCCCTCCATCATGACACAGCAGAGCCCTAGCTTCTATTCTATCTCCGCTACTCTCCCTACTCAGTTATCTTTCGTAGTCATACAAACTCTCCAAGTCTCAAGTCTCTCTGTGTCTTCATTGGAACGATGGTGCAGATCTCTTCCAGTTATGACCTTCTTTGAGGCCTGCCTCTTCCAGTTCTTTGCTTTCACTAACTGAAATTTGGAAACATTTATGATTCATTTGTTGGAGCCTTAATGACTATTGCAATCTCTGCCAAGTTGGGAATCACCTACAGCTGTTCCTCCAGCTTGGACCCTCTAGGGAGACATTTAGGAATGTTTTTTTAATAAACAGGGCTAGCCCTTGGCCAAGCAGCCAAGTAGGTGCACTTTTGTCTTATGCTTCTCCCAAGCTCCCTTACAGTATACCTTTGTGCTGGGCAAGTTTCTCATATCCCATGGGGCCGAGTCTTCAGCAGTCAACAAAACTACCTAAAGATGCTGGCCAACATGCCTAAGATGGAATTCCTTCCAGAAACATGTCGGAATAGAAGATTTGTAGAAAATGAAAAGACCTTAACCCCCCACCGCAACTGCCCATCTCTTAGCTTTTCCCATCTCTCCTCCCATTCCTGTTGTTCACAATTTCTAAGTGCCATCCATGGCCCCACTTTTAAAGTGTACCCCAAATCCAATGATCCTTCATCACTTTCATTGTTATTACTATAATTTCCTCAGGAAAAGCCAGGGGATCCATGAACGTGGATTAAAAATAGCATGTAGTAAAGGCTTCCTAAGCTCCAGTCTTAAACATTTACACTTCAGGGATAGTATGTAGAGGCAAGTAAAAGAATAAGCAAAAAGAAATACATTGTGTTTAACATGGTGGCCAATCGAGAGCAGAATTCAGGGTATGTGTGTGTGTGTGAATGTCAATTGGAAGTACATTTTATCAACAAAACTTAGTCAATATAAGGGGAACATATTTCTCATCTAGCTTTCTTAACAGTCTCCTAATCCACCTTCCCATCTTCTGCCCATGTCCCCCATTAGTCCACTTTCCCACAGCAGCCAGAGTGATACTGTTTAAAGGTAATGAAGTTCACACTCAAAACTCCCCACAGTCTCTCATCTATTTAGGATTCAAAAACAAAACCTACACTTTCCCGATCTTTACTTGCAATCCTCCTTGCTCGCTCTCCCCCACTGACAGCGCCTTTGCCATCTTCAAAAATAGCAAGCATGCTGCCTACACCTTCATACTCGCTGCCACCTTTGCTTAGAAACCCACTGCCTCAGGGTCCCACAAACTTGCTCCCCTCTACAGTGTTCAAGCTTCCTTTAAAAGGTGTTTTAATTGCATCGAGCAGAAAAGACTATATATTCCCCGCTTTCATACCACTTATCACCACCCAATATAATATACATTTGCTTATTATCTCTTACCCCCTTCGCACCCTCCCTCCACCAGAGCAGGGCTGTGTCTTGTTTACTATTGGACTTACTTTGTTGGCATCGACCCTGCCCTATCTCGAGCTCTCCAACACTTGTACAATGAATAGACTAAGGAATGGATGAATCACTCTCAAGTGCAGGAAGATACATGATCGTTCTTCGAGTTACTCTTCAGAACATATCTACCACCATATTCTAGAAAGGTCATGACTGAATGGCATCACCCTGGTAAACAGGCTTTGCTTCATTCTCTTGTAATGCAATCCTATATTGCACACAGTCTTTTATATGTGAGACTTCCTCTTTTTTCCTTGCTTCAATATTGATTTTTGCATAAATACATAAAGGTACTTTGACTTACATATACTATTAGCCAACAATCTTTCATGCACTTTAAGTCTATCAAAATGGTTTCCTAGAATAAGCTCTAGAAAGGGAAGGTGTTTAAGTGTGAAAACTGTGGTTCAATTACCTGGGGCCTGATCCTGATTAAAGACAACTAAACAAGCTTAAGTTTACTGAAAAAAGAAAAACGAAAAAATATAACATTTTCAAGTCCCTGCCAGCACCAAGCACTGTGCCAACAGCTTGATAATGTTACCTTAGTAGATGTATGATAGTGCTGTAAATGTTCCCATGCAAGTGATAAAGTCAATTACATAAATGAAGAAATAAAGTCTGGGGCATTTTTCAAAACTGCAACAAAAGTTTAAGAGAAAGAATTGAGAGTCTGACAAGATCTGAATCCAAAACCCATTCTCTTTCAATACCATTGATGAGATATTCATTCACACCATTCATGGGAAAAATCTTACACACCAGCTTTTCTCTTCTTACACACCAGCCCTCAACTAGTACTCTTTGGCTAAGGATTATTTGAGGGGTCATCCTACAAAGTGTCTAATGAGGTGTTCCAAAGCACAAACTTCACTAACTCTGAAACCAAACTACCTGACTTGCTATGGGATCTGAGTACTTTTCATTTCTTTTGTTTTTTTAAAGATTTATTTTATTTATTTATGCATACAAGAACTGGGGTATAGGCCAGAGGTGTAGGGGTGGGGAGGGTGAGAGGATTCACCAAAGACAGAGAGGGGAGCAGAACAGGCGGATCTACTGAAATACACTGCTGAGGGGAGTAGTGGGGAAGACAGGAGAGGTCTACTGTGCCGTGTTGGCAGCTCCCTGGCCAGGGATGGAACTTAGGCTGCAGTGGCTGGAGAGAGCATAATGGTACTGAGACTTTAACTCCTGGGCCACCAGGGAGGCCTCAGGATTTGATCATTTTTCAAGAAAATATGCTTCAGGGCCTCCCTGGTGGCGCAGCGGTTGAGTGCTGGGCTGCAAATCTGCCCACAGCCTCAGCAGTGCCAGATCAATCCCCGCGCACCACCGAGGGTCCCACATGGCATGCAGACCTCTCCTGCCGCACCCGCTGCTCCCTTCAGCAGTGTATTTCATCGGTCTGCCTGTTCCGCTCCCTGCTCTGGCTCTGGTGAATTCTCACCCTCCCGCGCTTCTGACTGTACCCAGTGCTTGTATAAATAAATAAATATATTAATATATAAATAAATAAATCTTTAAAAAAAAGAAAGAAAATATGCTTCAACTTAGGAAATACACAAACATGAAATAAAAACATATTTACATATCTTATTGCAGATAATTTAAAAGACAATTTAAAACTGTTACCTCAGAATATTTTTGTGATATAATAGAGAGCTCTGATTTCCAAATGTTGGATAGTACCTGGGAGCTCTTTCCCTGTAGCCATCCCAGAAGTCCAGGCTTTTACTCAGGCTCTACTTGTGGCTCACTGGGCGAGATGATGAGGACACAGCAGTGAACAGTAAGTGCCATCTTGCTCTTATAAAGCTTACTACTTAGTAAGGCAAGCCAACAAATATGCTATTAGATGTTTAATTACTTTTTGACTAAATGCTATTAACAAGTGTGGAGTTCAGTGTTACAGAACTGAAAATCCCTTTAGGGTGGTCATGGAAGGCTTCCCTGAGAAAGTAATGTTTGAAAGTAATGAAAAAAGAGGCATCTCTTAGGTCAAAGGATTGGGGAGTGGTGACTGTGGTCACTTTTACAGGCATAGGGAACAGAATGTGACAAAGCCATGAACTGGGGAGGAAATCCACCCATTTGAGTAACTAAAAGGAACACAGTCTGGCCGGAAGATAAATTTGAGAAGAGTAACAAAACAAGACTGCAATGAGATGAAGCTTCCAAGATGGAAAGAAACCAATGGAGCTTGGAAGGAATTAGGAATGAACCCTAAAACATGGGGAACTATGGAAATGTTTAAAGCGAGGGTGATGCATTCAAATTTGCATTTTAATGAGATAGTACTGTGGGAGCTTGGATAATTCTGTGTCTTTGCCTTAACTTTTCTGTGCCCTTCACCCAGAGTATGAACAGGGAAAGTTTAAGGAATCTCTCAGGACAGAAGTCCTAGAATGAGGATATCAACATGCTGAAACCAGTAATAGATATTAGGCAAAAATCCTGAGTCATCCCCATCTCTCTCCCTGATCTCCCAAATCTTAGCTGGCTACTCTTCTTTCTTCGTTGACTTGATTCTTCTGCTTGATTCTAAATAAATAGAAGACTGCCCTTGTAATGGGGCTGCACCTCGATTCACCCTCCTTAAGGGAATTTTCTTGGTGTAGCCCCTCTAGGCTTCTCATTGTCCCAACTCTCTTGGACTCTGAAATCTTTTCTCATCCTGCCCCACCGGCAGTAAGGAGACATAGTATGTAATGGTTTAGTGGGGTTGCTGACACATATAAGGAATCCAAGTGAAGATGCAAAAGTCCAGGAAAATGAATCTGTAGAAAAGTCAGTGCATTTGAGACATGTTTATAAGAACTTTGTGACGGGATAGAAGAAAGAAGGGAATGTCAAAAATGACTCCCAGTTTTGTGGTAGGTGTAGTTAGATGGGTGGTGATACTGTATCCTGGGGAAGAAAGCAGAGAAGTGCTGGGGATAGCAGGTAGAAAGAGAAGGAATTCATGTTAGATTTGGACTCTGAGTTGTTCATGAGACTTGCAGTGGGATGTTGAATGAGCAGTTGTCTATTTGGGATCTAGAATTCACATGAGTTATATGAGCTTGAGATTTAAATGTAGAAATAGATGCAAACACTTAGGAAGAGAACACTGGGGGTTAAAGGGATGGAGTGATGACAAACTAAAACATTTAAGAGTTCAGATAGGAAAGGAATGGACTAGCAAGAAAACAACAGAAATTCTATCATGAACTGTTTTTGTATTACAGCTCCTTTTAAAGATGCCAGTGAAATGTTGACACCACAAAAGTAGGGCATATCCAGGAAATTAGAGTAGACAATGTTTACTATAATCCTCTGATAGCAAACAGAGCAAAGGCAGGTCTTTGGGTATTGACACAAAAAAAAAAAATTGTTTACCATCCACCATTAAATAAGGCAATGAGTTTGTTTTCATCCTTCGCCCTTCAAAACCACATTTATTTTTTTAATATTTCAATTCCAATTTTAATATCTATTCCTACTCTGTATACTACTAGAGGGCAAGTTAATAGATACAATTTGGCCAAAGTAATTGTCATTTATTTTAAATAAAACATTACAGATACTTTCCCTAATCTCATTGCCCTCCTTCTCTTCCTAGAGAAAACACCTATTCAAAATTTAGTCTTTATAATTTAATAATGTAATACTTATTTATAATAATTATAATTATGGAATAATTATATAGGATATATAATTAAAGTAAATTAAAACATATAATTAAATTTCTTTAATAATTATAATTTTTATTTTTTGTCTAATTGGTAATATTGATCTAATTATATATTTAGTGTAATTATTTTATATTATCATTAATGATACTACAGTGATTTAATTATATATTAACATATTATACTTAATTATATTATTACTATACTATAATAAATTTTAACAAATTATAAATAAAATATAATACTGTAATAAATAATATTAATAAAATAAATCAACATAATGATAATGTTAATATTAAAATCATCTTCAACCTTTTAGTGGTATCACATTGTATTGCTCTACAACTTTTTTTTCTTGATGAACACTATGTTTTTATATATGCCCATGTTGATACTGACAACTCTTTTTGATTTATTTCACCTACTAGTGTATTCCACTAAACGACTTTGCTACTGTTACTTCTCTCCTGTTGAACATTTAGGTTGTTTCCATGCTTTGGCTATTGCATACAGATGCATTAATTATTTTGAAACTTTTTTCTTGTATGTGGACTCTAGTTTCTCTGGAGGATAAAGAAGACCTAAAAGAGTTAATTATTGATCAGCAGATAAGTCTTTATGTTTGCTATCTACTGCTATGTTACCCTCTAACCATGTTTGAATTTCCTTTTCTCCATGTTAGTACTTGCACTTGATAGATCACATTTTTCATTTTCACTCCTCTAATGGGAATAAATTAGTTTCATTGTAAAGCTAAGCATCTTTTCAATCTTTATTATTTTCTGTATTATTACATTTCTAAAAATAGTCATCTTATATAACTAGTTTATCACAGTCCAGTCATTTGCATACATCCCCTAAGAAATACAGATATGCTGCAGAGTGGGGCACATTCTATGAGAAATGGTTATTTGAACTTTAATCAAGGAATTGTCCTCTGCCAACTCTTAGATGGTTCCTCACAAACAATTACCACCAAAAACATTTACTTTGAATCAATGAAGGTGTTGTGACTTAGTGACACTGCCTGGGACCTCAGCAATAAGTCAAATATTTAGAATTCACTTACAACAAAGGAATTCCAATGCTGCTAGCCCCCCTGCAGTGGCCTCACCTCCAATGCCTGATAGCACAGCACACAGCAAAGAGCTGGGTTTAACATCCTCAGCTACTGCCCAGTTTTAAAGTCCACTACATCAAGGCAGGTGATGGCCTGTACTCCTGGAATGATACACCAAAGACCCTAAAACTTTCTCTTATTCCAAAATGTATTCACTAAATTCAGGAATACCTGTTGCTCACCTTAGCCCTGTTATCATTCCCGTCTTGTGATTAAGACTGCAATTCTCTCCCCACTTTGAGAAGTGACACTCAAACCCACAGGATTCTGCAGACATTTCTTAGGTTCCTGTTTGGCAAGTCTGTTGCCCTAGTCAATCATTCATTCATAATGACAATTGGTTTCCAATAACAACAGTGATCTGTATGTGTATAGGATTGTTTTTGCAAAAGCAAAATATTTTATAAATCTTACTTAATTTTATGATTCAATATTTAAAAGAACCAAAAATAAGCAAGCCCATTTATGTCTATTCATTTTTGCACCAGTGAATGTTGAACCAAATCATGATGTTAAAATGTTCTGTACTCTTTGCTGTATGGCTTTTTAAGAACAATTATCATTTTATATCTGTCCAGTTTTATGTCACTCTACCAAATCTTCCATATTTTACATTTTTTTTTCTTCACCAAAGTTCAAATCATTCTCTTAATTTTTTCTTCTTGAAACTAATCATGAGGGCCTCCCTAGGAGGTGGCGCAAGGGGTTAAGACACAACCTATGGAGCTAACCACAGCCAGCACAGCACGAGTTCAATCCCCGGCCAGGGAGCTACCCACATGGTGCAGCAGACCTCTCCTGACTTGCCCACTGCTCCCTCAGCAGTGTATTTTAGTTAGTTTGCCTGTTCTGTTCCCCACTCTGTCTCTGGTGGATCCTCTCACCACTCCGCACCTCTGGCCTGTACCCCCTGTTTTTGTATGCATAAATAAATAAATCTTTTTAAAAAAAAAGAAAAAAAGAAACTAATCATGAAACCATTTTTCCAATAGACCAAGTAGTCTGCTACTTCATTTCTTTATAGTTCTTTGCCAAGATCTAAAATTATAAAATCTTTTTCTAAAATTATAAAATCTTTTCTAAAATTATAAAATCTTTTCTAAAAATATAAAATCTTTTTATAAAATTATAAAATCTTTTCCAAATACTGAAAATATATTTTTGCTGACATTTTAAAGTAATATTTATGCCACTTGAGTTTTAGTAAACAGGCCAATACAGGTATAGTCACTAAACTCCAATTTTCTTTAAGATGTACCACACAGAGGCATTTTTCTCAAAGACACTGCCCAGGGGAAATGAAATCAAATGCTGCTGCCAACACAAATACATAAGGGTCCTGTTTTCTTTATTAGATAAAGATCAAGCAAGTAGGCCCAGTTGAGTTAGGCATGGGAAATATACGTGGGTCAAATTTGGCACTCCCTCAAAGTTTCTGTTGAATT
This sequence comes from Talpa europaea, assembly GCF_964194135.1. Classification (NCBI taxonomy): domain Eukaryota; kingdom Metazoa; phylum Chordata; class Mammalia; order Eulipotyphla; family Talpidae; genus Talpa; species Talpa europaea. Next base: position 87,116,933 of record NC_140070.1, read on the forward strand.
AAATTCAAATATCTGAAACTGCATTTGAAAAAATATATACTGTTTTCTGCTTTTAAGAAAGGCAACAAAGATAGGATCATAAGATTTTTCAGAATGCTCTTTCAGAAGAACCCTGAAATTCTGAGTAATATTTAGTTAAGTGAGGTTGGACCAAAGCTACTGGGACCCTGAAGGAAACTTATTTTTTTAGTATTAATAGTGTGAGCCAAACTCTGGCCTTGTGGAAATGTTTGCGACTCTCCTTAGAATAAAGAAGAATAAAGGAAGGAGATATCAAGGGTAATCAGAAAAGTGAGGACACATTTGAAGTGAAAAGGAAAATTAATTTGCTGAATTCTCACCATGTATCTAACATCGTGCAAGGTCTAATTTAACTCCTAAAAACAACTCGGCACTTAAATTTCATTATTTTTTCATTACAAAGAATAAAACAAACTCAGAGAACTTTCCTAACTTGCCCCAAACTGCTCCACTCATAAGGGGTGAGACCAGGCTTGAACCCAGCCTGTTCTAATACTCTGGGCAACAAGGGGGCCAGGGACCACGAAGTCCACAGAAGAATTTCGCCACAGAAGAATTTCATGAAGACAACTACCTGTCCTATGTTTCCAGTATTATATTCACATTAGCCAAAAGGTGGAAACAACACAAATGGCCATTAACAGATGAATAAACAAAATCATTTATACTTATAATGGAGTATTACTCAGCCTTAAAAAGGGAGTATATTATGATACATGCTACAACATGAGTGAAACGAAACTTGAGAATATAGTATTGAGATAATCAAGTCCCAAAAAGACTATATGAATACATTTATATGAGTTATCTTGAGAAAACCCAGAAACAGAAAGTTGAAAGTCAGTTGCTGGGGGATGGGGGGGTGAGTATAGAGCGTAGAGTTTGAGTTTTTCAAGACGAAAAGAGTTATGGAGACTGCACAACAATGTGAATATACTAAAAACGAATCAATCTGTTGTTGACTTAAAAATGGTTAAGGTTGTAAATTTTATGTTATCTATGTTTTACTACAATTTAAACAAACACACTAGCCTGAATTGAGTTTCCTTTACCTTTACTAATCTTTTCATTTTCTTTTCTACTCAGGATTATGCTCTGTTACAAAACAGGAATTGGAGTGAATGAGATGAAACTCCCAGAGAGACACTCTATTTTATAATCTGTTTAGAGGGTGGAAAAGAATCATAAAATGGAAGATATTCTTCCAGAACACTAAAAAGCTTTTTTTCAAGGGCATAAATTCCTTAATATCATTGATATAGTCCATTGCACACATGTTCTACATGAATCAACATTTTAAGGTCATATGTGTTTGTGTCTAGTTCATCTTCTAACCAGGGCATCTCAGAGATTGAGAAGGACAGAAGCCCCTAGCATTTAATGAACTTCTGTAGCACTAATTGTGAGCCAGGCACTTCCCAAATTTAAGCTCATTGAGTCCTCAATCAAATTTATGAGGTCACATTATTATAGTTGATCCTGAACAACACAGGTTTAAACTGCCTAGGTCCATTTATATTTGGATTTATTTCTAAACAGATGATGGAAACTTACTTTATGGGTACAAAGTGCTATACAGTAAATGTATTTTCTCTCCTTGTGGTTTTCCTAATATTCTTTTTTCTAGCTTACTTCAAATACATAGGATGTGATACATGTAATATACGAAACATATGCTTGTCAACCATGTTATCAGTAAGACTTCCAATCAAAAGCAAGCCATTAGCAAATATTTGGGGGAGTCAAAAGTTATATGTGGATTTTATTTTTTTAATTTTATATATTTTTTACATCATTCTTTATTTTTGTACATGCATGCTTTCTCCTCTCAGGTGTAGTGCCCATTAAGTGCCCACCACCAATTCACCTGTGCACCATCACCATAGTCCCTTGTGCTCTTCCTATACCTGTTTTGATCCTCCCCCCTCACTCTCCCCTGTAGAATGTTTCTAATTTATAGTTGCCTGTTTATTTTGATTTTTCATTTATTATAATTACTTTTTTTCTATATGTGTACTTTCACCTGCATGGGGGTTGGTACCCCTGATGTCTGTATTGTTCAAGGATCAACTGTGTCTTCATTTTGGAGGCAAGCAATTTAGGACATAGAGAGATACGCCACTGACACAAAGTCACACAGCCAGTAAATGGCAGAGCCAAAATTTGAACAGTCAATCTGACTCCAGGGTTTATGCTACATGACTTGTTACTTGAATCTTTTGTGGGTCCCTAGATAATAAACACATACAACACACACACACACGTCATATAAACAAAGATCCAGGAACATTTTTAAAAATTAAATTTCACTGCCTTCTTTAAAATCAATCAGTGTTGATCATTGATTTTATATATAACCTTTTTGAATATAAAATCCAAAATCTAAATGTGAGCCTCAAGTCAATGGGCTCTCTGCTACCTCTCACCAATGGATTCTCCTCTCTAATCCAGGTCTGCCCTCCGTTCTAGTTCCAGTGCAATGTCTTCATCACCATTTCACTCCTGACTGGGCTTCCCCAGAAATTACCCAGAGCTTTTCTGACTCAGTTTCTCCCTCTCCAGACATACCTGTCATGTTAGTTACTCTACAGATGGTCTCCATTGGCAGAGTCTAATATAGTCTTTAGGCCTCACATTTTCCACAGCCTACTTGCAGGAGCCACTCATCTCCTGTTTTGCTCTTTGGGCTCCATCTCTTATTATCAGCTTCATCTTTCACCATCAGCATCTCTTATCAACATCAACCCACTGTCTTCTCAGGCCAGTCTTCAGTTTCTGTGATACCCACATGCAAAGTTTTTCAATGCACATAGCATGGCAAGAGGTGTTTGACTTCATATCCTGTTGTCTATGATTTTAGCCCCATGGCTTGAGATTTGCTTGGCTGCTTTGAAAAAATAGGCCAGCTTCATAATTTTTCTATATGGTTTCGAGGGGAAAAATAATGCAAGTTTTTGGGTCAGGGGGTAGAAGAGTGTGTGGTAAAAAAAAGCAACTGAATGAGAGATGATTTTGTCAGTTATCAATTAATTGCTAGCAAAACTCAAACCATAAACCTAGCACTCAATCCTATAGGAGTTAAAGCAGGTCAGGCCGAAAAAAACAAGTGGACATATTTTAGATTGTGTGAGCTACATAGTCTCTAGACCAGCTATTCAATTCTGCCACTGCAAAGGGCAAAAGCAGAAAACAGTGAATAAGTGAATGAATAAATGAATGGGTGGTTTTGTTCTAATAAATCTTTATTAACAGACTATGGGTGGAATCTGACCCATGGTCATAAGTTTCTGTTCTTTCAGTTAAAACACTGCAGTCCTTTGTGATGTTTTCCAGATTTAACATGGGTTTGTGTGAAACCAGGCTACTTCTCTGTTGTTTTTTAGATTATACTTCATTAAATCTCCACCTCACAATAAGTAAAATTAAAGTAAAACAAAGTAAAATAAGAAACGTAATCCCTTACATCATTTGGCACATTCTTTTACACACAGAAACATGGCTCAGAAAGAACAATTATTCACTGATCACTGATAACCATCTGCTACCACACAGGCTTTTTTAATTTCAGTCAGGCACTTTTAACTTCCACGAAAAACCTGCTCTTACAAAATGTGCATGAAGGATCTCCCGACCGTGCTTGCCAAGCATAGTTTTGAGATGGCAGAACAAAGCTTTGTGCAGGCTTGTCACCAACTGAACACATGAAGGGCATAAAGGGCTGACGCCTCGGGAGCAAAGGTTCACAAATACCAGCCACTAGAACTTTGTCAAACTCCCAACTCTGGCTCCAAGGTGCTCATTCATTAGCTCTTTCTATAATTTGCAAAATAAATGTATTGGAGGTTCTTCCCTGGATCTATAGAAGTTCCTGCAATTCTGGAACTATTCTTTATTCTATTAATGCACTACTCAGCATGGTAATTAATGTAACCAGTGTGACTAATGTACTCAATTTTTAATTTCATTTAATTTTAATTAGCTTAATTTTAAATAATCACTTGTGTATAGTAGCTACTCTACTGGACAATGAAGATCTAGTGGGGAAAATATTTGAATCAAATAAATGTAATTTTACAAATGCGCTATGATCTAGGAAGGACATTAGGTACCAACGCTCTAAAAACTCATAATGGATAATTTGACCAATTCAGGAAGGTTGGGCAAAACTTTCTCCAAGAAAGTGGAATGGGAGGAGAAATATAAAAAATGGAATAGAGGCAACTAGATGGAGGGTGGTTTCAGAGAAAGCAATTCAGGCATTGAGAACATAGGAGAAATGATAATACACAATATTAGTGTGACTGATGTAGGGGGTTCTAGGGGGATCCAGGACCAGACCTGAAATGGCATTACAGACCACTTAAGGGATTATGGGGTTTAGCCTAGGGGCAGGGTCTTAGGCAAACAGGAGTTGAATTTGAGCAGATGTAAAGCGATTGCAATTGCATTTCAAAAACTTCCTCTCAAGTGCACTGCACAGAACATCCTGGAAGATGGCATGAGAAAGCATAAGAAGACCAGTAAACCATTTATTGCAATGGTCCAGATGACCAGTGATGTTACATAGCTTGAATCCAGACAGATTTGTGGTATAGAAAGCAAAATTGACATAACTTGGGAGAAAATTTGACATGAGAAACAAGGAAAGAGGATTTATTTTCAAGGATGACAGTCCAATTTACCCATCCAGGTGGATGGAATTACCATTGACTAAATAGAAAATATGGACAAAGGAGCAGGTCTGATGAGAGGCATGTTGTTAGTTGGGTCTTCAACATTTGAATTTGAGGTGCTCAGAGACATCCAAATGGTTTACTAAACAGGCAGAAGCCTATAAATTGGTGGGCCATGAGTGAATATTGTATTAGTACTCTGTCCTCAAGATAATGCAAGGTATTCTTGGTAAGTTGCCACACGTTTGTTAATCAATGTAGAAAAGACAGTATGTTAAAATAAGATACATCCAATCTGTGCAAGAAGTAAATGGGAGGAGATCAGAAAGTATACAAAAGGATTAAAAAAAAAATAACTGGTAGTTTCATATGTAAAAGTTTCATAAGTAAAATATTCTAAGGAAATGAGAATAGAGCATGAAAACTCACATAAAGTGAATATTCCATGCAAATTGGAGAGGTACTTAAGAAATCAAAGGATTCAATTTAAGCTGATGACTCAGAAAATCCAACTAGACTATAAAACAACACAGTATCTCAGGTATAATGGTATGACAGAAGAAAGCAGATAATATGGAGAATTAAGAAAAGTTGAATGACACAGTTAATGAACATTTTAAAATTATTCTGTCAAATTTCTTCATATGGGACTAATCATATTTGAATACAGAGAAGCTAAATATTTAACCAAATACAATGCCACAATCAATAATACAAATTGGAAAGTTGTTCAGGTTTTTTTTTTAATCCTCTTCCTATATACTGTTTCATCTCTCCTTTCAAACTGGTGAATACGCACCAATCTTAATCCACTTGCATCTGGCCATACACACGACAAGACTGCATTTGTGTCCTCACTAGTCCTCCCTTAGCTGGGGAATCCATTTCTTCCATTTAATAGTCCTTCTACTAGACAATAGCTAGCAGAGAAATAATATATTAAAAGTGATTATAAGTGTTCCAATCAACAATTTTATGACTTGTCTTGGAAAACAACACTAAGAACTCAAATCTCTATTTGTCCCCAAATAATGAGAACTTAATTGACTGTAATTGAGTTTCTTAGAAATGTGTCCAGACTCTTTCAGGACATAAAAGGAACTGAGTCTAAAGCTAATCAGAATATTAAAAAAAAAATTCACAAATTTCAAGCCCAAACTGTGCAATGCATTGTATAGTTGAAAATGTAATGTTGGGGGCCTCCGCAGTGGCACAGCGGGTTGAGTGCAGTGCTGTGAAGCTGTCAGCAGCCTCTGCAGTGCAGGTTTGATTCCCGGCCAGCCAGGGAGATTCCCACACGGCACAGCAGACCTCTCCTGTCTCACCCGCTGCTCCCCTCAGCAGTGTATTTCAGTCTGTCTGCCTGTTCTGCTCCCCGCTCTGTCTCTGGTGAGTCCTCTCCCCCTCCCACGCTTCTGACCTGTACCCCAGCTCTTGTATAAATAAATAAATCTTAAAAAAAATTCAAAAAGAAAAGACATTTAAAAAAAAAAAGAAAAGAAAAGAAAATGTAATGTTACCACCATTCTTCCTGTCCCTCTCCCCTTCTTTCCTACCCAGGGGCAGCCACTTACACTTAAAGTAATGCGGCATATAGTATTTCCAGTCCAGATTTTTCTACTTGTACTGTATTATGAATAAAAAATAATGTACAGCATTGTTTTGGGTTTAATTTCTGTAAATGCTATTCTATACTATTTATCATTCTAATGTTGGCTTTTTCATCTACCTTTGATTTTACAGTTTCTCTATGTTGATATGTGTAGTTTTGGTTTGTTTTAAATGGTATTAATTTTCTGATATATGAATAGGCTTATCTCACCCATTCCCCTTTTGATATTATATTACTTCCAGGTTCCAGAGCAAGCTGGATCAGATCCAGAAAGTCTTAGGCTATGACTTCACTAGATACTGAGAAATGTCTAAGAATTGGTGGAAACTGTTGAACACTCTTAGCAATAGTGGAGACCTTTTTATATACATCTGACATTTTGATGTCTACTAATTAAGTGGGTGTGAAATTGTATCTTTTATTGTTATTTGGTTCACTTCTTTAAACTTCTGGTCCATTTTTATATTGTCTTGTTATTTTCTCCAAAATTCTTTATCTACCAAATGTCTCTAGATAGAAGGTTAAATCCCAGATATAAGGCTATCTCCCAGTATTCCAAAGGAGAAGATAAAAAAGTTTTATACAACTTGAACATAAAGAGCCTTTATGTATAAAGATAAAATTGCAAAATTTCTATGTATCACATTTTATATTAATGCCATTTCAAATACATATTAGAAGTCATGTATTGCATAATACATTATTTAAAAAAATATTTCTTTCACCCTCACAAATAATGAAAACAATTTTATTTAAATTTCTGCTAAGCATGTCCAACAACAGGATTTGTCATCATAAACCACTTTTTGTTATTATATGGAATGAATCACAATTATATAACTGTAACAGAGGTTCTCTTTTACGTTCAAAATTTTTGTCATAAATTGTCTTTTACATCTTTTGGCAGCTTTATTACTAGGTAGTTTTTAAAATGGGATGTTTTTACATTTTCAAATTGGTTATTTCTACTGGGAAGAAAACCTAACTTTTTAAATCTAGTTACCATGCTGAAATATTCAGAGTTGCATGGCTCATTTCTATTGAATTTTCTATGAATATACTCATATTATTACAAATAACAAAAGTGTGCATCTTTCTAATTCTTACATCTCCTATTTCATCTTTCAAATGCTGTTTCTGTATCAGTTGAGGCAATATATTGTATTTCCTTTATATATGTTTCAATTTTAAATTTAATTTATTTTGGGGGGCATCATATTAGTTTCCTACTGCTGATGTATCATATAAGCACCAATTTAGTTGCTTAAAACAATGCAGATGTACTATTTGCTTAATTCTGGAAGTCAGAAGAAGTCCAAAATGGGTCTTACCAGGCTAAGACTGACATGTCAGTTGCATTTCTTCTGGAGGCTCTAAAGAATAGTCCATTTTCTTGCTTTTTTCTGCTTTTAGAAGTCACTCACATTCTTTGACTCATGGTGCCTTATATTTTCAAGGCCAACACTGGGTGGTTGAACCTTTCTCATGTAGCATCATTCTGACCTCTTCTGATTGCTTCTTCCACTTTTAAAGCCCATGCGATGCTAATGGGTTCTTGGACTGGATAAGTCAAGAAATTAATATCAGACAGACTAGTAGGAGAAAAAGACCAAATTTAACAAGCCAGGGGTTGATGTCCTAAGCTAAGGAATGGAGATAAGGGTCTACTGAATCAAGAATGGGCGGAGATTCTTAGTTAATGAAGAGGGGATGACTTCATATGCCAAAACTTTGCGTCTACATGTTTGCCCTGCCTATAAAAAGATATTTCTGGCAGTATCTCAAAATCTAGGAAACCCGCATCCTTTAACATTATGGTAAGTTTCTCTAGATGCCCACAGGCTCTCAACTGACCTTGGTTTCACATAACAAGATGACACATATTGCAAAAAAGCCTGCTTTGAACTGCTTGCAAAAAGTCTAGCTGAGCATTTTTGGAGAAGCCAAATAATTAACTTTAACCCCATCCATTACTTTTTTAAAAAAAGATTTATTTTATTTTTATGCACACAAGATCTGTGGTATAGGCCAGAGATGCGGGGGGTGAGAGGATTTACCAGAGACAGAGTGGGGAACAGAACAGGCAGACTGACTGAAATACACTGCTGAGGGGAGCAGCGCGTGAGTCAGGAGAGGTCTAAACTCGTGCTACAGTGGCTGTGGTCAGCCTCACAGGTTGCCTCTTAACCCTTTGCACCACCAGGGAGGCCCCTCCCATCCACTACTTTAATTGCCCTTTATCAGGTAACATAACATTCACAGATTCCAGTGATTAGGATCTTTGGGAAGCCATTAATCTACCTACTATAGTTATCAAAGATTAATAAACATAAAATAGGATGGAATATTTTCTCTTTCTCTCAAACAGATGATAATAAGTTAGCGGTCATTTGCTCTTTAAAGGTTTAATAAAACTTACCTTTCCTGTGTAATTCTTCCTTTCAGGGATGTTAATACCTGAGTTTATAAATAACTTTTTCTCCCTTAGTTTTCTAGTGGATATTACAGTATAGACCCAAACATTTCTTCCAAAACATTTATTACAGTATAGACCCAAACATTTCTTCCATTTCTTTCCATTAAACTCCCCTAGACACATTAGAGAACCATTGCATTTTGTTTTCACTGGAAACATTCTATCAGATACCTCCTTTCCCTTATTGCAAATTTGCTCTCTAGGAAGGCCTTTCACTCTGAAGTTTCCCCGTGTTACTCATCCTGGGACTTTCTCTTATTTCTCTCTTCTACGGACTTCTCCATTGCCTCCATGCTTGGCTGTTCACGTCTAACATTCCCCTTTATTTTGATGTAGTAATCCTCAGTAACTTTGGAGAAAAAGGATGTTGAAAGTAAATTATTTGAGAAATTGCCTGTCAAAGGTTGTTTATTCTATCCACATACTTGATAGGCGGTTAGGCATCTATTTAAGACTAGAATTTAAATTCTAGGCATAATTTAAGACTAGGAATCATTTCCCCTTTAACTTTAAAAGCATCCTTCTATTGCTTTCTATATTCCAGAAATACAATGACATTTCAATTCCTAATCCTTTACAGAGAAGGAAAACAGATCTTAAGACTGTCTCTTCATCCTTATGCCATGGTGTGTTCCATGGGTTTGGTATACTGAATTCTCTAGGATGATACTTTCTGTCTAGTGCCCATAGCAGTCATTCTTGTTCTAATTTCCCCAGTCAGTTTTTCTAGAACCCATTTTAAGAACAGCACGACCATTTTAAAGTCCCAGTCTCATATGGACAACCCAATTCTAGCTCCTTCCACACATGGTGCCAACAGACCTAAGTCTCCTTTTAGTCCTAATGGCAAACCCCAGCCCTCAAGGTCCATTTAGTTGGGATACACCTATGTGCCATTTTGGTTTCCCCTGCTTATCTTGTCATTTGAAGGCATTTTTCTTTCATTTTTTTTTCCTTTGGGGACTCCTTCTCTTTTGAACTATTCATTTAAAACTCCTTTTGCTTCAAGGTAGTCCAAATATTGTATGGTTGGGATCTGGCAGGTATACATTCCTTGTCAACTTTGTCAAGTGGTATAGAAATCTCTAAGGTGGCATTTGGAAAGGTATCATTGATCAACAGAATAGAAAATACTGGACTTATTGGTTCATTTATTGATCCACTCACCCAACACATTATGTGAATGGCAGGTATGCTGATATTTTTTTGTCCTCAGAAATACAAAAGGTTTTTCTCTTGGTAGAAGACACTGAATCCCTTTATTAAGACATCAAGACATGGGCCTCCCCGGTGGCGCAGCGGTTGAGCGCTGGGTTGCGAAGCTGCCCTCAGCCTCTGCAGTGCCGGTTCGATCCCCGGCTGCTCCCCGGCCACCGGAGGAGGGTCCCCACATGGCGCGCAGACCTCTCCTGCCGCCTGCTGCTCCCCTCAGCAGTGTACTTTGGTCCTTCTGCTTGCTCTGCTCCCCGCTCTGGCTCTGGTGAATTCTCTCGCCCTCCCGCACTTCCGACTGTACCCAGCGCTTGTATAAATAAATAAATAAATCTAAATCTTTAAAAAAAAAAAAAGGCATCAAGACATGTCAACATGTTAAAAGCAAATTCTCACATTTTCCTTGGATTTCTATTGTAAATAATTTTTTCAACTAATGTAGAATAAATCAAAACAACTCATTAACTGCCTCAATGCTAATTAGGTTTGAAAGGTTAAGCACAGTCATAAAATTATCTTCTTAGTTCTTATATGTATTCACAGCAGGATCTCAAGTTACACTGAACAAAAATAAGAAATTTGAATCAGAGTGAAAATATTCTTAGCACCTCAGCCCTCCACACTCTCCAGATATCAACTATATATTTCATTTAAATATTAATATAGTTGGTTTATCCAGTTACTTATTAATATCAATAGTCATGGAGGGCCACCCTGTCATAAACTCTGCCAGTATCCAGAAAATGAAAAATGCAGCCAACAGCATAAACTATATCCTTTGTTGTAGAAATCTCTTTGTTAAATTAAATGATCACTCATTAAAATTAGATCAATTAATATACCACTTACTGCTATTCTCTGCTTCTTAAATGAATGAGGAAATTTGGCTTTACTAGCTTCTATCATGTTTGGATCAGTAGATTAAGTTGTCTAAAAATTTATATGAACAATTTTCATCAAGTTGAGGCTCCACGGAATAGATTTAAATGACATATATGCTGTAGACATCATGGAAGCATCAAAGTTAAGGAAGAACAAAATCAAGAATGAAAAGAAATGACAATCAGTTAAGACTTTAAGAAAATTTGAAAACTAAAATGTCATTTCAAAAATTATGGCTATTAGTCTATTCCACATATTTAGTCCAACTTTGATATCACTTCTTATAATTTCCCCCACATCTAGTGTTCATTTAGGAAACTTTTGTTTGGTTTAAAGAACAACAGATGGTAGTAATCATGGCTGAAACTCTCATCCCTCCTATTCTGCTGGACCAGTTCTTTCCAAGGGCACATCTGGGCCTGGGATGGGTCCTTTTTATGATTTTTTTAAGAGCATGTGACTAATACAGTTCACGTATTTAATTAAAGACTTTTTCCCCCTAATCTGTTCACATTCTCTTAAAGTTCGTTTTTCTTTTATGGAAATAACATTGGTTTACAGCACTGTATATGATTTCAGGGGATACATTCACATCTCTTCAGTTGTATACTAACACACCACACCCACCAGCAAAGCACCCATAATCCTGCACCATAGTCCCTCCTCCTGAGCATCTCCCTTCCTTCCTCCTTTGGTAGTCTCAAATCTGTAGTCAGATTTCTAGGGTTTGTTTTGGTTTAGTTTTTGTCTGCCCCTAATTAAAGGCACTTTTTTTTTTTGTACACTGTGTATAGTTTACGTGATTCCAAGATCACATGTCTAAACTGTGACACTGTGAACCTTTAATGTCTCACTCTAATCTAGTTAATTAAATCAGAATGAGGGGTTGGTTAGAGTAATGGAAAGGAAGAGGAGGAAATTAAATTATTGGTTATAAATTAAGGATGTTACCATTGGCAGATCTACTCAAGTCCATACACAAGCCTCCCCACCTAGAACTGTCATCTTTGTAAACAGAAAAGGGGCCCCAGGGAGCAATTAGCTGAACCTTGTCACTTTAGAGATGAAGAAAGCGAAGTACAAGGACATAACGTGATACACTCAGGATTACACAATTTGTTAACAACCAACCCAGGTTGTTAACAAACCTAAGTCTAACTTGCCTCTAACTTGCCCTAAATACACAGCTAAAATTGTAAAGTCTGAGTTAAGAAAAGCAAATTGTGCACTACCATTATTAGGCACTGTATAATACATCACTATTCATTTTATACAATGTATGCTTGCATGCTTTCTCCTTCCAGGTGTATAATTGTACAAAAATGAGCAATGATGTAAAATATATAAGCATAAATAAAAATATACTTAGAGATTACACAAATAAGTAACGTAGAATTCCTGCTCTCAAAGGGCCTATACTGGGGGGGGGCGAGGGGGGGGTGAAAAACTAAAAACCACCCAATGCAGTAACCACTAGAAGGTCTATTAACAAAGGACTGCGCAGTCCCATGGACAGAGCAATTTATTTCCTGGGAATTAATATTTTGTTAGATCCTAAGGGAGAAAAAACAGGAACAAAGTTGTTTCAACCGTTTCATTATGATCTTTATTCTTCCTACAAACTGGCTTTAAAAGAACACCCCATTTCACTTGAAATTGTTCACATTTCCCATAACTTGATGCAACAGCTTTTCTCTTTGGTGTGATTATCTACATCTGTAATGAATGAAGCCTCAGATTTCACACTGTGGTGGAAACAAAAGTGAAAGAAACACAGCACTTAGGTGGTTTTTTTTTTTAATCTGATTGCATAAAGAAAAAACAATATTAAGTTGTTAATTTTTTAACATTTACATTCTTAGTAGCTTTACATTTTAAGTGTACAAGATTCCACATCAAATCACTCAAAGTATCTCAGGAAAAGCATATGCTTTTAAGCTTGGGCCTCCCCGGTGGCGCAGCGGTTGAGCGCTGGGTTGCGAAGCTGCCCGCGGCCTCTGCGGCGCCGGTTCGATCCCCGGCTGCTCCCCAGCCACCGGAGGAGGGTCCCACATGGCGCGCAGACCTCTCCTGCCGCCCGCTGCTCCCCTCAGCAGTGTACTTCGGTCCTTCTGCCTGCTCTGCTCTCCGCTCTGGCTCTGGTGAATTCTCTCACCCTCCCGCGCTTCTGACTGTACCCAGTGCATGTATAAACAAAAAACAAAAACAAAATAAAGAAAGAAAGAAAACATGCCTCTATATATAAAAAAAAAAAAAAAAGATTTAAAAAAAAAAAAAAAAAAAAAAAAAAAAAGCATATGCTTTTAAGCTTGATAATTTTTTCAACTTTGTAGAATAAAATCAATTAAAAAACTCATTAACTGCCTCTAATTTTTGCTCAGTGTAACTTGAGATCCTACTGTGAATAAAGACTTAAGAAGATAGTTTTATGACTGTGCTTAAACTTTCAAACCTATTTTCATTCCCAAATAAGTCTGATATCCAAAAAGTTACTAATGTTTATAATAATGATAATAATAGCTAGTATCCTGGGCACATTGTGTATTTGTCCTTATAATAATACTTTGAAAATGCAACCTTATAATAGTTTACCGTTAATAAAGCTATTTATAACAGCATGGATGGAATGATAAGGCACGATTCTTAGTGAAATAAATAAGATGGGAGAAAAAATACTGTATGATTTCATTCATACAGAGCTGATTTGTTTCTTTATGTACTAAGTAAAATAAAAATAAACTTCAGGCTATAAGTGGTTACCAAAATGGAAGGAGAGGGGAACAAATCAGGTAAAAGTGGTTAACTGTAAGGCAAAGTGTGGAATTATATTTTTAGTGTAAACTAGTATATACAGATGTTAATTTATAATGATGCACACATGAAACATATCATAAAGCAAAGTTACTTCAGTAAAAGATTTTTAAAACACACATAATTGGAAATATATCTTCTGATGTGAAGTATTTAAAAGATAGGATTGAAATAAAGGAAGAAGCAAGGAAACCTACACTCTTGAGATCTTTGCTTTTCAAGTTTTACCCTGGTGAATGAAATGCAGTTGTCCTCTAGTGATTCAGGAATAAACTCCCTTCTGAGTCAGTGAATTCATCTGAAAGACAAGGGAAAATCTAGCAGAGTATATCTAAACCAATGATTCATTGAGAATGGAAATCTGGCTAATAAATATCTAATAAAAACAGTCCCATTAATTTTAAGATATGGGAGATTTCACACCCAAATGAACAAACAGGGCAGAGTATTTAGAGGAATTTAAAATGGTTTTGTCTAACCCAGACCTGGATAGATTTCTTCTCTTTCAAGAAAGAGTAAAACAAAATTAATAACTTACAGGAAGTCCCTTAGGAGTACAGAGTATACACATAAAATGATTTATGGTAAGAAAATTAAGATATTTTTATAATCATCTCCTTTGTGGTTTTAATAAGTTAAAAGAAAACAGACTTTTGGGAAAATATAAGATGAATTTAAAAATAGAATAAAATAAAAGCTAATAAAAGTTTAAAAGGAATTGACCATTATAAGAATTCATTAGAGAAAATCTTCAATTTACATTATGAATTCTCCTGTCAAGAACAATTTTAAAAGCTGCATAGACATTTTTTAAATGTTTGAAAGCCTCAGTGGAGGCATTAGAGATCAAGCAAGATGATCAGGAATTGAAGGGCTAAAATCCCAGAGAAAACAGCAGCAGAAAATGTGAACCCACTTGGTTCTAACAGGCTGGGGAGATGCAAACCGAAGGGGCCAAATTATAGCAGGGAAAAGGGACAGAGAGGAAAACCCAAAGTGCAGCAGCAATTTGCCTTTGAGTTATCTGCCAATTCCTAACTAAGCCTTTCCCCTGCAGAGACTTGAAAACCAAACAAAAAAGATCTGGTTGAGATGCCTAAGTATTAAGCCAAGATTTCAGAAGCCTATCAGAGAAGAGATTCATTAGCATAAGAAATGATAATATGATTTTAGAAAGGGCTAAAGACTTGAACACACATTCTTCTAAAGAAGACATACAAATAAACAACAAGTATGAAAAGGTCCTTAACATTACTAACCATCAGGGCAATGAGAAATGAAAACCATAATGAATTATTCATCCACACCTGTTATCAAGCAATAGCAAGGGCTCATGAGGTAGGAGAAAGGGGATGCTGGTGGCACTGTTGGTTGGCATATAAATTGGTATAGCCTCTATGAAAAACAACACAGAAGTTCCTTTAAAAATTAGAAACAGAACTGCCAGTCCTTTTCTGTGGTTCCCATGTTCCTGTTACCATTTCAAAGAACATATATCATTATCATCTGTGCACTTCACTACACACTACAGCTGTATCACCTGTACTAAAGATACCAGCAAGGTAAAAGAGATTGCTGCAAGAGGGTGGGGATTGTATGGGGACTATAAGTAAGATGAAAACGCATACATTGTGCAAAAATGAAAAATGATGTAAAAATATGTAAAATTTTTAAAAAAGAAAAATTTTCAAGATAGATGTCTTTCAAAATCATGAGATGATGCCTCTCAGCAACATCCACTGAATTTTGTATGTCTAAACCATTTTGCATTTATTATTTGTTCTAATGGAAGTGCTAAAGGTTATTTTAAAAGTATTACTTTATTAGTAAGTTACTTTTTAAAATTCCACTTATTTTAATCTCTCCATATGTCAATTATTTCATCAGTAAAATTGAGAAACTGAGACATGACCTACCATATACTGTAATTATAATGGCTAAGTATGTTTTTACTCTCCCCCTAAAGATAAGACAAAATATTTTTTTTCATTTTGCATGAAATTATTTGAGACCTAAAAAAGGAAATAAAAATAATCAGACCAAGATATGGGAAAAAGAAATGAGAGATGGGGGAGGGACAGTAAATGAGGCATTTGGAAGCACTTTTCTGTGAAGATTGAGTCTGCCTGGAAAGATTGGGAAGTTGAGGAGCTCAGAATGCACATTATGGCTTCTTAAGGTCAAGGGATAAAAACTAGAGTCCAGGAATTGCAAAGTCAAAAGATGGTGACAACCTCAATTTTGGGTTGGGACACTGAACTATAAAGAATAGGTTCTCTAACTAAAACCAATTTAAACCAGAAATCAAAAACAAGATGGTAATTTAAAAAACCCCATTTACTTAAAAATTAAGTAACACATTTCTAAATAATGCATGGATTAACAAAGATATCAAAATGGAATTAGAAATCATTTTGAATTAAATTACAATGAACATACTATATACCCAGAAGTAGAGAATGCAACTACAACAATGCTCAAAGGGAATAATAGCTTTAAATGCATAAATTAGAAATAGAAATAATAAAAAATGTATCTAAGTATCTACCTCAAGAGTTTACAAAAAAACAACAAACTTAATTAGACTCATAATTAGGAGGGCTAAGGGAAATAATTACCCACTAAAGGACATAATTAGAGACTAAAGGAAAGCAGAAATTAATGAAATCAAAATATTTCATTAGAAGAATAAAGTTAAAATCTAATACTTTGAAAGACAAAATATTTTTAATATTTGAGGAGAATGGTCAAGAGAGAAGACTGAAATATAAAACACCAGGGATAAAACAGGACATTATTATAGATTCTACATACATTACCATGATAATAATGAGATATCAGGAATAATTTTATGTCACGAGGTTTGAAGATTTAGATGAAATGGAAATTGTAGAGTAAACGCTTTGATAAATGGTTTTCAGGCTTTTCTGCCCTCCCACCTTTAGGATTTCCCTGCCTGATGGGGCATCTGCAGTTGTTACATTGTTGCCAACTGACTTGTTTACTTCTGTGGGCCATGGGAGGGGTATTGAGATGGTCACCAAGAGAAGCAGAAGCAGAAGCAGTAGAGAAGTAGGAAAGAAGCAAGAGAGAAGACCAGAGTGAAGACTTGCTGGGGGCTTGGAGGCCTCCTGGCACCCCTGCCTGCCGTGTACCTGTTTGCTGCACTATATGTAAAGCTCAATAAAAGCCTGAGAAACCCACCGAGGGCTCCAAGACTCCTTTAGCCGTCTGCCGGATCAGAGATTATCTGCTTCGTGCCCATCCTGCCACTACAATTGGCGTTAGTCGACAGGATGTTCCGATGCAGTCGGGTACGGGGCCCTCCAAAGCCCTCAGGAGGGACTGAGAAGTAGCAGACTGTGTTTGCCTGTGACAACACTGGACGTGCCTGCCGTGTAACTGTTTGCCTCACTATATGAAAAGCTCAATAAAAGCCTGAGAAACCCACTGAGGGCTCCAGGACTCCTCCTTTACCTGTCTGTGGGATCAAAGATAACCTGCCCTGTGCCTATCCTGGCACTACAGAAATTTTCCCAGAAAATAATGTATGATTTACTAAAATTGATGTAAGCATGGAAACTATGAATCAATAACTTCTTTTAATATGTGCATTTGTCAATTTAAAACATCTCCAAAATTTAAGGAAAAAAACAAGGTTAGACACTATACTCCTTACTGTCTGGTAACTATATTTGGGCTGATATTGTTTAACTTGACACTGTAAAACACTTGAGCAAACTCAGTAAAGTCTAACACATTTCAGTCAATCAAACATAAAGCAGTTTTTAAAAATACTGATGACTTGGACACACTCAAGACCAGATTGTGAGGGGACCCACACATCAGTGATTCCTAAAGCTCCCCCTATGTTTCCAATGCCAACTCAAAGTTAAGAATGATTGATTTAGGGATGAATTTACTCTGCATTTTCAATTTTCTTATAAACTTATTTTTTTTATTAAATTTTTTTTAAAGATTTATTTATTTATCTATACAAGCACTGGGTACAGTCAGAAGCGCTGGAGGGTGAGAGAATTCACCAGAGCCAGAGCGGAGAGCAGAACAGGTAGAGTGACCAAGAACACTGCTGAGAGGAGCAGCGGGCGGCAGGAGAGGTCTGCGCGCCATATGGGACCCTCACCCGGTGGCCGGGGATCAAACCGGCACTGTAGAAGCTGCGGGCAGTTTCGCAACCCAGCGCTCAACCGCTGCGCCACCGGGGAGGCCCATAAACTTATTTTCTATCATATTTATTATTCCAGAGCCTTCTAACTCAGGGGCACTCCTAGTCACAGAAAATATGCCTCATTTCGAGGGCAAAATTTCAGAGTAGGGACATATCCTGAGCCAGTAGCTGAAATTTTCAAATAATCTGGAAATTTCAAATAATCTCAAGAAAATAGGAGGTAAGTTGTTACTTCATATTTATTTCAGCTATTATATAATGCCATGCTTCAAGTTTCAATATAATTATATGAAGTTAAATAAGAATCTCACATTTCTGGTGTCCTTTGCTTTGGAGGGTTGTGTCATCAGTGGCGATAACTGACACACAGTTCTATGATGATCACTACTTAATTCACCACCTAAAAGCAAAACATTGTGCTTTATAAAATAATGCGCTAATCCTCTACAAACCTCTTTATGTTACAGGACTTATAAATATGTTTATTGAGAAGGGGCAAATGCTAAAGTTCAGAGAACCACTCTGGGGGGGGCAGGATGGTCACAGGGCAGGTTTTAGGATCTGGGCAGACTGGGTAAGAGAGAGTCCAGGAGCCTCAGTGGCTTTCTCCGGCTTTTACTGAGCTTTACACGCATTGCAGCAACCAAGTACATGGCACGCAGAGGGGCCGGGGACTAGTAGGCCAAAAGGCCTCCAAGCCCGCGGCAAGTCTTCACTCTGGCCTTCTCTGGCCTCTTTCTCTCCTCTCTCCTGCCTCTTTCTCCTGCCTCTTTCTCCTGCCTCTGCTTCTCTAGGTGACTATTTCATTACTCCTCCAAAGGCCCACAGAAGTAAACAAGACAGTTTGCAACAATGTAACAACTATAGGTGCCCCTATCAGGCAGGGCAATCCTAATGGTGGTAGGGCAGAAAAGCCTGAAAAACTTTTTACCCTACAATGGCACAGCAGACCTTATCTGTCTCGCCTACTGTTCCCCTCAGCAGTGTATTTCAGTACATCTGCCTGTTCTGCTCCCTAATCTGTCTCTGGTGAATCTTCTCATCCCCCCACATCTCTGGCCTGCACCCCAGCTCTTGTATGCATAAATAAATAAATCTTTAAAAAAAAAAGTTGTGGGCAATTAAAATAGAATTTAAAATTGCCAATTAAAAAGCAACCACAAAAAAAGCAAACACAGGTTTTATGAAGATACTGATTAACAGGCAAGTGGCAAGGCCAGAAAAAAATGGGCTGTGCCAAACAGCTCAGTCTCAATTAAAATTAACAAGTGGCCCTGCTAATATGTCTCTGAAAAGTAGTGTAAATAAAAGCGAATTTAAGTCAGTTTGAAATGGTTATGGACTCCATGTCCATGATCCTGAAGGCTTCGCCGGGTTTTGGCAAGAGTTTCAGGGAACTCCTGCTCTAAGAAGTAGCCTTTTCCCCTCACAGACAGCTGTCAGGAACTCTCTAGACTGGGTCTGCCCACTTGGTGTAGCTAGTTTCCTGAGCCTTGCCAAGAAGTTAGTAACCTTTACTTTTTTGCTGCCAATTGAATTGTAAGTTTATATTGTTGTAATGTGGATTCCCCCAATAAATATATATTGTGGTTTTATGCATTTGGCTTGAGACATAAGTGAAACCTTCCCACTTTGTGGAAGTTAGCCCTTGAGAGATCCAAACCTGGCAAAATACCAAGGCCAAAGTTGCAGCACAGACCACCTGGTGTGGATATGCGGCCTCTATCCTGCCACCTACAGTCCCTACCTCCCACACTCCTATTGCCCTCAGAGAGCCCCTCCTGTCTGCGGCCCCAGCTTTACTTCAGGTACTCCAAGTTGTTTATGCCAAGCTATATGTCTGATTGAAGCACAAACTTCTGAGAGTTTTCTGTTTCAATGGTTGTAAGGAATTTCTGCTTCTATAGTGAATGGTGGGTTTTGCTTCCCACCAAGACTTGTGGAAGCCTGAATCATATACAGTGTTGTAAACCAGTTACCCCCATTTAAAAAAAAAAAAACTTTGGTGGCTGAATAAATAGATGAATTGTATGCCCTCCAAACAATGGAATATTATCTAATGCTAAAAAATGAGGTTATTAAGCCACACAAAGACATGGGGGGAAACATATGCATCCTATTAAGTGAAGGTAGCCAATCTGCAAAGGGTGCAAACTACATGATTCCAACTATATGGCATTCTGGAAAAGGCAAAGCTATGGAGACAATAAAAAATCAGTGATTGTTAGGAGAAGAGAGAGATAGGGAAATAAACATGCAGAGCACATAAGATTTTGATGATAGTGAAACTACTCTGTACATGTCATTTGTCCAACCCCATAGAATGTATAACACTAAGACTACAGACATTGGGTGATAACTAATCATCAATGCAGGTTCATCATTTTTAACAGTATAACCTGGTATAGGACAATGATAGGGAGATTCTGTGTGTGTTGGGGCTGGGAACTCTATACTTTCTGCTCAATTTTGCTGCAAACCAAAAACTTCTCAAAACAGTATTTTAAAAAAATATACAGCACAGAAGAGGCTTGACAATTCTAACTCAGGCTCTTTTTAGAGGTGAACATAATGATTTAGCCAAAACTACATTCAACAAAGGAATGGTATAGATTGCAAAGAGATTGTTTCTAGTGAATTGATTCATTCATTCACTTTGATGTGTGCAACAAAGTATTAAAATATTTTAACAATTACCAAGGCTGTATAATTATCGGAAAAGTCATATAGTTAAAAAATTAATTGGCATACAGGGAAGCGAGAGACAGAATAAACTTTGGCCTTGATTAAGGGCTTCATGTTTGTCAAACAACAACAAACATCCTTTCAAATAAGCATGACAAGTTCCACCCAGCTCAGGCAGCTGCTTTCTCAACCGTGCAGCTGTGCTATAATCTGGGTTCTATGAAAGTCTTAAAACTGTGCTATTAAAGAGTTGGAGAAACTCCACTGATTTCCAAGATGAGAAAAAAGTACCTTGCACTTGTACATGATGAGTCATGTACATATTATTTTTCAGAATAAAAAACCTCTCCAATATTATTTCAGAATTATTAAAAGATCTTTGAGTTTGCTTAAGTGAACACTCTCTTACTGTTACTTAAGCAGATCATGAGTCAGCATATCTTCAAATACCTATATAAGTGTTAATCAGAACTACATGACCCTACAGAGGAGATAAGTATATAACATACACCATTTCTTTCAACTCCAAATCCTTAGACAAGAGCAAATCAGATTGCCTATTATTCAGACAGATCACTCCAGCCCAGGTCAGGAAACAGGAGGAGACAAGAGTACAAATATTCAAGATCAGTCTCTACAAAACATGAAGAACTCCTAAACATTTCTGGATTTTTAAAATAAATAGATCTTGGCTCTATTCACCTGGAGCTAATAAAGTCTTCACTGTGCCTCTACTGAAAGGCAAGAACAAGGGCATGCCTGCGACATTTTTGCATTATTGCAGTGGGGTTTTTTCTAACTTCTTCCTTGCCCTTTCCAGGGACCAAATATTAACATCTTAAAAAAATCAAAACAAACACTAAAACTTGTATTATAAAAAGACATCTGAGAAAACTGAGAATCTTAATATCACTGTTTATTTTCAAGCTAGGACTAAAGATTTAGGTAATAGGACTATGTGATACACATAGGAGCAGTAGATAGCTACTTTAAGTAAAAGTTGGTTCATGTGCATAGTCCAAATAGATTACTATTTTAAACACTTTGACTATAATATATAGGTGTGCATTTATTTACCAATCTTCAGATATAAGGGAAATTATCACAATATCACATTCAAATCACCAATTAGTTATCAGGGCAGGAACAAACACAGGATTGCTTGTCAAACAGTTTAAATGAAAACACTTTCTGGACTAGTATAATCCCTCCAGACTAAATGATCTCACCCTCAGTTATCTCATTCATGCTTAATCAGGCAAGTACAGAACCATGTTGTTGCTTTTTTTTTAAAATCAATATCCAAGTATCTGGTAGAAACAATTTCATTCCAATATTTCATTGATTGATACAGTGTCTAATAAGATTACATAATGATATCACAATAAGCATATATTGGATTGTATAATAAATGCAATGAAATAATCAGATTTTGGAAAAAACAATTTAATTGATGGTATCAGGAATACATGGCTGTGCTAGAAAGTAGACTACAGCTGTGTGAGCTACAGGCTTTTTTGTGCAATGAGTTTTGGACAGGTTCTTTTAGGGGGTTTGGAGGACTTCAAATTCGGAACGTTGATGAATGAAGGTTAATTGAAAGTGCTTCTAGCAAATGAATTAAATACTGGATTATGCCCATGAGAAAACATGCCTAATTAACATCTTTCCCAAACATAGCAAATGAGAATGAAACTACTCCATTATCTCATACCATATACAAAAATTAACTCAAAACAAATTAAAGACTTGAAGGCAGACCCAAACCATAAAATACACAGAAGAAAACATAGGCAAGACACTCCTCAACATTGGCTACGGTGATGTCTTTGAGGACATGTTTCAAGGGCAAGGGAAACAAGAAAAATCATCAAACTAAAATGTTTCTGCATAGCAAAAGAAACTCAAAAAAACCCAAAAAGACTTTCAGTGAGTGCATATTTGCACATCAAACATCCGACAAGGGACTAATATCTAAGATCAATAATTCACACATCTCATCAAATTTTTTTTTAAATTAGAAATGGGCAGAAGTGCTAAATAGACACTTTTCCAAAGAAGACATACAGGTTACCAACAGACACATAAAAATTAATCATCATTTGTCATCAGGAAAAGGCAAATCAAAGCCACAATGAAGTAATACCTCACTCCTGTGAGAATGGCCTATATCAGAAAGACAGCAAACATCAAGGGTTGGCAAGGGTATGAAGAGTAACTTTCATTTTTTCTTTCTACAGTGAGTATCCTCGTTCCCAACATCAATAATTTTGCTGACATACTCTCTCACACAGTATTCACAAAACAGTTAAAGAATTAACTCATCAGTACCACAATCAACCTCAATACTCATGAGTAAATTTCAAGATTTCTGTTCCGCCCTGCTTCGTCTTTTCCCCAAACACTTCAGTCCAAAAGCCATTAGGTGAGACGGAGGCAAGATGAGCATCCCTGTGTGATGGGGCAGTTACAACAGCTCTGTGCGGAGAACACAAGTCCAGTCAGGGTCTCTGAGACCTGTTAAGGTGATTCATGAGGTCATCATTATTTTCAGACTAACACTAAGATATATATGCCTCTTGCATTTTATGGTCTGGAAAGTGTACTGTGAAGTTCTTCAAAAGTTACAGGACTTTCTCATTGCATGAGGTTGGATTTTTTTATATATTTCGATCAAAACAGCATAATGCAGTAGCTTCAGTGCAGAAGCAGATGTGCAATCTACCTGCCTTCTAGTAAGCAAGACATTAGAGATTTGTGAAATATAAAATGATGATACACTTCTCAGGGAATCATTTTTGTTTTGGAAGATAGCTGCATTTCACAAAACTGATTATTAAAATGTAATTAATTTATTTAAATATTTATTTAAAATTTTTAATAAAAGTTGTAAATTTCTTATTTTTACTCTTATGATATGTATGGATAGGTAAAACTCAGATAAATTGAATAAAATTAGTTGAGTAACCCCACATAAATTAAAGCGCTTTGGGATCTTCCATAATTTTTAGGAGTGTGAAGGAGCTGAGGTAAACAACAACAAAACCAAAACATAACTAAGAACCACTTACTGTTAATACATGAGTGCCAAGAGAAAAAGGGGATGGGGTGGGAAGAACTCAAGCACACAGGAAATTTAAATCATAACCAAATGCAATGTATGATTCTTTTTTTTATTCTAATTCTAAAAAATAAAAAAGACATTTTTGAGATACCAGGAAAATTTTGTTGGGTACTATTAGATGACATTAAGTTTTAATTTTGTTAGGTTTAATAATGGCACAATGATTGTGAAAATAACCTACTTTTCTTTTCTATATACCTTCTGAAACACAGTTGAAATGATCACTAAAATTTGCTTTAAAATACTCCAAAAGAAAAAAATGTAGCAGGAGCATAAATGCAACCAAATTGGGAACTGTTGACAATTTTTACGTTTGGATAATAGATATATGTTTATGAGAAAACCCTCTACATTTGCAAATTATTGAGATTTTCCAAAATATATTACAGAAAAGGGGGAAGGCTCAAAAATAAAGAAATTTTTAAGATTTCCAGGGGTATTTTATGGGGCTTTAAATTTAGTTTTGTATTGATACAGTTCAATCTCTATCTTCTCTTAAATCCCATATCTAGTTTAGAGAAACAACACAGCAACAGACTAAACACAGTTTAAAATTAATGAGAATTTTAGTAAATGTTCATGCACTCCTCCTATTTGACTTGAAAAAATTTCCCAGATTATCCTGCTGATATTTATAACTCTGTGGGAAATCCCAGGAAACTCCGAGTTGCAACATAAATTTAGTTATTGAAGTGGAAAGTGTCCAAACTGAGTATACTAGTGAAGAAAATAATTTAGAGCAAACTCAAAATGAGCTATTTTATTCTTAACCAAGTAAAGATCAGTAACATTTTCTAGCAGAAAATGGAAGTTTGTTCAAATGCTAAAGTCATCGGAAAACAGATTAATAGATTTTATGAAGCACCTATCCTATGAAAAGCGTTCTAGAATGTTGTGAGGTAAAGTGTGTATATAATAGAATTCCTACCTGACAATCTAGTTATAGAGGTAAGAGACAGAAAGCTGACTATATAAAGCAGTAAGGCAACCAAATGTGCAATAAAGAAGACAAAAAGTTCCCTATGTGCTTGAGCTGGGGCTGGTGCATCCTAGAGCACTATCCTTATCCCATCCCCTGATAGTAAAGCAAGCCTGTTGGTGAAAGCTACTCATGCCACATAAACAGTTGGAAATTATTTCCATTTAAGGAAAACATTTTATTGGAAAATAAAGCTATTCATATAGTAATAAAGAAGGCATATGCCAAATATCCTACACTTTAATTATGAATGTATGAATAAATGAACTATCAAGGAATGTTAGGAGAACCAACATTATAAAAGAGAAAGACCTCTTCCTACCCTCCCCCCACACAAAAGGGGAAAAAACAATTGAAAGACCTTGGTAGAAACAAATAATTCAAGGTGCAGAAGACAAAAAATTTTAAGGTCAAAGAAAATTTATAGTTTATTGAGAATTAGAAATGATCCCACAGCACTGTAACAAAAGGTAATGATAATGGAAAAGAATAAAAGGGAGCTTTGGAGATATTTATAAATAGCAAAAATAAGTACTGAGTATAATAATCATTAAAAAAATTTTAGTAACCTCTGGAATAAGAAAACAGACATGGATTACACTGAAGTGATAATTAGAGATATGGAAACCCAATTCAGGGGTTCAATGAATAGAAACCTAAAAGATTAAAAAGAAAAAGTTTATCAAAGGGGATAATTTCAGGATTTAGGGACAAATATTTTGATGAAAAGTTTTAATCAAGTATACATTATATTTCTTAAAACTATGCATTGATACACCATTCTAAGATTTTAGACCAAGGATAAATAAATCCTAAACAAAAACCAAAAAGACCAGAATTAGGCTACTCTAGACTTAGCAACAACATTACATGTCAGAACAGCATGGTAAATTAAATACATTCATGGCCTCAAATAATGGTCTCACTGTGTTGAACCTTTTCCTTTGTGACTTTGTCATCTTTCTTCTGACTCTAAGTTCAGCCACGTGACCTACTTTGACCAATACAGTGTTAAGCAAAAGACATTTGCCAACTTGTACACTTCCAGTCGTTTTCTTGGGTCCCTGTCATGATCATGAAAACATACTCAGGCTAGCCTACTGGGAAAAGACGACAGCAACATGGAAAACAACTGAGTCAGTACATGAAGTCATCCCTGACCTGCCAACAGCTACCCAATTCTCAAATATATGTGATTGCAATTAATTCAGCAATAACATAACCACACTCAGCTGACCACAGACTTTTAGGTATCCTAAATGGGACTCAAAGAACCACCCAGAAAATTCACAGTATTGATGCAAACAATAATTGGCTGATGCAAACAATAAATGCAAACAATAACAATATATTGTTATTGCGGCAATAGATAACAGACACACAAAAACATCAATTCCCTCAAAATTTTGAGAGTTTTAAAACTAAAATTCAGTACCTAACCCAATATTAATCAAGAGTGAAGGCAAGCACAAAACATTTCACATATGCAAGAATACATACTTATTCTCTTTTCACATATCCTTTTTCTTAAAAAAAATTGAGAATGTTTTCTAGAAAAATGAAAGACAAATCAAGATAGAACTACTAATATATGTAGAAAACAGAATATAATTCAAAATATTCCAGGATAAAAGTCATGCTGTCAACCCAAGGAGAGTGTCAAAAGATTGGATAAGAGGTACTTGGGGTCTGACCCCAGCTGAGGGTTGGAGCTAGTGGTCAGGGGGAGGTGAATAAAATAGTAAATAGGACTGAGAGATTCAACAATGTAATTTAAACAACAATATTGCAGTGGTGACATCAGTAAAAATGGCAGAATAAGCCTCTCCTGCATAAAAGCAATGAGAACACGGACAAAACTTGCCAGAATCAACTTTTTCAAAACTCTGGAAATTAACCAAAGACTACAGCAATCCAGGGAGCATTTATTCAAGACAAGTGACTGGATGTCTCTAATAGTAGTGAATTTTGCGGCATTTCAATTAACCCTATTTCCATCCCCACCTTCCAGCTCTGTAGTACCCTTGAAAACCAGCAACCCATGATTATGGTGAAAAGCAGCAGCCTGGCCTCCACTGTATAAGACTCCTCATTCCCAGAGAATTATCATTCCTTGATTTGTCTGGTCATTCACTCATGAAGATGTCTTTATTTGATCTGGAGATGATCCAATGTGATACCCACATGTTAAAGACTGAAGCTGGACATTTGTCTTACACAATATATTAATTAATCAAAGTGAATCAGAGATCTAAAAGTAAAACTGTAAAACTCTTAAATGAAAACATAGGTGGATTAGATAATGGTTTTACAGATATCACACCAAAAGCACAAACAATGAAAAATAAATTGGACTGCATCATAATCAGAAACTTTTGTGCTTCAAAAGATACTATGAAGTAGTTGAAAAGCTAATACACAGAACTGCAAATCATATATCTAATAGGTCTAGAACCAGAATCAAATTTAAAAGAACTCCCATCAATGAAACAACCCACTTTTAAAATGAACAAAGAATCTGAATAGATTTTCTTCAAAAAAGATAAACAAATATCCAGTAAGTGCATTAAAAGATGTCCAATGTTAGTCATTAGGAAAGTTCTCAGCCCAAAGCCATAGAGTCACTAAAAAACTGAGACCTAATCATCGGACTGCAACTTCCCCTTCCCCCACACCGTATCATCACATTACTAAGGCCATTTTCTAAAGGAATTACAAAATTTCCCTTACCTGGTACATCATGTCCAGCTATTTTTTTTTTAATTACAAAGCATACTAATAGGTGTGGGAGGAAAAACAACTGGAGGCGATAGAGCAAGTATTAGAGGAAGACATGGCAAGAATGCTGGAAACATCAGATCAGGAATTTAAAAACAGCTATGATTACTAAGCTTAGGATTCTAATGGATAAAGTAGACAGCATGCAAGAACAGATGGGCAATGTAAGCAGAGACATGAAAGTTCTAAAAAAGAGCCCAAAAGAAATGCTAGCGTTAAAAACAATGCCACACAGAGGAAGATGGCCACTCATGGCTGTCTGTAAGGTCAACTAGTGGTTACCAGGGGAACAGGAGAGAGAGTCAGTAAAGAGGGTAAAGAGATAAATTATATGGTGAAGGATAGAATTGGACTTTTGGTGGTGAACTTAATGGAGTATATACATGTGATGTGCCATGATACACTCCCAAAATTTGCATAACATTATAAAGCTATGATACTTCAATTTTAAAAAATAAAAATAGGGCCTCCTGGTGGCACAAGGGGTTAAGACACAAACTATGACGCAATCCGCAGCCTCTGCAGCACGAGTTTGAACCCCGGCCGGCCAGGGAGCAATCCACATGGTGCAGCAGACCTCTCCTGCCTTGCCCACTGCTCCCCTCAGCAGTGTATTTCAGTCAGTCTGCCTGTTCTGTTCCCCACTCTGCCTCTGATGAGTCCTCATACACACACATACACCCACACCTCTGGCCTGTACCCCAGTACTTGTATGCATAAATAAATATTTTACAAAAAGAAATAATGTTTAGTTAAAAATAAGAAATAAATGCTTACATAAAATATTTAACAAAAGCTTAAAAAAAAAAACACTACAAACATGTCAAAACATCAGAAGAAGATAAACAATCCAAAAACTTGTCTTGTATGTGGGGAGTCAATAGACATGAAGTTGATAGATTAAGAAATAAACTCAGGTATACCCACATAAGCTAGTTTTTGAAGTAGCCATTAGCAGAATAAAAACCAGTTAAAATGTGTATCCTCTGAGACAGGAAGTACAAGTTGGGAAAAGGTAAACAGAAAACTATTGCTTTTCAGAAGTTTTCCGCTATTGAGCTGAGACCATCTATCTGAATTAGTTTATTTAAAGGACTTAATTAGGAATTTTATGGCACATTGGATTGATGGCAAACGAAATAGAAATGAAGACTGACCTTGTTTGAATGAAGACTTACTTATTTCCCAAGTAATTGGAAAAGTGATCACACAGAAACCAAGACAGGAAATTAGTAACGGGTTTGAGGAAAGA
Organism: Talpa europaea; assembly: GCF_964194135.1. Classification (NCBI taxonomy): domain Eukaryota; kingdom Metazoa; phylum Chordata; class Mammalia; order Eulipotyphla; family Talpidae; genus Talpa; species Talpa europaea. The sequence goes on from NC_140070.1 coordinate 87,145,627, forward strand.
AGATAAGGACCCTGGAAGATGCAATATGAATATAATAAACAGTTAAATAAGTCTGGGGGCAAAAATGTGTGGTAAATTGACTTGAGAGGCACTTATATATATGAGTTGAATTAATATCAACCAAGCTTTGAAGGGAAAAACAAACAAACAAAAAAAAAAAACTACAGGTATTCCAGCTAACTTGAAGCTCCTATGATAAAAGTTCAGCAGGAGGAAAAAGAGAAATATGGTTATTCCATAATATTGGAATCCAAGGAATGAGAAGGTTCACCACAATGTGACTCCCTGAGATCTAATCATAGGACTGCAGGACCTTCCCCTTCCACCCGACAGTATTATAAACTTATAATAGTGACTCAATTATAAACACTGACTCAATCAATTAGAGGAAAAAGAGGAGAAAATACCAAGATGCCTGTGGCATTCACAGACAATACCTGAAACAGGTTCATGAAAGTTAAAAGTCATCCATGCCTTTCCACACCATTTATATCTGCTTCTCTCATAGCTCAGTTGAAAAAAAAGCACTATTTATGATTTTAACTGCATAACACATGTTTAAAAATGTTCTGCCAATTCTATTCTAAATCTTACTCATCCACTGTGACCTGCTCCACAAGCATACCATTTGAGAGAATGAATACATGCAATCACAAAAAGCTTAAAGCCAATTTTTCTTCAGAGCCACTGATGTTACCTTTGGGAATTACATCAGACAGCATTGCTATGAAAACAATTTATAAATATTCACATTTTGCTTATTTTTCTAAGAAACTGCCGCATTCACCTTAGATCTCCAGAGAGAAGGCATGCAACAAAATTATAATGGAATTAGTATTTAAAAGAATGCGTTATATAGGACAGATCTCAAATTACACTCTAAAGTTTGAAGGAAAGGTGTATTTGAAAATAAAGCCAATGGAACTTATACATAAATTATAACTATGCATTCTTTCTCAGTGACATCTGTTTACTCCATCAACCTAAGCTTCACCAGTTTAAAAACTTTCTGCTGTCTTTTTTCTTCTCTCTATAGTGACCACAGATACTTAGAAATGTCTAATGTGGTCTCCATTTTCTTACTTCTAATTAATTCCCCAACCCTTTCAACTGAATTCTACTCCATTACTCCAATAAGCAACTCTTGCGAACATGAACGAAAAGCATGATTCCACACTCCTCCTATTTAGACTACTAGGCTACATTCAGCACCTTGCATCAGTCATTCATTCTTGAAACACTTACTTCCCTGTTTTTTCAAGATACGTTATTCTTTCTGTTTTCCTTGAAGGAATACAATCAGCTAACATGATTCAGTTACCCATTTATAAGGCCCGTATTATAAAATCTCATCCGCATTTACATCTATTTGCTCAACAGTGACACTTGGATGACTGAGGCATCTCAAACTTGTAGGGAAATTCAAGAATATTGGGTTATTATTAAGTGTCACAATATTTTATTTTAAAATTTCAAATAATACTAAAGGATATAAGATTGTTCACAATAGGACAAAAGTTGAGAGGCTATAAAACACTAAGTGAAACTAATTTTTTCAAAATGTAATGTACTTGAGGGCCTTCCCTGTGGCACAGCGGTTGAGCGCTGGGCTGTGAAGCTGCCCACAGCCTCTGCAGTGCTGGTTGGATCTCTGGCCACCGGCAAGGGTCCCACATGGCACGCAGACCTCTCCTGCCATGCTCGCTACTCCCCTCAGCGGTGTACTTCTTCAATCTGCCTGTTCTGCTCCTTGCTCTGGCTCTGGTGAATTCTCTCACACTCCCACGTTTCTGACTGTACCCAGTGCTTGTATCGATAAATAAATTTTTTAAAAAAATGTAATGTACTTGAAAATAATCTAAGAGGACATGACAAGACAGATCATTGATTTGAAGTGAGGTTGAGAATGAAATTAAATAGTTCAAAGCATGAAACACTATTCTAAAATGTTAGGTAACTACTTAAGCACCCTCTAAATTCCAGAGGTTTACAATGAGACAGACAAGTGGGTCTTTTTTAATGTCCCAGCAGACCTAGAAAGTTGCCACAACTTATTACCAGATTAGATTTGAGTTATGCTCTGTACAATAAACTTCAAAGAGTTACATGCCAGTGTTTCCTAAAAAGCATATAAACAAAGTGCATATAAACATTTAGCAATCTGTAGAGAACTGGTTGATATTCAGCAGAACAAACTAGCAAAGGAATTATTCTCAAGTCTTCACAACTGAGGACAACTTTGTTGATTTTTCTTACTTAGTAGAGTGTTTATCTCTTCTACTTACAGGCAGGAATACATGTTTTCCATTGTTCTGCATGTCATTTTAGATTTCTCAAGAACACTGTGAATTTAAAATTTTCCAAACAGTCACTCACTGGTCATGTATAAATGATGATTGACTTATAAATATAGCAATTAAAATTAATGGGAATATACACTGGAAATGTGATTCTACAAATATATGTGCATGGGGTAATTTTTTAATGTGAAAATTCACCAAAAATAAATGAAAATACCTAGTGAACAGAAAAATTCATCCTTTTCTTATAACAAAAAAATTAAAACTACAAAATATATTTTGACCCCCAGTATAAATCAATTAATTTATTTTAATGTAGTTTTATTTCTATCTCTTGGATTAATTGCCTTCGTGCAAGTTAGTTCTGTAACATATTCTCCTGTAAATGGTCAAGAAAGATTTAAGGTAGACTCATGCTTAAACAAGTTATGTTTGTCAGACATTTGTAAAGGATAATCCTGTTCCTCCACTTTAACGGGAAGGAAGGGAGGGATGATAGGAAGAAGAAGAGGAAAAAATTGTATTTTGAACTAATTAAAGAACAATTGGTAACTCTTTAGATCATGGGTATTCAACATTATTTCTTTATTATTCTCAATGGTTTTATACTACCAGGAGAGAAAACTACAAAACTCTTATTGGTTATTAAATAAGCAATGTGAAATTAGTAGTTAAATTCATTAAGGGACGGAACCTCTGAATAAATGATTTTTTTTGACTCGTATTATTTCACAAACTTCTAGTTTTAAAAAAATGAATTATCAGTTTAATTCATTAAAAAAAAAATCTCTGGGAATGCTCACAACTTTAAATAGCTTTTGAGTCTAAAAGAGTCTAGTTGTAAGCCACCCCAGCACATCTTTCAACAATTTTATCTTGGTTCAGAGTGATGCTAAATTAGCATATGAATGAGTTGATCTATCGTTTCAACTTCCTCATCTTGGACACATTTTTGAAACAATTAAATTTAATGTCAAATCCAGTCATGGTGAATAAAATAATCATGATTTTGTAATTTTTTTCTCCTAAAATAATTCAATGAGATTCATAACTAAAAACAATCTCAGGGACCTCTGATTTTGCCATTTTCTTTTTTTTAAAGATTTATTTACTTATGCATACAAGAACTGGGATACGGCCAGAGTGTGGGGGGCAAGAGGATTCATCAGAGACAGAGTGGGAAACAGAACAGGCGGAATGACTGAAATACACTGCTGAGGGGAGCAGTGGGTGAGTCAGGAGAGGTCTGCTGCGCAACATGGGTTGCTCCCTGGCCAGGGATCTAACTCATGCTGCAGTGGCTGCGGATAGTTTCATATGTTGAGTCTTAACCCCTTGCGCCACCAGGGAGGCCCTGATTTTGCCATTTTCCCAGCACAAATGATCCTGCTGCTTTTGCTGCTTTGCATTGCTGAGACTCTCATATGCATGTGGCAAAATAGAATCTCTAACATCCTAAAAGCAGAGGGGGGTTGGACCTATTACACTGATGTGGGCTCATTTTAGGGGTCTGCTTACTAGTCTGCCTCCCACATTAAATGATAAACATGAGCAACAGAGAATCCTTAAGCATGATTATCATCAGACAAATATTCAATTCCTTTCTGTAAAAAAAAAAAAAAAAAGGTGTTCATGGGTGGGCATCCCAGGTGGCATAGGGGTTAAATCTCAACATTATTACCTCTCACCTCTGTAGCCTGAGTTCAATCCCCAGCCAGAGAGCAACCCACATGGTGCAGCAGACTCTCTTGTCACACCTGCTGTTCCCCTCAGCAGTGTATTTCAGTAGTCTGCCTGTTCTGCTCCCCATTCTCTCTAGTGAATCGATGGTTTTATGCTGTTATATTTTCTTCTTCTTCTTCACACATTCAACTTAGTAACAGATTTTCTGTGTTATAAGAACTTGGAAGACCTCATTATTTAAATAATTTGAAAATTAAGCAGAAGACATGGATTTTATCCTCTAAAATGTTGATTTTTTAAAATATGGTTTGACCAACTGGCCAAAATGGGTTTTCTAACCAACAGCTGAATTAGAATACATGCCAGAAAGTACAGTCATCAGTATTTCATAACACAGATGCTAAGATGAAAATTCCAGTTTCCCAGCAATCATTTTAAAAATCAGTGTAAAAGTTCTAACAGGAAAAAATTAAATTTAAGCATATCAAATAAAATCCAGAAAAGTTAGTGTTATGTGGAAATTAGCTTTGTTGACAAGACTATGTATTTGGTGCTATACTTTTTAAAATGACTTAACAGCAACTCAACAACAAAATAAGTAATTAAAAATTAACAAAGGACTTGAATAGCTATGTCTCCAAAGAGATTCTAAACACCATAAGCAAAAAAAAAAAAAAAAAAAAAAGCTCAACATCACTAACCATTAAGGAAATGCAAATCTGAACCATAATAAAATACTATTTCATATCCATTACAGTGAAGATTATTAAAAACAGCAGAAATAATTGTTGGCAAAGATGTGAACAGTTGGAATCCTTTTGCATTGGTGGTGGGAATGTAAAATCATGCAATCACTATGGAAAAAGGTTTGACAATTCAAGAAATTAAATATAGAATGACTACATTATCCAGAAATTCTGCTTCTGAGTATAGCAGGAGAATGGAAAGCAGGAGGTCTTAGTCAGCTGTCTTAACAAAATACTATAGACTGAAGTTCCAGATTAAAGTAGCAGAACTTCTAGTACAATCTCTCTTACTGACTAGAAGATAGTCACCTTCTTGCTGTGTTGTCACAAGGCAGGGTGAGGCCTTTCCCTCCTTTACAAAGAGACAATTCTAGCAGATTAAGGTCATACTTTTTTTTAAACCTCATTTAACCTTAATTACTCTTAAAGACCTTATCTCCAGATACAGCCATATTGGGGAAGGGTGGGTAGAGTAACAACACACATACTTTTCATCACTTAAAAAAAAATAAACATAATTTTCCTAAAGGGATGAGTAATAAGACATTGAATAAAGGAAAAAGGGAGAAATTTTCACTCTGAGGAAAATACTCAGGGTTAATAAAAGGGTTAACAAGATCAATAGGGTACACTTTGAGAGAAAACTCAAAGATGGGAATGGGATAAATTGATGAGGAGGTGACAGTCACTCAGTCTTCCCAGATTTCCCTTTAACTTCATGTACAACCAAAACAATGTCCTCACAAAATCCTGTATGTCATAGCGGTATAATATAAATCAGCATTTCCAAAGTATATGCTATGGTGAACTTAGCTTCCCTAGATGAATGTGAGTGCTATCAATCTATGGTCAAATAAGTTTGCAAAGTGCTTGACTACGAAAAGTTAAACCAGTATCTTTACTGGATACTAGATATGTTTTAATTCCTTGGATCTGTTTCATGCATTGCCAGTCACCAAAAGGTCAATCTAGCCTATAGGCTACAGTGGCCAAATAAATGGAATTGCATAACACTTTTTCTCTCGGAATGGCTGGGCTTCTCTCTGAGAATGGTATTCTTGAAAACCCAGATCTAAGAAACAGGTTAAAGGACCTACATCAGTAAGCCAAAAACTTGCCAGATGAAAGAGAGATTGGATACATGAAATTCAATAAAAAGATTCTCAAAAAAAATGTCAAGCAAAAGCAAAGAGGCTACAGTTGATAAAAAAAAAAAAGAGAGAGAGCAAGAGAAAGAAAACAGATCCAGTGCAGACTGAAGCCATCAGATTTTGATGAGATCCAGATAAGTCTACACTGTGTTAGTTTAGAACTTCAAAAAGTCCCTGGCCCTAACTGTTCCACCCACCCTTTTCTTCTCTTTCTAGGACATCCTTATTCAAATGCTGAATGCAAAGTAATATGATAAATATTTTTTCCTTTAACAGGATATTAAAATAGGACTCCTATTTGTGTAATGTATGAGACCTCAGGGAAAGAGGTAGCTCCTATGGCCACACTCAAGTAATAGGTCAGACTGTACAGGGCTTCCAAAAGACATAACAAAGAGTCAATGTTGCTAGTCAACTTTTTAACCCATGGCTAGCCAAACGCTTCCAGCCTTTTAGAAAACAGGAAGCTAAATGGTGAGAAAACATCTTTACAGAGATGTTGGTGGGTTATAATCTTAGCAAAGTAGGTCTTTAACTCTCCCCAAACCATGTGTCTTCAGAGGGACCACTTGGAGGGCTTGACATAGATCCCTTGAGTTTGGAAACACACAGTACAGTCCCAGACAACAGGCTAAAAGTGAGAAGGTGTGGCTGAGAGCCCTATTCTGAAGACAGCTGCACTGTCTTAGTCAGCTCGGGCTCCTAAAACAAAATGCCGTCAACTGAAATAACAGACATTGACTTGTTCTGACTGTGATGTCAAAGATCAAGGAGCCAGTATGGTCCACTTCTAATGGGAACCCACTTTCTGGCTTGTAGAGGTTGCCTTCTCATTACATCCTCATGTGGCAGAGAGAGGGACAGGAGGCTGGATCCCCCGTGTCTCTCCCTAAAGGGTACTAACCCCATCAAGGGAGTGCCATCTTAACCTAATCACCTCCCGAAGGCTCCACCTCCTCATACTATGACATTATTGAGACCCTTCCCAGTTTTAATGCTTCTTCTGGGGTACAGATTGTTGGGTATTAGAACCTGCCCCAGAGGGCTGCCTGAAGGGCCACCAACCTCAGCAAGAAAGGCTAAAGTTGTGCTGTCAGAAATATAAAGAGTGAAGCCAGAATGTTAAGTAATGGACTGGAGAAAGGTTGTAGCTATTGAATCACAGATAAGGTGTGTTAGCGTTTGTGGGAAAGAGGTCCCTGAAGACCCACAAAGCCTGCTCGTCAGGGTCAGTTTAAATATTCATCAAGGATTAAAGAGGCCAAGGTCTTCATAATTGGGGGTCAGTCAAGTAAAACCTATCCTGCCCCTTACCCTTTTCTCCAGTCTCAGTTCAAATCTGAAAGGATCAGAAGATTGGTACAAAGTGAGGGGAAAGGAAAAGAAACTGTCATGATAAAAAGAAAAAAAAAAGCCAAATAGATCTTACTGAAGGCTGGAGCTGAAGTAGAGAAGTGTTAACTTAGTTTTGACTCTTTCAGGGTTTTCAATATTTTATTCACTGAAATGAGACACTTTAAATAGGAGTAGAAGATTTCATATTTGAGCATGAGATTTAAATGAGAGGTGAAATTATCTTCCCAGAGTGGATAAGGGTCCAGTGTCTGGATTACACAACCATGAGTTGCTATGATAGAGAGCTGGCAACACAATACCCTAGTTACTTCCAAGACAATGAAGTAAACATAATGTCGCTCCTGGTGTAGTTGGGCTAGGGTAGTGATTCGCTACCTGAACCTGCACAATAAAATCACTCAGAAGCAGCACAAAACGTACTTCAAAGACTCTCATTCTATATACCTGAAGTGAGGCTCAGCCACCCCATTTTTTGAGTCCAAGTTACATAATATTTCATCATGAAAGAAAATGATTTCTTTATCAGCAAAGCTATGCCATAGGAAGACTTTTTTTTAATTAATGGTGATTAACTTTCTCAACAAAGATACCTGAGCAGCCCTACTAAACAACTCTGAGAGAAAAGAAACACCTTTTGTTAGGACAGATCTGGTTTCTGGTTATGTACTCACTTCACAAGCTAGGATTTTGAGTCCCCCTGCATGCTCTACTTCTTACACTTCAACATCAATCCTTCTGATACATTAATAACTAGTCTTTATGGTTTTCATCCCACTGTTCTATTTAATAAAAGAATGCAATGCCATGACTAGCTAAAGACACTTCATATTTGCCTTTTAGAAGACAGGAATAAAGAACTTTACAAGATTAGACAAGGCACATGGCACCCATTCACACTGGCACAATGAGAGCTCTTGAATTGTTTTTCCAAGTTAATATGTTTACCAGGCCCAAGAAACAAAACCAAACCAACCCTGCCAGGAGAGCAGGAAGATTTCGACATGAACTCCTAGGCAGTTCGTACATAAGCACAAAAATCTTCATGCTAAATATATAAAGCCCACTGGAGCGCTCTCAGGAGAGAAAAAACATCCCCAATTTCAGTGTTGTCTCTCATGTCTTAGGAATGTGATTTCTAATCACCACTGAAAACCTCACAGAAAATGCCTTGGGCTGGGTCTACATCCTTCAACATTTTGTTCAATTTCTTAATTTTAGCTAAATTATTTGACCTTTTTTATGTTTATCCTACTTAGACTAGATAGTTTGAACAAGCTTCTTAAGGGCAAGGAATGTTCTTTTGTATCTTCATGCCATAGCAACTGGTACCAATTAGCACAAATAACTGATGAACAGTTGTTTAAAATCTTCTCCTTCACCCGAAAGCAAGAGTTCATACACATATGGACTCAAATACACAGTCCTTGGGTAAAGGAAGGTCTCCCCACTCTCTATCAGAAGGACTTTCCTGTTAAGATAGATACCCTGTTACAGGAAGAAAGGGCATGAGAAGTTGGATGTGGTAGAAAAAGCAACTTTTTGGTTTTAGAAGCACAGAAGAAATCTTCCTTGTTTTCTCCATTCTCCAACATTCTCCATTGCCATAAGGGGCATCAAAGGGTATCAGGGCAGCAGACACTACCAAGGAAGAAGTCCAGAGCCCAGAAAGAAAATAGATTTGGGCAACTGATTGTCATGTTGATTTGAAGTCACATAGGCCCTCTTTGGGGGGAAAGCCAGAAATATAAGGGGAGAAGATCCCTTTGCAAGGGCACAGAAAGTCCTACACACGCAATGAGAGGTAAAACAGGAACTTTGGCTTTACCAGTGTCCTTGTGACCTCATTTGCATCACTAGGCTAGTGAAATATGGTCACACTGAGTGGTTAACATATGAAAATGCCAGAGATGTGCCAAGTATAATTTCTCCTAATGCTCCCACGCCTGAAATCTATTTTTATTATGCCCTTCAGCTGTCCCAAACGGCTTCTCCAACAGCTCAAACCATTTCCGGGTAAGGGTCAGGGTTGCCGGGCCCAGATTTAAGTGTTAGATTATGTGACATATTCTAAGCCCATGTGCTTTCCTCTGCACCATGACAGCATAGGTCAGACATGCAAATAATTGAAACATAATGTAGATTATATCTTTTGTGGTATTTACTACTGTTAGTAAAAAGTATTCAAAACATAGGCATTTGGCAAAAGAAGTCCGCATATTCTTTCTATGTCATATTTGAACATCATCTAACAGTCCCACCCATGAATTATTTATTTCCCTGGGAGAATGGAGCTTTCTTTGACTTGCTTTTTCATACTGATTCTATGAACTTATGTTAAAAATTGTAGATTTTTGTCAACAGTAATGCAGATGATTTCTGTTCAGTAGAAAAAGAAACTCCAAAGAGAATGATTTTATTACCCCTTAGGCTCTTGGACAGTATTGTCCTTAACTTAGCCATCCCCAACATATTGCTAAGGCTCTATTCATCAGACAGAGAACTTCTGAGCCATTTTATCATCCTTCTGGTTCTCTCATTAGAGTTAAATCTTTGACAAGATGTTCACCATCTACTTACATAAGTGTCATATTAAGTTATCTGAAAATTAACTTCAGGTATTTAAATTATAAAAAAATGGAAGCTTTTCTTAATTTTCCTTAATACCAAAAAGTACACAGAGATGATGGCTTCCACAATTACTATTCACTATTTTACAGATGCTAACAAATGCCACAAGTTTTAGAAAAATTAAATACTATCTAAAATTCACTGGAAAAACAAGGTTAACTCCTTTGTCAACAAGACTACATTAAAAAAGCAAGGGATAATTTATGTGAATTTATTGGATGCTTAGGTACTAAGTATTTTTTTAATGAACTTTTCTCCCTCTTTAGCAATAATCACTGAGAAACAGAAATGGGAAAGAATTTCCATTCTTAATGATAGCAAAAAAATAAGTAGTAGATTTAACAAGGACTCTATATGAAGAAAGATTACTTTGAAGAAAATTTTAAGTCCTATTTAAGGATACATTTTATCCAGTTTTCAGCTTTCTACCTCTTCTGAATGGTTGGTGTCCATCAGAAAACTCTATTATGTACTAACAGAGATTTAGGAAGGCTATTTGCTCAGGTTTGATGGATAAAAGAGATTGAGGGACAGAGAAAGATGGACGCAGTTAGAAGAAAATGGATTCCACTCTTGGTTTAGAACTTATTTTCTCTGAAGTATCTAAAGGCCATTTTACTGTTTACCATGAAGATCCCCCTCACTTGATAAATGTTCTCCTAGTAATATAACATGGACCTGTTTTCTTAGCCTAAAAGAGCATTCAATTGTCCCTCTTCTAGGAGTTTCTCTACAGTTTTTTTCCCTCAGTTGACAATAAATGAGCCCCTGATCCAGTGATCTTTTTCTAATTGTTTTTCTCCCATTGGTCCACAACTGGCTTGTGGTGAGAAGAATGTGACGGCATCTCATTTCATGCAAACTCCATAAAATTAGCTGAGGACAATGGATATCAATGACAAAACACACTTTCTTGCTTAAAGGAAGGCCTGTTAAGCTCTATTGTCGCACAGTGTTACAGGGAAATGGGATGGCCTGGGTGTGAGTCATTACCCGCATGCTTAAAAAAACTCTGAAAAAGTCCAAAGGCACACATAAAAAGATTAAGAAAAGGCTTATTTACAAAGGAAACAAAAGATGGGGGAGGGGTGTTGCAGAGGGAGAGGAAAAGAGAGATTGATTGATTCATTGGTCAGTTTTAATAACCTACTGGTAATGCTGTCAGATCTGGGACACCAGGTGCCCGCTAAAGGTAGGCAAAAATCAAGACCCCTCCAGCCCCACATGTGTTCCCTTTTCTCCACCCTTAATTCCCAGCAACCCACACTTCAGGAACTCAAGAGTCAGGGCAGACCCCCCCATAACATGATGGGAGTTGTAGTCCTTGGTGACTGGGATCTCTTTGGCGGGGAGGTGGAGTCCATAAAATATTAGCTCATTCAGGACATAGTGTTCCCCCAACATCAGATACATATTATTTAAAAGAAAAAATAGATAGAGCACCTGAGAGCAGAAATCCTATACCTTCAAGAAATTAATAAAGATGCAAGGAAACAGTACTTCATTTAAAAATAAATTAGATTAATTAAAAATAAGTTTTAAAAACGGGTAAATATTAATCTCTCATTCCAAGAGTTCACTATGTTGAAACTTCAATTTAAAGTTTTACAGAAAGACAGCTACAATTACTTTATTACATTTGACATTTCTTAAGCCACAAATAACATACTCCTGTCGGTATCACTTTCTTTAAATTGCAGGGTTTTATTGTTGTTAATAAAAAAGCTTTAAGAATCTCTGTTGAAAATTAGCCTCTGAAAAATTACCCATACACACACACCAGAGAAGTCGGACAGCTTAATTTGCCTAAGCATCAACTTTAAACCTTCATTTTCAAACTCATAACATTTTCCAACTCATTAAAGAGAAATTACTGGTGTTAGTCATCTGTGAACAGCACCAGCTGATACTACAAAAGATAACAATCTAAGCTAAGCACCCTTTGGGGGAATAAAACCACAGCTGCTGTCCAGGCAACAATACTATTTATTATATTCAGTGACTAAAGCAAAACAAAATACCATGTTTAAAATGGATAAGTTAATAAACAACCATTACTTACTGCTTAAGGGCCATCAGGAAATATTTTACATACAAACGTATTTGATAAAGAGGATATTTGTGTGGTTCTCATTAACACAAAGTTGTTTCTCATTCAATAGATAATCCAGCTATCACTTAAATACCATTCCTCCCTCAACAACAATCATTTATGAGCATATACTGTGTGCCTGGTGCTAATCCTTCCTGAAGGGTACATATGCTAACAGTCAGTGAATTTTAGGTTTTCATATTCCAAAATTTATCTTTCACCTTTGCTGGCTTTACATGAAATGAAACTCTTTATGATGTTAAGTAATAAATTACTTGCTTAATACAATGTTCTTTAACATCTTAACATGATGTTCTTAAAATTAATGGTCACACTTTAAAACTAATCTCCTAAAGAATATTCATTTCCAGCAAATATGTACTAATGTCTACAATACAAATTTCCTTCTGGAACAGCTGTCTTATGAAGTCTTTTATTCAACCAACCCCAAACAAAGCTCACAGCAAAGAAGCAGCTCCAAAAAGTTCTTTGCCATTTCAAAAGCAACTTTCAAACTCCATGAGTGAAATGGAATTTGAAGAATTAATCGTACTCTATTAAACACAGCAATAGCTTTATCAAAATATATGTCTGCCAGCACAGGAAGGCAGGTTACTTACCCGCTCCCTGACTTTACTTGCTCTGCCAGCAGTTATTGGAAAGATCCAGATATTTAGAGATGACTCAGTGCTGGGAACATGGGGGGGTCAGAATGGTTTCCTGCTTCTACATGAAGCATTGCAGAAAGCCAGTAAAGTTGTTCAACCAACTCTGGGAAATGACTGGGATAAGAGAACAGCTGACAAATGAGTCTCACTCACCTCTCCCCACAGCCTGCACTTCTGAGCTGTTTCACTGTCTCCTTAAAAGCTTCTACAGGATAAGTGATTTACAGGCTTTTTGCGCCACTAGCCCCTGTGGCTATCACCTGAGGCTGCATTACGCAGAAGGCACCTGGGAGGGAAGCGCGCATGTGTAAGTGTGTGCACCTGAGCCTAGAGGCCAGGCATCTAAAGGCTCGTGACTCAGATATGGAGGAAGGCTACGGGAGGATGGCGAAGAGAGGACAAGTGACTGCAGAAGAGGCAGAACCATGAGGGGTTTTGAGAGTCTTGGTTACCTCCCCAGCCCCTCAACCCCCATGCCTGCAGGCCCTGCACCTGGTTGCCCGGACACCTTCTGAGAAATTAATTCATCTATTTGCAAACAAACCTGACCCAATCAAAGTTCTAAATCCATGGAAGGCACAGGTTTTCAAATGTCCTGTAGAGTAATAAGAATGACTCAAAGTGCCTCCTCCCAGTGCCTGTGCTTCAGGATTGCCTCATTTATACACAGCCCAGGTGTTTCTGAAAGAATTGACGTGTCTTAGAAACACTGGTTTAGAGAAAATTAAAAGACATACTCCCTAACAGACAAGTATAAGAAGTGACTGCTTTACAGTGAAAGGGGAAAAAAAAAAGTCAAATTAGTATTTACAACTTCCAAGAAGAAAAGCCACCCAAAAAGGCCGGGGCGGGGCCGGGAAGAGTTGAAGTTCGATTCAAGTGGAGAGCGAAATCACATCCCATTTCAATCTAGACCAGGAAATACCAGTGTTTCTTCATAAGTGATACCATCTACTCAGTTCAGTGAGAGATGGAGAGCGAAAGACAAGTATAAAGGCCAGGACTGGCCACAGTGCAGGTTTTCCGATCCCATGCAGACCGGGAAAAGGAGGAGTCAGAGTCCTCAGTGGTTTTTTGCAGGTCTTTTATTGGGGTTCACCAGGCATATGGCAGGCAGGGGTGCTGGCTGGGGGGCTGGGAGGCTGGCAGGCATCCCACCCCCAGCAAGTCTTTACTCTATCTGGGCTCTCTGGCGTTCGTTCTGCTGCTTCTCGGCTTCGGCTTCGGCTTCGGCTTCGGCTTCGGCGGCTGCTGCTGCTGCTGCTGCTGCTGCTGCTGCTGCTGCTGCTGCTGCTGCTGCTGCTGCTGCTGCTGCTGCTGCTGCTGCTGGCGTCCCCGCGACGCCGCCCTTAAAAGCACAGTCTTAGCTCAGCTGAATCCCATCTACCTCTGCCCACACCCTACTCCAGGTGCCCGCCATCTGGCATGCATTCAGGACAAGGATCCATCATCTATCCTGATGGCGGAAGGGCAGAAAAGCCTGACATTTTCTTTACCCTACAACAAGTCACCAGCGGAAGACTGATTCCTGGAGTACTGGGGCGTGGGCACAGAGTCTGGCTGCTGGTGAGCATGAAGGAGCCTGTGTTTCTCAGCAGCGGGAAGCTGAAGCACTTAGGAGACAGCGCTCCAAAGTGGGTCGGGCAAAGCATGAATGTGTATGACGCCATGTAGGGGCAGGAAGACCACAGGGCAGGTTTTCTGATCCAGCAGACCGGGTAAAGGAGGAGTCAGAGTCCTCAGTGGTTTTTTGCAGGCTTTTATTGGGCTTTGCCAGGTACACAGCAGGCAGGGGGGCTGGGGGGCTGGGAGGCTGGCAGCCCTCCCAGCCCCCAACAAGTCTTCACTCTATCTGGGCTCTCCGGCCTTCTCTGCTTCTCTCTGCTGCTGCTTCGTTCTCCTCTCGGCTTCTGCTTCTCTTCGGCTACTGCTGGCGTCCCCGTGATGTCGCCCTTAATAGCCCCAGTCTTAGCCCAGGTGAATTCCATCTACCTATGCCCACACCCTACTCCAGGTGCCCGCCATCAGGCATGCATTCAGGACCACAGGGTTCCATCATCTATCTGATGGCAGGAGGGCAGAAAAGCCTGACATTTATTCCTTACCCTACATGCCAGCTGTGTCTTTCATCTCTCAAACTTCAGCTGAGTCCTCTTGTTAGGAGAATCGCATGCAGCAAGAGACCACGACATCACGTCCTTTGAGCTCTTACCCTGTAGCCCACCTTCACGCTGCCCACCAGTTCTCCCTTTCCTTAGCTCATTCTTGGAAAGGTCTTGCCATTTTGCTTGGATGATAATTAACTGTATATGTAGTGAATTAGACATACTTCACCTTGGGGAATCTAGTCTGAATTCCAAACTGGTCTCCCAACAAACAACTAAGGGAAGGAGGTAAGATGACCATCTGTCTCCCTGTCTATCTTCTCAATTATCTCATTCCAAGTCCCCAATAGAAATTGCTTTGCCCACATATTGGGGGCTGTGTTGTAGAAATAAATTCTAATCTTTTACCGAGGCAGGGGAAGAAGCAGTACTTTAGAAACCGTGAGGTCAGGAGCAGCTTTATTACTCATGCATGAGGTCCCAGACCTGGGTAGTCCCATAAGGTCTGAGCACCAGTCTAGGGATAAAGGGTTTCTTTTATACATAACCATCTTACATGGATAACATCGGTCAGTAAGCACAAAAGTTCAAGGATGCCCTGGGAGATCAATCAGCCTGGCGGCTGTCTGGCCTTATTAAAAATGTAACCTCGTTACATTTAGGTTACCTAAAGGAGGATATCTATCCAGCCTATCATCTAGATAGACTTTAGAGAAGCAAAACTTGTTTTTTACATTTACTTTGCATTATTTACTGCACCAGACCTATTACTCTTTTAGCAGGAAACAGAAAAGATTTCATTTGCTTAGTGGTTCCCTTTCAATTGGACTGTATTGACAATATAGGAGCTGGAAGTGAAACTGAGCCCTGACTCCCTGCAAAAGTCTAGCTACCTGCATTAGCCAGATCCTTGAATCTAGTGTGCATCCATTCCCAATGCACTTCCAGTTCCTGATATTTCCATTACATAAAAAAAATAAAAATAAAAAACCCAGACAGTAGAAGCCAAATCTCTTCCCTCCTTTACTCTCTCCTGCCAAGCTCTCTCCTCTGCTGTCTTCTCCGCTCTCTTCTCTCTGTCTCTACTTTTCTGTTCTCCCACAACTAAAATGTTCACACTATCATTTCCAATAGTACATTTTAGTAAACAACAGGAAGAAACTGTTAAATTGGTGGGAGATCATGAATGATATCCTATGTATTCTTTCTTATCATTCAGCCAATATTATTAAATTCCTGCTGTCAGGCATGGTGCTCAGTGTGGGGGTACAGCAGAGAACAAATCACCTGGTGGGTTTTACAGGTAGTAAAGGTTTTATCTGGAGAGCTCTAGAAGCAGGTCACACCTTCCCACTCCTGCTATGGGCTTGAACAAGGTTACCACTCTAACCCTTCAGAGTCTCTCTGGAGCTCTGGTTCTGAAGTGCCCACACACCCCATGCCCATATCCTCCAAAATGATCATTCAAAGAGGTTCCTCTGAGACTGTGACTCAGCTTCAGTGACCTAAGCTCCTTTTCAAGTTTTTAAGGGTAACATCATCAGTTCAAATCAAACAAGATCATGCAGTAGAACATTTATTGCAAGAATTTAATTGGCCAGACAGCAATTTTCTTAAGGAACTTGCCTCCCTGTTAATGTCTGGTAAGCATATTAATGGCTTCATCGGAAAAGAACACCACAAATGCCAAACTTCTGGTGTGATTGTTTTTCAATTGTCCATATCCTAGTTCTCAGAATTGCCATTGCTAGACTCTTGATTTTCATGGTCCTGCATTCCCACTCACTGTAAGTATTTTAGTCGGCAGAGCCGGGAGTGGCAGGGGGCATATTTTGCCATGAGGAAGACTCTAAAGGTCTAAACTTTAGGATTTCTTCCAGTTCCCTGATCTGATGAGAAGCAGACTGGATACAAGGAATAAGATATAGCTAAATCATTCTTTCACACAAGAATTTTCCCTTAGAGTGCTCACATGGGCTCAGCACGATGCCAGAGGGATTCTGAGGCCAGGCCTCAAAGCGACAAAGCTACAGCGAGTTCAAATTTCACCCAAGTCGAGAAATCAAAACCAGTAAAGCTTCACAAAAAGGCAAATCGTATATGATTCCACTTACATGAGGTGTCAAATTCATAAAGCAGAAAGGTAATTACTGGGGACACTGGGGAGAGGGGAAATGGGATGTCATTGTTTAATGGGCACAGAATTCCAGTTTGGCAAGATGAAAGGAGTTGCAGAGATTGGTTGTACAACATGTGAATATATTTATCACTGCTGAAGAGTTCACTTAAAAATGGTTAAGGTGGTAAATTATGTGTTATATATATACAAATTACCACAATTAAAATAGGGCTTCCCCGGTAGTGCAGTGGGCTGAGCACAGTGCTGTGAAGCTGTCCACAGCCTCTTCAGTGTGGGTTCAATTCCCGGCTGGCCAGGGAGATACCCACATGGCACAGCAGACCTCTCCTGTCTCACCCACTGCTCCCTCAGCAATGTCTTTGGTCCATCTGCCTGTTCTGTTCCCCGATCTGTCTCTGGTGAATTCTCTCACCCTCCCATGCCTCTGGCCTGTACCCCAGTTCTTGTATAAATAAAAATAAATCTTAAAAAAAAAAACAAAACAGGAAATCTAAGTATGTTGATAGATATTTAATGAGGACAAAGATGGAAAAATCACCCCTCAAAGAGTCAGGATTATGGCAGACACTGCCTGGGAGCAGGGGCTGCTGTGATGGGACCAGGCCCAGGATTGTTTTTCAAATCAGTGTTTTATAGCCAAAATTTGCTTTTGTTGGAAGCTGACTATGCAGTACCATCTGTTTGTCCCAGTCTAGAGACACCCATAGGGTGGACATATTAAAGTGTAATAAACACCTCCCAGACTGCACTAGAGAAGAGGCATATAGCTCAGAGATACAGGGGCCTGAACATTTAGATCCAGCTTAAGAATAAAGCTTTTCAAATTGTACTTGGCAAATTGTTCCCTCAGACCTCACCAATTGGGCAGAAGCCTCAGAAAGAAGAGCATTCCTTCTTTATTTAATAGCATTTGGGAAGCAGAAGGAGGTGAACAAAATGATGAGGTGTGGGGTAGGGACAAGGAGAGACATGACAAAAGGGAATAAAAGAAAAATATTAAATGTTACACTGGACCATGAAAATTTTACTATTTAGAAAGCCTTTGTAATGTTCATAATTTTGCCACTCAAGAAAAAAAATCCGATCACTCCAAATTTAAACCAGGCAAGATTTTCAGGCTGCAACCCATTATATCACCGTCTTTGGAGTGCCAGGCACAAATTTCCAGCTGCCTGACAGTTATTGCCACATATGTGCGCCCCCTGGACTTTAAGCTCAACATTTAAAAATTACAGACAAACTAACCATGCCTTTTCCTCCTGAGGGCCCTCACTAATGGCATCAGCATCCGCACAGTCATGCGGCCTTCATCTTTCCTAGTGAAAGGAATTGTCCTCAATCCACACCAATTTGCTTGCCAAAGTCCTTCTACTATGCCTCAGCGATGTTTGCCACACCCATCTCCTCCTTGTTGCTGTCTCTGTCTCTGCCTCTGCCCAGTCCAGTTCTTAGCATGGATTTTCTGTGTTCTGTGTTGCTAGAGCTAGCTATTCACAATGTGCACTCTTGCTTTTCACTCCAACTTTTAAATAGCCACCTGCATTATATGCTCCTATTCCTTCCTTAAATGCACTCAGTGGTTCCCAGTGTTCACAGATCAAAGCGCAAAGTCCTCACCATCAATTTCGTGTTTTTAAAAAAACTTTCCCCTTAGTTCCACCTTCCACTGCATTTCTTTAGGTACCTAATCCATGTCATATCCAACTATTACTGAAACATAGTAGGATATTTTACACATCCTTACTTTGTTCTCTCAACTACATTGCTGTTTTTTATCTTCCCCACCTTCTTCACTTATTGAATTTTTCCCTATATTTTACACTTTAGCCCGAATATCATCTCCTCTATAAAATTTACCAGATGCCGTGGAATGAAATGGATCACTGGAATGGGTCATTTCTTGTTTATAACTGTTATTAAGTACCTAATAGTGTGTTGGACACCAAGCCACAGATCCTGTTCTCAAAAATCATATGGTGAGCTATGAAGAAAATATACTCATCTTTATGTTATTCTTTCTTATATGTATTGTTTGCATTTTATCGCCTCAAGATTATAAATTTCCTGATGGTGGAAATCATGTCTCATTAATCTCTCTAATCACCATTCACCTGGTAGTAGTGTTCTGAATTTAATAGTGCTCAATAAAATTCAAGTGATTGAATGAAAAAAAAATAGGTGAATAGGTGAATGGAGTAATTCATCTTTGCAAACCTAATTACTATATCATTACATTCTAATTTTTTTAAGATTTATTTATTTATTTATTTATGCATACAAGAATAAGAGCTGGGGTACAGGCCAGAGATGCGGGGGGTGAGAGGATCCACCAGAGACAGGGTGGGGAACAGAACAGGCAGAATGACCGAAAATACACTGCTGAGGGGAGCAGCGGGCAAGACAGGAGAGGTCTGCCTCGCCATGTGGGTTTCTCCCTGGCCGGCCAGGGATCGAACTCATGTTGCAGAGGCTGCAGATTGCTTCATAGTGCAGTGCTTAACCCCTTGCACCACCAGGGAGGTCCACGTTCTAATTTTTAAAAATAACAAAACATCAGATATTTTCATCTACGGGTTTTACTCTCAATCAGTAACTCAAAGTTACTCATTTTTACAAGTCAGTGGGTTTGCCAAGTTATATTTGAAATCAAGCCATACATGCATCCCAAATGTCATGTGCCTTCCTAAAAGTACTTACATGTTTTTAACACCAGTGTTAGGCTTAATTGCTGCTATAGAATAACATATGCAGCCATGTGGTATAAACATTTCCAAGAATAATGCAGAAAAAAATTACTGTCCTCCCATGTGTCGAATTATATTTTAATTTAGGTTCTATGGAGATGCTGAATGTGCTAGAATTAACAGCAAAAGTAACATCCTAATTTTTTTTAGGTAATTAACTACGTATCTTTGAGAAGGGACAGTGCTAAAGAGAGTTCTACGAAATCCATCAGAGAATCTCCTATCATTTGCCAACATTTTCTTTACCAATATTTGAAAGGTAATGATGGAAAGATGCGTCTTTGGCAAGTATGATAGATTATTCAGAAATAGTCACATGCTCTCTCTAGCCCAGTCTTGGCCATGTGACTTATGTAGGCTAATTACAGGGTGCGACATGACCAAAAGCTTGAAAATCACTTGCACAGTTGGCCTTGGTCCCTGTCACTTTTGCCATTTCTGTGAGAAGAGCATCCAAAGGTGAGCTTGATGGTTCCAGGAGGAAGACAGACACATAAAAGAAGTTGTTCCAGCCAGGCCACCCCAGTTGGTCCAAATCTAGAAAACACACAGACACTCAAGCTAGATACTTTTTTTTTTCAGCCATTTTGTGGCTGTTTATGATGCAACAGCATTTAGGGAACCGATAACTGGCTCCCCCGATATCCCTCTTATGTGGCAAACAAGCATGTACATCTCCACTTTTTTTTTTTTAAGATTTATTTATTTATAGAAGAACTAGGTGCAGTCAGAAGTGCAGGAGGTGAGAGAATTCACCAGATGCAGAGCAGGGAGCAGAACAGGCAGACTGACAAAGTACACTGCTGAGGGGACAGCGGGCGCAGCAGGAGAGGTCTGCACACCATGTGGGTCCCTCGCTGGCGGCCAGGGATTGAACTGGTGCTGCAGAGGCTGTGGGCAGTTTTGCAGCCCAGCGCTCAATCGCTGTGCCACCAGGGGAGGCCCTACATCCTCACTTTTAGACTCAATCCCACTCCTAATACCTGGTGCTGGACACCTTTTATTTGCTCTCCAGATCCACTTTCCAGTTCATCTCCATCCTGCTTTCTGCCCTATTACGCAGACCTGACTGAACATTATCAATGGGTTTACTCTTCTCAGACTTCTCAATGGGGAATGACAAAAAGAGACTGCTGGAAGGGAGTAGGATGAGGTCAGGGCATTCATTCCCCTGGCTCCCTGCTTTGCTGTGTCCCTTCACCAAAGATCACTACTCAGAGAAACCTCCTCCACATGATTCTAAGTTCTGGGAATAGTTTCCTCCATCATTTATTTGGCCTGGGCTAGTAAGATTTCACTAATTCTGGGTTAGTGCATCATCTCCTGTGCCACCTTACACTCCAAAATTAGCTTTTACAGAAAGTCCCTTTGCAAATAAATCTTCCTGAAAATACCCCAATTTGAGTGTTCAGTCTCTTTCCTTTGAGGGTCCTGACTGATACATACGACCTCTGGGCCTCTTACACCGTGTACCAAAATCATTTTTCTGGTGATGGCTGACTTATTGGATCCGTGATTTACATCCCTGCTTTATCAGTCCACCTTTTCTGATATAACACTTCCGATCTTGGACATGAACAATGAGTCAGTCATTGAACCAAGTGTTAATGACTGAATGTGTACTAAGTGTTACTAGCCACTGGAGAGACAGCATTTCCTGTCTTAAAGAATTTATCATCTAGTGGGGAATATATACAAATCAAAATCAATGTTCCAAGAACCAAGCCAAATGTTTCAAAACACATAAACCAAGCTCAGACAACGTCTCTGCTTGACCCTTTAAAAATTCCACATTCCTTGCACCCAGGGGATCATGATCCCTGTTTGCAAATAAACACTTTGTTGATTATATTATAGCCTGATTATTTCTTAGTACATAAAATACTTGAGTAAGTTTGTGCTAGTGGAAAGCTGTATTTTTCACTTGTTTGGAATAAACATAGTTTTAACATAAAGATAACATAACTGAGCCAGAGTCTTCCCCTGAAACTAACATTTTTGGTGAAAGAAGGAAAATTAATGATTTTAAATGTGCATGTCTCTGTCCTCATTTAGATTCAGCACAGAAATAACAGTGCTGAGAAAATGTCAGAAAATTGCTTCAATAATAAAATAGACCTAAGTTATTTTTATATGCAAAATTAAATTAATGAAACTTCTGTGTTATCTAAGGAGATAAAGGAATTCAAACCTTATAAATTCACCCACAGTACTACTTATTATAGTTATTAATTACATAGTTGAACTTGATTTTTTTAATTTTCATATGAAAAACAAATACATCCCAGATCCCGTCATCCATTTTATACCTTATTAGATTTGCTATTCCAAAAATAAATGTTTTACAGATTGCTTTTCTATTTTACTCCTGCAAAAATATTATATAGAGAGCTGAAAAGCTTACCAGATCATCTCAAGAAAGGATCCTTTCCCTAAGACTCCCTAATCAATGACCAACCACGCAAAAACAACAAAAAGACAATTTGGCCCCTGTTCTTGTCAGTTTTGGTCATTTGCGTTCATTCTTGAGCACAGCATGTCTCAGAAGCAAGCAGCACTGATTTACCTTTCCACACTCCAGCACAGCCACTCAAGCAAAATGAAGCTCTGTCTATGCCTTATTGTTCATTTCCATTGTATTCCAGATTTCAAGTCCTTGATACCTCTCCCGGAACTCTCTTAAAATCACTCAACTAGTCTCTGCCTCTGGTCTTTACTTTCTGCAAGTTGTCCTTCACATCACACAGAGCTAGACTCCTACAATCTCACCTTGAAGGTTAATGATATTCCTCAAATCCATTCCTTTCTCACCTCCTGACACAGTTTCTGTTGCCCACAGAATAAAACCCAAACTCTGCTTACTAGATCCCGCATAATTTAGGCTCAATATACTTTATCCTTATCCCCGCTATCACTCTATGGTTCCTCTTCTCCTCCTCTCTAGACTTGCCCTTACCACTCCCTGGACATGCACTGCCACTTTCCACATTTGCTGCAGTTTTCTCTACACAGAATACCTTTCTTCTTCACCTCAGTGTTTTCAAATTCTGCCCTTCCCCTGATCTAGCCCACTTTTAGCTTTGATCTAGCCCACTCCCAAGGATAAATGTAATCTCTTCTGCATCTACATACCAATCTACTTCATTTTTGCTTTTGTTACGTCCACCATCACAAACTGTCCTGCAGTACTGTAATTTCTGCTTCTGGGGACAGACAGAACCTCAGCATAAAATCACTCAACTAGTCTCTGCCTCTTGTCTTTTACTCTCTACAAGTTGTCCTTGCCACTTATGCAAAATGAAGCTCAGTCTATGCCTTATTGTTCATTTCCACTGTATTCCAGATTTCAAGTCCTTGCTACCTTTCCCAGAATGATCTTTTTTTTTTTTTAAGATTTATTTATTTATTTATACAAGCACTGGGTACAGTCAGAAGCGCGGGAGGGTGAGAGAATTCACCAGAGCCAGAGCGGGGAACAGAACAGGCAGACTGATGAAGTACACTGCTGAGGGGAGCAGCGGGCAGCAGGAGAGGTCTGCGCACCATGTGGGATTCTCGCTGGCAGCCGGGAATCGAACCGGTGCTGCAGAGGCTGCAGGCAGCTTCGCAACCCAGCGCTCAACTGCTGTACCACCAGGGGAGGCCCTCTCCCAGCACTATCTTAAAATTACTCAACTAGTCTCTGCCTCTGGTCTTTACTTTCTACAAGTAAAGAAGCTTTTCTCATATAAGCTGAATTGAACCCAAAAGGACCAAGCCACAAGGAATCTACCCAAAAACTACTGGTAGAGCAGAAGAAAAATGAGTCTCTAAGCAAAAAGGTAATGAGAAAACCAATTTCATTCTTTTCAAATTTTTTATCTCAAAATCTTTTTTTTTTTTTAGTCCTCCTGGGACTCTTACAAGTAAAAGTTGGAGGACTGACTGGACCTGAGTTATGGTGTCAACAAGCTTTATTAAATTAACATACTGTCCAAAGCAGTGTGGACCAGAATTATCTATGCCCATGCCAATAGTCACAGAGAGCCTACCTGTATGTGACTCTCCTGCCATCAACCTGCAGACACAGTGAGAGATGGGAGGAGCTAAGATCACTCTGTGGCCATGTTCACAGTTTCTCACCACCTCCATTCAGAAATATGATCTTTCAGCAGGAAACTGATTCTACTTATCATTGTCACCCTGCATCTCCCCAAGAACCATTGTCAGTCTCCCCGGTTTACAGCAAACAATAGCCACACTACCCAGGGTAACAAATGCCATGTACAGAAAAGAATAGGAGAATGGCTATAGAGTATCAGTAAAGGGAACAGTAAAGGGAATGGGTTCCGGATTTCAAATAAATAGAAAGAATACTATATATCCTGAAACACTGTGTTGTAGATCAAGGTTACCTCCTATAAAATAATTTTTAGGAAGTTAAAAAAAGGGAACAGTTCTGGGGTCTGAATATACCTCTTTGGGAAATTTACTAAACTTATCTGTGACTCAGTTTCCTCCCTCCTTCAAAGGAGGTAATAGTACTGACCGTTGCTTTCACCAATGTTGCAAATATCACGTAAATTACTTAATTTATATATGTGAAATATGATCATTAATGACCAGGGAAAGCACAATCAATAAATAAATTCACCGCTATCATTATTGTTGTTTCAATTAATAGAAATATATGAGAACATAGCTGAAATCAAGAATATAATGAAGATGGCAGGCAGCATAACTCATCTTTCATTGGGAACATCTGTACACTAATCATGAAGAGCCAAACAAAAGTAATAAAATCCAGATCTGTACTCATCAGCTTCATCTGGCATAGTGATGACTTTTCATCTCACCTCCAAGAGAGATCTTTCACATTTAATTTATCAAATATTTTCATTCTATTATACATCAAGCCCTGAATGGGCTAATTAATACATAAACCATTGACCTGGCACATTCTCCTCCTTCCACCAACAGTTTTTAGAGAAAAATAAAGAAGTGAGAGGGAAAGATGGGGGCTTAACCACAGTGATGTATATGGGCAAAAGATGAATCCCCAAAACTAGGCAAAAATACTATCATGTGACCATCACTTTCGTTAAATCAATTATACATTGATTTCGGTGAACAACAAAATGAAGGATATATTTGAAATTATGTGTTTTTAGCAGCACAGCATAAGAAATGGTGATTTGAATTTAGTGTAGTTAAATTTCTTCAGTTCTTGAGATGGTATCTCTATCCCCAAATGGAAAAATAATCAACATATTCTGTAAAATAGCATTCAAGAAGTCATTTGATTTTTAGCAAAAAAAAAAAAAAAATTGGCTTTCATTGTGGTATTTGGAAAGTTGTTTTAGAGTAAATTTTATTAGCCTGAAAAAGACAGTAAATGAGCATCCCAGCTGTTATTCCATGAAATAAAGCAATGTGATCGTCTTTCTTGGAGTTTTTTCCTGCTTCACTATAAATATTTAACTATCAAATGCCAACTAGTCCTTCCCAAAATTCAGTTATTTAACTAGATTAAGGAGTTGAGCTTGAGAAGAAACTGGCAGTGTTCCTAAAGGGACAAGGTATATTAATATATTTTATTGACTGTCTTGACACATTTGACTGCCAGAACTATTGTCTTTCCACATCTATAATTCATATCAGAAGTGTATTTTCTTAAAACTATTTTTTGAAGTACAGTCAGAAGAAATGCCTGTTGTCTCCCTAAGTGTCTCACACTCATGTCGTGACTTCTGCAGAGAAATGAACAGTGAAGTGAACTTATTTGGGTCCATCCAATCATTGGACATGGTGCTAACATTCACATGCTGAGGGTTAGAGATGAACAACCTTGAGTTAGAGGTGAGCAGTATGTGACATCTTTTAGCTCATGTAGGTGAATTTTCAGGCCTTGATAGCTTCCACTGGGGAAAGTCATAGCGAAGTGAGGAGTCAAATAATACAAGTCAAATAATCTGTGCTCAGTAATTTAATTATTGCTCAAAGGGTATTGATCATATTTCACCCTTGTAAATACAAGATAAAATGATACAAGAAGAGTTGTGGTGTGTTCTAGGCCACAGATTCCCTCAGTGTGTCCTCTTATTTGGGAGGTCCTCATGCTCCACACTGAGCCCCACTATGTTAGAAGGAGTAGGACCTCAGGGTCTTTGAAGATGGTAAATTTTATATTGTTTAAAAACAGAGTGAGTAAAAACCTCATTAATTTGTTCTTTAGCCTTGTAAATGTCTAATATGAAACTGACCCATCTATTTTTGCTTGCCTGGTGCTTTACTCTTTCCAGGATATGGGAAGGTTGTGAGAGAAAATACAAGTATGACCATCTACTTGGGGTTGTTTATGAACCATCCTTATGTAAACACCAAAAGTATATCCAACTCTACTTGTACATTGCACAAAATTCTGAAAATATCTTGTAATCAGTATCAATTTACTGTCGGTGTGGTGGTCAAATGATTTTGTTATTGTACATTTTGTCAGCAAACACCAGAATAGTCTGAGACCAAAATGTTCATCACAAATAACATCCTATCCTCTTCTCCTTTACTAAGAACAGGATGTGCGTGTGTGTGTGTGTGTGTGTGTGTACATGTTCCGGGCCACAAGACAGCACTATAAGCATTTGAAAGAGTGTGAGATTTCTTAATTTTTCTAGAATGTGATCATCATTACAAACAAAGATGAGAACGAGAACACGGTGTTCACCATCGATCTTCCTGTTACACATCAGAACAACTGTACTCAAACTTTATTTTCCATCATGACCTAGTAGTCTCCTCCTAAGAAGTAGCCATTGTCCTACAAAGCACACCATGATACACATTCCAAGGTGACGTAGCAAAGATATTACAATAACTCAACATCTTTAGACACTTCAAGTGGGAAAAATAGTTAGAAAAGTCAAGCCCCAATATTGCCAGATTTTGCATGTTAACTTAAACCCTTGTTTTAATCAGAGCTATTAGTTAAATCTGTGGGGATAAAATTAAACATTTCATATCCTATATAATGAATCATGTATGTGCACCAAATAGTGAAAATTCTAAATGTTGTGAAATGCTAATTTCCACCCCAAATTTAAAGAGAGGTATATTTAAATCTACCTTGTTTGAAATATGCATTTCAATGTATGGTCATTTTTGTACAGAAATTCTATATGAAACACAATAATAAACAGTAACAGACAAAATATGTCTATTTGTTACCTTTCATGAATTTATTAAATTTCTCTTTCATACAAATTACATTGAATTCTAAAACACTTCTAGGATAAGAAAAAAACTTTCAGAGAAAAATCTACTAGCCCTTAATAAATATTTTGTGAGTAAATGAATAAGCAAAATCCAAAAATAAAATCTAAAAAATAATAAAACCTAAAATTTTTAAATAAAATACTTGTAATTATTAAATAATCAAGAAACAAAGAGACACCCTACAATTGGGAGAATATTTTTGCACACAATACTAATGATAAAGGACTGATTCTACATTGCTGGTCAGAGTGTAAACTGGTCCAACCACTGTGGAAAGCTGTCTGGAGATTCCTCAGTCTACTAAAAATGGAGCTACCATATGACACAGCAATTCCACTACTAGGAATCTACCCAAAGGACACAAAAACAGTGATTCAAAAGAACACCTGTACACCTATGTTTATTGCAGCACTATTTACAATAGGTAAAACCTAGAAACAACCCAAATGCCCAAAAATAGATGACTGGATCAAGAAGATGTGGCAAATATACACAATGGAATATTATTCAGCAATCACAAAAGATAAACTCATGCCATTCTCAGCAACATGGATGGAGCTAGAAGGAATTATGCTCAGTGAAATAAGCCAGAAGGAAAAAAAAATATCGGATGGTTTCACTTATAACATGAATATAAGGGAACCAAATAAGACATCAGTGTAAAAAGTTATAACAGTACAAAGCACAACAAAGGAAAAACAGACAATTATAAACCAGAGACGAGGGAGAGGGGTGAGAGGAAGGGAGGGAGGAGCACAGGGGACTGTGGTGATGGTGCATGGGTGCCTTGGGGAAGGAAATTCTATGGAGACTGGAGCTGAGGGGGTGGGTGGAAGCAAATATTGTCTTAAAAAATGTAAAAAATGATAAATGTTAAAAAAAAGTATAAAAAGTAAAAAAAGAAAAAGGACTGATGACAAAAATCTACAAAGAGCTGATGAGATTCAACAAAAACAAAGTAAATAACCCAGTCAAAAAATGGGCAGAAGAGCTAAAAAGAAACTTCTCCAAAGAGGAAATACAAATGGCCAACAGGCATATGAAAAAATGTTCAACATCACTTGTAATCAGGGAAATGCAAATCAAAACTACCATGAGATACCATCTTACACCAGAGAGCATGTCACATATTAAAAAAACTAGCAACAACAAATGTTGGCGAGGATGTGGAGAAAAAGGAACTCTCCTGCACTGCTGGACTGCTGGTGGGAGTGCGAACTGATCTAATCACTATAGAAAGCTGTGTGGAGATTCCTCAACCTGCTAAAAATAGAGCTTCCATATGATCCAGCAATGCCACTCCTAGGCATTTACCCAAAGGACACAAAAACATTAATTCAGAAGGGCACTTGCACCCCTATGTTTATAGCAGCACTATTTACAATAGTTATGCTATGGAAACAACCCAAATGCCCAAAAATAGATGACTGGATCAAGAAGATGTGGTACGGTACGTAGACACAATGGAATAATACTCACCAATCAAAAAAGAGCATTTGCAGCAACATGAATGGAACTGGAAGGGATCATGCTCAGCAAAATAAGCCAGAAAGAAAAAGAAAAATACTGCATGGTCTCACTCATAGCAAGAATTTAGAAAACCTAAATAAGGGACCAGGAAAAAGACTAATTATAATAAAGTAAAATTCAAGGGCCTCCCTGGTGGTGCAAGGGGTTAAGATGCAAGCTATGAAGCTAGCCGCAGCCACTGCAGCACGACTTCAATCCCCCGCCAGGGAGCTACCCACATGGCGCAGCAGACCTCTCCTGAATCGCCTGCTGCTCCCCTCAGCAGTGTATTTTGGCCAGTCTGTCTGTTCTGTTCCCTGTGGTGTCTCTGGTGAATTCTGTCACCCCCCCACACCTCTGGCTTGTACCCCAGTTCTTGTATGTATAAATAAATAAATCTTTTTTAAAAAAAAGTAAAAATCAAAATCAACAAGAAACTATAAACCAGAGACAAGGGGGGAGAAGGGAGTAGGATCAAGGCAAGGGGGCTTGGGAATTGTGTGGGGACTATAACCAAGACAAAATTGCATACATTGTGCAAAAATAAAAAATGATGTAAACAATATATAAAACAAAATTTTAAAATATGAAAATTAAGATAAAATATAAAAAATTATTTAAAAAAGTTGTCATAGGATGATCTTAAAATTGTTATGAACAGTCAGCCCTCAGTTGAATTATACTATTGCCTTTAGAAAAATCAATGTAAAAACTATCCCACAAAAAAAAAGAATGATACAAACCCCAGAAATAAGACTGCAGAATTGAAGCTGCCAGAGGGTGGAAAGGAAAAGGAGGAGGGGGCCCAATGGACTATGGTGGAGGACTAGGGATGCCTTGGTGGCGGTGGTGTGGTAACATACATGTGAAAAGTTGAGATTCTATATCCCTAAATCACATACATGTTATGTACTGTTGCCTTAATAAAAAATAGTTCAAATTTCTAAAATAGAAAAATAATAATAAAAGGAAGTTATAACAACCTATTCATGTGTCCTAACTTTCTCCAATCTTTCTCCAGAGGCTATAGGCAGCTGAGATTAGGTTATAATCCAGAAAGGTGTGTCCATTTATAATTCAACTAACATTCCTAAAATGACCATATTCCCAAAAGCTCAATTTAAGGTTGCAACTGATATAAATTTAGAAAATCTTGGAAATACTATTTCTTTTTGAATTAATTAATTTTAACTGAGGTAATATTGGGATCCCACCATCAGGTATTACCACCACAGTGCACCCACCACCCACTCACCCACAGTCCACCACCATTGTCCACTGCGCTGCCTTCCCTGTTTGTTCTTATCCAGCCCATGCCCTGGTGTCTCAGTTCTGTAGTCAGGAATCAAGTCTTAGTGCTTAAGTTTGACTCTATCTCACTATTAGTTTAGTTACTTTATATTTCACATATTAGTGACATCATCCATTATTTATCTTTCTCCTTCTGACTTTAAAAATAGTATTTAAATTAAGATACCATCAAATGTAATTAATACCTACTAAATGAAGATAGAGTATTTTAAAATTCATCGTTAAGATATTCTTTTACTCAATTGGATAATGAAGATAAGAGGCATCGCGTATAAATAAAAGTCTATGATTGGATATAGAGGAAATCCTCCTTTAAATTTAAATAGAAATACTCTGCTGAATGAGCACTTCCCAAAATTTAATGTGCTTACAGATCATGTAGGGATCTTGTTAAAATGCAGATTCTTCTTCCTGCAAGTCTAGGGAAAGACGAGATTTTTCCTC
Organism: Talpa europaea; assembly: GCF_964194135.1. Lineage (NCBI taxonomy): Eukaryota > Metazoa > Chordata > Mammalia > Eulipotyphla > Talpidae > Talpa > Talpa europaea. The sequence goes on from NC_140070.1 coordinate 87,175,755, forward strand.
TCTAACAAGTCTGCAGGTGAGGGTGAGGCTGCTGGTCCATGGCAAGGTCCCAGACGATTTTCAAAAGCTGACAAATCTCTTTGAGTCTCTTCTAAAATCCGTGTTTCTCTAGAAACTCTTCATTCCTAGTTTCTAAGTGTAGAATCTAAATTTTCATTTATCATACCAGTGAGATTTATTTTATATAACTGATTACTTAATGTAATGTACCAAGAAAAAAAATCAGTTAAGGAAAGGACATATTGCATTACCTCCTTCTACTTGATCCTATTTAGCAGTTTCTATAGCCCATATTCCAATTTATATAACATAAAAATAAAAATATATAGTATGTATGTGTGTATTTTTACATAGCAGGGAGTTAGGGTGTCATATTTGTCCCCTGGATGACATCCACTGCAAGTTGGCTAAGCTTAAGAAATTTTGAACACTAGTCTTGCCAGAATTCTGCCCCCACAACCTGGCTGACAGCTCTATCAACAAGGAGGAGGGAGAACAGACCCCAGCCTGGCCTCTCATCTCTGTAGTGCCAACTGGAGCCTGAATGTTTGGGTTTCAGCAATAACAGAAGCAGACAGGCCCTAAAGATCTAAAGTGAACAGATGTTACTTTTACTAACAATGACAACCAAAAAGCAATCAATAATATACACAATATATATTTCCTTATAAGGAAATGGTGCCTTAAGCAATCTGTGATATAAATTCCTCAGTGGTACTTACTGAATAATTGTATTAAGAATATCAATAATCATATCTGTAAATAACAATCCTTCTCATTGAATGAATATATCTTCCAACTTTCTAGAAGACAAACCACACAAAAAGAACAGAACAATGAACAAATCAATGGAATAGGTGAGATGTATCAATTCCCTCTTCATCTTTATGAATAATCAAAGCTAAATAGGAAGATATGCTATAAAAGGATGCTATAAAAAGAGTAAAATTATTTTTCCTTAACAGCTTGGTTTTTTATTTACCTTGCTCTCTCTTTTTTTTTAAAGATTGATTTATTTATACAAGAACCGGGGTACAAGCCAGATGTAAGGGAGGGTGAGAGGATTCACCAGAGACAGAGCGGGGAACAGAACAGGCAGACTGACAAAATACACTGCTGAGGGGAGCAGCGGACGAGACAGGAGAGGTCTGCCGTGCCATGTGGGATTCTCGCCGGCCAGCCAGGGTCGAACCCTCGCTGCAGAGGTTGTGGACAGCTTCATAGCGCTGCGCTCAACCACCTGTGCCACCAGGGAGGCCCCCTTAACAGTTCTTAATGAATGAAGCTATGTTAGTGGTTCCAAATTTTCCAACAAATGTCTTTGTTATTCACCCATCAGTTGCCCAAAGAGTTTGGCTGGACATGACAAGGGGGAAATGACATCAGCAATGACCTCAAAAGAGAAAGCTTAAGCACCTCAGTCTGGGCAGTTTTACTCCAGGGACAAGGCTGATTTGAAAGATGCAGCTAGCTGCTCATAGGGATGAGCTAACAAATAGAAGTATTATTAACATTATTGTTAATAATGACATGGCTAGAGGGCCTCCCCGGGTGGCGCAGCGATTGAGCACTGGGCTCTGAGGCTGCAGCAGCCTCTGCAGCTCTGGTTCGTTCCCCGGCCACTGGCAAGGGTCCCACAAAAAATAAAATAAAATAAATTAAAAAATAATGACATGGCTAGAAAAATAGCTGACAATCATTTTTAAAAGATAAAAACAAATGTTGGCTAAAATGTAGAGAAATTGAAATTTTTGTACTTTCTATTGCTGGTAGGGATGCACAATAATGTAACCAGTGTGGAAAACAATATGGTGGCTTCTCAAAAATTTAAAGAACTTCTATACAATCCAGCAATTCCACGTCTCCGTATATACCCCAAAGAATTGAAAATAGAACTCAAACAGATATTTGTTCATAATAACCCATCAGTGAGGAAGAAAGAATTAATGCAGATGGATTGTGATCCAGTTTTCTCCTGTCTACCAGGGGGACACTCCATGTGGGAGGGATGTTCATAGCAACATAATTCACAATAGCCCATGTGGAAATAATCCAGTTGAACAGTTGAACAGATAAATGATATAGGCAACACAAACCTGAAGGAAAAGGAAAAGTACTTTCCCATCAGACACATTTCAGGCCAAAACAAATTGAAGGGATCCCTGCATCCTTGCCTCAGATGGTCTCTCCAGACTCTGCCTTGCTTATTTCTCTCTTCCTCATTCTGTCTGAATCAGATTCTGTCTGAATCAGCCAGATCTCTCACAAGTTCAGGAAGAAAAGTTGGATAAGACTCCAAAAGCTCCAGGTCTGACAACAGCACTAGCACCCACCCCAATCCGACCTCCACGCCGGAGGCTTGGCCCTACACAGAGGACATGGTCTTTTTGCCATCCCGTGGCCTCAGAATGGGCTTCCCTGCCTGTTCCTCTTACTAAAGTAACTCCTTTGCAAATGGTCAAAGAGCAGGAGCAGGGAGATGCTCTGGTGTCTTAAAATGCTCCTTAAAGTTCCCTGATGGTGGTGGAGAGTCTGGACTCAACCATCACTACCTCAAACTCTAAGATTAGCAGTGGTGCCAGGGAGCCACGGGAATGGAGCTAAAGCTGGTGGTCAGTCCCTAATTAATCCCACCTGGCTTCATACAACTATCTAAGCAGGCATGCCTTTGGCATTTTTTGACTTAGTCTTCTAAGTCCGACTTCTGCTGGCAGCCATAGAGTCCTTTCTTCAAAGCATGCCACAGTGCAAGCAGAAGAAATAATTTGCTTCTCATAGACATAGGCCCTGGACATGAGACATCTGTCCAGGAAACATCATCGATTAGCACTTAAAAAATTTTCTAAAATTTTTTAGAAAAGCTGTCTGGAGGTTCCTCAGTCTACTAAAAATGGAGCTACCATACCACCCAGCAATTCCACCCCTAGGGGTCTACCCAAAGGACACAAAAACACTGATTCAAAAGAACACCTGTACACCTATGTTTATTGCAGCACTATTTACAATAGGTAAAACCTGGAAACAACCCAAATGCCCAAAAATAGATGACTGGATCAGAAGATCTGGTGTATATATACACAATGGAATATTATTCAGCAATCAAAAAAGATAAACGCATGCCATTCGCAGCAACGTGGATGGAGCCTGAAAGAATTATGCTCAGTGAAATAAGCCAGAAGGAAAAAGAAAAATATCGGATTGTTTCACTTATAGCAGGAATATAGGGGAACCCAATAAGACATCAGTGTAAAAAAATAACAGTACAAAACACAACAAAGCAAAAACAGACATTATAAACCAGAGACATCCTGCAGGGGAGGAGAAGGGAGAGGGATCAAAGGGAGGGAGGGAGGAGCACTGGGGTCTGAGGTGATGGTGCACGGGTGCATTGGGGAAGGAAACTCTGTGGGGACTACACCTGAGGAGGTGGGGGGAAGCAAATATTGTTTAAAAATGAACAATGATGTAAAAGTTTTTTTTAAAAAATTTAAAAAGATGAAAAAAAATAAAGTCAAGCCAGAAGGAAAAAAAAGTGAAAAAGAAAAAAAAATTATCTTCCTATAAATAGTAGCAAATGCAGTTTTCAAAACCTTAGAAATTATGGCACTTTATGCCTGAATAGCACATTACAGCTTACAAAGTATTTTCACCAATTTTTCCATTTAAAAGAAAAACAGGGAGTAAAACAACAGTTTTAAGCTAAAAACAGTGAAGAAGGTAGAAGCCTAGTTGTGGAGGTGTTTCGAAACTCATAATGCTTGATAATTCACTCACAGGGAGAAGATGATTTAAACTACAGAACGTGTTTTTGAGAATTGCTATTTATGATGACACCCATCCTTTATAATCTTTATATTTCAGACCCTGAAGAAAGCAAAACAGGATCTTTACCTCATTTAAATGTGTCAAAGAAGTATAACAAAACATTTCTATGAAATTTTACCATGGCAGACAATCTGCCTACGTGTAGCAATATGTGTAATGTGGGCACTAGACACATCAAAGCCCCCAAAGCCGAAAATGACAGCTCTGGCCTTTGGCCAATTCCAGCTGGCAATCATGATGAGCTTAATACTGAGTGCTTGTCTCTTAGTGGTTGTTTCCTGTATGTGTGAGGAGGCACACTCCCCACCAGAATTCTCTGGGTGGATTGTTGTAGGGAAAATGGAGTAAGTCTGGCTTTTATTAGTCTCCCCGGGGCTAGCCTCTACAGCCACTACTTGTAGCCTGATTTTCCTCCTAGGTTTCACTGCTCACACATGATACCATGTTGGTGCAAAAAGCATTTGGGAGTGCAAGCACAGGGCACGCAGGGACACCAGGGGCCAAAAGCATGAGCATGGCCAATGCGCCAGGCTGAGAAGCCAAAGTGGGGGCTGGCAGAGGGGTGGGTAGAGAAGTTACCAAGAGGTCATTACATGATGTGAAGATCAAGAGAGGAGATTGAGAGGGAGACCCAGAGAGAAACCAGAGAGAGCACAGAGTTCGCAGGGGCTGGGAGGCTTGGTTGCTGCCAGATCCACACCCGTCCCCCCGCAACACATCCCATGCCTGCTTCCCTGCCTGTTGGTCTGCCTGTCCCTGGTTCCCTGCTTCAACATTAAAGCCCTGTCAGATCTATCAAGGGCTCCAAGATTCCTTTACCTTTGCCTGAATCCACAATGAACCTGCACCTGCTTTGCCCCCATAATAGTCTATGAAATACTTGCAATTTATGGCTGACCTTGACACAGACATTCAGACAAACTCTTTACATGCTTAAGCTTGTTGTTTGATTATAGAGTGGGACCTGGTTTATTCTCCTCACAATCAAATCAAATGCTAAGGCTGCTGTGAAATTCTGGTTACTGTTAGTGTGACTAGTTTATGAGCAAGGGAAAGAATTGCCAACATATGCAATATGTCCTTCCGAGTCAGGGTGAGAAAAGAATCATTCTTCATCCTTTCTTCTTTGAAAAAGAGAAGGAAAGGAGAAACATAGATTCTATCCTTGTTTAAGCTTATGAATAGAGGGCCTCCCCAGTGGCCCAGCGGTTGAGCGCTGGGTTGCAAAGCTGCCCGCACCCTCTGCAGCGCTGGGGGGTCCCCCAGCTGCCGGCAAGGTTCCCACATGGCACGCAGACCTTTCCTGCCGCCCGCTGCTCCCCTCAGCAGTGTACTTTGTCACTCTGCCTGCTCTGCTCTCAGCTCTGGCTCTGGTGAATTCTCTCGCCTTCCGGCACTTCTAACTGTACCCGGTGCTTGTATAAATAAATAAATAAATCTTAAAAAAAAGAAAGAAAGAAAAGAAAAAAGCTTACGAATAGCTTCTCCTTTCTACTCATAGTTACACCCTCTTCCTAGAGTTGTAATGTATGTCAAATCACTTTGCACACTATTTCTCAAAATTTTAAAAGTTCATAAGAATTCCAAAGCAGAAGCAATCTATAATTGAAAAAGAAATCTCTCCTCCTTATAAAGTGACTTAGATGCCTTACTAAAACCATCATCCCTTCAATTTAGAAAATAAAAATGCCTTTGAGAGAAAAATACCATAAAGTACTGGATTGTTATACTTGGTATGAATGAAGGATATGAGAATTGACTTTAACTGGGAAGAAGAAAAAATTAGGACATTAACTCTCACCAAGGAAGAACAGGATTATAAGATTGCTTCCTAAAGTTCAAACTTCAACATTAATTTTCTTAGTTGCCCCTATTAGTACACAACAATGTATAGTCCCAACACAGTTAGTGGTAGGGTCCTTCCAGGCGCAGATATTTCTGGTGTCCTTACTTTATCTTTGAAGCAATGGATTCATTCAACATTTATTGAGCTTCTACCCACATCTACTAGACCAAATCACCATTCAGATATGGAGGATGCAGCAGCAAACAAAATAGACAAAGTCTCTGGCTTCATGGAGCTTTTACTGCACTGTAACTTTAATATAAATGAAATAAAATAAAATGGATACATGGATATTCACATTCATGAGGTCATCTTATGTGCACTACAACTCAGGACAAATGCACAATACCCAGCTGTTAACCCTGTCTTGGTGGCTAACCCTCCTTTCCTCGGGATTAAGCCAAGATAATAAGGAGAATATCTTCAGTCACAATATCAGATATGAGTATTTTTTTGTGCCTGTCCTTTTCTATTCAATATTACTCCATAAGAAGTTTCAATGTCACCATGCAACCCCCAAACCCCTACTTTGGAAAGCCTCCCCCAACAACAGGCCGGTGACAGGAAACTACCAGCTGCCTCTGACCTGCTCAGCATCCTCAAGCCTTCATCTCTTAGCACATTTTGTCACGATTTATTTGAATTGCACGGTCTTAAGCATTCCTAGCGATGCAGCTCTCCCTTCTTGAGTTCACAGTCTTGATCGACGAGTGGAAAAACAATTCCTATCCTTTTTTTGAGAAAGACTATCAAACTCTACAAGTTACTTCCCTGTTACTCAGAGGTAGAAAAGTTTTTGGAACATGGCAAAACTATTACTCTAGCTCAAATATTCCCTTCTCAACCCATCTCCTGTAAAGCTTTTAGTTAGTTCTTTTTTTTTAAAGCAATTTTTTTTTAAGATTTATTTATTTATACAAGCACTGGGTACAGTCAGAAGCGCGGGAGGGTGAGAGAATTCACCAGAGCCAGAGCGGGGAACAGAACAGGCAGACTGAAGAAGTACACTGCTGAGGGGAGCAGCGGGCAGCAGGAGAGGTCTGCGCGCCATGTGGCACCCTCGTCCAGCGGCCAGGAATCGAACCAGCCCTGTAGAGGCTGCGGGCAGCTTCACAACCCAGCGCTCAACCGCTGTGCCACCCGGGAGGCCCCTTAGTTATTTCTTTTTTAATTAATTTATTATCTTACATCGTCATTCATTTTAGACAGTATTTGGTTTCTCCTCACAGGTGCAGGCCCCACAGTTCTCCTACCACCATTGTACCTGTGATCCATCTCCACAGTCCCTTGTGCTCCTCCCTCCCCTGTTTGGACCCCTCTCCCTCCCCCCCCCCTGCACTGTGCCTCAAAGCTATGGTCAGCTGGCGAGTTTTACCTTTTTCCTGACCCTTTGTTAGGTTTCTCTATATTCCACATATAAGTGAAACCATCCAATACTTATTCTTCCTTTCTGACTTATTTCCTTCTGACTTATATTCTACCAGTATATTCAACCTAAACATTTTTATTTATTTATTTATTTATTTATTAAGATTTATCTATTTATCTATACAAGCACTGGGCACAGTCAGAAGCACGGGAGGGTGAGCGAATTCACCAGAGCCAGAGCGGGGAGCAGAGCAGGCAGAAGGACCGAGGTACACTGCTGAGGGGAGCAGCGGGCGGCAGGAGAGGTCTGCGTGCCATGTGGGACCCTCCTCCGGTGGCCGGGGAGCTGCCAGGGATGAAACTGGCACCGCAGAGGCTGCGGGCAACTTCGCAACCCAGTGCTCAACCGCTGTGCCACCGGGAGGCCCTCAACCTAAACATTTTATTTGTGACCACATAAGGTTTCATCATCGATTCCCTTTCCTTTTTATTTTCCTAAGTGACCTTAGCCTGGTCATTGACTCTATTGATTCTTTTCATGCTTTATTTCTAACCTAATCATACTAGATTCTTACCAAAATTAAGGGTCACATCCTGCTCAGGCAAGGCTTAACTTTTAAATAAGCAGTGAAGTGAACAATAACCTGCAAATTCGAGTGCTCTCCTACTGTCCCCATAACATCCACTGAGAACAATCATACAGAATACTCAAAGAGTGAACCAGCCTAGATCTGGCAGGAGTGTGGCTACCCATGGTTACCTCAGCTTCCTGGGGGAAGATAATAATGAGGAAGAAGGGGAGGGCACTCCAGCCATGGAAGGTTATGTGGCTCCAACATCTGCCATCAGTCTCAGAACCAAACCAGCATGGACCAACATGAGACAATAGCAACAGGAGACAAAGAAGATGGCAGGACAGCTACCAGCTCCTGGGCAGATTTTTGTGCACTGAGTGTACAAAACTAGAACATGCTGCAAATACAGAACCCCCGCTGATTATCTCTTTCATGGACTGCTATCAAGGTGTTGGCAAAATTGGGCAATCAAATTCAAAAGGGGGGTGAGGGAAATGGAAATGTTTAATTAGATTTTGTTTAATTAGGGATGAAATAATAGAAAAATCCACATGTACCAAAAAGTGACCAATCCACCATCGCATAGTTGAAGACTGTTGCTTGATGGAAAGATTTCTGGAATAAGTATTCTTTAAACACACAAAACAGAACCATATGTCTACTTTCATTTGATTAAACCTCTACTAAATACTCCAAAAACAAAATATACTGCTGAAAGAGTGGCTGAGTCCTTCAGTACTCCAGGCTTGTGCACAGCCACACAAGCTGTTCTTGAATTAGCAGCATCCTGAGCACCGAAACAAATAGAGAAAATGAAATTGACTGGGATGGTACCAATGAGTTAAGATGCTGGCCCTCCTGCCCTGCTGTGGCTGACGGATATGTGATTGGTAAGCACATTCCAGTCACAAGGCAAGCTGTAACATATTTCATTCAGCTTCTAAGAGGCTGAGAAGCAGGAATTCTTCCAGAGCAATCCCTGGGATCATCTTTGGAAGTGAAGGAGTGCTGTAGTTATGTCTGCCCAGATTTAGTAAAAGAATTTAGCAAGTATGACCCAGATGGGCCAAGTGGATTAAACAGTATATGGAATCAAGGCAACTCAAAGAAAGAATTTTCCATTGACGTTGGTTATGACAGATCCTTGGGACCTTAAATCTCTTTTCATCCAGATTTTACTAATTCAGACTCCACACACCTACCCAAGAAGTAAGTGAAGTAATTTAGGATTATCATATTGATGTCAGTGTTCTTTTTACAAGAATATTGACTTCACTGAACCGGATGGGCAGGGACTTCGAGTGTCACTTATATTTTGGAGGAAAGAAGTGAACAAATAAAAAATAAATTTCAGAAATTGACCTCATGCACAACAATGTAAGTGTTTTCAAGGCCACTGACTATACACTTAATAATGGTTAGAATAGTAAATATTTTGCTATGTGTGTGTTATCACGGTAAAATAATAAAAGTTTGGGGGTTTTTAAGTAATCTCATGACACTTAGATGATTCATTCATGAGACAAAGGATTCCAGTAAGTATGAATTGTTACTATCACCCCCCCCAAAAGAAAGTTAGTTTTTGTTGTGTTTTTGGAACTAAGAAACTAGTAAATCAGGTTGGCTAATTATTTGCATTCTTTTTCTTGCTAAAAACATTTTCTTAGAGTAGAAAGAAGGCTGTTGGACTAGTTTTTTAAAAAGAAAAGCAAAGCCTTACTCGCAACATTGAGGTCCATCACACTGGTTTCAGCCTTGAGATTTTGTCCTGGTTCACACATCTAAGCAGATACCACAGACCCAACATGGAAAAGGCAGACACAGTGCAGTGCTGGATGTGCAGACAGCTTCTGGCTGTCTAAGGGAGATGATGTGAGATGCTCTCCTATGACAGAAATGACTGGAAGTGATGAAAATCAAATTTCTATTTGGGGTAGTTTTAATAAACCTGATCCCTATATTTTTTCCCTTCTTTTAACTTAACATAATGTTTTCAAGGTTCATCCCTCTCTGGCATATATCAGTGCTTCATTCTTTTCATGGCCTGTCTTAGTCAGCTCAGGCTACTACAACAGAACACCACAGATTGGATGGTATCTTGTAGGATTCTCCAAGGCAAGAAACCATTGTTTCCCTTAAGTTGTCTCAGTATCCAAAGGGGAACGAACGGCCACTAGGTCCTAGTGATACCAACTCTTTCAGCTACAACCAGATAAGCAAAGACTTCACGCACAGGTTCCATAAGTGCCACAGAGAAGATGTCACAACTCACAAGCCCCTCACTGGCTTCTGCTTCACCTGCCACAGTCACTGGAGCTGCTGAACTGCCATGGGGAGCCAACTGGTCCACAGGCAGCAGGGTTTCTGTCACAGAATGTTCCCATTCTGCTTTATGCTTAGTCAGGAGGAGAGCCCAGAAAAGCTGAATTTCAAGATTCTGTCTGTGTCTGTCTCTCTCTCTCTCCATCTCTCTGTCACACACACACACACACACACACACACACACACACACAATGCATTTGAAGGAAAAGTTTTGGCTTACTATTTCCTTTTCTACAATTTACATTTACTTGGTAGGTTACCAGACATCAAAAAACTCATAAGACATTAGGAAAAATCATTAACTTCTATGTGTGTAGATATTTATGACCCACAGGGCTCATTTTCTGGGTCTGTGTGTACCACGCTCATGCAGAGTTGGCAGCTGGCAGGCTGACACACACAGTGCCACTGACCTCAACTTGCTGGGTCTTTCAGGCCTTATAGAGCATCATCTCTCAGAGACCTGCAGCCTTTTCTAAAATTGATCTGTATAGTCAACAATCACGTGTGCAAAAAAAATTTGTACATTCCAGAACAGTCATTCTCAACCTGGGCCACACATTAGAATCAACTGGGAAATTTTACTAAACAAGCGAGGCCTGCCCACCAAAGAGATTCTGTTTTAATTGACCAGGGACAATCCTCCAAGATCAGTGGATTAAGAGGATCCAGGTAGTTGGTTATAGTGATGTCCTGAGTCAAGAGAAGCTGGGACAGGAGAAAGGTCAACTTCTATCCTCCTGTCCCAAATGTCTCATAGCCTCTACGTAAATTTCTATTTGCAAGTAGATTTGGTCAGAAAGTGAGATGCTGACTAAAACTGCTCTCACCACAAGTATTTGAACCAGGCTTCTGCCCATCTATTACAACTATTTCCCTTATAATTAGAGCCAAAAACTTAAGCCAAAAATTTGGTTGTGAACAACATCGTTTTTCCATGCATTTCCTGTCTCAGTAGGAAGATGTGAATTTTGGCATTTCATTAGATAATAAGGTCAAAAAAAAAAAGAAAAGAAAGAAAATAGCATCCTGAGAAACATCAGAATGTGCTCATCATATAACCTTGTCCTATATCCATTCATTTTGATCCAAATTCAAATAAGAAAAATTCATGTTTACTAGTTTGTGTAACTGTAGGTTATTTTAATTAGAAACAACATAGATAATTATCTGAAAGGTCTTCTTTCATTAGAAGCAAATTGTTTCTCCTAAAAATACTAGTAAATAACACCCTCACAAGACATATGGTCATGACCCTGCTCCAGGAAGAGAGGCCAGTTTATCAGATTTTCCTCTGCTCATAAAATCTCCACTGCTTCAGAGCATGCAGTTTAATTACAGAGAGAAACTATAAATGATCCCATAGCAAACACAAGGAAGAATTAGCTATCATCTTTATTTGTGAGAATTCTCAACAAAGAAGTTAGCAGATACAGAAATCTCCGAGGCCACATCAACCAAGGGATAATACTAGGGTCTTTCTATGTTATAAACAGAATTAGTTGGCTTCATTCTTCTTCAGCTCTGCCAAAACTGGTCTCTTAGATAGCTTTCAAAGAACTCTGGGACCCCTCAGGGGTACAAGAACAAATACCTGTATTTGCCATGGGTGCCTGCCCTTCTCTGTCCTGCTCAAGCTCACTGAAGTGACAAGGCCTGCCCAGGACTCCAGCGCTGAGAGCTATACCATCCCTACACCTGTTGACCTGAGCAGCTGCAGTTACATGGCCGATGATGTCTGTGGAGACTCTAACAGAAAGGCTGTTTCTTGTTTGATTCTTACCTGGAACTTAGCATGACTCCATGGAGTCTTGGCCAGAGAACAGTGTAATTGAAAGGCATTTGCTCTATTTAAAAACATTCTTCCCTGTGGCTTTGCTCCATTCTCCCATAATCGAGCGTGTAGTTTTTTAAAATTTTTCTCTAATCACCTATTCACATCTCCCCAGCCCTCCAGATGTATTCACTCATTCATTCATTCAAGGACATTGTTGAAGATACAACAATGGCCCAGATATATGACGTTCTCTCTCACAGACCACATGCCAGAGGCAGCTCCTTTGGTGGGCGAGTTAAGGATGCTGTGAGCACATAGACAGGTACTTCCTCCTCATACTTGTGTCCCCCTTATCCATTTCAAGACCTCCAGTGGATACCTGAAAATGCAGATAGCCCCAAACCCTATACATGCTACTTTTTCCCTAGTCATACATAACTATGATAATGTTAAATTATAAATAAATTTAATTTATAAATTAGTCAGAGTAAGAGATTAACAATACTAATAATAAAACAAAACAATTATAACAATATACTATAATAAGTTATGTGAATATGGCATCAACCCTCCTTCATTGTACGCAACATTTCGGATTATAGACACCAAAACTAAGGATAAGGGGAGACTACTGCTGTCAAAATACACTACTCAGAGGAAAGAAATGATCTCAAAACTGAAACTAAAGTAAGGAATAGGAGCTAGATGGGTAAGACCGAGCTAGTTTGAGAGCCACAGTGCAGAGAAAGGGAAGGTTGGGGGAAGAGGAAGGGACAGCATAAAGAGTAGCATGACCAAAGCCCCAGAGGTTAGGAGGGTGTGTATAGGTTCCAAAGATAATTCCAGAAGATTCACTTGCATCATAAGTTTTAACTTTTTTGCACCAACAAAACCACACAGGTAAAAAAAAGATGGCAGAGCTTGCTTTCCTGATATTGTCATTAAGAAGTTGTCGATTAAGTAGGGACAGGCTCGGAAGGCAGAAAAACAGAGTTGTCAATAAACTTAAAAACATTCAGTTAAATTCAACTTCAGATAATGATAATTTTTTAGTATAAATATGTCTCATTATTGCATGCAATATACTTACATTAAAAGTCATTTGCTGCTTCTCTGGAATTTGAATTTAACTGGATGTACTGTATTATTTGCTAAGTCTGGCAACCATAGATCAAGAAAATGACCTCAAACTTGGTCTCATTCATTGGAAAATAAACTGGAAAAAGAAGAGATAAGATTACAAAAGCAGACATTAATGGTAAAAACAGAAAAAAAAATGTGACTCAGGAAAAAAAGAGATTACAACGGGCCAAGCAAATTTCCTTGTCTCTGAATTCTAAATAACCAAATCCCATAGAGAATGCACTACAACAGCAAGTAGAAGTATCTGCTTCCTGCCAGAAGCTTTTCTTAAATGTATGCAATAGGATGCAGAGGAATGGACCCTGCAACTGAGTCCCAATTCATTGGTAACCATCAACTCAAGTAATAAACCTGATATCAACAAAAAAGAGCACTGCAGTTATGAAATGATAGGGCCAGCCCTACCTGGACTCCCAGTCACACACAGCCAAGGTGGTGACTACATTGTCCTTCTTGAGAATTTTGTTAAGTAGAAGCATGTCTAAATGCATGCAGCTAGTCTTTTGGAATCGCATTGTAATATGGTCCTGTCCTTATACTTCATGGTTCAGTATCAATATATAGGACTCACCGCTCTCTGCCTTAGAAGGAAATGGGATTAGAATCATAATGCCCACATTCCCTTTCAAAATCCCAATAGCATTTTTCATAGGAATAGAACAAAAATCATGACATTTATTTGGAACTACAAAAGATCCCTAATGGGAAAAAATATTTATGAGATAAAGAAAAAAATGGAAGTATCACATTCCCCAACTCCAGGCAACACTATAAAATTATAGTAATAAAAACAGCATGGTATCAAAATAAAAATTGACACAGATCAATACAACAGAACTGGGAACCCAGAAATAAACTGACACATATATGGACAGTTAATTTACAAAAAATGAGCTAGGAGCATACAACAGAATGACAAAGTCTCTTCAATAAGTGGTGTTGGGAAAACTGGAAAGTCACATGAAAAAGCATGAAACTAGACCACTATCTAATGCTATTCACAAAAATTAATTCAAAATGGTTTAAATTTTGCACACAAAATACATAGAAGAAAACTGGGCAGTATGTTTCATGACAACAGATGTCTGTGGGGACATGACTCCAATGTCAAGGGAAACAAATGAAAATAAACCTATGGAACACAGTTTAGTTAGTTTGACCACATCAAACTAAAAAGCTTCTGCACAGCAAAAGAAACTAACGACACCCTACTGAATAGAAGATACTTACACATCATACATCCAACAAGGTGTTAATAGCCAAAATATGCAAAAAGCTTATAGAATTCAACAACAAAAACAAACCCATTAAGAAATGGGTAAAAGTCTAAATAGACACCTCTCCAAAAAGACGTACAGATGGCTAACAGACACATGAAAAGATGTTCATTATCTTTTATAAAAGAAACAAGAACTTCTGGAAAGGAAAGATGTAGAAAGAAGAGAACCCTTGTACGTTCCTGGTAGAAATATAAATTAGCACAACTCTATGGGAAGCAATATGAAGATTCTGCCAAAAATTACAAATAAAAGAGCAGTATTTGATGAAGAAGTTAAATAGAATAAGAGTCATAGGTGAAATTTTCATTATTAGGGTTGTAGCCAATCTGAGTCTTTAATGTCTCTATAGGACTGGCTTGTGAGCATGTGTGTGCAAAACAAGACAGAGACAGGGAGTTTTAGAGATTAATATGATGGACACCAAAAAAAGATTGAAGAAAGAATACTTTTACTCTGTTGCAACTTCCATAAAATCATTGACCTTAAGTGGAAATGCACTAAATTTGAGGACAGATGAGAACAAAACCAATAAATTTTAGGACTGTAGTGAACACCAGATGTTGAAAATCTTACCAAACCAGACATCTGCTTTCATTTCTAAGAATGAAAGATATATACCCAAAAAAAGGACACACAAAAAAGAAGCATTAGAAATGACAAAGTACAAATACACAGCACCAGATTCCAAATCAGGAGGTACCTCTGGGCCTTTCATCCATATTTTCCTCACACCTGAGGAAGTCTTCTACCTCCATGCCTGAATTCCCACAAGGACCTGCTGGTCTCAGTACTCCACATTAAATCCTAATCAGAAATTATGGTTTGGGGGTCCAATTTTGAAAGATTCAAAACTGAAATGAGAGCTACATACCAAGGGAACTAGAAACCTCCCTTCCAATATCTTTTTCACTACCATGCATCCTCCCCACCCAATAAACCTAGGTATACTCATTTCCATTTCCAGGAAGGAGACAGGTTCTTCAGCCAGAAGCAGGCAGAGCAACGGGGCGGGTCATGCAGGCAGATCACCCCACACAACTCTTGACATCGGGTTACAATTAAACACATGTTTCAGTCATGAGGCTTATGTGGTACTCTAGACTTAAATATACATTATATCTTCTCATGATTAAAAAGTAGAATTCCTAGAGACATTCAGAAAAACACAGTCAAGAAAAAAGAGTAAGTTAAACTTCACGTGTATGAAACAATGGGTGTTATAGAAATAGAGTTGTTAAAAATTATGTCAGATGTTTGTTTTTTTAATTTTTATATTCCCCATACAATTACAACCCCCTTATTTTGATACCAATCCCTCCTTTCCCTGCCCCCTACCCCCCATAGAGTGTCTCTGGTTCATAGTTGTTTGTTGATTTTGATATTTTCTTTCTTATAGTTATTCTTTTTCCTGGTCCCTTATTTAGGTTTTCTAGATTCCTGCTATGAGTGAGACCATCCGGTATTTTTCTTTTTCTTTCTGGCTTATTTCTCTGAGCATGATCCCTTCCAGCGCCATCCATGTTGCTGCAAATTGCATGTGTTTATCTTTTTTGAATGCTGAGTAATATTCCATGGTGTATATGTACCACATCTTCTTGATCCAGTCATCTATTTTTGGGCATTTGGGTTGTTTCCAAAGCTTAGCTATTGTAAACAGTGCTGCTATAAACATAGGGGTGTAGGTGCTCTTTGGAATTGATGTTTCTGTGTCCTTTGGGTAAATACTTAGGAGTGGAATTGCTGGATCATATGGAAGCTCTATGTTTAGTAGGTCAAGAAATCGCCACACAGCTCTCCATAGTGGTTGGACCAGTTTGCACTCCCACCAGCAGTACAGGAAAGTTCCTTTTTCTCCACATCCTCGCCAACATTTGTTGTTGCTAGTTTTTTTAATATGTGCCATTCTCACTGGTGTGAGATGGTATCCATTATAGTTTTGATTTGCATTTCCCTGATTACAAGTGATGTTGAACATTTTTTCATATGCCTGTTGGCCATTTGCATTTCCTCTTCAGAGAAGTTTCTTTTTAGCTCTTCTGCCCATTTTTTGTTTTCTTTGTTTTTGTTGAGTCTCATCAGCTCTTTGCAGATTTTTGTGGTCAGTCCTTTATCGTTAGTGTTGTGTGCAAAAATGTTCTCCCAGTCGGTGGGGTTTCTCTTAGTTTTTGTTATTGTCTCTTTTGCTGTGCAGAAGCTCTTTAATTTGATGTAGTCCCAGCTGTTGATCTTTGCCTTCACTATCACTGCTTTGGGTGATGTGTCTGTAAAGATGTCTTTGAGGTGCATGTCATGGAGTGTTTCGCCTATATTTCCTTCTACATATTTTATGGTTTCTATATATTTTATGGTTTCCTATGTATTTTATGGTTTCTATATATTTTATATATTTTATGGTTTTTGTCTAGTTCTTTAATCCATTTTGAGTTAGTTTTTGTGCATGGTGTGAAGTAGTAGTCAAGTTTCATTCTTTTGCAGGTAGCAACCCAGTTTTCCCAGCACCATTTATTGAACAAACTTTCTTTGCTCCAGTGCATATTCTTTGCGCCTTTGTCAAAGATGTAAAAATTATGTCAGATAGATGTTAATGAACCCAAGTTGTTATGTTTTCAGATCCAAGCATCTGTTGCCCAGTGAACATGAACTTCAAACAGGTGATTATTTCCTATCTTCTTTTTATCTAAGAAATAATTTTATTTCAAAAACAATACAAAAAAATTGGGAAAACCAAAAACACAAAGAAAAAAATTTAAATCACCCATAATCCTACCACCTAAAAGTAATCACTATTAAATACCATTTTGTTATTTAGCCCCCAAGCTTTTGTTCTGTATTAACATAATGTTGTTTAAAAATCAGATAATCCTTGTGTGTTTTTGTTTAGTAATAACTTTAACAGTAAACAATACACAGGCAACATTTCTACAACGTTAAATATTATTCTAAAATACACAGGCAATTTCTAACCAATGCAAAATATTTTATTGCTGACCAAAGCAGAGATGTACTAAATTTGAGGACAGCTGAGATAAGAGCAAAAAATTGTTTTTTTTCTGTGGATGTGCTTTATTTATTTAACAAATCCTCTCAATTACTGAGAATTTACATCATTCTCTACCATTAATTCTCTCTCCCTCTACCTAATATTTCCTCTTTTTCCCATTAGTAAAAAATAAACATAACATCCTGTATCTAAATCTTTTTGCACATCCAGTTTTTTCCTTGAAATACATTCCTAGAAGTGTTATTGCTAGCTCAAAGGAAATTTGCTATGCCTTCTGAACCAAATGGTTTTGTTTTTCTCTTGAAATTTTCTTAAATTAATCACGAGTGCTACATGGGCCTTTTTAGTGATGTATGCAACTTACATGCAAACCTCTTCTCGCACAATTCATTTACAATTTCTAATGCAAGTGGCAGATGTAAGGCACATGTGTTTGCTTTTTTCTTTATTTTTTTTAATTTTACTTTTTTAAAGATTTATTTATTTATTTATACAAGCACTGGGTACAGTAAGAGGTGCGGGAGGGTAAGAGATTTCACCAGAGCCAGAGCAGGGAACAGAACAAGGCAGACCGATGAAGTACACTGCTGAGGGGAGCAGCAGGCGGCAGGAGAGGTCTGCTCGCCATGTGGGACCTTTCCCCGGTGACCTGGGATCGAACCGGTGCTGCAGAGGCTGCAGGCAGCTTCGCAACCAAGTGCTTAACCACTGCACCACCGGGGAGGCCCCATATGTGTTTGCTTTTATAAAAAATCAGTTATTACAACTCTCATAAGCTGATTTTACTCATTCCAGTTCATTGAACTGCATCATAAAATGAAGTCAATTTATGGAAGCGACTTTATATAGTAAAAGCAAAGAAAGCTCATTTCTGCCCAAAGTAGGAAGGACAACTACATTAATGGACTCAAATGGACAACTACATTAATGGATTCAAATCAATGGACTAAAGGTATACACAAAAACTTGAATCAAACTCATAAACATTACCTTGCGCAGAAAAAAAACAGACACAAAAGAGCAAATAATTATGATTCTAATTATGTGAAGCTCAAGAATAAGCAGAATTAACAGAATGATAAAAATCAAAGCTGTGGGGCCTCCCTGCTGGCGCAGCGGTTGAGCGCTGGGTTGCGAAGCTGCCTGCAGCCCTGCAGCACCAGTTCGATCCCCAGCTGCTCCCCGGCCACCTGATGAGGGTCCCACATGGCGCACAGACCTCTCCTGCCGCCCGCTGCTCCCCTCAACAGTGTACTTTGGTCCTTCTGCTTGCTCTGCTCTCCGCTCTGGCTCTGGTGAATTCTCTCACCCTCCCGTGCTTCTGACTGTACCCAGTGCTTGTATAAATAAATAAAAAAAAATCTTAAAAAAAAATCAAAGCTGTGATTACCTTTTGGGGTCAAGGAAGATGATATGTGACTTGGAAGCAGCCCAATAGAATCTTCTTGGATCCTGGAGATATATTATCTTTTGAGAGGGATGAGAATTACACAGGTGTATGTAAAAATACATATTATGGAAATTGTAAATAGAAAAAATTTAATATGTTTAAAATTTATGTACTTTCACTTTATATATTTTACTATTGTATGTTTTACCTTGAGTTTTTTTTTTTAAAACCCAAATTCTAAGTTCCAAATCAATGCCTTATGTATTTGTTGCATGGCTGCCATAACAAGGTAACACAAAGTGGGTGGCTTAAAACATGGAAAGATGTTCTCTCTCAGTTCTGGAGCTAGCAATCTGAGATCAAGGTGTCAGCAGACCATGCTCCTATAAATCTGTAAGGGAATCCTTCCTTGCCCCAATATATACCTTGCCCCAATATATATATATATATTGTGTTCCCTGCCAATATATATATGTTGGCAGGGAACACAATTCTACCCACAAAGGTTTACAATCTTGTATTTAAATTTTCTTTCAAAAATTTAAGTTCTGTGAAAGGAACCAAAATGGAAACAATGGAGTTGGGAAGGGGTTACAACAGGGCGAGTGGTAAATAGACTCTATGTGCAAGGAGATGCTTGAGGAAAACCTCAGTCAGGACTGGAGATTTGTTCTGAGCTTCCAGAGTATATATTAGGAGGAAAAAAAGACACTTGTAAAGAATTACAAAAAGTGGGTTTGAAGATATCAAAAGAGTTTTTTTTTTACATAAGTAGCAGTATGGTGTAGTACTTCTGAGATATTAAAATATGTCATACTCATTGTTTTCCCCATATCCTGCCAGTGGGTTGCCTCAAGGGAAGCTTTTGGCAGGGGAGAAAATAGCAGTGGAGAATGAACTTCTCTGGATTGTGTTCCAGAATGCGTAGAAAATAGGGTTATGTAGACATAGATCTTGGGCAAAAATTTGGATGCAGAATCTCACCCCTGTATCTTAAATGTGAGGATTTTTTCAGCTTTCAGATAGAAAAAAAGAGAAAGAGGGAAAAGGGACCTGCTCTCTGATTCTTATGTTTGGGAGGGAAGTACTTCAGATGCCAGAAAGAGAAGAACTGCAGCAGAAAACTCACAGATAGCTTCACAGATATTTCTGCACCCCCAGTGTGGCAGAGCCTCAGCAGAAAGAGCTTGTGCATAGCCAAGGATCACCTCAACAAAGACCTGCAAAAGCCACAGATGTCATAGGTATGTGTGCATTATTACGTGCACACACATATAACACCTGTACAATATACACACATCAGAAAAATATACCTCTAATCAAATCATGCATTCTAATTTTTGGTACAGTCATCATGGTCAACTAAAAAAATTCAGCAAAAGGGAAAACTATTCAAAGGATATATGAGCACTTAAGAAGGAAATGAACTAAAATTGGATTTGAGCTGAAACCTGGAACCAATGATTTGCCTGTTATCAATCACTCAGTTCAGATCTAAAGAAGAAGCAAAAACTATTTGACACGCTTTCTAGGATATAAGAGCATGAAAGGAACTCAGACCAACAGTGACCATTAAAGTCAATACTAAGGAAATCAGCAATAAATAGGAAGCAAACAGATACTGTGGAAATCATTCCAATGAAGGAAGGCATGTTACTGCTTCTCTTAAATCCATCTGACAACATTACCTTAACTTGAATAGCTCCCCAGTCGTAAAACATGTACACTGTTAACAAAACCACTTTTAGAAAAACATCAGTTGGAAGCAAATATATTTATACTTACTGATATAAATTGATGCTGTCTTTGCAGACGGGTCTGGCCTGTATGCATTGATTTGTTCACTGTCAAGTATTCCTACCTACCCATTTTGACACCATTGAATATTTCTGCCCTTTCCTGAGCTTATAGATGACTGCACCTTATAGATGATTTCTGAACCAAATTTGCAAAGTCTGATCTGATAAGGAAGTGTCTTTGTGATTTACAAATTTATTTACACATTTGGCATACATATATAACATATCGATTTATATATAACATAATATATAATTTATATAATATATAATTCATATATAATTTATGAATAATAATACAATTTATACTATATATTGTGTATATGTGTTAAAATACATACATAGGGCCTCCCCGGTGGCGCAGCAGGTTGAGCGCAGTGCTGTGAAGCTATCCACAGCCTCTGAAGTAAGGGTTCGATTCCCGGCTGGCCAAGGAGATACCCATATGGCACAGCAGACCTCTCCTGTCTCGCCTGCTGCTCCCTCCAGCAGTGCTTTCAGTCCATCTGCGTGTTCTGCCCATCTCTCTGTCTCTGGTGAATCCTCTCACCCTCCCACACACCTGGCCTGTACCCCAGCTCTTGTATAAATAAATAAAATCTTTTAAAAAAATAAGATATATACATATATATAACATATATGTATTATGTGTGTATACTACATAATTTAACATAACGTATAATATATAATAACAAAAATATAATGTATAGTCTCATAAATGAGAATCAATTGTGTCAGGTTAGGTCAGAGATTCAATTAATCATTTTATTGAAAAGAATCAAGTTACGTAAAATTAAGTCTCAAGTAGAAAATTCAGCACAGCCTCATAGAAGGAAAACTGGGCTTTGTAGAAGAGAGAGCAGCAGTCATCTGGAAATTGCCCCCTGCTTCTGGCAGTACAGGACTTTGCCTCAGGAAAATTGATCACTCTGGGAGTGCTGAGCCCAGCTCAGCATCACGCGACAAGGAAGACATACTATCATCTGGTGCCACTAATGAGAACAGAACGATTCCACAGGCTGAAACAAAGCAGCAGGGGGATTCAATTCCCTTCAGCTGCATTTGTACACCCCTGATCTGTCAGCAGCTCCTACGTGCTCCCTTCCATCCTAAGTACACTTGTGCTGTTCTGTGTCTGAGGCTGTCTGAGGTTTCTGTCCAACAGACCTAACCACCAGACAACCTTTTTTTTTTTTGCATGTTTGCTGATGTTAGTTACATTTTGTGCCTTGCATCTCAAATTAATTCCTCAGCAGAGGAACATTTTGGCCAGAGCAAAATAGGGCTCAATGAATGGAAATATTCCAGTGATGATTCCGATCATTACAGAAAATAAATCTTATTTCCATTCATCGATTACTCTCTAAAGTGTACCTATCCATTTACTTTTTAAAATAAAAAATAAATAAATAAGCTGATTTTGGGATTGAGGATAAAAGTATAACAGTTCTTAAATCACAAAAAAATAATTGAAATTTATCATTTCAGTGCTCTATAGGAGAGCTCACAACATGTAATAAAACGTGCCTTTTTGTGGATGAGGAACTGAGTCCCAAAGAACTTAAGGCAGTGGTTTTCAACCTGGAATGTGCATCAGGATCTCCTACGATATACTGACAAATGATGGTCCTTGGTTTCAGCATTAGCAATTTTGAGTCAGTAAGCCTGGAGAGCAAAACCTGGTATGTGCCTCAGGAGATATAACTTTCATATTTAACAATCACACCCAAGTGATTCTGAGGCAGGTGGTGTCCAGAAATTTATTAAAATCACCCCTAGTATCACTCAGACAGAAATGATAGAGTCTTAGAATTCCAGGACTGAGGTGAGGGACAAGAAAGACACCATAACTCTTGAGCCTGGTGCTCCCTCCTCTACCCACTCCTCACTGTCAAGCTGCCCTCACACTTGCTCTGAAAATCATCTAAGTTGATGACTGTATTGGAATTAAAATTTTTGTAGCACGTTAAGAAGTGCACTTCATCAAATGCCATTTGATTATGAGCTCCCCATAAAAAATATTAGGTACTTTTATTAGCTTCATTTCCCAAAAGATTGAAATGAGACTCAGAATAGTTAACTTGTCCAAAATCACACAGCAGGAAAAATACAAGAACAGTACACAGACCCACACTGTAGACTCACAATCCTACTGAAGGGTCCAAGTATGATGAATTAGCTTTTCCCACTTGAAACTTTGCCATCATGAAGTACATCCAGTTTCTCTCCTAGTCCCTCCATCATTCAGTCCATGACATTTATTTGGCACCTACTCTGTGCAGGAGGCCAAATACAGGAATTAAAACAAAGATCCACAATTGCTCTTACAGGAGCTCAAATTATTCTCAGACCTTAGAGTACTTTTCACTTGTAGCACTTTACTTTTTCACTCCCTCAGGCATACATCTGGCCTTCTGAACAGAGCTAACAGTGGGTTATAATAAAACGTTTTTCAAATTGCTTCCTGATTTGTATCAGTTGTTAAAGCACAACATGGCTGGGGATGGTATGGAACTCACGCTGAAAGCAGAACCAGGAATTCTCTTGAAAATAAAACTTTCATTTGTAACTTAAGCCCCATTGCAAAATTCAGAGGCTTTTGAGCTGAATGTTGAGTGGCTTCAACCTAAAAAAAAAGAAAGATATTCAGTACCCCTTAGGCACAAACACCTCTTCAGGGTCAACCCTGCTGCTTTCAGCCACCACCTTATTGGAGTACCAGTCCATTCCTACTCCGTTGGGGAGCTTTCCAGAAATCTGTAGAGAATGTTCTGGTAGACATTTAGAATGCTTGTGAAATGAGGATTTAGGGCAACTATCTTTGCAGTTTGTCCTGTTACCTCTATAGCAACGCTGTGAGATGGGTGAGGCAGATGTTTGACCTCAATTTTATAGCTGAAGACATAGTCACTCAGAAAATTAAGTGATTCAGTCAAAATCACCCATTTTGGAAGTAGCAGAGTGGAGATTTGAACTCAGCTCTTCTGACTCCTAATTGTCCCACATATCTCTGAGCAGAGGAAGAACTAGAAAGGAATGTGCAACTCATCCAGTCAATTGCTCAAAAAGGATTTGAGTGGCTAACAGGTCAATAGCTTCATTTTCATCTATGAAGAACACATGGTTTGATAATAATGCCTCTCCATCTTTGATACAGAATTTGACATGAATCTTAGAAACACAGACTTGCTAACAGGAAAAAATATATTTGTATATAGCGTCATCGTAAAATCTCCTGGCATTATAAATGTGGGTCATAAAATTGATCGTTGATTTCCAGCTGACTGAAAAGCCACCTTACTAATGAATATTCTATAAAAAGGTAAATAAGTCAAAGAATACAAATGGAAGACTATTGAAGAGTGTTAGCTACATCTTCACATTTTGAAAAAAGTACACACAGGTACAAATACTTACACTACACTAAGTCTTGTTTTTTGCATTTTGCTTTGTTTTCCAAAATGTTCACAGTCATCTGAGGTGTGAACCTTTTCCCCTATGCCATATACAGTGTTGTAAACCAGTGTTACTTCAATGAAAAATAAAAAAAAGAAATGCATTTTAAAGGATGTTCATAATGAGCATCTTGTACACAATTATCTGGTTTTTCATTGAAGATTCCAAACATTAATTAGTAAATAATCATCTGTTAAATTAATGAGCCAATAAAACAAAAAGAATAAGCTAAAATGTAATGTTAAACTGTCTCCAGTATTAAATTTTTACCTCACATACTTCTTACCATATTTACATTTTGGAAATCAATACTATTTCAGATTACTAGACATTTCAGTAAAAAATTAAAAAGCAAATTATAGAAGTTCTTCAGTTAATATTTAGTACATTAAATAACACTTTTAAAAAAAAGTAGTGGAAAAAAATAGATTAGGAGATGTATGCTGGGATTATAGTCAAAATGGAGATCTCAAAAAAAGAAAAATACAGTCCTACTAAACTAGAGAAAGCAACCTAAATCTTCACCTTTTCCCCCATTCTTATAAAGTGAAATTAAGACAAGTTCCAAGGATGATCATATAAGTTTAAATACAAACTTCCCTGATGTACAGTTCAAGACCAGTCCAGCCATCTGGCAAATCCTGTGGAATTAAAAGTAGAGCCTGGGGGACATAGACCAAGAAAAATGATACAGCCATAAAATAATTTGTTTTCCATATACCATATACATGTCAGAAACAAAGTCAACCCCAAAATTCATCAAACTTTGGACTTACAAAGGCTCTCAGATGCTACCCAGTTCAACCTCCCCTCTCCCCAAATTCCGCTTACAGATAAAAGTACCTAGGGTTTGAAATGCTGAGGGATTTGCCCAAGACTACAGAACTAATAAGTAGCAGAAGGAGGGATGGAACAACAGTTATTGAAGTTCCAATCCACAACTCCTGTTTCCTCATATTTTCCATAATTTAAATTTAAAATACAGATTTAATGTAGAGCAAGGGTTAGCAAACATTTTTCTGTAAAGGCAAAGACTAAATAATTTAGGCTTTGCAGACCATTTGGTGTCATATGGTCACAATAACTCAACACTGCCACTGTCACAAAAGCAGCCGTAGACAAAACATAAACAAATGGGTATGCCTGTGTGCCAATAAAAGTTTATTTACAAAAGCAAGCAGCAGACTGGATTTGGCCTGTGGGCAGTAATTTGATGGCTCCTGGTCTAGAGGAACAGTACTGTACTTTGCATTGGTGGCCTCAGATTCATTGTTTAGTCCATGGTAAGGAAAAGTAGGAAACAGCAGAGTTGGTTTTACCCATAACCCTAAAGCTTCTAGAAGTCAAAAACGTCCCAACCAATGTCATACATTATTAAAATCACTTTGCTTATATATGCAGGAGAAAGAAAGGGATGGAGAGTGGGGAGCTGGACTAACAAGTAAAATTCTAGTAATTAATCAGTTGCCTCTTTTTCCTCTTAGTGATTTCATTAATGAAATCAAATCAAGTGTCTTTCTTATTTTGGTATTTAGGATATTTGCTAACTACCTATAAATCTCTGCTGCTCTCTGGTGGTAACATGAAGCTGGTATAAGATATTCTAGGAAAGTAGAGAACAATAAAATTTAGGAACCGAATTCACAAAATACTTTGGAATTCTAAAGAACTAAATAAGAATGATATAGAGTGTTTTTAAACTCACTAGGCAGAATCATAATCAAAAGCCCGGAAATACTTGTATATATAGCTTTCCTTAGTCATAAATCTTCATTTTTTTTTAAAGATTTATTTATACCAGAACTGGGGTACAGGTCAGAGGCGCAGGAGGGTGAGAGAATTCACCAGAGAGAGCAGGGAGCAGAACAGGCAGACGGACCGAAGACACTGCTGAGGGGAGCACCGGCAAGACAGGAGAGGTCTGCCGTGCCATGTGGGTTTCTCACTGGCCGTTTGGGAATCGAACCTGCGCTGCAGTGGCTGCAGACAGCTTCACAGTGCTGCGCTCAACCCGCTGCGCTACCGGGGAGGCCCATAAATCTTCATTTTTAAAAAATCAGGACAAGCATCATCTTTTCTGATAGTCAAAACTGTTTGTTTTTTTCTTTCTCTAAAGCAGGGACATCATAATTGATAACCATGACTTAGAGGAGCTTTAATTCTCTAGAAATTTTGGATAGGGCACAAAAAGGTGCAGCAGAAGTCAAAGGATATTCAGTGTCTTCCTGGAAGTTGGCTGACAGCAAGCAGTTTTTAAAGCCAATCACAATTTCAAGAAGCACATGGAGTTGCACATCAGCAGATTTTCCTTCTATTTAATGCTGGAAAATAGCATATTTTTAATGTCTTAATCATACCAGAGAAGCAGAGAACCCCAACTTCAGTTTTCTTATCACTGAAAATTGCCTTTCAGGGATTGGTTGACATTTCGTAGCAGGAAAGAAAGTCAGGCCAGTTTTCTATCAGTAGATTTGTGGCTCCTGGCAACTCATGCCACTCAGACAAGGAGAAGAATTCCAGAACCCAGAGAGGAGGAAAAAGAGAAGGCGCGATGAGAGCATGAATAGTCAGTGAGCGCAGGAGTCATGCCTATCCTGCTCACTGTAGTCATATGTTCCAGCTCCTGCCACATGATTAGTACATTATAAGGAGGCAATATGCTCCTAGTGAATGAACGAATAACCGAATTAATCTTTAGTATTTACAATAGTGATTGATAAACTACAAATGGTCTTATTCATATTGGAAGTAGAGAAGAGGACACAACGGATGGCAGGAAGCAGCATGGCTAACATGGAAGTTCTTTCCAAGTTTGTAATTTCATGTCTCATTTCAGTATCATCATATCACAGAACTCTGGGCTTGCAAGTGATAAAGGCTTT
The DNA here is from genome assembly GCF_964194135.1 of Talpa europaea. Classification (NCBI taxonomy): domain Eukaryota; kingdom Metazoa; phylum Chordata; class Mammalia; order Eulipotyphla; family Talpidae; genus Talpa; species Talpa europaea. The sequence continues at coordinate 87,202,416 of NC_140070.1, forward strand.
TCTTGTCCAAACAGCTATCTGATGTCTTTACTTAGATTCCACAATAGTTCCACTCAGCAGTGGTTGCCAAGAGACGGGAGCCCAATGCCTGCACACACATTTTATATTTTGGGTGGTGAATAAAGTTGGAGCAGTAGTAAGTGACCTGCAATGTGCCAAGAATGAATAGAAGGGTGCTGATTTTGAAGACTGGGTACCAAATAAAAAGGAAGTAAAATATTCCATTCATTCCTTATAGTGATTGTGCGGTAAAATCATAATATCTTGAATACATTAAGTTAAGTAAAATATATTCTTAAAATTAAGAATATATTTAGAATATATTAAGACTATATTAAGAATATACTTATTTGTTTTTATCCTTTTAACACAAGTACTAGATCACTTAAACATCTGCAGCTCATGATATATTGATATTTCTAATGGATAGCGCTGGTCTAGTGAACATGTTTTGTCTCTCAATTTAGTAAAATTGAGACTTAGAGATTCTGGTCTACTTTCAGTATATGGATATCAAAATCTTTGCATTAAAACTTGAATCTTACCTACCCTTCTGTGGTGTTTATGCCTATGTCTGTTTCTTGGCTGTAAAATAGAAATAGTATTTTCCTCTTTGCTCTACCTTCACAGAGAACCATGGATTCATTATGAGCCTCTCATAATGACAGGCTCTTGTTGTCCTGCAGACAGTGTACAAGAACTCCACCTCAGCTCAGTGAAAGGAAGAACAGAGTGAGAAAGTTCAGCTTGATGGGACACCACCCAGACAGCAGGCAAGCCCTACATTTTATAGTATCTGGAGTGTCTCTGCAGCTAAAAATAGGAAAGTAAAAACTGTTCTCAGAAGCTCCCTAATAACAATAACAATAAATATTAACTAGTTATTATAATATATACTGTATTTTACCATATTACTGTAGCACATATATGCATGCATATACATATAAATCAAAAGTAATAATCCTTGCATTGAAAGTGCCCATAATATTTAGGACAAGCATAATCTGTAAGCAATACTGGGATAATTCTCTTCTTAAAAAGCCTTTTGAAGAGGTGTAAGACCTATACAAGAAAATTATAAAACACTGTCAAAAGAAATAGAAGCAAACACAAAGAAATGGAAAGACATCCCCTGCTCATGGATTGGAAGAGTTAACATTAAAATGTCCAACCTACCAAAAGCAGTATACAGATTCAATGCTATTCCAATAAAAATCTCAATGACATTCTTCAAAGAGAAAGAACAAATACTGATGAATTCATATGGAACCACAAAAAAAAAAACACGAATAGCGAAAGCCCTACTGATGAAAACAAAGGAGAAAGGAGGTATCACACATCCAAACTTCAAGCTATACTACAAAGCCATAATAATTAAAACAGGTACTGGAACAAAAACAAACACACAGACCAATGGAACTGAATAAAGAGCCCAGAAATAAAACCACACTTATACGGACAACTGATCTTTGACAAAGGAGCAAAGAATATGCAATAAATGGTGCTGGGAAAACTGGACTACCACATGCAAAAAAAAAAAAAAATGAAACTAGACCACTACCTTTCACCATGCACAAAAATCAACTCAAAATGGATAAAAGACCTGTACCATAAAATATATAGAAGAAAATATAGGTAAAACACTGCAAGACATACATCGCAATAACATCTTTAAAGACTCATCACCTAAAGCAAAGAAAGTCAAGGAAAAGATAAACAACTGGGATTACATCAAAATGAAAAGCTTCTGCACAGCAAAAGAAGCATTAACCAAAACAGAGAGACACCCCAGTGACTGGGAAAAATCTTTGCACTCCAGTCAACTAAAAAGGGACTGATCACTAAGATATACAAAGAACTCACACAACTCAACAAAAACAAAATAAACAATACAGTTCAGAAATGGGCAGAAGAACTTAAAAGACATTTCTCCAAAGAGGAAATGCAAATCACCAACAGGAATATGAAAAAATGTTCAACATCCCTTGCAATCAGGAAAATGCAAATTAAAACCACATTGAGATACCACCTTACACCAGTAAGAATGGCACATATCAAAAAAACAAGCAACAACAAATGTTGGCGAGGATGTGGTGAAAAAGGAACTCTCCTACATTGCTGGTGGGAGTGCAAACTGGTCCAACCACTGTGGAAAGCTGTCTGGAAATTCCTCAGTCTACTAAAAATGGAGCTACCATACAACCCGGCAATTCCACTCCTAGGGATCTACCCAAAGGACACAAAAACACTGATTCAAAAGAGCACCTGTGCACCTATGTTTACTGCAGCACTATTTACAATAGGTAAAACCTGGAAACAACCCAAATGCCCAAAAATAGATGACTGGATCAAGAAGATGTGGCATATATACACAATGGAATAGTATTCAGCAATCAAAAAGATAAACTCGTGCCATTCACAGCAACATGGATGGAACTAGAAGAAACTATTGCTCAGTGAAATAAGCTAGAAGGAAAAAGAAAAATATGGGTTGGTTTCACTTATAGCAGGAATATAGGGGAACCAAATAAGACATCAGTGTAAAAAAAATAATAACAGTCCAAAACACAACAAAGCAAAAACAGACAATTATAAATCAGACATACTGCAGGGAGGAGGCGGGAGAGGGAGCAGAGGGAGGGAGGGAGGAGCACAGGGGACTGAGGTGATGGTGCACGGGTGCATTGGTGAAGGAAACTCTATAGGACTACACCTGAGGGGGTGGGGGGAAGCAAATATTGTTTAAAAATCAACAATGATGTAAAAAAATATGTGAAAAAAAGAAAGAAGAAAGCCTTTTGAGTACCATTTGACATTGAACATATACTTTAAATTTTTAAGCTGTTTAGCTGATTTGTTGAATAGTCTTGAGACTGGATAAAATATGGAATCACTTCACTTTATTTTTTCACTCATTTATTGATTTTACTCTCTATCATCGATGTATGCAGGACTTGTGAGTAATGCCCATTAATGTTAGAGAGAAAACACTGGCCCCTTACACACACACACACACACACACACACACGCACAAACACACGCACAAACACACACTGGCTAATGAGCAAACTCCAAAGATTTTCTCTTTCCTAATATTCAGATTAATCAGGTTTAGGTTGGGGTGAGAAGAATTGGCATATAATTGAGCAGGGTCATTTGTTAAAGGATATCGTGCTTGATCACATTGTCCTGGTTCCAATTCAATGGGATTCTCAGGATTTATATTTTGTTTGTGCTCCTAGGCAATCCTTAATGCAGCTGGTCCAGGGACTGTGCTTTGAGAATCGCTAATTTAGATACAGTTATTCTGATAAAGAAGTGCAGAGATAAGCAGGAGCAGGAGCTGTTCTTTCAGAACTCAGACTGAGTTCTCTCCGAAAATTTTATCAAACAACTTAGTGAGGCTATTTTTCAAAAACACTAAGCCTAAGTATCAAAATATAGATCAATAGGGTGTTTATTCTATGCTTGATTAAATAAATAACTTTACAAATGTGGAGCATAACATTTAATTTGAAATGTAGCCATTTTCTATGGTGATCTATCCTTGGAAAATGAATGATAGTCCTCACATTTTAGTCAATGTAAAAAAAATCCCATTTCAGCATTCTATGTTGTTTTTTGGTTGTTACTGATCTCATAATTGATATTTTATGCTTAAATTCATTCTGTTTCAGCACATGAAATATCTGCTCAACATCTCATTAGGGAAATACAAATTGAAACCATAAATGAGACACCAACTGACACCTGTGAGAATGGTCCACATCATAAAGACCAGAAGCAACAAGCGTTGATGAGATTTTGAGGAAAAGGAACTCCCACATGCTGTTGGTGGGAATGTAAATTGGTGCAACCTCTATGGAAAAAGATATGGAAATTCCTTTAAAACTAGAAATAAAAACTAGAAATAGAAATAGATATGGTCCAGCAATACCACTCCTAAGTATTTATCCAAAGAACATGAAAACACTAATTTGAAAAGATATCTATACTCTTATGTCCATAGCAGCGCTATCCACAATACTAAAAATGGAAATAACCTAAATGCTCATTGATAAGTCAATGAATAAAGAATTTGTGGTATATATCCTTAATGGAATACTATTCAGTCAAAAAATAAAATATAATCTCTCTTTCTCAATAACCAGGATAGAACTTGAAGGATTTCAGAACCCCCATTTTGCTGGGGACTACAATTCAAATAATAGTGTTGGGTTTCTGGAAATTAATAAATAGAAAAGTTTAAAAAAAACCTACTCTGTTTCAAGTAACTATAAAAAAAAACTGAAAAAATATCAAATATACCTAGGGTATATATTTCAAGCCTGGCTCACCTTGAAAATCATAATAATTTTTTAAATTATCTAAATCTTGCAGTGCTACTTCAGGACTACAAGAGGGCTTGTAAATTTTATAAGACAAGATATTCAAGTTTTCAAATCCTAGTTACCATTAAAATATATACAGAAGCCACTAATGAATAAAGATGACTGGTATCACCAAATAAAGTTCCAATTAATGTTTAGGCAATATTTCTAAAATGATATTTGCAACAGGTCTTCCAGGATACTTGGCCAATTTCTTTCTGCCAAAAGAACATACTTCCTCATCTTCTAGTTTCCCTGTTCTCAGAGCTCAAGAAGACAAGAACCACTGGGACGGTGAAGAGACTAAGCCACATTCTATGGAGAACATATCCTATCCTACCTGAGGAATTCACTAGATGCCTTGTATAGCTGAGAAAAACTTACAGGAGACAGGAAGTGGGAAAAAATATCCTGGAAATTCTGCTTAGTCACCTGCTTCTTGCACTATATCTACTCAGCTTCTAGCCATTGAAGATGAACTATTTTTTACTATCTTTCTTAAGGTGTGACATAACAATCCTGTGCACCAAGCACATTACAAAAATAATTAAGTAAGCCACAAATAAGACATGGTGTAAGGGCAGGAAGGGACACAGGGCAGGATTTCTGAGCCAGCAGACCGGGTAAAGGAGGAGAGTCCTGGAGCCCTCAGTGGGTTTTGCAGGCTTTTGTTGGGATTTACTGGGTATATGGCAGGTAGTGGTGCTGGGGGGCCGGGAGACTGGCAGGCCTTCCAGCCCCCAGCAAGTTATCACTCTTTCTGGGCTCTCCGGCCTTCTCTCTGCTTCCCTGCTTCCCATTCTGCTTCCGCTGGCATGCCCGTGATGCCGCCCTTAAAAGCCCAGTCTTAGCTCAGGTGAATCCCATCTATCTATGCCCACACCCTACTCCAGGTGCCCGCCATCAGGCATGCATTCGGGACCACAGGGTTCCGTCAGCTATCTTAGTGGCGGGAGGGCAGAAAAGCCTGATATTTTACCTTACCCTACACATAGCTATAACCAAATTTAATTAAAGTAATAAAATTAGGAGAGAAAAAAATAGACTTAATAAACTAAGCCTGATTCAAGAATGTGATGTAGCTGCTACTAAAAATGAATATTTTTCAAGTTAGAAGATGCCACACTCATTTTACCTGACAGAGACTACTTCTAGAATGCTGTATTAATTCTGTAGGCTACACCTTAGGAAAGTCATCAACAAATAGCTGACTCCCCAGATGTGACAGGGATAATAAAGGGACTAAGAAGTATATCTTTGGGGGAACATTCAAAGGAACTGAGAATGTGATGGAGAAAAATTATATGCAGCCGGAGGGGCACATGGACACAGGAATGTTCTCTTGAAATATTTGAAGAACTGTCATGACATCTAAATTAAACTTGCTCCTTTTCTCTGAAGATATAACTACAAGTACAGGAACTTTCGAGAGTAACAGGGAAGTTAAAAATACAATGTTGAAGTTAGCTGTGGATTTAAGCCTTGGTTCTAACCATTGTTGGATGTGTAATTGGCAAATTATTTAAACTTTGTGACCCTCCATTGTTCATCTGAAAAGGATATTAGAAATACATACTCTTAGGTAAAGATTAGATGACAGCAGATAAGACAGACTCAGCATACTATATGAAATTTCATCGAGCCGCCTATATGAGTGTTTCAACATACGCTAAATGACCATCTGCCAGGGATGCTTCGGGAAGTAGCCTTCCCTGAGTAAAAGAACTAACACTCCAAGAACCATTCCAAATAGAAAATTCTTTACTGTTGTTAATTAGCACTTAACACTGTCCCCTGTGCACCCACAGTCCTTGTTCATACCCTTACTGCAGGACTTACCAGTTTTTCATCATTGGTTATGAACACATCTGTCTCTTACCTAGTCTGTGAGCTCAAGGGAAGACTATGGCTCATCAATTTTTGTCCCTCACGCACCTTGCCTGATGCCTGTCATATAACAGGCATTTAACAGACACTTATTGAATAAAGGAAGATACTTAGGGTCAGGGCTGACCTGGGGTTGTGACTGCTTCTCTATCTGAGTAGCATTTCCTCTAGGAAAGGGCACAGCCAATATCCAATCCCAGAAGTTTTAGAATTCTTGTGATTATTCTAGAAACATCATTCTGTGGACCTTAATTTTCTGAGTAAAACATTGTAATTGCATTGTGTCACATTGTAGGATAAATGTTTGTCAGGCTTTTCTGCCTTCCCGCCATTAGGATAGATGATGGATCCCTGCGGTCCTGAGTGCATGCCTGATGGCAGTCACCTGGAGTGGGGTGTGGGCATACGTAGTTAGGTACAGCTGGTGTGAGAGACTAGGCTTATAAGGGCAGCATCATGGGGATGCCAGCAGAGTGAAAGAAGGAGAAGGAGAACAAGCAAGAGAGAATGAGAGAAGGACAAGAATACCAGAGAGCACAGAGAGAGTGAAGACTTGCTGGGGGGTGGGAGGCTGCCAGGCACCCATGCCCCCCGGCACCCATGCCTGCCATGTACCTGGTAAATCCCAATAAAAGCCTACAAAAGCCACCAAGGGCTTTAGGACTCTCTCCTTTACCCTGTCTGCTCGAATCATAGAGAACCTGCTATGTGCCCTTCCTGCCTCTACACAAGTATATTGTGAATTCATAACGTTTTGATAAGTTCTTGTTTCCCAACATGGGAACTCCACTCCTAGGCTCACAGGACATGGCATTTTCAGTTACTGTCCACACTCCCCAGTTATATTTTCAGCTGATAAAGTAGTTCAATTCACACCCATTGAAATCTTTATGCACATTTTCCCTTTCCTGCACCAGAAGTTTCTAAAGGTAGTAAGAAATTTTACAATCCAGTCAGAGCATATCAAAACTTACAACATTTGCTCATTTGTCAGAAAAACATGTTTCTGTAATTACCAGCTCTGATTTTCTAGTGCCTAACTGCTCTGGATAAAACTGAGGTATCTTTCAGATCCCCAGACTTATTAAACTTTATATATTGTCCAAATACTTACCAAAATATTAGTGTTCCTTTGGGCACTCAGTAAATACCTGATGAGTAACTACTTAGTATCCTGATGGCTTGACAGAGGTAATAAGACAGTTTTCCAATTAGGTTAAACTAAATTCATGGAGAAGCTTAGGCATTTGGAGAACATGTTTCAACTATTCACCGCAGGAGAAAAGTTTTAATACTTTTCTATGCTGAATAAAACCCAAATCACCTAAAAATTCAGAATGGGATATAAATAAAAGCAGTAAATGAAGCGCCACTTCTGCTAACCCACATGGTGCAGCCCCACTAACCTTAAGCATCCTAACGGTGGGTTGGTTTCAACACCACATGCTCTGCTCTGGAATGTCATAAAGGGAAAGTCTGAGAGGAAAGAGGAACTTGACAAAAAGCTCTTTTGTTCTTTCACGGCTCCTAAAGTTGTGAGGTTCAGGGAGCACTCAAATGCCCAACCCTGGGCATGACTAAATCTGACATTTACAAACTTAAGAACAATAATTTCCCTTCTTCTGCAACAGTACGTGCAGCACCAAGAGCACAGAACCTACCCAAACTGCAAAAACAAGAAAGCATATGTTTTCCATCAAGACTAATTTCCTCGGTAATATCCTATTTCTTTATAATATTCCTAAAGCCCATACTTTTTCTGTAGACTGTGTGTGTGTGTAGGTTTTTGGTAAGGAGAATTTAAAAAAACTTTTCATAAGACAGATTTCAACTGGACCCCTTTTAATGTTCTACTTCTTGATGCCATTTGTTGTAATTCTTTGTTACTTGTTTCCTTACTGATGAAACAGCTACTGCAGCAGGAGTATCTACTTCAATTTATTACCTTTGGCAATGATGATCAAAAGGACTTTTATATATTTCTAACAACTGAAAGAATGAATCAGGAAATGAGATATAATGATGACCACCTGGTACCTATTGAGCCCAGTGTTTTACATCCCTGATAGTATTTTGACAGTCCAGGCTAAACCCCCCAGGTGTTGTCACCATAAAATTATTACTGCAAGTGAAACATGAGTAAGTTCAACAGTGCTGTGTTCCTGTTCCTCATGCAGTAAATGTAGTGTTGTGTGGGCTGTAATTTTTGCAACCTAAGGACTTTCTTAGACAATATTGTCAAAAGAGCATCTTGTAGGCAGAGTTCATTAGTCAGGACCATCTGTCTAAACAATTTGACATAAGTAATGAATGACCCATGAAAAAAACCTGAGAAACATTACACATCACAGAAAGTAATGGGAAAGAACCTTACATAATTGCCGCCCACAAAAGCCAGCACGGTGAACAGAACTCAAAAACTGCAATATATCAAACACCAGTTGAGAAATACCAACCCCAATTAAAACTGAGCAAAGTCATACTGTACTCTGCTTACATTGCAAGGAAGATAATACCACCCTGAGAGAGTAATGCTCTTTTTCTCCCTTAGTTTGAAAGAATTTTAATAGGGCAGTGTGCAGAAAAAGAAAAAAAAAGGATATTTTTCAATAAAACCCCAAAGTTACCCATCCCCTCATAGGTAAATGCCCAGCCAAATAGGCTTGGCCTGAAAACTTGCCACAAGAGTAAAGCACCTTCTGGCTGAAAACCATAGGAAAAGGACAGAAGGGGGCACGCAAGTTTGGGATGAAAGGAGCAAAATCAGAGTACAAATTGTAGGGTAAGGTAAAATGTCAGGCTTTTCTGCCCTCCCGCCATCAGGATAGATGATGGATCCTTGTCCCGAATGCATGCCTGATGGCGGGCAGCTGGAGTAGGGTGTGGGCAGAGGTAGATGGGATTCACCTGGGCTGAGACTGGGCTTTTAAGGACGGCATTATGAGGACCCCAGTAGAAGCCAAAAGAGAAGCTGAGAGAGAAGCAGAGCCATGAGTAGAGCAGAGAGAACGCCAGAGAGAGCCCAGATAGAGTGAAGATTTGCTGGGGGCTGGGAGGACTGCCAGCACCCCTGCCTGTCATGTACCTGGTAATCCCAGTAAAAAGCCTGCAAAAACCACTGAGGGCTCCAGGACTCCTCCTTAACCCGGTCTGCTGGGTCAGAAAACCTGCTCTGTGTCCATTCCTGCCCTACACAAATCAAGGCAAAGGCTGCCACTGTCAGCCTCCCCACTGGTCTCTCACCCACATTTCTTCCAAGTGTTTCTACATGTCTTCTTCCATGTCCCGCAATTCCAAAGCCGAGAAGCAAGCAGGCCCTTCTTCACATGCCTCTGCTCCTTGTACCTCCTCACCCTTTTTTTTCCAATTGAGGTAAGGTCGGTTTATGACACTGTATGATTTAAAGGTATAGGATCACACCCTTCATGTGTATGTCACCACACCACACCCACCACCAAAGCACCCATAACCTTTTACCATTGTCTATTGCGTCCTCTCCCTATTTTAGTCTTTACCTCTCTCCTACTCATTGGGTAAACTCAATTTCACAATCAGACTTCTAGAGTTCATATTTTGATTTAGTTATATCGGCTCCTTCATTTTGTTTCTCTATATTCTATATATTAATGAAATCACCTGGTATTTGACTTTCTTATTCTGGCTTATTTCACTTAGGCTAATCCCCTCAATTCAATCCATGTTGTTGCAAAAGGCAAGAGTTCATCTTTTTTAAATAGCCGAGTAGTAATTCCATAGTAATTCTACTTCTTAATAACTCACCTGTCTTTTCAAACTTAGGTAGTTTTCTTAACTTGGTTCTTGTAAATAGTGCTGTAATGACCCTAGGAGTGCATGCATATATACCTTCAAATTAGTATTTTTGCATACTTTAGCTAGATGCCTTAAAGTGAAATTCCTAGATTATATATCTATTTTTTATATTTTGAGAAACCACTAGACTGTATTCCATAGGGAGTAGACCAGTCTACATTCCCACCAACAGTGCATAAAGTTTCCTTTTTCTCCACACATAAGCCGACACTTGACATGGGTCCTTCTCACAGATATGAGATGGTATCTCATTGTGGTTTTGATTTGAATTGTCCTGATAAAAAGTGGTGATGAGCACTTCTCCTTGTGCCTCTGGCAATCTGTATGTCTTCTTTGCAGTAGTGTCTATTTAGTTCCCATTTTCTCATTTTGGGGAGGGGGTGCTGTTGTTGAGTTGTGTGAGTTCTTTGGAGATCTTGCACATTAGCCCTTGTCAGATGTATGATGTGCAGATATTTTCTCCCATTCAGTAGGGTGTCTTTTCATTTTAATGGTAGCTCCTTTTGCTGTGCCGAAGCTTTTTAGTTTGAAGTCTTCACATTTGCTTCTTTTTGTTCATTCCCTACAGATATCTCCCTGGCAGATCACTACAAAACTTACTATTCGCATGGCTAATACTAGAGATGTGATTATATGGTTAGACTCTTCCCAAAGAGCCACCTGACAAGATAAATGTCCAAAACCCCCTTGAAAAGGGACAAATTCATAATACTAGTAATTAGTGCCACTATGTGCATACTAGTGATAGAGTCCAGATACAGAAACTGATTAATTCCCCCACAGTACTCTAGGAGGAATTCCAAACATACAAAAGAAGAAAATGATATTAGTCCATCCAGTTCAAGCCTCATCTTCAGTTCTTTCCATTTTTTCTAGAAATAAAGACTGAAGCAGTGCCTGGGTATCAGTTGTATGTACCCAGACTCTGCTTTAATCTTTCTTTGTAAGGGTCACCCTGGCTTTATTAAGGACAAATGTGATTATAAACAAGACTGGGGGAGAGATGAGCTGTGCTCTGGGAATGATACATTAAATCTGGAACTTTCTTCTTGGGATCTTTGCAAATTCTGACTATGTAAAAAAGAACGAAAAATACAGAACCCTTTCTCATTCTGTGTAGAGTTTTCCTAGTTAAGGAATGATTCATTTAACAGTCGACAGAATTCACAGAATTCTTTCTGTCTCTTAAATATTACCTTGCTCTAGAGACTTGCTCTTTAATATTTTAGATGTGCTTATATATAATCAATAACTATTATTATACAATATTTGAAGTTGTTGATATAACTTTTCATAAATACCTCAATTATTGTCTGTGAGTTTGGCCTTATAATTATTCCCAATTAACAGATGAGGAGTACAGTGAGGCTCTGAGAGAGAAATTATCTTCCCAATATGAAGATAATTGGGAAGATATCTTCCCTATGAAGACTCTATGATAACTCAAGAATTGAATTTGTATTTTCTGAAAACAAATCCTTGGACCTCTTTTTACATCATGCTCTCTGAACAATGAAGAGATCACCTTAAGGGATCAATTTAGAAGCAGCTACATAATATTTTAAAATGCAGGTGAAAGCAAGAGATATATAAAATCATAACAATGAAACCTGAACTCTTCCCTCAAAACAAAGTGAGTTTTAAGGAGTATTGCTGCTCCTTTATTTCCACCATATTTTTTTGCACAAATGGCAGATACTATCAAATCATCATTAGCTAATAGGAAAGACTCTCTGTGGCAGACCTCTACAATTAGCAAAATGTCAAGACACTTTTGACTTCAAATTTTGGGTTAGCATATTAGCATGAATATAAATTTCTGTTTCTTGCCACTGACATTTCATCTAATAATGTTGGAACTCAGCTTGGTAACAACATACCAGCTGTCACAGAGTCCTACTCATAAATAATGTTTCATACTAAAAAGAATTGCACTCAAATTGACAAGGAAGCTTTTGTGGGTAATATGGAAGGCAATAATTTCCAAAATATCAAGTCTTGGCAATTCTGTGAACCTGTTGGTAGGTCATTTTTCTAAAAATAAGCATTTTCTGTCACTTCTGTTAATATGTACGCTACTTTGGAGACTTTTACTCAGTGCACAACTTCTTGCCTAAATATAAACCTGAAAGAGTAGAATTGTTTTTAGATGCCACTACATTGCCATATTAAGTACAGCCCTTTGTTGGAAGTTTTTAAGTAAGAGAAACTATCAAATCAACCTGAACAAATATGTGACTGATAGTCTCTTATCAGAAGATGGGTGTGAATAGAAAAATCCATTAGAAAAAACTGGTGGAGAAATTTAAATTTTCACAAAGACTAATCATGAATCACCTGTTCATAAAGGGAGTCTTTTATGGGAAATCAAGATCTTATCCAAAGGGCTGTTGTTTCCAGACCATTCTGGAAAAATTCACATTACTGTATTACCTTCACACTGTATCTGGAGACCTGACGTTAATTTTGATATGAAAAGAATATAAATCACTGTAAAACATGCCAGACCACTCAGTAGAGCCCATGTGGTACACTACATTTCCATACAAATTGACCAAGGATGCATGATCAAAAAAGTAACAGTGATTTGGAAAACTCATCCATGTGGAGAAATATTTGATTGCATAAAAGTCCTAAAATACTTTGAAACATTTCTGACCCCATCTTGTAGTATTACAAAATAAATCACAGAACATTAGAATCAAGAAACCTTATCATGTCATTCAACCTTCTGGATAGAATGACATTTTTATATTTTTATGTGCATTCCTTTCTCTTTTTTTTTTTTTACTTTTTTTTATGGACACTGTAAAACATACTTAAGGGTAGGACAATGAGAACAATAAACTCCCATATATAAGTACCAGTCATATCAATTGAATTGCCAATCTTTTAATTTTCTTACTTTTCACATAAGGTGTTAAATCCCAGTTATTTTGTGCCATTTGTAATATAACAGATTGGTTAGATAAGTTCATTTCTAACAAATTGATATTTATCAACATGCACATTTGTATTGAATGAATTAATTTAAACAGTCATTATTGTATTTATCCATCATCAAGGAAAGAGTCAATATGAATGAATGATGCAAAATACTAGTGCATCCTGGTCTGGATTGTGTGATAACCCAACTAAGTCATTCAAAATAACACTTTGTGTTGAGTTGTATAAGTTCCACTGACTTATAATGCAGCAGTTTTCCAACAGTTATCTGAAGTATCTTCTCCCAGATCTAACTGAGAAAATTTAACATGTACCAAAATACTTTGTATTAATTTTTGCTATACCTACTGTTTGCTTATTTTTGACACAAAATAGCTGGAACTATGTAATCAAGTCTAGGTGAATCCATAGCATTATAATCAAGTTTCTGGGTCTCCTGCTGTCCACTTCATTGTTTTGAATCCAATCAAACCTCCTATACAACTTATTAAAGCAAATTACATGCAATTCTACTCCATAGAATTCTACTCTGGAACCCCTTTGCTTTATTCCAAATTTTGCTCTTGTATCACTCTATTTCTCTGTGGTCCAATTTCAAACACTACTTTTAGCATTAGGAGTCTATGACTAACGTTGCTTAGCCAATTTGGTATTTGTGTTGCTCTTTAAAGTATCAGTGTACTGCTCGGCTCCTCTTGGTCCTAAATGCCTCAATTTATCCTTTATCTTGCCATTCCTTTGATCCCTACAGAAAGGGATTGAGAAATATGTCCTATAAGGTCAAGGCTGTAGACAAGTTAGTCAATAAATAGCAATACCACTTGTGAGCTGGGAAGTCATTGTTCTCTCCCAGGGAAACTTGGCTACAAATGTCATTGGGTTGTTGTTATTTTTCATTTGGACCAAGAACTCATGTCATCCACAAATGTGAAGAAAGAAATTATTGTTTCCTGCCTTTTATAGTTGTTGAAAGTAATAAAGATGCTTGTGTAAACTAAAATCAATGAATCTCGAGTATGGGAACACAAACCAAAGAGCTAAGACACAGCTAGATTGGCTTTGAAAAGAAATTGTATCATCAACAACAAAGAAGTTGTCTCCTGGAAAATAAAATTCCCAGTTTCCAGAAGATAAATGTCTACATAAACACAGTATTTTTTTTGTTTTCCTCAGCACATAAACAATCAAAAAGACACATTAATGCAATACTTTTTCTGTTCCTTCAAAGTGTTTCCTTGCAGGTCATGAAAGAGACAAAACTTGCAAAGTGACCATAGAACTGAGGTATCCAGTAGGAAACGGGGAGACAGAGGGGTCAAAACAGGGGAGGGAAGAGCTCAAGGGAGTGTGGTGATGGATCACTGGTGCTGTGGCGATGGGAGAACTACAGGGACTACACCTGAAGGTAGAAAAAATCAAACACTATCAAAATGAGCTATAAGAAAATAGGTAATTCACTTATTAAATAAAAGAAAATGTTTCGTTGCAGACTATAAAATTCTCATTGTGAACCTCAAAATTTGGACAGCTTTCCCAGAGCTATCTGGAAGCTGTTCCTATATTCTTTAATAAACTCACTTAATTTTTGTTTCTCTCAATTAATTTAAGCCAACACTTGATACTGTTTTATTTTCTTCTGATAATTTAGTAATATCCTTGAAAATGAATTCCAACATATTTATGAAAATAAGTAAACTCAATTGTTAATTTCTTTGCCTCTGAGATCAAAATTAGTAGTTTTGTGTATCTTAAGTTTATACAATCATATATAATAGTGATTTTTATAGTAAGATTACCCAGGGTAATATTTGCACTGGAAGAAGTCCTGTCTATTTCTATCTCATGTTCTACAACCCAACTCTTTAAACCCTTTAAACACTGTTAGAGATTTAAATAATCTATTTGTTTTTAGTCATTTCTTATTGTTACAAATAGTAAATTGACCAATCAAGAAACATATGGTCAAGATTCTAAAAAATAAATACACTAAGTCACTACAGGTAAGGCAGTGTGTGTGTGTGCGCGCACACACACATACATACATACTGCATGTTTCAGAAGCAGAAATTGATTTGCATTGATCCATTCTCTCAAACTCCCAATTTCCCTAGTGTGAACAACATGGATTTGTAAATTGGCGAGTTCACAGTTAGGAGCAAAGTCTATTGCCAAAAAGCAGAGCAAAACTAACTAGCCCATTATTTACAAATGTGAACAGGAAACAAAACTCATGATCGTTGTCTTGGTAACCTTATGCTAATTAGCTAATTAGGCTGGAACGTAAAAATGTTTCAGTTTTAGACAAAAACCTTATACCCTTCAATACTAACTGTTAACCCATCATTCAAGTCTCTTCTCTCCCTCAAATTCATCATCTAACATTCTAATCTCAACAAAACAAAACCTCAAAAGAAGATAGGGCTAAAGTAGAAGCAGAAACCTTGCCTAGAGCTGTATATATGACCCCTCTTTCTATAAGGTAATATCCTATCTAGCCATCCCTGTTTCTGTTTAAAAACTCCATAAAGGGCCTCCCCGGTGGCGCAGCAGTTGAGCGCTTGGCTGCGAAGCTGCAAGCAGCCTCTGCAGCGCCTGTTCGATCCACGGCCACAGGCGAGGGTCCCACATGGCGAGCAGACCTCTCCTGTGCCCACTGCTCCCCTCAGCAGTGTATTTCGTCAGTCTGCCTGTTCTGTTCCCTGCTCTGGCTCTGGTGAATCCTCTCACCCTCCCGCGCTTCTGACTGTACCCAATGCTTGTATAAATAAATAAATAAGTCTTTAAAAATAAATAAATAAAAACTCCATAAAGCTTCCAGGACCTAGAAGCTGAAATTTTACAGCTGATTTTTCCCCTCCCTTCCATATCCATAGAGTTTTTAAATCTCATCAACTTCTCCCATATTATTTTTCTTCAGTGCTTTCATTTCTCTAAAATCCTCCACATTCTTACCCTCCCCACACCATGCCTGGATACTGACAGCAGCCATTTAACTAGCAGTCTGAACACCATCCCTCTCCTGTGTTAATATACCATAATATCAGGAAATAAAAATAAAATTACCCTAAGAACTGCATGTTTCTTACCTCCAAAATCTTCTTATAAGAGCAAGTTTACAAAGCTCTGTTTGGTGCTTTACATCTTACAGCCACTGCTCCTCATCACAACTTCAACTCTGCCAGGGAGGACAGTCTCCTTTCTTGCCCCAATTGCCTAGAATGTCCCCTGGAACCTAAATTCGGTATTAGGCCATAGTTAAAACTAACTTGTGTAATTTTTTGACCTCACTTTAAATCATCTCTTCCTCTAACTCCCCGGAATACTACAAGTAGTCTGTTCTACCCAGTTTGGTACTTCATTTCATTCTCTCTGTTCCTATTCTTCCCAACTAGGTTGCAATCTCTTCAAGAACAAAGATGACAAACTTTTGATTTTCCTACAACAAAGTGCTGAGTGTGTAGCAGGTACAAAAAAAATAGTTGTTTTTCAAACTATCTTCTTGAGGCAACATCAGAAATAGTTTCCAAAGAAAGGTGAGTCATTGAAATGTAATTTGAAGTACTGAAGATAAGCTGAGGGGAAAGATAACAGAACCTTGCCTTTATTAAAAGTATTAAATTCAAATGCATACAGCTCATTAACCTATATTGATATTTTTATACAATTATTACTGGCTTCTCATTTTGCAGGGAGCATTCATAATTGTTAGTTCAATAGCCTCTTATCAAATAAAAAAGTTCCTTTTTTAAACAGATAGCCACATACTAAAACACCTGAAAGTATACAACTCTGAGTAAAAAGTGACATTTTTAAATAATTGAAGTAAAAATTCATTTTAAGTGACCTTATAGTCAAGTAAAAAGTAAACAAACACCACAAAACACTTGCACTAACTCACCTTTGATTTAAAACAATAAATAAATTAAAAGTGATCCTGGCCAAATTAACATGAGCTAAGGTTTTAGCAAAGAGATTAATGGAAAGTCAGATCTGGACACGCTTCATGCTGGCGGCTGAAAGCCCCTCAGTGCCAGGCCAGCAGGAGGCCTGCACAGGCTAATACCTGAGCCGCAGTCCAAGATCCTGCTTTGCAGACACTAGGAGCAGACTGGCCAAAGGGAATGAAGACTCTGCCTGATAAATGCCAAGAAAGCTTGATAAGAAAACCTTGAAACCTCAGGAAATAAATCTGCTTCTAGAATCTTAAGGAAACATTCAGAAATGCAGGAAAAAACAGTGGTATTCCTTACATTATTCATTCTAACAATTTAAAAAGTAAAGTCAGAAACAATTTAAACTAGATCACAATATGTGAATGATTCATTTACATTTCAGTAGAGCCTCCCCAGATCTCAGAAAGTAGGCAGAGAGGTCATCTAAACCAGTGAAGTGGACTAAGTGATATGAAATCTGATTTTAAAATATATTGGTAATTAAGTCAAATACTTTTTAATATTGCAAAGACCAAATTAAAAAAGTCTAAAGGTTAGAATTGGTCCACATACCACCAACTTGTTACCTCTGATTTTTGCAGTACTTTTGAAAATTATGAATTAATATTTCCCAGTTTCTCCTTTTCTAAGCCTCCAACTCCTTGTTATCAATCCAGCAATAAAACATAATTTGAACTCCTTTGGGGAAGTTTAATTCAAATATTGCCCAGAATTTTGTAAGTATGTGTTTATCTTAGCCTGCTTCCCCTTTTCCTCTTTTGATTCCTATTTAGCCAATGATTATGACTTATTCTTGTCTTTATTTTCTACTCTACACTGTTCTAGAACTCTTTAGAGCAAAGGTATTTGGAGACCTTAAAGAGTATGTTCTTTATATAACCATTCCCAAAAATTAATGTGATGAAAAACTAATAAATAATTCTGAGATAATCAGGTGACTTTTCATGAAACAAATTCATCCATATTTATATTTAAATAATGATTATCCAAATATGGAAGTTATTGTGTACTCTTCAAAACCAGATTAAATTCTAGGAAAAGTGGCCTGCCTGTCTAAAAGATATAAAATTTACCATGGGTAAAAGAGAATTGTCTGTTGTCATATTTTTCAGGAATTCCAGAATCACATAGGACATCCTAACTAGTAGCAGACCAAAGAAATTATGTGAAAGAGAACATCTTTATAAAAATCGTACTTCTTTGAGAATGTAAATTTGATGATAATATTCACCTGTAGACCACTGATGTTAATTAGTGTTCATCTTTAGAGTGACTGGCTGGTGGCTAGGAGGAAAGAGGCCATCTTGCTTATCTACTGCATCTGCATTAGCCACTTTAACACCAAATTGTATTTTTCAGTCTGTTTGCAGCCACTCAGCACCACCCAGCACAGGAAAGGTACAGCTTTCTGCAAAGCTGATTTTGAAGCACAGACGCTGAGCTCACACAGCAACCATGAGTACACACAGGTCACTCTGGCCAAGGGAGAAGAGGATGCCAGAGCAAGAAGCCACTCCAAATATACAGAGGGACAAGGAGTCAGATTAAAGAGAGGGGCAGCGCAGAGACATTACATGTTCCTGTCAACATAAAATCACTTCCCTCCCCCACTAGGTGGCTTATAAGTTGCATATGGCATGGTCTGGGTGATAACAAGTAGATTAATACTCAGAAAATAGAGTTTCATACCACCCTTGTGGTCCAGAAGTACTGTATTTTCCAGTCTCATAGATAACAAAAGAAATCTTGAAGAGGGAAAGTTCTCAAAATATTTACTTACTGTTTCTGCATCAGAGATTATAACCTCAGAATGGGAATATCATCTCCCCCTTAAACCAGCATAAGTGACACTAAAAAATACCATGTTTTAGTTCACATAATTTGGAAATGAAAGACATCTTCATAGTGAGCAGTTGCCGCAGGTTTTGATATCCATGTTGTTGACCCTCCCTAGTTTGGGGCACTTGATTTGTACTTTTTGACTTTGCTCTTTTAGCTTCTGTTCCAGGAAACCCCATGATTGACTCCTTGAGGGCTACCAGAAGTAAGGAGATGACTCCTTTTCATTGACATATTAACTGTTGATATGTTGATTTTGCTCTTCCAACTTCTAAACAGAATATCCCAGGACTGACTCCTAATGTGAGGCTTGAACAATGAAAACCCTAAAGTGACAAGCAAGGCCAAGAACCTCCTTTGTAATTATTTTAGCTGAACTTTTATTTCATGCTTCCGAAGTCTTAGGTATGTAGGATGACAACTAGAACCATGTGATGATTTCTGCTGGCAACACTCCATAGTTTTTAGTAGTTTGAGTTTTATTTTATGAAAAGAACTTCATTTTTTATTTTTTTCTGAACCTCTGAGTAAAACTGCAATTGTAGAAGCTATTCCACATGGGTTTAATGGAAATTAAGGAAACTGTGTCTACATGTTGTATGTCTTCCCCTTTGTATCTACTTTCCTGGGTCTTGAGGATATAAAATTGGTACATATAGCACCTATAAAGATTTTTGAACTCAAAAATATAATGGGAACCGATATAAGTACTTCCTGGAAGAATGATCTGGGATAATTTTTAGTTTAATGGGAATTAATCTGCAATTTAATGGGTTGTTTTGAAACAGGTATACAAGTAAATGTGATTTTTGGGTAATATTTATGGCAAAACATCCCAGAAATCTAAATTGAAGGGAAAATTTGGTAGTCTTTTATTTAATTAATCAGAGGAGATTTTATGGAACCTCAGTAGAGCTCCTGGAATACTCCATAAAGTTCCTCCCTTTCCTCATGAAAAAGACATTAGAAGACTTTGACTGATTTGGTATTTACCAGGTAAATTGGAACTGAAAGGGAAGCATTGTCTTGGGGGTAATGTTTAACTTTGGTATATACATAAATACTAACATTGGTGGTCTAAAATTTATATGAAACCTCTAGGTGTCTGATATGTAAATTGTCAATTTTGATTTGTTGTCCTGAAATATTGTTGGTTATTTCAATGTTTTGACATTTGTAGAAGCCTTTTCTGGAGAAATTAATAGGAGAGACCTGAACTCATTCCAACTGATGGAACCCGAGAGTGAGAATTTCCCATAAGAACTAAATGGCCCATTGGAGATGAACGTGATTTTTAATAAGTTTTTGTTTGACATAATATATATTTGTTTGTATTGTTTTTATTTTGACTCAAGGAAAATTTTCATCTTTTTGCTGACACGGATCTGCAGCAATGTTACATTTTTGTAAGCAGAACAAACTTGTGTTTGCATTTTCTCTTTCCTTGATGCCATCATAATATGAAAAAATGGTCATGATTTTTAGTACTCAAGGCAATGGGTCTATTTTTGCATATTTTCTATAGGGAGTATTGTCATTTTAAATGAAAGAACTGGAAACATATTTCATTATGTTTCATTATGATTGAAATATTTCCAGGAGTTAAATTGAGCCAAAATGAAGAGAGCCTGCCACTTTGCTTGACGGGTCCAAAGGCCTCCAATGAAGGTGGGGAAGCTCCTCTCCATAGGCAGGACTAGAAAACCCCAAATAGAAAGTCCTTGGAACCTCGAGAAGAGGAAACCCCAGTTTCCTGGTAAAATTGTGGCCTTGATCATGAAACCTGCACAGACCAGATGTCAAGAACTCACTCTGATCCCATATTCCAACAAAGTCAATTAAATTGTTGCTTGGTTATTCTGCCCTGGCAGTTTATGCAAAAATAAGTAAAGTGGATTAGAAGTAGAGTAAGTCTGCAAAAGTATTTTGTTTTACTATTGGATAGAATTGGGATCAATGTGGAGAGAAATTGATTTTAAACAAGCAGAACCAGTTTTGAGATTTTTTTCTTGCTGGGATTTTCTGATATTTTGTTTGTTATTTATTTGGCTAATGCCTCCAGATTGTTTTTCTCTCCTTTTGGTTTGGATTTATCTACTATTTTCCAAAATGGAGGACTCTGCCACCCTGTACATACACGGACAATGCCTAGTGTCTACTGATGTTTCTCTTGAACACACGAGAATCCTGAAAATGACTGTCTCCTAAGGCTGAACTGCCATAACTTCACCACTATAAAAATGGGGTGAAAAGTGAAAAGGGGGGAATTGTAACCATATAATCTAAAATGGGGAGGTTCCATGTTCCCTACCCTACCTATTGAAATAATGGAATTGAGCAACTTGAGGGGAAGCTGAAAAGGACTTTGGAAGAAGAGACTTGGAAGAGAAGACTTGGAAAAGGCATCTGTGCTTACTTCTTGGCCTTGGATATGCACCAGGGACTTGGGGGACATGGAAGGAGACACTTGGAACTGACGTAGGTGAGAGACCTGTGAGGAGGCTGACAATGGCAGCCTTTATCTTGACTTGTACTTTTATTTTTTTTTCCTTTCCTTCCAGACTTGCCTGGCCCCTTCTGTCCCTTTCCTACAGTTCCCTGCCAGAAGGTGCCTTAGACTTGTGGCAAGCTTTCAGGCCTTGCTTTGGGCCAACACTGTTTGGCTGGGCATTTACCCATGAGGGGATGGGTAATGTTGGGTGTTTCATTGGGAAACTATATTCTATCTCTTTTTTTCTCTTAATGCACAGTGATTCTATTAAAGTTCTTTTCTATTGGAAAAAAAAGTCCTCAGAGAAAACATTTAAGGTACTAATTTAATCCAACTTTCTGCTTAAACTGAACAGTACTGGGGGGCAAAAGTTTTAAGATAATTAGATGGAATCCCTGGAACAAGTGAAATGCAAGTTAACAATTTATCTCTGCAGGTTGCCATGTAACTCCCTAGTGAGTTCTAGAACATATTGCAAGGATCCAGCCCTTGCTATGTGCACTACTGAGTCATTCCAAGTGGTTACTGGAAGGTCCTATGTAAACATGTACATTAAGAGCAGCACAGTGTACCATCAAGAAATGATTCAATGCTATCACTCGGTGTGTCTCTCACACTGAAGCGTACTGGTAAAACCTGTATTTTTTTTTATTTTATTTTAGATATTTCTTACATCATTTTTCATTTTTGCATAATGTATGCACTTTCATCTTGGCTATATTCCCCATACAATTGCACCCGCTTATTTTGACCCAATCCCTCCTCTCCCCACCCCACCCCCGTAGTGTGATTTTTAATATATTCACTAACATTATCAGATTCCTACTCTCCATATTGGTTTGATAAAATTGAGAAGAATCACCAGATTTCATAGAACTTTCCAAGCTATCAATTTTATATTTTTATGCCAATATTAATTTGACAGTTCTCAAAATAGTATGTCTAAGCCTGTTCATTAATGGAAAGTCCATTTAGGTTTGCAGCTTTGCATTCCCAAGTTAAATTCTTATTTTGAAACATGGCAGGCAAATCTGAAAGTAAAATAAGAAAAAGTGAAGCAATGGAAAATTCTCCCCTGGCTCACAGTATTGAACAGAAGATATTTCCAATCCTCAACATGTGTTTTAGAGCTTTCTTTTATGATGAAGAAAGATCATTTCACTACTGTCATAGAGAGTGCTTTATAAGGAAAATAAATTTCTCTAGAAATGAGTTATCTTTATGTTTACATTTGTAAAAGAAATAGGGAGCACTTTTAAGGAGTAATGCCAACCCGATGGTCTCCTTATCTACATGCTTTGAGAGTATCGTCTGTCCTAGAAATAAGTCATTAAATCCATTTCCCTGTAGAAACTGCAACATGAGTTACTGATTATTCATCTAGAATGAAATAGTCACAAATGATAGAATGAGACCTAGATATTCATTTTATCTGTGGCATTCCAAATGCAAACCGTATAATAATAAAAGAATATTTTCTTGTTTAGTTTAGATCAACAACCTTCTCTCATTTATAGTAAAATAGGTTTTAACCTACCAGAAAGCACGGATCCTTTGAGGGGAAAAAAACATTTCAAAAATATTTTTTGCACAAAAATTTTACAAGTAGGAAAAAATGCTTTCCATAGTAAAATTAAAAAGGGAGAGGAGCATCTTAAACACTAATTGCAAGAAAGCAATTAGAACTTAAAGCAGTATCTTTTCATATAATTACAATTTAGGTTTTCCTCAAACTTTAGAAAATTTCTAATCTATTTTATTTTTCTGTACCTTCCAAACAATGGTCATTTGAAATCTGAATCAGAAATAGGTTTCTCTCATTCACTATAGGAAAGAAAGTATTTAACATTTGTTTTGTTATCTCACAAACTTTTGATAGTTTCACACCAGCTGCAACAATATCTTCATGTAGTACTTACCAACTATTTGACACTGATCAAAATGAACACGTGTCACTTAAGAGCATGGAGCCAAACAGATGCTTCTAAGTACTTACATAACATTGGAGGGGACACATGTCCTTGAGGAAAATGGCAGAAAGCCTTCTCCATTCAGGGTTTTTCCTTTGGAACACATGGACAACAGCGACTCTAGGGCTGAATTACCTAAGTGTGAAGACCAGCAATTTTCCCCTTGGGAAACTGAGAGGAAATACCAAAATCAACTGCAGCTCAGTGTACGACAAACATGGTCATTTTTGAAAGCCTGTTATCACTAACTTTCAAAAAATCTAATTACAGGAACTTAAATGAAACTGTCAGGATTACCCAACTATTCATCCATCTTTATGGCTGTGTTTTTCAGGGAAGAACTGAGTCACATCACCTTCCTATGTCCTTCCCTCTGGTACCTTTATTTTATTCAGTCCTACACAGTAAAGAAACAAGTAGGGGCAGGCGGGTAGGGGAGAGAAACAAGCAAGGAATCAGTTCAAAAAAAATCTTTAAAATTAAACAGTGGCTTCTATATGCATCATGCTCCCAGTTCTATAAAAAGAAAGTAAAGTAAAAATTTGTTCCTACAGACTTTCTTGTTTTCACACACTCCCCAATCTTCATTTCTCCAACTATCCATCTGAAGTGTGTTTCTACTATTCATTCTCCAGACTATTCCACCTCTTCATCCTGCCTTTCTCCTGGAGTCTTTGGTTAAGAAGCTCAGATGGATTCCTACATCCAGATATAATAGTCCATACTTTCTTTCTGATAGGGGTTTGTAAAATGCTTATTACCTAATGATCCATGAATTACCCAGTGAGAATAACATAGACACAAATGTTTGAATCTTGTCTCTCGAAACATTTAGGGTTATTTTTAAATCTCTGTAAACCACTGCTTTTGAAATAGTTTGTAAATTATCCATATGTCCACCTAGTTTGTTCCTGAAACACAAAATAATGTTTTCTTGTTAATCATAAAATAGATATTTACATGTGACCCATTATTTCAATTCAATTGAATTAATAATTATTTTAGACCAACACTACATCAAGTACTCTTCAATTCTGAGAACAATAAATGAACAAGACATAGCCCCAATGTCAAATAACTCAATTCAGTCAGTGGGAAGACAATGACAAATATAAAAAATTACAACATAACCTTGGTGAATAATAGAATCAAAGTATGTATATGGTACAAGAAAAATGCCTTGGGAGCTAGCAGGGGCTGGAACCTCCTTCAAAAGCTCACCTGCCTAAAATACACATATTTTCCAAAAATGCACTATGGTGCATGCAATGTTGACAATGAGAGCTATTCATTTGGAATAGATTATTTCCAAAAATTCCACATATAGTGTTAGTATTACTTGGAAAAGCATAATTCCTTAGCAGATACTATATTATCTTAACAGATTCCTGTGAACTACAAAAAAATATGTGATACCAACATGTACATATTTTGGTGAAAGGAAAATTTAAAAGTTCATTAGACACAGTCCATCAAGAATTAGGTCAGGCGGAAATATATTCAGAAGGAAGTAAATGTGGACCAGTATAATGAGGGCATGAACTAAAAGGGATCAGGACTTATCCAGACTAGATTTATTAAAAACAGGGTTATTACTCACTATTCCTTCTAAAACTAGGTCACTAATTAATAAGTCTATTAAACACATTTCTCCCACTTTGTATTTTCATAACATGGTCTTTGGAGACAAGTCAAGGAAACAATTTGCTTATATAAGAGGTAGCTCATATTTCTCCTGCCCTTCCCATGCAAGATCGCTTTAGATTGTGGTTACCATGTTTATGCCTTCTCTGTTGTCTTTAGACAGGTCAGCAATTCCTGCCCTCATTACAGGACAGCTGATGCTAGTTAACTCTCCCTCCCAATCTTTCTTTAATCAACTCCATCAGTTTTCTTTCCTTTTCTATCTTAAAAAATGAGGAAAATATGAAAATTTCTAAGAGTTTAAAAGAATAAAGTTCAAAAGAGGCCAAGTAATAACTCAGTATCATTTAACCATCAATAAAATTTGGGGTAACAATTAAACTAAATTTGTCTCCAGTTCTCCTGCACCCTCACTACACAAAGGCAAGTAAAGTGATTTTTATTTCCACACTGTTCTCACATTGTATCTTGAATGTAACTACATCTCAACCTACAATGTTTCCTACTAACTTACCCCAAAAATGTAGGGAGATTCTTGAAAGAGTACTTTATTAATAATGAAAATGACACACTTTATAGATGAGAAAAGAAAGAACTTACATGCATTGAGACTTACAAATGTTTATTTCTAATCAGCTAGTATTAAGATGAACATTTCAAGAAAACACTTCAGTAACATGAACTTATATGATCCATGCTTTAGGTAAAATGTCACTATAAATAAAATGAAAAAGAAAAACTCTTCATTGTCCAAACTGTGTCTAAACATATTGAGGGGGTGGAGGAGAAGCCAAGATGAGGAATCATTTAATCTAGGTTGCAGCTGTAATTGTATGGCTGAGGAGAGTAGTTTAACATATCTTATTAACTCTAGTATTAATAAAAGACATGAGTCAAGGAAATTTCCAGGCAGATTCATTGCAACATCAAATACTTTCTGGTATCTCTCTACCTTCCTACCTTCTCACTTCCAGCCTGGATCTTTTGTAAAATATAACACAATTGATTTGAGAACTTTGGCCTTCACAGTATTTTTCTGCATTCATTACAAACTTGGGAATAGAATCCACGATTCTTACCACTGGATTGTAAATGAGGAAGGCTGGCTCCACCCATTCCTACTGGGAATTGTTAGAAATGTCTTAGAAAAAAAATTGACCCATATTTTTCTTGGCTAAAACATCTCAATTTAATAAAAATCTTATTCTCCAAAATCTGCTGTTCCCTTATGGTACAAAGATACACTCTTCTCATTTCAAAATGAAAATTCAATTGATGGCCTGATGTTTGTCAAAGTATCCAATACTGAAAACCTGGACATGACACAAAGATACCAGCTGCAGGCAAGGAAGAATGCTAAGTGAAATAAATCAGGAGGAGAAAAATAAATACCTGATGTATCAGAAATATGTGAAAAATAAAGCAACTAAACTCAGAGTCATTTAAAGCAAGCTGAAAAACTAAAGCTTGGTAGCTGACTACAGAACTGAAACACCAAGGGGGGGAGAGCAGAAAAGGAGAGAACAAAGAATAAAGGAAACACAACAGACTGTGGTGGAGAACTACAGGTCAGTTGGTAGGGGTTGCTCTACAGAGAATTCCTTGATAGGGGTATCCAAATAATACAACTAAAAATTAATTTAAAAAATACCAGTTGCCTACAATTCATCAAATGGAAGGCAAACTTACAAAATGAGCATGTAGATGAATAACTAGTATTACAAAGAGTCTGCCTGTTTAAACCTGGATGCCCATTTATCCCTGCATCTCTTGACCCAGGGCTCCACTTGAGTGGTATCCAATGGAAAGAACATGACAGACACTCTTGTCCTTCTTAATATCCCTTATCTCGCTTCAGATCCACCTGTGTTCCCTGAATCAAAAATTCATTTAGGTTAAGACATCCAAAGAATGGATTCTGGTGACCCCTAATCAGTGACAGACTGAATAAATGAGCTCAGTGGCATCCAGCAGGTTGATAAAACCCTTTGTGGCAAGGTCAGGTGTTCAGAGATGTTTCGAGGCATCTTCACCATGCAATGGAATTAGAAACACAGATTTCTCGGTTTCTATAGATGTCAGCTTGTCCCTTCTTATTAGATATGGAGCCACGAATGAAGGGGTTATCAGAGGAAAGGAAGTTTAGAGAAAAATGGGCAGAGGCTGCAATCAGGAACAGAGGTGTTATACTGATCCTTCATCAACCACTTCTACAAGCATCCATGAATTGCTGTGGGTTTATTCTCTTTTAAAAGCCAGGTGCAGATATCTGGCCTACATGGGACCCATCTATGAAGAAGAAACTTTATGAGGGCAGCAATGAAACCAAATATCGAAGTCAATTGTAATCCCATCCACTAAACTCAGTTCTCGTAATGGTTTCTTTGCAGATGGATTTCTCATTTCTTCCCTCTTGCTCTCTTGTTTTTTATTGTAACCTAAGTCTTGTTATGTATCCTAAGGAACAAAGGAAAAAAAATTACAGAAACTTTCCTAAAATGCAGGCTGGCGAAAGAAAATGGAAAGAGAATGAAATACAAGATGAACTTGATAGACACAAGAGATAAACTTTAATGACATTTGGGTAACTCAAAGCACACAGAAATGTGTCTATAACAGATGTAAATGGAAGGATATGTAGAAAATATATGAGGATTTATGACTACAGAAATATTTCTCATAGAATCTTCCTACGAAAAATATTTTATAGCATTAGATCACAGGTGATATTTATGACAAGAGACAAAATATTACAAAGCTCAGGTATTTCTAGGCCAGAATATACAGTGCTTAGCTATAAATCTTCACCATTTGATGTTGTGATCTTGAGTAATTTCTTTATCTCTCTAAGGCTTTCTTTCCTCATTTATAAGAGGTAAATAAGAAACACTCAACATAAAATCATTATAAGAAATAACTAAGGTAATGTATGTGGTAGGTACTAACTGTAAAGAACTCAACAAGTGTTGATCATCACCAGAACACATGTCATCATAGACAGAATTTATGTGCTCACACTGGTGACACAACTCTAAGGCAAACCATTAAGATCCCAATTAGAGGCTTACATTTGATGTTCTCTAACAAAAGCTGCAAAACTCAGGATCATTGGCATATAGTTCCAAAATTCTCATTCTTTCTTGAATTTCCTTTAAAGAAAAAGAAAGTCACACATTGCATTAGAAAAACCTCAACAGCCCTTATAAAAGAAGT